>NC_092805.1:113692744-114950244 GCF_040954645.1 Diabrotica undecimpunctata | reverse complement strand
TTGTTCTATAGAGAAGAATGTAACATACCACGGAGCCTTTACTATAGACCTTAACACTTTATTCTGGAAGCGTTATAGGATTGCAAGATTAGAATTGCTAGCGGTGCCTCATAGCTGAATACCATATGTCCATATGGACTTGAGGATCGCCTTGTATATAAGCAGTTTGTTATCCAATGTTAATTTAGAGTTTCGACCAATCAACCAGTACATATGTCTAAATTTATTGCCCAGTTGTTTTCTTCTTATGTCAAGATAGATACCTAAATAACAAAACATATGAATACGTTTTTATTATATTCCCTGCATTTTTGTAATAGTACCATCATGTACGTCGTGTGCGGCCTTGAAGTCAACAAATAGGTGATGGGTTTCACTTTCCGGTTGGTGACTAATCTTATTCACGTCGTGTTCAACGTGACCGTTGTCAGTTTTTACGATAAGAAACCTGCAAAAACAGGCACAACGGCAGGTCGTGAAAACGAAAAATGTTACTGTGAAAAAGTTGTGAAACCTAATGCAATATTAACAGCATACTACGAAGAACGAATCCTGCAGTAAGGTCAGTCAGGCGGTATCCTGGACTGGGATGTTTTTTGTAGATTTCAGACTTCCTTCTATAAAGACGAAAAAAACTATATCAGCATGAATAAAACATCTTATTTTAAGCTAAAATGGCAAATTAAGATATGCTTTTTTTTTATAAATTCTAAAGCAACTTTTCTTTAATTGTAAAGTAACGTACCAAGGATTGGTAATGAATTAGACCCACAAATGTGGGGTTAAGAAATGAAAAAAAAAATAGGTTTAAAGCCAATACCGATATACTATTGCCTAATAGTCTATTAAAAAAATAGTTGTAAGAATTTGAAAGAATGTTCTATGTTATGTGGTTGCATTAAGCAAGGTTTGAAGTGTACTGATTATTGCTTCATGTGTCACCTTCATGTGTCATGGGCAAACTTGCAAAAAATCACAAAGCAATATTATTAATCTCGAAAGCCAAGACGAATAATTATCCATCTTTCGAAACTAATTAACTATCCGAAAATTGAAAAAAGATATCTTCGATATGAAATAAATAATATTTGGTAATGAGTTATTTGGGTTTCTCTCTTTGAGTTACATCGGATAGAAAAAAATAAAATAAGAAAACATTTATTGGTATATTAGAAGCCAAGAAAATACATTTTTAGACGTATAACGATTTTGAACTTTGTAATTCAATATACTTCAACCTAATTATTTTGGTATTTTTCACACGCAATACAGATCTTTTTTGTTGTTATAATATATGTTATGAATATCTTGAAAATATGAAAAATTTTATAGAGAAAGAGCTCCAAAAGAGAAAGGTAATGGTTCAAAAATTGCCATCCTATTGTTTATAACTTCGTCACAAACGCCGGTCAACTTTGAGCGCTGGTTGTAACTTAGAAACCACTGCTCGTAATTAATTTTTTTTAAGAAGCGTCCTTCCTAATAATTTCCAACGCCGTTTTCTGAATTTATTTTAAACTAATAGTTACCGAGATTTTCTACTTATTTATAACCCAAAAATTTAAGATTTAAGAAAAATTCCTGATTTCGCTCAAATAATCCGGTTTCAATTCTTTAAAGTGCGTTAAATAGGTGAAGTACTCTTTTATAATCCATAATCGACAGGCGAGTAAAACTGCGGTTTTGTGGCTCGTCGGTAAAGCTCGTCAGTGTATCATTGCAATACCGCGGTTTTATATACCTACGAGCCTGGCTCGCGGCTCGTCAGTTTGTTTTATTTTTTACTTGGCTCGTCCTTTAAAACCACGCGTGTATAGTGGGTGATCGACGAGCGAGCCATAATACCGCGGTTTTAAGAACGACGGTTTTACTCGCGGCTCGTTAGTGCTGATCGACTAGCTAGCAAAACAGTCATTGTCAACCGTCCACAGCTAACATGTCGTGTTCAACTGAAAGTGAAGTTTTATGTTACCTCGCTATAGCATACTACGAAATTACAAAAAAAAGCGGAGGCATCCTAAACGTTGGGTATTTAAAAGTTTAACATATGCGTTAAGTCGAGTTGTTTTGTTTTTGAATTCTGGCGATGTACATTTCCATAAACAAACACATTCTCGTAAACAATATATAAATTCTAATAAAAAGTCGTGGCTGAGAGTACGCAATGCATATCCATGATTAAAAACTGATCTTTTCACTTCAAGGTCGCTGAAAACTGCCGGTCTTGCTCACCAGTAGTGATACACGCGCGGTTTTAAATGACGAGCCAAGTAAAAAATAAAACAAACTGACGAGCCGCGAGCCAGGCTCGTAGGTATATAAAACCGCGGTATTGCAATGATACACTGACGAGCTTTACCGACGAGCCACAAAACCGCAGTTTTACTCGCCTGTCGATCATGGCCTTATAATTACCAATCTAAAAACATTGGTAAACTTCTATATGGTTTAGTTTTTGTTGTGCAAATTTTAAAGAATTTCCGTTTAAAAAAAAAATGGATTTCAAAATTACCATTCGAAATTTATGGAATCGATTTTAAGGAAATTTGGTGGACTTTTTTATTTATTATAAAAATTTTCTAAGCCAATTTCGAAGGTCCTAAGTGGTTGAAAAACATTGAATAAAAACAGGCTTGTTTTCCCCCTTTTTTTTATTGATTCTTATTTTGTAGCATGGGTAATAAATAAAAACATTCTTAACCAGTCCTGTTTTATAGGAAATTTAATTATCGCTATTTTGTTTTATTGCGATTTTGCTCCAAAATAAAGTTTTAAAGTTATAAGCAAGGATATTGAAAAAAAAACGATATCTTTAATAATTTTTAAATATTTTAATTTTTATCGATATTCCCGACCTATTTGAGAGGGAGGATTTTGTTGTGGATTTTAGAAGTCAGTTATTTGTATTTGATTAGTATTTGATACAACTTTTTCTGCAAAAATCAGAATGCTCTTTCTCACATTTACCTCAACAGACCCGCTCTGGTATATTTCTTATATGCCTACTACATAATAATAACTATACTTGTACGGTAAGTTCTGCATTATAGGTTTGCCGAATTCTTGCACAAAAGAAGTCTCTTGGGCGGGATTTTTAAACCTTTTGTGTATTGAGTCCCCAGAGAAAGAGCTCTAATGTTATAAGTAGTCAAACAAAATATAATATTTACATAATAATATAAATATATTGTATGTACAACGTATGTGTATTAATATAAGTACAGTGTAATCAATATAATAGTGTAATAATTTTTTAGTTAGTAACGTAAGACGTTTTTTTTTCGATTATCTTGGAAACGGTCTCACTAGCAAAGTTATATAGCACGCTCAGATTGATCCCAAAATAGGGGTCTTTACTTTAACATATACCTTGATCTTGAGTGACGACTGTTTATTTAACTGTAAGTATTCAATCTTTTCAATAGTGACAACTTGTATTGAATCTTTTTTATGATGACTTGTACACAGCTGTTTCAGAAGACCAAGAACATTTTACGGTAATATGTGGCGACTTTAATGCCAAAATAGGAATAAGCACTGACCCAACTGAAAATGCCCTCGGAAATTTTGGCACACCAGGTAGAAACAAAAGGGGCGAAATACTCTTAAATTTCCTATTAGAAAACAATCTATATTTAAGGGGGTAGGCGCAAAATTTTGGGCCAATGCTTTTTAAATGCAATCATTTTTGTCGAATCCTGAAAAAACTAACAAATATTTTTAACGCAGAAAAATTTAAACGCAGAATGACAGATTACATTATTACCGAGGGCCGAAAGTTCCTTAGAATAAACAAAAAGTATTTTTGAATGAGATATTTGAAATTAAAAATCACACTAAATTTTCTCTTTTTTTTTCACCCCTATAACTTATTAAAATAAACATTATAGAAGTTTTCAGGGACTTTCGGCCCTCAGTAATAATGTATTCTTTCATTCTGCGTTTAAATTTTTCAAAAATACTTATTAGTTTTTTTAGGATTAGAAAAAAATGAATGCATTTAAAAAGCATTGGCCCGAAATTTTGCGCCTACGCTCTTAATGAATAGCTTCTTCTATAAGAAGATCCATAGAGGATAGACTCTGGAAGAGCCCCGATGGTAAGACAAAAAATGAGATCGACTTCATCATCACTGACAAAAAACATATAGTCAAAGATGTTACAGTCTTAAATCAATTTTCGGTTGCAAGCGATCATAGAATGGTCCGAGCAACTGTAGAAAACAATATTAAGCAAGAAAGACTGAAGATGATAAAAAGTAAAAAATTCAAACCTTGGATGCGCCCAACGAATGAACTTGACTTTGAAAAATATATCACCAGTAACTTACTCAGAAATACAACAAGAGAAAACGTAAATAACCTAAACGAAGAAATAGTAGATACATTAACACAAGTTCAGGAAAAACTTGGCTCTTAACATGGAGAAGAACAAAAAATTAGTAAAGAAACGAAACAAAAAATGAAAGATCGTAGAATGCTGAGAAGTCAAGGAAATGTTGACTCACAAGATATAAACAGCGTCAATAAAGAAATCTCTAAAGCCATCAGACAGGATATTAGAAAATACAACAACGAGAAAATTATAAAAACTATAGAAGACAACAAAAGCATGAAAGCATTGAGGAGAAAAATGGAAAATGACAAAAAAGAAATCTCCCAACTTAAAGACAAAAATGGAAATATTATCTCAGATAGACCAAGCATATTACATATAGTGGAATGTTTCTATGAAACATTTAATAAAAGTCAAGTTATTCCAGAGCTCATTAAACAATCAATACAAAAGGTACATAATGTAGGATCGGAGGATATACCAGATGTATCACGAGAGGAAATTCAACATGCCCTCAAAAATATGAAAAATAATAGAGCTCCGGGGGAAGATGGTGTAGTCATTGAGACAATTAAACTGGGAGGTCCACTTTTGATGTCCCGAATCCAAACACTTTTTAATCTATGTCTGCATAGTGAAAACATTCCAAGTAAATGGAAGAATTCGGTTACAATCCTCCTCCACAAAAAGGGGATAAATCAGATCTCGAAAACTATAGGCCAATTCGTTTGCAATGCCTTAAAACTCTAGTTGAAAAGTCTATCGAATATAACAGACCCCTTGCTCTTATCTGTGCCGACTTTCACAAAGCATGTGACACAGTCGAAACAGTTGCTATCTTAAAAGCACTATCAGAATGCAGAATAGATCACAGGTATGCAAATATTATTCGAAATATATACCAAAATGCGACAACAACCGTTAACCTCCATTGCATGACTGAGAAGATAAAAATTGGCAGAGGGGTGCGACAGGGAGATACCTTGTCGCCAAAACTGTTTATAACAGTTATGGAGTACGCATTTAAACGGCTAGAGTGGTAATCAAAGGGTCGATGGAAAGATATTTAGGGCCATAAAGGGTCGGCATCGATGGAAAGATATTCAATCATCTCAGATATGCCGATGATATTGTTCTCATAACAGACAACTTAGGAGAAGCCAGAGTTATGCTACAACAACTACAGCAAGTAACCGAAAAAGTTGGTTTAAAAATAAACTATGGAAAAACAAAAATGATGACCAATCTCGTCCCCAATAAGCTAATAGAAATCGAAAAGTCGCCCATAGAACTTGTGGAAAAATATGTGTATTTGGGTCACTAAATAAGGTTAACGCGAGATAACCAAACATGCGAGCTACCCAAAAGAATAAGTCTGGGTTGGGCTGCATTCGGAAAAATGAGAGACGTATTTAAAACAAATATACCGATCCATTTAAAAAGAAAAGCTTTTAACCAGTGCATTCTACCAGTCCTCACATACGGAGCAGAAACCTTAACTTTCACAAAAACATCAGCCGAAAAATTGAGAAGGACACAACGAAAGATGGAGATATCAATGCTTGGAATAAGCTTAAGAAATAGAATAAGAAACGAGGAAGCTCGTAGACGAA
This sequence comes from Diabrotica undecimpunctata, assembly GCF_040954645.1. NCBI lineage: Eukaryota > Metazoa > Arthropoda > Insecta > Coleoptera > Chrysomelidae > Diabrotica > Diabrotica undecimpunctata. The sequence goes on along the minus strand of NC_092805.1, from coordinate 114,944,296 downwards.
CCGGAGTGGAAAACATTATCGAACATATTACAAGGCAAAAATGGAGATGGGCAGGACATGTTTCAAAAATGAAAGACGACAGTTGGACAAAAGATAGCTTGAGTGGAGACCACTGGCTGACAAGCGAAGCCGAGGAAGACCCCCAACGCGATGGACCGAGGACCTCAAAAGAATCGTGACCAATTTGATAGTAGAGGCGCAAAACAGAAGCAGATGGAAAAGTCTAGAGGAGGCCTATGTTCAACAATGAACAACTCAGCGCTGATTGATGATGATGATGATTAAATCTTTTGAAAACAGATTTCGAGCTGGAAGTCAAACTGTTAAATAAAAAAGTACCATATTTTGGATACATAAAAAATAATTCATAATTATTAATCGTGATTCGTAATTCATAAATACCTGATCTATTGATTATATTACTCGAATACCAAACAAAGCGTTCAGAATGGGTAACGTTATTATCAAATCTAAATTATCGACTTGGTAATATTCAAAGGCAAACGTCGAACAATACACGTTTTAAATATTTCCATTTTTGGGAAAAAACTCTCAACGCCGTAGATGACTGTTAACAATTGGCGTAAAAGCCATCCTCGCGTTTTTTGTATTGTTTACTCTTTCCATGAAATTAAAAAAAGAGTCTGGTGAGTATGCATCGCATCGGACGGATAATGGTTTGGCCAAATCGAACCAGTCGATTTCGATTGCGTTTCCGACTCAGTTCACACAGAGAAAGGATTTTATGGCTTGCAAATGTAAGTGGGTTTTTATTTAGGACGCGAAATACCCTAATCCCGAATATTTAGCTGCATTAAAAATTTTACATTGAAAGATAAAATTAAATATATTTTTTAAATTGATATAATTGAGAAATATATTAAACTTATGTAAATAAGTGCAAATACTTACAATACAATACAAAAAATAAAAACTAAAACAAATGTATTAGTTGTATAATGTATACAAAACAATAGTGTAAGTATAACATGTAAACAATTGTGGAAGGATTATAATATACGAGTACAGCCGTCAAAAAAAATTGTAATGTATAGATAGATTTTAACCCTTTAGCGGCCACTGGTTGATTTTTTAACCATTTATTTTTTCTCCGTGTAGGATTAAGTTCGTAGTCTAAAAATAAACCAGATATAGTCGAGGCGCTTGCCGGCAACGTGTTCAGGTAAAATTAATATCAACCAGTAGTTAAGTCTGGTGCGCTTTATAGTGTATACTCCTACCTCGTCTGCTTCAAGTGGTCGAAAATCTGCCTCTGAACGTCTGCAGTTATCTATTATTTGTTGTTTTGGTGGATCGTGATTGTTGCTCCCAGTTATTATCAAAAAAAATTGTTTATAAGTGAAAAAAAGGCAAGTATACCTAAATAAATATTTAATCATAACGTTCCTAATATTTTATTACTTTTTTTATACAATTTGTTCTAGAATTCGACGAAATAGTGAAAATAACCTCACTTTATTTCATAACAGTGTTTAATACATTTTGTAACGATATATTTTGCCTACCATAGGGTAAGATTATGGGGTTGACCATTGGGGATAGAAATTACTGGGGACGAAGATAGGGCAAGCAAAATAAACGCTACTTGTGCGAACGGCACTTAAAGTTTGTTAGGAGAGCTGGGGTCGTGGATAAGTAAATGACACGGGGTCAAATTGGGGCAACTACAAAAACATAAAAAAAGGTCATGAATCTATTGGGATAAACAAAACAACAAGAAACAGGACACACCTCTAGTAATTTACAAAGAGCGCCACTTCGAGGTGCCTAATTATAACCATTACAACAGCTAGTTGTAGCTTTCGGAATAATTATCAAAAAAGCAAAACATATCTTTTTCAAATTAAACTCATAAAAAGGTTAGTTAAAAAATAAACAAAATGTTAAGAAACAAAATTTAACATTTATTTTTGTGTTACCACAAACAGTTACAAAATAGGACAATACAAATTTATTACAACAAATAGTCGTAAAATACAAAAATACAAAAAAACTTACATGTATCATCTGTTTACAAATTCCAGGAGTTGGAGATACTACATAAACTTACAAATGTTACCGCACAGAGATTAACCTTATTTTTTAAAACAAACAAAACGAATAAATATCGAAAATAATAGAGCTAGCTGTCATATGTTAACATTAAACTTAAAAAAAAAATGAACAAATTTACAATTTATTAATTATTACTATTTTTAAATTCTAACGAAAGCAATTATTACTTTTAAAAAAAAATGTCTGCTTTACTTTTAAAATTAAAAAAAAGTTACTTGGATTTCACAAAAAACACAAGTTCCTGGAAACTGGAGTTGAATTCTCTGGACACGAACACACGAACAAAAGGACTGCATCTCACACTGCGAATTGAATCGACCACGTGAGGCTGAAGCTGGTACTGGACACAAAACTTATGACTCTGCCTCTTAAACAACAGGAACAGGTAGAATTAGATTGCATTAACTAATTAACTGCTACTAAATTTGTTTTCCATAACGTAAAACGAAGCTTTCCCTGAAAAGGGATAAAAAAAGAAAACTACAAATTCGACGTGAATTTGGACATAACGCTGGAGCCTATTACTCTTGACTTGACCACAGCTCTAGCAAGAGTGATGAAAGTATCTTCAAAAATTGATCGCATAAGTTAGAATAAACAAAGCATAACGGAAATTAAGACGTAAATTATTAATTTGAAAACGCAATATCGTGCGGTTTGAACAAAGAAATATCGAAGAATTTGCGCCTGTAAAATAAACAAACAATAAAATGATTTATTATCGACATGGCTATACAAAAAGAATGAAATAATATTTGGGTCTTAAATTGAAAGATAGAATCTAAGAAACATTAAAAAATCTTCGTGATTATAATGCATATATAAGGGGATTTCAATTTAATACATATACGAGGGGATTTCAATATATTTCAAATCCTGCAATTTTATTTTTTTTTTTTTCTAAATTTCAAATGATTTTTGTGTAATTGTTAATGCCAGTTCCTAAAGGTTGTCTGACGTCATTTTTTTAATTTCCTTTATCTAGTGCTCTTGGCGCTGAGAAAATTTAGTTAAATTTGTTTAGATGAATTGATGAATTTTGGTACCGTTGTGAAACATTGATGTTAGAATGTTAGAATAAGTGAACATCAATCTTATATTAAAAATAGAGAATTTAATAGATCTCAAATATGTAAACATGGATGGGACAATTAACATAGGGTTCAATGGAACGATTCTAAAAGAAGTTCTGGAAGTATAGTTCTAAAAGAAACAGATGGTAAAAAAGAAAAATTAAAGAAGCGGCTCTAATTATGCTAAATAAAACCAACTGTGTCGCAAATTCCTCGTCAGAATGCAGTAGGATCTGGTTACAAATATTAAAAGAGGAAATTAATATAAGGCAAATACCACTATTAGTAAGTCAGTTACATATCAAGGATACATAATTTATGTTTTTTAAATAAGGTACATATAAAATCAAAATTTGGTGTTTATTGAGAGTAAACTAAATGTAAGACCAAATAGTTACCATGTCGGGATAGTATTATGAGGTTTTTTTCCTGGTTTTTTCCTAATGATTTACTATGAAATCACTATCAGGAGAATTTTACTGTCATCATGACATGTGGTTGTCTTGTTAAAGACGAATCACATGATATCTTTTTTTGTGACGAATATTCTCAAGTTAAATTTGATTTTATGTACTCGAATGAACTATCTTACAATAAAGTCGTCCCAGGAACGCAACTCAGCAATATGGGCAATATCATTTTAAAGCCGTCTACTTTAACATGTATAATATATGCATGAATTGTAAATATAAATGAGTCAGATAAAATTAAATTATTATTAAAAGAATTTCTCACCAAGTAACAAAATTCAATCAGGGGAATAATGGGAGATAGAGTCATAAATGATAATGAATGGACCAACCAATAGAGGTGTAGATCGAAAGCTTTAATCTAAATAATAATATTAAAGAAAAAATGATAAAAAAGGATGTAAAGATGCGCTGGAGGTATACTGCAATAACTAAAACCTAAACAGACTTTTTAATATAGAAAACCAGTTAACCCAAAAAAAAACAATAATAGCAATAGTATCCGACATAAAACAAGGAATTTGTTAAAGTACTGGGTACTTGAAAAACAGAAAACTAATATAATAATAAACGCAAAAATATGGCTCTCTCAAAAGTAAGAACAGTATGTAAATTACCATACACACATCTCGATGTTTAGTAATTGAGTTATTTTTTTTATGTCAATTATAGCAAAAAATTATTGTTTGTGTTTAAATAAAAAATGTTAAGTTAACAATACTTCACTTTGAAATATAATAAAACCTTGATATGTCACCTTGTGCACTCGATTAAGAATTCCTATCATTGCATACTTTACACGATTAGCACATCCAAAATAATTCATCAATATTTACGGAAACTATTATATTACTTATCATGCATGTTACATAGGGATATAATCTCTAAAATCACTACAGTCAAACCCGCTTATTGGAATAGCCTTCGTACCAAAAAAAAATCAAAGATATTCTAATCGACTATTGGTGGCTAGTATAAATAAGTGTACGAATACCGAATAAAATATACATAATAATAAAACATACTATTTACGTACTATGTATGTACATACATACGCATATGTATATGGTTTTAGGTCTTTTTATATCAATGATACAGTAGAGTAACTATTAATTATTTTATTAAAAAACCAAATTACATTATCAAATAGTATTAGTGTTTGTTAATGCCTACACTAATAAATATAAAATGTACTCAATATGTAGATACTTTTTTAATGAAAAATAATCAGTAATCTTCTCCTGAAATTTTTCTTCTTCTTCCTCTTTATAAGCAATTTTGTAATAAATGAGACACCAAATGATAAATATATAATCAATACGAGCGATTTCAACGCCCGTGTTGGCAATGATATAGTCCCAGGAATCAAACAGCGATATAATATGCAATGATATAAACAGCTTGCTGCCAGTAGTTGCCTAAGTTATGGAAGCCATTATTTCCGAGGAAATGACCAAATTCCTTCTCCAGGAACATGTCATTCCATCACACCAATATGGATTTGTCTCTGGTCGCTCTACTCTAACCAATCTCCTACATTGTGTTAACGACTAGTCGTTATCCCGTAACAGTTCGCAGCCGGTCGACGTTGTTTATCTAAATTTCTCTAAAGCTTTTGACCGTGTACCTAAACGCAAACTTCTACATAAGCTAGAACATTTCGGGGTTCGCGGTACTTTACTTCGTTGGATAGATGATTTCCTGACAGATCAATATCACAAAGCTAGAGTCGGCGAATCTTTCTCACAGGAAAGGTTAGTGGAAAGTGGAGTGCCTCAGGCTTCTGTCCTTAGACCTCTGTTTTTTACGGTTTATACCAGCGATGTTCCTTATTATGTCTTAAGTAAAATATTGTTCTACGCTGATGACACAAAAATATATGCCAATCCAATCACAAACCAGCTAACCCTCCAAATGGACTTGGACTCTATTTTAACTTGGTGTTCCCAATGGTTACTACCCTTAAATGCGGAAAAATGGGTAGTGCTCCGAATTAGTAAAAATAACCCACTTGTGCCGTACTTTGTTAACGGGCAGCTATTAGATTCTGTGTTTTCGTATAACGACCTTGGTGTTATCGTAAACAGCAGCCTAACTTGGTCCGACCATATTACCTCTATTTGTAAACGTGCGAACTCCAGACTGTATTTTATTCGGAGGGGTTTTTAGAGAGTTTCAATGCAGTCATTCTGTAAACTTTACACGCTTTACGTAAGACCCATACTTGAATACGCTGGACCAACGTGGTATCCTGATTTGGTTCGAGACAAGACATTGTTGGAAAACATTCAAAGAAAAGCCACTCGAATTCCTTTGGGACCGAGAAGACCTTCTTATGCAGAAAGACTTAGTATGGCTAACCTAACTTCTTTTGAACTTCGCCGACAACGTAGAGACTTAATTACAACATTCAAAATACTAAAATTCAATTTTGGAAATATCGATGAAACTAAAGAAAGAAAATTTTTCTACAAGATCAAGGCAGAACTTTCTACCAAATAGAGTTTTCGAGTGCTGGAATAACCTTAATGATAACATTGTCTCTGCCCCCTCTACCAACTCGTTCAAAAACAAACTTGACCGTTTTATAATATTATAGTTAAAATATTGTTTTTCTTTTAAACCAAAAATTGTAATTTTATTACTTTTTTTTGTAATTTTGTTAGTTACTTATTTAGTAATTTAGTAATTTAAAAGAAATATAAATAAAAATAAATCGTTCCCAAGGCAAAGAACTCAACAGTTTTGTGAAGGAAAAATGAAGGAAAAATTTAAAGAAAAGAAAAAAACATATCTGAAATACATGTCAACCAAAACACAAGAGGCATACCATAATTACAAGACAATAAGAAACGAAATACACGCACTTTAAAGAAAAACAAAAAATGATCATTTGTAACACTTTCCGAAAGAAATGGAACATTATTTTTATGGTCTGCAAAAGAAAATATGGCGCTGTATAAGAGTGACCTCTATAAGAATGGAGGTAAAGAAACTAATAAAACAAAAACACATAGAAAAAGATGAATGGATTGACTATCTTAAAAAGCTCTATGCATAGGAAAAACAAACGGCGCTAGAAACATTACTGCTACCACCAAAGCAAATTACTGATAAATCAGTAGAGTATAATAGAACAGTATTTCTGTGTCTGATTGACTTAAAGAAAGCATTTGATGGAGTTAGACTCAATGATGTAATCTATCTTCCCCTTAAGTTCCCTAAATATTATAAAAACTATTAAAAACATCTACCAAAACATCTAAATGTAAGTCAGAATACATGGACAACTTACAAAACCTATAGAAATAGGCAGCGGAATAAGACAGAGGGACTCATTGAGCTCTATGGTCTTCAATTTAATCATGGATGAAATCATCAAAAGCGTTAACAAAGGAGATACAGAATGGGAAACAAGGAAGTAAAAATACTTTGTTACGCAGAGGACGTAATATTGATAGCCCCAAGATGAAGATTCACAGATTTAACATCATAGTAACAGAATTTAATATGACAATCGTATCTCAGAAAACTAAAGTAATAGTAATCAGCATAGAACCAACCAGATGTTAAATAGAAATTGATGGCATACGTATTAAGCAAATAATGGAAATAAAATACCTTGGAATTACACTGTTTAGCTATAGAGACCTGGACAAAGAAGTGGGAGACCAAGTACAAAAAGCAAATAGACTGGCAAGATGCCTAAATAATACTATATGGCAAAACAGATACATTAACACTGAGGTAAAGTTAATGATTTATAAAGCCAGTGTACGACCAATAATTACATATGGCTCAGAAACAAGACCCAACGCAGCAACAACATAAGGGCTACTGGAAACGGCAGAGACGAGAGTACTGAGAAGAATTGCAGAAAATACGCTTAAAGATCGAAAGAGAAATGAAGACAGTAGAAGAAAATAAAACGTACGATGTATAAACGATGAGACACTAAATAGAAAAAGAGAATGGAATAATCACATAAGCAGAACGGTGGAGACCCGGATCGTTAAAATAGCAAGAGATAAGTCTCCAATCGGCAGAAGAAGTAAGATAGAGTAACAAAGTTCCATAGAGGTATTAATCCGCCAAGGAACAAGTAGAATTGCTTTTAAAGAGGAAGAAAAAGAAGAAGACGATTAACAATTTACAATTAAATTTATCTCAACTATTAGAATGTTGATCATTATAATAGTATAATTTATAAATCGAATTAAAAAAATATCCACCAGGTCAATAGTAATTATATTTTTACCAAAATAATTACTAAACTTCATGAACTACAAGCTCAAAAGGTTAATGTATCACTTGTTTGGATTAAAGGGCATTGTGGAATAAAAGAAAATGAAGAAGTAGACGAAGAAGCTAAAATAGGAAGTAGAACAGGAGAATATTTAAAGTATAAATGTCCTCACAATGAAATTGCTTGCCACGTAAAGCCCATATTACTAACAGAATGGAGAGAAATGTATAGAAACAGTCCAAAAGGAAAATTTTATAAAAACATAGTTACCGAGCCTCCTAGCCAATCTTGGTTCTCAAGACTGTCGGGAAGTAAGCGGTTTTTCTCTGTATTGTGCAGATTAAGGTTCAACCATGTTTTAACTCCGCAGTATAAATATAAAATAAAATTAAGTGATTCTCCTAATTGTACATGCGGAGAAGAAGGTACAACAGAGCACATGATATTAGGCTGTTCTAAAATAAGTAATGAAGTAAAAGTATTAAATGAAGAAATAACCAAAATACCCAAAATCACCAAACCATATAACCTAACCCAATTATTAAGTTTAGAAGATTGTAATATTTATCAAATTTTGTATAAACATATTTTATGTATTAGATTAAGTTTATAGCCTATGTTTTTTCCCTTTGTGCAAAGCCCTAAGTCTATCCGAGGTCCACCTGTCTCGTCTAAATGCTCTGATCGACCCCTGAGCGTCAAATTGTATCCTAGTCTAATATCCCAAATTATATAAGATAAAAAGATAGGAAAAAAAAAACAAATAAATAAATATATGTGTGTATATATATATGTATATATAAAAAAAGAAAAAAAATAAAAAAAAAAAAAATAAAATAAAAAAAAACACAACAAAAGGAAATAATTCAAAACAAGCTGAATATGTTATAAGAGAAATAAAAATCTAAGGTATAATTGTAAAATTAGATATATAGGAAATATTTCTTTGTAAAATTAGAGCAGGACTATGATTGTATAGCAAACGAGAAGAAAGCAAGGGTCACTCCTTTATAGCTTCCGAATAAAAAATACAAAATAATCCCATAAAGGTAAGATGGCGAATGGACAGAGACTCCGAAGCCAATAATGCACAATCACACACACACATAAATCGAATTCAAATATAATATAATTATATTAATGAAAAATTACATTGTATTTTATTTACGCTTTTAATACTCTTCCTTTAAATTTGTAAATTACCTACAGTAAATGATGATTTATTCTTTTTAAAAAAGAATAAAATAAAATTCTTGTTAGGTAATAAATTAAGACCATAAAACGTTTGTTTTCAGTCCAAAAAGGTCATAGCGTATATCTAGGTCTCCTTTTTAATATAATTGGAACTAATATTTTTCAATATTTTTCTAATTTGCATATACTGGATGCATAAAGTCAAATAATATCGAAATAAAGATGCCGATTTTAAAAATGTATAAAGGAAATATAGCCTTTAAGCTCGGCAGATAGAAATAACCAATGCAAAACAATAAGAATAAAGCATCAACATCAAAAGAGTCTAGAATATTTTATAATTGATAGATTCTGTTGCATTTTAGTTATTTATTTGTTTTTATAAAAAGTACAGTCTAAAAATGGCGGAAGGAAGTCGATGGATACTGACGACTGGAGATAAATAATTTATTAGAATTATTCCTGACGAGACTGGGACCCATAGAGTGTAAAGCCAGTATGATGATAACGACACTGTAAAAATATGATTAATTTTAGTCTGTAAATAGTTTTCTTCAATCTACTTTGGATATCATTATCATTTTGTTCAAGGGTATTTATCGGTATTAGGTACATTTTAAGTTTCATTCTAATAATTTTGATTTTTATCATTTCTATTTTCCAACTGAAGCCAATATGAAAAATAACAATATTCAAGTATTAGATGTAAGGAATCTCAGCTTATCTCATGCTATACAGATATTACAGATTAGTTCTGGAACAAATCATATGACTTAACATTGGTTAGTTTTGACATAACTAGCTTATTTACAGATAGAAAAAAACCTTCAAAATAGTAAAACCCAGGCTCAAAACTGAATGTACCAGCTATAATGGGCATTAACATTAAGTACTGGCAACATCTATTTTCAGTTAAACAATGATTATTAATGTAACAAACAAATGTTTGGCTTAGCTATGGCTCTTCGTTTACTCTATTATTAGCATATACAGGGTGAGGCATTAGTGCTAGGAAGTCCAATTATTCATTTGTCGTAAGAGATACGAAAAAAATTATTTTGGTAAAAGTTTAAAACACATAGAGGACAATATTATAAAAATATTTTCAAATATATAGGACCACCCATATTGACGGGGTGGAACAAACTTACCTTTTTTTAATGGAACACCTTAGTTTAGTAGTATTATATGGACAAATTTAAAAGATAATTACGTTTTTTTTTTCATAATTTCATAGCAAAATCAACATCTTGTAGAATTGTAGAGATTTAATATCAAAAAATATATTTATGTTCAAAAGATGTTTAATCTTGTTTACGATTTTTGACAATTATTAACTTAAAAGATGACGCAGACAAAGACCGATACAATGAAATGAAGAAGAAAACTAGAAAGATAATTATGACCTCCAAAAATAAGATATGGGATAGAAGGTGCAGAGAGATAGAATCTTATATTGGAGGACGACAATGCACTGAGACGTGGAAGTTTATAAACTCTGTTAAGAAGCCGACTAACGAGAAAGTGATTCTAAATCCCATAAATCCCGAGGATTGGACACATTATTACAAACATCTATTAAATGAGAACAGAGACGAATTTAAAGAAGATATGAATTCATCAAGAATCGAAATTCTGGGAGAGCATATTACCATAGATATCAACATAGTTCAAAAAGCTATAGCAGGGATGAAGAATGGGAAAGCAAGGGGACAAGAGGGAGTAACTACGGAATTAATAAAGAATGGCTCAGAGAAATTACACAGAATGATCACGGTGATATTTAACGAATATATTAATGGACATCCAACACCAGATGAATGGAAAACAGCATATATGACCCCAATATATAAAAAAGGTGACAGGAGAAATTGTAAAAACTATAGAGGGATATCGGTCACAAGTTCAATGAGTCGACTATACGGTCGAATACTACGGGACCTGATAGAGGAAGATTATCAATCGTCTGAAGACGAAGAACAAGGAGGATTTAGAGCAGGTCGTTCATGTACAGATAACATCTTCTGTCTTAAACAAATTATAGAAAAGAAAATTGTGACAAATAGAGAGTTACATATGACTTTTGTAGATCTTGAGAAGGTATATGACACAGTCCCGCTAAATAAACTATGGGAAGTCCTGGGCACATCAAACATACATCAAACATTGGTTAGTGCTCTCAAAGATCTATATTATGGTTCAAACTCCCAAATGAAATTCGGAAACCTCTTAGCCGAAAAATTTGCAGTTACTAAGGGTCTCAGACAAGGATGTTGTATCTCTCCGACTCTATTTAAGATTTATATCTCTGCAGCTCTGAAACAATGGAAAAGAATAGTCAAAGGAATGGGTATACAATTGAACGATCAGGATTACATATATACTTTACAGTTTGCAGATGATCAGGTGGTAATCTCAAATGACAAAGATGACATGGAATACATGCTTAGAAAACTAATTGAAGAATACCAGAAATAGGGATTAAATATCAATTTAGAAAAGACAAAATACCTCTCAACTGGAGCTGAAGCAGAACAACTCGATATCGATGACAATCAAAAAATAAATCCATGCAACGAATATAAATACCTGGGCGTCATCTTCGACCGTAGTGGAAAAGACGAACGAGAAATAGAACATCGAATTGTACAAGCACGAAGAGCTATAGCATGTTTGAACGGAATTCTATGGAGTAAAGAAATATCAAAGAAAAGAAAATGGAACATCTATGAGACAGTGGTTAAAACTAGCCTACTTTATGGAGCTGAGACATGGAGAATAACCGAAAAATATAAGAAAAAGGTCGAAGCCACGGAAATGGATGCCATCAGAAGATCGATGACAATATCAAGAGCCGACAGAATACGGAATGAAGTGATAAAACAACAAATGGGTATAGAGGGCACTATAGTTGAGGATATTGAGAGAAAACAGCTCATATGGTATGGGCATGTGAGCCGAATGGGGGACGAAAGATTGCCTAAAAAAACGATGATGTGGCAACCCCCAGAGAAGAGGAAACGAGGAAGACCACCACAGAGCTGGACCCTGGGAGTTAGGAAAGCGATTAGCGCTCGAAATCTGGACGAAGACCTAACTCAAGACAGAATACAGTGGCGTTTGGGAGTCGGACAACGTCGTAAGACGTTATAAAAAACCGAATATATATATTAACGTAGAGAAATATTTAATTTTGGATATACAGGGTTGGTCGAAACTCGGAATGAGTATTTCCTGAGTTTTCTTAAATGGAACACCCTGTCTTTTAGTATTATAATATAATGTGATCTGATGATACTTTATTATTTATTAAGTATTCGCTATACCTAACTGCTTTAATTTGTAAGTTATTCGTGATATTTTGAACCAAACAATAATTGCAACAAAAATAGGTGAAATTTTAATAGGTTTGCAGTGACAATAGTCAATCAAATCAAATTTTTCGAAAAAAATAAATAATAATTTAGATTGTTCATTAATTTGTTAGTATTGGATGAGATATCAAAATACCTAAGTAGTTAGGATTGTTGGTGTGTAAAATATTAATAAAAACATATTATTCTACCTGTTTGATTAAAAGTTTAACATTAGACTACTTTTATAGTTCTTGTTGCTTTACTACTATTACTAACATAAATTTGTTTTTTTAACGAGGAACATATTGATATAGCTTTTGTGCAAGGAGGGTATAACAAAAATGTGCTGCTAGCAACAAGAATTTATCATCAGCAATTTCCAGATAGACGATAATAAAGAAGAGAAGCTTTTCAAAGTTTACTAGAATAGTTTCAATGGACTGGATATGTAAATTACGAAAAATCTGATTAGACAAAAATTATTGAAAATGAAGAAAATGAATTAAATATAACCCTTAATGTCACTGAGAATCCGCATATTAGTACAAGGACAATTGCACATGCTTTTAAAAATAGTGATCGTAGGATAGCAAGAATTTAAAAAAAGAACCAGATGCATTCATTTCATGCACACTTGCACCAAGAGCTTAATGAGGATAACTACAGAGTAGTATTTTGTGATTGGGCGAAGGAACAAAATAAAATGATGCATATTTCTTGGAGTACTTTGTATTTGAAGATGAAGCTACTCTCTTCAAGAATGGAATTCTAAAAAGATATAATTTCCACTATTAAACACTCAACTTCTAATTTACAAGAAAATTTGCACCCACAGTCAACATGATCATTAAACGAAATTATGTAATAGGACCCTTCTTTTTGCCGAAATTATTTTAAGTAGTACTGTTGAACATATGTGAGAGAATGTGGATATCCAAGGAAAAGGGCGACAAAGTGGCTTCTACCATCTCCAAAGTTAAACAACCTAGATTTTATTTTCTGGGGTTAAATAAATTATAAGGTATATAAAACATTAACTACAAATGAAGAAGAAATAAATGAGAGAATTAGAAATGAATTATGAGATTAAACAGAAATGATTAACTAGTGTAAGCCGCTGTTTTGAAGATCGCTTGCAATTATTAAATAAATAAATAAATATTAAAAAAAATATAATCACTGGATGCGAAACTAGATAATACTGGAAAATATAACCCCTGGATACGGAATTTCTTTTAAAAAGGTCAGGTTCTTACCATTGTTACCAGTTAAAATTGTATTGTCCTCTTTTCGTTTTTTTGAGAACAGACATTCTGTTTATTCAGTAAAGAAGCTCAGTCCTGTTTTACCAGACTAATTCTGGAGATTATTTAATGTGCTTTAAAGTATTCTTTGGGTGGATTCTAGATTTGTACCTGATGTATATTTGAAGACTAAGCTGGAGTAAATTCTCAGAAAAAAAACTAAATTGTTAAGCATATTTTAGTACGTGTGCTTTTCGTACAACGTCAATATTTTAGCTTATTTTACGTTGGGTTTGACTATTTAGGGTGGCCGTACACAGAAAGAGCAAAACTGTCTTAGTCAAAAACGTTTTTGTTTGAAACGAAAACGTTTTTGTTTCCACAAGAAATATTTTGTTTTCAAGAGAATCAAAATGTTTGCACAAACCATACTGCAATCAGTTTTATTAAAGATGTCGACAGATAACGACGAAATTGCACTAGTTTTCTGGCAGTGGTTCCTCCTACAAGACGAAAAAACGCAAAATAAAAGACAGTTTTGGGTGCATCCTATAAATGAGAAAGGAATCTGGCCTCAATCAGTACAATTAATTTTTCTGCGTCCATTTCCATGATACACACAATATAAACAAGCAAAATATCACTGTTTCCACATGTGCTTCTTGTTGACTACTCGAGCGGTTTCAAGAAGGGAATTCCAAAAACACGTTGCGCTTGCGTACGTTGAAATGTTTCGACACAAAACAACGATCCGGTAATCAACATTAAACAGACTGATTGAAACTAAGTGAGCCTAAACATGCTTTAGACACGACTAATCAGTGTGCGTCAGCTCATTTTATTTATATGGAAACATCAGCATCAGACTCATTTAGTCAAAAACGTTTTAGACTAAAACAGTTTTGCTCTTTCTGTGTGCTGCCACCCTTAGATAGAAATTTTTCCATGTCACATGGATTATCGTAAAATTTAAATACCTGCTATTGTTAGAACTGTGTAGGCTAGGGTTATTTGTTTGGGTTTGTTAGATATTTAAACCATTTTCAAAGCATATTATATTTATATAAATCTGTTTATTTTAGTAACGTTATTTATGGTTATTTTTGTCGTTATGATAATGACCCATTAAATAACAAGAAATAAAGAAACTCTTAAAATAGGTATAATACATAGGTATTTAGTTAATGGTCTTGATAGTTGATAGTTTAGATAGAAAAAGTCGATTAGCGAAAGATGGAATGATTAATAAAATGGTTAATGGTCTTTAAACAGTCATTCATTAATATCAGAAAATTTTTGTATAGTCGATTATAAGCGAGTGAAGAGATCTGACACAGTTGTTTTTTGCAAGAGTGAATAGTGAGTTTATAGAATATGAAATTAACGTGTGATTATATACCAGTTAAAAAATTAAAGTTGAATCATTTATCACTTAACGAAAAGAGTGTTATCCTTAACGTCTACAATTATTTTAAGCAACACAATCCTTCCAATACTGTTGATAGTATAGTTGAAATTTCGTCTAAAGTAATGGGATATTCAAAATCAACTGTATATAACATTTTAAAAGAGGAAAAATCAGCTGGTATAACGCCACCCAAACCGAGACCAGGAAGACCAAAATTGTCGAAAGTGAATGTGGATGAATTTTTCAAAAATGCAATTCGTAGAATGGTCCACTCATTTTTTTTAACAAATAAATACCAACTTTAGATAAAGTTTTACAAGCCATTACCGACGATCCGGATTTACCCACAATAAGTAGAGACAAACTTTGGAAAGTTTTGCATGAGTTAAACTTTAAGTATGAAAAAGTGGGCAGACAGTCAATGCTTATCGATTCCAAAGAAATTGTGTGTTGGAAACGAGACTACCTCAGAAAAATAAAAAAAATGAGGACAGAAAATAAGAACATTTATTATTTAGATGAAACGTGGGTTAATGAAGGGCATACTGTAAGGAGAGTTTGGAAAGCCAAAACTATAAAAACATGTCGACAAGCATTTCTGGAAGGATATTCACCTGGTTTCAAGAAACCAATAGGTAAAGAATTTTTTAATAAAATCCTTTATAAAAAGGTATATAAAAAACCCATTTGGGCTATGTTAAATTGACAAAACGTTTTCGGAATAAGTATTCCATCATCAGTGTCAGGTTAATACATGGAAATAGCCACTAAATATGGGGGTAAAAACCCTTTAAAAATTGCTAAATGAAATTTAGTTTACATTATGTCTAGTTTATAATTAAGATGGTAAAGTTACCGTTGGATTGGTAACATGGCGACATATGACCTGACGACATATAACCTGACACTGATGATGGAATACTTATTCCGAAAACGTTTTGTCAATTTAACATAGCCCAAATGGGTTTTTTATATACCTTTTTATAAAGGATTGTATTAAAAAATTTTTTAATATATGGTATACAGCCAACTACAGGAACTTAGTTTCCTTGTGGATAATAGGTAAAGGTCGAAGATTAATTGTTACCCATATAGGTAGTATGAATGGATTTCTTAAGGAGAGTTTACTTTTGTTTGAATCAAAAAAGACCTGTGATTATCACGAAGAGATGAACGAAGACGTGTTTGAAGAATATTTCTAACAGATGATTGAATTCATACCTAAAAATTCAGTTATTGTAATGGACAATGCAAGTTACCACTTTAGATTAATTAAACATTTATCAACTACTCAATGGAGGAAAGATGAAATTGCAATGTGGTTAACTTCTAAGAATTTAATCTTTGACGATACAATGACAAAAGCAGAATTATTAGAGCTTGCTAAAATTAATAAACAAAATTATAAAAAATATGTCATTGAGGAGATTTTAAATAGTAGTTGTAAAGAGTATAACAATAATTATGTGACCTATTTGATTTAAAATGGATTCAGGATTTTTTTATACTTTGGCAACTATGTCAACTTCGATCTCTGCGATGATAATGACGTGCAACGGTTTGTAAATTAGATGGACTGTAAATTTATCAGCAATGAGGTAATACATATCAAATTTATGATGTTTTTAAATCATTGAAAGGGCTTTTACTCACCTATTTAGTGTCATCACTAATGTATGCCTGGTAACAGTACTGTTGAGGTACAGTACATCTTGCTCAGAAGAACCACGACCTAATCGACTCATTACCTTATCCGATGTTACGTGAGCTGCATTGGATATTCTGGATCTCATTATTGTACCAGTTAAAAAATATTTTTGTTTAACATGTACTCAAGCGGAGGTAAGATGATGAAATATCTATCAATGAATACATGTGTTCCTTCTAATAATGTTGTAGATAACTTAATAACTGCGGATAAACCAACACCTAACTTCTTAACATCATCATCATTCTGCAGAAATATTTTTTTTCCTTGATAAATATCGAAGTCTAATATTAGTTAAAATGTGCTCTTAGCAATACGGCACGCCGTTGTAAGGTTTACTAGTATGTACAATGCGATGGACCGTGGGATTAGTCGCTGTAAATTTAGTTCTTGCCAAAAAAATGTAAATGTAAATGTCTGTTTGATTGGACATCAGTTCTCAGGAGGATATGTATGCCTTTTTTCAATAAAATGTTTATGATTATGATATGCAGCCGACTATAAATAGGAAATTCAATTTCCTTGTGGATTTTATACTTAACAGTTAATAATTTCAATATTAAATCGTCGTTTTTTTTGACACAAATAAATTATCATTATACACGGTAAAAAATAAATATCTATTTTTACTACAGTTATCTGTATTAGTATTTCATAATATTGTAAACTTATTAAATTTTTTAGTTGACCAATGTTTAAATTATGCAATATATATTTTCTGATTGAAACATATACTGTAATGCTAGTTTCGTTTTATTTTAAATTTGCATAAAAAATTATACAATAATTAAAAATTTTGAATAAAATCCTTTGTATAAAAAGGTATATAAAAAACCCAGTTGGGCTATGTTAAATTGGCAAAACGTTTTCGGAATAAGTATTCCATCATCAGTACCAAGTTAATACATGGATGTAGCCACTAAATATGGGGTTACAAACCCTTTAAAAATTGCTAATTGAAATTTAGTTTACATAATGTCTGTTTTACAATTTAGATGGTAAAGTTACCGTTGGATTGGTAAAACTTGGCTAACTTTACCATCTAAATTGTAAAACAGACATTATGTAAACTAAATTTCAATTAGCAATTTTTAAAGGGTTTGTAACCCCATATTTAGTGGCTACATCCATGTATTAACTTGGTACTGATGATGGAATACTTATTCCGAAAACGTTTTGCCAATTTAACATAGCCCAACTGGGTTTTTTATATACCTTTTTATACAAAGGATTTTATTCAAAATTTTTAATATATGGTATACAGCCAAACACAGGAACTTAGTTTCCTTGTGGGTATACAATAATTATTGTATTTTACATTTTCTCCTCATCATATAATACCCATCCGTACCCAAATTTTTTATTTTTTAAGCATAACTGTCTCAGGCTCAAATAATATCTATTTAAATTTAATCACTAACAGTTACTTGCGAAAAGTAATTATTTACTAAAACTATGGTCATAAGCAAATAAAATAAATTTGGTGTTAATTTACCATACAGTATAAAGAAAAGGAGCATTTTGTTTAATTTTGATAAAACTAAACTCTTTTAATGCCACCTACAAATAAAATACGAACAGAATGTTCAAAAGCTGTAAAATCTCTGGAATTTCAAATAGTTTCGTAAAATATATACAGGCAAATACCTCATTTTCAAGGTATTAAGACGACAAGAAAATCCTCTTTGCCTTATTTGTAGCACTTGTTTTGTTGTTAGTTTGACACAAAGAGCATTAGGTTTTATACTACATATGTACATTTCACTCCTACAAGTAAATAAATTGGAAAAATCAGTTGCGGTATATTTTTGGATGTTTTCGAGTGTGATATATAATTTATGGAATGAAAGTTTTGGAGGGCAATAATAACTACCAAAAATCTCCTTTAGTCGATTAGGTCATTTAAGGTTAAAATTCATATTTATTTTCTGTCCGATCAAATTTCATTATTTCTCAAAACTTCTAAATCATGAAGACACCGTTTATAATATTTAAAAATAAGTTAAAATTTAAGATTCCAATGTGAAATTGAAAAATTTAGTGATATCAAATGATATTGTGAAAAATAAATTTTAAAAGTCGCATAATAAATTTCATGTGTAATTCAGTGTAATTCATGAAAATTAGCAAGAACAACAATACAAACGAAATATTAACGGTAGGCGGCCAGCAGATTGAGAGAGTAAAAAGATATACTTACTTGGGAACGATAATCATAGAAAATAACGATTATACTGCAGAAATAAGAGTCAGAATTGAAAAAGCACGTGCCAACTTCGTGAAAATAAAAAAGATTTTATGCAGCAAAGATCTGAGATTGGCCCTCAGAATAAGGCTAATTAAATGCTATGTACACAGTGTACTCTACTATGGAGCTGAATCATGGACATTAAACCGGAATACAATAAATCGACTTAACGCGTTTGAAATGTGGACATTTAGAAGAGTGTTAAGGATTCCATGGGTAGATAGAGTCACGAATACAGAAGTGTTAAGGAGAATAGGCAGAGAGAGGGAAATGGAAAATACAATAAAAGAAAGGAAATTGCAATATCTCGGACATGTGATGAGAGGCGAAAGATACAACATCTTAAGACTCATAATTTAAGGAGAAGTAGAGGGTAGAAGCGTAGGAAGAAGACGCGTTTCCTGGTTGAAGAACCTGAGAGAGTGGTTTGGTTGTAGCTCAAGGCAATTGTTCAGAGCAGCTGCCTCGAAGGTCAGAATAGCCATGATGTTTGCCAACCTTCGTCGCGGAGATGGCACTTAAAGAAGAAGAAGAATAAATTTGTTTATGTTTCATTAATTATTATGTTTGTTTAAAAGTTTATTTAAAAGAGCTTTGACGAGAAAATTTTTAATCAAATTTGTGACAAAGCGAGAAGTTAGTAATGTAAGTAGTAAAAACAATGTAAAAAATTCTGCACATGGTTTTTATCTATATCTACCCAAAATCTATTCATAAATAACATCAAAACTAAAAGTTTTTGACCCGATAAACCAAATAAAGTTTATTGAAATCAATTACACAATAATTAATAAATCAATCTTCTTTTTCTTCTTTTTTTTTGTGTAGACCTGACTCTGTTGGTTCATTGTTTTAATAATCTTGCTGTTTATCAAACGCAGAAATTATTGCAACAATTTCTACATGGGAGAAACCGCAAGACCACTATGTTAGGATAATGACATGAAGCATGTCAACAAGCATGAAACACACATCAAGAATAAAGACTTCAAGAAATCCGAGATATGCAAACATGCCTAGGCAACATTTCTAGTTAACGAAGAAAAATGTGTAGCAAACCCATCAGCAGAATGTAGCCGTCTTTGGTTGATAATGCTACTAAGAAGTTAACAACAAGAATATACGAACAATAGCTGAGTAATAGAAGGTCGAAAAAACACTTATACAATCTTACACACAAAGATATGCAACACACAATACACACAAAACATCAAATTATTTTTTGTCCAATATACGTTACTCAAACACAAATAGGATACAATTTTTTCTTAAAATTTAAACGACCGACAATAACAAGTTCACCTTAAAGAAAAACAGATATGACCTGGTTCCGCATAAACGCAGAAAAAACTACATTATTCGCAGAGCATGTTGCAAGTGTATTCGTAGCACCAGATACTAATAACAATTAAGATGATAATATAAGAATGTACCTTAAATCTCCATACTCAACTATATCTTCCTCTGACAACATTGTGACACAGAATGTAAAATATAATTAAAACAACTCTCAAAAAAAAAAAGTTTTGCGCTGAAGTGTTTCTAGATATACAGGCATTTGATAGAATATGGCATAAACGTCTCAGACAAAAGGTAACAGACCAACTATGCTTTATACTCTAGTCGTATCTTACTGACCTTTACTTCCAAGTCAAAATTAAAGTTACACAAATTACTACATCATACTGGATTTGCTTGATATGCACTTCGCTTGTGCCGCTGGTTAATAATCAAACTCCGTGCGAAAACAAAACTGACTTTATTTTGAATTACACAATACATGAATATATAAACGCTTATTAAGTATTATGTCCGCTCGCTCTGAATGCTGTATCACCGATCGCGTCTCGTATTTGAGTGCTGTCTGTCGTCTTTGGGGTGCCTTAAGGGACTCGCCTTATCTTCACATATGGCATAATATATCTTCCTACGCTACTATGTTGCCGGATCACAAAAATGTATAAAATAAACTTGAATTGGATGGAGGCGTGAACATGGCCCCCGCCTTGGCAAACACTGCCAACAAAATCGTCTGCTCATGCTAAATGTTCAAATGTTTAAACTACACTTAGTCCGAAACGGGTAGCGGACACACCTTGGAAAAAGAACGAGTTATGATACCATTGTCTGTCTTTATCCTAAAAACTCTGGCTACACCATCACTGCCGCGTAAAAGTTCGATCACGCGACCTAACTTCCACCTTAATGGAGGTAAATTATCCTCCTTTATGAGCACTAACGTGTTTTCCGCAACTTCACCGTTAGTAGTAGTCCATTTCGTGCGTTTTTGTAGTTCGGAGATGTATTCTTTGTTCCATCGTTCCCATATATGCTGAGAAAGCTGCTGAATATGCTGGAATTTTGAGAGCCGATTAACTGGAACATGACGCAAATCTGGATCTGGATTGGTAATAAGTGGTCTTCCGATGAGAAAATGTGCAGGAGTTAATGAGGAGAGATCATTTGGATCACAGGATAAAGGATGAATCGGTCGGGAATTTATTATAGCTTCAATCTGCACAAGCAACGAATAAAATTCCTCGAACGTTAAGTGCGCGTTTCCCAAAACTCTATGCAAATGATGCTTAACTGTTCTTACTCCGCTTTCCCACAGTCCGCCAAAATGTGGAGAATAGGGAGGTATGAAGGACCACGAAATATTATTCTTTAGCAAGGATTCTCTTATCGCGGGAGTGTGCTGCTCTAAAAATTTTCTTAACGATTTTAACTCCGAACTAGCTGCTATAAAATTGGTTCCATTGTCGGAAACCATCTTTTGAGGCTTGCCTCTTCGCGCAATAAATCTTTTGAAGGCCAACAGAAATGATTCCTTAGACAGTTCTGTAACTAATTCTAAATGTATGGCCTTCGTACAAAAACAAATAAAAAGACACATGTAACTCTTTATTAGTTTACAACCTCGACCCTTTCTATCGCGAATTAAGAAAGGGCCCGCATAATCTACACCTGTTACAATAAACGGTGGGCCACCTGCGAGACGCTGGGCAGGTAGGTCACCCATTATTGGCTGAATGGATTTAGATTTTAATCTAAAACATTTTACACATTTGTGTACGGTACGTCGCGCTAAATTTCTTCCTGATAACGGCCAGAAAGTTTCTCTTATAGTTGCAAGTAAAAGCTGAGGACCAGCATGCATAAGATCCTTGTGAAAATGATTAAATATTAACGATGTAACTATATGATCTGCCGCTAAAATGATGGGATGTTTTTTGTCATACGTAAACTCGAAATGCTTTAAACGCCCGCCTACTCTCATGATGCCCTGATCATCAAGATATGGAGATAAATCATTTTGTAAGGTTGGTCCGGCCATTTGAATACTATTTAATGAAATGCCGTTTGTAGTTGGCGCACTACAATCGAACACAACGCGCAAACGTGTCGCCAAAGAATTTTCCTTAATTACTGGATGATGTGGCATAAAATAAAATGTAGTATTTACCCTAAAGTCTGTTGCCGCTTCCGTAATTCTGCATAAACCTTTCATATGTCCTAACTCTTTATATTCCTGGTTGAATTCGCTATTAAAAGTTTTAAGATTGGCATCTTTATTCAACTTACGCTCGAGATTTAAAAATCTATTTTTTGCTTGACGAAATGAATCACCGAGTGAACTTATCGATTTCTTGAATGGCAATGATACTATGAATTTGCCTGTCGCGTCGCGTTTCACCGTATCTTCGAAATGTTTTTCGCATGCAATTTCTTCGCCCGAGAGTGCAGGTTTTCCATTGAAAACCTCTTCAAGTTCCCAGAACTTACTTAGCTGTTCTGTAACTTCGATTGTGTTTGTAAAATTACACTTAGTTATTCGCTTTTCTGATGCTTTGTTTTGGCTGATATACGGCCCTGCTATGATCCAGCCAAACATTGTTTCTTGCATGAATGGTTTATTTTTACCTAAACTAATTCTGTTTGTGCCCAGTATTTGCCAAAATAGATCACTTCCTATCAACAATTCGACCTTTTGTGGTTTATGAAAATGATTATCCGCTAATTTTAAATGTTTAGGTATCTGCAAATCGCTAATGTTTATTTCAGATGCCGGCACGCACCCCGTAATTTCTGGTATTACGAAACAATTTAAAGTTTTATGAAAAGTTATATCGCTACGCGACTGTATATTTATTTCGCATTTCAATCGAACGGGAGATGCAATATTATTTATGCCCATGACTGATATGTTCGCGCTTGTCGTTTTTAATCTAAGTTTATCGCATAAATTTTCGGTTATGAATGAGCTTTGTGAACCGCAATCTAACAAAGCTCGCACTATATATGCCTTACCTTGGCTGTCAAAAATATTAACTAATACTGTGGACAGTATAGTTTGATCTGCAGCGCTAACTGCCGAAACTGACAAATTGGTAGTGTTTAAACTACCTTGTATATTATCTGCAGATCGTATATCGCTCGCGTTTTCTACCGGTTGATGAACTAAAGCTGCGTTCTGTTCGCTTGACCCATCTGGATGCAATAACGTATGGTGTTTTGACCCACATTTCTTGCATGTTGATTGTCTACACCGCTTATAGAAATGTCCAGGTTTAAGACAATTCGTGCAAAGATTGACCTGTCTTACTTTATCAAACCTGTCCCTAGATGAAAGTTTTGAAATTTCGCCGCATTGATAAATGGTGTGTTCCCTTTTGCAAATAGGGCAACACTGTGTATTATCCAATTTATTTAAAGTTCCCTGGGATGAATATAGACCGCGAATGTTATGTGAATATTTCGTATTCCGTGAATATGCGCCCGCCTGAGAAATATTCCGTATATTTTGTTTTTCAGCTTGATTTACCTCAAGCGATTCAAAGAGGTCCGCCCTTGATTTTAAAAACGTTTTAAAATCATCAAAACTAGGAATTTCATTATGTGTTTTGCTATTCTCCCATGCGCGTAAAGTCGATGTATCGAACTTACAAGAAATAATATGAATAAGGAGTATGTCCCACGAATCAGTAGGTAGCCCTAGCTGCTTTAACGCATATAAATGCTTTGAAAAAATGTCAACTAATTGCCGCAATCTATTAGATGACTCTTTATGTATTGGCTCTATATTAAATAAGGCATTAACATGATTGGAAATTAATAATCTCTTATTATCGTACCTTTCCCTAA
This sequence comes from Diabrotica undecimpunctata, assembly GCF_040954645.1. Classification (NCBI taxonomy): domain Eukaryota; kingdom Metazoa; phylum Arthropoda; class Insecta; order Coleoptera; family Chrysomelidae; genus Diabrotica; species Diabrotica undecimpunctata. The sequence continues at coordinate 114,920,128 of NC_092805.1, read as the reverse complement.
TTAATTTCCACGCAACTGCATAGTTTTCGGCGGTAAACTCTAATGTTCGTATTACCTGCGCCGCACCGCCCTGTAATGAACTTCGTAAATAATGAAAACGCCTTATATTGTCTAAGTACTCATTTCTGTTAACTAAAGATTCAAAAAGATCTGCAAAATCTAACCAATTATTATAATTACCATCAAATTTTGGTAACTCGATAGGTTTAAGCTCAATACAATGCCCTGTATATGAATTCTTAGAGCGCTCACTTGCTTTATCGCTTTCTATACAAGCTACTTGTTGATTATCGCGAATGATTTTTCGCGCTACCGCTAATTGTGAATAATATTTGTTATAGAATTCTTCGCGTTCCGTATATTCATCCTCTAATAATTCAAATTAAACCGTATTTTCTATTTGCCCCTGAACCTCATCGAATTCGCCCTGTAAATGTTCTATATTATTTACCATTTCAATAGCCTGTAATACTTCTAAATCTGAAATCGTTTCACCCTTAGTTATTTTATCATTTAACGCTAATATAAATTTCGAAAATATTGTGAGTTTGCATTTAAAACCGCCCCTTTTTCGCTTTAAATTCTCAATAATTTTATAATGAATTAAACAGTAAACAGAAACAGATTATAAATCGCTTGATATTCGACCCTAACGTTCTCAGAATTATCACATGTGCAGAATAAAGGTACAAAGACTGATAAATAAAAGGGAATGTGACATGGATATGCTCACCAAAATATTTGTATGTTTATTTCCTGGCGTCAAGGATCTTCGTCTCAACTCGTATAATAGGTCGTCACAGATTTTAAACCCACAGTTGTCCAATTATGTAACTGTCTTAAGAATAACGTTCGACAGTCTATAACGCGCTCGGGCCACTATGAATGCACTATTTCGCCCGCTAATTTGATGACACAAATAATGAGTTCGGAATTCGGTGAATTTACACTGTTTCAACACAAGAATTTGATGATCCGGCTCGAAGGACCATGGATTTGCTTGATATGCACTTCGCTTGTGCCGCTGGTTAATAATCAAACTCCGTGCGAAAACAAAACTGACTTTATTTTGAATTACACAATACATGAATATATAAACGCTTATTAAGTATTATGTCCGCTCGCTCTGAATGCCGTATCACCGATCGCGTCTCGTATTTGAGTGCTGTCTGTCGTCTTTGGGGTGCCTTAAGGGACTCGCCTTATCTTTACTTATGGCATAATATATCTTCCTACGCTACTATGTTGCCGGGTCGCAAAAATGTATAAAATAAACTTGACTTGGATGGAGGCGTGAACACATACAATCTGGCCTACCTCAGGGTAGCGTTCTGGGCCCATTTCTATATCTGATATTAACTGCAGACATTTCAACCAGCAATGATACTTTCTTAGCTACTTTTGCCGATGACACGGGAATCTTGGCAGTGAATATCGACCCTAATATAGCATCACAAGATGTACGAAATCATTAAGGCAAATTACGAAACTGAATTAGACGATGGAAGATCAATGTTAATGCCAACAAATCAGTACAAATTACTTTTACAACAAGAAAATCTACATGTCCATAAGTTTCTATTAATAATGCTTCTATTCTCATAAAACCAGTTATCAAATACTTGGGATTGTGTCTGGATGATAAACTTACATGGAAAACGCACATTAAAACTAAACAGAACCAACTAGGCCTTAAACTAAAAAATATGAACTGGCTATTTAACAAAATATCTCAATTATCTCTTGAAAATAAACTTCTTCTATACAAAGCTACACTTATTCTAGTTTGGGCATATGGGATAAAAGTATGGGGCTGTAGTAAACCTTCAAATACGAAGATACTTCAAACATTCAAATCCAAAATACTCCGTATGATAAGTAAAGATCCACGGTATGTATCTAAAAAAACACTTCACAATGATCTGAACAGCCCACTACTTAAGGACATAATAAAGAAACTTAACAAAATATAAAAATCGCACAACTGATCACAACCACGAACTGATAAGTAATTTATTCACCCAACCACCGAATAAAAAAGCTGTAAAATTGAGAAAAAATTTCAATGATAAAGTTTGATACATTTTTAGAGAATAACTATGTAAAGTATAATTGAATGTCAAGTCCATAAGTTTGTTTAGTAAAACATTGCATAAATTTTATACTAAGATTAATTTGGCGTCCAAGTTTATATAAACATTCAAGTAAAACTGTGACGTCCACTTTGTATTCGAATATGTACGCAGCAGACATATATTAAACTAGGAGACTTTAATAGATCACAAATATGCAAACATGTATGCTACTATAAACATGGGGTAACATTGAATCAAATCGTAATAGTATACAGCGTATGATATATTTATTCATATGCCCTGACAGATACCCCAAGTTTACCACGTTGAATAGCGTTAAAGCTCACTAGATATCCAGAAGGCTAACATATTTGAAAGTTATTTTAAATATGTATATTTCCCTTACATTTATATCTGATTCAACACAGTATATTACTAAAGAGTTTATGTTAATGTATAGTTATTTTGGACATAAATCTTCTGGCATCGTGGCACTGGGGATCGTGTGGCACTTTGTTAGATAGGGATTTTAGTCCCCTGTTCAGCAGTATAAAGTTTTTTAAGTTTGATGCAATCATAGCTAAGAAAACTGATTTTTAAGATGTAATTTGATAAGGTCTCTATCACAAAAATTTTGGGTTGAATGAAGATAAAAATGTATTTTTCAATGTACTTTACAATTAAATTAAATATTCAAAATGTCCACCATTCACTTCTTGACAATACCCGAGTTGATTTTGAAATTCTCTTACATTTTGTATGACCTTGGGGGGTATTTTGTTAATTTCTTTCGTTATCCTAACATATAAATCACCAATACTGTTTGATTTAATAAAATAATACTAAAATATTAAATAAATAAATTAAACTTTAGACTTCAAATAACTCCATAAGAAGTAATCGAGAGGAGTCAAATCGGTAAATCTAGCCGCCCATTCGATCGTTCCACGTCTTCCAATCCACCTATTGGGAAAAACCTCGTTTAAATAATTTCTAACTATACGTGCAAAATGCGGTGGAGCTTCGTCTTTTTGGTAGTAAATAGATCGATATATTTCATTTGGATGATTAACATCAGGAAAAAATCTTCTTAATGTAGGCACTACAAAGTTAATCAAAAAATCTAGATAAACCTCACCATCAACTGTGCCATCAAAAAAATAAGGACCAATCATTTTTTCTTATTGATGCCAGCACAAACGTTAACTTTTTAGGATATTGCGTGCGAGTCTCACACACCCAGTGAGAATTTTCTCTGCTACAATATCTACAGTTCTGTTTGTTAACCGTTCCGTTTAAATGAAACGTCGCTTCATCAGAAAGAACTATTTTGTTTATGAACTGCAAATCTGCGTTCATTATGTGCATCATCATTTCACAGAATTCTTTTCTTCTATCAGGATCATCTTCATTTAACTCCTGAACCAACTGAACTTTGTAAGGGTGGTATTTTTCTTTGCAAAACTCTCAAAATTGATGATTTACTTACATCATTGACGGCGGCAAGTTCTCGAGTTGTCTTATGCGGATTTTCCTCAATCTCTAAAAATACATCTAACTTTTTTCATCAGTAAATTTAACATTTCTACCTGGTTTTTCAATATTTTTTACATGTCCAGTATAACTAAACTTCTTTTTAATTTTTGCTACCTGTAGACTGCGAAACTTATTGACCAGTGTATTTATTATTATACATTTCACAAACCTACTTTCGAGTTCTTGTTTTCTTACCACAACCAATCATAATTAAAATGTCTATTCTTTGAGTCTCGAACAAATGAGCCATAATTAAATTTAATACGCGCACAAATATTATACTGACGTCTTTTAGTAACTTTAAATACCTAAATGATCGCAGTATACCTACTAGATTCATATCAATTGTTTATTTGGCTTTTTGACTAATATTTTATTATCTTCAAAGTTTTTTCCCTCATATTTAGCAGAACAGATATGAAAATACCTGATACTTTCTAAAGTATATTTTAATAGACCAGGCAATATTGCTGATTTAAAAGTTAGGATAACGGAAGAAATTAACAAAATAACCCCCGAGGTCATACAAATTGTTGTACGAGAATTCCAAAATCGCCTCGGCTATTATTGTCAAGAAGTGAATAATGGTGGTCAAGTTGAACATTTAATTTAATTGTAAAAATCAATTTCCTCAGTTATGATTGCACAAACTCAAAAAACTTTATTTTGCTGAATAGAGAAATAGAGAATAGTTGCTCTCTTTCTAACAAAGTGCCACACGACCCCCTTTGTTATTAAATTTTTTCGATGGAATGCTTATAATTCAAAGGGGGTGCTGAAGGGGATAATATTTTCATACTGTAAATTGTCAATTTAAGAATAAAAATCGAGCTGTTTTAGGTTTTTTTCACATAGTACATAATAACGCTAAAAATGAATTTATTTCATACATATGGACCCCATGGTATATTTATATAGGGTGTCCAATTAAGTCGGCAACATATTAAAAACAATTTTTATTTTTAAAACTTAAAATACAATCATCAAATTTTTAAATTTTTCAGTCATATACACGGTTTGTCAAAAAATATAAATTGTGGATATTGCTAACTCACATAAAAATCATATTTTTTGACAACCCGCACAAAAATTAATACCTGGTGATTGTATTTTAGGTTTTAGATAATTACAAATTGTAAATTACTTCACACGACCAACTAAGGTGTCACATATTACGACTTTAAGTAAGTTCTTTAAATTTACCACGCAAAGTTTAAAATTAGAACAGTATACATATAAAAACACATTTCTAGATGAATGTGCAATAACCTACTTAGGTGCAGAAAGTTTTGATCTTCTAATGTAAAATGTTCAAATTTCTTTCCTATACATGATAAAAGTTTCTTTAATACTGCTGGTCATATGTCTCTTTACAAGATGACCATAATAGGAATCTGCTTTTCCAAGCGTTCTTTATAAAGCTTACATATCTTGTTTTGTCCATGATGCATTTTAAAGCAGATGGAATATGGTGTACAATTTTTTGCCTTGAAGCGAATATTGAGATAATTAATAAAACTTACACCTTCTCATTGTATGATGAACAAGATTCAACAGCTGAATTTGCTGAATTAATGTATGTATAACCATTTCTGGCAAGTTGTGCAAAGTTCTTTTTGTTCATTTTTTTCTGAGAATGGAATTTCTACTTTAAAGAGTTTCATTTGTTTTAATTTTATGTACTTATTCACAACTTTAGTAATTTCTGTGCATTTTCTTAATGTATACAGTTGATGACTTGAATACACTAAGCATACTTTTTTAATGTGACTAACATCAATTTTTATAGTTAATTGATCCAGAAACTGTAATTCTTCACAATTTTGATTATCATCTTCTTCACTATTTTGCAAAAATTTGCTACCCTACTTACATATTGTGTTCCACATATTGTATTTATGAAATTTGGTCTTCTTCTTCATCTCCTGTTAGTTGATGTACAGTGCAGAGCTCTTTTTGGTGATCTGTCATCTAACACTATCATAATTTGTCTCTGCAACAGCAGTTGTTTGGTTGAAATCCCGCATAATTCCTGTAGAATATGCATGATTGATTTTTTTCCTATTTCTTCATTCTAAATATATGCAGCTGCTTAAAAAATCTATTTCTATCGTCCATTTTTTTTATAGCCCTTCTCTTTATTCGGATTGCCGAATATAGGCCTCTCCTAATTCTCGCCATTCATCTCTGTTGTTTGTAAGACGTTTCCACATTGGTCCTGCAGTTCTTTTAATATCGTCGCATTTGCGGTCTTCCTCGTGGTCTTTTGCCTTCATATGGTCGCCAATTCCCGATTTCCTTATTCCATCGGCCATCCTTAAGACGTTCGTTATGTCTAGCCTATTTCCATTTTACTTTAGCTGCCTTTTCGACAACATATTTTACTTTTGTTCTATTACCAATGTCTTCATTGGTTTTATGGTCTTTGAGTGAGTTACTCAGCATCTGTCGTTCCATAGCTCTCTGAGTTTTTCTGATTTTCTTCATGTTTATTTTAGTGAATGTCCAGGTTTGAGCTTCATGTGTAAGTACAGGTAGGATACAGGAATTAAACACTTTAGTTCGTAGTCTTTGAGGTATATCTATCGTCGATATGTTATTCATATCCTTAGTAGTCAGTTGCCAAGGTTCTCAACCGTATGTCATAACCGGCTTCATTGCAGATTTTTTGATTGTCATTTTTTATATTAGTAAGGAACTTAAAATGCAAAATAGAGAATTTAGAATGAAAATAGATCTTTTCCTTGCATTATTCTATGTTGAATGTCACTCCTTGGGGTACCTTCTTCTGAAGTAAGACTCCCAAGGTATTTAAACATATCACATTTTTTCAACAAGATTTTGATGTCTGTAGAGTCAACTGCTCAGAACTGTACAAAAGTTAAGTTATATAAGTTTAAGGTATTATTCATATGATAATTTGCGTATAAACAGAACAAATCAAATCTTTCACATATACAATATTATGTATTATTCCCCAAAGTAGTTCCTGAAGTATCTATCAGGATATTTTGCACTTCAAAAATATTAAGTAAATATTATTAGACGGATCTATTTTGGGTCGCATTATATTGTGAGTGAAAACAAGATAACCCTTATGTTTTCCTAGGGGAGGAAATCAGCTTGTTAATATGAAAAGGGTTTAAAGTTTGCAAGATTGAGTGGTCATTATTCCTATGAGAATTTATACTCTAATTATAAACTAAAATAATTTGTTTCAACAAAATTGTTAATATTCTAAATTATGTGTATTAAAATATTTATTTTAGAAAGTATTCATAAAAAGATTACCAGTGATAAAAAACTGGGCATATTTTAAATATACTATCAAAATTATTTATAGACCAAGATAACATCAGTGTCATTTACAATGTTCAATTATGATATCCGAATATCCCTATTAACAAAGCTAGAAAGCGAGCGTCTACCTAAACGTGATGTAAAAATAATAATGGGTGGTTGTAATGCTAAAGTGGGAAAAGAACCTCTGTACACTGCAGTAACTGGTAACTACAGTAAACACAAAGTAACAAACGATAATGGTCAAAGACTTATTGGATTTGCCATGAAGAAAAACATGGTGGTGAGAAGCACACAACTAAAACGAAAAGAGATACACAAAGGTGCGTGGGTCTCCCCAGATGGAAGGACGGTGAATCAAATAGATCATGTTATGTTATGATTAAAAGTAAATATATGAATATGGTTCAGAAGATAAGAAGTATGAGAGGAGCTGAAAATGACTCAGACCATTAACTCGTTAAAGCCACATGTGGGAGGAGGTTGGAAAAAAAAAATCGAACAATAAAACGAAGAGAATGTACAATATTGAAAAACGTAAGGAAGTAGAAGTAAAAAATAAATATGAAGAAGAAATAAATAAAATTTACCAAAATTTACAAACAAATCAAGCCTGGGAACAAATTAAATCTGCCGTAGGAGAAGCTAGCGAGAAAATAGTTAAGTGCGACTCCAAGAGAAGTACAAACAAAGATTGGTTTGACGAAGAGTGTCAGGCGATAGCAAAGGAAAAGAAGAAGATCAGACAACGAATATTAACAGATAATAGAGAGTGTAAAAAACAAGAATATAGAATAATTCGAGAAAGATTGAAAGCTCTGTTTAGAGCGAGAAAATAGTTAAGTGCGACTCCAAGAGAAGTACAAACAAAGATTGGTTTGACGAAGAGTGTCAGGCGATAGCAAAGGAAAAGAAGAAGATCAGACAACGAATATTAACAGATAATAGAGAGTGTAAAAAACAAGAATATAGAATAATTCGAGAAAGATTGAAAGCTCTGTTTAGAAGGAAAAAGAGATACCACAATGAGTTGAAATTTAAAGAGATAAAGAAGTTTAAAAACAAAGAGGTGAGATCGTTCTATCAAGAAGTTAAAAAGATGGGAAAAGGTTATCAAAGCCACTGTAGTTATATGAAAGGTAAAGACGGAAATTTAATTAGCGATCTGGCAGAAGTAAAGACGGAATGGAAAAAACGTTTTGAAGAATTATTAAATGGTGAGGTGGAGCACAAAGCAGTAGACAACTGGACGGTTGGAGAAGATGCGATAGTTGAAAGGCAGCCTACAGAGGAGGAGGTGGTGACAGCAATACAAGAAATGAAAAATAACAGAAGTCCCGGTAAAAATGACATATGCATAGAAATTATCAAGTTTGGTGGAGAACAACTTCAAAGAAAAATATACCAGCTACTAGTGCAAGTATGGGAAAAGTAAAAAATGCCATCGGAGTGGTATGAGGCCCGCATATGCCCTCTGCATAAAAAAGGAGACAAACTGAAGTGTGACAACTATAGAGGTATGGCCTTACTAGACACGGTATACCAAATCTTAGTAAGAATATTGAGAAATAAACTAAATTGCTATACGGAAACAATCCTACATGAGTATCAGGCCGGCATTAGAAAGGACAGATCTACTGTAGACCAAATCTTCTCATTAAAGGAGATACAAACGACTTGTTATGAAGGTCAAGTTTCCCTGCATGTTTTGTTTGTGGATTTTAGACAAGCATATGATAGTGTCGGTAGAGTCAATATGTATCGAGTAATGGAACATTTGGGTATACCAAAGAAACTGATCCAGCTAGCTAAAATGACACTAAATAACTCTAATAACTCTACGTATGAAATTGCTTGGCAGGGTTACAGGTCAGATCAATTTACGGTTGCAAAAGGCTTGAGACAGGGAGATCCTTATCCACTATAATTATTCAACTTGGTGTTAGAAACTGTAATCAGAAAATGCAGCATGAAGGTGAAAGAAACGATCATGAAAAATGAGCACCAGTGCTTGGCATTTGCTGACGATCTAACGATCCTAGCAAAAACCAAGAAAGAATTAAGAAGAGTTGTGAAGAAAATCATTGAAGAAGCACAGAAATTCGGATTGGAACTAAATGAAGACAAAACCGAATATATGATCATGGGAGGGACAGAACGGAAAAAGAAGACTTTAGTGTGAGGTCTGTTAGTGGTAAAAGCTATAGTTTTAAAAGGGTGGACAAGAGTTTAAGAGCTCTACTGAACTCAAAATACGTTTCTAGACAAGGTAAACTCAGCATATATAAAACAGTAATTCGACCCACTGTAACATATGCCGGTGAGACAACGACATTAAATAAGGAGGAAGAGGATACTCTAGAAAGATGGGAAAGGAAAATATTGAGATGCATATTTGGAGGACGGAAGACAGAAGATGGTTGGGAGAGAAGAACCAACAATGAATTAATGGCTTTATACAAAGAACCTACCATTACTAAGTTCGTCAAGTCACAAAGAATCAGATGGTTGGGACATGTGGAAAGAATGGCAGCAAACAGAATGCCTAAACTAGTAATAACCAGAAAACTAATCGGCCCCAACAGAAGAGGTAGACCCAGAACGAGGTGGATAAGTAAAGTGGAGGAAGACCTTAAACACGTAAAGGTGAGGGACTGGAAAAGAAAAGCACAAAATAGAAGCGAATGGAGAAATATTGTCCACCAGTTCCTTCATAGCAGTTAAGAATGTTGTATATACATATTTAAGTTAAAGTTTTGTTTAAAATAATTTTAATTAGTTAACATTAAGATTATGTTTTAAAAAAATGCCCTAGGCCTTAACGGCCTGTTGTGCGTAAAAATAAATAAATATCAAAATTATTTATAGACCAAGATAACATCAGTGTCATTTACAATGTTCAATCCGAATATCCCTATCAACAGTTAACACTTCGCCAGAGGAAGTTAAAGCACAGCACAGACAAACTAACAAGTTAAGCTCCTGTTAGAAGAACTGCATTTTTGTAACATACACAAAATTATCAAAGGTAACAAACCCACATTTATTACTGCAAATAGGAAATAAGTACTAGATGTCACCCTAACTGGTGGTTTTACTTCAAATATAATTCAGAACTGACATGAATTTAGAACTGAATTTGACGAGATCTCAATATTGGATCACACAATACTGCATTTAGTAATAAAGGCGAAACATGAACAAGTAAATCTTATCTTATATCAAAACAGATTGGCTTGTGTTTATACTAGAACAAATTAAGTTCCACTATAATGGCATTGGGCTGCTTAAAAGCCTTAAAGGTGAATTTACTGAAATTAATGCTCACTTTCCTGGTTCGGCATTTCTTAAAGATAAAGCAAGACTGAGCTTGATGATAAATCCATGTACACATTATCAAGAAAATAAAAATGTTTAGCGCAAAAAATCTTAACAAAACAATATAATTTAATAGTCTACCAATAGTTTTATGTCCTAAAAGTGTTCTGGAGAAAATAGTATCTTTCCTACTCTGCTATAGCAGAGAATATACCTACTACTGCCTCACCTAGCAAAAGTATTCAAAATTAGTTTCATCTTAGGATATGTCCCAAAAAGACATCAACATATTAGGGTCAGCTTGATTAAGAAGAGTGGCAAATTACCTTAAGAGAAACAAAAGTTATATAGACCTATTAGCGGTATCTCTTTACTTATAAAGAGTATGGAAAAATACTAAACACTTATATAAGATGTGAATAGTAATCAAGGATATCTCTTCACAAAGAACAATTTGTCTATCAATCAAGCAAATCCAGAATAGATGTCTTTCATTGTCTAGTCAAAGAATTTTAAAATACTCTTAATAATCTTATAATAAAAGAAATGGCATTATTTCTTAGACAAAGAGGGGCATTTATGACAATCTATCATAACGTTGTCGCAACAGAAACAGGTATACCACATTCCATATTTAGAAGGATTCAATCCATTAGTATTACTTACTTAGTACTTAGAATGTAGTTACTACCTAGGAGGTCAGTCAACCCCTATAGAAGCAGTTAAAGCTTGTCCTCAAGGAGGAATCACCTTTACTGTTTTTCGATAGTGATTGACGATCGTCAACTAAAAAGTTTAGAAGAGAAGCCTCTCACCGTGAATACAACAACTGTCATTCTCTAAGAGGTTTAGTATATCTAAATTAACCTACATGTAAAAATTTATTTGAAATGTTCTCCTCTCTGATATCGCTACTTAAGCAACAATGGCCCTTTCGATGGGTAGTAGGCTTTGTGACAAAACCTGGGATCTGAAAGATAAAATGATTTATTTAACCTAAAATGGTCATAAATAACGATTGTCATACCCATAGTTAATTCTAATTGCAAAAAGTACAAATACTAGTTTGTAAAACAATCACAGGTGCAATGTTCTTGTCTTCCTCGGCAGCCTTAGAGGTAATGCTGGACCTTCCTCCTTTGTACATACATATGTAAGAAGAATTGCTCTAAAAAGGGTTTTTAGGATAACGGGCTCAGGATCTGAAACACTGTGATCTAACTGGGAATCTAAAGATTTAAGAATTAGAACAGCTTAATCCATGAAGATGCCGGTAGATCTTATGTCTGCAAAACAAGATTTAAACTTAAACTCAATGTCATGATAAGCGAATGTGAGTTAACAGGGAACAAAATCCGAATTTTATCTTAAGTATACAACTAATGGGTCAATAATAGCTTCGAACTGTAAGCGGTCTCTTAAACTGCTTGCAGAGTGTAACAAAGTAACTTTACTGTGGGTGCCCATGCATACCGGAATTGTCGGTAATAATATTGTTTGATAGTCTTACTAAAAAAAAATATCCCTTTTATTGGACCAGAGTGATTATTTGTTGTACATCTGCGGTCACTGATTATTTCATACCTTTATTTTCACATTGTAATACTGTAAAATCGTAGTGTCGTGCGGATTTGCTAAATGTCAAAGCGCTTATCAAAAATTTCGCGTGTAATAAAAAAAAAATAATAATAATTCATACGTGCATTTGGAAAATCAAACAAAGATGGGATTATTTTCACTCTATAACACGGTTGGGTAGTTCAAGAGGGCAGAAGATCTCCACAGAGCAACAAGATAAGGTGTTAGTAGATTAGATGAGAGAAGCTCTTTTTGTCTCAGCTGGAAAAGCTAGCAAAAAGACAGCGGTTCTGGGCAGCATTTGCACTACACGAAGACATATTAAAGCAAGTGAATTGATAAAGTGTGCAGCTCCAGCGAAACCTTTTTTGACTAAGGGTCACAAGAAGAGACGAGTTGCATTTTGTACTAAATTCATAAACCATGAAGACCACTTGCATTTTCCGATGTAAAAATGTTTGAATCATATAGCAATGATTAAATAAGAGTTTACAGGCCGAGATATCATAGGTTTGATGAACGGTATACTCATCATTTAATTAATAGTAAAGCATATGGTGATGGATAAGTGCTGAAGGCCCAGGCGTTTGTTTTCATGTTTGTTTTGTAATTTTTCAAAGAAAAATTAATAGGATAACATTACAAATATATTCTTGAGAACATAATGTTGCTGTCAGTAATATAGAGATTCTCCAATATCAGAATCATCTTCCAACATGACAGTTGTCCGGTGCATACGAGTAGAATTGTTCGAGAATGGTTAGAAGAAACTTATGTTAATGTTTCTCCGTGGCTTTTCCGGAGTCCAGACCTTAACTTCATCGAAAATTTGTGGAAAGAATTGACAAAGAAATTAAATAATAAAAACCTTAGGCCATGGAAAAGAATTGTATTGTGGGAAGCAATTAATCACGAATGGGAGGAGCTTACTGAATCTAACATAAGGAGATTCGTGCTATCTATGAACACAGTATTGCTAAGTTGTATTGGCAGTAATGGGGCTTCCACCAAATATTAATTTTGTTACTGTTTATCATTATTTAATATAATATAGGTTTAAAATAAAATGTATGTTCTTAACCCAGACTATTTTCGTTATTAAGAACATAATCCATTTTATATATACGAAGACGGTTGCGTTTCGATTTAATTCAAGTCTCTTACCACTCCCTAACACGTGTTTCTGGGTCTACCCGTCATCAGAGAGAGTAGGTAAGTGGAGTAAGAAGACTCAAACTAAATCAAAACGCACCGACTACTCTGGCAATTATAGGAAAAACAATTACCAAAGTATGCTACTAGAGACCTCTAGTGAGAAAATATGAAGTTAAATGTGTCGATAGCAATTAAAGTAAATTGTATACCCAAGCTTAATCAAGCCATTCAGAGCGATGCTGGGAATATTTATATTCCACTTTATATGGGTAAATTGTTGATGCATAGTGGAATATAAATATTCCCAGCATCGCTCTGGATGGCTTGATTAAGCTTGGGTATACAATTTACTTTAATTGCTATCGATACATTTAACTTTATAATCCATTTTATTTAAAATTCTTCTTTCTATATTGTTAACATTTAAAAAACTTTCATTTTGTTACATTTTGTAAAATAGATTTATTTTATTTTGATTTTTTACTTTAGTCAACCTATTCTGGTTCCGCCACTGCTAATTACCATTACTTTGACATCAAATATATACTTTATCTAATTTACTTATCGTTGCACGTCATCCGCGTCATAGCCAGTGAGGTCACATGATACCAAAACGAAATATTTAGGCGGTAGGTGTGTTCTTTTTTAGAATCACTTTGCCGAGTACACTGGCATTACATCCACTAGACATATTTTATTATAGACGCGTAGAAATAATATTTAAAGATTTCTATTAATGTTAACTTAAAGAAATACACAATAATATGTTTCATTTAATTTGTTTAAATGCATTATGAAGAACATTTTTTGTTCGGACACTGTAGCTGTAATCTAACGAAGGTGATATTTTGACATAAATTGGTAACACTTATTTGACAGTTGCGGTGTTGACACTTTAGTTTTGTTTTTATTATTTACTATTAATTAAACTATGATGTTTATTAAATAAGCGGCTCGAATTGTTTTTAACAAGATTATTTTTTAACTCTTGTTTTGTTTCTATTTATTAACATTAAATATTAATTTATTTTGTTGTATAATCAACTTTTGCAATAATTATGTGACCTATTTGATTTAAAATGGATTCAGGATTTTTTTATACTTTGACAACTATGTCAACTTCGAGCTCTGTCAATGATAATGACGTGCAACGGTAAGTAAATTAGATGGACCGTACGTTTACACGAGGTAAAAATTAAAAACACTGGCTACTAAATTTGTAAGGGCGTAAACTATTCAATGGCCGCAGATGTACCAAAAATTCGTATATTGGGCTATATCAGAAAACGAAAAATCAACTTGGAAAATGCAAAAAAGGTTACCACTTTTTTTTTAAGCAAAAATACATTTAAATCTTCATAAGACAGAACTCAGAGTAATCACGAATATTCTTATTGGACATTACTTACTAAGATATCATCCGTGTGAAATGGGCAAAAGGGAAAGCAAATGTCCCTTAGTCCTAGATGTGTTGCGCTTGATGGGATACAGAAAAGATCTTTCGAAATCGGCAATCTGGAATATACGAGAAATACAAAGGACATTGATTAAGACAAGGGAACTGATTAGAAAATCGAGCAGTTTAGTCATACACTTTGTAGCCAAAAATACAGAAGACAAACCAACCGACGAATCTCAGCTATACTTGAAGAACACAAACTATCTTTACTCTAAATCTGAATCTTCACATAAATAGACCGATACCTACATATTGCTATATTTAAAATGTATTCTTTATTTTCTGTTTTTTTGTTCATTAAAAAAGAAAAATACTAAGTTCATTATATAATGAAAATTCTAAATTATTTTATAAAATATATTTGAATAACTATACACACTCAAAAATGTTTTGCATATTATCTGTAACGCTACTGAACGTTTCTCATTTGAAATTTTTTGCACTGTTTTCTTTTTGTCTACTACAATAATGTATTTTATTGCTTGTTTTTTGTTTCTTCATCGTCTCAAAGATTCTCAGTATTCATATTGTGTTCATCAGTTTTCGAAAACCGATATTTGTAAAAATTGGTTTGCGTTTTATTCACTTTGTAGTGAACAATATGAATAGACAAGTGATATCTGAGTTCAACAGAGCTAGAATCGTTACTTTGATTGAGGAAGGCCACACACAAGTCGACGTTGCTGTCCGGGTTGGAGTTAATCAGAGTGATGTGTCTCGGATTGTGAAAAAATATCGAGACACGAATTCTGTTAGCGATCGTCCAGAAAGCGGAAGACCCAGAAGTACTACCAATGTCCAAGAACGCTTTTTTAACGTTAACTGCCCGGAGAAACCCCACTATGACTGCCCCAGCTATTAGAAGAGAGCTCTAGCAAGCTCATAATATTGTAATTTGCGATCAGACTATTAGAAACAGGTTACATTCGGCAAATTTATTTACAAGAATACCATTGTTTGTACCAAAGCTTACGATAGAGCAGAAAAGGACTCGACTGGAATGGGCCAATGAACATTTACAATGGCATGACAACAGATGGGGAAACGTGTTATTTTCTGATGAAACCAAAATAAGCCTTTTGTCGGATAATCGCCGAATTAGGATTTGGAGGAACCCAAATCGACAGGATAAACTTAACCAAGCTGTCCAAAGAGTCCCATATTAAGGTGGCTCCATAATGTTTTTAGGGCGGCATCATGCTAAATAATAACACTTCTTTAATTCCTATTGTTGGTAACATGAATGGACAAATTTATATTGATACCATTCTTAGGACTGTTGTACACTTGTGGCGAGGAGCTGTTGGTCCAGAATTTATTTTTATGGACGACAATGCGCCTCCCCATCGTATGAGACATGTGGCAGATTTTTTAGAGACAGAAGATATCGTCAGATTACAATGGCCACCTTGCTCACCTGACCTCAATCCCATTGAGTACGGATGGGATATGCTCAAAAGAAAAATTCAGTCTCGGCAGCCACCCCCAAGGACACTACAAGACCTTAGAATAGCAGCGATTGAAGAATGGGGTACCATGGACCAGAACTACATTAATACACTTATAAGAAGCATGGGACATCGCATTCAGTCGTGCATTGATGCAAGAGGTGGAAATACGGTATATTAAGTATTAGTTCCTGTATCTTTACAAATTTAAAAAAAATATATTTATAATACATATTATAAATAATGATAATAAATTGTTAATCCTTTAAATTTTGTTTATTGTTTTTTTCAAAACATACAATTTTATATATAAAATAAAGTATTTTGTTAAAAAAATAGATTTCTCCAGATTAGGTGGATAATTTTGAAAATATTACATTATGCAAAACATTTTTGAGTGTGTGTATTTGTTTAGTTGTTTTGGGCTAAATGCTGCATTCGTTCAAAATCGATATCAACAGTCGACGGATCATAATATAAGTGTAGAGTCATGTATATTTAAACAGATAAAAATAAAAGTGAATTTCAGTCGAGGTAAACTGTAAAAATATTTGTATTAGATAAAAATTTTATTCATATATTTCGAAATATGTTAAGAAACAGCTTAGGTGCTAATTAGGTATACCAAATTAAGCTTTGTTATGTCCAAATTGTAGACCATATCAAGGAAGTATATGTAAACTATACTGATAAAAGCGATTTCGATAAAAAATTGAATTGTAAATTTTTAACTGTATTTTTAAGAATGTTTGTCTCTTAATAGACTAGTATTTGCTTTAACAGAACGTTCCGAAAACTATTAAAAAAAATAAGAATATTATCTATAAAGAAAATAATGCGATCTTTGTAAAAACCGAGGAGTAATACCATTTAAAGGGGTGCGTTTTTGAGCTAGGGGTAAAAGGGGGTGAAGTTTAGTCTATTTTTCAGCTTTTTTAACTCGCATTCTGTGCACTATTCGTACATATACATTTACAGAAAAGTTGTTTAAAATTAAATTTTCTATCGAAATGTCACTCTTTAAAGTCAAAAATAATTTGTTTTTGACAAAAATATATTCAAAACAACAAAGCAAAAAAAAAACAGGAAACAACGTCATTTTTTTGCCCATAACTTTTTTCCACAGGGGTAAAGGTACAGGCATTACTTCACAGAAAAAAAAGTTGTATCCTTTCTCTTCAAAATGACGTTTGAATGAGGCCTTTAGGATTCATAGTATTCGAGATACGATTTTTCAAACTTAGAAACTTCATTTTTGGACCATTTTCTTTATTGTTTAGCAAACATTGTTGTATAAATTTTTGTTATTCAGTTTTAGATATAATTATGCAAATTGCACATTTAATAGAAAGAAAAATCAAATATGTTTAAAATGGTTTATTGTAGAAGATTCTAGAACTAATTCTAAACAAGTTATGGTCCTTTTTTGGATTTTTGTTAACTTTAACGGCTATTTTTTAAATTTCTTGCTTTAACTTTGTTGCTTCTGTCGCACGTGCGCACACAAACATGCACGTGCAAATGAGTAATTTAAAAAATAGCCAAAGTTAGCAAAAATCGGTAAAAGTAGAAAACTCTTGCTTAATGTTAGTCGTAGAAATCTTCCACAATAGAACATTTTAACGGTATTTATGTATTCTTTCTACAAAATGTATCATTACATTACCTACAACTGCGTATAAAAAAGATATAGAACAATGTTTTCGAAAAAATAGGGAAAATGGCCCAAAAATGGTGTGAATGGCGAACTTTGAAAAATTGTATCTCGGATTCTGTAAATCCTAAAGACTTTTAGTGTACGACATTTTGAAGAGGAAGGATAAAAGTTTTTTTTTCTGTTACCTTTTGTACCTACACCTATACCGCGTGGAAACAAGTTAGGTTGCAAAAAAAAATGAGTGTGTTCCTGTGACATAAAGATTTCGATAGAAAATTCAATTTTGAACAACTTTTTGTAAAATATATGTATGAAAAGCGCATAGAATTCATAGTTAAAAATAAAAAACTAAAAATTAACTAATCTACCCCTTTCACAAAAACGTACCTCTTTAAATGGTAGCATTCCAGCATTCCTATTTGGGAGTCCATTAACCATATGAAACAATAATCTAGTCTATTTCAAAAAATGGCAGTTTCAATAACGTCAAAAGCAAAATGCCATCGCTTTTTGCTCTCCTACCACTTCTCATAAGAAATAAAATTAGTTCGTGGACCTCATCTTCCTCTTCTTAACGTATCATATCAGAGTTATCCGACGTTGGCGATGACTATTGCGAAGGCTTCTTGATCTTTTGTCACATGAAATAATTGTCCTGCATTTGATATCTGAGCCCATTCGCGAAAGATTTTTTTATCCAAGGAACCTGTTTTCTTCCTACACCTCTACCTCTACCTCCACCTTCTGTTTTGCCTTTAGGGATTAGTTGAATATTCTATATCGATTTTTCCTCACTATGTGTCCCAGATACGATATTTTCCGGTGATTAAAATACTTTAGCAATTCTCTATCTTTTCTGACCCTTCTTAGTACTTCTTCATTAGTTTTTCTTGCTGTCCAAGGTATCTTCAGCATCCACGTATGAATTCACATTTTCAATGCTTTAATTCTATTCATACTTGATACTTTTAGTTTCCACAATCTGCTACATACAAAAGTATAAACCAAATATAGCACTTAACCATTCTTTGTCTTAGTTCTAAACTGAGATGATTATTGCACATAAATGTCTTCATTTTTATTAAAGTAGCTTTATTAATTGCTATTTCTAAGTCTGGATCTAGTTGGTCCGTTATGACAGTTCCCAAATATGCAATTTTTGGAACTTTTTAAACTTGGACTTTATTTAATTGAATTCCTGAATATGATCAAGCAAAATTTGGAGAACTTCAATATTTTCTGACAAAATTATTGTACCGTCCGCATATCTAATTATTTTAAGTAGTTTCCGGTTGATTTGGATTTCATAAGGCAGTCCCTCAAGTGCCTTTTTAAATAGCTGTCCAAGTAAACCTTGTGCCACGTTGGAGACAAAATGCAACCTTGTCTGACTCCTTGTTGTATGGAGATTTCGTCTCTGTAATTGTCTCCAATTTTTATGATAGCCGATTGATTTCAATACAGATTTTTAATAACACGAATATCTTTGTCACCTATTCCAACATTTTTTAGTATCTGCATTAATTTTAAATGCCGTACTTTATTGAATGCTTTTTCGAAGTTAACGAAACATGCATAAACATTTGCTTTTGACGTGACAACGTCTTAAATTAGGTTGTGGCTCGGAGTCACTCATGAAAAAGTGTAACGCCCGCTCACGTCTGTTACGATGAGTCACCGAACGAGAGAGAGGCCCGCCGGACCGGCGAATGCCTTGCGTCTCTCTCCCACTCAAACATGATCGGTCCGCTGCGCGCGCAGCACTAGAGAATTAGGCGCGTTGAATCGGTGAAAATCACTCAAATAGAAATTAGTTAAGTTTAAGTTTACATGTACAATGTTTTAGTAAACAAAATATATTTCTATAGTTAAAATTTGTGCAATTCTTATTTTCATTCAATTCCTTGTTCCTATTGTGCAATTTAATAATATTCATATCAATAAATATTCTACCGAGAAAAAGACGTTGTCACGTAAAATCTTCGCCCGTAAAACCGACTTTACAGGCAACCGATTTTTTTTTGCATTTGCCCTTTTTGGTCAAATTTTTGTTATAGGATATTTACCGCAAAACGTTCCTCCCTCGTTCCCAAAGCATTTCTAAATCAAATTATCGATTAATTAGCCTACGTGTGTAGGCTAATTAATCGATATTCTTAACATTTTCTACCAATGTGTTTTTTAGGTATTGTAACAAAGATGGACTTGATCCAGTCTGCAGGAATCATTTCAGTATTATATATTGCATTAATATTTTATTACTATTTTTATGTTATCTTCATCTATAATATTCGGCACTACGTTGTTGTATCATCTGGACCATAAGATTTTCCATAATCCACTACCATAATCTACTTCTTAATATATGCTTTCAACGTTAATGTGCGCTTACTAATCTTCCAGAAAAATTTAATTGGGCTCTACAAATTAGAAACTTATTTGTCAATGCTAAAGAAACCTGGGATAGACTAACCTATTCTTCTTGAAATAAAACAAAAGCGTCGCTCCTAGTTAAAATGAAACAAAAACTTTACAAAGTCAATTGCACTTCAATGCAGAGATCCTTCTTTATAACTTTTTACAATAATTTGCCAAATGTCTCTTAATTTTAGGTAAGCATCATTTAAATTACTTACAGTTGTAGTAACAACTATTTTATCGCCACTCTCATTGTCGTAAATATTGGAAACCTGTTCGTTTTCTTTAAAATCACTAACACAACTAGCTAAGTTTACTTTAGGATTTTCCGTCAATAGGGCTACATCAATCTCAAGGTAGTTCAAAAAATTTTTAACTCCATGACTTTCGTAAAAGGTTGACAATGAAAAATCATCTTTCAGGTCTTGTAGCTCCACATTTTTCACAATTTCTTCTCCATTACTATCGTTTTTAAAAAAACTGCACCTAATGAAACACTTTTCAATTGTTTTGGTTGAAACGACTCTCCATGCTGCCACAATCCAAATTAAGTAATGAACTTCTCTAGTTCAACCATTGAAAAAGAACATTCTCTAGATGATAACATTCTTCTCACCAAAAACTTTCTATACAGGGATTTAAAGTTTTTAATTATTCCTTGGTCTAACGGTTGACAATGTGGTGTAGTATTAGGTGGCACAAATATTATCGATATGTTAAATAACTGAATATCCGGATGGGATGTTGTGTTGTCTGTTCAGCAGAGGTTTCCGCTGTTGAGAGGGGCCCGTTAACAGAAGTTTTACTGTAACCCGAATAATACCTTAGTTAGGAGTTTGCAGTGACCACAAATTAAAACTTACTCTTGGTGAAGCTGGTTACAGTTGGACTGATGACGTGAGTGGCTTCACCAACAACTGCATTATTTGTATTTGTAATAGTAAAGAATTTCTATAATCGAGTATCTTTAATTTAATTGTTCAATTTATGCATCAATAAAACCCAAAAGTGAAGACTGTTTATTCAGTTTAAATAATGTTGTTCTTTCTCTTGACAATCCAACAAGTGTTTTACTCCAGTCGTCAGGGATGAAAATTCCACTGAAGCTCTAAAAATCATACGAACAAGCTGAATTTTGCCGAGAATATTAATTTTTTTTTTTTTTATTTCAAATTACATGTCTCGGCTGCTGTGACCATTGACACGAGGAACTGTCACAGACACTATTACAGAAAACAATAAATTAAGTTACATTGATATCTAAAAAAAAAAAACTAGCGGATGAATACAAAATTGAAATATAGATAGGTGATACAATTACAACAGGTGATATAATTTACAGTTTTTAAGGAACTCTATCACATTAGATATATTGGTTTTGGAATTTAAGATATCACATAAACTTCCGTAGATACCATGTTTGATCCGTGCTGCTGCGTACTGGTTACATTCCACAAGTATATGTTGTACACTTAGACGGGAGTTGCAATATTGGCAGTTTGGAGGTTATTCGGGAACCATCAGATATCCGTGGGTTAGCCGGTTGTGCCCAATTCTAAGCCTTCTAATGATGGTCTTCGATTTTCTTTCCGTAGAAAAAATTCTAGGTCCTAAAATGTTTGGTTGGATGGACTTTAGTTGGGTAGTGCACCTGTTCCATTGATTTTGCCACATTGAGGTAGATAACTTTTTAATTTCAATTATTATATCTTGAAACATTTGGCATTTTTCATCTGTAAGGTCAGAGCGACGTGCATCATTTGCTGCGTGGTCAGCATTCTCATTTCCTTTAATACCAACATGTGAAGGATTCCATATCATCTAATCAGAAGTGTTTGATTTAGCAAGTGCTGTACATCTTTCGTGTATCTCATCAACTAAAGGATTTGATGTGTAGATTTTTCTAATGGAATTTATGGATGATAATGAATCTGTACAGATTGCTAAGTTTTTGGTACCCTGCATTGGAACCTCTAGAGCTTTAAGTATAGCGTAGAGTTCTGCTGTGAATATACTGGTCATCTTGGGTAGTCTATACATTGCTAGTCTGTTATTTGTGGAAGTAACAGCACATCCGACGCTTTCTTCGTCTTTAGATGCATCTGTGAATATTATGTTATCAAACTTGCCTCTATTAATTATGTCATTAAAAGTTTGTTTCATGAGTATCGTGGAGGTTTCCATTTTCTTATATCTGCACAAATTTACGTTAAAGTCAGGTAATATTTTTAGCCAAGGTGGAGTATTGGGCTGAATAATGGGGGTGGTAAGATTTAGGTCAAAATTGTCTAAGAGTGGCAATAGAAACTGTAGTGATGAATTGGCAGTAGCTCTACTTTGTGCTCCTGTTAATTGAAAATTTTTAATAAGTTGGAATGATATATTATTTGGGTTTGCAGAGACCTTAGCAAAATAGGAGTTTAGTAGACGTTGTCTTCTAATATTTAGAGGTGGTTCACACGATTCGACATATATGCTTTCTGTAGGGCTAGATCTGAAGGCTCCAAGGCATATTCTTAATGAAGTGTTTTGAATTGTATCTAGTGATTTTAAATAAGTTTTAGGGGCAGACATATATAATATCGATCCATAGTCTAACTTAGATCTTATTAGGGCTCTGTATAAACTTAATAGGACTTCTTCTTCGGCTCCCCATTGTCGATTGGCTAGTGATTTTAAGAGATTTATATTTTTTGAGGCACTGGCTTTAGTTTTTTCTATATGTCTCTTCCATGTTAATTTTTTGTCGAAAATTACTCCTAAAAATTTGTGATTTTCAACTACTTGTAGTGGATCCTCTTTTAATTTTATGAGTGGAAGAGTTTGTTTATATTTTTTGCTAAAGTCAATCACTTTAGACTTTGTAGGCGAGAAGCTAAAACCAATGTTGTTAAACCAGTGAGAAACGTTATCAATAGTATTTTGCAAAAGAGTGCTAGTGGAGCTTGTTACTTTACCCGAGCAGTAAATAACTAGATCATCCGCATAGATATTATAGATATTAACAGGGGGTTGTACTAAGGAACTAAGGTCGTTAAGAAGCAGTAAAAATAAGGTTGTGCTGAGGACTGATCCTTGAGGTACTCCTGCCTCCAGGATATATGAGGGAGACATTTTACCATTTGCAGAGACTTTGAAACTTCTGTTAGTTAAAAATTTTCAACAAATAGATATATGTTTCCAGATAAATTAGACTCTTTAATTTTTTCTAGAATTGCCGGCCTTGATGCTGTGTCAAAAGCACTTTCTATATCGAGTGAGACAGTTATAAGGTCGTTTCTATTAGAGAATGCTTCTATGATATCGGATTGAAGAGTGATAAGATTATCCATCATGCAACGATTTGGACGAAATCCTGATTGAGCGGTATTGATAATATTATGTTTTTCAAGATACCAAAGTAAGCGTTTGTTGACAATTTTTTCCAGGAGTTTGCAAAGTGTGCACGTCAATGAGATGGGTCTAAATGACATAGTTGTATTGGCAGAAGTATCATTTTTCTTGAGTGGAATTGTTATAGCTTGTCGCCAAAGTGTTGGAAATTGGTTACCTAGCCATATCGTACATCTAGTTCAATAGTGCCACAACTGCAAAAAATTCTAATTTTGAGTTAAGGCTTTAAAAAGGTTGCCTATATAATACCCCATCTAATGCAATACAGCCTTAACTGAAATATTGTCTTGAATAAGTATAAAGTAAGATACTTCGGTATTACACTGTAGGGTTTTGAAATGCAATATGGCCATAACTAGGAGGTGTGACGATAATACACTCCGCCACAATACAACCGATGTAATTCAATACGGCCACAACTGCAGGCATTGTTAGGTTAGTGGTACGATTTTATCAGTTCTCAATTATTTATGCACGCGGTATCCACGTTTTTAGTTTTGATTTAAGGTCTGAAAACAGTGTATAGTGATATAATTATTAATTTTATTATCAAACACGATGTCAAGAGCAAGAAAAATGCTTGGACTGGCTTTGCAAATTAAAGATGATGAGAATCTGAGAGACAATTCAGAGGTTTTGAGGTTATCAATGACATACCCTTTGTGTCGACGGAGGTTTGTATTTCAACAAAAATCACAGTGAGGTTTTACTTAATGTATGCAATTTTTTAGCTTACTCCGGTTGCGTTACCCGTGCAATCAAATCATACGGCAAATACATTTGAACATCAAGAAAAACTACATACAGACCCTCGCCAAGATGATTACATAGAGCAGGTATATTTTCTAATAATACACTTTTCAAAATTTTATTTTTTGTTGGAGTTTGTGAACTAATATCAAAACAGTACAGTTTTTAACATTGCTTAAAATATAATTACAGAACTGTATTAAATATTAATGTACGTATGTATGCATTAGGTATGTATGGAATTAGGCAAAAAGCACCGCAGATTTTCTTTTCAATTGATTAGAAATGAGAGACCAATAGAAACAGGATGATTTATTTTGTATGTTGGATGAAAATATCGCTCTGTTTGTAATTATAAATAATGTTAACATCCAACGGCATCTTTTCAAATTAACCATAACTTTTTGTTTCAGTGTCAAATTCAAGAGGGAAATTTCAATTCCGATGACTCTGTGGCAGACAGTAACTACTCACCTGATACTTCTTTAAGCACTGATAGTGAAAAAAAAAAAATGGAAATGAAAATAACGTAGCAGATTCTGATACCGAAATAACGGAAGATAATGAAGT
Source organism: Diabrotica undecimpunctata (assembly GCF_040954645.1). NCBI lineage: Eukaryota > Metazoa > Arthropoda > Insecta > Coleoptera > Chrysomelidae > Diabrotica > Diabrotica undecimpunctata. The sequence continues at coordinate 114,895,471 of NC_092805.1, read as the reverse complement.
TGTTGACAGGAATGCACGCATTGAGATAACAGATACGGTAACTGAAATTCATAATTCTCGAAAAAAATTGCGGAAACCAAGTAAATGGAAAAGAAATATTAAGAAACTGAGAGTTAACTCTGGACTACCTTATATTACAGAAGGCAACAAAGAAAAACGTGGGAAGACTTTAAAACCTGCATGTGGAGAAAAATGTCGTTCAAAATGCAGCCAAAAATGGCTGATGCCAATCAGCAATGCTGATAGATATGATATACATTTAAGTTTCTGGAATTTGAAAGACAACGCTCTTCAAAGACAATTTGTTGCTTCCCATTTGGAAAAGTTGGTTACTAAACATAGGAGAACAGTTGAAGGTAGTAACCGCGGTATGAATTTAGTATATTTTTTAACAATACACGGTGTAAAAGTTAAAGTCTGCAAAAAGTTTTTCATGAATACCTTGGACATTGGTGACAAATTTATTAGAACAACTTGGAGAAAATCAGATGGTAAAGGATCTGTGGAAAAGGATAAGAAAGGAAATTTAATTTTATGAAACGAGAAACGGTTACTGGATCGGTGAAGAATAAAATAAGAGAGCACATAAATTCTTTCCAAAGGGTAGAATCACATTATCTCAGAGCACAAACTACAAAGGAATACATAGACGGTTCACTTCTTCTTCTTCTTCTTCTTCGTCTAGTCATTCACGTCCACATCTGAACATAAGCCTTTTCAAGTCTTCCTTTCCATTGTTTTTTATTGTACGCTACTTGTAGCCAATTTTTCCCAAAATTGGCTACAAATTGGCCCAAAAAAAAATTGGCTACAAATGGTTCACTTACTTTAGCACAAATGTATCGCTACTACAAACTACAGGAAGAGAGTGAAGGAAGGCCTGTGGCTAAAAAATGCACTTACGAGCATATTTTCCAAACTGAGTTTAACATAACTTTCTTTCAGCCAAAAAAAGATCAGTGCCCGGTTTGTGAGTCATATAAAAATTCTTCTGCTGAACAGCAAGCTACTCTTGATCAAACATAATAAAAATATCCATAATAAAATTAAAAGCAGAGAAGAAAAAGCAAAAGATGTAGCAAGAGCAAAATATGATTCTTAAGTATTGGTACCTTATTTAGATTTGCAGGCAATCCTTCCTACACCTTGTGGAGATGTTTCAAGCTTCTACTATAAATGCCGCCTAAACTGCTTTAACTTTACAATTTTTCAGATGGTACAAAAGAGTGGTTACTGTTACTTTTGGCACGAGGCTATCGCTAACCGCGGCTCAAACGAAATAGCTATGTGTCTGTTTGATCACGTTTTAACTCATTGTAATGATAAAGACGTTATATTTTATAGCGACAATTGAAAGGCAAAAGAAGAAAATACTTAAAACAGGTCCCATTTATGTTCCTGCACCATGGCCTGTCATCGTAAGGTCTGCAAAAAAGAGGGAAATCCTTATAATGTAAAGGAAATGTCAACAGAAGACTTTTATGACTTTAAAGATCTCAATTCAAAAATTGGAGGAAATTTTACAAAGAATACAAAAGGTGAAAAGGTAGTCTGGAATGATATCCAAGTCATTAAAGTTGTCAAAAGCAATTCTGGATCTTTCTTCTATACAACAGATTATAATGCCGATGAGATAGAAGAGGTCCATTTTAAAGCATCGACAAGGGGGCGCTCAGCAACTATGGAAGCAGTAATCGATGTAAAAAAGGCGTACATAAAGCCACCATCGATATCCGCAAAAACCAAGCACCTTTTGTAACTGTGCCATAAAAACTTAATAATACCTGTTCATCACAATTTTTATAAGGACTTGGTTAATAGTAATTAAAAAAACTGTTTGTACACACTTGTAATAATAATAATAAAAATATTTTTTGTAAGAACTAGTTGATTTTTTTATTATGTTGCCGCCGTATCTCCTAGGTATCGTTTTATACATGACTTTCTTCACAATGCAATATCGCCATAACTATCAAAATACAATTAACATTTTATTTTTAATAAATTGTAATAAGATCCAGCGAATAACTTTATAATTTGCTAACTAAATTGTAATTTTGATGCCAGTCATTCTAAAAATAAATTATTTACAAGGCATAACTCGTTTGCTACAGAACGTTTTGCTCATTTCTCGAAAATATTGTATTTTGCACTTGTGGCACTATTGAACTAGGTGTGCGATATGTTGTTGTAGAATTCTAGTAACTTTATTAGGGTATCTTCATGTAAATTTTTTAGGAATATCAATGGAATGATGGAATGAATTTTAATACCTCAAAAAAGATGAAAAAAAGTTTACCACTTTTACCCCCGGACTTCCCCCTAAAACACCTCTCGCAGTGGGGTAAAAACGCAAAAAATCGATTTACCAAGAATCAGTACGCCACAAAAAAAATTTTTTAAATAAAAAATGTAGCTGAGATAATTTTAAATAAGAATATTTATAAGCACTTTTTGTGTAGAATATACCATTCTCTGGGAAACAACACTTGAAACGACCGTCAATTTTCAATTTTGAATGTCAGTTACACGCGCGAAATCAATGTTTAATGAAATTTGTATCAGCTCAATATCTTTTGATTTAAGTGTCCTATAAACAACAATCAAAATGCGTTTTACAGGTAAAGAGTAAAGCCGCGAATAGTCTCAGATTTTATAAAGGTGTTAAATAACTAAACGTGGAGCGATTTCTGCCATTTTTTATGATTCTCATGAAATCAATAAAATATATGCCTTTCATCGACTGGCCACTATAAAGTTTCGATTACTGGAGTCCAACCTTTAAAACCTATGGCATACACTTTTAGGTTTGAGATTTGGCAACAAATGTAAGGCATTTGAAATATGCTTAAAAAACGCTGGAGTTAAACTTTCACGTAACAAACGATTTAAAACATTTAAAACTTTTCTTTCAATTTGACTAGTACGGTTTGTAAAAGAGCCAAACTTCTGCTATAAACTACACCCAAAACCGTCTTCTTGGATGCATTTTCTGGGCGCGCGATTGTTTGTAATGTACAGTTTGTTAAATCCAGGAACACGTTTGAAAATCTTACAATCGCCACGCCCACCTGATGCGCAATAAAATTATCGAAAATATATCAGTAGTAGTAAACAACTGGACGTGTACACTTAGGTCGGTACATTTTGCGACAGACTTTATTTAAAGGTCAGTGACAGTAAAATGGAATTTAAATCAAAATTGAATTGAAAAGTTATTTATTTTTAAATGTATTTTTCTGTTTGTGTACAGCAAAGTTATAAAGTTCGCTAATTGTTTATGAAATTAAATTAAAATTAATCTATTGGTTAAAACATATTTGCCAACGTTATCAACTGTCCCTGTAATATCGTTGAAATATGCCATAGTCATGAGGTTACTAGTAAAACCAGATAAAGTATTTATTGCAATTACTGTTTAGGCTTCCAATGTTGATCTAGATTTTCTGAAACCATATTGTGTCAGGTAGACATTCTTTCTCTAAACATTGCTCAAGACGATTTTTAATAAGCTCTTCGAATGTTTTCAACACAAATAAAGCTAATAATATGGACCTATATGAAATTGGAATGGAATACGGTTTGTCGTCTTTTTTTATTGAGATGATAACAAACTCCTTCCAATTTTCAGGGATTGTTATTGTTGTGTTGTTTGTCCTGTCCATATTGCATTATATATACCTACGAGACATTTTTCTAATATAGGCAAATTATAAAGCATGGAGTATGAAATATCTATAACAGGCGAGCTATTGTTGGTACGTTTGAGAGATCGTTCCAGTTCTCACAAAATTGTACAATATCGCAAGAGCGCAGAGTTAAGTCAACGGCGCTTTTACTACTCAAAGAAACTAATGTTAGAGACCCGCTGTTTAGAAAAACGAAACTACATTGGTTTATTGCATCAGATTCAAAATATTCCCATATATGTCGTTAAATTCGCAACTCTAAGAAACAAGGTACCTGAGAACTCCATGGGTGTAAAAAGTTACCAACAATTGAGGAAAACACAATAATTTTTAGAAGGTAAACCTCAGGGCAAAAGATCAGTTGAAAGGAACCAGAACTCCTGGCTGAAAGACCTGATGAGATGGTTTGACCGCTCATCCACAGTAATTTTGTGCATCAGTTTCCAAAGCTACAATTGACATTCGAATCGCCAGCCTTCGAAAGGAGACGGCGTAAATAGAATAAGAAACAAGGTGGGCATTAAAATTACCTGCTATTAGAAAAGGTTTTGGTACATTAGCAAAAAATTTATTTCACTCTTGCAGTGTTCATTTCTTTCCTGGTTCGATATATAATGAAACTAAACGAATGGTTTTTTTGTTAAGTAACAGCTTAAGAACAAGCAATACATTTATGGGAAAATTTACTTTAGTATTTATTATTATTGTTTTATAGTAAAAATTTGCTTTAATAAACATAGCTAATTAAATCCATCGTTAAAATAATAATAACAGTAGCCATCTTTTTATTTATTAAACTTATTAAAATTTATTGGTTATTATTACCTTCTTTTATACGTTTGTTTTTATTTTGTAATAAAATTATTTACTTTATATATAATTTCATTTAATTATATTATTTACTTGTTTAGTCTATTTAATGTAAGAAACTAGATTGAAAATCCATAAAAGAAATTTAAAAAAAGCTAATAGTCCAAGATCCCAGAGCGATCAGACATAACTTATTTTCACACAGATGAAAACCTTAGAGTCTGAGTAGCGTCTCGTGTGCTTTGATTACCTGCGTATTTATGAAACTTGCTGAGTGACACCTGGGCAGGTACCAGGTGAGAAAGGTAACTAAAAATAAGAGCTATTTAACTTAAATTTACATAACTGATTTTTATACATATTTTGTAGAATATTATGTTGAAAATACTGTAATAAGTGTCAGACACTTGTCATGGACCAGAACTTTTGTCAGACGCTTTAAAGCTCCACTAAAATTAAATGAACTTTACTTACTTTTACATGTCTGATTTTTAAAAATGTTATTAATGGAACTATAATAAAGTTATATTTAATCAGTCAGACAAATTAAAATGACCAAACATCCCTCAAACACAAAAATTAGTTAACCAGAAGTATGAGCGCGAGAGTGCTGTGCGCATGAGCCTTAGAGTAAAAAATTCAAATACATTAAGAATACTTACTGTTTTCGATCCGATTAAAAATTTTTGCATCTCTATTTAAAAATCAGACATGTAAAAGTAAGTAAAGTTCATTTAATTTTAGTGGAGCTTTAAAGCGTCTGACAAAAGTTCTGGTCAATGACAAGTGTCTGACACTTATTACAGTATTTTCAAAATAATATTCTACAAAATGTATAATAAATCGGTTATGTAAATTTAAGTTAAATAACTCTTATTTTTAGTTACCTTTCTCACCTGGTGCCTGCCCAGGTGTCACTCAGCAAGTTTCATAAATACGCAGGTATTCAAAGCACACGAGACGCTACTCAGACTCGAAGGTTTCATCTGTGTGAAAATAAGTTATGTCTGATCGCTCTGGAATCTTACTGTATAATGATAAACAGTAAATGCATGATAAAATTTTTAAGATATACCCACCTTTCTGCATTACTAAAAATTCAAAAGACATTACTGGATTACGTCAAAGTCAAAGTCAAAAAATTTTTCTTGCTAGTGACTCAATACTATTTGTATATTACAGTTAAATAGCAAAACAGATCAAATTTTTCTTAGATTTTTATTTAAAAACCCATTAATTTCATGGCCTTCCTAATGATACTGCATTAATATGTTATAATAAATTAATATATTCGCCCCGTGCGTGACTGACGCGACACCTACCGCCTTCATCTAACAGTTTTGGACCTACCAATTTTCAGGTTAAACATATGACATATGTTTGACATTGTTAAATACAGGCGAAATTGACAATTATTAATAATTAACTTTTTAATTATATTTTTTTAGTTTATGTACAAAATAAATGTAGTATTAAAAACTGAGTTTCTCAAAATTCATTATAATATATCTTTTTAACCCCAAACGGAAAAGAAAAGTTAAAAATCTAGTACTGGCAAATCAAGTTTTTCACGTGAAAGAGCATATGATTAAAAACAGTAATAGTAAAAGTTATGATATAAAAGCCAAAGTCATCAGGCACTCTGCAGTCAGCTTGAAGCCTTATAAAATGTCATTTAAGGTAAATTATTTAAATATTTCCTATTTCAATTGCATGAAAATGAGGTTATGTGATATTTCCTTTTTCATATTAATAGCACGGATCCATCTTTTTCTTTTCTTTAATTTATATGTAATCTTTGGGAACCTATAAAAACTACACTTACTATTTTTGCTATTATCAGCACAATTAAATACGCAACATGTATTTGCACACATTTTTGATAAAATTTATGCGTAAAAAGATAGTGTCCAATTTTGTCATATTTCGCCGCTACGCACGCTGGCATCGTTTCAAAGTACCCCTACCATGGTCACGCACGGAGCGAATAATAAACTTTTGGGGAAGACTGTACCGTTACCACAAAGTCGAGCGTCTACCTGTTCCCGCTCTGTCTCTCCGAATACTTTCTCTGTTATTTGCGTCGATGGTTAAGATTTTAAAACTTTTTCCTACATTTGACAAATAATAAAACAATAAATTCTGCGTTTTTTATTCATATTTCAAATGTCTCAGATTTGTTGCCACAACTCAATTGAAATTTCATGTCATCGGTTTTAAAGATTGATATCTAAAAATGAAAATTTTACTACAACTGGTCAATGAAAGTTTTTAATTTTATTGATCTCACGAGTGTCGTAAAAAATCGCACTTTTGTTTATTTAATACCTTCTATAAAAACTGAGTTTATTCTCGGCAAAATACAAAAGCTGCACTTTTCACCTTTAAAACGCATTTTGATGTGTGTCGACAGGTTACTTGAATCAAAAGATATCGAATTTTTACCGTCGAGCTGATACAAATTTTATTAAACATTGATTTCGCACCCGTAACTGACATGCAAAATCCACGGTCGCTTCAAGCGTTGTTTTATTTGAAACATTTTTTTTTACGGCGTACAGTTTCTTGGGTAATCGATTTTTTTGCGTTTTTACCCCTTACGAGGTGGGTTTTAGGGGGAAGCCCGTGAGTTAAGTGGTAAACTTTTTTGGGATCCCAAAATTGATATTTTTGGGAAAATTTAGCTTGTTCGAATGATTTTTCGGTGTTCAATCTCTGACGACTGAATTTTATCTCGAATGTTCTTAAACTCAGGGAATTTATAATTAATGAACCATACAGGTACTTTATTCTGTATTGTAAATCTTGTTATTGATAGTTTTGTTGTTTATTTTTTTGGATTTACGATATTTGTAAGTTTGGTCTTTAATTGTACTACTCTTGCTATGTAACTTCGCTGGAAAGCTCACGTGAAGAAGAAAAGAGAAGAACTAGGCATCGGCTACAAGAAAATATATTGGTTGATGGGAAGATATTCCTCTCTATCCATAAATAATAAACTCCTAATCTATAAACGAATACTGAGACCAGTATGGACCTATGGCTGCGAACTCTGGGGCTGTGCCAAGCCTAGTAACATCAAAGTAATCCAGATATTCCAGAATAAAGTGCCGAGGAACATCGTAGATGCGCCTTGGTACGTTAGGAACAACATCCTTCACCCTATGATATTAATAGCAATAAAGTAATTAAAAAAAAAAAGTAAAAACCAAACAATGACCACTTCTGAAACAATAAAACCCTTTTTAACGTTTTAGTTTATTTCTAAACTATATAATCAATAGATTATTAATGTCTGGTCACGTTTTATGAATTCAAAGCATAAGCAGTTGCTGGTCTTTTTATGTTGTAAAGACTGTATCATACAACTGATATATTAGTACTTTTATGAGTTTTAATTTAGTGTGACGTAAGATAATCGAATATTTTAATATTTTTATTTGTTAAGTTAAAGAGATTCTAACAATTAATTTTGAGTGCATTCGTTCAGAATTTATACAGTACAATAAAAAAAGTGATTATATTCTGTGGCCATAAACCTTTATTGTTTTGCTGACTAATGAGAAGTTGCAGTAAATTAATAAAAATAACTTTATTTTATCATAAAATTACCGGACAGTCCACAAACCTCTTAACAAATTAATCTTTTTAATGTGGTATATTAAAATGCGATATTACAAAAAATATATTAAAAAATTATCTTAGTAATTCCATTTCCTTTTATATCTAAAAATAATCCATTGTCTGTAACAAAATAAAGTATATAAAATATTCTACCTTCATATCTACATTTACTTGTCAATGTTCCGTTCTGCTCTATAAAGCACAGCCAACCAGCAGAGACGAGAACGCTGACTAGCGAGAGCACTTGACTCACCTTCATCGAAGTTCAAGAACGGATTCACCGAATTTGCCGGAAAATTAAATCCGAGTTCGATACATATTCAAAAAACTTGATCGAAGCGTTTGAAAGCGAACGCGATTTTCAATTTCTTTCTCATTGACAATAAATTTTAGATTTCGATTACATTCTCCAAGTTTATTTTGATATAGGGGCCAGATAACAATAGCTTAAATAAGTTTTTCTTAAATGGAAAATGCTTTTTCGATCAAAATAGGTAGTTTCCGTTCTTGAGAGTTTTTAAAAATAAACAATTGATATATGTAGGTCAGATATACGACATTTTGGTGGTTTTATAAAATGATCCAGGAAATATTTTTTAATATTCTAAAATGATAATCGTGACATATTTTATAAAAACTAGATAAAAAAGTCAATAAAATTTAGTTTTAAAGGTATTTAAAGACAATAAATAAAAAACTTTTGTACAGTACACTTCATAAACTTGGAACAAAACTAAAAATACAGACAGCCTAATTATTGTAATATTGACTTTTTTATTTGTATATTTTGAAAAACATATTTTAGTATGATTTTATACCAATTCGCACTGATTTTATTACTCAAATCTAAAAAAATATATTAAATATTGTTCTGGAGCTATTTTTTTTTGTGGCATCTTATAGTAATTACTGTTTTAATGGGAATAAAAAATAAATAAAGTTTAAAATAAGTTTATTAACGTTTCAATTTCCACTTCGGAAATCATTCTTAAAATAAAAATATTAATAAATTAAACAACTTTTGTTTTTTGTTACTTGGTGAAAAATTCTTCATTTATATTGACAATTGACTCATTTATATTGACAATTCAGACATATATATATATATATATATATATATATATATATATATATATATATATATATATATATATATATGTTACTTAAGATAGTTCATTTGATTTACATGAAATCAATTTTAACTTAAGAATGTTCGTTACAAAACATTATATCATGTGATTCGTCTTTAAAAAAAAAACATGCCATAATGACAGTAAAATTCTCCTGTTAGTGATTCCATAGTAAATCATGAGAAAAAAACCAGGAAAAAAACCTCATAAAAATATCCCGACCTATTAAGGATTTGGTCTTACATTTAGTTTACTCTTAATACACCCAATTCTGATTATGTATTATTAATAGTGGTATTTTCCTGTTATTAATTTCCTCTTTTGATATGGGTATTCAGATCCTACTGCATTCTGCCGAGGAATTTACGACACAATTGGTCCCATTTAGCATAATTAGAGCCGCTTCTTAGATCTCTCTCATTTTACCATCTGTTTCTTTTAGGACTATACTTGAATTGTTCCATTGAATCCTATGTTCATTTTCCCATGCGTGTTTACATATTTAACATTAAATGGTCTTGATGTTTCACCTAAATAAAACTGATCGCATTCACAAGGTATTTTATAAATACAATTCTTTATGATAAATGATAATTATTTATAAAAATAGAATATTGAATTTAATTCAAAAAATTTTTTTTTAAGTTTTGACATAAATAGTTTATTTACCAATGTTGTATTAGATAAGGCTTTGAATATAATCAAGGCAAAATTAGAGAGTGATGATACATTGGCAACTAGAACGAGACTAAATATATCAGCTATAATGGAATTATTGACATAATGCACTGATAACACCAATTTTCAAGTAAATAATGAATTCTATAAACAAAATGTTAAAACCCACAGTGTGGTTGAGATATGTAGATGATGTATTCTCAATATGGTCTCATGGATCAAAGTTGTTGGACACATTCCTGAATGATATAAACGATAAAGAAGAGACAATAACATTTATCATGAAAAAGGAATATAATAACACACTACCTTTCCTGAGTGTTTTAATCTCTAAGAACGATACTGGATATGAGACTCAGGTGTATAGAAAACCAACATATGAGCCGCTGAGAGCAAAAGTGGTGTAAGTCAAAAAATCAAGTTTCAAAACAAATTAGTGCTTTACTAGAAACTCCGTACACATGAAGATTTTTATGGAATTTGTTTTTTGTTTAGACAAGTGAATATATAATACATTGCTTATGCTTATAGTATGTATTTTTACGTAATAATCTCCATAATGGAGATTTTATTAGCCTCTTAAATGACTTACACCACTTTTGCAGCAAACTTGCCAAAAGGTAATGACTTACACCACTTTTACAACAAACGAGTTTAATGATTAGGTGTCATTTATGATTTGCATTGAAGTAATGTTAGACTTAATTTAGATTGAAAAAATTATACATCGTTTTTAAAATTTTTTATTAAAAAATTTGAAGTAATACAATTTTTTTTTTCTGTTAGAAGATTAAAAAAAAACTAAGAGAAACCAGTATAAAGGAAGAACAATATTAAAGGTAAGAACTGGTGCCTCCGTTCTCATCATCGATTGCCTCTACATGTTCTAATAGTCCCACGTCATCCACGTTCTCTGTTGACGTTTTTAAAGTGTTAAAAAATGCATGATGAATCGAAGCAATATAAGGTAATAAATCTTTCATATCGTTTTTCTTTGTTTGTGTAATAGGCCTAAGGCAATTAAACAACCATCGTTGTTGAATTTCACAATAATATGTTGTGATGAGCCTTTCGTTTTCGGCAACTGTAACTCAGAAAAGTCTTTTATGTCACTTAATGTTTTCTTATACAACATTGTATGAGAACAGTTTTTTTTTTAAACGCATCCATTAAATTTGCAATCAGTTAATTGCAAATTGCTTCTTGTTTCATTACGTGAACGTTAAACTTATTTTTTCTTTCAGCAGTACGGATGGTTTCATACCAGTGGAGTAAAATGTAATTGATTTTTCGCGGCAGATTCAACATTTCCAAAGTCAGAATCGTTCCTCATAAATGAGTGACCAGGCACTAGAAATTTGTAATCTATTACTTTGATGTTGTTATTAGGCTCCATTACCATTTTATGCCAAGTTAATGCAACTTTAAAATTACGGTTTTGCCCCGTGCAAGCATCGCTAAATGCTATTAAGTGTTTTTTACCGTCTGCCCCACATTTCAAATGTTTTGTAAAGCATGATGCAATTTCCTGGGATCCTCTAGAGGCCATAGCTTCGTCCCATACATACATCCACGATTTATCGCTATGCAAGTCATGAACACCTAAATTGTAGCAATATAAATTTTCGTTTGTAGTACGCAATTGACGTTGTCAATCTGGGGAAAGACAAGGCTTTCTGTAAGTCAAACGAAATTACATGATAGCTATTATCAGCTATAGATATTTTCAGCTTTTCTTAGATGTATTTCATGATTGGCTCTTAAGGTTGCCTTATTGTCCGACTGGCCTCGCTAACTTTCTCGTAACATTTTTTATTGCACTTACAGTCTTTATTGTCAAATATTTTATTCTTACACGTACAGAAGATTCTCCAGTGGGTAAAACAACCGTAGCATTAACTTCCAAGTTGACCTCTTGATCATCTGAAACAACAAAAACTAATACTTAATTTACCAGAAATTATAGGTACACATTTAGATTACCTATCAACTCAGTTATCAATAATTTATATATGATCAAGTATCTACTAAAATAACCGGCGCAACAAATAAAAAAGCTATTATTATCTAAACAATGTCAAATACTTACCACTACTATTACTACTTCTTGATTCGTTTGGTTCAACATAATCTAAGTCTGTTATGTCATCAACTGAATCGAAGTGGAAATTTGATGACATAATTATTATATTTCTAATTACTTAATGTATAATTAATACAAAATCAAATGGAAACTAATATTTAAAACTTATTTGCAACAGTAAATACAAGAAAAATGCTTTAAAAAATAATGCAGCTGTTTTGACAACATAACTGTGTTTTAATGACTTACACCACTTTTGCACACCACAATATCAACATTTTATACCTAAGTACAGTATATTTCTGCCATCTAGTAGGAAGTACTGGAAGTTAGACGTACACCAATTCGATAGCTAACGGTATGAGGTTACAGCTCTTACATAGTGTTGTAAGTGCAAACTATACAAAAAATGACTTACACCACTTTTGCTCTCAGCGGCTCATATATCTAAATTACAAATCAAATCACAGTATTAATATTAAAAAAGGAATCATTAAATCCTTATAGGATAGAGCCAAAATTACTTGTTCTAATGAAAATTCGTTTTAAGAGAATAAAATAAAAATAAAATGTTTTATTAAAAAATGATTGTCCTTTATCGTTTATCAATAGGGAATTTTCTACAATCAACCGAATAGAACAGAATAACTTAGAACGAGATCCTACAGCATACACAAGGAATAATAGGAGGAAAATAACAATGCCATTCATAAAAAGATTATCAGAAAAACTGAAAAAGATTTAAATGAAAAACACATTGAGATCTATTTTATCTAAAACTAAACCTAACAATGAACAAGAAAGAACAAAGAATTGTATTTATAAAATACCTTGTGAATGCGATCAGTTTTATTTAAATGAAACATCAAGGCCATTAAATGTAAAAGAATAAGTGAATATCAATGTTATATTAAAAATAGTCATTAATTATCATATATAACAGAAAATCAATTATCAGAAACTAGACAAAGTAGTTTAGAAAATCACGTCACGCCATTGATAATGGAGAGATTGCATTAATTCCCTTTCTAAATATAGAAGGCACATTTAATAAGGCAAATTCTCTTTATAATGCAGCAGCACCAAAATAAATATCCGCTACCGTATGCCACTGGATCAAAGCAATTCTGTAAATAGGCTGATTCTAACAGACCTGCAGGGAGAGGAGTTTTTTCCAAAACAGCGCTAGAAGGTGTCTACAGGGGAGTGTGCTTCTTCGCCATCTGTGGTCATTCCTTGTGGATAATTTATTCTCGCCGCTTGACGCATAGGAGCTAGAATTACAAACCCGTACAGATGATCCAGTAATTATGGTAAAAAGAAAATATGGCAATGTTCAACTGAGCGCACTTCAAATAACATTGAATATCCATACTAGGTGGTGCGACAGGGAAAAACTCTCTGCCAATCCTAGTAAAACAGTAGTAAACAGATTCACAAAGGGGCGGAACCTAGATAACACCTGGATATCTGCTCTGTATGGAGAACTTGCCAGTGAGGCGAATGAGATAAAATATCTAGGAGTAATATAGAACTAAAAACCTACATGGAACGCCCAATTGGTAAAAATAACCAACAAAGCAAAGCTTTTTCAAAGAGAGGATGAATCAGCTTCAACGACAAGCATGCTTAATTGTAACAGGAGTTATGTTGACCACCCCAACCGCCTCCAAGGGTGTTATGCTTAATCTCCCTCCATTACATATATACATAGATAAAGAAGGAGGCGAAGGTAGGAGCATACAGACGACAGTGGATGAGATACCAGGAAGCAGGGCAAAATCATACTGGGATTAAATCTGGAGAGATAATAAAAAATCATCCAGAGTTGGAAACGGTAGCAGATGCAATGTAACCTAAACATAATTTGGAAAAACAGTTTACCGTCGTCTTTGCAGAAAGGGATAAATGAGAGTTTAAGAAAACTAATGACAGATAAATGCTGGTCAGACGGCTCTAAAAAACCGATGAAGAAGATTGTTGTGGAGTATACGGAGGTAAACGAAAGCTAAGTTAAAGTGAAAACCTATTTAATTACTTCATTATCTTTCAAGCCTAAATATATGCTATAAAGATGTGGCTGTTATGAAATAGTAAAGAGGAACTGCAGTGACAGATCTATAAAAATTATATCGGAGAGTCTGATAGCATTAAAGGCACTGGAATCGAACCGAATTGACTTCAAGTTAGTTTGGAACTATCTTCAGAAGATCAGAATTTGATTTTGATGGGAAAAAGTAACAAAGTAAATTAGGTCTGGGTGCCTATACATACTGCTATTGAAAGGAACCTGTCTTTAAAATTAGAATAGCAAGAAGCATTGCTTAAGGAATGATATTGGACTGTGTGGAAAGGATGGAACGTGGCTTTTATACATGAACCTTCGAAAAAGAAATCCCAAGATCTACTAGATATAAATAGAAATGATTTGCGAATCACAGTAGATCTCCTAACAGTACACTGGCACCTCAAGGGGCACATGAATAAAATTAGACTGACAGAAAGTGCGAATTGAAGATTTTATCAGGCGGAAGACTGTGGCAAATTTCTTATGCAATTGATCAGGGTTGAATAGAATAGGGTTCAATACATTTATTATCGACTAAAGCCCTACGACCTCATATAAGGACAATTTAACCTAAAGATGAAACACAATAGACCTCTTAGACATATTTATATACAACTAAATTTTCCGAAAATAGGTAGATATATTTCCAAATGAAATTCTGAATGTAAGGCTTTTAAAAGTTTTATACTGATTGGTAATTACAAAAACTTAATTATATATGCAGGAATTGGTGTATTTGCTATTTTGTTTATATTAATATCAAAATATGTATTACTTTATTTGTTAAAATAGATAATTAAATCAATTAATTTAAATAATTTTCGAGCAAATTCTATATCCTCATTTATACAAATTACGTTATTGTTATCCTAACGATACTAATCATCATAACTGTGAAATACAGTAGTTTTTAAGAAAGTTATTTCATTAAATGGCTTTGTTATGATTAAAACAATATTCTAACTAATATGTAAATTTATCGGAAATTTTAAATATATAATTTCAATCATTTTTTTTAACGTTTAATTATTATTACAATTTATTTCATCATGTTCACTAGAATTATACTCAATATTAAAATTAATTAATCCTAAAGGCTAAAAAAAAACAATAAAAAATAATGTTTCTAGCCACTTTGTTCTTGATAGTTCTCTTCTCTTATTTCCTTTCGCTCTCAGCAGCGAGTCCTGTGCCCTCCTTCCATATGCCATTCTCGCAAGATGGCTTAACCATCTAAGAGTCTTTGTCCTAACTATTTATCTAATTTCTGGTTTCCCGTACAGGTCTCCGATCTCTTTATTTGTTCATCTTCTTTAAACATCTTCATAGTCTTTTACTCCCCCTAGTATCTTTCTTAAAACACTTCTTTCCCAGATGTTAAGCATATTTTCTTGATTTTTGTAATAACCCATTTTTCGCTTTCGTACAGGACCATGGGTTGTATCACTGTTTGGTATATCACTCTTGAGATGTTTCGAAATCCGCTCTTTAATTTCCTGGCTTTCTTACCCTTTACTTGTTAGGGTTACTCCTAGATACTCAAACTTTGTCAGCAATGGCAGTATTTTTAAAGCAATACTTTTATCTTTCTCATTGTTTGTGGTAGTCTTCAGTTGTGTGCCTTTATATGTAGTCTGCACCATTTCCAATACTTTGTTTTTTGCTCATTAATAATCAGTTCAAACTGCTTAGCTTTCGTTTCAAAGAGTTAGAAAATCATCAGCAGTTCCCCTTTAGTTCTTGCTATCACCACAACATCGTCTGTAAAGGCCAGGACCTAGCTTCTGTTGCAATAAATAATACCTTTCGTTTGTATTTCACTCTCTCTCATTATTGCCTCCAGCAAGGAATTGAAGAGTATTGTGAACAGCGGATCTCCCTGCTTTAATCCCCTTCTTACCTAAAATTTTTCGATAGGCTTTCTTCTATCCTTACTCTATTGTCAGGGTTCATTAAGGTTATTTTCACTAGTCTGATAATTCAATTAGTCTGAAATTCCAAGTACTCTTAGGGTATGGTACAGACGCCTTTTTATCACAGAATCGTAAGCTTGTTTGAAATCTAGCTTCTCTATAAAGAGGAGGTTTAGCTTTAACTGTTGCTCGTACGTACTGCTCTGAATCATTTTTAACACGAATATTTAATGTAGGATGGTGGATCTATGGTGGATTTAAGAATTAATATATAAATACTTTTTTTTATGATTTTTTTTATGAGAAAACTAGCGGACCCGACAGGCTTCGTTCTGTCAAATAGATTTGACCACAGAACAGAACCGTCACCATGCTGATAGGACGGTGTGTGAGGGTCAGCTCGGGTGTCCTAAGTATCTTCGCTTCCAGAACTTTGGCCACCCTTTTGGACCCACTAAAAACCCGGACTGGTATCTGCCAAAGGGCTTCAAACTAAGAGGAGAACTTAAGGTTCAAATCTGAATGAAAAATAATCTAAAGGGATAGTGGGAACCTAAAGGTGACAAATATTTATAAAGTGGGTGCATCAATGACAAAAAATAGAGATAATTAATTATTTATTATTATTAACATAGGGTTAATAACCGATGTAATAAAGAATAATGAAATAAGACGTATACAAGTATTTTTAGTAATCGCTTTATTGTAAATCAAGTAAATCATAATTAACAAAAATCTGTTTTATTTTTATTGTAGTGCTTTATGATATACAATGTTTTTTATTTGATTACCTGGTGAATATACAAACAAATCTGATGGTTTTCCAACACGGGAACAGGCAACATACAATTGACCATGTGAGAAACATGCGTTTTCTAGATTAATGCCACAAACACCTAATGATTGCCCCTGGGACTTATTTATGGACATAGAAAAAGCAAGCCGCACTGAAAACTGTAGTCGTTTAAATTCAAATAATACATCAGTCGGAATCATGGGGATGCGTGGTATCAAAACGTCTTCTCCTTTATACTTTCCTTTCAGTATAGTTGCTTCTATCACGTTGTTCAATAATTTTTTTATCGCTAACCGTGTGCCGTTGCTCAACGCGGTTGGTTGATATTTCTCAACATTATAACTACCGATCCAACCTTTAATTAAAGATTGTGAGGTGGCAATCCTGGTGAATCCAAGGAGTTTAAAAATTCAGGCGGATAGTTAATGACATCATCTTGGTTAGTAGCCGAATCAACTGATTTATATATCCTCAATTCGCCTGTAATTGGTTCTTGAATTTTGAAATTTAATTCATTTACATCTATGTTTTTAGCAGCCAACATAGCCCGTTCGCTAAACCAATTATGGTTTCTGTAATTTTGAGCAACATCTGCAAACACCTTTTTAATAAGTTCATCTTTTGATCGAGTTAACTGACAAAAACTTTGAGGAAAGTTAATGCAACCAGTCAAGGTATCTATAGGAAATTTGCCATTACCAATGTCAATGAGTTGTTTAAAGAATATGTCTCCAGATTGGTCATTTTGCAACTCGACACGCATATTCTTGCTTAAGTGGAATACCTTGACATTTTTCCACAAATTGGAGGACTTTAAACATGCATTGAGTTCATCGGCTGGCGTTGATCGTGGAATCACTTGACGAAAATCTTTTGCTAATAAAATCATTGCACCACCAAATGGGTTATGATTGCTACGTAGATCTTGTAAGATTCTATCTAAAGCCTCCAAAGATTTTTTATGTGCCATCGTGCATTCATCCCAAAAAATCAATTCACATTGCTGCAAAACCTTTGCCATTGCACAGTTTTTCGAAATGTTGCAGGTTGAAGTTTCGTTGCTTTACATGTTTAATGGCAATTTTAGTGCTGAATAGGCTGTTTGACCACCTTCAAGCAAAGTTGCTGCGATTCCCGACAAAGAGAGTGCAAGTGCAATTTTATTTTGTGAGCGAATTGTGGCTAATATCAATGAAATCAAAAAGTTTTTCCTGTACCACCAGGTGCATCTAAGAAGTAAATCCCTCCTGTTTTATCATTTGTTACTTTCATAAGTGTATCAAATACATACTTTTGTTGTTGATTTCAATAGTGGAAGATTTGTTTGAATTAATTCTTTCAAAGTGTTCGCCGGACCGAACAGACCGCTCCGAAAATATTTGTATGGGAAAAAGGAAAGGGCTGTTTTAGCGTTTTCCCGGAAATTATTCGGGGGAACATTTTAAAAAAAGAATTGTTAAGATTGGTCCATACGTTGAGTTGAGTTATGCGCTTACCAACACATTTTGCGATTCATTTTTATATTATAGATTAACATTATGGCTCTTTAAATGTCCATATTGAAACAAGTGTATATTATTAAATGTACGTTGATAGAAACTAAGGCAATAAATGTAAAAGTATTTTTAATCATATTCATTTTTTTTTTCAGGAAAAGATTGACTGAATTAGAAAAATCTGGATATTCGCAACTCCAGCAGGCTGCAATGTTCAAATCTTGCAGCCACTCCAAATACATTCCAACAGAACGCCAAAACGTTTCTGTCTACAAACAATCATCATTTATCACCCAATGGCTATCCGTCGGAACTAAAGAAACACACTCCTCAGAACTCTATAATTTTAGCCAGACGATACAAGGCCCAATACGGTTTAGCTGCAAGCGAAGAAGAGCTTCTCAAAGACCAAGAGGGATATATTTATGATCAGTACAGTCCAAAGTTTGTAAGAAAAATATTAAGGAAAACTAAATCTGAAGAATCTGAGAATCACCCTGTACATAGAAATCTAGATCAAAAAAATAAAAAATCGTTTTTAAACGCGATATTTAAAAAGTTAGATAACAAAAATAAAAAATCAGTTGTTAAGGAGTTTAGTACTGGAATCAAACTAAACGAAAATAAAATTTCTTTGGTAGGAGATACCTTATCACCTCGTTATCATGTTGATAAGTCAAAACAAATCGTTCACACAAATCCAATTCAGTATAATGAATTAACGTTAAGAAGACTGAGAGATGTAGATAAACAACTCGAATTAGACGTTCTGTCAACTAAAACCAAAGATTTTTCCAAAGAAACAACAGTACTCAGTGATAATTACCGCGTTAAAACAAAGTATTCTCCACCGCCCGAGTACTGCAAGTCGAAATTAGGTGACAATAATTACACAACTCAGTCTGTCGCGTCAACAAAAACACATTTCGCTGAAGTCAGTTCGGGTCTATCGGACACTTTGCCGCGTGGTGTCTTCGCAAAAATGTTACGCGGAGGACTTAAGTGGAAGGAACGAATCGTCCTCGGGTTGTGCGTGGCCGTTGTGTTGTTTACATTAGTGGTGGTAGTTGATATACAAATGGATTTGGGAATGTCGGGACGGCCTTTGGTAGCGTCACATGGAAGAGTAAAATATGTGGTTGAAGACGGACCTGAAAGTGTTTACGGCAGATTCAGGAATAGGCTACTGCAGAAAACGCATAGGTGAGTACAATCTTAATTTTTCTTAAAAAAACTACTTGTAATACGCACTTATGCCTTAAGCGTTATTAAAATTATTAATTATTTCATAAAGCCATAATCCAATTTATATTAGTAAAAAAATCGCTTCTCGTACTATACGCTTTTTAAATTTGTATTAAGCAAGTCACGGCATATTTCTGTTCCCGCACTTAAACTTCCTAATATATACCTGAATTCTGGTTGAGTATAGTGTCTTGCATGTTGTATACAAGATACTAAGTTATCAAATATTAATGGTGAATACAAATACACTATTTCCTGTAATATTGTATACAGGGTGTCCAGAAACTCTCCTAACACCGGAGGACCGGAGAGTCCTCAGATAATTTTAAGACAATTTAACCCAATTCACCTAGTTCGAAAATGCTTCCTAAGCAAGCTAGAGCTCTTTGAAGATAACTCCTTAAAATTAGTTTTATTTTAATGCCTTTAGAACGCTTCTAGTTAGAAAAACAAAAACTGGTACGATTAATTATCATCCTGAGTTAAATTAATTTCATTAATTGCGAATTTCTAGTACCGGTCATAAGCATAAATTTTGGGTAGGTCCACGGTTATTTGATCGCATAATTTTTTTATCTCTAACTTTTAAGCATCTTTGATACTAGATTAATAAATTTTGAGGTATTCTAGTACTAAAAGGAACTCTTACTTTAAGTTAATCACACACCGTTTTCTAGAAAAATCGATTTGAAAATTTTTCTGTTTTTCGTCATGAAAGTTAAATTAATAGGTATCTAATTAATTTTATAAATCATCTTTTGCTTCATTAAATGCAGCATACAATTCGTAAAAAAATATTTATTACGATGAAACGAAACTAGACAAAGAAACAAGTATCAAAATTAAATAGTTATAAAAGATGCTTGATGTAATGATCATTAGTCTCTATGAATAAATTTGTTTTTTTGCTTGAAGATCGCCAAATTCTAGCTACAATTTTAAAGTTATTTCTAAATTTGTTGCAAGCTTCTTGCATCCTTAACCAGAGTTGTGTACGAATTTGTATCACTACGGAATAAACAAATGTTTTTGTGTATCCTCATACACAATCATCGCAAGAATTAAACTTTGGCGACATTGCTGATCAAGCAACTGGACCGTCTGTTCCAATCCAGTGGTCGTCGTAGTTATTATCAAGAGAATGTCGTACATTCATGCTCAAGTGGACCGGGCAGACGTCATGTAGAAACCATATGTTTTGCCTAATATTTAAAGGGACATTAGCACCATTTAAACAAGCAGGCAATTTCACAGGTCCAAGTAGATAATCGTCAACTACTCCTATCCAGACGTTTATGCTAAACATATGCTGATGCTTAAATTCATGAACAACGTGGGGATTGTCAGCAACGTACGAATAATAATGTGTATTATATACATTTAGCTTAAGCTTCTGCCAAGAACAAAGTCTAATAATCACAAACACGTTCTTTAAATTACCTAAAATTGGTAAGAAACCAAATCGATTATATAATGATTAAAGAGAGATATCGTAAAACCATCAAATCAGTTAAAACATATTTAGGAGCAGATGTCACATCAGACCTTAACCCACTAATCGATAATGTCAAGCTTAAGCTTAAACGAATTAGAAAACCTCAAAGAACTCCAAAATTAGATGTTATAAAACTGAAAGAAGCTGATATAAAAAAACACACTCCAACAGAAAATATACGAAAACTTTGATGAATTAGATACTAACACCGAGATAAACCAACAATGGGAAACACTAAAAAACTGCCTCCTCGTTCGATGCGAAGAGATAATAAAAGAACCCATAAGAAAGATACATAACAGGATGACCGACGAAATACTCGGCAGGATGGACCAAAGACGACAAGCCAAGCACAAAGACAGTCACAATTACAAAATCATTAACAACGAAATCAAAAAAATGATAAGAGAGGCAAAACAAACTTACCTATTTAACTTACGATGGAAAGAATATATGGAAAGCTCTACGACGACGAAAGAGGAAACCTACAAGACATATCTTTCGAGGAAAGAGAAACAAGTATAGAAATTACAAAGGAAGAAATATTGTATGCACTAAAGAAGGAAGGAAGGAAAAAGCCATGGGGCCAGATCAACTGCCTATTGATATTTTTAAAATAATAGAAACTGAGTACATTGATGTCCTTTTAAAGCTCTTTAATGAAATTTACCAGTCGGGTGACATACCAAATGTATGGTTGACCTCAACATTTATTTGTCTTCCAAAAAAAGAAAAATGCTACAGAATGCACCGACCACCGCACCATAAGCCTGATGTCTCACACACTTAAAATGATTTTAAAAATCATCCATGAACGCTTTTACCAAATACTTGATATGGATATTGAAGAAACCCAATTTGGATTCCGTAGAGGCGTAGGTACTCGTGAAGCTCTCTTTGCATTCAACGTACTAATTTATAGATGCAAGATATGTACGTCTGTTTCATAGATTATAACAAGGCTTTCGATAAAGTCCGCCACAAAGAGCTAATGGACGTCCTCAAAGCAAAACAATTACAATACAATGACCTTCGAATTATAACAAATCTATATTATAAACAGCAGACACACATACGCAATAATGAACATACATCAGAAGAGTTCGAAATTAAAAGAGGAGTGCCACAGGGGTGTGTATTGTCACCACTACTATTTAATGCATACTCTGAAGAAATTATGAAAAGAGCGCTTGAGAGAGAAACAGCATTAATAAAGGTCATTGGAACTCAAATTAACAACATTAGATATGCGGACGATACTATCATAATAGCAGACAACCTCCAAGACCTCCAAAAGCTAATGAACAAGATAGTTGAGTATGGAGAAGAATATGAATTAGAATAAACATCAAGAAAACTAAATTTATGAAGATATCAAAAACCCAAAATAATGATGAAAGCCTGACAATTAACGGAAAACTTTAAAACAAGTTAGAACAAGTTCAGAACGATTACTCCAAACAAATCAAAGTTTAAATAGAGAAAACACGAACAAACTTCAATAAAATGAAAAAGCTACTTTGTGCAAGAGAACTGAAATTAGACTTGAGAGTTAGGCTGGCAAGGTATTATATTTTCTCGACTCTGCTTTACGGGATAGAAGCATGGACACTTAACGCGTCGACTACTAAAAAATTGGAAGCATTTGAACTATGGATGTATAGAAGAATCCTGAAGATAGCATGGATCCAGCATTTAACAAACAACGAAGTCATGAGAAGAGTCAAAAAAAGAATAGAAATGTTGGAAACCATTAAGACACGAAAGCTGCAATGCCTGGGGCATCTTATGCGTAATGAAAGATACAACATACTTCAATTAATTGTGCAAGGGAAAATCCAGGGCAAGAGAAGTGTAGGTAGAAGAATCTCATGGTTGAGGAACTTGAGGGAATGGTACGGATGCACATGCACATCAATCGAACTATTCAGAGCGGCAGCATCTAAGATCAGAATAACCATGCTGATTGCCTATCTATCTATGATGATTGCCAACCTCTGTTGCGGAGATGGCACGTAAAGAAGAAGATATACATTTAAAAATTCCATTTTTTGTGAGTGGAGGTTTGTCGCAAAACAAAATATCTCTGAAAAAAATCTTCATTTTGATTTTTCTTTTCTAACCATCTAGCGAATTCTTTACGAGCATGAAAATTTCCTTGTAGAAGTGCGTGTACCTTTGTAAAATGAAAAGAATATAAATTTTCGTTGTGTAAGATATTTCCTACGAAAGATTTTGAAATTTTGGAATACAGATAGTCTTCGAACGCTTCCTCACCAATAAAATAACATCTTCATGTACCGCTGTTACATCATCATCTCGCCCTGTTTCATTATTTTTTGGGACCATTCAACCTGTCTCTCTTAATCGTTGATTAAAAGCTGTAATTATTGAGTGAGTGGGATTAGAATTAGAAAATTTTTCAATGTATCTAAATTGTGCTGCTCGAGCGTTACAACTTATATCGCTAAACTAAATGCATATCAGCGTATATTCTTTGTTGAGGAATTGAAATTGTTTTATTGTAACGCCACAAAGTAATAAAATAAATGCGAACTGACCACAATTTGACAATGAAAAACGTAGGTTATACTTCTGTTGACAGGTCAAAGCCAACTAGTGCAAAAATAATAATTTAACTTTCATGACAAAAAACAAACAATTTTCAAATCGATTTTTGTAGAAAACAGTGTATTCTATCGACTTAGGGTAGGAGATCTTCTAGTAGTAGAATATCTGAAAATTAAATAATCTAGTGTCACAAAATCTTAAAAGGTAACGACCAAAAAGTTAAGCGTTAAAATAACGGTTGACCTAGCCAAAACAGATAAATAATCGTACCAATTTTCCTTTTTTTTTAATAAAAGCGGTCTGGAGGTATTTAAAAAACTAATTACAAAGCGCCTTATTCAAAGAGCTCTAGCTTCCTTAGGAAGCTTAGGAAGCATTTTCGCACTAGGTGAATTGGGTTAAATTGTCTTAAAATTATCTGAGGACTCTCCAGTCTTCGTGTGCCATGAGAGTTTCTGGACACTCTGTATATTGATACTTATACAATATACAGTAAGTAAATAATATATTGTTTACTTATATTGATATTATTATATTATAGTAGGATATAATAGTAGGATTTTAAATCCGATTTTAAATTTGAAATAAGAGTAAAAGATTTAGCAGATATCTTTCGCATGTACATAAAATTGTTTATGGAAAATATTGACAACCTCCAATCCTATCCGTAGATCACAAATATTTGGAATTTTTCAACTTTATTACTTAAATAACTACCTATAATACAATTATTATTGCTATGCAGTAAAATCAAATTAATTGGAATGTGTAGAGCTAGAGCATAAAACTCAGGACATACATCTAACAAGAAAATTTCACCACCACATGTTTTTCGTATTAAATTTGACTTATGAGTTGAGCTGGTAATGACATGATACAAAAAAATGCTTATGTTTTTAATTCCAAGACCAAAGTACAATGTTGTGTCGTAATATAGTTCAAATTATGATCAAAGTCATTAAAGATGTTTACACAGCCATTATTGACTTCTCAGAAAAAGAAGAATGCATTTTATACCGTTACTATATTATATTTGTATCAATATTAATGACCTATATAAAACTAGATATAAAAATAGATTTAATTTACCAGCTTTTTATCGATATAAAATATTTTAAATTTAGTTTATACTATGTTCACTTCTGAACAAGCAATTAATATAAAATCATAGTCAGCTCGAAAATGCATTCAATTAATAAAATGTTTATGTAGTTTTGATTATTTATTAAGTTACAGTTACATTTTATCATTATTTCAACGTTTTTATGTAGAATTTGTAATTTCACTAACAATAGCAGTAAACTAAAAATATATAATATATAATATATATATATATATATATATATAATAACTATATATTATATATATATATATATATATATATATATATATATATATATATATATATAAATACGTTATCGGGTAAAGTGGTCTGTAATCAAAATCTTTCTTTTATATATATACATATATATATATATATATATATATATATATATATATATATATATATATATATATATATATATATATATATGCTGCAACCTCGAAATAAAACTTTGGTTTACATAACCAAAGTCTTACTTTGATTTATATAACCATGTAAACCAAATAGGCCAGGGAAATAAGCAAAAAAGTACCCTGTTTATGACAATCATCCGGCCAGGCAAACGACAGTTGTTTTGAGTAGTATGGTCCTCTGTAACAGAAACCTATATGTTTCCTGCAGTCGATTTTTTGGACTTAATTAGTTATTAACAAATTAAGGTCAAAAAACGGAAAAATTTTGCTTTTTTCGTCTATCGGCAAAAAGTGAAGTATTTTAAACAAATTTTACAAAAAAAAAACTTTTAAGTCATATAAAAACCTTCAAAATGGCGTTTACTAAATGTTTCTATCCTTATTTGTTGCTTAGGAAATTGCAAAATAGGTCAAAAATTTCGGTTTTTTATAAATGTTAATAACTTTTTTGAAAATAAACTTATAACATTTATATTTCATAGAATGCTGTGTCTATGAGTGCTTAAAATATTGTTAAAATTTCAAAGTGATCAGTCAAATAGTTTAGGAGTTATTTTATTTGTTTATCCCAAATTATTTTTTTTTGCAACAGTAAGTCAGAAAATTATATAGTTTTAGTAATTGTAATGATAGTTTCTTAAAGAAGAAGACTTGTTCTATTATTACACCTTAAATTATAACCTTAAAAAAAATTAAGAAAATTAATTTTAAATATTGCAAAATAATTTTGCAAAAACATGTCGATTTTTTGCTTATAAACAATTAGAATAACTTTTTAGCCATTGCCTGTAAAAACATTATTTTTTTATATTTAAAAAGCCTTTTATATTTTACATTTTTTTACAAATTTAAAAGATTCCTAAAATAATTTGGGACAAAGTTAACCTTTTTTTTATTTAATTCATAGCAGCTTTGTTTATAACAATTAAGAAATCTCAGTAGATCTGTTATAGTAAGAATTACAAAAAAAAGTTGTTAACAAAAATTGTAGGCAGCTTTAAACTCCACATTTTAAAATTAGTTACAATCTTACAGGGTGTTACATAAGATAGTGGCAGACCAAACTTATGTTTTTTTAAATGGAACACCCTGTATTTTATTTTAAATTTGAAATTTGATTTACTTCCACATCACAGCAATGTAAAGTTTTATTATGTTATACCAGGTATTTAAAAAGTTATAACCAATATTATCTGAAAATCGTATAAAGTTTAACTCCCTGTATAATTACAAAGAAGTATAGGAACATTAATCTATTGCAACCATAGTTTTTTAATAATTGTTAAAACTTATAAAACATATTCGTTTTTATAATATTCGTTAAATCAAATACAGGGTAAGTCAAAATGCAAGTACATTATTTTCTTGGTAATTTAAAATAGAACACCCTGTATTTTATATCACTATCAAAAATTACTAATATCGTACTTCAAATTTTATAAAGCACTCCCTATACCTAAAGTTATCAGTTTTCTAGATATTTTTATTTTTCTATCAAAGTATTAATTTGGTAGATATTTTAACGTTTCCTAATAATCCCGATAATCACCCTAATATATATATATATATATATATATATATATATATATATATATATATATATATATATATTTATATATATATATATATATATATATATATATATATATAATAAACATATATTTTAAAGTAGTTGACTTTAAAATTATATTGCCAATATTACTGAGTTGCATTCTTGGGACGACTTTATTATAGGATAGTTCATTCGATAACATGAAATTAATTCTAACTTAAAAAGAATAATAATAAAATAATAAAGAATAGACATTAGAAAAATTATTTTAATTAATATTTCCAAAGCAATACTATTTTTAGAAACAAGTGAATAGGACAATTTGTTGTTTTCATAAAATCTATTATAAATAAATTATTTACAATTTTATTAAATAGGTATAAATTAATTATAAATATTTATGTTTTTAAATAAAAATTATCTTAAATATTATAATAATAATTGAAAAAAAAAATTGAAGCAAATTAGATAGTTTATTTAACAATTTATTGAAATAATGCATATTCGTAATGTACGCACACAGTACATACAAATTAAAAAAGGAACGTTGAAACCCATAAATAAGAACCAGCGATACAGCTAACAGCTCCTTCCCCCTCCCTTCGGCTTCCATGAGTTTCGAAGCCAGCCGATTTTAAGGACCACATTTTGAAGCTTTGTGGACGATTTCGTTAAAGGGCAATCTTTTTAGAATTTGGTACGTTAAAACTATAAAGTATTTTCTTTTAAATAACGCTAATTAGATTTATTAATTATTATAAACAAAGCTGCTATGAATAAAATAAAAAAGAGGCTAACTTTGTCCCAAATTATTTTAGGACAAATTTTTTTTCTTTTCAATTTGTGAAAAAATTCAGGCTTCTTAAATATAAAAAAAATAATATTCTTGCAGGCAATGGTTAAAAAGTTATTCTAATTGTTTATAAGCAAAAAAGCGACATGTTTTTGCAAAATTATTTTGCAATATTTAAAATTAATTTTCTTAATTTTTTATTATTTAATTCATAATTAAATAATTAATTAATTATATTTTTAATTAATTAATTTTTTCTTATTTTTCTTTCAGAAACTACCCTTACAATTACTAAAACTATATAATTTTCTGACTTATATTGTTGCAAAAAAAATTAATTTGGGATAAACAAATGAAATAACTTTTAAACTATTTGACTGATCACTTTGAAATTTTAAGCATATTTTAAGCACTACAAGGCACAGCATTCCATGAAATATAAATGTTATAAGTTTATTTTCAAAAACGTTATTAACATTTATAAAAAACCGAAAGTTTTGACTTATTTTGCAACTTTTCAAGCAACAAATAAGGATAGAAACATTTAGAAAACGCCATTTTAAAGGTTTTTATATAACTTATAAGTTTCTTCTCTTCTAAAATTTGTCTAAAATGCTTCACTTTTTGCTGACGGACGAAAAAAGCAAAAATTTTCCGTTTTTTGACCTTAATTTGTTAATAACTAATTAAGTCCAAAAAATCGACTGCAGGAAACATATAGGTTTCTGTTACAGAGGACCATACTACTCAAAACAACTGTCGTTTGCCTGGCCGGACGAGTGTCATGAAAAAATGCTTATTTCCCTGGGCTAAAATAGTGTCAATCACTAATACCTTTACTACTACTTTATATATATATATATATATATATATATATATATATATATATATATTGCGGTTTTCCTCGTGGTCTTTTGGCTTCATATGGCCGCCAACTCCCGATTTCTTTATTCCAACGACCATCCTTTAAGACGTTCGTTATGTCCAGCCCATTTCAGTTTACTTACCTCTTCGACATCATCTTTTACTTTTGTTCTATTACGAATGTCTTCATTGGTTTTTTGATTTTTAAGTGAGATACCCAGTATCTGTCATTCCATAGCTCTGAGTTTTTTTTATTATTAAAAGAACTGCAGGACCAATGTGGAAACGTCGTTTTACAAAACAAACAACAGAGATGAATGGGAAAATTAGGAGAGGCCTATATTCGGAAAAAAGAAGTACTTTTAACTCGTTTGGAAAAAATATATAAATATGTTTTGGATGGGGTACAACATTAACTGATAATTATGTATTAATTTCTCTAGATGCAATTTCACTATTCGGTTGATTCACAATATTCCGGAAGATTTAGTATATTCAATTTTACGTTAGACAAATTCCATCAATGGAAGGAGTTGTAATAGAACTTGGTTTTAAAGAACATTTAGGTCAATTCAAGAGAAAAAAACACAATATAAGGAGGAATATGCTTTGAAACTAGACATTACGATGGGGAAGATATGTTGGAATTAGCAAGAGCATTAGATATTGCGATTATTAACATATATTTTCGAAAGAGAGAAAGACACCTTAGTACAAAAAAATCTGAACAAAATCACTCCAAATGGTTTATTTCATGACAAGAAAAAAAGCAATAATAAAATTTAAGGACTAGAAGACACCTAATAGTTAGTGAGAGTAAGAAAACAATATAAATTGCTTGTGGTGGGCATTGAATAAGTAGCAAAATAACTTTTGCGATTGAAATAATTAAAAAAACCTCAGAAAAATATTTTGTAAATAAAGAGATCTGGTGGTGATCTAACCAAGTTTAAGAAAAATTAAGAAATTAATTTGTCTAATTAATTTCTTGGAGACCGCTTAGACCCGTCAATTTTGTTTTCAGGGGGAACACTTTATTAATCACCAGCTAACTACAATCTGTGCAGCACGCTACGAGGGAATGACACCATCCCTAAAATCTTAAATAAAAAGGGGTTCAAGGGGTATCTTAGTTTAAAGTTTTATCGTTTTTCTGTACATTGATATGTATGATGTATATACGGTCAACAGTTTTTAAACTTCATAAATGTATAATTTAAATGTTTAGTTGAAGTAGTTGAAGAAGCTTGCTTGCAAAACATGAAGTTTTCTTACTTAATTTAGTAGTGTGTCTAGAATTGGGTCTTGCTCATTTGTTACTGTTGTAAATTTTTGGAACAGATTTTTACTGCTGAACAGCGTCTTCGTAAGAAGAGTTCCATTATGGGACACTTTTTCCTTCAGCTGAAATGACTGATTTTTCGACGTGTGCCTCAGCAGCAGTAAGGAGGATTGAATTTGCGAATTGGGTCACGTCCATATCAATGTTGTCAGTTAGAGTGAGGGTAGATAGGAAATGGTCAGTTTTACTAATATAATTGGACCAATTACAAGTTTTTAAGCGCCAACAACTTTTTGTTAATATTTGAGAATTTGGTGTATCTGAGTTAATTATAAATATTGGGAAATGATTGCTATCGTGGAGATCATCAGATGTAAGCCATGTTAATGTAGGCGCTAATTTTAAGTAACCAAAGCTTAGATCATTATTGGAGATGGAACCAGTAGAAATATTAATGAGAACCCTTGTTTAACAGACATATTTATACCAGCGCAGCTAATAAAATTTTTGCTAATTTTACCTCTGTGATTTATGTGATTGAAACCTTACAACACATTACGAGTATTAGAATCCCCGTCAAGTATGTAGGAGCTAGGTATTTCAAATATTAGGTTTAGCAGTTCTTTCTGCTTGATCCCGTAGTTGAAAGGTACGTATAAATTCCAGATTGTGAGTTTATTGGGACATTAGCAAGTAATAGCTTTGGCTTCTAATTTAAAAGAAAGTAGGAGGTGTGATAAGACAATGTTGGAAGAAATAAAGATAGAAGTGCCGCCACTGGCTCCTATGCGTTTGTTCGTGTAAGTTTGCGTAATTCTTTGTGCGTTGGTTTTCTGCAGGCAAATAATGACTGATTTTACTTGTGATATTAGGTGTTGGATTCTCTCCAACTGAGGGAAGAATCCAAATTTTTGAGCTTCTGGTAGTGGGGTGGGACATCCAAAAGAGTTCTCATGAGAAGCAATAAGTTGTGAGTGGAATTGAGTGTAAAATTAGTCTGATTATCTTTGAAAACTGTTTCTATAGCGGAAATACAATTGGGTTTCATTGTGTGTGTAATCGGATCGAAGATTAGATTTGGACATTTTTTTGCCCGGTTTGGGAGGCATCGAGAATGTCGAAGGAGGAAAAGAAGTTGATAGGGCAAGAATAACGGGTAGAGAGAGAATGGTAGGAGTGTTCGGAGGTAGAGTGTTTTTTTTATCCTACTATCAATATGGGCTTTAAATTAGTATGACGAGGGATGGATAAATCCATAATGATAGCCGGAGTGAGTGTGTCGTTAGCGAGAATGGACTCAAATTTCTGAAGATGAAAGTTCTTTTGATGAATTTGAGAAGTCAGCTGAAAATAAACAAGAGGAGGAGCATTAGCTGCAATAAGTGTGTGGTCTGATCCACTGGGGACTTTAGGGCAAGACTACGCGGTATGACCTGTAAGGTTACAAAGAAAACACTCTAGTCTGTCAGTGGCTAAATATTTTCTAAAGGGCGTATTTTCGTGGTTAATTAGCAGGAACGTTTACATTTCAAGGTTCTCCTTGTCAATGATTACAAATGTTACTTTACAAATGTTATGTTAAAAGCGTGTTTAAACTTTGACAGTTATTTGACGTTTTTGTAACAACAACTACTGATTACTACATCATACATGATAAGAGAATGGTACAACCTTTAAAATGAGATATCACTAAATTTTCCGTTCTTTTTAAGATTTTAGGGGTGGTGTCACTCTTGATTGTTAACTCAGTCAAGGTAAAAGACTTTGCTGGGTATAATAAGATGGAGAATATGTAGCATCTTTACATTCTGTTACTAGGTGTTTTAAATAATTTGGACATTCGGATGAAAAGTGCACTTTTCAATTTTTGATTTTATTTCCTGGGAATGGTCCCACTACTCATTTAATACTATATCCCGACATGTGTATGTTGTCACTCTTTTTACTATTTTCTCATTGATACAAAGTTGTTGTAATAATATTATTGCCCAATTTCCGTTCACCACTAGTTTAGTATACAGTTGCTGTATATTTGATGTGATTGTTAAATATACTCAGTGACATTAGAAGTGTTACACCCAGAAGAAATAATTTCTTGAGCTTAATTTTTTGGCAACATGGTAAATTTATATCAAGAATGAAACGATAACATTGTCAAGAATTTTTATTAACACGTAATCAAAAAAAAAAAAAATAATAATGTGTTGGGCGACTCCGTAGCTGAATACACTCCTGTATACGTCTAGGCATTGACAAAATGGGATGATCAATGTCTGCTTGTGGCACCTTGTTCCAAGCAATTTGAACTTCATGTATTAACTGTGCCAGAGTCTATGGAGGATGGTGCAAAGTGGACAGTCTCCTTTTCATCATATCCCATACATGTTTGATAGGACTTAAATCCGGAGCACGGGGCAGCCACGGCAAAACATTAACGTCAGCTTCTTGAAGAAAGTCCATAGCTTGACGAGCAATATGGGGACGCGCGTTGTCTTGCTGAAAAAGGACGTCTCGTCGGAGATAAGGCAGTAGTTTGTAAGATCTCATCAACATAACGCGCACTGCGCAGCTGTGATGTTGCCTTGAATAAACATAAGTAGTGAACGGCTACCATAGGCAATACCCCCTAAACCATTACTCCAACTGTCCTGTGTACATGCCTCTCAACAGAAAACCCAATATCTCGTCGCTCTGCACTGCAGCGTCTTATCATCCTACGACCATCATGCATTACTAAACAGAATCGTGATTCATCACTGAATGCTACATTACGCCATTCTGCCACCCAATGCTGCCGTTCTTTGCACCAATTCAAACGTTGATGACAGTGCTCCGCAGTCAAAGGAGGCACTAGTTATGGGTGGAATAAAAATAGTCCAAAGGCTCAAATGCGACGGTATATTGTAAGCATACTCATAGGTCTACCTACTCGGTAGATTAGTTGGTCTTCTTCATGTTCCTTTACCTTAGTTTGTCCACACACAACAGACACGCATAACCGTCATTACCGTACAATTAACACGACGGCCAATTGCGTGATACGACAAATCCATATCTCTATACGCAACAATTCTACTCCTGTCAAAATCGCTAACATTGTGTGATAATTTTGTTGTCTGCTAACTCGAGGCATTTTCTTACACTGAATACAATTAATTAGATAAAGGAATAATAAATAAAAATTTCTAAACGAACCGGTTTTGAGAAATCGATCTCTTCACAAAAAATTTAAATATAAAACTATTTTTACAAAAAGTAGAAAAGAGAAAACATTGGTATTGTTATCATAGCATGTTTTAAATATAGTCAATCTGCTGCCAAAAACTTAAGTTTAAGAAATTATTCCTTCTGGGTGTAGCACTTTTCTAATGTCACTGAGTATACATAGAATTATGTATTTTAATTGCTATTATTTTTTAAATTTTATAAACATTACCAGGCAGCATTACTTAATGACCTGTTCTTAATGCGACATCATTTACATAACTTAATATCTTTAAATATTTATTTAATATCCTATGCCCTCTTAATTAACGTCTTCGATTATCTTTTATGTTGGTAATTGTATTGTAAAAATATTAAAGTAACTGACTATGGTAGATAAACATACTTTAAACAAAGTGCAATCATCAACAGGAATTATAAATTTATTTATTACAATCAAATTTAAATAGTTTGAATAGGTCAATAGTTCATTAGAATTTATCAAGATAACTTTAAATAAATAATTGTAATAACATTTCTATGTTTATTAAGGCAATTAGTTTAAAATCGATACTAGATATAATTCATTTACAAAAAATATTTCAAAGGAAATAGTTTTGACAAACCAATGTTTACTTTTTTGTCACTTTAAAAGAATACTGAATAACACGAGACAATGCTAATAACATTATATTCAACATAGTTATGATACTGTCAAAATATACAGATTTTTTGTTCTTCTTCATATTCTCCCACTTCTGTCTGTAGAGTAGGGAGGACGAGTTAAGTTCCACAGCACTTAGGCCACAATTGACCCATTGTGCATCCTCCCAGAAAACTGTCGCCCTTAGCTCATTGTCCATCCTGCCATTTCTAGGAAAATAGACAAGTCACCAGGAGACAATCTGACAAACCAAAAAGTAGGAGAAGTTAATCTGTAAGGCTTCTAGAAGATCTCGGTAAATGGAGCCAAGCATTGCACATACCACTAGCTTAATATTCCCGAAATATTTGCATGGGAAGCTGCTAAAACTACCATAGCAAGTAGAGACGGTGTGGAAGAAAACGGTTTTGCAAGGACACCGGTCGACTCGTTCCCCTGTACACCTGAGTGTTCGGGTACCTATCTTGAGTTATTAGTAAACGCGGTGGTAGCTACGAAACTTTTGTATTCTGCAACTAGCTTGAAGCTAATTTTTAAATGCTTTCCTGGCCCTTATAAGTACATAACTGTCAGAGCAGATAGAGATGGTCCTATCAACTGCTATTAACTCTCTACTGAACACAGACAACATCGCCAAGACCCTAGCATACATAGAAACGCTATGACTGATATCGTTAAACTCTCTTCTAACGGTTTAAACTCAAAGTGAGGTGTCATGCTGTCTTGCATCATGGAAAGTATAGTGTGGCTTGCCTCCAAACGTCATAATGATCAGTTCGAGCGGTCACGATAGTTTAAAATCCAGGATCGCTTCTAGATCGTTCACTGATTTGGAAAAATCTAGAGCATTTCAATAAAAGATAAGCTATCTGGTTGAGCCAATGCCGATGGTCCCTTTCCTGGTAAACGGTAGCAGGGAAGTCTTCTGAGAATTAATCCAGAGTACTGTCTTTCATGGAGCCTGAAAGCCGCTTTAGTAAATGAATTTTTTTGACCAGCTTTCTGAAACATATAATAACATATATTGTGATGGGTAGCTCTTTCGGGGCGACAGACTCAGTACAACACAGGTTTGAAATAAAAATAAATCTAATAATTTAGTATATCTACAATAAATAAAAATAAAAAGGAATTCTACGTTGTATACTTATACAATGAATAAAACTAAAACGAATTCTACGTCCCCGTCTGGATCCCGCGATGAACGAAGTCCTCGGCGAACGTCTATAAAAGAAAAGAAATTAATTAGTACTAATAAGAAACGAAATGGGGGAAATCGATCGCGCGCAGATTTATACTCGCTTTTGCTTCAATTCAGCGAAAGCTCCGAGTACGCTCGCAAACAAAATATTTAGCTGTGCAGACCCATGGCAATGTTCAATACACAATACCGACGGGTTCCGCTTGGTTAGGGACAGAGTATGATCCTCAATACGGAAATCTCTCTGTCCCGGTTGGTTCTGTGCAGATCCACGGTAATGCTCAATACGCAATACCGATGGGTTCCGCTTGGTTAGGGACAGAGTATGATCCTCAATACGGAAATCTCTCTGTCCGGAATGGCTCGCAGGTTCACTACACCGGCGAGTCAGGGAGCCTAGAGCGCTAGCTACAAGACTCTCTAATTCCGCTATTCACACGCCTTAAATAGCCGTTCTGAATCCCACTTGACCGTCACGTTGTAGAAGTGGATGCTCAAATATTGACACTCCCACGGTTCGAACTGTTAAACGATCAGAGCATCGTTACAATATAACATTTGTATATAGATACCAGATGCCCATATATAACATTTAATAAACCATAATAATTGTGCCAAGTTTAGTCAGGCAGTTAGAATTATTACAATGTCTTTGTAGCTCAGATATTTCAGTAATCTTGTTTCTGTGGACTTTGAAGGATTTGATTTCTTAACACTCTTACTGTATCGAATTACTTCTGCAGTTGTTTGATAAAGGAACTTTTATGCTCGCAATGATTCTTCTTTTATTTCTTTTAAATATTGGCGTCTAATTCTTAAGTATTGCACGTTTATTGCGGTTTTTATTAAGCTTTACTGATATTAGTAGGGTGAAAAATTTCTTTTCCGATAGTTTTATTTCTCCATATTGTTTCATTCAGGCATCCTGCGGCTCTGTTGGCTCTATTCACTTAATCTTCCACTTCTGTTTCTAGTTTTCCGTAGCTACATAGATAATGTGATGTCTAGATATTTAAACTCCATCACTTGTTTTATTATCTAACTCTCCAGCTTGAAATTACATCTTAGTACATTTGCTGTTATAACCACGCATTTTGTCTTTTTGGGGAAATTCACATGTTAAATTTTCTGGCGGTTACATTAAATTGGTGCACCATACGTTGTCAATCATCTTCACTTTGAGAGAGTAGTATTGCGTAGTCTGCATAGTAGATTATTTTAAGTTGTTTTTCTCCCATTTTGTATCCTTTTTTAGTTCTTACCTTTTTTCATCCACGATCAGGTTGAATAATCGAGGACTCAGCAAATCCCCCTATCTTATTTCAGTTCAGTACTGTCAATTTCAATGTGAACTGTATTTTTTTGTAAATGAAATCAACATGTTCGGGAAATTTTAGAAGTTCAAATTTTCCATAAGGTCGGATTAATCATATGTACTCTACTTAATTGATCTATATTTTTGGATTTAACCCAGTTATTTTAATATATTCTTTCTTAAAATAAGTCACGTAAAGTTACGTCATTTGTCTATTGCAGACAAATAAGATGTATTTAAGACGGCTTGTAGCTAAGTCCAATATGTAGCTTGGTAGACCTTCATTTCTGATTATAAGGATGTTCGGGTATAATGATTTAATGTCGGAGCTAGTTATGGTCTCATTCTAGATGCCGTTTTACATGATTTAGATCAAGTGCTCGAAGTTTTGACATATGATGGCGATTTTTTAATTAGTGTTTGCAGGTTAGTAGATATTTTTTTTTCAGTCTAATGACTAGGTAGTTAATTATTTAATGTTTAGCTAGTTTACAAGAATAGGCCCGCTAACCAAATTGGTAAATACATTTTTACCAAAAAATATAATCAATCGAGTTAGTTTTTAGCATATCAGAACGAATTTGACACCATAATGTTTTGAAAACAGATTTTTTGGAACAGTTCGATATTGTTAATATGCAGTATAGATTGGTTAGGTTAGGTTCAATGTGAGTGGGTGCTTAACCAACCTTTCATCACTCGATCTAAGAGATCTTTTGTGGCTCATCCGTAAGTTTAAGTTATGCTTTTAGCCCAGCCTTTACCGTTTTTGTGTGACTCATCCTTTAAAAGTTCTATTGTTGTTTTTTACTCCTTTGCTTTAAATTATTCAACTAGGACGTGCTTGGTCCCTCCGTTCCCCTTTTTTCTTCCCCCTTCCCTTATATAACTAATCACATTAAATCATATTTTATATCTTATTATTTTTTATATCACATTCACATTAAATCATATTTTATATCTTATATTATCTTATTTATTTATTTTATTCGATTTGGATAGATGACAGTAAACGGCTTAACGAAATTATATTTAGGTTGCATTAAATCTATTTTCCAGCATTGCTTTGATCCAGTTGCATATAGTAGTGGATATTTCTTTTAATGCTAGTGCATTAAAAAGAGAATTTGGTAGTGCCTTAAAGAACGGTGGTTAAAGCAATATTGACATTATTAATATAGTGACTGATTCTCTTAACTACTTGATCCAGTTCTGTTTGTGTTGATTTTCCTTAGTTAGATATGCTGCTTGCCATTGAAAGGTTGGTCTATTAATGGCCCTACTTAACATGTACATCAATAATTTTATCTATCGCCTTCAAAAGAAATTATGTAAGACTGATCGGTCTGTAAGATTTACGTGTGGTATTGTCTTGTTCTGTTTTGTGTATATACACATTACAGTTGTCCAGGTCTTTGATACATAACCTAGTGCTATGCTAGTTCTAAAGATCTTTGTTAGGATGGGCTGTAAAATGTTCAATTATTTTTGTAGTAGGACAGGAAATATTCCATCATCCCCTGGAGACTTAAATATAGCAAAATGGTTTAAAGCCATTTTACATTCCCAGGTTTGATATTTCTTACAAAGAATTTCTAGTCTTCTTTTCATGGATATTTAATTTTTTTTGGTTTTCAGCCTGATTCAGCTCATCAATAATTGTTAATACTGGAAAGTTGTTCTGTAATAGGGACTGTGGCATTTCTTTTAATTATATCGTTTAATTAGACCTGGTCCTCGTGCTAGATTTTTGGAAAGAATCTTGTAGATTCTATTTCTGACATTAAAAATACTCTGACAAAACCTTGTTTAAGATTCCCTCTCTACTCTTCTTTTCTTTTAGATTGTAAGAGTTGTTCTGTATGTTTTCTAGTTCCCCAATTCTTTGGCTTTACTCGATAGCCTTCCTACTTATTTTCCAAGCTTTCGATAAGCCGATTTATAGAAAGTATGCTTGCTTATTTCCATATAGTGATTTAAGCTGCGATTTCCGTTAAACAAACCTGAAAGTGAGATGTGATTTATATCTTTGCTAGGTATAATACATGCTTTGGGTTTTATCCTGTTTGAGCAATACACTACCTTAGTCGAGAAGGATTCTATTAGACCAATTCGGCCAGTTCCAGTAACCCAATGGCATATGAAACAGTCTTGTATGCTGGCTCGCTGAAGATTCGCCTGTATTCAATTTATTAATTATGTCCTCTTAAAGAGTCTTTCCTCCCAGGCCCTTTGGTACAAGCGGATGTGTTTACCTTCAGAAGGTAATTTGGCCTTTAGTGAGGTTTCCAGTCCCCTCTCCTTTCGCTTTTACGATTGTAGACCCTGCGAGAAAGAGGATGATTCCTCTCTCTCTTTGGCCGATCTGCTTAAGTTTTCCGGAAAGTTTCACCTGTCTCTACCAGCTTCTACTTTATTTAATCTTAATTGTTTAGAGAAAGAAGATGACTCTTTTTTTCTCTTGGAAATCTTTGGTCTAATAGTAATCTGCCCAAACCCGAAGAAGGGCCTGAAAATATGAAATACATACTTGACTTTTGGGCAAAGTGGTTCTTGTGGTAGTCTAAGTTTTGCCCCTCTTCATGAATTTAGTTGTGCAATGACACCTCAATTAGCAATCTAGAGCTTATGTCGTGAATACATGTTATTGAAGCCATCCTTGTCAATGTGAGCAACAGTAAAATTTAATTTTTGGGCGTCCTCGCTGGCTTATAGGATGACTTTCTGCAGCCTGTAACGATGTGCGTCACAAGCTCTTGCCACCATCCCGTCAACGCTCCGTACACACGCACTCCCTTCACTGAGTTCTACTTCTATCATTGCACGCTGGAAGAAATTAAAAGGCGGCAACCGTATAATTTAATGGCCGCCTCACGATAGAATCTAGTTCTAGTAGGCTGTGTTGACTAAAGTCCAACTGATTGTACTAGAGCGTTGATCTAGTAGCAGTTCCTTACCGTGCTTAGAGTGTTGATTTGAGACAGACCTGTTCCGTGGCTAAGTATTTATTAGTTACTTCCCGCTCCTTGTAGGATCGAGTGTTGATCGATCCGTCCACCTTTAACCCAGATCATTTCTTTTCGTTAGAAATTGTGTATTAACAAACCGTTTTTTCTTTTGGATTTTTATAACAATAATTAAATTTTTTCAATGAATTACCAATATATATTTTTTTTTTTTGGAATTACCAAATATATTGGTAATTCATTGAAAGATACCACAACAGCAGACATCAATATATTGAACAAACAAATAGTCAACACAACAGGCTCAAACTAAATGTTGTCCGACAAGCCAAAAAGATGAAAAACTGAGTCAACCCACGAAAACCCTTATAGAACTAAGGCGACAAATGAAAGGAGATAACACTACAAGCAAAGAAGCGATAAATCAAATAAATAAGACGATCACAAAGGCAATAAGAAAAGACATAAGAAACTACAATGTAGAAAAAACAAAACAGGCAATAGAGCAAAATAAGAACATGAAAGTTTTGAAGAGGAGCGTACAAAAGGGGAAAATAGAAATTAACAAACTGAGAAACAGCACTGGAGAAGAAACAACGAACAGAGATGAAATATTAAGAATAGTCGAAGAGTTCTACACAGAGTTATATAGATCAAGAAAAAAAGATAACAATACGGAACCTCCAATTACACTAAAAACTGGGGTATTAAACCAAGGATCAGATTTAATGCCCGATATAACAAAATCAGAAATCAAAGAAGCCCTGAAGAAAATGAAAAATAATCGAACCCCGGGTGAAGATGGAATAGTATCAGAAGCACTAAAAATTGGAGGGGATGTATTACTTGAAAAAATTAAACAACTTTTCAATATCTGCCTTCACAGCGCCAATATTCCAACAGACTGGAACAACGCTACTATGATTCTATTACACAAAGCAGGAGATAAAGCAAATTTAGAGAATTACAGACCGATTAGCCTCCTCAGTCATATATATATATAAGTTGTTTACGGGAATACTAGTTAAGAGAATGGAAAGAAAATTAGAGACTTATCAACCAAGGGAACAGGCAGGATTCCGAAAAAATTACGGAACAAATGACCATCTACAAAGTATAAAAACCCTAATAGAGAAAGCAGTGGAATACAATAAACCTCTAGTTCTTATATTTATCGATTTTCACAAAGCCTTTGACACAGTTGAGCTAAGCAAAATATTACAGGCGCTTAAAGAATGCAGGCTAGATTATAGATATACTAAATTATTATACAAAATATACCTGCAGGCAACAACCACTGTCAGATTACATACTAACACTAATCGCATAAAAATAGAACGGGGGGTTAGACAAGGAGACCCAATGTCACCTAAACTTTTTAATACGGTGCTAGAACATGCTTTTAAGAATTTGGATTGGATGACAAAGGGAATAAAAATAGATGGAGAATATCTAAACAACTTACGTTTCGCCGATGATATACTTATAATAGCTGAAGATCTAGGTATGGCAAGAGAGATGGTACAGGAACTCGTTGTGGCTACAGAAAGTGTAGGTTTAAATATAAATATCTCGAAAACAAAAATCATGACCAATTTGGTACCCAACCAGAACATCAGTATTGGTGGAAAAGAAATAGAACTCGTAGATAGATATAAATACCTGGGACATGAAATTATGATTCGCAGGGATAACCAGACTCATGAACTGAAGAGAAGAATTGGCCTTGGGTGGGCAGCATTTGGAAAACTGAGAGAAACTTTTAAAAGTGAGCTGCCCACATGCCTAAAGAGAAAGGTATTTGATCAGTGCGTCCTCCCAGTCTTGACGTACGGAGCAGAAACACTTACCTTAACAAAAGCAGCAGCTACCAAACTGAGAGTCACGCAGAGAAGAATGGAGCGGTCCATGTTAGGAATAACTCTGCGAGACAGAATAACCAACGAAGACATCAGGAGAAGAACCGGAGTGACTGACATCATCGAGAAGATAGCCAGACTAAAATGGAGATGGGCAGGACACATAGCCAGAATGACAGATGGGCGATGGACAAAGAGGTTATTGGAATGGAGGCCAAGGGAAGACAAGAGAATCGTCGGTCGACCACCTACAAGATGGACTGACGATTTAAGAAGACTCAATAAAAACTGGATGAGAGCGGCGCAAGATAGACGGGGTTGGAAACATGAGGAAGAGGCCTATGTTCAGCAGTGGACTCTTGAGGCTGGATGATGATGAATAAAATTTTATTTTTTGCAGGTGTTAAACAGTGTTTCATAGATACCTTTTTATTTATTTTATTTATTTCGAATATATTTTTATTTAAACTAAACCTTTGTTGTTTTACTGAGTCTGCTATCTAGAAGAGCTACCCGTCACAAGCCTACTAAAATAATCATTATCTATTAGCTATACTGGGTATTCAGGGTGGATTAATCCTATCTTAATTTGACTTTCGACAGATTATAAAACGAAAAATCACGAAACAATTACCAAAAAAAAGAAGGAAAACATCCACGGCGCTTTATGACATTTCTGACGAACAAAACTTCGTATTTGCAAGTGGCTGCCTTATACGAGGTTTTGTACGGCAAACGAACTACTCAACTAAAAAACGACGTATTGCATACCGTCAAAAAAATTAGATCGAAATAATCGAAATCGCAAGCACTGTTCTAAGTAACATAACATGATAAAAATGAATTCTGTCAAAATTGCAAATACGAGATCTTGCACTTTTATCGATGCTATATATTTGTCTATAGTTCCCAATTAAATCAATATGTATTAGTCACTAGATATCATTTAAGTACTAAAAGTATTTAATTAAAATGTTATATGCAACACAAGTGTCTTTTTTCACTCATGGATGCTCCGCAAGTGTCTGATGGCTCATGCGGACAACCTTTTTATTCGAGAAAAAAAGTAGCACTTTACGCACGTGTAGCATAAAATACTATTAACTTAAATACATATTAGAAGTACTAACCCCTGAAAAAAACCACAGTTTATATTCAAATAATATTTTAGTCGGATTGGAGGTCGTAAAGATAAGATATTATGTCGATAGAATAGATCTAGAAAGAACCAAGAGAAAGATTAACTCAGAAAAGGATAACATATTGTCATGAGTCATGACTATATATCATAATAGCTATATCATACTACTAGAAGCAGAGCATGAGGAAGCGCGAATTCTCTTATATGAGTATCATATAAATCATTTCTCTAGTTTAAGTTCGTGCATGTCAACTGTTTATTAGGGTTATAAATAAATTTTATGGAATATAAAAGATCTCTCTACCTTTTGATTTAATTTAATTGCAGAATATTATTTTACCTTAAAAAGAGTAATTTAATTAATGCGGGTACCTAGTTTAAACTCAGTAGACTAGGTTATCATTTTAATAGAAGGTGAAATTATATTGTCGATGTGCGACAGTGGTGTAGCTTATGAAAATATTCTGTGTTTATTTTCTTTAATTATATTAAAGAATTTAATAATAAAATTTAGTAACAGTTAAAATTTTAAAATAAATACTGGCAAAATTAAA
Source organism: Diabrotica undecimpunctata (assembly GCF_040954645.1). Lineage (NCBI taxonomy): Eukaryota > Metazoa > Arthropoda > Insecta > Coleoptera > Chrysomelidae > Diabrotica > Diabrotica undecimpunctata. The sequence goes on along the minus strand of NC_092805.1, from coordinate 114,852,960 downwards.
TTGATTCAAAAGAGTACAGTACAGTCTGCATTTTATGATTATACCAAGCCATTTTTTTATAATGCTGCATTCAGATTAAAAAATGTACCAATAATATGGAAAATGGCTAAAAAACCAGTACATGAGGTTTCGTCATACAGATCGATATTTCTGCTTCCTGTAATATCGAAGCTGTTTAAAAAACTTCTACTCAAGAGAATTAAACTAATTATTAAAGCAAAAAATCGAATTCGGGTTTAGAAATAAGCACTCAATAATCGACCAGGTTCACAAAATCAGAAATATTATTGAAGTATCGCTAAAAGAAAAGAAAATTTGTTCCTCTGTGTTCCTTGATGCTGTATAGGGTTTAGATAAAGTCTGGCATGAAGATTTAATACCTAAATTAAAAACGTTTATGTCCAAACAGTACTTACAATTTTTACAGTCGTAAATAAATGAACGGCATTTTAGAATTAAGCAGGAAGACTGTTTCTCAGACTTAAAACAAATTAGGTTTTCTACAAGGCAGTATGTTTGGTCCGGTTCTATACCTACTATACACATGTGATATACCTCTACTGGACAACACAGTTGCCACATTTGCTGATGATATGCTATCCAAGCAGTAGGGACGACTTGTGAAGAGGCGACCAACATGGTCCAAATAGACCCAAATATAACCAAATACATAGATGGACAAAAAAATGGATCAGGCTGAATGAAGCTAAATCTGTTAATATGTTAATTTTACCAACAAAAAAAAAATACAAAGTATACCAGTATAATTAACAATATCCAGGTACCATATGCAGATACTGCTAGTATTTAGGTATAACATCAGATGCCAAACTACGCTGGAAGGCCCACTACATAAAAGGGAAGAACAAAATATGAGATACAAAAAAATGTAAGTAAATATAAGGTTGAATGCTCGGATAAATGAGCTTTGATCAAATAAAAGGCATATATCGAGCACAGTTTAATATAATCTTGCCCAAGTACTTTCGATCCCTAGATCATCTTCAGGGGCATTTCGTCAATTGCGGCCTATCTGACAAGAATAAAATGTCATACATCGCAATGTAGCTATTTTTCAATAAGTTTAAAGTGTTTGTTTGTCCTTGTGTAGTGTAGTGTGTTGTATTATTATATGTTTATGACATTTTATTCTTGTGGGATAAGCCGCAATTGACGAAATGCCCCTGAAGATGATCTAGGGATCGAAAGTACGTGGGCAAGATTAAATTAAACTGTGCTCGATATATGCCTTTTATTTGATCAAAATAAAAAAATGTATTTACTACAAACCTCCACTATGTTGATCCGTACTAAGTTACTACTTTACGAACAAATATTGAAACTTGTATGGAGTTATGGATGTCCACTATAGGGGTATGCTATACTAAGCAATATAACAGTTAAACAAAGATTCCAGATACTGAGAAACATTGTAGACGCTTCCTGATACGTGACAAACAGTGACACACACAAGGACCTAGAAATGAGAACTGTAGATAGTTCCTGTAGAAGAATATGGCAGGAAGTCATACGCAACAACTTCATAGGCACGAGAATTTTAAAGCAATCCAGTTCCTTGATACTACGTAGAAAATTAAAGACGGTAAAGACGTTTGAATCTACAAAACAGGAATTAGACCAGTGGTAACATATGGATGTCAAACTTGGACACTCTCAACCACTGATGAAAATCAACTGAGAATATTTGAGCGCAAAATACTAAGGAAGATATTTGGACCAACCCAATGCAGCGATGGTTCGTGGAGAATTAAAATGAAACACGAGCTGGATGAACTAATGCAGAGCGTAGATATTGTTAGATTTGTAAAGTCACAAAGAATAAATTGGCTTAATCACCTAGAAAGAATGCCAGATAATCGAGCTGTAAAAGTAGTCCAGAGATGGAAGCCCCAAGGAAACAGAACAAGAGGAAGGCTCCGTAAAAGATGGATAGACGACGTAGAGAGGGATCTTAAAACCATGAACATCAGGCAGTGGCGAAGGAAAGTATCCGACAGGGCAGAATCGAAGAACATTGTTAAGCAGCTTAAGACTCACAAAGGGTTGTAGCGCCATTAGAAGAAGAAGAAGAAAGACGTTTGAACTAGTTTAAACATAGTGAAAAGTAGAGCAAAGTGCTTGTGCGCGTGTGCACGTTAAAATAGTGCACTTTCTTGTTAGCTTAGATAAGAGCCGCTTTTAATTTTTAGTAACAGTGGTATTAAACAGTTTATATTAAATTGAAATTACTAATTGGTTATTTTTGATCCGATTCTAATTGTAATATTCATCAACATACTAATGAGAAAACAGTAAATTATGAAAACTTGCCATTAACCTTCTTTAGAAAATCTATTTCTTTAATAACAACACTATCCTTTTCCAGGACTTTATGGATTCGAGATCAGGCCAGGGTATCTGTAATCTCCTCGCAAAACTCTCTCCATGAATTCCTTTTAGCTTTTCGAATTTTAGCTACTTTATTGTGTAGCGTTAGCTTAGCGGTCTTGGATACTTTTGACTTTATTAAATAGGCTTCGGACTTCTGACCTCATCTTCTTTAAGCCATTGTTTCACTAGACTGTATTATTGACCATACACTTCCTTGTTTTTTTCAGTTTTCAGACAGTTTTTCTGGTAAGCCGCCATAATAACTTCGCTTACCATTTCTGCTGTTAAATTTATGACCTACGCTTTTAAACAAGTTCATACTTTCCCCGATATTTCTACTAAGAAATCTTTATATTTTACCCAGTTTTCTAATTTCTGGGATTTCTCTATTTAATTTCCGGTGGAAATATGTCTACGTCATATCGTGTATATCTATATGTTAATCAGACACATACCAATTTGTTATTGTATCACTTACCTTGCTTGCAGAGTATCAAATCTAACACTTGTTGGATTTAACAACACTGGATTTAAAACCAAGAGTGGTTTTTTTCCTATATTGGATTTAATTAAGTCTTCATATAGAATAAAATTTAAACTAGACTCACCCCTTGAGTTAATGTTTGTGCTGCCCCATATAATGTGATGTGCATTGGTATCACATTCTATAATGAGCTGTAATCCTTTTCCTAGAGAATATGCAACTATGCCGCTTATAATGCTTGGTGAACCTAAAATCTCATCACCCAGAAACTAGGCTGAACACACCACAAGTTTCATCTCTCCTACTTCCGTGGTTATAGTTAGAATACCTGTAACAATAATAATCATTGCAGAACACAGGGATTAGTGTATAATTTACTTTACTACTGTAAAATATACACAACCTTGGCCTTAAAGCTTTAGGTGTGTTAAAAACCTTACCTTATTTAGTTGATAAGCAATGAATAATCTTCTCGCCTATCGTTCGGGCTCCGCAGAAGGACAGAAAAATGCTAGTCCTCAGTCACTTGCCCTCTCCATCCTTTGTACATGATATTTGCATCCATCTTGATCCCGCATGTTGTTTTGTAATGTTACCATCTAAGTTATGATCTTCCTCTTTGTCGTTTATAATTAGATGGTCTCCAATGTATAATAAGTGTGAACCATATGTCTTAACCAATTGTCTTTATAATGTATAATTTCCGTTTAAATTTTGCAACTTGAGTTGAAATATCTTTTAGTTTAATATTTTGATATTTTGAAAGTTTGGTATTTAGCATTTATTTTTCCCTAGATCAATTTGTTTTCGCTCTCCTTTCTATGTTGTCTTTGGTAAATTGAATTTTTGAGAACAAGTAGTGTACACTGCCTGAAGCTAATTATTTTCAGATACTGAGTATTTATAATTCTCCAATTAGACTGAAGCTTCATTATCCCTGCATTCACAAAGCAGTTACGTTACATTCATTCAAAATGTACGAAAACGACAAGTTCTAAATCATCAAATGCAAGAAGTAATTGATAAAGTTTTAAAATTTACAAAAAATAAAGCAGAAAATAGAATATTGTAAATAAATTTAACCAAAGTGCACAAACTTTATATTAGTTATGCAATTTACTATTTGTATAATGTATAAGCAAGTATGAAGAACAAAAAAAGTGGTACAGTGTGCGGTACTGTAAACTTGCGCGAAGGTTCATGTTTTTATTGTAAGTCAACAACACGAATATACCAACAATATCAAATTAACAAACTCTGAGATACATCGTCTTTAGTCGTACACAATACATATGCAACACACAATGCACGAACGCTCACATACACATAAACGCTTAAAGCACATTTCATAGAGCAAAAAGTTCACTGGTTCACCCTCATATCTTTTCAGCCAAAACATTGTTGTTACCTGCAACAACGCGGCCACTAAGTGAACTTCAATTTTTGATAAGACAACCTCATCGACGAGTTTGGCGTTTTAACACTCTTTTTAACAAAATTCTTAAATATTTTTTTTTAAAATTTAATTATTATAGTAAATTGTGACTTAATTTTTTATAAACACGATATTTAACATAGACATGTTACAATAAAACAGTTTCAGGACCTTAAAAGGTGTAATACAGCCACATTATTCCGAGGAAGGTGTACTTCAAAATAAATTGAAATATTTGGGAATATTATTATTGATATCTATAATACTAATGGATAAGTGGGTCAATCTAAGATATGCTGAAGATAATATATTAGTACTAATAACAGTATCAAATATGACGATTGTTAACACGTTATTCCAAAAAGAGAATGTCAAGGGTCACATACAAATGTGGGTAAAATTATTGTCAGATAAATTGTTTCAAAAAAATTAATGACAAAAAAAGAAGATATAGTTATAGAAGAGTGCAAGGTAATAGTTAGTGAGACTGCGAGCCAATATCTAAAGTTACATATGCTGGACATCGAAAAAGCAAAATGAAACCAAAATATCGGAGAGACCACAAAATATTAAATAGTGGATATTAAAAGATAAAAAAGGTCTATTTAGGGCAAAAATAACAAAAAATAAATAAGCTGGAATATGAAAGCCCTAATTTAATTTGGAGATATATGGCTAATATGATTAGAGATACTGCTATTGAAATACTGGAAATAATCCCAGGAAAGAAGTTTGAAAATAAAGAGACCTGGTATTGGTCAAACGAAGGTCAAGAAAAAATATGGAAGAAGAGAAAACTGTGTAAAAAATGACAAAAAAATCGTTCGAATGCAGATCTTAAAAATTCCAAGGTTGCCAGACAGGAAATGAAAATAGCAACAGCAAAAAATTATAAGACAGAAGCATAAACCAATTTATACGATCAACTTGATACCAGAGAAGTCGAAAGGGAGATATCTAAAATAGGAAAAAAATACCAGTTCACGAAAAAAATGTCAAAACCGTCAAAAATACTTTAACGGTTTATTAAACGAAACAGATGTCAGAAAACTAGTTAAACTAACGAAGCCATTAACAACAATAGTCACCAAAATAATAAATATAAGGAGGTTAAGCACTTTCAAAAATAAATAAAAGTAAAGCAGTTGTATGAGAGATATACCTGGGGAATTGTGAACAGCTTAAGGACAGACCGGAATAAGTTGGCTGACAAATTTTTTAAATATAATTGTGGAAATGCCAGCCAAAATTGAGAAGCAGTAGGTACCAGTTTACAAAAACCAAGGAGATGCGTATAATAATTTACAAACCACAGGGCCATATATATATATATATATATATATATATATATATATATATATATATATATATATATATATATATATATATATATATAATCACACTAGGAAAATATAGTAGAGAGTAGTTGATAGGCGGTTAAGTGTAGAAACTAGTATATCTGAATATTGTTCTGAAGCTATTTTCTTGTGGCATGTCAAAGTAATTACTATTTAAATGGGAATAAGCCTTAATTAAAGGTTAAAGTACGTTTATTGACGTTTCAATTTCCACTTCGGAAATCCTTTTTTATTTTAATAAAATTTACTAATGTTTGTATTTTGAAAACGATTTCCGAAGTGGAAATTGAAACTTCAATACAGGTACTTTAACCTTTAATTGTGGCTTATTCCCATTTAAATAGTAATTAGTATATCTGAAAATTAGTTTGGATTTATGCAAGGTAGGTCAACAAGAGATAAAATTAATTTTCAATAGAAGAAAACTGATTCAACAAAATTCTAAAAGAAAAAAAAGCTTATATGATATTCATTAATCTTAAAGAAACATATGATACAGTTCTACGCGAGGTTATGTGTTTTGCTTTCAATGAGGAAGTATTTCCTACTGAGTATGCAAAGTAAATGATTAACAACTAGTATTAGGACATGTGTTAGGGAGACTGTTAAATCTCATATTAATGTGGGATTACATCAAGGCTCAGTGCCTAGCCCATACGTATAGACTAGGAGCCCATGGGAGATTTTTAATAGGTCATTTGACCCAGCACATATAAAATAATACTACAGGTATTCACAGGTAAGATAAACTTACTAGCTAATCAAAGCGCGGGGGGGGGGGGGCAAACTTATTTGTACGGCATTCATAACTTATAATTCATATATAAATTTATCATCATCATCCAGCCTCAAGAGTCCACTGCTGAACATAGGCCTCTTCCTCATGTTTCCAACCCCGTCTATCTTGCGCCGCTCTCATCCAGTTTTTATTGAGTCTTCTTAAATCGTCAGTCCATCTTGTAGGTGGTCGACCTTGTCTTCCCTTGGCCTCCATTCCAATAACCTCTTTGTCCATCGCCCATCTGTCATTCTGGCTATGTGTCCTGCCCATCTCCATTTTAGTCTGGCTATCTTCTCGATGATGTCAGTCACTCCGGTTCTTCTCCTGATGTCTTCGTTGGTTATTCTGTCTCGTAGAGTTATTCCTAACATGGACCGCTCCATTCTTCTCTGCGTGACTCTCAGTTTGGTAGCTGCTGCTTTTGTTAAGGTAAGTGTTTCTGCTCCGTACGTCAAGACTGGGAGGACGCACTGATCAAATATCTTTCTCTTTAGGCATGTGGGCAGCTCACTTTTAAAAGTTTTTCTCAGTTTTCCAAATGCTGCCCACCCAAGGCCGATTCTTCTCTTCAGTTCATGAGTCTGGTTATCCCTGCCAATCATAATTTCATGTCCCAGGTATTTATATCTATCTACGAGTTCTATTTCTTTCCCACCAATACTGATGTTCTGGTTGGGTACCAAATTGGTCATGATTTTTGTTTTCGAGATATTTATATTTAAACCTACACTTTCTGTAGCCACAACGAGTTCCTGTACCATCTCTCTTGCCATACCTAGATCTTCAGCTATTATAAGTATATCATCGGCGAAACGTAAGTTGTTTAGATATTCTCCATCTACTTTTATTTCCTTTGCCATCCAATCCAAACTCTTAAAAGCATGTTCTAGCACCGTATTAAAAAGTTTAGGTGACATTGGGTCTCCTTGTCTAACCCCCCGTTCTATTTTTATGCGATTACTGTTAGTATGTAATCTGACAGTGGTTGTTGCCTGCAGGTATATTTTGTATAATAATTTAGTATATCTATAATCTAGCCTGCATTCTTTAAGCGCCTGTAATATTTTGCTTAGCTCAACTGTGTCAAAGGCTTTGTGAAAATCGATAAATATTAGAACTAGCGGTTTATTGTATTTCACTGCTTTCTCTATTAGGGTTTTTATACTTTGTAGATGGTCATTTGTTCCGTAACTTTTTCGGAATCCTGCCTGTTCCCTTGGTTGATAAGTCTAATTTTCTTTCCATTCTCTTAACTAGTATTCGCGTAAACAACTTATATATATGGCTGAGGAGGCTAATCGGTCTGTAATTCTCTAAATTTGCTTTGTCTCTTGCTTTGTGTAATAGAATCATAGTAGCGTTGTTCCAGTCTGTTGGAATATTGGCGCTGTGAAGGCAGATATTGAAAAGTTGTTTAATTTTTTCAAGTAATACATCCCCTCCAATTTTTAGTGCTTTTGATACTATTCCATCTTCACCCGGGGTTCGATTATTTTTCATTTTCTTCAGGGCTTCTTTGATTTCTGATTTTGTTATATCAGGCATTAAATCTGATCCTTGGTTTAATACCCCAGTTTTTAGTGTAATTGGAGGTTCCGTATTGTTATCTTTTTTTCTTGATCTATATAACTCTGTGTAGAACTCTTCGACTATTCTTAATATTTCATCTCTGTTCGTTGTTTCTTCTCCAGTGCTGTTTCTCAGTTTGTTAATTTCTATTTTCCCCTTTTGTACGCTCCTCTTTAAAACTTTCATGTTCTTATTTTGCTCTATTGCCTGTTTTGTTTTTTCTTCATTGTAGTTTCTTATGTCTTTTCTTATTGCTTTTGTGATCGTCTTATTTATTTGATTTATCGCTTCTTTGCTTGTAGTGTTATCTCCTTTCATTTGTCGCCTTAGTTCTATAAGGGTTTTCGTGGGTTGACCCAGTTTTTCATCTTTTTTGCTTGTCGGGCAATATTTAGTTTGAGCCTGTTGCATTGTGTTGACTATTTGTTTGTTCAATATATTGATGTCTGCTGTTGTGGTATCTTTCAATGAATTACCAATATATTTTTCGAACTCCTGAATGTTAGTTGGTTTTGTCCATTTCTTTGGTTGTTTCTTATTTATTATTTTGAGTCTTTCTTTTTTGGTTGATATCGTTATTTTAGCTCTTACTAACCTATGATCACTGCTTGTACTGAACTGGTTTAGCACATTTACGTCTTTAAATAATTCTTTTTTGTTTGTTAAGAAATAGTCGATTTCGTTTCTTGTTTTTCCATCAGGACTTTCCCATGTCCATCTTCTGTGTTTTTTCTTTTTAAAGAAGCTGTTCATTTGATAAAGATTGTTTTCCAAAAGGAAAGTCAGTAGTTGTTTGCCTCTATCATTTCTGCCTTCGCTTCCAAAATTTCCCAATATTATTTCAGAGGGGTCTTCCTTAGTGCCTATTTTGGCGTTGAAATGACCACCTATTATTAAGAAGTGGCCAGGATTTTCCTTGATTGCACAAGATATTTGGTCGTAGAATATTTGGACTTCTTCGTCTGGATGTCCTGTAGTAGGGGCGTACACTTGAATGAACTTTAGGATATATCTGGCGTTTATTTTGATGTTTAAGTAGACCACTCTTGTTGAGATTTGGTTTATTGACACAATTCTGTTAGAAATTCTTTTGTGAATAAAGAAGCCGACGCCTCCGACTGTCGATTCCTCTTCTCCTTTGTAATAAAATAAATGGCCTGATGGGAGTGAGGTAAGACTCTCTCCCTTTTTTCTAACTTCGCTGATACCTACAATATCCCAGTTCACTTTTGATAGTTCTTCCTCCATTTCTTCGAATCTTTCTTCGGTAGAGAGTGACCGAGCATTATATGTGGCGATGTTGAGGTTTATCTTTTTGACGCACATTGAATAGGGTTGGTTTACAGTGGTCGGGTTTTTGCCATTTAAACACCGTGCTTGCCTAGCATGTTGGTGAGTATTCATATTTATTCCCACGAGTAGCTGGGGAACGTTGGTCGATTCCTGTAGAGCCCCGCGTACAGGAACAAGGCTAATATTCAATGGTATTTCGTCCGGTGTCCCAAGAGCATCGTTAGCGGCCGCGTGACGTGCAACCATTCAGTTTTTAGTACGATAGCTTCCACCTTAACTTACGGATTTTTTGCATCTGGTTTTCTCCATATTTTTGTTGGGTAGGATGGGGAGGGAAATAAGGTGTGGATGGGAAGAATATATTAGAAAGAAATATAGTGACCCGTCTGCCTTCGGAAACCTAATCGCCATTCGGGGTCGGAAGAAAACAAGAGTTAGCCAAGAGGGGCTGATAGAAAAGATTAAAGACATTTCACTCAAGACAAGTTGAAGAAGAGTAAAATGTGAAGGCTCTTATGATCCGCCAGGTGCGTTTCATAAGAGTATGAGTATTGATACATTTTGTGTTCCCGCTCATACTTCGGGGTGTTGACTACAGACTGTATGACTCGTCCAGCATGCCATAGCATAGATGGATGCCATTTTACAATGTGCACACCCCAAACTCCATGACCTGACAAACCATATAAATTTATAACTATACGTAATACGAAAATAATGACCTACGACCTAATGCCGACAAAAATATTGGTAACAGGGAACATTTTTTATTTTCGGAAAACTTTTTCCCTATTTTCAGCAACTTGACACAGTACTTCATTCATACACAAAGTTTCGGATCGGTATATAAAATAATATTTTTGCAACGCCTTACAGTTCGGCTAAAACAGGGGTGATAAATCTAAGGCACAATCTTTAATTTGAACCCCCATGCTTTGAGTACCGATAAAAATTTTGGCGGCGTAGTTTCTAAAGTTGTTATTGCATATTGTAGTATTAATTTATATACGATTCATGTTGGGTGACCCCACAAAAATGTTCCATGTGTTTGTAGACTATTCTCTTTAACATTAGATCAGATAGCAATCAAAATATAGGGTAAGATTCCATGGTATTGAATGTGTGTCGGTAATGATGTAGTATTAGTCGGAAATACTGTAAGAGATTTCGAACAAAAACCAGAACAATAGAGAAAGGCTCTTAAAGATTTTTAACAGGACAGAAAAAGAGTATCTACAATGTTCATTTAATTGGTCTTAAAATGGTTGTGAAAAGTAATAGTTTTAAGTATTAAGATCAGTGTTACATAGTGATTAGAGAAAAATATGGAGATGTATGAAGTAGAATTTGGGCAGGATAGATGAAATGGAAGGAGGAGAGTTATGTGTTGTGTGACAGAAAAATTCCATTGAACTGAAAGGAAAATTACATAAAACTGCTCTAAGACTATCTATGATATATGAAACTAAATGTTAAGTAGTTAAAAAGAATGGGGAGTAACAACGAATCAATGTAGGGGAAACAAAAATACTAAGATTGATAATTGGAGTAACAAAAAATGGATAAGATTAAGAATGAATATATTAGAGAAGGTCTATGTCTGGCACCAATTAATGCCAAAACGAGGAAACACAGGTTAAGACAGTTACGGCATGTTAAATGTCAATATACCAATCAAGTAATATAAAGGATTTGTGAGTAATTCCTGGAAATTGTATATATCTGTATTATATATGAAGGGAACTGATATTGGTATAAATTATGAGAGAAATATGTGGAAAAATTTAATTACGGAAACCGACCAATTAATGATAGCTATGGTACGGCACTGATTTATAATGATATTAAATACGTTGATTAAGTCAAATAATTAAAAATAAAACAATGCCTGCATGGTATTAATGTAGCCAGAGAACAATACACGTATACTTCTCACACTTTCTCATACGTTTGCTTTCATAAATTTATATTTTTACGCTAATATTTTAATAGATTAATTGAAAAGTCTGTTCGTGATTGCGATGAACAGATATTATTATCTTAATCTTAGTTTCTAGTGAATAAAGTGCTCACTTGCGGTGATGCATAGTTGATTTGCACGAGAAAATGTAACAACTTTGAAGATGTATATTTTAAGATTATATATATATAAGAGTATATATATATATACATATATATATATATATATATATATATACATATATATATATATATATATATATATATATATATATATATATAAAATGTGCACTCGGTAAGTGAATGGGATATTTTCGGTCAATTTGGAGATAAAAAAGACAAGAGTTGTGCTACTTTATCTATTTATTGAAGACGTTTCGCCCAATGTTCATTGAGCATCATCAGTTCATCTAAAAGAGTATTATTAGCAATACATCTATATGAAAAACAATTAAGTAAATGATCTTACCTTTAAAAGATCTGTAGCATTAAGATGTTATTATTGTGACAAAATTGACAATTACATTTTTTGATAGATTTTAGAATCAATCAATGTTTTCAAAAGTTAAATTAAAAAAATTAATATAAAATTACTTTATTGGAAATCTTCCGGCATTCCATGTTTCTGTGTTTTTGCTGATGTTGTTCACTAGGCAATGATCTATGTTTGCGCCTCTATAACTTCTGCAGTTAATTACGTCTGTTTCATGCCTTGAATCTATTAGCAGCATGTAGTCGAAGATTTTCCAGCCCTAATGTTAGTTGCTCATTTTCTATCTTCATCATTATCTAGTTGCAATTCTGAGACTCGTAATGCTCTTTTCTTTCATGCTTGCGGTGTAGATCGGCCAATTGCCTTAATCGACCAAGTGTACGGGAACGACGTGAAAAATGCATTTCTCACAATGTATCTCTAATAATAATAATAATATATATATATATATATATATATATATATATATATATATTTAAGGAATATGACCGTTTAATTTAATATAAAAAAATGTGCACTCGTAAGTGAATGGGATATTTTCGGTCAATTTGGAGATAAAAAAGACAAGAGTTGTGCTACTTTATCTATTTATTGAAGACGTTTCGCCCAATGTTCATTGGGCATCATCAGTTCATCTAAAAGAGTATTATTAGCGATACATCTATATGAAAAACAATTAAGTAAATGATCTTACCTTTAAAAGATCTGTAGCATTAAGATGTTATTATTGTGAAGAAACATTAAAAATTAATCTACTAAATAAATCAGCAAAAACACAGAAACATGGAACGCCGGAAGATTTCCAATTAAAGTAATTTTATATTAATTTTTTTAATTTAACTTTTGAAAACATTGATTGATTCTAAAATCTATCAAAAAATGTAATTGTCAATTTTGTCACAATAATAACATCTTAATGCTACAGATCTTTTAAAGGTAAGATCATTTACTTAATTGTTTTTCATATAGATGTATCCCTAATAATACTCTTTTAGATGAACTGATGATGCCCAATGAACATTGGGCGAAACGTCTTCAATAAATAGATAAAGTAGCACAACTCTTGTCTTTTTTATCTCCCAATTGACCGAAAATATCCCATTCACTTACGAGTGCACATTTTTTCATATTAAATTAAACGGTCATATTCCTTAAAGATATATATATATATATATATATATATATATATATATATATATATATATATATATATATATATATATATATATATATATATTATTATTATTATTATTAGAGATACATTGTGAGAAATGCATTTTTCACGTCGTTCCCGTACACTTGGTCGATTAAGGCAATTGGCCGATCTACACCGCAAGCATGAAAGAAAAGAGCATTACGAGTCTCAGAATTGCAACTAGATAATAATGAAGATAGAAGATGAGCAACTAGCATTAGGGCTGGAAAATATTTGACTACATGCCGCTAATAGATTCAAGGCATGGAACAGACGTAATTAACTGCAGAAGTTATAGAGGCGCAAACATAGATCATTGCCTAGTGATCTCAACATTTAGGGTTAAAATTTCAAACACCAGTAAAGAAAATAAAATGGATGCAAAAAAAATGGAATGTGCAAAGGCTAAGAGAGAAATCACTTAAAGAAGAAACTTTTAAGATAGAACTTTTTAACAACAAGGAAAGATGTATTAAATACATGGGTGGAATATTTTAACCAGGCACTTAATATAGGGGAAGAAGAGGAAAATCTGGAAATTGAAAGAAATGTCGTAAGATGAACAGACGGGAGGGAAGAGGAACCACCAACGATTCTTAAAGTTAAAGATGCAATTTAAAAACTAGCCAAAAACAAATCGACAATTCATCAGATTGCTAACCTGAAACAAATTTTGACAAAACAGTGGAATATGGCATTGATACTCATCATTTATTTATAGACTACAAAGCAGCCTACGACTCTGTGAATACAAGAGATATGTTCAAAGCAATGAAAGAGCTAGGAATACCAAATCAATGGATACATTTAACAAAACTTACTCTTGAAACTTGAATGTAGAGTACGAATTCAGAGGGAACTGTCTGAACCTTTTAAAATAAATAACGGGCTGCGCCAGGGAGACCGTCTCTCCTATATACACAGATCTCCACGCCAATCTGGCTCTGGAAAAAGTAACACTGTGGGCCTGTGGAAACTGCCAGAATTACATCTAAGACCTGAACCGCTATCAACGTTGTTATCAGGTGTTACACTTGAGTCGAAACATTTCTTGGAAAACATTCGCAAATAAACTTCATATTTCCAAATGGCATCGTTAGTTGCTACGAACAACGTACGCGAGAATTAAATTACAACATTCAGAGTCCAAGGGCAAATTTATCATCGTGTCGGATCGCTTCTACCGTTACTGGAAGCAGATCAAAAGTTTATGTAAATTTCTTTCATGACAAACAGTGATAAACAAATTGGACAATGGTGTCATTACAATGCGGACACTAGACGAGAAATCGATTTTCGCCATTTTTGATCAACACAATGAATTATTTCAGTTCTTTAAAACCGCCATATAACGATTGCCAGATGTTGTTGTTGACTACGCAGTTGTAATTCGAGCAGACAAAAGACCCGTTGGCTAAAACGAAAGACAATTTAATCGATAATCGATAATCGAATTCGAATCACGCGACATAATCCTTCATCGCAGAGTCTCCGAAACTCATCGCTCATATAAAGGATTGCAGTATTTGATTCTGTTTTGGCGAGAAGAATATGTATATCAATTCAACATCAAAATGAGAATTTCAGTGCCATGAATTATTATTTGCATCGATTGATGATGCGTCAAGACACTGAGAACCATATTCTGAAATGTCAACAATTGTTTCATCAATACATCGTCGACCAGTAGGTAAGTGAAGATTGAAACCAAAGGACTACTATATATTCAATTGAATTAAACCGAGTTGCGTTCTGAAGAGTACATCCATTTACAAGACGCAATCGTTAATAATAATAACGTGAATCCAAACGAATTGGAAAGAATCCGCGGCACATGCATGAACACGGCACAAGATGCAATGACATACGTTCGCGCATATGGTCGTCCAGGTATGTTTATCACAATTACATGCAGTCCAACATGGGATGAAATTAAAAACTTCTGTTAACTGGACAATCATCTTCGGATCGCAATGATATTACCGCATGCGTATTTAAACAAAAACTGAAATTTTTAATGGATTGTATTATCAAGCATCACGTTTTTAAAAAGACACGCTGCTGGATGTATTCCATTGAATGACATAAAAGAGGATTGCCATATGCACATATTTTGGTTTGGTTAGTCAACAAAATTACGCCAGATCAAATTGACCAGATCAGCTCAACAGAAATTTTTTTTAAATGAACAAAATCAATAAAAGGAAAATGACAGTTTGGTTTCGAAAATTAGTTTGGTTTAGAAATATTTTTGTAATGTTTTTCGTTCAAATTTATTTTAATTGGTAGAGTAGCAACGTGCGCAGGATACAGCTAGTTTTCTATAAAACTTCTTCCCACTATATGGGCATAAACAATCCTCTAACTAACCTAATCCTAACCGACCCTATTGAAGCTGGTAAGCTGGTAAGAACTAAAAAACGATACCAAATGGGAGAAAAACAACTTAAAATAATGTGCTATGCAGACGATGCAATACTACTCTCTCAAAATGAAGATGATTTACAACGTATGGTGCACCAATTTAATATAACCGCCAGAAAATTTAACATGTTAATTTTCCCAAAAAACACAAAATGCAAACAACAGCAAATGGTTACCACAGCAAATTTAATAAGGTGTAAATTGGAGCTAGTATGTCAGATAATAGAATAAGTGATGGAGTTTAAATATCTAGGCATCACATTATCTAGCTACGGAAAGCTCGAAACTGAATTGGAAGGTCAAGCGAATAGAGCAAACAGAGCCGCAGACTGCCTAAATGAAACAATATGGACAAATAAAAATATCGGGAACGAAACGAATGGCAGAATTTACAAAACAGTCGTCAGACCACAGAGAGGACAAAAAGGATATTAGAAACAGCAGAGATGAAAAATTGATGGTAAGACACTATGTGGCAGAGCTAGAAGTACAGATATACGACATAGATACAAGGTGGAGAACATCAAGAACGGGGTATGAAATAGAAGAGTAGAATGGAACGATCCTATAAGCCGAATGACAACAAATAGAGTAGTAAAGACGACAAGAGACGGTTCCCCAATAGGAAGACGATCAGTAGAAAGACCACAAAAACGATGGAACGACAATTTACTGAGGTACATTGAAAAATAGACAGATTCATGTCCATATAAAACAGAAGAAGAAAAACAAGAAGAAACAATCTTCATAAATTGACGTTCCCTTCATCAATGTTTCCTTCTACTCGTCAAATAACCACTTTTTAAATTGTTTTGTTATTAAAACGGATATTTAATTTTTGATTTTTTATGCCGACATACTTTGTGCATGTAATGTTCCACTTTAATTATGTACACAAAAGTATTTCTGTTAAACGTACACAAAAAATACTAAATCTGATTGCATAGTCTAAAAATAAATATACAATCAATAATGTTTTACCAAACAAAAAAAAATATTTCAAAGCTTGAAGTAAATATTTGCATAGAAATTTAACTCATTAATCACGAGCATTGCATTATTTTACGTAACTTTAATATCTCCATGTTACAAATTTTAAAAACATCATATAACGATATTTTATCCTTTTCTTATCCTCGTTTCCTATTAACACAAAATATGAATCATTCATGCATACAGTAAATAACTTATTCTTGACTTAAGATAATATTTAATAATTATAATTACCTATTATATTTGTGTTCTTTATCTTGTATAATATTATTATCTATCTTCATTAAGATTCACGTATATATTACAGCATTATGACATGACTTCAGTTTACTGTGTTAATTTTATAGTTTCCTCATATTGTTTTTACTATTATAAAATTATCCTATCTTTTTATCATTCACTGATGCATAATAAATATTTTATTATACTTTTGTGAAATCCAATTTTTCTCTTTTCTGTCTTTCTTGTTGATTAGTTGGTAAGAAAAATTTCCTAATTTATTTTGTATTCGTTTTAACTCTCGCTTGGCTGATGGTTATAACCAGATACTTTAACGTAATAAATGATATAAATTTTACATTGGGATACGGACAAAATACATTGTCTGGCAAAGTAGTCCAGGCGGTCGAAATCCTACCTTGTACAGAAATATGTAAGTGAGTGAGACGTTATACCATACTATGGTTGCATTTTGCTGAAGGTGTTTACTGAATCATTTTGGACAGGATGCTGATAAAAAATTCATTAATCTACTAAGTATTAAAAAATATTAGTATAAAAAAATAGAGTAGGTACCATTATAGGATAAAAACTCAGGATAGCGATTTGGTATTTTGGAAGTCTTACGCGCAAGAGTATTGAGTTGGTATATACAGTTGTAATAATCTGAAATCTGCGTATAGCACGCACAATTAGTGCGGGTACTTTAAATCTACGTTTATTTTTTTATTAGTAATGATTCTGGTTTTATTCGCAAAAATCACATAAGGGATTGGACAAACCTCGATACCCATGCACTCTTTAGAGCCACACAAGACCGAGAGGAGTATGCCAGAATTGTCGCCAACATCCACTAATTGGATAGGAAGAATAAGAAGAAGTACCAACAAAATCTATTCATAACAATTCACAACAGTATTTTTCATCATCATCATCATTGGTGCTACAGCCCTATAAAAGAGCCTCGACCTTCCCAAGTCTATTACGCCAGTCAGTTCTATCCATTGCCAACTGTTGCCAGTTTGCTGCGCCTATTTGTCTACCATCCTCATCTACACCATCCCTCCATCTGAGTTTTGGTCTACCCCTACTTCCACTTCCCACAGGTTGTGACATAAGGATTCTTCTAGGAGGGTTGTTCTGCTGTGATCTTGCCAGATGTCCTGCCCATCTTAGTCTTCCTATTTTTATAAAAGATACTACGTCTTTACCACCAAATATATGTTTATATCTGTGATATATCTCGTAGTTGTACCTCATTCTCCAAAATAGCATTTGTTTGCTAGGATTATTCTTCGCTTGATTTCTTTCGTCATGACGTTCTCCTTGGTGATCAGGGAGCCTAAGTATGTGAATTTGTCCACCACTTCAAAGGTAGAATTATCAACCGTGAATTGGTGGCCGATGTTTCTGGCTCTATTGTTGGGTATTGATGCCATTATCTTAGTTTTATTTTCATTTACTTGCAGGCCCATATTTTTTGAGGCGTTTGACAAGGTGGTATACATTTCTTCTAGATTGCGTGTTGTGCGGGCAACTAGATCAACATCATCTGCATATGCCAAAACTTGGAATAATTTATTAAAAATGTTTCCTCTGCTGTCTATTTGGGCATCCCTGACCGCCTTTTTCAAAGCTATGTTGAAAAGGAGACACGCCAGCGCATCTCCCTGTCGCAGCCCAACATGCGTTTCAAATGCCTGTGATTGTTCGCCCTGTATTTCGACTTTGCAAACAACTTTACGCATTGTAGCCTTAACCAATCTTATCAGTTTATTGGGGATGTGGAATTCATCCATGGCTTCATACAATTTATTTCTTAGGATACTATCATAGGCCGATTTAAAATCTACGAAAAGATGGTATGTGTCAATATTGAATTCATTGGTTTTTTCCAGTATTTGCCTTAGCACAAAGATCTGGCCTGTTGTTGATCGACTAGGCCTAAAACCACTTTGATATTCGCCAAGAAGTTCCTCTGAATATTCACTCAGGCGACCATATAAAATACTCGAAAATATTTTGTATGCTGTATTAAGGAGGGTTATTCCCCTATAGGTTCTACATTAAAATTCATCGCCCTTTTTGTGTAGCGGGCAAACGATCCCAATACACCACTCTTCTGGGATTTGTTCCTCATTCCAGGCTCTCAGTATGATTTTATATATATGATTAGTCAGAGTAGCACCTCCACGTTTAATAAGTTCCGCGGGTATACCATCACTTCCTGGAGATTTATTATTTTTTAGGTGTTTTATTGCATCCCGTACTTCCTGAATTGATGGAGGTTCCAATGGTGTATTGTTGTTTGCTCCTGGGGGTGGTTGATTTGGATCTTCTACTTCGATAGTAAGCAGTTCTTTATAGTGTTCCACCCACCTTTTCAATACTTCTTCTTTTGTATTAAGTATACGCCTCTCCTTATCCTTACATAGTCCGATCCTTGGTTTAAATACTTTTCTTGCTTTATTTAGATTTTTATAGAATTTTCTTGTTTGATTCTCCTTTTTTAATGCCTTAAGTTTTTCCAATATTCTATTTTCATAAATTCGCTTTTTTCTCCGATGGATGTACTTCTCTTCTCTTCGGAGATCTTTATATTTTTGTTCTTTTTCTCAGGTTCTTCTTTGCTGCATCAGTTTATATGCATTGTTCTTTCTTCTTGTAATGTCCTCGCACTCAGCATCGAACTACTCATTGCTTGGTGGCGGTCTTTGCGGCCCTAGAATGTTATTTGCTGGGTCTTTAATGTAATTTTTACACATTTCCCATTGTTCACTAATTGTTAGATTCTCTTTAGTTATGTATTTAGTTTCGATGTAGTTTTGAAACCTTTCTACCGTTTGCGGGTTTTTGAGGAGTTCAATATTAAGGCGCCTTGTTTTGGTACTTCTCTCCTTCTTCGCATTTGAGATTCTAGCCCGAATTCTTGTGCCAACTAGAAAATGATCTGAATCAATATTGGCGCCTCGATAGGTGCGGACATCCATAAGGTTGGAGAAGTGTCTAGCATCTATGATCACATGATCAATTTGGTTGTTCGTTAATCTATCAGGCCAGGTCCAAGTCCCCATATGTATTTTTTTGTGTAGAAAACATGTGCTTCCTACGATCATGTTCTTTGAGGCTGCGAAGGTGACTACTCGGTGTCCATTCGAATTAGTATTATTATGGAGACTATATTTACCAATGTGCGGTAGACATATTTCTTCCCTTCCGATTTTTGCGTGCAGATCACCGATTACTATTTTAATGTCATTTCTGGGACAATTGTCATATGTTCTTTCTAATTCATCATAGAAATTGTTTTTTTCTTCGTCTTGCTTGTTCTCTGTTGGGGCATGTACATTAATAAGGCTAATATTAAAAAACTTGCCCCTAATCCTTAAGCAGCTCATTCGCGGATTTATCGGCTTAAAATCTATAACCAAGTGCTTGACTTTATTGTTGACTATAAAGGCTGTCCCAAATTCATATCTGGTTCTATGGCAACTATAGTATATATTGTAGTTTGCTTTTTGGATTATGCCATGCCATGGCCATGGCCAACAGTATTTTTAAATTTGAAAAAACTGGTTATGCTAAGAATTGTAGAATATGCACGGATAGTGATAAAGATGAAAATCAACCAGCTCGTGCAATTAATGAAGAACGGGAACAGCGTGAAACTGCCGTATATAGTCCAGCTGAAATAAATTTTCCTTGTAACACCGCCCTAATTTCAAGAGAATCTGGTATTAGTGCTAGCACTGTTCGAAATAGTAAACAAAACAAAATAGTGAATAAAAAGAAACAGGTACCATTGCTACACATTGCAAAAAAATCTGCCGAAAATTTTTCCTGCTGATTATAAACGACGGATGGTGTTATGTGAGGACATGGAACGCACTAGTCGTGACGAAGATGTCATTAAGAAGATGTTATTTACAAATGTCTTCTATTATTTAACGCCATCACAATCCATGTATTACTGTAGAATATTTTACAGAAAATGGGCACATAAGTGTTCCTTACAAAACACAATACTCAAAATGTCAACGTCTGGGCTGGTATTTTAGGTGACAACGTACTTGGTCCCTTTTTCATTGTGAGCACTTTGTGTCATCATAAATACCTAGATATCGTAAGAAATCACATAATTTCAGCAGTTCAAGCATTACCTATTAAAATTAATGAAATTTGGTTGCAGCAAGACGACTGTCCAGCTCACAATGTACGGGAGGTGTTAGATATTTGAAACATTACGTTTTCAGATAGAGTTATTAGTACAAAAGGTACCATAAAAATGTCACCTTGCTCTCCTGATCTTGCATCTTTGGACTTTTTCGTATGGGGTTATGTGAAGCAACAAATTTACCGACATGATCATGAACGTGCCGGAAATTTAGACGAATTGCATAAAAAACAGTCAGGCTTTCAAAGCATAACATCCGAAATGTTGTCAAATACCCGAAAACAATCATACAATAGATTGGAATACTTCTTGGCTGAACGTGGTGCACTTTTAAAAATTTAATTTGAAATAATTTTAATTAAAAATATAAAATTGTTATTTTTTAGAATAAATTGTTTTAATTTATGACGTCAAGAATTTATTATGTTATTTTGAATGAATTGAGATTAAGAAACTGTTGATCTAATCCAAGATATTAACCTGCTTTTAAATCCTCTAATCACGTCGTTGATATATTTCCCCAGACCATCTAAAAAATAAACTTTTTTTCGGCAATAATGAACAAACCAGACTGTCCATAGTGCTTACGGATCTATTACAGACATGTGGTTACGTGTTTATAAGCACATTCTCTCGGACATACAAGTCTATATAACATTTTTCCCCAGTTCTTTGCGTTATCTTGTAGCATTTTCGTTTTACCCCGTATATCATAAAATACCAAAAATATTCCTAATCTTTTTGCGTCTCTGAGATTAAAGAACTAAACATTTTGAAGTCTGTTTATAATAAACAAATTGCTCTCTCGTTTGATCTCGATTTCGCTTAGGTGTTTACGCAGGAAATAAACAACAATCTTTCCGCTGATGCGGACAAGAGGATTATTTTTGAGGATGATGTCACTTCTCGGTGGGGCTTTTTAAGAAACTGATGTTTTCATTGTGGACTGTTTCAAATCCGAATTTGACCATCAGGACTTTGATGTTGTTCGTTTTCGTAAGATAAAGTTTTACCTTAATTACATACATGTGTGTGGTAAGAAGAAGGTGATTTGAGCTCAAAATGCACTGTGGCAATCTTTGTAATGTGAGTTAATCATCGTTTATGTAAACTGTATACTGTGACAAGGGATTTGATAACAGCGTCCTGAGGGCTAAGTAAGTTGATGTGGTTTAAGCGTAAAATAAGCAGCCGAGTTTGAAGAATCACATATTGTTATCATCCAGGATAACCTGAAGTCCAGTTTTGGTATTTGATTTCATATCCCCCAGGATTTGTCCAGTCGCAGCCAAAATAAAAAGCATTTACACAGTGGTGTATACAAACTTAAATGTGGCAACTGCCCAAAAACTTACATCGGTCAAACTGGTAGAACTTTTAACAAACGTATAGCAGAACATAAAAAAGCTTTCAATAATAGGAAAACAGATTCTATATACGCACATCACCTTCTAGATCATAATTATTATTTTAATGACGAATTTCTAATTCTTCACATCCAAAATAAAGGCCTTAAGCTATCTTTATTAGAATCTATGGAAATTAACAAATTAGAAAATACAGGCATAATTCTGAATGACCAACTTGAGACAAACAGTTCTCCCCTCCTCAACTTATTCAGTTGAAGACTATAAAGTGTAAACACATACCAAAAGTAGATCACTTGAGAAAGGCACTCTGACGAGTAAGAGAGTGAGTCTAGCAGAACGAGTAAATCAATGTCTTACAAAGTTTAACCTGCTGTCAAACCAATTTGGCTTTAAGAAGGGATATTCCACTTCAGATGCTATAACGTCCACTACTGATTATTTATATAAGATGCTGGAAAATGGCTCTCCTACTTTAGCGATATTTTTGGATCTAGCTAAGGCATTTGACACTATTAGTCATCAACAGTTGTTAAGTGCTTTGGATGATCTGAGAAGAATAAGGGGCATACCGTACTTACTATTTCAAAGTTATTTAAAAAATAGATCGCAAGTTGTCAACATTAATAACAAAGTAAGTGCTGAAAAAATCATTGAGTATGGTTTGCCGCAAGGTACTGTTTTAGGTCCTTTACTGTTTTCAATATATATAAATGATCTAGCATCAATAAAAATAAATGGAAAGATTATTTGTTTTGCTGACGATACTGTCATACTTTACATTAGTGATTATTGGGAAAAACTTAAAACTTTAGCAGAAACAGAAACTATAAAGGTTCTAGAATGGCTAAATAGGAAATTACTGACAGTTAATACTGATAAAACTTATGTCATACCATTTTCAATATACAAAAACAATTTATAGGACTTTTTGGAATTAATTCTAAGCTATAATAACGCGTTTGTTAAAATAAATAGGAAAAAATACATAAAATATTTAGGAGTTTATATTAATTGTCACTTGAAGTGGGATGTGCATATTGATATGTTATGTAAAATTCTAAGAATGTTATTATACAAATTTAGATATCTAAGCAATATTCTTAATTTGTCTTACTTTAAAGATAATATACTATTCTTTGATAGAGTCACGTCTTAGATATGCCATTTTAGCATAGGGTGGAACATATGCTTCTCATTTAAATAAACTCAAAATATTACAATGGAGGTTTTTGAAAATATAGCTAAAAAAATCTCGCTTATATTCTTCAGAACTTCTTTATCAGAAAGCAGATATTTTTAGTATTAGACAGTTATATTTGTTAAACATTATTTTGCTTACATACAAAAATAAACATGTTTTAAAATCAATAGATCATACTTACAGCACTAGAAGAAAAGTTCATGACTATGTCCAAATTACTAGTGCTTATAAATCAATTGGAAAACACAATTTCTCTTACTTCATTCCTAGAATATTTAATTATTTACCCGAGATGTATAAAACTTACATAAGAAAAATGAACTCATTTAACATGATTAAATCCATTTTTACAAAATTTCTCAAGAACAGTGGATCTGAAATTTTGGATGCGATCTTCTTTAATTAAATTCATCATATAACTAATACTATACAGTATACTTTGTAACAATTTTTTGTATTATCAAGCTAATGGTACTGTAGAACAAATATTGAATAGTGTAAATGAGTGTAATCCCTGAGCACAACCTCTGGTTCATCAGGGAATTTCTTCTTTGTTTATTTGCTAACAACTATTTGTTTGTACACAATATTTAACTTAGAATTAATTTGTAATTGTATTATATTGAACTATCATGTAACATTGTTGTATATTGTACATTGGGAAGTAAATAAACATTATTATTATTATATCCCCCAGGATTTGTCCAGCCGCAGCCCAAATAAAAAGGTATATAATGGTATATAATGGTATTTGAGTTTAAGCTCATTTTGATGAATAAATTAAATAAATACTAAAAATGTAGTTTCGCATTTAATTAATAATTATTAAACCTTCGCCTCAGGATACTTGTCAAAAAGTTGACGTTTTTCAATTCTCTAATTGTTTTTATGTCAACGTTCACTTTTTTGACAATTAACCAGAGGTAAACGTTAGAATATTTATTAATGAAATGCAAAACTACAATTATTTTAATATACCTATTCAATCATACTAATTTTGTTTGGATTTAAGATGATTTTGATGAATAAATTAAACAAATACTAAAATTCTAGTTTGGCATTTAATTAATAAAAATTCTAATTCTATAATTCTAATAAACTTTAGTTATATGTCAAAAAAGTTGACATTTGTCAATTTTCTAGTTATTTTTAGTTTGCAAAAGCATTTATATCTCAATATTTAGTTTCTGTTTTTGCTTTGTTTAGTCAATTCAAGTTTAATCAAGTTGTTTTTAGTTATTTGTTCTTAGTTAATATTTAGTTTAATTATTCTTTAACGAGACGTTTAAATTTTTAGAAAGGCAGAATGGTACGTACTGTAGCCGATAATCTAGCAGCTGTGTTAATAATTGGTGAATGTGGAAATAATTTCCATGCAGCGGAACGTCTTTTTAATGAGATGTACCCCGATTGCCCTACATCGAGAGCTTATTTGAGCAAACTTTTTCGGAAGTTTAAACAAACAGGTAGTGTTTAAGATGTCAAACAGTCTGGTCGACCAACAATTAGTGATGACAAAAAAATTGACATAATTTTAGAAATGGTAGTGAACACTACTTCTTCTACAGCCCAAGTTGCATATATCTATGAAATCATTCAGAAGACAGTACACCGAGTGTTGGCTGAAAACAAATTTCATTCATACAATTCAAAAACTTTTCACCAACTTTCAAATGATGACCCCGACCGAAGACTAGAATTTTGTGAAAATATGTCAAATATTATTAACCAATAGCCCGATTACATGAAAGCAATTTGTTTTAGAGACGAAAGTACTTTTTCTCTCAGTGGAAATATTAACACACACAATGTGAGGTATTTGAGTGACACAAATCCTCACGTATTTCGTGAAACACATACTCAATTTCCAAAAAAAAATAAATGTTTGGGCAGGTATTTTGGGAAACCACATAGTTGGTCCTATTTTTCTCAATACTAACTTAACCAGTGAAGTGTATCTGGAGATGTTACAAAATACAATTGAACGATTAATACTTGAAATTCTGAAGGATAATCCAGATGAATTTGGTGCAGTAAGACGTTACCTAGAGGAGGAATATCGTGGTAGATGGATTGGACGACGAGGTACGATAGAATAACCAGCTTGGCCACCGGACCTCACATCATTAGATTTCTTTTGTGGGGATACTTGAAATCTAAAGTTTACGCTACAGCACTCGACAATATTGAAATTTTGAAACAACGAATTGTTGAAGAATGTAGGCAATTTTCCCCGACATATTTGAACGAGTACGGCAAGAGTTTAGAAATAGGATGCATTACTGTCAGGAAGTAGATGAAGCAGAACACATTTTGAACACTTACTATAAGAATTGGTTGTTAAATATTTAATAATTAAATGGGAAGCTACAATTGTAGTATTTATTTGATGAATTCAATGAGCTTCAACTCAATGAAAATTATTCTGACTGAATAGGTATTTTCAATAGCTTTCAAACGAGGTATCAATTGCTATAAGGTCCAATTTAAAATTATCTGTCACAGTGGCGCTGTAACGTCATCTGTCACTATTACTTTACCTGTTGTGACTAGTTGAGAAGCCTACGTCTGTTGATTACCTCCCTCCAAATTTCACTATAATAACAATAACCGTTCAAAAGATACGAGGGGGAAACGGACTTTTGACTAGCACGGTATTAGTATTTATCATAATCAGTAAAGCACATATTTGATAATAATAGAATAATACGCTATAGTTTGTAATCTTCGCATATATAGTCAACATTATACGGTTGTAAAAAAATTATATATTAATGGCATAGTAAACTTATTTGAATGATTTACATCGTTCAATATTCATTCATTTAAGTTTAATATATATATATATATATATATATATATATATATATATATATATATATAGCTATATGAAATTAATTTTGAGGTCACAAAACAATTTATATTCTTTTGCAATATCTAGTAAATATGTCCGTTCCCTTAAACTACTATATCGTCAAATTCAGTTTTGAAAACACGTTTGAAATTGTTTCAGTGCCGCCGTAACTAGTGCAAACATTTCCAAAGAGAGTCTTCCGAATGAAATATCTGGCCTTAATGGACACATCAAAGATGGCGCCGTTTCTCCCAACGATGCCATTCTCTCCAATGACAAGCAAAAAGACGGCGAAAAACCTTCAGGTCAGCACCCGCACGACGATTTCAGCGACATTGTCGACTACATCATGCTGGACGATGGCGAGCGGGCGAAATTCCGAAAGGAGATGGACAGGTCCCATCCTATCGTTCACCAACCGACAAAGGAGGGCAAGAGGAAGGTTAGGACCATCGGTGAAATGAAGAAGATGGTTATTGAGTAAGTACAATTTGCTTTTTACGTGGGACTTCGATTTATTTTTTGTGTGAGGGTTTATACGTAGGGTCACGTCGAGGAGAAAACATGTGATTACACTGAAAGAAGTTCCCAAGGAGTTGTAAACATGGTGACAATAATAATAATTTGTGATATATATCAAGTCGTTCATATATATTTTCCGTTTTTTAACGTGTTATGCGAATGCTAGAAAGTTAAAGTGTTATTATCAACTTAGTAACCAATTCGGTATAAAAATTTTATGACCAATGTCAAACACTTAAAAACATGTATAAAACTGACTGGTATCTCTAATATATCATTTTGAAAAATTATCGTGTCCAATAATAAATATTTTAGCATCTTAACCATCATCTATATGTATTACATGTGGAAAAATATATGTTTTGTATCAAACACAACTTGTGATAAATATCAACTATCATTATCCTTTATTTTTTTATTGTTATAAGTGCTCTACTTTTCTAATAAGGTACATTTCTTTTTAAGTTAATATTTTATCTTATGCCAATTAAGTCTCTTTCACAGATAAGTTTATGCCCTTTACTCGATACTCTTTGGTCTCTATCGCCTAGTCCTTCCAGGCAGTTAAAATTCAGTTATTACTTTTATTGAATGATTTATCGGCGTTGAGCCAATATTATTCAACTTAACACCATTTACCATTAGTACCATACCAAGATCTAGACTTTCTTTAATAAACGAATTCCCAGTTTTTTCTTTTTTATCACTACACTGATCGATCTAACCTTTCTTGACTCTGCTGTATGCATTTGATATTTCCCTTTCCTACTACATTTAACGCTCTCTATTATAATGAGTCCTACAGTGGTTTAACAGAATTTGAGTTGTAGTTTCATTGCATTTTTTCTATCACACAGCATATCACCTACCTCCTTTCGTTTCATCTATCCAATTTAGCTCTATTCCATTTTTTAATTGATCTTTTATACCTATCCTAAATACTTTACACATTTTAAATAATTTGGTTCTTCCTACCAATATTTAAATTGACATTGAATTATTATTCAAGAGGTTGTCTCCACTAATGCAGTTTTCATTTTAATTTCCTTTCGATATGTGACTAACAACACACTATATATAATCATCATCATCATCACCATTATTATCGTCATAATTCTCATCGTTTTCTACAGATTATGGTGCAGCCTCCCTTACGTAGCCGTTTTTCATTTCCGCCCACGATTTTCTAATATTCGCTTTTCCCTGATATGTTGTACCGGCTTATTTCCTTATGTCATAGTCTTATCTTAAATTTGGACGTCTTCTTGATCTCTTAACGCCTCTTGATTATCATAGTATTATTCTAGTGGAACATCTATTGTCAGTTCTTCTTGACAAATGTTCCGCCCACTGCTATTTTAAAGATTTATTTCTATGCACTACGTCAGTGACTTTGGTTTACTGTCTGATCCATGCTAATCTTTTTCGATCTCTCTTTGTTATCCTGATTCTGTGATCCTGATAAAAAATTAAGAAAAGAAAAGAATAAAGAAGTAATACAGAGCATAAAACCTGAAGACTGGGAAGAGTATTTCAAAGAACTTTTGAAAACCAAGATAGAATTTCAATGGTCGGCTCGCCAATAACATTAACAACAGAAGAAATTAAAAATGTATGTAGCTGAAATGGAACAAAGCACCCGGACCAGGGGATATACCTGGAGAGTTATTTAAGTACGAAATGAACAAATTGTACGAATGTGTTCGACAACTATTTCAAGAATGCATACACACAAGCGAAATCCCTACGGAGTGGAAGATATCATACCTCAGTACTATACATGAAAAGGGTGATAAAAATAATTGTGAAAATTACCGAGGACTAGCTGTAACCGGATCTAGGAGTCGAATATATGGAAAGGTTTTAAAGAACCGAATCGAAAGAGAATACTTAGATTATGAAGCAGAAGAATAAGCAGGATTTCGTAAGGGTCGATCCACTATTGACCACATTTTCTCCTTAACCTAGATAAAAAAAGATGGCACGGAATCAAAAGATTCATATATTGTTTGTCGAAATACGGAAAGCCTACATGACAGCGTTCCACTGAAGAAGCTGTGGTGGCAGTAAATGGAAAGCACGAATATTAATATAGAATTAATAAAAGCGGTCAAAGTGCTATACAACCAACCAATAACAAAAATAAAAGCAGGGACACAAATAACAACAGGATTTATAACATCAAAAGGATTAAAGCAAGGATGTTGTCTGTCCCTCACTTCATTTAAAATTAACCCGAAAGTGCTTTGAAAAGATGGAAACAAAAATGCAGGATAATGGGGATACCGCTCACCAACACTATTGTATATACGCTCAACTTTGCAGACGATCAAGTAATAATTGCTCAAGATTATGACGATTTAAACTATATGACATGAAAATTAATTGAAGACTATGATATATGGGGTCTAAAAGTAAATAGGAAGAAAACCGAATACATGTGCATTGGAGGAGAACAAAAAGATCTCATATTAGACGAGAACACCACGATAAAGTACTGCTGTGACTTCAAATATCTAGGTATCACTATTTCACAAGATGGATGCCATCACAATGTTAAACAGCATTTTATGGGACCAATCCATCAGCAAAGAAAATAAAAAGAGGATATATGAGACTATAGTAAAAAGTATGCAGCTGTGAGGTATGGCCACTAAAAGAAAGAACACTGGCAACGATGAAAGCGACGGAAATGGATTTTTGGAGAATAGCCGAAGGAAGATCTAGAAGAGAAAGGATCGCCAACGAACGCATTAGAGAAATAATGGGAATCAAACAAACAATCACAGATGAAATAACAACAAAACAACTTATCTGGTTCGGACACATACGAAGAATGGATGAACAGCGAATACCAAAAGAAATATTAAAATGGCAACCAGAAGGAAATAAAGGAAGGAAGGAATAAATAAAGAACTGAGAGAGAGGGCCATAGAAGAAGACCTATAAAACAACCGGACTAAGTGGCGATTGGAAGTCGGAAAATGGCGGAGAACGTTATAAACCGATAAATAGTAGTAGTAGTCTTTGTTATACCTAGCATGCATCTCTCTATTGACATGTAAGTAACTTCAAGTTTTTCTGTTATCTCTTTCTTTAGTGTTTAAGTTTCGTAGCCGTATGTCATGATTGGTAGTATACACTGATCTACTGTTTTTTCTTCAGGTGGAGTGGCATCTTCGATTTGAATATAACTGCATTTCTACCAAAATATACCCAAGCCAGTTTTATTCTTAATATTGTTCTGAAGCTATATTCTTGTGGCATGTTAAAGTAATTACTATTTAAATGGGAATAAGCCACAATTAAAAGTTAAAGTACGTTTATTGACGTTTCAATTTCCACTTCGGAAATCGTTCTCAAAATACAAACATTAGTAAATTAAACAAATTTTGTTTTTTTGTTACTTGGTGAAAAATTCTTCTAATAATTTAATTTTATCTGACTCATTTATATTGACAATTCAGACATACATTATACATTTTAAAGTAGATTACTTTAAAATGATATTGCCAATATTGTTGAGTTGCGTTCCTGGGAAGACTTTAAAATGTATAATGAGACTTTAATATGTCTGAATTGTCAATATAAATGAGTCAGATAAAATTAAATTATTAGAAGAATTTTTCACCAAATAACAAAAAAACCAAATTTGTTTAATTTACTAATATTTGTATTTTGAGAACGATTTCTGAAGTGGAAATTAAAACGTCAATAAACGCACTTTAACCTTTAATTGTGGCTTGTTCCCATTTAAATAGTAATTACAGTTTTATTCTTCTGTTGATTTCTGGGAGTATGGGGCCAGATTTATGTAGTAATTGTCCCAGGTATACATATTCGTCTACTGTCTCAAGTGAAGTGTAATTTATTATTACATCTTGAAAATCCACTAGATCTTTATAAATGGTTTTTGTTTTTGTTAAGTTTATTTTTGGGCCAACTTCATTGCTAGCTGCATTAAGGACGTTTATGAGTTCTGTAGGATTATTAGCGATCAGAACGATGTCGTCTGGAAATCTTAGATGGTTGAGGTATTCTTCATTATTGGATAAGCCTTTGTTCTGCCAATTCATTTTGCTGAACATATTTTCTAGTGCTTTAATGATATTGTTTCCTTGTTGGCGCCTATGGTAGTTGAAAATTCTGGGGTGTTTTCATAAATTTTTACCTTAGCTTTTGATTGTCTGTATATATTTTCTAAAACCTCTATGTAGGGTTTGTCAATGACTTAGTTGATCAAAGCTTCTATTATTGCTTTAGTATATATAGAATCGAAAACCTTATCTAAATCTATGAAGGTTAATGCTAGCGATATTTCATATTCTTTAGCTCTACTCATTAGCTCCCGAAGCGTATAGATTCAAGCCAGGGTACTGAATCTACTTCTGAAGCCAGCTTGCTCTCTTGACAGTGTAGCATCTAATGCCAGGTTTTTTCAGGTTTTTTGCTAGCGGTATTTAAGCAGTTCCATTGGTATGCCATCTATTCTAACTGCTTTACCGCTTTTTATTGTTGAAATTCTGTCGATTCTACTTCTTCCGGAAGGACTTCTGGTACATCTTCGTAATTACTGATTACTTGTGTAAGTATTTCTCTGTAGAATTTAATTAGGAATTGCACTATTTCATTTGTGTCTGTAATTTTGGTGTTTTTGTTTCATGATTAATGTTTTTCTTGTTTTCTTATAGTTTTTTCTGTTTTCGATTGCATTTTATACCAGTCGTTCATTGTATTTTCTTATGTCTTCGTTAATATATTTTCTTATTGTCTTCCAAAGTTCTGTGTATTGTACTGTACTGTCTTTGTGTTGCTACTTACTTTCATATCCGTTTTTTTAGCATTATTTTGATTGTATCAGACAGTTTACTAAGTTCACTTTGTTGTTGCCGGCCTTTGATTTCTTTGGCACTATATTGGATGATTTCCATTAACTGAGAACTGTCGATGTCATTTGGTCATGTAATATTTTATCAATTGTCATTTGGTAGTGGTCTGAGTCATTTTTAGATTGAAAATATTTATATCAATTACTGTTGGTTTTTTGATTCATTTTATTCTTTCTAGTTTCAGATTTAGAACAATTTTTGCTCTGATTACTCTATGGACGCTGCCTGTTTAAAATTTATTTATTACACTGACATCTTTTATTGTAGCAATCTTCTTGGTTATAATGAAGTCAATTTCGTTCTTAGATGATGAAATATTTCCGAAAACATTCTATGATGTAACCCGATAGTGTTTTTGTATTAATCGGTATACCTTTTATAAAGAAATTTTTTTAAATAAAAATTTGAAAGCTCGCAGCAACCTCTAAGGATGTTTTATTCACCCCAAATATATTTTGGAAACTTTGGTAAAACTTGTATGAACCTAAATATAAGGTATATGATATGAACAGTGTAATAATTATTTTGTTTAAATTTCTTAAACCTAATTTTACCGTAATTCTCCTCTTAAGCGCCTTCCCGTGATTAATTCTACCTATAATATAAGAAGTATATTTCATGTAGTGTAGTGAAATTTTCTCTTTTCGATGTACTCAATCTGCTAGCTTGATTCAAAACAGGAGCTTTATTTACTTCATAACACATAATGGCCATTTTGTTACGTTTTTTATTATAAAATACAATTTACTTAGTTAAGGTAAATTGTTCATTAGTTGTGTGCATTTGACAGGGCTACGCGACGGTGGTATCAGCATATAATTAATTCCTGGTATAATAATTAATTCACTCATTATACTGTTGAATGTAGTTATTTTCTATTAATTAATTATTTTAAAATATAATATTTATTATACTATATCCGCGTATATATATATATATATATATATATATATATATATATATATATATATAACCAAAAAGATTATAACGGGTACTAGTAATATTCAGTGAAAAGGAGATAATGCTGTGCTGAGAGATACCCTTTTACTCCTGAGGAAGCAAAATAAAACTCGGGTGCTTCGTTAGATGTGCTTTTTAATTAATAGTCTAAGCTTTCGTCAATGATTATTGACATCATCAGAGTAAACTGCAAACAAATAAGAGAAACAAACAGGTGGACACTTAGTATAAAGATAATAAAACACTTACCCAAATTATAGCAAAAAACTCAGTGACTTGGGTGGAAAACAAAGAAAGTATTATCTTTGTATATACTTTGTATATAATTTTTCGATACATGATGAGAAGTATCCATAGTTCACAATGTATTTTTATTAAATTAAGATCGATCTATTTTCATAAAAACCTAACCACAAATAAATGGAATGTTACACGTTGTTTAAAACAATCTAAAAGTAATTAACAATTTACGGCGGTGTCACTAAACTTAATTGAAATAGCGGGATAATTTGAAATGTAAAAATGACAAATATGATATAAAATGTCAACAACAAATACTAAAGTAACATTAAAATTACAGAATGACAAAAACACAATTAAGTAAATAAATACTTTCTTTGTTTTCCACCCAAGTCACTGAGTTTTTTGCTATAATTTGGCTAAGTGTTTTATTATTTTTATACTTAGTGTCCACCTGTTCATTGTTTGTTTCTCGTATTTGTTTGTAGTTTACTCTGATGATGTCAATAATCATTGACGAAAGCTTAGACTATTAATTAAAAAGCATATCTAACGAAGCACCCGAGTTTTATTTTGTTTCCTCAGGGATAAAAGGGTATCTCCCAGCATTATCTCCTTTTCACTATATATATATATATATATATATATATATATATATATATATATATATATATATATATATATATATATATATGAGGAAATTTGTTATTATTTCTTTTACGAAAAAAAGTTATTCTTTATAAAAAGTTGTGCCTGGTCTAAAACCTAAGATGCAATCATCAAACATTAATTCATCAAATTTTATCAACATTATACGAACTATGTCAAAAATTATGAACTTCGCTCAAGATTAAAGTACCGTTATAATTCACAATATCGAAAATTTTTATTATGAAAATTTTTTGGAAATAAAAACTATGTTTAAATACATTTTTGTATCTTTATAACCAAAAAAAAAATTTTAAATTTTTGTCAAATTACCAATACCGAACATTTAATGTTCATTAGATTTTTAATGTATTTTGTTTTGTGAAAATAATTTTATGTAAAAATAATTTTTTATCGGAACGGAAAAGATATCATATTTGTAATAAATAAAAATTATGTTTGGTATCAGTAATTTGAGAAAAATTTGCAATTTTACAAATAACTTTTTATTATGCAAATGTTTAATATTGCGAAATTTACTCTTAAACGAAATTTATATTTTTTGACTTACCTCGTATAATATTAATAAAATTTAAGATCTGATGGTTGCATCTTAGGTTTTAGAGTATGCAGAGCTCTTTATGTAGAATAACTTTTTTTCGTAAAATTAATATATCTTTTCTGGATTTGGCAAGACACCTCAAGAAGTCTGTGGGGTATAAACCTCTTCATTTTCCTGCAATAAAATAGGTATTTTACTAAAAAGGGATAAGCCACAAAAAACCTTTAGCACAATCCTAATATTTTTAGGTTCGAAAAATATAACATAAGGTGACAAGCCACAAATGTAATAAACCGTTCCTATATTTATATTTTCCGAATCGCTGCTACTTCCGGACACTGTGTAGTCTTTATCATTTTCGCTTTCATTTAAAAACAGATCTTGGTCACTGCGTTCACAATCAAACTCAGAAAAGTCTATTTTCCGTTTACATGCACGAGAATGTTCCGCCGCCATTTTGATTACTACTGTGGCTTTTTTACTTCTGATGCAATATAACGTAATGGTGACACAACGGTACTTACTACAGCGTCGCGATCTAAGAGAAAATAGCTGAAATTTTCTGCTTGGGACATTAATATGGTTTTAAAGTGTGCGATTTCTACTGTAACTCATTTTTGACGAAATTATGGCTTGTCCCCTTCTGGTTCCAAGGTCTTCAATTAAGATTTTAATTTCACTTAGTTTGTAAGCAATTACAGAGATTGATTTTTACACTGTATGTTAACATATATATTTTTTTTTGTAATGGCGATAATCCCGTATATTAATAAATAAATAAATAAATTTATAGACGGAGATAAAACTTCCGTATTACCTAAATAGCCCATACCTACAGAATTATGGACTCACATTGGCAACTTGTTCAGCATTTATTAGTCCATTTATTATTTAGTGTTGAACTTATATTATATAAATAGTTGCACTGCGATAAGAGTGGCTGAGAACTTTGATCAATGAAACTTATGATTATACTGCAGAAATAAATTGGCGAATAAAGATTGCCAGATCAGCATTTATACGAATTAAGCCACTCCTTACGTGCAAAAATCCAAATTTGGAGATCAGAGTACGTACAATTCGCTGTTATATATTTTCAATATTATTATATGGAGCTGAGACTTGGACATTAAAAAATGCAATTTATAAAGAATCGAGGCTTTCGAACTCTAGTTATACCGCAGAGTATTAAAAATATGGACTGATAAAATTACAAATAAAGAAGTACCGGAGAGGGTCGGTAAAGAAACAGAACTAATCACCACTATACAAACCAGAAAACTGGAATATCTAGGCCACGTGATGAGGGGACCAAAATATGAAATTTTAAGAATTATAATACAGGGAAAGATTCAAGGAAGAAGATCTGTTTGTCGTAGGCCGAATTTATGGTTGAAGAATCTACGTGATTGGTATCAATGCAGATCGATTAACTTGTTTAGAGCGGCAAGTTCAAAAATAAAAATAGCCATTATGATTGCCAACCTCCGTAGGGAGACGGCACTCTAAGAAGAAGAAGAGTGGCTGGGAGAAATAGTATGAAATGAAAGGCCAAGAATGATTTAAGGCAGCAATAGAAATATCAAAAGAAAAAAGAAAAAGAGTTGAATCAAGAAGTAGGTAATAGGAAGTGGCCAGGCAATAGTTTAAAAGAAGAAAAATAAATAATTGAAATAATTGCTGGTTCTAGGCCAACATGGTCCAAAAATACTGTATCTATTTAAAGTATATAATTTCTTTGTCGTGGAAGATTTTAAATTTAAATTTTCGAGATTGGAACTACGTACTGTAATTTTTAGCGATTTGAAAATGTCAAACCAACAATATTTGTTGGTTTATCACGTTTCGTTCCTACTGCGAATTGTGTGTGGTTGTGGTAGGATCTAACGGATACTATAAACCAATTTAATTATCTACTTGTTGTAGGACCACAAACTGAGATATCCTACGTACAACTAAATTAATCTAAATGTATGTAAATTAAAAAATATAAATACTGAACGTGTGTGACAAGAAACTAATAAAATTTTAAAAATAAGCGAAAAATATATACTGGCTGTTTCTTTGGGAGATTATTTTACGTTAACTATATGTAAAAAAGCGATATTTCCCCAAAAATTCGATACATAAACTGTCTTATATCATCAATAACAAAGATACTGGGTATCTATTTATCTATCTGTATATTTATCTATTAATCTGTTCATACTGTACATTTCTTTTTATTTGGTATGCAAATATTCTTTAACGTACCCCATCGATTAATTTAATTATAGTTATAAGAAATCTAGATCCGGATTAAAAAATTATGGAAAAATATTATGACCCAAAAAGAACACCATGTACATAAGATTTTTTTAAAATATATTCTGCACTTGAAAAGAGGATGGAAAACCAAATTTAGTAGTATGATTTGAATTTTCGACAAAATGTTTTCTCTGGTAAAATTCTGAATTTGAATTCTGAGATTATGTGAATTAAGAGAATAATAAATATTCATCTTTAATTCATTAATGAATAAATAATAGAGTCCTCAAAAAATACAAGTTTGATCAACGAAGTATCTTAAAATTAAAAAAAAAAAACGGGTGTGGCAGTCCAGTGGGACTGCCGGTGGAAGTTACACTTCTATACACGCATTCGCCGTTACAAATTTATTTGGGAGTCAATCTGCACAATCATTACATATGTAATTCTATAGGTAAGACATAGCAGAAAGAGAAACAGAATTAATAACAACTTACTAACAATGAAGGATTGAATCAATATTTTGATGAAAATTAAATTATATATTTTTATTTTCATATATGTATGAAAGGAGTTGAATGCAAAAATTTTTTTACACATACTCTGCAGTAAAATTCATTGTTTATTTTGTTATTAATATAATAATACAATACAAATTAAACTGCAATATTCATAAGTATTTAAAAATGACAATAATATACATAATAAAAATACACTACAATACAGTGCAACATAATTCCATATAATAATACAATACAAATTAAAATGCAATATCCATAAGTATTTAAAAATGACAATAATGTAATAATATTAATAAAAAAGTACTCCCCGACTGGGAATCGAACCTCGGTCTCCCGCGTGACAGGCGGGGATACTGACTACTATACTAACGAGGACATGACGCAAATATATTTCAAAATTGACAGTTCTGGATCATACAGTGATTTATTGAGATTATTATTTTGAAATACAATAGACTAATATAATTATGAACATTTAATAAATAATACAAAACATATCACATAAATAATAATATTAATAAATATTTTATTATATGTATAATATTATATGTATATATATCTTTATAATATATATATATATATATATATATATATATATATATAATATTAAATTATATATATATATATATAATATTAAATTATATATACAAAAAGAACATTTTTGTATTCGAGAGAGGAAGAGAGAGAGAAAACATATCTTCTGTCTCTCTCTTACTCATTATCTTACATATGTAATGATTTCACAGATTCACTCCCATACAAATTTCCAACGTGGAGCGCGCGTATAGAAGTATAACTTCAAAAAAAAACAGCAAATATTGGCAAAAAAATAACTAGTAGGTATTATAACTAAAATAATTTTTTTTTGTTGAAAAAGTTTACCGCATCCACCATAAGGTGATTAGCGGGAATACAGTGTAGGTGTACAATTATATGTTATATAATTATATGTTAATAGTTTAAATTTTATAATATAATCCTATACATTTTAAATATTTTCCCAAATCAGCATAATTTAAGTCTGTACCTAAGAGTTTATTAATATTGTTTGGAATATTGAACCTGTTGTGTTTATTTACAAAAAGTGGACAGTCAATTAAAAAATGTTTAACACTGTTTGTTTCGCCACAAATGTCATATTTAGGGGGATTATCTCTGGTAAAAAGGTACGAATGCGTATATCTTGTATGGCCTAAACGTAGACAAGTAATGATGGTTTGCAGTTTTCGATTTCGAGTTCTAGGTAGCAATGGATAAACATTGTCTTTAATTTTCCGTAGTGTGATCTGTGAATAATTCCATTCTTGATTCCACTTACACGTAATTAAATTTTTTATAGACGTTATTATATCACCCGCGGGATTCCGACACTCCGTTACATCTGTTTCGACACTTTCCGACACTTTACTCGCGCACTGGTCTGCAGCTTCGTTTCCATCAATACCAATATGAGATGGGATTCATATGAAGGTAATGCGTCCGGAATTTTCTTCAGCTTGCTTTAGTTCAGATTTTACCATTTTTTCTAGGGGGCTTTTAGGATTCATATGATTTAAGATTTGTAAAACACCAAGGGAATCACTTAGAATCAAACATTTTGGTAATTTATTATTGTTGATATGTTCAAGAGCTTTGAGTATTGCATAAAGTTCAGCAGAGAAGATGCTGAAATATTTGGGCAGTCTGAATTGAAATTGGTTGTTAGACGTTACATATGCAGCACCAACTCCTGTGTTGCTTTTGGATGCATCTGTAAATAACCTGCAGCAATTTCTCCATGTTTGTTTATGATTGAATTGAGGTTATTTTTAATAACAGCTGGATTTGTAGAATGCTTATTAAATACAGTAAGATTATAATTTATTTCGGGGATATTGGTACACCAAGGTAGAGAATGGTTCAAATTTATTTGAAATATATCTGGAAAATCTAGGTTTAAATATCTTAGATAGAATCGAATTCTCTCATAGAAAGGTTTGTGTGAATTAGATCTATTTTGAAGTGTATGTTTGTTATTGAATGTATTATCAAAAATAGGTCTATTTCGATTGGATGCCATAGAAGTTGCATGTGTTAATGTTAACTAATTGCGACGGTGTAGTAAAGATGGTTCTCTAGTTTCACTATATAAACTTTCTACCGGTGTTGTTCTAAATGCTCCCAGAGCAATTCTTAATACGGTATTGTGTATACTATCTAATGGTTTTAGTGTTGTGTCGGATGCAGAAATATACGCAATGAAGCCAAAATCTATTTTAGATCTACTTAATGCTTTATATAGACTAATTAGTGTACCGTAATCAGAGCCCCAATCCCTGTTAGATAAGTTTTTAATATATTTAATCTTTTATTGTACGATGCGACAAGTTGATCTATGTGGTTTTTCCAGGATAGTTTTTTGTCCAACCACATTCCCATAAATTTTATGTCTGTTTTAAACACGAGATCTGAATTAAAACACTTTAAATATTGGTTTACTGAAAGCGTGTTTATTAGTGAATACCATTCTTACTGTTTTAGATACGAAAATTTAAATCCTGTATCGCAGGACCATTCTTCCAGTTGTTTTAGAAAATTTTGTAAGTATTTCACCATAAGTAAAGAATCTTTGCCCTTGATATAGACCACCAAATCGTCTACGTAAAGACGAGCTTTCAAAGGTTTTTGTAAATTTTTAATTATATCATTTATGGCGATTAGGAATAATGTCATATTGTTAAAGTTCGGAATATAAACTTTGAAATCTGAGTTGAAATGCTGTTTGTCGTAAAAAGTTTTTAATACATTCTAGAGAGTTTCCCTGGATATTCTATGAGTGCAGCTTTGTTAAAATATTATATCTCCAGCACGTGTTAAATGCTTTCTTTATATCGAAAAATATTGCTATACAGTGTTGTCGCATCGCTAGTGCTTCCTGTATATCGCTTTCTAAATCTAGTATATTATCTATGCCTGATCGATTTTGTCTTAAACCATTTTGCTCATTAGTTAGTAGATTTGAACTTTCAAGTGTCCATGTGAGCCTTGTATTGATAATTTAACTAAAATAATTGTTTAAAACCATTTTAAAACCAACTAATTGACCACCACTTTGCTTTGAAGGCAATATGTTGGTCTTTTTGTAAAATCTGACTGACTTCCTAATCTCGTCTGGGTTATTTTTCATTTCTTGAAAGGCATCTTAAATCCATTCAAGAAGTTCTTCCCTATTATGTATTTTATCGTTATAAACTTTGGATTTTGAATATCCCTAAACATAAAAATCGATAGAATTAAAATCACGCGATTGTGAAGGCCAGACATGAGAATCGCCTCTATCAATTGATCTATTGGGAAATAGGGAACTTTTTTGATTTATAACATAATAATGTTTCGCTTAAAAATAAGATTTCCAAAATGTCACACCTCAAAAAGTCATAATAACAGTTATTAGTAATATAAATTTAAAATCTTCTGCGTATTTAAATCATTTCAAACGATAGAAAAAGCACGCGAACACTTTTGACGTCATAAAGTATGTTTCTGTAATGACAGAGCTCCTGTCTGGTATAAAAGTATATATTTTTTTATACTAGTATTTGTGACAGTTTTTAAAAACATAGTATTAAATTTTGTATGTGTTTACTATGCAAAATAAAAGAAATACTATAAGTATTGTTTAGTACAATGAAAAAAACCCCCAATAAAATGTTTATTAGATTATCAGTCGATAAGGAACTGCATTTAAAGTGGTTATGTGCATGTTGAAAGGTCAGTAAAAATATTTCAGTTCATTTTTAAGCTCTTCAGTGAATCTTTTTACCGTTTTAAAAATATGTAGCCACCATTAAAATATTTACAATGGGTAAGCTATCAGACTGGCCTTTGGAAAAACCCTCTTCGGTCATTTAAAAAAAATGTCCTAAGAGAAATACTCCAATATTATTAAATATATAGATCACAGCAACTATCTAAAGATTTATAAAACTGAGATACACCAAAAAGGACTACTAAAGGCGCTACTCCTTGAACATTCTTACTATATGACGTCACTACCAATAAGGGTACGTTTTGGACTAGCTGCCATAATTTAAATTTTCTGTCGATTTTAATCGTTTTTATGAACCAAACGAAAGACAAAAACAAATTTTTTTTCTTTGATATATATTTTAGATTATGTTCTGTTGTAATTTATATTATTTTTTTCGAATTTAAAATTTTATGCAAGTTCTCTATTGCCGGATAAAAATCTTTAACTGTGCGCCTGTAATGTGGTGAAGCACCATCACGATCAAAGTATATTCTAATATAAAAAATAAAATAAATCATCATCATCCAGCCTTCCCGGCCTCCCCTAATTTCTTTCAGTTCTAGCGGTCTTGAGCTTTCTGCAGCCAATTCCCAGCGATTCTTTTGACGCCATCGTGTAGGTGGTTAACCTCTGCTTCTTCTTTCTGCTCGTGGTGTCTATACTGTAATTTTTTGGGCCCACCGCTAGTCGTTCATTCTGGCCACATGACCCACCCATTTTCACTTAAGCTTTGCCATTTGATCTATGACATCTTCTGTTACGCCTGTTCTTCTATTTAGTTCTTTGTTTCTAACCCTGTCTCTGAGAGTCAGTCCAAGTAGAAAGCGTTTCATCCTTCTTTGGGCTTCTCTAAGTTTAGTTGCTAAAGTGTTTAGTGTTAGTAGAATATTTCATGTTGCTCTGTAGTTGGATTTCACGAGCTAAGTATTTATGTTTATAAACTAATCCTCTTTCGTTGCAGTCGATTTTTGGGTTTTCGCTTGCTACTAGTTTTGTCATGTCCAATTCCAATCTCTTTTAAGTTATCTGTTATTAGAATAATGTCATCCGTAAAGCGTAGGTGTTAGAACATTTCGCCGTCGACATTGATTCCTTTGGCTTCCCACTCCATTTTTTTGAAAGTATGTTACAGAACTGCTTTAAAGAGTTTGGGAGAAAACGTGTCTCCTTGTCTGATTCTTCTATTGATTTTTATACACTACATGGAACTACATGTTAACATTCCTCGGTGCTTTGGGTCGGAATATTCTTTAATCCTGACCTGTATTTCTTTTAATTATAAATAAATTAATCTATTGAACCTTAAAGGAAACCTACGAAGAAAATATACAGCGTGGTTAATAAGTTATAAACCAAATTATAAGTTAGCAAAATAGCGGTATAATAGAAAAGTACTTAGAAAACCGTAGCCCGTTTATTATCCCTTTGTACGATTCTTTTCTGTTAAAGGATGGAACGCGATGGACCGCTTTAACGGTAACTATAGAATGCTCGGACATATTACACGTAGAGAGAAATACACCTTGCTCCAACTGATTATGCAGGAAAAGATTCAAGGAAAGAGAAGCATAGGTAGGCGTAGAATGTCATGGCTGCGCAACCTGAGAGAGTGGTACGGATGTACATCGAATGAACTTTTCAGAGCAGCCGTCTCGAAAGTTCGAATAGCTGTGATGATTGCCGACCTCCGCTGCGGAGATGGCACTTGAAGAAGAAGATAGAATACTTGATCTGTAACTATGGGACGTTCTTTTTCAGCGAAATATCATATCATTCGTTACAATTCTTAAGCTTTCGCAGAAGGAAGACTACGAGCTCCTTCCCATATCAGTGAGTTACCACTGAGTTACATCCCCTTTATTTTAAATGACATCCTCAATTCTTCAAAGCATAGTTTTTACCAAGTTCTGACAAAATTCTAATGTAAACGAATCCCATTTGTCTTGCAATTTTTCTTTAAATTCGTTGACAGACCTGGCAGGATGTTTTCTCAAAGCTTTTTTCATTTCGCGCCCTAAGTCTCTATCGGGGACAAGTCGGGACTGTTAGAAACCCATTCCAGAAGTGATATGCCATGGTCTTCAATCCATTTTGAACTTTTTTGAGGTATTATAGCGTGCGCTGCCCTGTTTGAAGACAAAACCTTCCACTGGTGTTAAACGGTGTTTCATAATCGGTAAAAGAGATTCTTCTAAATTATTCAAATATTTTTCCGTGTTTACAAAGTCAAAGTCAAAGTCAAATTTATTGATCATATGTGACATTATACAAAGTACATGTATGAGACAAGTCAAAGTTACAGACATACATCTTAAAAGTATATAAATTAATAAACACGATAAAACATACTTAAAAGTTATTTTTAGAATATCGCTCTAGCTCACAAATGTATTGATGTACACACCTCCGAAAGTTTGGCTGATGTAAATTCATCCATATATCTATTGGTAATTTGTAAAAGAAACTTATCAAACAAATATATGGAAATATGGGAAATGGCTCGTAGTTATTC
Source organism: Diabrotica undecimpunctata (assembly GCF_040954645.1). Classification (NCBI taxonomy): domain Eukaryota; kingdom Metazoa; phylum Arthropoda; class Insecta; order Coleoptera; family Chrysomelidae; genus Diabrotica; species Diabrotica undecimpunctata. The sequence goes on along the minus strand of NC_092805.1, from coordinate 114,809,876 downwards.
TAGAATACATTTTTTTATGTATCTGTAGAAGAGCTTTATTGTTATCAAATATATAATATAATTAAGGAATATTCTTATCCAACGTATAATAATTAATTATAAATCATCGAAACCATTCTTTACCAGAATTCTCTCCGTGTCGAAGATAAAGTGGATTCTATGTCTTCAGTAGATTCAATTTATTTTTCAAATTTCGGTATATTATTTGTGATTGCAGCTCTTTCCTGGACATTTTTAAGAGGTATGTTCTGTAGTTTGTCGCTGCATAAAAAATGTCAAATTTTTCTTCTATTAACTAGCCAACATTTTGCTAGTTACTTTTAATTTCAACTCCTTAAGCGTTGTACCTTTATTTTATTTAACTTTTAATGTATTCTTCTTCTTATTCTTAACGTGCCTTATTAAGTCATCTTAACGTTGACGATTAACACTGTAAGACTCTCTATGTCTTGAGCTATTGTGAACAGCGGTTCTACTCTTTATATCCCGGTCTATTCTCTTACATTCTTCAACCAAGAGGCTTGTTTTCTACCAATTCCCCTGGGTCCTTCGATTTTACCCATCATAATTAGTCGAAGAACATCATACTGTTTTATCCGCCTGTAAATCAGCGATTACATGTTCTTTGTAAACATGTTAGACTATTGTCACTATTGATGACTATTGTATTGTCAATTTTAAAATATTTGATATCTTCTTATTTATCTCTTTAATATTTAATGCCAATTTTTCATTTTCTATATTGGTGTTTAAGTTTTTACACTCTAAAACTTTCATCTTGACTTTCTTGATTTGTAACATAAACTATTAGCGGTTTCCATGATTTTTTTTATTTCTTATGGGAATATTACCATGAAAAACTCAGAAAGATGCTTCGACAAACTACACACACTCAAAAATGTTTTGCATATTATCTGTAACGCCACTGAACGTTTCTCATTTGAAATTTTTTGCACTGATTTTTTTTTGTCTACTAAAACAATGTATTTTATTGCTTGTTTTTTGTTTCTTAATCGTCGCAAAGATTCACAGTATTCATATTGCGTCCTTCAGTTTTTGAAAACCGATATTTGTAAAAATTGGTCTGCGTTTTATTCACTTCGTAGTGAACAATAGGAATAGACAAGTGATATCTGAGTTTAAGAATCTAAAATCTTTACTTTGATTGAGGAAGGCCACACACAAGTCGACGTTGCTGTCCGGGTTGGAGTTAATTAGAGTGATGTGTCTCGAATTGTGAAAAAATATCGAGAGACGAATTCTGTTAGGGATTGTTCAAAAAGCGGAAGACCCAGAATTACTACCAATGTCCAAGAACGCTTTTTAACGTTAACTGCCCGGAGAAACCCCTCTATGATTGCCCAAGCTATTAGAAGATAGCTACAGCAAGCTCATAATAGTGTAATTTGCGATCAGACTATTAGAAATAGGTAACATTCGGCGAATTTATTTACAAGAAGACCATTTTTTGTACCAAAGCTTACCTTAGAGCACAAAAGGACTCGACTGTAATAGGCCAATGAACATTTACAATGGCATGACAACAGATGGGAAACGTGTTATTTTCTGATGAAACCAAAATTAGCCTTTTGTCGGATAATCGCCGAATTAGGATTTGAAGGAACCCAAATCGACAGGATAGACTTAACCAAGCTGTCCAAAGAGTCCCATATCAAGGTGGCTCCATAATGTTTTGGGCGGCATCATGCTAAATAATAAAACTCCTTTAATTCCTATTATTTAGCATAGATGGACAAATTTATATTGATACCATTCTTAGGCCTGTTGTATGCTGGTGGCAAGGAGCTGTTGGTTAAGAATTTATTTTTATGGACGACAATGCACCTACCCATCGTACGAGACATGTGGCAGATTTTTTTAGAGAGAAAAGATATCGTCAGATTACAATGGCCACCTTGCTCACCTGACCTCAATCCCATTGAGCACGGATGAGATATGCTCAAAAGAAAAATTCAGTCCCGGCAGCCACCCCCAAGGACACCAAAAGACCTTAGAATAGCAGCAATTAAAACATGGGGCACCATGGACCAAAACTACAATAATACACTTATAAGAAGCATGGGACAACGAATTCAGTCTTGCATTGATTCAAGAGGTGGAAATACGGTATATTAAGTATTAGTTCCTGTGTGTTTAGTCAACACCCAAGTTTTACATCCATCTCAGTATAGTACGTCTCGTGAATAAAATATCTGATTCATAGCAAAGTATGCCGTATTGGCTAAGATGATTCTTCTGCTAAGTTCTGAATCATTCATGATTCTTTTTTGATGTTAACTCCTTAATAGTTAAAGTCATCTACTTTTTTAAGTTGTCAACTGTCAGGTAAGGGCCGTGTTGCTCTCTCCGATGTAGTAGTATTTTAGTATTTTTTTATTTATTGACAGACTTATTTGTTTATCATCCAAAAAGTTCCATTTAATCTCAGTTTTTACTCAAAATAAAATACGATTGTTTAAAAAAGTTATGTAAACTTACATATTGCTCACAACATTTTATATCACTATTTAAAAAGAAATAGTACAAATAATTACTTATATCTCTAACTGCTTCAAACAAAAGTAATATAAATTGATGGTCACGTTCTGTCTCAAAATAGGAAATTAAAGAAATGACCATTTTTTGAGTACAACGCCCTAAAGCTCTAGGCATATAAAGGGTTATTATTTTAGGTTATTATTAAAGGGTTATAATTGATGGTCACGTTCTGTCTCAAAATAGGAAATTAAAGAAATGACCATTTTTTGAGTACAACTCCCTAAAGCTCTAGGCATATAAAGGGTTATTAGTTTTAAAAAGAACTTTTTTAGTTTAATTTGCAGCAAAAATTGAAACGACAAAGTAAATAACCAATACGATCTAACCTCGAATTCACAAATACAATAACCAAAAGCCGCGAGAAGTTAACTCGCAATACTGCAATACCAGCTTTGCCAACTAATAATTCACTTAAAGTCACTAGATTATATCAGAATTTATAGAAGTTTGCTGTATGCCTAGACATTAAAAGTTACTAGAATGACATCATTTTATTCTTATCGTAAAAGAACTTTAAATGTGTTATTTCTACTTTCTGACGTTTTTCTAAGTACGTATTCCAGTACTTAATTAAATAGTATTGGTGCCAGCCCATTACCCTGTTTTAATCCATGTGTTATTGGATCTGTCTTCTCACGGTGTATCTGTACCTGAGCCACTATGTCCATCATCGTCGTTTGGATAAGCCTAACTAGTTTGGACAGTATTTGAAATTCACTTAATATTTTGTATAAGTGTGCCCTATTTATTAAGTTTATGCTTGTTTAAAGTCAACGAAAATATTATAGATATCTATGTCATGTTCCCAAGCTTTGCTTAAAATTTACCTAACCATGAACAGTTGGTCGGTGGTTCATCTTTTTTGTCTTAATCCTGCCTTATATTCTTCAATTGTCTGTTAAGTATACTACTAAATATTTTATATTGACAACACAGCAAGGAGCTCCTCTATAGTTTTGAGAGAGCAGTTTGCCTCCCTTTTTACTGATTGGGCAGGTGATACTCTTACTCCATTCTTTTTCTGTCATATCCAGGGCCTTGTTATTTTTCTGCAGTTTGATTGCGCTATCAACCTCTTCTATCGTTGTAGAATAGCGGAGTATGGAAGAGAGTACGGTCTAACAATGAACGTCAAGAAGAAAAAATTTATGAGAATATTAAAAACTCAAAGAAATAACAAGAATCTTCTAATAAACGGAATCAACGTCAAACAAGTGGACAAATATACATATCTTGGAACAATGATTAACTCTACAAATGATTACAACCAGGAGATCAAAATCAGAATAGAAAAGGCTAGAGCAAATTTCAACAAAATGAGAAGAATGCTATGTACAAGGGATTTAAAATTGGAATTAAAAGTTAGGTTGGCGAGATGCTATATTTTTTCTACTTTGTTTCATGGAATGGAATACTGGACCTTGAATGCGACATCAATAAAAAAACTGAAATCATTCAAGCTGTGGGTCTATAGAAGAATTCTGAAAATATCGTGGACAGAACACGTTACAAACAAAAAGGTTCTGAGAAGGATGAATAAAGAAATAGAAATTTTAAATACAAATATCTCGGACATATTACACGTGGAGAGAAATACACCTTGCTCCAACTGATTACGTAGGCAAAGATCCAAAGAAAGAAAAGCATAGGGAGGCGTAGAATGGCATGGCTGCGCAACCTGAGATAGTGGTACAGATGTACATCAAATGAACTTTTCAGAGCAGCCGTCTCAAAAGTCCGAATAACTATGATGATGGCCGACCTCTGCCGCGGAGATGGCACTTGAAGAAGAAGAAGATCGTTTTAGGTTTTGTTATCCCATTCTCTTCATTTTCTGCTTCTTCCAAAAGTTCATATTCTGTGTGTTCTTCATCATAATTGTGGGATTTTTTGTTCAGCAGTTTTTCATTATTTCATTTGTTTAATAAATTTATATGCATTTCGTGTTATATCTTCTCTAAAGTTTTTTCAATATCCATTTAATATGTTTATTTATGTGTTTTCTCTTTTTTGTGTACACAGTTTATCAGCTATTCGTCTTTTGTTTTTAAGTGTGTCATGGTTTTTCCATTACATCATATTCATTTAGCGTTATATACCTTATTTTTTGTAGTTTTATGTTGTATGTACTGTCTTTTTAACTCGATATTTTGAATATATACAAAGTTTCATATAATACAAACATATTATGTTCACATACGTCTAAATTAAATAATTAAATCCCATTCATCATACGTATATGAAATTCGCAGTCAGTTTCACAAAATTGGATAATTAAATTATCACCGGACAGTGTCAACAAAACAAGCCCCATCGATAAATAATTGAAGATGAATGAATTATGCATTTATTTAGCTTTGTTCGTTAATATGGCCCCGGTAGTCATCAAGTTATTTGGTTACTCGTTAGCGACGAACTTGTTACCGAATGAGGTGATCTAATAACTTGAAAACACTTCCGATAGCTTCGGTTAATCGATACGACATTTTGATTATAATCAGATAAAGAGAAAGGAAATGTGTACATCCTATAAAGATCTGCCAACGTGTTCATCATAAGTCTAAGCCTTTTACACCAAAGTCAAAAAAACCTGCATAATATGTTTATTCTGCAGTAAAATAAAAGTTCGTGTACTAAATTGTTTAAATGCTAGTATTTTGGTATATTACATATGCTTGTATAACGAGTGACTAAATATGCATATAAACATTCAATGACTCTATGTCTCTAGTTGAAAAATAAATTATTTAATTTATTTTTGACGACAAAATACTAAATCATGTCTATAAACTAAAGTGACTTTAATACGTGTTCTTTTTCTTTGACTGATTTTACGAATTGTTTTAATTCACATTTTATTTTATAGTTCTTCTATTTTTTCTTTTTCTTAACCTTCTATGGTCTATTTTTGGACATAGGCCTCTCACAACTCCTTCCATTGATCTCTATCGTGAGCAATATACGTTCAATTTGTTTCGGCTATTTTTTTGATGTCATTCACTCATCTCATCTGTGGTTTTTCTACTTGGTCGTCTGTATTTGTAAGGTCTCCAATGTTATATTGTGGCATTTCAACGTTGGTATTTTTGTCTAGCAGTGTGGCGTGCCAAGCTTTTGTGATGATATCCTCGACATTTGTTTTTGATCTTAGTCAGTCATTCCTCTTTATATCTGATAGTCGTATACCTAACATTACCTTTTCTGTTACAGCTGGTTTTTTTATATTTGGCTTAATTAGGGTCCAGGTTTGACATCTTCTGTCTATCATGATAAAAAGGATGCACTGTTTGAACACTTTGCTAGTCAAGTATTGAAGTATTTTCCGGTTTTTAAGTACATATTTGAGTCCAAATCCTGCCCATGCCACTTTTGCTCTTTTAGTGATTCCGCATTTTGGTTTTCTTTGTCAAGTTTTAAAATGTGACCATATTCTTGGACTTATTCTATCTTGTTACCATTTATATCTATACTGCCTGGGGTCGTCTTTATTTGTCATTGTTTTTTATTTTGTCATATTCATTTTTAGACAGACGTATTAGGAGCTGTCTGGTATTAGGATTTTGGTAATATGGAGACACCTACTAAATAGCTCTGATACTGTTGGAATTGTTATTGTCTAGCTTGTTTTTAAGAGCTTAGCAATTAAACCGTCGCTTCCTGGAGCTTTATTATTTTTTAAATATTTTAAAGCACCTTTTATTTCGAATTCCTTTATATTTGGTAATACCTCTGATGCAACGTGTTTCATTTTTCTTTTACCGTTCTCTTTTGTTGATTCATTATGCTGGATTTACAAGCTGTACATAGTTTTGTAGAAGTCTTTAACTATCTTTGTTATTTTATATTTGGAAAATATAATTCAAACTGGACGGTCCTGTAAGTGACAACAGTAGTTCGGTTGATTTTCGCTTCGTAATAAACTTCAAATATTGTTCTGAAGCTATTTTCTTATGGCATTTTAAATTAATTATTATTTAAATGGGAATAAGCCACAATTAAAGGTTAAAATACGTTTATTGACGTTTCAATTTCCACTTCGGAAATCGTTCTCAAAATACAAACATTAGTAAATTAAACAAATTTTGTTTTTTGTTACTTAGTGAAAAATTCTTCTAATAATTCAATTTTATCTGACTCATCTATATTGACAATTCAGACATACCTTATACATTTTAAAGTAGACGACTTTACAATGATATTGCCAATATTGTTGAGTTGCGTTCCTGGGACGACTTTACTTGTAAGATAGTTTATTCGATTACATGAAATCAACTTTAACTTGAGAATATCCGTCAGAAAAAATCATGGTATGTAATTCGTCTTTAAAAATACAACCACATACCATGACGACAGTAAAAATCTCCTGTTAGTGATTCCATAGTAAATTATGAGGGAAAAACCAGGAAAAAACCTTATAATACTATCCCGACATGGTAAGAATTTGGTCGTACATTTAGTTTACTTTCAATAAACACCAAATTGTGATTTTTTATGTTTGATATTTAAAAAAAATATCCCCGATATTTTACTGACTTACTAATACTAGTATTTTTCTTTTAATAACTTCCTCTTTAAATATGGGTAATCAGATCCTACTACATTCTGCCGAGGAGTTTGCGACACAATTTCCATATCAAATAATTGGTCAATTACTAGTTAAAAAATTTAAGAGAGTTCAAAAATAAGTGTTAAAAGTTACTGCAAGCAGACGATAGTAGTGAATAAATGAAATAACATCAGTTAAGTAAGATATAACTATTTTAATAATTTTAACATCTTTTGAGTAATTAAATCATTTTCTGAAAGCTTAAAAAACAGGTTTTGGAGAATTTTTTAAATCCAAGGGGTCGACCCGCTTAGCCATTTCTATACGCCTTTTTTTGGTGGATAGAAAAGTAATTATTAGTACTGAAGAAATTAAGTATTAAAATAAAAGCCACATAATTTTATTTCAAAAATCCAGATCCGGTCTTAAGAGAACAAATAAGATTAAAGTGAGAAATAAATAATAATTAACATTGTAATTAAAAAGTCGATCGGATAGCCAAGCGGGCTGGGCGGCTGGCTTCTCCTTTGCTTCATTGCGAGAGATGTCAGTTCAATCCCCAGCTCGGTGTACAGAAAACAAAAAGACTAACGCAGCAGTTTAAAATTCTAAATGAATCTGCGGCTTAGTCTAGAATATGCTGGTATCTGATCGGCCTATGGTGAAGCAGTACGGCAAGAGATAAGGGCTTGCGGCTTGGTGATACTCCTCCATAGATCCCTACCGGAAGGGCGTGTGCCGCCTAAATACCGGGTATATATATATATATATATATATATATATATATATATATATATATATATATATATATATATATATATATATATATATTTAAAAGTTTTATTAATATATAAGAAAATGAATAGAATTGACAACAGTGTGTGCTTTTTTTTTCTACCCTAATATATTCTTTATATAATCCTCTTTCATTTGCTATGTTGCTTGTGAGGAATCGATCTTCTGTTTATTTTGTATTCAGCTAGAGGCCATCTTTAAGTCAATAAATCAACATTTGTCTTTTATTAAATCTATTTGTCTTTATGGTGCTTGATAATATGTTGTATGTCGCTATACATCCATTAATAATAAAGATACTGTATAGTGCTCTTTTGATAGTTGTCTTGTTTGTTTTTTATATCATAGTTTATTCGTTAAACTCTCTCATTTCATTTGCTATGTCGCATGTTAGGATTCGATCAATTATTTATTTTGTGCTCAGCCAGAGGCCTTCTTTAAGTCAATAAATTAAAATTTGTCTTATAGTGAATTTATTTTTATCCATAGTGTACTATTATATCTTGTATGTCGCTAGACGTTCATTAATAAAGAAGATGCTGTATAGTGCCCGTTTGTTATTCGCTTTGTTTGTTTTTTTTATTCTTAGTATACTTATTATACCCTCCCCTTGTTTTCTCTGCCTTAGTATATTCGTTATGTCCTTTCCTTTCATTTGAAGATACTGTGTATTGCCCTTCTAGTTTTCGCCTTGTTTGCTTTTTCTCTCTTAGTATATTCGTTATAACCTTTTCCTTCATTTAACATGTCACACGCTCCAATCGGGCCAATAACAATGGAGCCATGATGTAATGCTCTTTTGGCAATACCGCCATGTGTGTTTCTCTGTCTTAACATATTCGCTACCCACCCTTCTTTACAATGATATATTAAACGTCACGATACAACGAACTATTCTACCCCCACCACAAAACAGTTAAAAAATATTTGAGTCATCAATTTATAGAATAAATTAGCAATAAATTAACCGTATCATTTTAAGAACAAAATATGAATGAAATGTCAGTTGGTAGTTCAAATTTCTTTAGTATCGTAAAGTTTCTTCAAAGTATCGTAGAGAACTGTCAATCAATTACAGTTTTGTGGACGTACACATTTTCAGATTCCAAAACCAATTATTTTCATAAATAAATATGTATTTAGTACTTAAAAACATATATATATATATATATATATATATATATATATATATATATATATATATATATATATATATATATATATATTTATATATATAACCATATTTTTAAAATTCCGGAAAATTTATCTGAAAATCTGTTTTGAGAAAAGTTCTCTGTTTTGTACCTAAAGAAATTTTTTTATTGAATTGTGTGCATTACCATTTATTTTGTCTTCTAAAATTTTCTTCAAAAAAATATCTTTCAACGTACATTTCCCCACATTTTCTTTACATGTAAATTCGCTTTTCTCCGGATATTGTTTACATTTACTTAAATAAAGCCTGAAAAACCCGTCGTCTAAATTGAGGATATGAAGTTGGCGGGTTAATATCACCAGTGTATTGTTGTTGTATTTTATAACGTTCAATGTGATTTTCACATTTCAAAAGCATCTAGTCCTTTGAAAGCGGCCCTGAAAGGGAAGCCGTCTTTTGTGGTTTAAATCCAATGTCTTTTTATCTTCGCAAATAAATAAAAATATGTTTAAAGCAAGGTAAACGGACATTTTGAGCCTAGACACAAAGATGTAGTTTCCGGATACTTTAAGGATAGAACATATTTATTTAACTGATTAAAAGTAAGTTACTTTATTTTATATATGAAGATTAAACATTTTCTTAAATATTTACTTTATTAATAATGGCACGGATATTTCAGATTTTCTTTGAACTTTTTGTCTATTATGAGCTCTAAATACTGCAAAAGTGTATTCACAACAATTAAATAGATATCGATAATGCTGCACTAATAGTGTAAAGTTTATACGATGTCAATTAAACAAGTATAAAAATGAAATCTGACACCCAGTGTCGGTGCGTTCTGTAAAACAAAGGCGGTACAATAGAAATTAAACAATAAACTTTTATTTATAAATAAAGGTCTAATATATCTTAAACAGTAAAACGCCGTCTACACCCTCGATTGAAGTTCTGCGGACGAAGTGTCGAAGTGAAGTTAATCGAGACGACGTTATTCTCTACACTACATACTTGTGAAGTCGAGTAATGTAGCAGAGTATATACTCCCCATCGAGTTAGAATCTGGAAAACGACCTCACTTCGGCCATATTGTTAAGATTGTTTTGACACTTTTGACAGATCGTATATGTTTGTTTACGTTTGTTGTTTTTCGAATATTTTTAGTTTTATAATACTTTTATAGAAACTGTAATAATATATTGTGATAGTGCATAATAATGGTTTCTTGTTCTCAACGTAGTTGCAGTAGCAGAAGCAATGTTAATAAAAAATCTTCAGGAATAACGTTTTACAGGTTAGTATACAAATATGTAAACAAAGTAATGGCCCGTACTTCAGAGAAAAAATTTATAGTATTTGACTATTAATTTATCTTTATGTATAATATATCGTGTTTTTAGTGTTTACCGCGGGATAAATAAATCATAGTTTATTAAAAATATATTGCACTTTTTTAGATTATGATTAAATCTTCTGAATAACTAGTCATATTTTTATAGTAGTTTTAATATTATTGAGTCCGGCCATGATCCCACCGCCATATTGGTATCATCGTTAGCCACGCCTACCTTTGCCGTTTTTAATACACAAGTTAATATGCTCATAGCTTCTCCATAGATTCTAACTCGATGATACTCCCATAGCAAGTTTTAGGAGAGAGTTTCTAGCGCCAAATGCGGACGGGCCGAAATTAATTTCATTTAGCGGCAAATTCAAAACGTATGTTCATAATTTTAGGCGGCAAATTCAAAAAGTCTGCTTTTAATGGAAAGTAAATATAATCATAAAATAAGAAATAAAAACTTATTCTATATGAAAAAATATATTCTCTATCCAAAAATATAGTATACACTTACGCATAATTATATATAAATGTATAACATACTATCATAGAAAGAGTATATATTATGGTAAAGGAAAGTTTTTATTTAATATTTTATGATTTTATCTGTTTTCCATTACATTAACAAACCAAAGACCCAAAAACAACAAAATAAAACACAGATATCCTGACATATTTGTTTATTTGTATAATTTTCTTTGGTAAAGTATTGGCAACAAATATCCTCCTTCTCCTCATTCCTTAAGCCCTTGTTAAGGTGTGGGTGGGGACACACTAAATATTGTTTTAATTCTGTACCAGATGGACAACTTCATCTAGGGATTTGATATACACATATAGATGCCTTTATAGTCATTAGTACTGGTTTATCGTAAGTGTCATCAAATGCGATAATCTGTGGACTAGTACACATTTCGATGCTCATCGCCCCACCTCGAATTTTCCCATTGGCTCTTGACCTGGAAATCCCTATTTATCGCTCGAACAGCGCATATAAATATTGGCGATTTTCAGGTCAGCCAAGTCAGTCCCTCACGGGCTCTTCGAGAGCTTAGTGCTCTCGGGGCTCTGCTTCTTGCATTTATTTTACATACTTTGTGGCTGAGAATTGTTTCAACTTGACTTGGTGTTTTTATTTCGACGAAGAAATTGTCATGTAAGAAATATCTTGCCTTTTTCAAGGCAAGACACCGAAGATAAATATTTTCCAAGTCCATATCCCGAAAATGGACTTAAGTAGAGGAGCTCTCGACAGTATATTCGAAGCCCTCTACAGAGCACCCGGAGACAACAGAAGGTGGTTAGACCCTTATTTGTTTCCCCGAGGTGACAAAAGGACCATCTTTAATAAAGTGTAAACTTTAGCATTTGTGCGATCTTGCTCTTCAAAATTATCACAAATTAGCATGTACCTCTATGTAACTATTGCTCAAAAGTAGAAGATCCATGAAAATATAAAATAATGAAATATTATTAAAATTAAGAATGTATGACTTTTTTGTTATAAAATAAGGCCAACTTTGGGAATGCAATTATAAGAGTAAGAGTTTTTTTTTATAAAATAAGGCAACTTTTAGGAATGCAATTATAAGACTTAAGAGTTTTAATGATTTTAAAATATATATACCTAGTACATAAATATAAGATAAGATTCATGTTGGTTAAGCTTTAAAGGTAATTTAACTACAAAATCAAAATGTGCAAAATAGTATTGAGTTTGTATTTACTAAGAAAGATTTAGTATAATTAGGTGCTGTTCTTAACTAGTGCTTGTAAAAACAAACTCAAAATCCTCAGAATGTTTATTAGCCCTTTGTCCAAATTTAAATTTCACCCATCAACAAAAAATATTCTTTTAATTTGGAATACTATGCCATTTGTTAACGTATCTTCTTCTCTTTTACCAGTGTTTATTAGATATATAATGATGTAAACTGTTTTTATCGCCTATTTCTAAAATTTATTTGGGATACGATGTTTTTATAACGCCATTTGCAACTTGGAAAGGCGTGGATTACGATGTTGCCAATAACATATATTTTTTTTGGTGGATACTCATAATTCTTTAGAAATAAGTTATTGTAAATTTAAGTGGTGATTTTAGTAGAATTTGCTACAATGTTTGTTTTTTTTTGAAAACGTTGTATAGTATAATCATTATTTGAGTAAATATGTAAAACTAGTGAAACCATGGCAGCAGCACTTACATCAACGTCATAAGTCTCTTGCTATGTGATACCCCCACCTAACGTGACTACTAGCGCCACCGCCAATACGAACGGCTGGGCCATTGCAAATCACTCTCCCCACCCGTCCTATTTCACTAACACTACTATTTGTGGTATATACTCTGTAATGTAGTGTGAATCTTCGTATTCGAACTTCGGTCCCTTTGACACGGACGCGAAAAACCGACAAAGATCGGAAGTAGAACGAGGCGAAGCGAAGTCACATGAAGTACCTGTCTACACTCTCGTACTCACTGAACTTCGATCAACTTCACGAGTAGTATAGTGGCCGCTTAAAATATTGGTAATTAATCACGTTTCTTTAAGAAATTTACACCAAAGGTTCCTGTTTAAAACTAGGTAGCGAAGTTTGTAATAAATAAAGCAAAAAGTGTTATGATTATATTCAAAATAAAAACAACAGCCATTACAAATGAAAGGAAATAGGTGAGAGAGACTGACATATCTTCACAGAATATACAACATGGGTGTGTTGTGTGCATAGTGGATTATATAAAACAATCTGATAATTCAATTCAATGTTCGAGACATAAGATAATTCCAAACTACTCAAAAGAAGATGTTCGTCCATACTAACTGAAAATGAACAGTATAGTCAAAACATTTTTATGGATCACCGTGATAATTGCTATAACGAAATTCCATTATTAATTACGATATCCAATGAGCGGACTGCGCAATCTTGCGTCATTAAATCTCGCATATATGGGACATCCTGTATAAACATACCATAGTTATTAACATAATTATTAAAATTTAAATTGATGCTTAAAAGTATAGAATACAAAGGCAATTTATTGTGCATATTAATTTAAGAACTAAATAAATGAGACTACAATTTTAATATAAAAATAAAATAATTACATGAAAACGACCAATTCGTTTTCCAATCGAATTGTCTTTTAATTCATAGACTAATGGAGCGATGACATTTACTACTGTATATGGGATATACTTTTGACAAGTTGACGTACCACCTTTGTAGAAATATTCACACCATCAAACACTATCACTATCCGTGTGTTCAGAACTTGAGTCATTATTTGTATTTATAACTACCGGTTCAATTGGTGGTAAAGTAAGATATTTTTTTTCTTTCAATTGCACATGGGCTACAAAATTTGTGCAAATGTCAGTTTTGCTAAGTGTTTCGATTACTTTTTTTATATTTTGTAGAACAACGACACTTATTTAGAGAGATTTATTCATTTTCTGCAATTTCTTTTTTACATAGGCCCATATCATTTCAATTTGGTTGAACACACAATGATATGGAGGGAACCGTAAAGCCGTGCGCCCATGACGTTCAAATTGTTTATCAATGGTATATTCTTTTTGAACATTTCGTTGCTTAATTCATTTTTGGTTCATTTACTAGGTATTGCCATCGCTTTGTTCTCCATAAATTGTATGATATCTCCCTTATTGGAGCTAGTATTTGGAATTTTGGTGTGAAGTCTAGAATAGTATGAGGCATTGTCCATTAATATCAAGGAATTTGTTTTAGTATTCGTTAAAGCTGTTCCAATACCTATTTTTCGAAGAGTATAGAAGTAATATTCTCATGATAATCAGCTGAGGACTGTTTAATGTTTTGGACGCTAACCACAAGGCATTAGGTACAGAATCGTTATTAGTTCCAGCATGTAGAATTATTATTTTTGCTTTCAAACAAGGAGTACTCAAGCAGCACTTTTTGCTATCATCCATCCAGCCATATTGTACGATATCATGGGTGTCAAACCACGTTTCATAGAGATACACAATGTCTCTCTTGTTATCTCGGCAGTTTACGTAAATAATGTTGTTTCCATATAACAATACTTGTACATTTCATAATTACCATTCGCTCGTCTAATTTTTTATACCTAAATCCGCATTACATTAAAACACGCCTCAATGTATCAAGAGATTTATATGGGTAATCAGGATATGGTTTCAACTTCTCCAGAGGCATTTACAACGTTGGAACTTTGTTGTCCTGATAAAATTAGTAGACAAAGCGACAAATGTTTGTGATTCTTGTTGATATCACATTTAAATGGTCATCAAAAAGCCATCTTTAATTTATATTTACAACTTCTTTCTACTGTCTACCTAAAACACAAGCCTACCTTTTGCACAAAAATATTAAAAATATACGTAGACTTGCTGTCTATTACGACGACACTTATTATATTGCTTATCTGAGAATGCATTTTTTTGCCAGATAACGAGCCTAAACATTTCCGAAAAATTTGACCAATTACACTTCAGTAGTGGCCAATGAGATACGTTAAAAAAGTAATAAGCGACACCTGCTTCCATGTGGGGACATCAATTACAAATGTTTACTGACTGGACCTAAGAATTCGTCTGTTTTCATTAAAATCATATTTAGTTTACCATACTACACATTGTACTACATATTCACTTGTATGTTTTACAGTATTTGTAATGTACACTTTGGATCTTCCACCGTAAACGTAAGATGTAAGATGCAATAAAAAATTTAAATCTTTCGAGATCTGTCGAAAAGTAGACCATAATGGACATTTTCCATAGGAGTCTATTTTTGTCTAGAATCACTTAAGGATGTATCTTGTATCAATAATCACGATATGTGCTAGTCGCAAATCTTGTGATTAATTTTTTATTTAAAAAAATATAAAAAAAAATTAAAAAATGTTTGCTTTTTGCAGCAATATTTTTGGCTATAACTCGAAAGATATTGCTCCTGCAAAAAAAATAAGGTAAACATTTTGCTTTCTAATTTTACATAATATTTGACTAGCTAGAAATTGAAAATTTAATGTTTATTATTTAAAAAATAACAACAATTAAAAAAAGAAGTGCAGAACATGGCATTTTTTCTTTAAATATTTTCGACCCTTTAAACATAACTTACAGTATTCCTATTCCGCCTGGAAACATTTTATAATACCACTGAAACGTGTGCTAAATTTTGTTAGGATAGTTTTATAGTTTTTATATCACAATTTTGAAATCCAGTGTTCGCAAAAAAATTGTAAGTATTCAAAATTACGCTGGGTTCAAAAATAGAGAATAGTAAATTTTTTTCATAACTTCGTTAACGATACATGTTGAAAAAAGGGGAGAGGCTCTTTGAAAAAACCTTGCATTAAACAAAAAATACCCAGTTAGTAATACATTTTTAAGGATTATCAAATCAACATATTATATCCCTGCTACCCCTGTTCGTTACCACATCGAGAATTTTCGTACAGGAAATTTTTGGGCGTCGCATCGAAACGAACCTATTCACGAGGATTCAGCTTCATAGTAATTATTTTTAGATTAGGAATTTTTACTACAACTTTTGAACGTAGGACCAGGATAACATACCTCGCAATTTGTAGTAAAATATGCTTGTTAAATTATTTAAATATTAACTAACCAACAGCAAAAAAATCAGGTGAACGCTGACTCCCTTAGATATACAACGCCCATCGAGTATCAACTAGACGCATATATACTTTTTTTGTAAAAAAGACATTGGTTATGCTATATATCGGTTAAGACATAAATCGGTTTTTAATAAAATTAAAATTAATTTAAAATTAGTTTACGGATTTTAATATCAGATGTCGCTATTTGCAATACTTGGGGCACATTGTGAGAGGTGAAAAGTACGAACTTTTAAGAAATATCATGCAGGGCAAAATTAAGGGCAAAAGAAGTGTGGGAAGAAGAAAAATATCGTGGCTTCGTAATCTACGTGAATGGTTCGGGTGTAGTTCGATTGAACTTTTTAGGCGCGCTGCTAACAAAGTCGCAGTGGCCATGATGATTTTCAATCTCCGCTAGGAGTGGCACGAGAAGAAGAAGAAGCCATGTTTGAGTTGCTTCCTAAGACAGAAAAGCGTTTCACGTTCAGAGCGATTGTGAATAGCCGTCTCTGAAGAGTCCTATTAGGGCGAAATACGTATAAGGCGGATACACAGATGCACTGTACGTGAAATCAAATCTTAACTGTCTTTTTCTTTATATATATATATATATATATATATATATATATATATATATATATATATATATATATATATAGCTGCTTCTAAAATACATAATAGTGTAGATTATATTAATTATACTATCCTAATAGAATGAAAAAGCAGTTCTGTTTAATTCTAAGACTCTGTGAATAGAAGACATATGTTCAAAGCAATGAAAGAGCTGGGAGTACCAACTTTTAATCACTTGATAAATTTAACAAAACTATCTCTGAAAAAAGTTTAATGTAGAGTACGAGGCCAGGGGAAACTGTCTAAAACAATCTCTGCTGTATACCGTTCGATCTAACTTTGGCAAAAGTAATGCGTATGCCATAAATCACAACCATCGGTTCAATATATAACCAATCAGTGCAAATCCTTTCCTATGCTGATAATATCAATATTGTTGGGAGAGCGAAAAATGCTGTACATAAAAATAAGCAAGCCACTAGAAATCTCACGACTACATGTCATGGAAAACGACGATAACAAAGCAGTGAACGATTTTGTATATCTGGGAGAGCTCGTTAATACTGTGTATAGTAATATTGCAGAATTTGCACTGCCAACAAATACTATTTTTGGCTTAATCTCCTTCTTAAATCCTTAATTCTTAATTATGTCAAAAAATACAAAGATAAAATTGTACAAAACAATAATACGCCCAATACTAACATATGGATCAGAGACCTGGACTCTAACAAAAAATAATAAGAACATGTTAGGATGTTTTGAAAGGAAAGTACTAAAGTGAGCCTATGGACCGGAGAATGATAATGAAGTGTGGAGAAGACGATACAGCTTTAAACTTTATAGAGTATACTAGGAACCAGATATCGTAAAATATATTAAGATAGGACATTTAAGGTGGATAGGACATGTAATGTGGATGGAACAAAATGACCCAACTGGAAAAACTTTATGGACTCATTGGTCAGAGAAGAAGAGGAAAACCCTAAACAAGGTTCCTTAATAACCTCGATAAAGACATGAGATGATGATGTGTTCAATATGTATTTATCTTCTATCTACGTGACTTCACTTTTGGTTTTAAAGCCATTAGGAACCGTCAACAAAACATGGATCCACTGGTATAGACCTGAGACCAGGGAACAGTAGAAATAATGAAAGACACCTTGCGAACGTGCTCCGAAAAAGGCTAAGACTGTCTTATCTACCGAAAAGGTGGTGACTACCGTTTCCTGAAATTCACAAGGTGTGATCTTCATCGACTATTTGTAGAAGGACAAAACGGTCACAAGGCTCTAGTATGCCGAATTATTGATTTGATTGGTCGAATTAAGCTGAAAACTGCTGCCCCATCCACCGTATTCTCCAGATTTAGTCCCGTGCAATCTCTATTTGTTTCCAAACTTGAAAAGTTATTATTTTTCAAAAATCATAATTTTACTTTAAAATTTGAATGATGAGGTCATCGCCGCCACGGAAGCCTACTTTAGAGACATGAGAAAACGGGGTTAAAGAAGTTAGAGCATCGCTGGATCTAGTGTATCGAGCTAAAAGGATATTATATTGTTATAGTCTCCTTTTAGCTATATAACTTGTATAACATTTTTGTTTTTCTTTTGTAGGCTAAGTACCTATCGGACTGACCTACAATATAAAAAACAGTAGAATCAATTATAAACTTTTTCGGGAAATGCCGAATTTATGGCGAAATTATGCTTATTGATTTTTTTCTATTCTCCATGGTAAAGTAACTCTGGATAAATCCTTAAAGGATTGCTCATTTGAAATTTATGTATTGGATTCGAAATTTGTAGGTGTAAGACAAGACATGATCAATACCGCCATCAAGACTGCCATCAGAATAATGCTATTATGCATTTCCAAATCAAGTATAGTAAAGGGGTATCGCATCTTTAAGTTGTTCCTCTCGATAGTTTGTAATTTATGATTCCTTCAACAAGTATTCCGAAACTCTCTGTTCTTTTTATGTGTTGAATTATCCTAGTTTCTCTATTTGTCTAAATTTGTTATTATTTAATTTTTAGATTATAATTACGACTCCGTCACTGGTACACGAACGAGAAAGACGTGGTTAAAACGGCTCCGATATTTAATTCGAAAATTCGGGTAATATCGAGTTTATTTATCCACAAAGTGTTTTTCCTGCGAAAAAGTGTCTGTGTGAATCGAGTGTCGTTAGAAAATTGTGAACTAAATCGAGTTTTTTAAAAAATCATAACGAATAAACTAAATAAACAATCAGTGCTACAAGCTCCGATCGGTTGAAGAGGCGAGTAGCGCGGTGCGGGGAACCTTCACGATAAGGACAATAATTAGTGATTATTTACAAAACAATACATTGGCGTGTAAGTGAGAATTATAACGTCAAAACAGAATAGAATGTTCAGAACAGAATGTTCGGAATAAGGTAACAGATTTATAATATTTTTAACAATATGGCCGCCAGAAGAGGATTAAATCAATGGGATAGTGAAGAATCTGACGATGGTAAGAGAAAGAGGGAGGAAAAAAAAGAAGACGACCAAGATGAAAACCCTTTCATGAAAAGCAGAAAGTTAACTAGGTCTCCACCTAAGAAAGATTGTGATAACACCGAATTGAAAGAAATGATGATCGCTCTTATGAACGAAGTTAAAGGAGTACGAAAAGACCAGCAGATCTTTCAAGAAGAAATTTGCAATTTAAAAAAAGAAAATCGTGAGTTGAAGGGAAAGGTAAATTTCCTGGAAAGCAGGATCGAAAAGATGGATAAACAAATTCGGAAACAAAACATTGTGATCAAAGGACACGATTTCAAAGAAAATGAGGAACTGGAAGATGCCACCAACTTTATAGCAAATCAATTGAATTTGAATGTGAAAATAAAAGATGTGCAGAAAATAAGAACCTCTCAAGGGAAACCACCAGTGGCGATAGTAAAAGTAGATACAATGAAGGATAAAGAACTTATTATGAAGAATAAGAGTAAATTAAGAGGAACGCGGTATTTCATTGAAAACGATCTAACCCAAGCCGAAGCCAAACTACAGAAAGAGCTAAGAGATATGGCGAAAGAAGAAAAAGGAAAAGGTAATGAAACAAAAGTCGGCTATCAGAAAATATGTATAAACGATGAATGGTGGAAATGGAACCATAGTACCGAAAAACTAGAGAAAATGAAAAAAAACTGAGTCTACACAGGCACAGTGGTCAGGAAAATATGGAAACGAATAAAGCGCGGAATATGATGATGATAGGACAATGGAATGTTAGAGGGACTTTTGAAGTAGGAGCACTAAAGAACTTATCAGATACGTTAGAGAAATATGAGATAGATATTGCAGCTATACAAGAAACCAAACAAAAAGGAAATTTTACCATGGATGTGGGAAACTACGTGTTTTTCAACAGTGGAGACAATGAACGTGTATTTGGGGTGGGATTTTTTATAAAGAAAACATTTGCCAATCTGGTAATAGATTTTGAGGCAGTCACAAGCAGATTATGTAAAATAAGAATAAGAGGAAAATATAGAAAAGTAACCCTTATAAATGTGCATGCACCAACAGAAAATACAGATGAAGACGTTAAAGATAGCTTTTATGAACAATTAGAACATATGTTTCACAAAATACCATCATATGACATAAAAATAGTTGTAGGAGATTTGAATGCCAAGATTGGCAGGGAGGATATATACAAACAAATAATAGGGGGAAAAAGTAATCATAGAGACAGTAATCTGAATGGAAAAAGAGTAATAGAATTTGCTTTCGAACATAATATGCGAATTATGAGCACTTATTTTGATCACAAAGAAATTCATAAAGGTACCTGGGTATCACCAGATGGACAAACAGTAAACCAAATAGATCATTTACTAATAGAAGCCAAACATATGAGAGCCATAAAAGATAGCCGAAGTTACAGAGGTGCTGATGCAAATTCGGACCACTTTTTGGTCAAAGTTAAAATGGAGCAAATAATACCCACAATTAATAACACTAGCTGTAAAAAAATAAAAAGATATAACGGTGCACTACTTCAGGAGGGAGAAGTTAAAAAAAAATTCAGGCAGCAAATTGAAGAGAAACTGAAAAGCCAGACAACAGTAAATGATATAGAAAGCAGATGGGTACAACTAGAAGAAAAAATTCAAGAAGCAGCCGACTCAGTATTAACAGGAAACAGACAATGTAAACAAACGGATTGGTATGATGAGGACTGTAAGAAAGCCATTAATGACCGAAATAAAGCTAGAATAAATAGTATAATAAGAAATAATGAAGAGAGTAAAAAAGCTTATGCCGCAAAAAGACGGGAAGCAAAGAAGATTTGTAGAAGGAAGAAGCGGTCAAGTTTAGAGCAGAAACTAGTTCGTATTGAAGAAGATTTTTTACATAAACAAGTTAGGAATTTCTACCAAGAAATAAAACGAGACCGAACCCAATACAAAACCACATCAAGATATTATAAAGATGAAGAGGGGAATCTGTTAGGTGGAACAGATGAAAAATTAAGAAGGTGGGCCAATTATTTCGAGAACATATTATGTACGGACGACCAAGATGAAAGAGAACATACGCAACTACAACATGAAGAAGTAAGGGACCCAGATGTAAATGAAGAAGTACCTACCAAGGAAGAAATTATAGAGATCATAAAAAACTTAAAAAACAACAAAGCACCTGGTGAAAATGGTATCATTGCTGAGTTTCTAAAAGAAGGTGGCGAAATGGTGCAAAAAGAAATCGCTGAGTTAATACGCGAAGTGTGGATCAGAGAAAAAATACCCAATCAGCGGAAAGAAGCAATCAATGTCCAGTGCATAAAAAAGGAGACGTTACAGAATGTAAAAATTACAGGGGAATAGCTCTACAAGATACAGTGTATAAGATTCTGGCCATATCAATTAGAAATAAAATTAAAACAAAAGTTGAAAATTGTCTAGGTGAATATCAAGCAGGTTTCAGAGCAAACAGATCGGTAATAGACCAAATTTTTACAATGAAACCAAATTTTAGCTAGCTCATATGAATTCAACCTAATATTACACATGCTGTTTATTGATTTTAGACAGGCATATGATACTATAAAAAGAAATAGAGTATTCGAAGCACTGGAATATTTTAAATTTCCACCAAAAATAGTAAGACTGACTAAATGCATACTCAATGATACTAAAAGTAAAGTCATGTTAGAAGGACTGGTTTCGGATAGCTTTATCACTAATAGAGGTCTGCGACAAGGTGACCCGTTATCAACAGATTTTTTCAATTTGATCTTAGAGAAGATTTTACGAGAGTGTAACATCTACACTAGAGGCACAATATATCATCACAGGCATCAATGCGTAGCATATGCAGATGATGTTACCTTAATAACAAGGAGACCTGCAGAATTAAGAGAAATCTTTACTAGAATAGAGAGAATGGCCAGAGAATATGGTTTAGAAATAAACGAAGAAAAAACAAAATATATGGTGATGAGGGGAAACGAAAATCATCAAGGACAGTTCTTTAAGATACAAAGCCCAAGTAAAGAATATAACTTTGAAGTTGTTAGCCAATTCGATTACTTGGGAGTGACACTAACAAATAGGAATGAAGAGAACCAAGAAATCATAAAAAGAATGGCCAAAGGTAGTAAGAGTGCTGGGAGCCTGACTAAGATACTGAGGTCGAATATAATATCCAGAACAGCAAAAAAACGAATATATACAACAGTTATCCGACCTACAGTACTCTATGCTAGCGAGACCTGGACACTAAATAAAGATATGGAAGTAAAATTAGATAGATGGGAACGAAAAATTCTTAGAAGGATATACGGAGGTGTAAAAGAGGGGAACATCTCATCATCAAGAACGAATGAAGAAATAATGCAAATATATGGGCAACCAAAAATAACAAGACTTGCTAAAATTCAAAGATTAAGATGGCTCGGACATATAGCAAGAATGAAGGAAGGAAGAGTTCCCAATGAATTAATAAACACGGAGGCTGGTACAAAAAGAAAAAGAGGCCGCCCCCGAAGAAAATGGCTGGAGTCGGCAAAAGAAGATCTGAAGTCGCTGCGGGTACAAGATTGGAAAAACTTAGCACAAGATAGAAAGAAATGGAAGAAAACCGTTGAAGCCTTGGGCCTTTGAGGCCTGTTGAGCTGAACTATATATATAATTACAGAAAAACATTTTGTGTCTGTACCGATTAGCAAGTACCAATTAGAAATAGTATCGATTTTCAGCCTAAAACATTTTATTCATTTGTTTTATATATTAAATAAAAAATATTATTTGTCGTGTAAGCGTTTTCATTTCATATATTTTTATTTAAAAATTATTATTAACTGTGTTGTATTAATAACGAGCCTTTCATATTTTATTTGCAATAACTCTTTGTACGTTATCATATATAAAAAATATTTTATCTGTGCACTTGCATTACTGCGATGCATTTTTCATATTTGCAACAACTAGTCTACCAGCTCGAAATAATGCACTTTGTGCAATGAAATTACTTATTCATTTGTTTGGTATTCACCGTTTGTTGCAATCGCAGTATATTATTTGTCTCGACAAAAGTACTGATTATAGCGACAAACCGTTTCGAGGCGAGCATTATATTGTACGCCGCCATATTACTGAATGTTACGTGACATTAATTAATATAGACCATTGTTCTCCGTTTGTGAATACCAATTACGTTAATTCCGATTTTTAGTCGTAATTTGCCAACTGAACAGCGCAAAAATACTTCTAATGCTTTATCTTTATTCGCAGAAAATCCTATTAGTTGTATAGTTACGCAATTATATGTAATTATATATATATATATATATACAGATTGAACGAATTTAAAACGGAACATACGAAATCAATGTATTTCGGCTCAACTCCGCTCTAGGTGGTTGGCCAACAAAAGGTTGTCAAATAATTATATTATAAAAATCCAATACTTCAGCGGGCTACTGGATTCGGAACTCATTCAAGAACAAGTCAAAACTCCACCCAAATAGGTTGCCTAGAATCACTGAAAACTAGACTTAAAAAGCAGTTATTATGCTGTCAATCCACTTATCGCTTCCTTATAGTCCAAGAGATAGGGCCGAATTTATAATGTTAACTATTAAATATTTTTGGTATAACAAATAGTAATTTTACTTATTTTTTATTACAATAAAAAGGTTTTTAAATTTACATTGCATAAATAATGATTGTTCAGATATAAGAAAAATTTGATTTATTATTACATTAATAATCAAATACAAAATATATTATTTCTATTTATCAATAGGTAAAATTCAATTTGTAGAATTCTATTTGTAGAATTTTATAAATAATTATTAATAAAAATCAATTTAATAGTGGAATTATCAATTTTTTAAGTTTTGAAATTTACTTTGTAGATATTTTCAATATTTTTTTGACGTGACAACGTCTTAAATTAGGTTGTGGCTCGGAGTCATTCATGAAAAAGTGTAACGCCCGCTCACGTCTGTTACAGTGAGTCACCGAACGAGAGAGAGGCCCGCCGGACCGGCGAATGCCTTGCGTCTCTCTCCCACTCAAACATGATCGGTCCGCTGCGCGCGCAGCACTAGAGAATTAGGCGCGTTGAATCGGTGCGTGCTTCCGTGCTTGTGTCTCTGTCTTTCTCGAGCGTTCTTGACGTTCAAGACACATTACAGCAGAAACACTTCCTTTCATTTCATATTTCTCCTATCATCGTCCTATCCTCAACAAAATCACTCAAATAGAAATTAGTTAAGTTTAAGTTTACATGTACAATGTTTTAGTAAACAAAATATATTTCTATAGTTAAAATTTGTGCAATTCTTATTTTCATTCAATTCCTTGTTCCTATTGTGCAATTTAATAATATTCATATCAATAAATATTCTACCGAGAAAAAGACGTTGTCACGTAAAATCTTCGCCCGTAAAACCTTACAGGTTGACTTTACAGGCAACCGATTTTTTTTTAACTTTCAAATTGATTGAATTTTTTTTCATTAGTTAATTATAATTTTACAAATTCTGTTTGGACATTAATTTTGCATCATTATTATTTTAAAATATTAAAATAATAATGATGCGCGTTCATTTAGATCAGTAATTCTAGACGCATGCGTTAAATGTAATAAGTATCAAGATGCTTTTATTCAACTTAGATTTGACTGATTTCGATTGTAATGAAGTTTTTGAAACCTTAGTCACTTATATAGAACAGGACTGACGAGAACAATTCCAAAAAGAAAAGTAAACGATGTCAGATTTTTACTATTTAACCGGCAGTATAAGTTGCATGATGTGAACGAGCCTTAAAAAAAAACTAAAAAATTTCGATGCTTCAAGCTTACCACCATGTCAAGATGAATTACACCAACATCTACTGCGAGCTCATTATATTTCAAATATTTGGACAAATGCTCATAAAAAAGTACCAACAGAATTGATTGTTGAAGAACATGGTTGGGAGTTTGAAGATGAAACATATAAATTCAAATGGTTTAGTGGACCTCAGATGCCAGAATCAGTTCGAGAAGTAGTGATTGAAAATGAAGCAGATAATGAATGTGATATTATTGAAAGTGAAAGTGACGAAGATGATGAATGTGATAACATCAATAAGAGTGAGAAAAATGACGAAGTTTTTCTAAATTTTTTTTTTCTTATCGGAAAAATCGTTTGAAAATTTTTGGAAAAAAATCATGGTATAACTTACAGAAAATTGAAAGGATTCTACAAATTAGATTTTACCTCAAAAAATTACGAAAATTTTCATTTACGGAAATTTTTTTGGAAAATTTTGAGGAAAACTCTACTTGACGCTTCTCAGAATAGTAACAGCAGTGAGCATACAAATTTTCAAATTAATCGGTATAAAAATATCATAATAAAATCAGTTTGAAAATTGTTACCGAGACCTAAAATGCGCAGGCAAGTGGTACATTTGACCCCGTTTTGTGGTTCTCTGTACCAACCCAGCTGTCCGCCCTTTTGGATTTAGAGTTTTTAGGGGCTAAATAATAAGCCATGAAAATGGCGGACATATTACTTATCGTTAATTTTTCCCCAAAAAATTGCAACTTCACCCCTGTCCGCCACCCCTTATGTATCCACTTTTGCGTCCGCCCTTTGGGATTTCGTCTAGTTATACCAAGATCTTACTCTGGGCAAATTTTCAGCCATATTATCGATCGTTAATTTTTCCGAAAAAAATTTCAACTTCATCCCTGTATAGCCACCCCCTGTACCACGAGGGACGTCCGCCTGTAAGGCAAAGTCTTAACCCAGTTACAATGAATATATTCCAATAGAGAAATGTCATATTACTGATCAGTTCAAAATTTCGGCTCTATCTCTCCGACTATTAGGCAAACTCCTCTTTCCTTTAAAGGAGACAGATAGTTGAACGATATTTTATACAATGTCTATCACCGGGTATGTATTTATTTTTGTCCAAGTTTTATATTGGTCCACTATTTCAAATGCAGTTCAAACAGACATATATTAAATTGTATGTTCCGTTTTAAATTGGTTCAATCTGTATATATATATATATATATATATATATATATATATATATATATATATATATATATATATATATATGTATATATATATATATATATATGTATATATATATATATATATATATATATATATATATATATATGTATATATATATATATATATATATGTATATATATATATATATATATATATATATATATATAGATATATATATATATATATATATATATATATATATATATATATATATATATATATATATATATATATTGATATGATTGGTGTTTAAAGAAAATAATTTATAAGTTATATACTAGATAATATTAGATATAACAAGTATTTGGTTATTTTAAGAAGTTATATACTAGAGAATTTAATAAAAATTATTTATGTGAGGGCATTTTTAAGAAATTAGCATATAATAATTTTAAAAAGTTGTATTTTAATGTTGTAAATATATTTAAGTGATCCATGAGACTAGGCAACCAACTATACATGTGAATATACATACTCTCCAAGTGACATTTTAAATAATTAGGAATATAAAGTGGGGTTATAATAATAATGTTAGTTTAAAATGTTTAATTTATATATATTTACTGATTTAAGTGTATATTCTAATCTGAAAAGCCTAAATGTCAACAAAATTATTAATAGAAAAGTATGGAATTCTCTAGATCACCGGAGATGGCCTTGTTTGCGAAATGGTTTGTTCCAGAAAATTCAGACAGGTATTTAATAGAACAAATGGAACATGATTTCTTACCAGATGGTTCTGGAACATCCAAAAAGATATAAATACCCGGTGATTTGGATTCAGAAGTCAGTCAGTCAGAAAGTTTAGTAAGAAAGTCCATACAGTTATGAGTTTTTAAGTATGAAAATTAATTAGAGGCAGTCAATCAGTTACAATTGTTCAATATAGTGAGTTAAATCAATATTAAGAAACAGTATAAAGAAAATAATATTGAAGATTAAAAATTATGTTATGTATAAATGATAATTGGATAATGGAAGAAGTATTAATTGAATATTAAAATTAAATAATATATTTGGTGATTGGATATTGATATATAGAAAAGAAGAATAAATATAAATGCTGTTTGCTGGTTTGCTTGGTGGTTTATAAATGCTGTGAAGAAAAATATCTTAAATTGGTGAAAGCTGATAATTGGAAAAAGTAATTTCGTAAAAACAAGGATAACCGAAGCTGAGAAGAAGACATTTGAGTGGTGATTATAATCTATATAGTGGAAAACAGTTCATTTAGGCATTCAGTGACAGAAAGGTACAAAAATTTTGTTAGTATAATTTAGTTAGTTCAATTTTGAAGATAGTTTGTTTAAATTTTACATTGTCTATAGAATTTAATTATTTTCATAAGAATTTCAATTTAAAGATAGTTTATTTTAAATTTACATTAGCTAGTTTACATATATATGTGTGTTTCATAGTAGATCTAATGAATATAATTTAAAAAAGTACTTACAAACTAATTCTTTGAGAACCGCGATAAAAACCCTATATATTATATTATTAAAAATACTCATTGCTCATCATTCAAACAAACAATACATCATAACAATATATATATATATATATATATATATATATATATATATATATATATATATATATATATATATATATATATATATATATATCTATAATTATTATTGCTCTCAATTAATGGAAATTATCCTTGATAGTGTCAAAGAAATCTGAGGCCGCAACAACAAAATGAACATAGTAAACTGTCTGATAAAACTAAAATAATGCTAAAACAAAGAAGGGAAGTGAAAGTAAGTAGCAACATAGAAATAATACAATAAACAGAATTTTGTAAGGCAATAAGAAAAAGTATGAAGGAAGACATAAAAAATACAATGAAAGACTGATAGAGAATCCAATCGAAAATAGGGAAAACTTAAGAAAACAAGAAAAGCATTAAGCATTGGGAATAATCAAATCGTTGCTCTAACAAACGAAAACACCAGAATTACAGAAAGAAATGAAATAAAACAACTCGTGACAATTTCATAGCGAACTATACAAAGCCCCTGACCCACTTGAAGAAGTAATCAGTAACCAAGAAGAGACCAAGTCCTTCCAAAAGAAGTTGAATCGACAATTATAAAAATGAAAAGCGGTAAAGCAGCTGAAATAGATGGTATAACAGTGGAACTGCTTAAATACGGTGGTCATAAAACTGCTTAAGATCGAGATGCATACCAGACCACTGGAATACAGCAGACATAATTGTCATTCATTTGAAAGGTAGCAAAGAGGATATCAAAAACTACAGACCTGTAAGTCTACTACCAATCATATACAAGATATTCACAAAGATCATCAACAACAGATTAACAAACGTATTAGATGCTGCAAAGCCGAGAGAGCACGCTGGCTTCAGAAGTGGATTCAGTACTATGAATAAAATTAATACACTTCGAGAACTAATGAGTAAAACTAAAGAATATGAAATACCGCTAGCATTAATTTTCATAGATTTCGAGAAGGCTTTCGATTCTATATATCCCATAATAAATAAAATACGTCTTAACAAATATGAAAACCGGAAAAGCCTCTGGATCTGACTACGTTCATAGTGAAATTATACAACTTTTGGAAGAAGACAATTTAGAACTATTATCAAGACTCTTCAACAGTATATACAAGACTGGTACAATTCCACAAGATTGGTTAATGTCTACGTTTGTGCCTATACCCAAATCAAACTACGCAAAAAAATGTAACGACTTTTGATTAACGCCCCATATTCTGAAGCTATTTCTAAAAATTGTCCATAACAGAATTTACAAAAAATGCGAAGAAGATATGGATCCGGAACAATTTGGCTTTCGAAACGGTATGGGAACTCAAGAAGCTTTGTTCAGTTTCATTGTTCTCATGCAAAAGTGTCAAGATCAACGAAAAGATGTCTACTTGTGCTTTATAGATTATAAAAAGGCTTTTGACAAAGTCAAACACGATCAGCTAATAGAATGCTTGCACAACAAAGAACTTGAATCCAAACGACATTAATACAATACGTGAACTCTACTGAAACCAAAACGCCTCCCTGTAGACTTTGAAAAGGCATTTGATCGCGTAAACCATAATAAAATGTTAAATTCCTTGCAGAGCATCAACTTGGATAGCAAAGATCTCCGATTAATTAAGAACTTATATTGGAGGCAGAGTGCCAAGATTAGGATCGACGATCATACATCTAGAAATATTAGTATAAATAAAGGAGTAAGGCAAGGATGCATACTATCCCCTATGCTGTTCAATCTTTACTCGGAACTACTATTCAAGCAAGCCTTGGAAAACCTTTCCACAGGAATAAAAATTAATGGAGAACCAATATCTAGCATAAGATATGCAGATGACACTGTCCTACTGGCTGATACAGACACAAACTTACAGAGGGTTATAGACCACCTTAAGGATGCTTGTCGAGAGTTTGGAATGAAGATCAACGAAAAAAAAAAACAAAAGTAATGGTGATCCAAAGAAAACAGAATATCCCCTTACCTATAAAAATAAATGGGAATATTTTAGAACAGGTAAACCAATACAAATACCTTGGCTGTTGGATTAATTGCAAGCTGGACCCAGAACAAGAAATTAAAGCGAGAATTGCTCAAGCTAGGGATAGTTTCTTTAAGATGCGCGTTCTATTCTGCGATACACATATAAATATTAAATTGAGATTAAAACTTGTAAAATGTTTTATCTGGTCTGTTCTTCTCTACGGAGTCGAAACATGGACTTTAAAAATAAAGAGCCTGAATAGAATCGAGGCATTTGAAATGTGGGTGTACCGTAGAATTTTAAAAATTCCTTGGACAGCACGAAAAACAAATGAAGAAGTACTAGCGAGACTCAATTTAGAAAAAGAACTATTGAGAACAGTCAAAAGAAGAAAAACCAGTTATTTAGGGCATTTGTTGCGCAACGAGAAATACTACATCCCTCAGTTGATAATAAAAGGCAAAATAGAAGGAAAGCGAGGAATTGGAAGAAAAAAATTGTCCTGGTTACGTAATATCAGAAACTGGACAGGACTTGGATTTGAGGAACTCTTAAGAACAGCTGAAGATAGACAAACGTTTGCCACCATAACAGCTAACCTCCATTGATGGAGACGGCACTTGAAGAAGAAGAACTAAAATGGGTGATACTGTAACCATAAATATCCAAAGAGGAGTTAGACGAGGTTGTATACTATCACCATTATTATTCAACTTGTACTCAGAGGACATCTTTGCACATGCTCTAGATGAAGCACAAGAAGGAATAAAAGTCAATGGAAAAATCGTAAACAATATCAGGTATGCTGATGATACAGTACTGATTGCTGGCAGTGAAGAAGAACTACAAATTCTGTTAACCAAAGTAGTGCGAGAAGGAGAACTATACGGCCTTAAGGTGAATGTAAAAAAACCAAAACAATGGTAATTAAAAAAAAACACACACCAGTTATAAACATACTAGTCAACAACAATCTTGTTGAACAAGTGATAAAGTTTAAGTATCTAGGCTGTTGGATACATGAAACCTTAGACCAAGAACAAGAGGTTAAATGTAGAATAGAACAGGCAAGAAACACCTTCTTAAAGATGCGACAGTTACTCACTACCCGTAATCTTGATTTGTCCCTACGATACCGCATGATAAAGTTTTATGTATATAGTGTACTATTACACGGCGTGGAAGCTTGGACGTTAACAGTCAGCTCGTTACGACGTTTAGAGAGCTCTGAGATGTGGGTATTTCGTCGTATGCTGAAAATTCCATGGACCGACCGCGTTAGAAATGAAGAAGTTTTAAGGCGTATGAATAGAGAAGGTGAACTCACAGAAATTGTCAAGAAGCGTAAAACATCTTATCTTGGACACCTATTTAGACACGACAGGTATAACTTCCTTTAGCTTATTATAGAAGGGAAAATAGAAGGCAGACGCGGCCCGGCTAGACGACAAATGACCTAGCTGCGCAACATCAAAGATTGGACAGGATTAGACTTTTAAAGTTTAATAAGGAAAGCCCAAAATAGGGAAGACTTTGCAGAGGTCATCGCCAACCTTCGCTAAGAAGACGGCAGCTAAAGAAGAAAGTCACTCAAAGGTCAATGGAGCGATGCATGCTAGATATAACAAAGAGAGATCGAAAAAGAATAGAATAGATCAGACTGAAAACCAAGATTACTGATGTAATACATAGAATTAAATCTCTAAAACGGCAGTGGGAGGGACATTAAGCTGAACATTTAGAAGAACCGATAATCGTTGATCTACTAGAATTACACTATGGTATGTAAGAGACCAAGAGGATGTCCAAATTTAAGATGGGATTATGACATAATGAAACAAGCCGGTACAACATGGCACAGAACATTGTGTGTAAGCTATTATGTACTGTCTTTAGTTTCCGGGTTTGCCTTCGTATTGGATAATTTTTGGTTTTGGGAAAAACCATTCATTTGGAGACGTTTCGGCAGATAGCACTTGCCATTCTCAAGTCAGGTAGTAACGCTTCTCGCTGGTGCTTGAAGTAAACTGGCTCTTCCTCTCGAAGCGGTAACTTAAATAGTTGATCTTGGCTCGCTTCTCTCGAGCGGTCCTTGCCAGCTGTACGTGTATAGGGGATTGCCAGTCTTGTTGCCTTATTTATTTTTATGTATTTCTTCAACATTGTTGTTCCTGCTATTGGAAGATTTTGAGTATCATCCCTTCGATTAAGATTGTTATTATCATTTTTTCAGTTTGTATTGCGTCTTTGATTTCACGTTTTCTTTCAATTTCAATGTAAGCTAGCATTGTCGTTTGGTTCAAGTTTGTTGTATGTTCTGTATTTGAGACATTTTGTGCAAGGAACGCCGTTGTTTTTTTTTTCGATGGCATATCGATGTTCTTCACATCTGACATGGATTTTTCGATTGGTCTGTCCGATGTACTATTTATCACAGGCTCCACATGTAATCTCGTAGGTATACTCCTTGACTTTCTAATGATATTTCCTACAGTATTAAGTATCGATTCTATTTTGTGGTTTTTTTAATCGGTTTTTCGTCTTTTGTTGGGTTCTTAATTCTTGTTGAACCATTCTGGGTCTTTTCGATGATGTTTGTTAACAAACCGTTTTTCTTAACGCTGTTTTTATGATATTTATTTCTTTTTTATATTCTTCGTCTGTCAGTCTTTCGGATTTTTTAATCAAAATTTTAATAATTGAATGTAATTAAACAGGATGGTGATATGCGTCAGCGTGTAAATATCTTTCGGTGTATGTGAGTTTTCAGTATTCTGTATGTCCTATGTGTCCCTTCTCCTTTATTATTAAGTCATCTAAAAATGATAGTTGTTCGTTTTCTTCCAGGTACATAGTAAACTGAATTCCATAATGAATAATATTGATATCTTCTAAAAGTACCTTTAGTTCATTTTCCTTGTGTCCAGATGATAAAAGTTTTATCCAAATACCTAAGTCAAAGCTCGCTATTGTATTTCTTGCATTAACAGGTTTGCTGTTATCGGTGACAGTGCCAAACCCATCGGCTCTACTTCAACTTGTTTTGATCTTTGTTCTTTATAGATAAAATATGTGGTGTTTACTCAGTGTTTTGTTACATTTCGATTGTCTTGGATACTGTTTGCTTCTGATTTTGAATCACTTATTTATAGAAACATTCGTGAAAATTGAGACACATCGAATATGACTATAACGAAGATGACTAAATGTCTCGGCTCAAGAGTCACATCTTTTATATTCTCGATGAAATGGCTTGCATTGTCAACGTAAGAATCCGGTAGAGTTGTAGCTGTTTATCCAGAAATGTTGCTAGTGGTTGTAAAGGTACCTTAGTCCTGGTTTATTGCAGAAAAAACCTTGAAAATTAATTAACAAAATAAAGCAACCTGGTTATTAGTATGGATTAAAACTTAACGTTAAGAAAACAAAACTATACACAGGATGACGGTATGTCATGTAATATTTGTTGATGAACATAGTTTAAATTTTGTTTGGTTAGAAGGTCAAATTCAATGTAAGGTTAGTTGATAAATTTAGATATTTTTATTAGTAATAACTGTTTATGTGAAATAAAAATAAATATGTAATGTTTCTCTTTAAACCAGAAGTTTAAAAATTATTTCTTTAAAAGAGGTTATTTACTCTTGAAATTTTTTAGGAAAGAAAAGCCTTTCTTTCCAAACAACAGGAGGATTTTTTTAAACGGCGTCCTATTTTAAATAGTTTAGGATACTTCTTGTGTAGTGCTGCCCAGATCATTTTTGTGTATTTTTTTGAATTATTTTTTTAGAGTTAGTTCTCCCAGTCCTCACCAAATAAAGAAATCACGACTCAGCTCTCCAACCAAAACACACGTAACCGTTCGCAAATGTTTTAATTTATTTGCTTACCCTATTTCCAAGTCCAGTCATTATTTAGTCTCCACTTTTAACCCTTTATAAGCAAATTATAATTGTTACAAGATATGAAAATTTTTATCGAAAAGGAACTTTGAAATAAAAAGGTAATGGTGTAAGAAGTATCATCCTATCGTTTATAACTTCGTCGCAAATGCCGTCGATGACGTCATTGAACTTTTTTCTTTTGTAACAAAAGTCTTGCCGAGTCTTTTTCAACGCTATTTCCTAAATTTAATTAAAGCGAGTTACCGAATTATAAGACAAAAAATAGTTTATAATTTTAAAACATTCCTGAGGCCGCCGGTCGTCCAAATAATCTGATCTTTAATTCCAATGATCCCAATGATCTTTAATTCCATAAAGTGCGTTAGATAGGATAAGTGGGTTTTTATAAGTAAAGAAATTGGCAAACTTCTATTTGGTCTAGTTTTTTTTGTACAAGATTTTAAAAAAATTCAATTAAAAAAAATTAGATCAGCAAAATCTATTGAATCGATTTTAATAAAATTTGGAGGACTGTTTTATTAGGTTATAAGGATTTTTAGACGAATTATGAAAGTCTTATGTGCAATCTAAATGGTTGAAAAACATAAAAAAAGAAAAGACTTGTTTCCCCCTCTTTTTTGTATTTATTGTTATTTTGCAGCAAGAGTAATAAATTAAAACGTTATTAACCAGCAGTATCTTATAGAAAATTAAATTGTCGCTATTTAGTACCGTGTGACTAACGTGACTTTGCTATAAAATGAATTGTTTTAAAGTTATAAGCAAGGAAAGTAGAAAAAAATCGATGATTTTAGTAATTTTTAAATATTTTAATTTTTTCATTGATGTTCTCGACCTATTCGAGAGGGAGGATGAGTCAATTATTGTTACTGAAGAGCGTAGGCGCAAAATTTCGGGCCAATGCTCTTTTTAAATGCATTCATTTTTTTCAAATTCCGATAAAACTAATAAGTATTTTTAAAAAATTTAAACGCAGAATAAAATAATACATTATTACAGAGAGCCGAAAGTCCCTGAAAACTTCTATAATGTTTATTTTAATAAGTTACAGGGTTGAAAAAAAAAAGAGAAAATTTAGTTTGATTTTTAATTTTAAATATCTCATTCAAAACAACCTTTTTGTTTATTCTAAGGGACTTTCGGCCCTCAGAAATAATGTAATCTTTCATTCAGCGTTAAAATTTTTTAAAAATATTTGTTAGTTTTCTCAGGATTTGAAAAAAATGAATGCATTTAAAAAGCATTGGCCCGAAATTTTGCGCCTACGCTCTGAAGTTATCACTTAACTACTTCTGCAAAATTCTTTAGCTTTAAACAAAAAAATATATAATCGATAGATTACATGTGTGTGCTGTCAGTGTTCTTTGACTGTGGACCAATATGTAAAGATGTATTCATCTTTAACTTGAACTAATTTGGCTTTTCTTTAACTGTCGGGGTATGTGTAATAATTTAAAAAATATGTATATCTTACATGTCTTATATTATATTTTAAAAGTGCGATCAGCCCATTTAGCTGCTAACAGATTTTAATATTCCCTAGGGATTTTATTAATTTACTTTTATGGTGGTTTAGCGCGAGTGTTATAAAAGAATGAAGCTATAAAACGGTATTAAATCTGTTTATTGCCGCAAACTCGTTGGTTGTTTTGCGAAATATTTTCTGATAATTTACTATTTCATGACTATCATTTTATTAATGACATACACACTTACATATATTAGCAGAATAAGGGCTAGTTTTACATGTATATATATTAATATTTCAAATTATTCATTTTTTGTTGTAATTATCCATTGAAAATCTTAATTGGTAGTTTAAAGGCCATAGCCGGATAAGACTGTCAAAATAGTCCAAGCGGAAATTTTATCCCAAATTTTATGGAAATGTTCGGCATCACAAAAGATGAAGATTCACCAAATTTTAGCACAAAATATTGACATCATGGTGATCATTATCTTTTGCTCGACAATCCTCTGTGGATTCTGGCCTGCTCCAAGATTAATCGCAATTCTGTTCAGGTTTCTGGCGCCACCTTCTGATCTTTAGTATCCCTAAGTTGGTCTCAACTTCATCTATCCACCTAATTCGGTCGGCCTCTGCTTCTAGTTTCTAGTAGGCATTCGTATTATGTGTCCGGCCCATCTATGTCGTTGTGTTTTAATGAACATTACAACATCTGGATCATTAAAGAGTTGGTATAATTCGAAATTAAATCTTTTGCGCCGCTGCCTTTGGTCGTTTATAGCTATGAAATATTTTACGGAGTACCGTACGCTCGAATATTCCCAGCAGTATTTTATCCTTCTGCGTTGGAGTTCATGTGTCCGCGTACAGTGTTTTGCATATAATAATTTTGGAGTTTTTTTTTTGATGTTTCTTAAGTGGGATTGTTTTTGGATTCCATAGTATGCCCATTTTGTAAGGTTCATTCGTCTTTTTTTTTCTTCACTTGTTTTAATGGTAGTAGTCACTAGCCAGCCAAGGTATGTAAAGCTGTCAAATACGATCAAAGATATGACTGCCAAATATTGTTTTCCGTTTCTCATTTGCTATAGAATCTTTAAGCCTGCCACTCACGTTCCAACGCCGCAGTACGATTTTGTCGAATGATACAAAATTGAACGTAATTTGATCGTGTATTTGCACCATTCGACCAAATCGGTGCGATTTGACAGCAGACAAACAAGTCAGTCTGCAGCAGTACGACAGTGTTGATTTGGTTCGTAAATTTGAATTTGTATATTGTGATAACGACAAAATCGTACGAGTGCAAAAAAAAATCATTTGCTGGTAAATTTCGAAAACGGCTTGTAGCTAGAAGTATTTAAGAGATTTCTTTGGCATTTATAAAGAACAAAGTGTCTTTGGAAAATAAAATCGATATCATATCATGATAAATCCGCTAAAAATAAAGCTGTAAGTATTTTGGTTGCTAAATTTCAAGAAGTGAAAGCGGATACTAATGAAGAGTTGGTAAAAAAGAAAATTAATAATATTCGAACATGTTACAAATGGGAATTAAAATTATCTGGATATAATCGCAATTCTTCTAATAAATGTACGTGACAGCTTGTATGTATTTTCAGCAACCAATCTTTGCACCACCACCTACATTTCTTGTATTTTTTTCGTTTACACAAAGAGCAAGAGATGCTAAAAGTATATCGTTATGTGACATGTTTCTGATTTAAAAGTAAAACTCATACTGCAAAATTGGTACGTGTGTGTTTCCATCCGATTTTCAACATTATTGTACTGCAATTGCATTCGACAAAGTACTGCGCCGTTGGAACGTGAGTGGCGGGCTTTAGTCACCAACGTACAAAATATTGGCACATAACCTCAAAATTCCATAAAACGTCAAAAATCGTTTTTTGGTCATAACTCGCTTAATTTTTGACCAAAAGAGACTTTGTTTTTTTTATTTTAAAATTTTTTTGTGTTCTACACTACAAAACTATTTAAACGAAAATGAGAGTTAGAGGCAAATTTAAATTGATTTGAGTGTTTAACACTGCTTTAACACTAACAAAATTTTAAACACCTATAAAATGTAACAAAAAATATGGATCGCTCGAAAAAAATATATGTGATGTACGACCACCAAAACTATCTTCAAGTTTTTTTTTGAATTTTTAAGCTGGCACAAGGTATTTAAAAATCGAAAAAACTGTTTTTTGTACTTTTTTTTTTAGTTTGGATCCCAGATGAACCATTTTGGACCCTTAGAACCATACATAAACATATTCAATTTCATTTTCTTCTCCATAATATAACATTCCAATACTAAGCCAGAAGACTAAAAAACCGGATGGAGTGTAGGAAGATTCTTAGGTCCTTTTAACTTCTACATGCGACATCAAAAAATCAGATAATTTTTGAGCTTCTGATTCTGATTCAACAATATATCAAATATAACACAAGCCAGCAAAAAAATGGCAAAATATTCGGAAAATCAAAGATTCTAACCAGATTTTTGTGCTTTAATTCATCATAACTTTTATTCTAAGAGTCCAGAATGGTTTATTTGTAGTCCAAATTAAAGGTATTGATGTTAAATGATGGATTAAATAATTTCCACAAAAGTAACGTCTGTCTAACTAAAACTGTAACCCATAAACAGCGAAAAATACGATACGGTGAAAACCTCGGAGAACCGAAGGTTCTAATCAGATTTTGCTCTTTTAAATCAACATAACTCTAGTTCTAAGAGTCCACAATGGTTTAACTGGAATTGAAATTAAATCCATTGATGTCATCTTTTTAGACAAAGAACTTTCAAAAAAGTAGGGCATCTCTTACCAAAACTGTTACTCAGTACACGGCGAAGAAACGGCAATAAACCGCAAAAAACCGGTTTCGTCAATTTTTAAATATCTTGTACCACTTTAAAATTTTTAAAAATATTCTGAAACATAGTTGTGATGATCAAACTACATCATATATATTTTCTTCAAGCTATTCGTATTTTTTGTTATTTTTTTATAGTCGTTTGCTATTTTAAAACGCTCAAATCAATTTGAATTTCCCGCCAATTCCCATTTTTGTTTAAATGTTTTTATAGGGCACAAAAAAATCTATTTTTGTTAAAAAATCAAGCGAGTTATGACCAAAAAACAGTTTTTAACGTTTTATGGAATGTTTAGGTAATGTATCAATATCTTGTGCCAAAATTTGATGAATCTTTATCTTTTGTGATGCCAAACAATACCCCAAAATTTGGGGTCAAGTTTCCCCTGTGCGAATTTTTGACATTCTTATCCTGCTATGCTCTTTGAGAATATTTTGAAAAAGTTCTTAGGCTACATGATAGTTTCGGGGTTTATCGGCCATGGTCTGGAATTGTTTCTCTTTAACATATCATCTGCAACCGTAAATGACATTATCAATGTATCGTAACTACACTCTAAAGCTTACACTCCTAGGTTAAGGTGTCTTTTACATTACATTTGATATACATAATTATATTTTTTAGTTTGTATAAGACCTCATATTTATCTTTCCATTTTCCTATCATGACATTGTGGGACTATCTGACAACAGACTCCCATTTTTTGAGTTTTTTGGTTAAAACCGTTTGGGGATTGTGCCTTCTTTTAGCGTTTAGTGTGCCAGTATAGTAAATACCACGAATAGCTAGCTTCCTAGTCAATTCATATCTAAATGATCTGAATTGAGGTGAGTTTCCAGTAAATCTCACACAACTCTCGGTTTATGGCCCTTTCCACCACAGTCGTCTAATGCTCGGTGTACACTAATCTATATAAAAGGCTAGGATGACTTGTCGACTTGTCGGACACCGTTTGTCCAGTAAGGTTACTACGCCACCTAGGAACGAAATCTGAACTACCAACATCTGGTACGAATACGAATAATTTTTTCGCAAAATTTTCAAAAATATTAGTTATAGTAATTTGAAAATAAGATTTAATTAACAAAATAATTTACAGCTTTATGTTAGTTTAGATTTAAACATCTAGCGCCACCTAGGAAGCAAATGTGACGTATTGACAGATAAAATACATTAAAATTATCTGACAGATAAATTGTTATATATTTATTTGCCAACTAAAGTACTGAATAAAAAGTTATCTGGAAAATAAATGGTGTTTATTGTGAGAGACATATATACGATATTAGAAGATTTAATGAAATCGGAGAGTATAATCAGTGTGATGTTTAAGGTTTACAAACTTAGTGCGAGAATATAATATTTGAAGCAGAATCGAACACATTAATTTTTCTAATGATAAAGACTTATTTAAAAGAAAGAGTTCTTACTTAGTTTAGGCATTCACTGTTTTTATAATCTTAATAAATAAAAAAATGAATTAATTAACGTTTCTAAAGAGATATTGGCGCTATTGATTAAATAATAGGAGTATAGGATTCCAAAATGAAAAATATCTACATGGTACCTAAGCTGTCAGATTCTTTTAATAATAAAATTCATTAAATTGTGTATATATCAAAAAGACTCAGAGTAACTATAAAAATGTCCAGAGTTTAGTACAAAATTTTTAAAACTATCAATAAATCTATATAATATATGGTATATTGATTTTAAATTCTGACAATTTCGTGAGACTTCTTGGATATGTGTTTCCAGGTACCTACCAGGTAGGTAGAATGGAATTACAATTACAATTATGGAATACAAGTTTGATTTGGGGACACAAAAAAATAACTTTATAAAAATGAAAACAGTTTACTGTTATTACAAATCAGTCATACATTTTTATGTAGTAATTAACAGCCTTCTATCAAATACTTTAAAAAAATAAAATCGAACACAAAAAACAAAATCACAAATTAGTAACCAAATATGTAATAGGTACCCATATATGGAATACAAGCATAAACTAACATATCGATAACAAAAATGGACATAAATGTATATGAAATTAAATAAATTTAAATAAGAAAATTGTGGAAAATCATAGAAGTAGCTTAATTCACTTACAGAAGTCACAGATCCATGTATCAAACTCTGGACCATTACAATCATAATAAGTCCAGAGCCCACACACTATGCACTCAATCTAGTTTTCTCCACTGTTATTCGAGGAAAAAAGTCTTTGGCAAAACATACATTCAGTATCAGCAGTGTCAGGAGATTCTTGGCCCAACAACTAATCAGGCTCACTGTCTGCATCAAACTCGATAATGTCCTGTTTCTCAAAGTCTTCTTCTTTAGAATTAGTTTTATTTTTGTTTGTTCGTTTGTTTCTCTTCGCAGTTTTCTGTTTATTTTTTGTGTTAGCTAATTTATTCTGCAGTAGAGTGTTTAAATTAATCGCTGAAGTCGAAGATACAGGTTCAGGTTGTACATTAGCACTTGTTTTTGGTACAGGTATTTGTGTCAGGGCTTTAGCAGGTTCAGATCCTGATTCCAGTGCAGTGATATTGGTTGTTCAACCGTCTCTTAGTCTGTTATTATTTTTTCTAATCAACATGCGTATTTCCACACTGTAGTATGTTAGTAGTTATGTGTAGTAACAGCCCCATAAAAGTCTTGTCTAACAGCTGCAGTTTTCGAGTTGTATGTGCAGGTAAAGAAACGATGTCCACGTTTTTTTTTCCTAACAATTTTTCTATTATATCGATGTTACGTGTGTTAGTATAGTGTCCATCTAGAATCAGTAAAACCTTCGATTCAGAAGTTAGGTTGGTGTGTTGAATGAAGTGCTTGAACCACTCTTTGAAGATATTCATTTCCTGAAGATCCTGGCGGACAGCCTCTTATTAGCTGAGCACTCATATTTTTTAGGAAGTAAGTAAGTAAGTAAGTGCAGCTATCTGGCGTTTCCCTCTGGAACAGATGTTTTCTGGTATCTTACTTTAAGGCCAGATACATCCACGTTGTAAATACGATTTGGTGGATAGTTATTTTTAGTTTA
The DNA here is from genome assembly GCF_040954645.1 of Diabrotica undecimpunctata. Taxonomy (NCBI): domain Eukaryota; kingdom Metazoa; phylum Arthropoda; class Insecta; order Coleoptera; family Chrysomelidae; genus Diabrotica; species Diabrotica undecimpunctata. The sequence goes on along the minus strand of NC_092805.1, from coordinate 114,768,878 downwards.
AATATCTTTAAAACGGTTGAAAAAAGCCTCCACTTTTTCCTTCGAATCCAAATTCTCTATCAAAAAATATAGGTAGCAGTTATTCTTCGTATCGAAAGTTTCTCTTCATGACGACTTAGAAATAACTTTAACCACTTTTTTCCAGCCATACCTGATTAAAGGGATTCTACAAACTGTTTTTCTTTGCTAGCATATACACCATACGGCGAAGATCAGTTCTTGTTAAACCGTGAAATTTGCTCTTCATTATCAGTATGTATTCTACCAGCTGATCTTCGAGTTTGGAGCCCAATATTGTATGTCGCCTTATTCTGGAGACTGTTCATCTTTTTGGCAAAACCGAAATAAAGTTTTCCTAGGCACTTGAAAATGCTGCACTGCTTTTAAATATCCCGTTTTCTTTTCCCGGATGAATTTTATAGCTTCTGTAATTTTTTCTTTATCAAAGGTTTTTGGTTATGGTTGATAGTGAAGCTGACATTCTGAAAACAAACATAACACACATTTTTTAAAAGAAATAATAATAAATAATAATAGTACATAATTTATGAAAAAAAAAGGCAAAATTATGGAATATTTCATAATTAGGCACTAACAACTGTCAGTATTTGGATTTTTATACTAGTTGAATCTAGTATCAATATTTTTTCAAGTCGCATATATTTTAATTACAGAAGATCGTAAAATGAAGAAATAAACGTAATATGGATATACTCAATGGTATAGCAAGTAGCAAGTCTGTATTCAGACAGAGAAGGGACATTTAATAATGTTACCACCAGCTGTTTGATAGGGGCTATGAGTAGACGAGGCGCACCTGCGGTAATATGCAGATGGATAAGGGCATCCCTGGAGAATATGACAGTAATGTCCACTCTGGGTAAAGCAACCATCAAAGCAAAAGTAGGTGGAGGCTGTCCACAAGGAGGAGTTCTGTCCCCTCTACTTTGGGCAACCTTGGTAGATGATCTCCTCAGAAATCTGTCCATAGAAGGCTTTTGTTGTCAAGGATATGCTGACGATATAGCAATCGTTGTCAGGGGCAGGTTTGCTCAGGTAGTGTCTGAGAGAATGCAAGCAGCCCTAAATATAGTTGACGACTGGTGTAAACAAGAGAGACTGATAGTCAATGCTCAGAAAACACAAATTGTCAACTTCACCAAAAAAACAGCACTACAAGGCCTAAAACCACCGGTGCTGGGAAGAACAGAGATTTCATTTGCCAAAGAAACAAAATGCCTTAGGGTATATTTTGATCATAGGCTTACATGGAATACTCACATTCTAAAAACCACACAGAAAGCTACTATGTCCTTGGGCAGATGTAGAAGAATGTGCGGTAAGAATTGGGGACTTAACCCCAAAATGACTCTATGGTTATATACAAGGATTATTAGACCCATGATAACCTATGGCTCGGTGACGTGGTGAACAAAGACGCAGCAAGTGGGAGCAATAAGGCTGCTAGGTAATACACAAAGGCTAGCATGCTTGTGTATTACGGGGGCCTTAAAAACAACTCCTACTACATCGCTGGAAGTCTTGTTGAATCTACCACCACTTCATATCTTTAAACAGGGCGAAGCCAGATCAGTGATGCACAGATTAATCCATAGTCAGCGACATATAAGCCAGATGCATGGTACTGACAACAGAAAGCTAATCGAGGAACTAAAAGCCGATATTGTGATGAGGAAACCTATCGATGCAATAGTTACGAGATATAGCTTTAACAATAGTTCACAATTAAGATACCAGGCAGGGAAGACTGGAATAAAGATGTACCCATACAAGCTGCTGCTACCTGGTACACGGATGTCGCAAAAACATCGTAGGGTCTGGGAGCCGGCATAGTAGGGACAAATCAAGGGATAGATTTCCCGGTAAGTCTATCTAAAGATGTGACAGTTTTCCAGGCGGAAATAACTGCAATCCATCACTGCGTGGAAGAAATAGAAAGGCAGAAAAGAACGTTCTGTTCAGTTGCCATCTTCACAGATAGTCAGGCAGCGCTTAAGGCACTCAATTCTGTAGAGGTTAATTCTAAGCTAGTATGGGATTGCGTGTGTGCCCTAAATAAACTAGGAGACCGTAGCAAGGTTACGTTAGCCTGGGTACCGGGGCACGAGGGTCATAAGGGCAATGAAAAGGCAGATGAAATGGCCAAACAAGGCTCATAATTGCCATTCATTGGACCGGAACCCTTCTGCGGAGTTGCTAAATCAGTAACAAAACGGCTACAAGGAAGTGGGTAGCTCACAAAAATCTCGAATGGTGCGACAAAGACCAGGACAAAGACAGGCGAAACAGTTCATTACAGAACATTCGCCAAAATTTACGGCAGACCTAATAAGCAAAGACAGGAAAACAGTCAAGGTCATAGTAGGTCTTCTAAAGGTCCTGATCGACAGGCGAGTAAAACTGCGGTTTTGTGGCTCGTCGGTAAAGCTCGCCAGTGTATCACTGCAATACCGCGGTTTTATATACCGACGAGCCTGGCTTGTGGCTCGTCAGTTTGTTTTATTTTTTACTTGGCTCGTCATTTAAACTCGCGCGTGTATCACTACTGGCGAGCAGAACCGGCAGTTTTCAGCGACCGTTGAAGTGAAAAAATGAGTTTTTAATCACGGATATGCGAACTCTCAGCCACGACTTTTTATTAGAATTTATATATTGTTTACGAGACTGTGTTTGTTTATTTAAATGTACATCGCCAGAATACAAAAACAAAACAACTCGACTTACCGCATATGTTAAACTTTTAAATACCCAACATCTAGGGCGTCTCCGATTTTTTTTGTAATTTCGTAATATGCTATAGCGAAGTAACATAAAACTTAATTTTCAGTTGAACACGACATGTTAGCTGTGGACGGTGGACAATGACTGTTTTGCTCGCTAGTCGATCAGCACCAACGAGCCGCGAGTAAAACCTTCGTTCTTAAAACTGCGGTATTATGGCTCGCACGTCGATCACCCACTTAACAGGGCACTGTAAGTTGAATAGGCACTTGAAGCTGATGGGATTATCAGATGATGACCTGTGCAGATTCTGTCACCTCGAAGAAGAAACAGCAGAGCACATTTTATGTCAGTGTGACAGTCTGTCAAATGTGCGGTTTTTTGCATTAGGAGAAGAAAATCCACCAGCAAATAGCTTCATGGAAGGTACAGTCTCGAAGCTACTAGACGTTATAAAAAGGATCAGGCTAGAGAATGTTATCTAGGACTAGAGGACCACAATAGATCTGAAAAGGTCGCAGTGGAATAGGCCAAAAGGCCACCTCTCTTAATCTAATCTAATCTGTATTCAGACATAATAACCAATAATACTCGTTTAATACATACCGGTGAAATTTTCTGCGAGACGATAAAACAAAACACTCCTACCACATGCGTATCGTTCGCGTAACTGACACAAAGGTGTGAGTGCGATATTAAAGAGAGCCAGTGAAGTAGAAGATGGTAGTGTATTGCGTTTCAAACTTATATTTTCGGAGAAATGAAGGTATTCCATATTAGGATACTATTCCATATTTGGTTACTTTTCTCTATAAATAATTCTGTATTCTTTGATAATAAGTTTAAATGGAGATAATAGAAATGGGTTGTTGCTTGGAGATTTTGATTTTACAGTAAAGCTATTTTTAAAAAGTCCACTAAACAATCCATAAGGAAAATTTCTTCTGAAAAAACCAGATATGTAACAGAACTTTTTATGTCTGGAAGGGAAGGTTTAGAGTGCAATCAGCCAAATACGAGTAATTTCGGGGGATACCAAGTAAGTGAAAATATCATGAAAACTACGTTGGCTCTAACTCTCACTTCTAGTGCTATTTAAATAACCACTGCTCAAAATTGCACATTTACCATTAATATAAATAATTGCCCGACCACAAATTAAACATATTTAGGATGCAATTATGAATATACAGTTATAGTGTACCTTCTTGTTAGTTTTAGTTTTCTAATAATGTTTTTTAGTTAGTTATATAAATAAATTATATTATTTCCTTCCTTAAATCATTACTGCCCTCAGCTATGCATCGGACAGTAAACTTCATTCTCGGGAGGAAAACTAGCACTTTGCTCCCTTGTTATACAAATAGCTCGTTATTCATTAAATAGATTGATTAAAGTCTTTCGTATATCGTATCTTAGACTATAAGTAATTTTTTTTTTAATTAATCTCTCGATTTTAAAAGCCAACTTTATGTTTCCAGATTATTCACAATGACTATTTTGTACAACACTAATAAAGACATATTGTATAATATTAAATATTATTATGTTGTTTTCCCGATGTTATTAATTAATTTCTTCAGAGTCTCCTGAGTTTTACTGCTAGCGTATTTTTAAGAAGATTTTAATAAAGTTATCAATAATCTAATTTTAAAATTTGACGGCAGCTCGCCATAAATTTTCAAGTGTTTGGAATTAATTACCGCTTAATCGAAAATATTGATGACCAAACAAATAGATATGCAAAACGTTGGAAATTAGTCAAGCAATTAGAACGGAATTAGAGAGCAAGGAGCACAAAGAAATTACATCTAAAAGTTCTAAGTCTTTAAACCATCTGGCGTCGGCATCTGACACCGCGAAAGAACGCCTATTTCTAGGTTTATTGTTGTCAAAATTGGACTCGACAAAAGTTAATCAACTGAGGCTAAAGTCGGATTAAGAGTATAATGAAATGTCTATTAAGGGGAGAATGTAGGTGGCGCTGCGTGTACTAGCGTTGCGCTATTGTTTTCGCTTCCATTTTCTAATTCAATTTATTATTCTATTATTTTTAACGAAGCTCTTTTGTATCCTGATAAATACTCAATTAGTCTATTTGGGGAGTTCATCGTGGATTCTGGAGGTATTTTATCGTTAGAGCCAATGCACAACGAAATCTACTATGTTGTTTATTAAAGCACACTGAAAACAGGAAACAAAATAACTTGATGTGCATAATTGAAACGTGTTTATTCTATTCTGTTCTATTATATTCAACGAGAAAATACTCAACTGCTTAATGATACATTAATATTTACATAGTTTATATCCTCGCTTATAAATAAGTAGAAAATTGTAACGTAATTAGCAATTTAAACCAGGTATTCGGTAACCTTGCTATTAGTTATTAACCAACATAGTATTCAATAATTAAAAAATTGAAAAATTATGTTTTTTTTTATTCTTACTTATTCTATTCCTTATTATATATATATATATATATATATATATATATATATATATATATATACTTGGGCCTCAAGACTCCGCTCTGAGTCCCGGCTCAGTTCGGCGACTTGGTGCTCAAGGGGTTGGGCCCTTTTTTTTATAAAGTCTAGTAGCTTTGAGCTATATATATATATATATATATATATATATATATATATATATATATATAAGTATATACATGTTATAATAGAACGGATAACAAGAGAAATCGGAGAGAAGTTTGTACCATATTTATTGACGGACCTTTCGAACATATTGCACTATCGAAATTTGTTTTAAAAAATAACCTGCTATAAAAAGAATAGCAAAGAACTAAATCAACTGGAATATTTAGAGAATATTCTCTAAAAAATTCTTTAAAAAATTTGTTGCGTACCTACGCAATTGTTTTTGGACAGTTGATAGTTAAAAACTGTTAAAGTCATAGACTACAAGCCCATGGGACATTCTTAAGACCTAGCATGAATGATATATAAATCTGTACTACAAGATGTAGTACCAACTTTAGAAAGTATGCCGTCAATTTTTATCGGTACAGGTGGCTATACAGATAAGATAAACTTACCACTCAAGGGGAGGGGGTATTTTGGCCAAAGACTTTTGTACGGCATTTATAACTTAGGTAGTACAAAATAATGGCCTGTGATCTAATACCGTACAAAAATATTGGTACCAGTAGCAGGGACAATCTTTGATTTTCGGAAAATTTTGACCCCATTTTTGGTAATTTTATACAGTACAGCATTTATACACAGAGTTTCAAATTGTTAGTTAGATTACTTTTTTTGAAGTGCCGTACATATCGGCTGGTACAATAGTGAGAAATCTAGGATGCACACATTTATTTTTTGGTACAAATAAGGTCATTTAAGCCAATAAGAAACTCACTGATATAAATTTAGTTGCACAAAATATTAAAACTTTTGGACATGCTGTACATTTTGCACGGTACATGTGCTTATGAGACGAAAATTAATTTCCCTCTGATAAGTATCAAAATTTTCTATACGTCATTGATATATTTTGTTAATATTGACATCAATTTATTATCAACAAAAACAAAATGCCGTCCAAAAAATAGTCTTAATAACTTTAAAATATTATAGTCCAAGTTGTGAGTCCACTCTCGTAAGAAAAATGTTTCTGATTCGGTTTCTTTACGGATTCCTGTTCAAAAATATCCCGTTTAAACAAATCAGAAGGGCGCAGACCATAATTGTTGTACAGTTTAAAAAATTTCAAAAATAACTGGTTTTTTTCTCTGAGTTTTAAGTTACAAACAATATAAAATCTCAAAAAAGCAAAAATACCCCATTTTCGAGGCTGGAAAATTCATATAAAAATTATTATTTTTTAGGTTGCCAAGTGCGTAAATTGAAGAGCAGTTTTGAAAAGGTCTATTAAAGTTGTGTTCTTTTCATTATCAAGATATTTATCCTAAGATAATTAACAATAATAAGTTTTGGGGTGGCGTAAAGGGTCAATTAATAATTTATTAATAATATAGAAATAATTTTATCTCTAATTGTTCGTTTTTATCGTATTCTTAAAAGTAATCAAAAACATGTTTCAGTTTGAAGCGCTGTAAAACCCATTAAACGAATGAAATTATTTGTAGGAAAAAATATTCTTTTAAAAAACAATCACTATTATTGTTCTAATGTCATTTCATCGTAAAATGATTAAAAAAGGTTATAAGGCTTAAAAAATTTTTTTCAAAAATTTTTAGTTATTTTGGTTAATAATTTTTGTATTTTCCGTTTTACACTAAAAATTAATAGAAATAAAGTTGGAGATAATTTAAGTTGTGTCTAATAAAATTTTCTGTAGGGTTGCTTGTTTACGAGATACAGTGCCAAAATGATTTGCACTCCTTATTCCAAGATGGCGAGTATTCAAGAACCCGGTCAATTTCGGAGCACTGTGAAATTCAGATGAATTAATGAAATTAAAAAAATTTGCAGTGAAAATTATTCTTTAAAAAAATTCTCCATAATATTGTTTTGATGTAATTTTTTTCTAGTCCCAAGAGAAAATTTCTTCCAACATGTTTAGGTGTTTTTGTTTATAACTTATTTATTTTCCATATTATGATAAAAAGTAACACAAATAAAGTTGTAGACAAGTTTATTTGCTACAAATAATTTTAAAAAAAATTTCTATAGGGTTGCTAGTTTACGAGATATAGTGTGAAAACCCTTTGTACCCTTTTTTCCAAGATGGCGGCTGCGAGACGAGAATGGCGACCCCAAAAACTTAAAATTAAGCCTATATTTACTTTCCTAACACCTCAAAAGAATAAAATTGCGTCCTTTAAGAAATGCATGCTAAGCCATAAAAAATGTAATATTTCAATAGACTATAGTTTTTTTTTCATTTGTCTACTTTGAAATAACAAATAATAGCCACAGTATTTAAAACATAACATAATAAACAGATAACCACATTGTTTTGTTGACCGTAGGAATTAAGATTTATTGCAATCCCATCTCTAGAGTATATTTATTATAATGCTCTAAAACTAATTTTTTGGTTTGCTTTAGCCTTAATGGCAACACAAAAAATTAATAAGTAAAAAAGTAATATGCTTTATTGTCACTAAAAATTATACATTTATGGACAAAGCTTATAACAATAAGACAAGAAAGAAGAAAAAACTCAGAATAAGAATTGTTTGTACTTATAAATAAAAAAAAACAATAAAATTCTCCAAAAATTTAACATCAAAAATACTATCTAATTAAGAACCTACAAACTTCGTAAAATGTACCTAAAAAAAAATAAAAATTAGGAAAGCAGATTAATGCATTAAGGGATCAAATATTCTACCTCCTTGTGCTAAACAGTAACCAAATCTGTCATACAGATTTCTCCTTAAATTTTGGAGTAGGGCTGGTGTAATGCTTGCAGAGAAATGAAGCATTTTTGCCCTTAATTCGACTTCGTTTGTGGCCCTTTCAAACTGATGCCTATAAATGTTTTCTTTGAGAAGAAAACCCAAAAAAAAATCGTTAGGCGCTAAGTTACAGGAACCCACGTGCCATTTAATTGTATCACGTGTACTTATCAGTCGATCAGGAAACGTTTGATTGAGGAAGTCAATAGTTGCTCTAGAGTTGTGAGCCGAACACCCATCCTGTTGGAAATAAACCTCCTAAAAATTAACGGGAAGGCGTCGAACTGCCAGAATGATCTCTTTAAGAAAAAGTTGTAAATGTTTGGACCCGTTTAGGTCTCCATCAATAAAAAATGGACCGACAATATGGTCGCCTAACATCCCAGTCCGAGGATAATACCTTGCAATGGATGGATTGTGTTTTTTATGTAATGAAAATGAAGATTTGGACGTAAAGGTGAATAGAGGAGCAGAGTGCGGCTCGGACCACTGCCTGATAATAGGAAAAATATATACACCATTCGTAGACAGGAACCACACAGACATCAACAAAGAACACAGAGAAAAAATAGAGAGAACTACGTACACCTTAGATAATCTAGATAACGAGAGCACACAGTTACTTTACTCCTGGAGACTAACACAAAAACTACAGGAATCACACAGATCAACGACGGATGAATACGAACATATAAAAAACTGCATGAAAGACGCAGCGCTAGAAGCCTTAGGGCCACAGGTACGAAGAGTAGATAAACCATATTGGTGGGATAAAGAAGTGGAAGACAAGATTAAAAGAAAGAAGGAAGTACCTATATCTACAGTTATTACAACAGGGAGACGAACATACAAAACAACAATATAAAAACTTGAATAAAGAAGTCAAACGAGAAGTGGTTAAAAAGAAAAATAGTACATGGGAACAAAAATGCCATTACCTAGACAACCATATAGGAGGGACAAAGAGCTCTGAAGCCTGGAGAACTATAAAAACGATGAGAACAACGACAAAAAACCAAGTTATAATAAATAGAATACCAGAGAACACATGGGTAGAGCATTTTGAGAACTTATTAACAGAGAGAAGAGAAAGGTTTAAACAGACAAATGAACAAGTGGAAGTAGAAGGAGGAATCGAAATATCAATAGAACAAGTGAATGAAGCAGTTAAGGGAATGAAATTAAAAAAAATCTCCAGGCCCAGGCGGAATACATCCAGAGTTGATTAGGTATGGATCATCAAAACTGTTTGAGATGATCCGAAAATTATTCGAAAGATGCTTAAACGGAGAAGAAGTTCCAGAAGAATGGAGACAATCGTATATCTCTCCAATACACAAGAAAGGCACAAAGATGGATCCTAAAAACTATAGAGGGATCGCAGTGATTGCTACTATAGGCCGACTATACTCAAAAGTACTACGAAACCTGATAGAAAATGATATCAAAGACAAACAACCCGAAGAACAAGCGGGATTTAGGGCCGGACGCTCCACTATGGATAATATCTTCACATTAAAAATTGCAATGGAAAAACGAGTGCAGAGAAATAGAGAAACTCATATAGCTTTAATAGATTTGGAAAAAGCATATGACAGTGTACCGATCTCCCAACTATGGATAGAAATGGGTAACTTGAAAATAAACCCAATTCTTATTAACGCCACTCAAAAATATTACGAACAAAACTGTGCAAGAATTAAAATGGGACAAGAAATCACCTCTCCTTTTCAAACAACAAAAGGACTAAGACAAGGCTGCTGTCTGTCACCCACCTTATTTAAAATCTACTTGGACAGATCCTTAGTGAAATGGGTAAAAAAATGTAGAAACATGGGAATAACGGTGGAAGAAAACAAGCTATATACACTTTTCTTTGCGGATGACCAGGTAAAAATTGCCGAAGACAGCTACGATCTTAGCTATATGGTAAGAAAACTGCAAGAAGAATATGAGGTGGCAGGTCTAAACATGAATATGACAAAATGTGAATATCTCTCAGTGGGAACAGATGAAATATGTGACCTAGTCTTGGAAGACGACAAAATCAAAGGCGTGCAATCCTGCAAATATTTGGGGGTCATTTTCAACAAGAAGGGAAATAGCGCAGATGAAATCAGGGAAAGAATAAACAAGGGCAGAGCAGCGACCCGTGCCTTAAACTCTCTTCTCTGGCAAAAAACAATTCGACGAGAAACCAAAAAACACATTTACGGTAGTATAGTCCAAAGTATTACACTTTACGGTTCGGAAGTATGGGACGTCACCAAAGCTAATAGAAACAAACTTATGACGACAGAAATGGATTATCTGAGACGAAGCTGCGGTAGATCGAAACTGGAGAGAGTTAGAAACGAACAAATAAGAAACGAAATGAAAATGGAGAGAAATATCAAAGATGACATAGAAAGAAAACAATTAATCTGGTTCGGACATGTTAAAAGAATGCCAGAGTACAGATGGCCTAGGAGAGTACTGGAATGGATCCCTCCTGAAAGAAGAAAGAGAGGACGACCACGGAGAAGTTGGCGCAACGATATTGATGAAGCAATGGCGGCAAGAGACTTAGAAGAGGCAACTGCATATGACAGAAAAAGATGGAAATTGGGGGCGGAGAAGCGGCGACAGCCGTAATAAATCCGTTATTATATATAAAATGAAGATTCGTCAGAAAATAAAATATTTTTTAAAAAGTGTACATTTTTATTCTGTTTATCTAACATAAATTCACAAAACTCAATCCGCCTAAAGTTATCTTCCAGAAACAGTTCTTGTGTTGGTTGTATCTTAAAATAGTGATACCCATTTCATTTTGAGAACTCGCTAGACAGTTCGAGCATTCACGTTAACTTCCCTAGCAATTTGTACATTATTGCAGGATTCACGTGGTTCATTACTTTCATGACATTTTTACAACTGTTTACACATCCCGAAGTTTAAAAATGTTTAGTGGTATTTTTGACTGTTGTAACACTTGGTGAGGATATATTTTCGAAGGTAACAATAAATAAATCAATTACTTCGCGTATCGAATGATCCTGAAAGTACAATGTTACAAGTTGCACTTTTTCTTTTTTTAAAAGGTATTTTAATAATTATTTGTTTATTCTTTCAGAACTTCGTTTGAAATTTGTAATGTCAATGTGACAATTACGACAATTCGTACCTACTGTGAAATGAATATAGAGGTGGAAAGCTGTAACATGTCACAGCGATTGCCATTGTGTTGTATGGTTAATAAAACAGTGTCGTGATCTGTATACCACACTGAGTACTTGAAAAATATGTACAATTTTCAACCATTTATTATAATCGGCTATGAATTAGTTTGATAGTTTTTACTTACATTTTGCCCAAAAAGTGACTACCGTACAAGAATTATTTATCTTACCGAAAAAACAACAATTCTTTTTTCAAATACAGATAACTGTTTATAAACATTTGCAAGAACCATAACTTTTTGACATCATAGTTGCCAAAAATTCCTTTACGTATCAAGTAATTATTTGGAATCGATGCCGTACATTTTCCAATGACTTCCATGAACAATCTATTTGTACGGCATTAGGTCGCAGATCAGTGTATCATCCCTATACTTACGTATAGTTCACAGACGTGGACACTCACCAAGTCTAATATGGATAAAATAGTAAAGGCACAAAGAGCGATGGAAAGATCAATGCTTGGGGTGAGACTTATAGACAAAAAAAAACAAATAAATGGATTAGAAGCAAAACCAAAGTAAAAGACGCAGGAAACCATGCTGCCAAATTAAAATAGAGCTTCGCAGGACACAATTCACAACGGATGGATAAAAGATGGAACCACGAAATACAACAATGTAGACCATGGTTAGGAAAGAGAAGCAGAGAAAGATCACAAATGAGATGGGCTCATGATATTAAGAAGATCGTATGACACAACTGGAAGCAAGTGGCGCAAAATAGAAAACATTGGATTGATTTGGAGGACGCCTACGTCCAAAGTTTGATTACTTAAGGCTGAAGAGATGTCGCAGATCATTATTTGTATTACCTACCTAAGTTATAATATAAATGCCATACAAAAATGTTTGACCAAAATACACCTTCCCCCATTGAGTGGTAAGTTTATCTTACCTTTGTATTGACGACATAGTTTTTAAAGTTGTTATATATTGTAGTATTGTAGTATTTATATGTATTTATGCTGCGTCAAAGGACCTTTTAAAATGTCTCATGGGCTTGTAGTCTATCAGTATGCTCAAAAAATCAATGTCTGATGAGGCTCTTGACGCTAATGGGTCTTCTTCTTCATTTCATTTTATTCCTGTGTGGAAATTAATTTTTATATTTTTCTATTTTAGATAGTACATTTGATGTTTTGTGTAATTCCATATGATAAATATAATTGTTTTAAATAAATTCGAAATTCGAATGAATCTATGAATTGAAGTCAAATTATTAATGTAAAAATTGTTAAATAATAATAGCAATTTACTGTTTTTTACCATTTAGCAAAATGCAGGATGTTAAAATGTATGGATACTTACGTAATAGAATGTAGTATAGGGCGTCAATAAATTATTTCATCAATAACACACCATGACGTCACTTTTACTTTTACTCCCCAGAGAATAAAAGTACTTTGTCTCTCTAGGGAGAAAAAGAACGACTTTGCTCCCTTTAATTTTTTTTTACTAAAGACACAGAAGTGTACTTACATTAAAATCTGGATAGTAAGACCAATTATCAATTTGTTTCTAACTTAAATTACTAATGAAATCTTAAAATTAGGTGTCTACTCACTAGTATCTTTCCTATTATTTCTAATAACTAGCATTAAATTTAGCATGCATACTCGCACAACACTTTACTCTGCTTTTCACTCACTCATTATACCAGTTCAAAAGGGTTTGTTCTTTTGAGCCTTTTCTCTAGGTTCGTATTGTCGAGGAGCTGGATAGCCTCGACGTTTACATGATGATGGAGTCGTTGTTCACGGCTCCCTGCAAATTTCTTGATTATCTGATTGACGTCTTCCATCTTGAGGTCCCGGTGAAGGTCGTTGTTCCTAACGTACCAAGGCGCATCTACGATGTTCCTCAGCACTTTATTCTGGAATATCTAGATTAATTTGATGTTACTAGGCTTGGCACAGCCCCAGAGTTGGCAGCCATAGGTCCATACTGGTCTCAGTATTTGTTTATAGATTAGGAGTTTATTATTTATGGATAGAGAGGAATGTCTTCCCATCAACCAATACATTTTCTTGTAGCGGATGCCTAGTTCTTCTCTTTTCTTTTTATCTCCCTTTAATGAGGCCAGGAAATGTATACTTTGAATAAACGTAGGTGTAAAATTGTTTTTAGACACGTACCCTTTGATTATTTGATTCTTATGTTAAAAATGACTCACATCACAAAATTTCGTGAATGTGCCTCAAAAACTATAGAATTACCAAAACTTTAAGAATTGCCCATTTTTCAACTAGGGCGTTGCAGAAGCTACTTCACATAGCTGCTTTTACCAAGACCCATTCACTAACCATTCACCCTCCTCATTTTTCAACCGGATATGGGACCGACTACGGAGGAGTTCTATTTAAAGCTAAACAATTCAAAATATAAAATAATAGAACATTTTAAGGCAATTATGAATACATAAGTAGTAAATTAAAGGATGAGAATTAGTAACCGCGATGACATTATAATTATGTTGAAAAGGACTCAAGTTAAAACAAACACTAACTGTATGTGTTATTGCTAAGTTGATTCACGATATCTTTGGACATATAGTAGAATTACTCGTTGACTAAGATAATCCGAATTTAATGAAAGTATCTAGCGGCTGTTTCAGCTTAATATCTAGAGATAACCAAATTATCTTGCCAACAGCCCCAATTTAATCATAATCGACGTAAGTTTCGACAGTTTATCGCTTTCCGTTGGGGTCGTTCCTCCCCACCCGTCGACTATCGATATAATGCTGCAGGTGGCGGGTCCTTTATTAAGTTTCGGATATTCTCCTACGGTTATATGCCGAAAATCTGTCGACGGGGAGCAGTTCCCGCCGGGTCCATGACGGTGCTTACAACTTTTGACCCATTACAAGGTCGTTTACAACGTTACAACTTACTTAACAAACTCACTTGAGGGTATTGACTTCACCCACACCGTCATTATTACTAATGGTCGAAAAGTGAAAGAAGTTAGGAAGCGCGAATAGGCCAATCCAATAGAATCGCATTAGATTCTTTTGTAAAAACTAGCTGTTTGAACATAAGTTCAAAAAGCGATATCTTATGAATTGTACTTCATTTATAAATAATAAATTAACAAAATATTTTAAAGCGTTACAAACGTTCATGTTTTTTTTTTAAGTAAGGCAATGCAAGCAGCCATTTTTTACTTATAAACACTCATATACATTTTTTTTTCAAAAAGTGCACAAAAACCTGTGATTTCGCTGAATATAAGGATAATATCACAAATATTCAGCTTTCAAATTTCTAGAAAGTTTCACTGACTACATATTGCACAACTGAAATTGTTTATTCCAAAAATCTTTTATCTACAACGTTATTATGCGTAAATTTTTGGTTCTACACAAAATTTGGCTCTGGTAAATTCTGAAAGCACTAAATTGAAGACGAAAACTTATTTTATCAAATTAAATAATTTCACAATTAAAAAATTTATGTTAAATATTGTAAAATAGGTTTGTAAAAGTATTGTGACTTTAAGCTTAAACTACTACTACTACTACTTGTCGGTTTATAACGTTCTCCGCTGTTTTCCGACTTCCAATCGCCACTTAGACCGGTTGTTCCATAGATCTTCTTCTATGGCCCTCTCTCTCAGTTCTTTATTTATTCCTTTGCTCCAACTTTTTCTCGGTCTACCTCGTTTTCTCTTTCCTTCTGGTTGCCACTTTAGTATTTCTTTTGGCATTCGTTGTTCGTCCATTCTTTGTATGTGTCGGGACCAGATAAGTTGTTTTGTTGTTAGGTCATCTGTGATTGTTCGTTTGATTCCCATTATTTCTCTAATGCGTTCGTTGGTAATCATTTCTCTTCTAGATCTTCCTGCGGCTCTTCTCCAAAAATCCATTTCTGTCGCTTAAAATAGTGATACCTAGGTATTTGTAGTTACAGCAGTGCTTTATCGTAGTGTTATCGTTTAATATGAGATCTTTTTGTTCTGCTCCAATGCACAGGTATTGGGTTTTCTTTTTATTTACTTCTAGACCCCATATATCATACTCTTCAATTAATTTTCTTGCCATATAGTTTAAATCGTCATAATCTTGAGCCATTATTACTTGATCGTCTGTAAAGTTAAGCGTATATACCATAGTATTGGTGAGCGGTATCCCCATTGTCCTACATTTTTGTTTCCATCTTTTTAAAGCACTTTCGAGGTATATTTTAAATAAAGTGGGAGATAAGAAACATCCTTGCTTTAATCCTTTTGATGTTATAAATCCTGTTGTTATTTGTGTCCCTGCTTGTATCTTTGTTATTGGTTGGTTGTATAGCACTCTGACGGCTTTTATTAATTCTATATTAATATTCGTGCTTTCCATTAATTGCCACAGCTTCTTCAGTGGAACGCTGTCGTACGAACAATATATGAATCTCTTGATTCCTTGCCATCTTTTTTTCTATTATCTGGGTTAAGGAGAAAATGTGGTCAATAGTGGATCGACCCGTACGAAATCCTGCTTGTTCTTCTGCTTCATAATCTAAATATTCTCTCTCGATTCGGTTCTTTAACACCTTTCCATATATTCGACTCATAGATCCGGTTACAGCTATTCCTCGGTAATTTTCACAATTATTTTTATCACCCTTTTTATGTATAGTGCTGAGGTATGATATCTTCCATTCCGTAGGGATTTCGCTTGTGTTTATTCATTCTTGAAAAAGTTGTCGAAGACATTCGTACAATTTGTTCGTTCCGTACTTAAACAATTTTCTGGGTATATCTCCTGGTCCGGGTGCTTTGTTCCTCTTCAGCTGTTTACATACATTTTTAATTTCCTCTGTTGTTAATCTTATTGGCGAGCCAACTATTGAAATTCTATCTTGGTTTTGACTTCTATGTTCCTGAAATTCGACTCTATTCTCTACCAAAAGTCCTTTGAAATGCTCTTCCCGGTCTTCAGATTTTATGCTCTGTATTACTTCTTTATTCTTTTCTTTTGTCAATTTTTTTTATCAGTTTTTAGCTTTCTGTACTTCTGGTTCCTCCTAGATAAGTATTTAGTCGTTGGCAGTTTCTTTCCCAAGACTCGTTCTTCTTCTTAGAGATTTTCCTTCGTACTTCTGCTAGTTTTTCCTTATATTTTATTTTGTTTTGTAATGATTTAAAACTTGTCACACAAGTGTCACACAAAAACATTAAAAAAAATTTAAATATTGTTGGTATAGTTGTCTTTAACATTTTTTTTCTTCCTCTATTTCGTTATCCCACCAGTATGATTTGTTTACCTTGGGTTTTATGTAGTATCCCATTGCTTCAAATGCTGCTTCGTGTAAACAGTTTTTTATATGTTTATACAGCTGGTCGATATTCTTGGGGGCGGGAATTTGTAGCTTTTTATCCAATCTATTTTTAAAAAAGTCTTACTTTTCTTCATCTAGGCTTCTGATGTTGTATCTTCGTTCCTGTATCTTTTCTGTTGTGTTTATAACTATGCGTGTTTCTCTGTGTTGTCTTCGGATTGGGAAGTGTATTTTTGAACGTAATAAATAGTGATCGCTACCGCATGTTGCGCTTCTCTGAACTGTTACATCTTGTACTCTTAGTCGGGTTTTTTATTTTGTTACAATATAATCGATTATTGATTTTAAGTTTCGTGTTTTTTGAGTCCATGTATAGCTGTGTATGAGTTTAAGATCATTTAAGAGTTTAAGATCATTAAAAATCAAGTCAACTCTTTTTTTAGATTTTAAAATTTTATTTAAAAAAAACTATTTAGACAAAAAAATTTAAATAGAGTCCTTTTAAACCGAGTCCTCCATAATGCGCCAAAGATAAAGGGTTTGAAAGCCAAGAGATTTTACTATTTCAAGAACTAAATTATTATTAGTAGAAAAAGGTATGAAATGATAGGATACTTAAATATTTATGTTTTAGAGTTATAAATAATATCTTATCTATTATCTGACTAACTATTACCTATTATCTAGCTATACTTATTATTTTTATAACTACTTTTTTTAACCGTAGATTCTTCTATAGTTGCTCCTATTGTCAGGACTGCTGTATCATCATCAAATATGGCTAGTTCAATGTTTTCTTTCTTCGAAATGTCAGATATATACAAAAGATATAGTACTGGTCCAAAAACGCTACCTTGTGGCACCCCTGCGTTTATTGGCTTTAACTCAGACTACTCGTTTTCCATTTTAACTCTAAATATTCGCTGGTGTAAATGACTGCAATACTCTAAATATTCGCTGGTGTAAATGACTGCAATATTTTAACGAGTTGCATAGGAAATATTTTCTTTGGCTTCATTAATAGGCCTTCGTGTCATACTTTGTCAAATGTTTTTGCGATATCCAGGAATCCTGCTGAACAAATTTTGGTACCTTCCAAGGCTTTCTCTATGTCGCTTATTATTGGATGGATCTGGTCAACTGTAAAGTGTTAATCACGAAATCCAAATTGGTGTTTCAGAATAATATTGTTTTGTTCAATTATATGGTTCATTCTTCGTCGTAGCAAATTTTGGAACAACTTTAAGATTATGGATAGTAAGGGGATTGGCCTATATGATATTAATTCATGATTATCTTGTTTTACTTTGGGTATTATTATGACCTCTGCAGTTTTTCAAAGAATGGAAACATATTTAAGTCTAAAGGATGCATTTATTAGGGCAGTAAGCTTTACTATGGCTTTTCTAGGTACTTTTTTTTATTATATCATCATTGGTCAAACCCAGGCACTTTTGTGTATTGATGTTCTTGATTAATTTTTGGTTTTCTTTTGTAGTAGTCAATTGTATGTTAATAGAATCAGTATCTACTCGTTCATCGTCTACATGAGTTTCCCCAGAGTTTGGTGTAATTTTAGAAGGTGTATTTATTTGGTGTAAGAAATATATTTTCTGAATAATCAGCTAACTTATCCACTTTCTCTTTAGAATTTCGTGCCCATGTTCTGTTTTCTTTTCGTAAAGAAGGTATATGTTGAACAGGCTCATTTATCTTTCTGGCCACCTTCCAGAGGGAGTAATCGGTGCATTCTTCATCAGTTAGTTCTCTCAGGTACTTACTGATAACTGTAACTGTGTGTAACTTATTTTTATTTTCAGTTATTTCAGTCCTGTGCCATACCTTTCGAGTCTTTATTTTATCCTGAATCAACTCTCCAATTTCTTCTCTTCTCTTCTCTTCTTCAGCCTGTTGGATGTTTATCATAAATAGCTCAGTTTTACGTTCCAATTTTTTTATAGTTTAAATAAATCCATTGACTTCAATTTTTGACGTGACAACGTCTTAAATTAGGTTGTGGCTCGGAGTCACTCATGAAAAAGTGTAACGCCCGCTCACGTCTGTTACGATGAGTCACCGAACGAGAGAGAGGCCCGCCGGACCGGCGAATGCCTTGCGTCTCTCTCCCACTCAAACATGATCGGTCCGCTGCGCGCGCAGCACTAGGGAATTAGGCGCGTTGAATCGGTGAAATTCACTCAAATAGAAATTAGTTAAGTTTAAGTTTACATGTACAATGTTTTAGTAAACAAAATATATTTCTATAGTTAAAATTTGTGCAATTCTTATTTTCATTCAATTCCTTGTTCCTATTGTGCAATTTAATAATATTCATATCAATAAATATTCTACCGAGAAAAAGACGTTGTCTTGTAAAATCTTCGCCCGTAAAACCGACTTTACAGGCAACCGATTTTTTCATTCATTTCTGATTGAAAGATTAACCTTCTAACCTGGAATCTACGGTTAACCTACAAAATGCAATTAATGGCATAGAACGTTGGTCCAAAAATGGCGTATAAAGTTTAATAAGCAGAAATCAGTTCATATTACTTTTACTAATAAGAAAATTAATTTTCTTCCAATTATCGTAAACAACAGCAATGTCTTTAATAAAAAAAACAGCGAAATACCTGGGTTTAAATCTGGACGTTAAACTCAAATGGAAGGAGCATGTTAAAAAGAAAACTGAACAGTTGAAAATAAAGTACAAAAATATGTATTGGCTGATAGGTAGGTACTCTTAACTTTCCATCCAGAACAAAGTACTGCTTTACAAATAGATATTGAAACCGGTGTGGAACAATGGCAACAATTGTGGAGCTGTATTATAAAAAGCAATGATAGAAATTTAGAAACGCTTCAGAACCAAATACTAAAGAATATTGTATGTGCTCCTTGGTATACTCGAAATTTAGATTCGATTGGATCGTCGATTTACGTAAAGTCGAATCGATTCCTAATGAAATTAAGAAAGTCGCCAGGAGACATGAAGAGAGGTTCCATAAGCATAAAGTACTTCAGCTTCTTATCAACCAACCCCAGACGTGAATGCTCAAAAGGACTAAACAGTTCGAGATTGTGTAATGTGTGAAATTGTGCAAGGCATAGTTAGTGTTGTGCATTGTAGCCACAATAAGGACGTACAGTGCACAGATTCTAAATGTGCCGGTGGGAGATGGCTTCTATGCGTTGTATTATGGTCGATGTATAAGAGAAAGTTTTAAAAATAATGAAATAACAAATAATAATATAAAATTTGTTATTTCATTACTTCGAAAACTTTTTCTCTCATACACCAACTATAATACAACGCATATAAGCCATCTCCCACCGGAATATTTAGAATCTGTGCACTGTAAGCAGTTAGTAAAAAGCAGAGACAGTATTGTGCTGTGTAACTACAACAAATAAGTGAATATTTCATGTCAAAAAAAAGCTAAGCTATACCAGGTGATATCTAGCTTAAAAACAATCGTAGGAAAATTAGGTTAAACAAAAAATGCTGAATAATCTTGTAGATTAGGTGTATCCTTATTGTTTAAAATAAAACAAAACATTGTTTTAAAAACATTACAAATATATTTTAAATAAATGAATTATTATTCTTCTTCTTCTTCCTCAGCTCTTCCCTTTTCAGGGGCTGTTTCCGTCTTTTCGTCGCCACTTATTTCTGCCCACTGGATCTTCTTCACCTAAACCTTTCTCTCCCAAGTCTTCTGCCACACAGTCCTTTCATTTTCTCTCCGATTTTCCTCTACCTCTCCTTCCATCAATTTCTAACAGCTCTATCCTTCCCTTCACGTTGTTTTTATTTTAACGTTTGACGTGACCAAACCATTGCAGTCTTTGTTTTTGAATCTTTTATGAGACTGTAGTCATCTCGGCTCTCTCCCTAATTAAGTCGTTTCTGATCCTGTCTCTTCAAGTCTTACCTAACATGCACCATAACATTTTTATTTCAGGGACCTCCATCTACTCCACCACCGTACACCAACGCAGGTGTCACCACACTCTTGTATATTATTCTTTTTAACCCTTCCCAAATTTTACGATCACAAAGCATTCTGCTCATTCGCTTTCAGGTTTAATCAACCAGCCTGTATGATGTAAGCAATTTCTCGATCTAGTGTCCGATTTTCCATTAAATTTCCATTAAATGGATAATGGATAATTTCCTTAAAAACAACCGTCACTGGAAAACTTTCGGCAAATCACAAACACAAATTAACTGTTATAAAGTTTGTATAATTATAACTAAAAATTATGGAATTAATCTGTATTACAACTATTAAACCATATTACAATTTACATACTTAATTTCACTATTTTAATTTGTATTTATACCAATTTTATAACAATTATTTTGTTTAAAATAGATTTATAATGCTTTTTATTCAAGAAAAGTACTTGTAAAAATAATAATACACCAGTCGTCAGAGACGAAACTGACGAAACGAAATTTTAAATAAAAATGTGCTTTAGAATTTCACGTGTAGAATGAACCGTTCTCTCAGAAACAAGGCTTGAAGCGATCAGCAATTTTTAATATCAGTTACGCGGCGAAATCATATATATTAAGGAATTCTACAGTACTCACTGCCTTCCCTCGCTCAACCGTTTCCATCTCTCTCTATTGTCCCATTCTCCATCGTTTAGGTCTCTCTTACTCATGGCGTCGTCTACTCCTATGGCGAAATCAATGTTCAATAAAATTTGTATCAGCTTGACGGTAAAAATTCGATATCTTTTGATTTGAGTGTCCCATCGACAAATATCAAGATGCGTTTTAAAGGTTAAGAAATCAGATTTTGTACGCAAATTTTGTATTTTACCGCAAATAAACTTTTTATAAAGGCGTTTTTATTATCTAAAACATTTAAAACTGCTCTTTTTTAATTGCACTAGTAATTTTAAAACTACCCATCTTTTACTACAAGCTACACTCAAAACCATCTTCATAGAGGCTTTTTCCGTGATGTGCGATCGTTTGTAATGTAAAAGTTTAACTTTTGCGTTTTTTAGTCATATTTTAAATGCCTTATACTTGTTGCCACAACTTAAAATCCAAATTTCATGTTATAAGTTTTGAAGATTGGTCTCTAACAAATCATAATTTCACTATGACCAGTTAATTAAAGTGATAAATTTTATTAATCTTATGAGAATTGTAAAAAATTGCAAAAATCGCGCAACGTTTATTTATTAAACAGATTTATAGAAACTGACTTCATTCGCGGCAAGATACAAAAGTTTCACAGGAAAGCTGAACTCTTTACCTTTAAAACGCATTTTGACTTTTGTTTGTACTTTTATCGAAAGCAGACTTTGATTAAAACATATTGCATTTTTACCATCGACTTGATACACACTTTATTTAACATTGATTTTGCGTGCGCAAGTGACATTCAAAATCGCCGGTCGGTTCAAGCATTGTTTCTGAGAGAACGGTTTAATGATACATAAATATTTAAGTTACCTATCATTTCGTAACCTTTTGTTAGTAATAATAATAAGAAAAAAGTAAAGTCGTACTTATCTTTTAATAGTAAGAGCCGGTGATTCCAAAGCGTCCACTAAAACTGATGTTTGATTCCAATATAAATTTGCAATTATGCGTGCCACTTAGGTATTCTTCGCATTTATTATAGATACGTCTTTAGAAAAAATTTTAATAAAGGGTTTAACAAACTGATGGTTATATTATTCAGCACAGGCATTTCTGTTGTCTTCTTAGATACTTCTTGTTCTTCTTAAGGTGCCGTGCATTTCTGCGTAGGTATTCACCGTACGTCGTCTTGTCAGGTAAGATTTTAAATAGTCAGGATTAAATAATTCTGTTTTTAGCAGCATTGCGAAGCATTTCATAGCTGTGGATTCCTGTACATTGTCGAATATTGCGCAGCCATGACATTTTTTTACGTCCCAGACCTCTCCTACCCTCTATCTTCCCTTCTAGTATCAGTTGCTGAAAAGTATATCTTTCTCCTCGTAATATGTGTCCCAAGTATGCAGTCTTCATACTTTTTACATAACTAAAAAGTTCTCTATCCTGCAGAAGCCCGCTCTTCTGAGTATTTCCTCATTTCTGACCCTGTCCGTCCATGATATTCTAAGCATTCGACGCAGGCACTACATTTCAAACACTTTAAGTTTGTTAATGGAACTGGCCTTTAACGTCCTTAGGTACAGCTATTAACAATGAATTGGATCATTGGATCTCTGGTATAAATGGTATTGAAAAACGAAATTTTGTAAACATTAATATTAATATTTTTTCTATCATGCTTTATATAGTATTTAGAAATATACACAACACTTAACAATGCACACTTTTCAAATTATTGCATAAAATTTATTATTGTAAATAAAGAAAACATTTTGTATTGGTGAATTTCTAATTTTCTAATTTGTTTTAGTTTCATTTGAAAAAATCATGTCTTTTTCTATAACTTTTGATGTGCAATGTATATAATCACTTTCGGTAAGATTAAGGTGATACATTTGTATTGTTTTGGGTCTATAAAAATCAAATTTCACACAATAATTTTACACAGCAACTGGTCTAATATGTAAAGATATTAAGTAAATTTGCTCAATAGCTCCATTTTTCACAAACAGTTATTGTGAGTTTTACGATATTTCTTCTGGTACAACAGTTATTTCGGGGTTAAATTTTTATTTTTCGTTCTCGATAGTCGTTGTATATGTTTTATTGAAACGTAACTTTCCAGATAAAAAGGGTTATTGCCAAGAAAGGGATAAATAAAATTTTCACTTAGTGCTATAAATTTTGGAAGTCGATACAACGATATTTATTTGGCTAAACAATAATAAACTTCTAAGAGAATAGAACAGAATAGATATATAAATAAAAAGATATAGGACATATTTAAAGAGTATTGAAGATAATATAAAGAATAATGTATTTTGATAAAGAAATCATTGAAAAATTAAAAAAAAAACGATGTTACATTAAGCGATACGGTAGACTAGCGTGAAGCTTGATAATTTAACTAGTATTTTTAAAATTAAATTAAGTACTTTTAATATTTATTTATTATTTACATTTTAAAAAAATTATATTATATTTAAATAATTCAAATTATTATAAATAATTTGATAATAATCAAAACACCGTCAGGAGTAGAAGAAGAAGAGTAGAGAAGGAAGTATCGTGCTTTCATTTAAACAGCAGATTGGACAAATAACAGTCCACTTTAGTGGCCACTTTAAAGACAAACTCCTCAACCACACTAAACACCCAAAATATCCAGCTGTGACACTTAATAGATTGTTAAACATTAAAAAACATTTTACAAAGACGACTGCATAACTTGGAACACGAAATACCATTCTGCAAAAGTTATGTGGTACCACAAGATGTTACTTAGCTTCTACACTTAGATCGACAGCACTGGGACTCGTGTATCCCATTGCGGAGTACTGTGCACTGGTGTGGCTCAACAAGCCCGCACATCAAAGGTATTGACACCCAACTTAACCAAGCTTTACGTATTATATCGGGCACAATAAAGGTCGCACGAACATACTGGCTACCAGCACTAAGGCATATAGTCCCCTCACATGCCCGCCAAGAACATGCCCTTGGAAGGGAGTAAAGATAAATTACCGCTGATCCTGTGCTCTGCTCCCACGTTGGTATCACCTACAGAGACATACTTAGACTTCGTTTAAGTAACAACCTTCTAGATTCTGCAAGAAGTCTAATTGAAAGAAACTTCAAGATAACTGACCGTTGGCGAGAAGATTGGGAGAAGAATGTACCACCTGATACCCGAAATATGCCATGTATCACAAGCAAGCCAGAGGGTTTTTACCAACCAAGACGTGGGCCACACTGAACAGAATCAGAACAAACTGTGGCAGGTGCTCCGACTCACTTTTTAGGTAACGCAAAATACCCTCTCCAAACTGCATCTTTTTTGAGTCCCAAATTGACATTGTCAGTAAAATTGTGCTCTTTCGTATGATTTTTAGAGGTTCAGCTATTTTTAGAAAACTTTTTCCCCATTTTCGGAAATTGATACAAATCCACATTCATACATAAAGTTTTAGATCAGTATATAGATTATTTTTTTTTACACATCCGTACATTTCGTGTGGAACAGGCATGAGAAATCTAAGCCACAACCCTTATTTTGCACCTCCATGCTTAAAGTACCGATAAGAATTGGCGGCGTAGTTTCTAAAGTTGTTATTACATATTGTAGTATTGGTTTATATGTGATTTATGTTGGGTCAAATGACCCCCTAAAAATGTCATTTGAGCTTGTAGTCTATATGGCAATCAAGCAGCCCCGAATGTGAGGGTAAAAAAAAGCTACTTTTGTATGGTTTTTAACACTAAATTTAATATAAGGTTTATATGTACAGCCCCAGACACAAATATGTGCTCAACCGGCCTTTAGTTAATCGCTAAAACTTCTACTGCAGCTGAAAAAAACAATTTTTTTGTGTCTTTACCTTCTTGTTGTTGTTTAGTATATTATTTAAGGTAAAATAATAAAAATTTTCAATTAAAATTAAAATTGTCTATGAGCTATTTCTTTCTTTTTAACTGTACTTACTGCTAAGATGGTCTATTCATTATCATTACCTTTGTTTCTGCAACATTAATGGTAGTCGAAAATCTAAAAATAAATTATAAAATGAAAAAAAAAAAAAATAATAGGCGCACTACATTCGTTACTTTGGTATTTAAAAAGCGTTGTCTTTGTTGGGTGTGAAACCAAGCAGCCTATCAAAAGAACAGAACAACTACTTGTTATAGAAATGGATTTTTGGCGCAGATCGGCAGGTATATCCAGAATTATGCACGAACAAATGAAAGAGTAAGACAAATCATGTACAAAATAACCACCATTAGTTGAAGAAATGCAGCTAAAACCGCTTATTTGGTAGGGATATATACAGAGAAAATAACATGGCATAATGTAGGCTGAAATAGAAAATCTCAGAGAGAGAGAGAGAGAGAGAGAGAGAGAGAGAGAGAGAGAGAGAGAGAGAGAGAGAGAGAGAGAGAGAGAGAGTCATTATATTCATATAATGCTAAAACTGTACTCCTCTCCTCTTCTATTCTATTAACAGTATTTATTATCGCGTATAGTACAGACCAAGCTCAGTCACACTAAAAAAATAAGAACACAATTGCTAATACGGTCCTGAACCGTCCCACTAAGCACAATAGTTTATGCGAAACGGTGTGGCAGCCACAGAACAACTACTTTATAGATGGTTTACGTCGGGGAAGTAGGCTTTCTGTGAGAATTGTTCGTAGTTAGTTCAATTGAGCATGGCGCTATAGTTGTCGGTTAGTTGTGGTATCTGACATGAATTGAGGTTATTTTCATTTTACACAGAAACACGTGGTTATTATCTTGCGGTTTGTATTTGTGTACTACTTTAAACACAAACTCTTCTATTTTTATGTAGTGTAATAATACTGTACTTATTATAAATAAAAATATTTAAAATAATTGATTTTTTGCAGACCAGTATTATCAATACAGATTTTATAGTTTCCTTCCAGTACAAAATCATGACTTTTGTTTTGGCTCTGGAAATTTTTTGGCATTAAAATATAAAAACGGATGCTGGATATATATATATATATATATATATATATATATATATATATATTATATATATATATATTATATATATATATATATATATTATATATATATATATATATTATATATATATATATATATATATATATATATATATATATATATATATATATATATATATATATATATATATATATATATTGTTTGGATTCATTTTATCAGCCAAAGATAAAATTAAAAATTATTAAATAGACCATTTAAATAAATTTTCAAGATATCCTGGAAAGTTTTTATGCTATGTAAAATTGAAAATAATATTGGTTTGCTCTTAATATATTTCACAGTACAAAATATAATAATTCAAGTAATTCAACTGATAAACTATAAAAGATATTTCAAAGAAATGAAAACTCATTATCCTGGATGACCTGTAGTAAACAAAATTTAAGATATGCAAAAATTATTTTCTTTGTAAAATATATTCGAGTGACGTGAGTGAGCTTAAGTGAAGTCATAGAACAATGCGACAGGGTTTTTCAAATGGACTTGTACAGTGAATAAGACAATAGAATAGAATATTAAGAAATTATATTTCTCCGTTATTTCTTAAGAATTTGTAGAAACCGATTAGCATGTTAATAGTTTTTGGGAAATTTATAATTGTAGTTAAAATTGTTGTTTGTTATCTAAATGAAGAGA
The DNA here is from genome assembly GCF_040954645.1 of Diabrotica undecimpunctata. NCBI lineage: Eukaryota > Metazoa > Arthropoda > Insecta > Coleoptera > Chrysomelidae > Diabrotica > Diabrotica undecimpunctata. The sequence goes on along the minus strand of NC_092805.1, from coordinate 114,741,968 downwards.
TGGGGATATGTATGACGAGCTTTGATTGGAGGAGATTGAAAAAAGTGGGATTGGTATGTAGGAATGATAGTTTATCTAGATTTTTGAGGGAGAAAAGATAATCAGTTGTTTTCCAAGGGTGCAAGGCGAACAGTCGTTGTTCTTTGGTGGTTCCCAAGTGATAGTAAGCATTGGAAGTGAGTGTTTGTGAGTTTTCTTGGAGTAAGTGTATCTGACAGAAGCTGATCCAGTAAAATATTGTAAGTTATACTTTTTTACTTATATATTCCAAGAGTCACTGTTCAGGCCGGAACGAGAGATTCAGTTTATCGAGAGGAGAAGAGGCTAGCATCTTTTGAGCGATACGTGCATTTGAAGGAGATTATTAAAGACGAGAGGCCCGCAATAATTTGTTGTAAGAATGCTGATTACCTAGGGAACTGCTAAGAATAGATAGTGTAGGCTACAAGGAACAAGGATTTGGACAACTCATCATCAGAGAGATAGTTTTTTTTTACCATTCGTCAGTTTTTTTTATTAACAAAGTTTTTTTAATTGCTTTAGAAAAGATAGAAATATTTTGATCAGGAGATATAGAACAACAATTTTAATTTGAAATTTTAATTTATATTGTATATAACATTAACTTTTGAAGGTTCACGTACGTAGAACAAAATTTTGATAATCATTATATGAGATATTTTTTTGTTAGATATTTGAGTGTGAATTTTATTTCAATATATAATGTTGTATCATATATGTTTTTTATTATTCCGGTATTCTTTAAACCTTACCTATTATATGTAAAGCATAGATATTGAAGCGCGAATATAACCCTGAGATGAGAGAATTAAATAGTGTGATAAAATCATAAAATCATCATTTAAATAAGTTTAATTAATTAATTAATTAGCTAATTAATTGCTTGGCGCACTTCTGACTTTTAATATCACATTAGTATATGTATATATATATATATATATATATATATATATATATATATATATATATATATATATATATAAATGTTTTTGATGGGTTGGAGTCAATAAAAGGGGCTATTGGTTAACTATTTAATATCTCGAGCTTTCAATTATGTTTATAATTCTTATCAAGAGCTGCTAAAAAAGACAAAATATCTTACAAAGTTGAACTAGAAAGAAAAAAATTTTTTGTTAACTCACCAAATAAAATTAGTTTCGTTAATAAAATTGCTGCAAATACATTTAAAAAGAATTAATACTAAAATGCCCTTATCTAATAAATTCTTCCATGAAAATTTAATAATTTTGAAAACATTTTCTTAACAAAAATAATTGAGTTTTTAAATAGTTTAAAGTAGCAACCAATTACAAATAAGCCTCAATGACATTGAGGACCGAAAATTTTGTCCACTTGTAGCATTGTACCCTTTTACTTTACAATCTCCGAAATATATAAAATATAATCGTCGGACTTTTATAAAAGAATTGCTGTACTATGTTCGAATTTCAATAAGTAGCCATCCAAACAATTTAGATACCAGAGATAATGCCTAAAGACTCCCGCATACATGGAAAATATTTGTAGAGAAAAGCGTAGAAATTAAAATAGCGAATACGACACCGCCCGCTCTGCCCACAGGACCAATCACAAGAAGCGCTAAAGGTATTTAAACAAAGTGGGTAGCGAGAAATCAGTTCTCCTCGAACATCAGGAAGAAGCAGAACTAATCTGACTTGACAATGGCAATTGTGACCTTGCCAAAATGTCGTCAAAACTATGTTTTTTTTTTAACAAAAACAACTTAATGCGGAATCAAACCCGGAAAATCACAGAAATTGTGTAGAATTGTATAAAGTATGGTGGATGCGCCAGTTATAACGGAAACTTATTTATTTGTATGGAGAATTTATTATAATTAAATGTGTGGGGATTAAAAGTTCTCAAAATATATAAAGAAGAAATGACTTACTATTTACACGTTATAAGGCCAATACGATATATATCATTTTAGGAACGATTGTGAGAAAAAGTTAAGGAAGAAAAAAAATCGCTTCGAAACTTAAAGTAAATGTTTTGACTGCAGCTCCATTCTATTATTTGCTTCGCTGTACTACCCAAAATTCAAATAGCTACGATGCTCGTCAAATTTCGAAAAAGAGAAAGCAATTAAAGACCGAGCAAAATTTATTAGTTATTTCATTATTTATATTTATACTTAATCGATTAGAGAGATTATCTATTTATATGTTAAAAGCGCTCTACTTCATTAAATATTTATATCATAAAGTCAAGGTCAATATATAACAAATTCTATTTACATAATCATTTCAATTTGTGGTCTGCATTTCAGGTACCTATTCATTATATAATTTACCCTTAAAACCAATGGAACAAATTTTCTTATCCTAAAGCTTTTGTTGGGTTTCCCTGCTAAAATATTAAACGTAAATTACTCAAATAAGCCGCCTCAAATTATTTTCCAAGTGAGTATATTTGGGAAATTCGTGGTTTGTGTGGAAGCCCACACTATCTAGGGATAAAATGATTGTTGAGTTATACAGGATATTTTACTTGATTATTATAGAATGTTAAATAATTCATTAACACAAGGTTCTTAATCTTTCTGTTAGTTTTACTTGGAATATTATTCATGTAATGTATAAAGCAGATTTATTATATATCTTTTGTTATCTTTTAAGAAAAAATTAGATATTTTTTTTAAAATAACTTACGAACTCTTACAATCGGAGCTCCTATTTATAGGCAACAAAAATTGAAGAAAAAGGCGCCTATATATGTAAAGACTTTCATTGAGAATATAACTTAACTTAATAATAACTTAACACAATTATATTTACATAACATGGCCTTAATAACTAAATAATTAAATATAAGGTTGAATGCTCGAATAATAGAACTTTGACCAAATAAAAGGCATATATCGAGCACAGTTTAATTTAATCTTGCCCAAGTACTTTCGATCCCTAGATCATCTTCAGGGGCATCTGAAATAAGCCAAGAAACGTTTTTTTATAACTAAAGAAATTGATTAACTTCGATAAAAACTCGAAGTTTATGGTTGATAAAGAGTTTTTATGTGATTAACGTTTATAGACTTACTTCGTCAATTGCGGCTTATCCGACAAAATGTCATAAACATATAATTGTACATCACACTACACTACAAAAGGACAAACAAACACTTTAAAATTATTGAAGAATAGCTACATTGCGTGCAGAAGCCGGAGACAGAATGACTCCCGATCTAACGGAAATGTTGGGGTGACATGTGACAAATGACAGCTTGAATAAGCAGTCACAATCATAGATATGTGATCTTCACCTTTTAAAAATTCTATGAAACTAAGTATTGACCAAAAAGTCCAACTGACACTACTGTAGGAGGTCACTGATGAAATATAAAATTATATGAAATATTTTTTAAGTAGATTGAATAATCCAGATTTCACACTCAAACCTGTCTATAATAATTAGGGTGTTAGTTTGAGAGCAACTGAAGTCGACGTAAAGTAAGAATGCAAGAAAAAGACTAAACAATATATTAGACAGTGAGTAGTTGACTACAATAAAATGGTCTACCAAGCACTATCTGTAATGTAGAAAGGAAGAAATCTGACTATGTAATTAAAATACTAAAAATTAAAAATCAAAAATGAAAGCATAGTATATAAATGGGGTGTAATCCAAGTAGTTCAGTTGAACCCACAGTCAATGGCAGAACTATAAAATTAATATGGATGTGCTCAGTGCAGGAAGTCTAAACAGTTGAGCTGGGTCCCCTACGAGGTGAAGCTGTAATAAAGTTTTTAAAAATAGGTTTAAATTTAAATTAATTTGAGTAGTAAGACAGTGAGAGTTTCCATTTGTTTCCCTTGTAATCTCCAAATCTTCCAATAAATCCAACTCCATATAGTTTTTCTTTCTACTAATGTCATGTAAGATAGATGAACCAGTGTTGATGTTAAAATTGTGTTTACTGGATAATAAGTGTTGACCAAAACTTGAAGAGTTTGGTCTTTTCAAATGTTCTGAAACTCTAGTGGATAACTTTCTAATGGTTCTACCTACATAAGAGGCATCACAATCATCACATTTTAATTTGTAAATACCACTTTTGTCAAGTGTGTTCATCCTATCTTTGGTGTTGATTAAAAAGGAACCTAAGGTGTTGTGTGATTTGAAGGAAATTTTAATGTTATCAATTGTAGAAGTAAAAAGTTTAGATATTTTATTGGAAATGCTACTAATATAAGTGAAGGAGAAATATCTGGTGTTATTTGAAGCAGTAGGTTGAAGAAAACATTGTGATGAATATGCAAGATTTTCTGCAATTTTTAGTTTAGCTCTATTTAGAAGCTTATAGATAATGTTAGGATCATAACCATTATTGAAAGCAATTTGTTTAAAAGCATTAGGTTCTGAATTAAAATTATCATTAGAAAGTGGAAATTTGAGTAACCTATGAATGTAACTGTTGAAAGCAGCCATTTTATGTTGGGTTGGATAATTAGATGTATCATGTATAACATCATCTGTTTGGGTAGGTTTTCTGTAAATATTGTACTCTAAAGAATCTTTATTACGGGATATAGTCATATCCAAGAAGTTCAACTTTGGATATGACTATATCCCGTAATAAAGATTCTTTAGAGTACAATATTTACAGAAAACCTACCCAAACAAGTCATGTTATACATGATACATCTAATCATCCAACCCAACATAAAATGGCTGCTTTCAACAGTTACATTCATAAGTTACTCAAATTTCCACTTTCTAATGATAATTTTAATTCAGAACTTAATGCTTTTATACAAATTGCTTTCAACAATGGTTATGATCCTAACATTATCTATAAGCTTCTAAATAGAGCTAAACTAAAAATTGCAGAAAAGCTTGCATATTCATCACAATGTTTTCTTCAACCTACTGCTTCAAATAACACCAGATATTTCTCCTTCACTTATATTAGCAGCATTTCCAATAAAATATCTAAACTTTTTACTTCTACAATTAATAACATTAAAATTTCCTTCAAGTCACACAACACCTTAGGTTCCTTCTTAATCAACACCAAAGATAGGATGAACACACTTGACAAAAGTGGTATTTGCAAATTAAAATGTGATGATTGTGATGCCTCTTATGTAGGTAGAACCAATAGAAAGTTATCCACTAGAGTTTCAGAACATTTGAAAAGACCAAACTCTTCAAGTTTTGGTCAACACTTATTATCCAGTAAACACAATTTTAACATCAACACTGGTTTATCTATCTTACATGACATTAGTAAAAAGAAAAACTATATGGAGTTGGATTTATTGGAAGATTTGGAGATTACAAGGGAAACAAATGGAAACTCTCACTGTCTTAATACTCAAATTAATTTAAATTTAAACCTATTTTTAAAAACTTTATTACAGCTTCACCTCGTAGGGGACCCAGCTCAACTGTTTAGACTTCCTGCACTGAGCACATCCATATTAATTTTATAGTTCTACCATTGACTGTGGGTTCAACTGAACTACTTGGATTACACCCCATTTATATACTTTGCTTTCATTTTTGATTTTTAATTTTTAGTATTTTAATTACATAGTCAGATTTCTTCCTTTCTACATTACAGATAGTGCTAGGTAGACCATTTTATTGTAGTCAACTACCCACTGTCTAATATATTGTTTAGTCTTTTTCTTGCATTCTTACTTTACGTCGACTTCAGTTGCTTTCAAACTAACACCCTAATTATTATAGACAGGTTTGAGTGTGAAATCTGGATTATTCAATCTACTTAAAAAATATTTCATATAATTTTATATTTCATCAGTGACCTCCTACAGTAGTGTCAGTTGGACTTTTTGGTCAATACTTAGTTTCATAGAATTTTTAAAAGGTGAAGATCACATATCTATGATTGTGACTGCTTATTCAAGCTGTCATTTGTCACATGTCACCCCAACATTTCCGTTAGATCGGGAGTCATTCTGTCTCCGGCTTCTGCACGCAATGTAGCTATTCTTCAATAATTTTAAAGTGTTTGTTTGTCCTTTTGTAGTGTAGTGTGATGTAAAATTATATGTTTATGACATTTTGTTCTTGTCGGATAGGCCGCAATTGATAAAGTCTATAAACGTTAATCACATAAAAACTCTTTATCAACCATAAACTTCGAGTTTTTATCTAAGTTAATCAATTTCTTTAGTTATAAAAAAACGTTTCTTGGCTTATTTCGGATGCCCCTGAAGATGATTTAATGATCGAAAGTACTTGGGCAAGATTAAATTAAACTGTGCTCGATATATGCCTTTTATTTGATCAAAACTAAATAATTGTTAATTTATAATTAAACATTATGTGCACATAAAATTGTATCAGTTATATATGGGAAGTATACTATTTTAAGTCCATTTTTTTAGAAAAATATATTATTACATGACCGGCATCGGAATAATTTATTTAGCAGAATACTATGCTAAGTCCAAACGCTTTTAGAAACGAAATTAAACCAGAAACTATGTATACTATATCTAGTTTGCTTTAGAGGTATATAATCTTATCTGGACTTAAACTTATTTACATATTCCTTCAAATGAAAAATTACTGACAAAAAGTCATTTGAAATTTCAAAATCAGCGATCGTAAGAGTTACCAAAGAAAATTTTAGATTTTTTTAATATAAAACTTCATTCAACAGTGACACTGTTCAAATGGTTGACTTATGACGAAATAAAATCGGAGATATCATTTTGCCAAAAATTTTACCACAAATAAATATACAATTGCTTCCTATATCAACAAAAAAATATAGTGATCTTATTTACATACTTTTATACTTGCCATCGTATTGCCATGATTTTGATAAGAATCTACCTCATTCAAACGAAGAATCTGAGTATCCTAACGATAATGATGAAGCATAATTTTACCTTACCTAACGATAATGCTGAGGCCTAATTTTCAGACTGTGTGTTAGTTATAACTAAATAAAATAAATAATGAAATATTCACAAGTTTTTTTATTTGGAGAACCAATTTATGTGGACTTAGTATACTTGTATTGTAAATACAACGAGTTTTATTATTTAGAATTAATATATTGAAAGTCCATTTTTTTATTATCTTTAAACCCTTATTATACTTTTATAAAACTACAGTAAACTAATATTATTTTTAAATATGGACAATAGTTTCCGCTACAATTATTAATTACTTATCGTTTTCCGAACAAAAATCAAATATAATCTTTAAGTACTCCTCCTATAAAATTATGAAAATGTGACTTAGGATATTATGCTTCCCACGTACAGCTATCTACATTTAAATACTTTTTAATATTTTTGGTTTTAAATCGTCTTAAAATATCTTCGATCACTTAAAATTATTTGTACATTCAAAACAAACTTTCTTCATCAACAGATTAATTGGAGTATTTTTCAGAACATATAGTAAATCTGGCTCAATTTGTAATTCATCGGAAATTGTCCCATAAAATACAATGCGAAAATTGTGATAAGTCGTACATCGGTCACATATACAGAAATCTAATAGGTAGATTGACACCGCATAAAAGTGATATGTAAAATAATAAAAAAACGTGTGCATTAATAGATCATGCAATTAGTAAAAATCATTTATTTAATTTAAATGAAAGCAAGATATTAAGATAAAAACAATATAAACAAAAGAGAATTTCTAGAAATAGTATACATAAATAAATATTACTGGGTTATTGAAAAAACCGACATTGATAAATTAAGCAATATTAACCCTGGAACTGCACTGTTGGGTCTCAGAAACCCAGAGAGTCATTCATTGCAATGTGACATGCGCATGAGTGGTTTATGTGTGTCGTCATTTTATGTAAATTTAGTCTGTCGTAAGCCGAGTTAGAATACGGGTCATCCGCTGCATTTTAGTGAAACAACGAGGTAAGATATTTCCAGAAGTACAAGCATCGGTACCCCGGACCCAAGGGTGATGTTTACGGTAATAATTTTGTTTCAACTTATTTTTATTTATTTTAGTATAATGGCGTCAACTAGTAGAGAAAATAGTCGAGTAAAGGTATCAACTAGCAGAGAAAATCGTCGTCCTTCAACTGAGGTAGAATTACAGAGAGAGACAGACAATTTATGGGAGAATTAAAGTGAAAACGACATCGTAGGCGATATATTTGGAGGGGACGAGTCTGACGAGATGTTCATTTAACAAAAAACGTTAGATGCTGCTTTTGTGCAAAAGGAAAAGATAGAAAAAGCAGTTTTGCGTATTCTTAGTATCGCAGACCATATTGCATGGAACATAGAGCCCAGCTATGCTGTGAATGCGAACAACAAGATCCAAGAAACTGAAAACCTGGCTAAGAATAACTAAGACTTATATTACCAAAAGAGTTTATTTTTTTGTTACAAGGATAGTTATACAGGTGTATTTTGTAGATGATAATTTCAATTTAATGTTTATTTGTTTTAATAACAATGTTTTATGTTTGAATATTATTTTATGTTATTTTTGAATTTCAACAAATATATCTCTTTGTGAAATATCACACCATGGTTAAATTTTTTTAAATAATAAAACACTAAAAACTTTGTTTTCAAAACTTCCACAAAATTTATTATAAAATCTTATCACTACAACGGTTTCGGCAGAGTGCCTTTCTCAATTGATCTACATTTGATATGTATTTACACTTTATAGTCTTTAACAAAATAGGTTGAGGAAGGGAGAACTGTTTGTCTCAAGTTGGTCATTCAGAATTATGTCTGTGGTTTTTAATTTGTTAATTTCCATAGATTCTAATAAAGATAGGTAGTTTAAGGCATTTATTTTGGATGTGCAGAATTTGAAACTCATCATTAAAAGAATAATTATGCTCAAGAAGGTGAAGTGCGTATGTAGAATCTGTTTTGTTTCTCTTATTGAAAGCCCTTTTATATTCTGCTATACTTTTGTTAAAAGTTCTACCAGATTGACCGATATAAGTTTTTGTGTATATAAGTGTAAGTGCTTTTTATTTTGTCTCTTGTTGTTTTTAACATCAGTCAAACTGGTCACTAAGAAAGGCTACCCACGTAAGCCGTTGCTGGTGCTGTTAACCCTCAGTGAAGGGTATGGATCTACTAAGCCTGTGTGATACTAATATTTTTTCATGAAGAGTACTCCTTACACCGTATAGTAGGCTGTATACTACGAAAGGAGTATACTACGAGGGACAGCCAGCCAAAGTAGTTAGTTGAGTATAGTTTGGGAACCCGCTATCTTATACATTGCACAACGTATAAGAAAACAGGTGTCTTCTATAGTCCCCTCATATAGTTGTTAAATATGCCCCGATCGGCCCGTTCCTCGAGGTCAACCTATCCAATTCCGGTTGAACCACCTGACCCCTGCACACTAGTACACAAAACTCTACCACTACCTTAGACAACTTAGGCTTTCCACGTTTACCTACAACTAGCACTTACACAGGCAATATCTTACCTTTACCATCTAACAATATCCACACAGGCAACATGTTACCAACCAATAACACCCATACTGACAACATTTCACCCAAACCCACATTAGATATACCAGAAGACACCATCACACCAATAATAAATACATACATCGATTCCTTTGTCTCCGACCTTATTAGCACACTACCATCCAACCAAATAGACTTGTTGATCGCTGCTTTGCAGCTGTCCTGTGCGTCTATCTCCCCTTTTCCTACATCACCCTCTATCACCACACTAGCATCCACATTACAACCCACAGCAACGTAGATGTAGATGTATTGTCCAAATACAAGTGTAATCTTAGCTTCGTCCAATAACTTTCACCGAGTTTTGGATTTGAGGTTTACGTATTTAGCTATCAAAGAGAAGTCTCCTGATTTCTTATTGCTTCATATAGAGGTCACTGCTAGTGTACTCTGGCGTATTAAGTTACTATAACAGCTAAATTAGATTGCATTTTATCTCAGCCTGAACAGCCGCAAGTGATCCTAATGAGAGTTGAAAAACTCATAAAAACGCATATTAATCGATATACTGAAATCGAAATGAATTTAAATTTCAATTGACCATGGGCTGTTGCAATAAATATATATTTGGTATATATGTATTTGATGTATGTAGCACTATTTTAAATAATCGAATTGTTACGAATAAAAACTATATTTTACAATTTATGTGACATTTATCTTTAATCAGACAACTTTTGAAAAATATGCTTTTTTTGTGTGAAATATGTTAAACAGACAGGTTTGTTAAATTAATTAACATTTTATTTTTCTCTGTTTACCTTTAACACTAAATATCTCGAATATTAATTAACACATAATAATGATTAAATTAACCAAGAGCGATTACACAAGAATTAACTTACAAGTAGGTATTAAAAATACGGAACAGTATTCCTACTCTCTGAAAATGATGTTTTCGCAGTGCTTAAACTTCAACACTCGCATTCTCTAATACCCCCTTCTACTAAAAAACTCATTACCAAAATTAATAATTAATATTAGTCGTCTCAAAAGCCTCTCATCTTTTTAATATCGACGAAAACTTTCTAAATTTCTGTGCGAGTTTTAAACATCCACCATAAATGAAAGTTCCTACTGCTCTTCATTATGTCGGTAGGGAATACAAAATTAATCTTAAACCTGACAACGGGCCCCACCTTACTCTAATTATTATCTTTTTAAACGGGTACTTAAAAGTGGCTAATCCCCGAACGAAAAGTTCGAACGACATTATTCGCTGCAAGAAGACGTTTACGAACAGGTATTGTAGAACGGTTCCTTTTCCGCAGTTAATAATATCACATTGTTCTGAATAAAGCTCGAAAACTTTAAAATTATTAAATAAAAATGTAATTCTCGCATTATTAAATCAGTTGTTAGCGTAAGTCTACTATACAAAAAAATGTACAAATAAAAATTTTAATGGGTCCTTTTAGCAGCATTGTGGTGGTAGTTAGCGGATAGGAACTTGCATTAAATATTTCCTATTAGATAAAGTGAATCAATTCCTGTCGTCCAAACATTCCAGGTGTTTTCTGACCCGGCAAAGTAGTACCTGTTAAGGGTCCCTTGTTGATGGTTACGGATAGAGTCCACAAAGACATCCGCTACGAAGAAAAACTTTACAATGGTATGGAGGGCAAAGGTGACTCTTTTGCCTTAGGGTGTAGAATTGTTTTAAAAGCAAATCAGCTATATTGTTTGTGTAAAAATGTAAGAAGTTTGCTTGCATTAGAAAAACTTTGCAATGCAATTTGTGGAAATGGGACATCTGCAAATATATATGTTAGGAATTAGCTAAATGCGACGACAAGTTGCTGTAAAATGCACTGCAAAAAACGGAATGTTGTGGTACTCTGTTAACAAAGACCGATCTATGGCCATCAGAAAGGAGAAAGATTGTCTATGTTTAATCTAGAACTTGCTGGTTTTTCCCTTTTACCTTGGGTATTATAATAGGCAAACCAATCATCAAGAAGATTCTAAATAAACTATATGTAAAGCTTGTAAACAGAATAAACAAATAACATAGTTATAGAAGATTATATATATATATATATATATATATATATATATATACATTTAATTTTAATAAATCCTTTATATCATCATCATTCTGGCTTTTCAACCCTACGTGGGTCCTAGCCTACTCAAGAATTTCTCTCCAGTCGTCCCTATCCATCGCCTTTCTCCACCAATCACGTATTCCCATATTTTTCATGTCTTTATCGATGTTATCAAGGAACCTTGTTCTAGGTCTTCCTCTTCTTCTCTGACCAATGAGTTTATCAAGTAGAGTTTTTCTAGCTGAGTCATGTTGTTCCATCCGCATTACATGCTCTATCCACCTTAGAAATCCTATCTTAATGTGTTTTACGATATCAGGTTATCAGGTTCGTAATATATTCTATAAAATTCGAAGTTGTATCGTCTTCTCCACACTCCATTGTCATTCACTGCTCCATAAATTCGCCTTGGTACTTTTCTTTCGAAACATCCTACCATGTTTTGATTATTTTTTGTTAGAGTCCAGTTCTCTGAACCATAATGTTAGGACTGGGCGTATTATTGTTTTGTACAGTTTTATTTTTGTATTTCTCGATATAATTGTGGATTTAAGGTGGAGATTGAGCCCAAAATAGCATCTGTTGGCCGTACAAATTCTGCGGTTGATCTCTGCAGTAGTATTATTTTCAGTGTTAAGGACCGCTTCCAAGTATACAAATTCATTTACTGCTTCGATGACGTCGTTTTCTATAACAAGTTGTCGTAGTATTTGTGGTTGCGTGCTTATTTTCATATACTTCGTTTTGTTGGTATTTATTATTAAACCCATTTTTGTAGCTGATTCTTTTAATACTACATACGCCTCTCGTACAGCGTTTTCCGTTCTCCCAGCAATATTGATATCATCAGCATAGGTCAGGATTTGCACTGATTGCCAGGATATATTGAATCAGTGGTTGTGATTTGTGACATACGTATTACTTTTTCCAGAGTCAGATTGAACAGTATACAGGATAGAGGGTCTCCCTGGCGCAGCTTGTTATTTGTTTTAAAAGGTTGAGACAGTTCCCCCTAAATTCGTACTCTACATTCAACTTTTTCTAGAGTTAGTTTTGTTAAATTTTCCAACTGATCTAGCTCTTTCATTGCCTTGAACATTTCTCTTATATTCACAGAGTCGTAGGCTGCTTTGTAGTCTATAAATATGTGATGAGTATCAATGCCATATTCCAGTGTTTTTTCCAAAATTTTTTTCAGGGTTGCAGTCTGATGAATTGTCGATTTACTACCTCTGAAACCAGCCTGGTATTTTCCTACTATCTGTTCTGCATATGGTGCCATACGATGACATAGTACTGTGGGTCGTCCTCGGATTCTTTTATAGTTTCTGGGCCTCCATTCCATAATACGTCTTGTCCACCGTCCATTTTGTGTTCTGGCTAAGTGCCCTGCCCTGATTAAGCGTCGTGGTTCTTTCGATGACGTCTTGAACTCCTGATCTTTGCCTGATTTGTTGATTTGTTATGTGGTCTTGAATTCCTCACGTGCAGCATTGCACGTTGCATGGCTCGTTGTGTAACTCTAAGTTTATTCGCAGATTTTTGCGTGAGTGTTAAAGTATCTGCTCCATAAGTTTGTACAGGCAAAACACATTAGTTATAAACATTTCGCTTGAGACACATGGGAATTGAACTTTTTAAAATATGGCTTAATTTGCCAAATGCTGCCCATGTCAGACCTATTCGCCTCTGTACTTCATGTGTTTGATTGTCTCTGCTTATTTTGATCTCGTGTCCCAGATAGTTGTCTGTTTGTTGTATGGTATTATTGTCTATAGTTATATTTCCACGTCGACGTGGAAATATAACGATGACATAGTACTGTGGAAAATATTTTATATGCAGTTAGAAGTGTAATTCCTTTCTGGTTAGAGCATTCAAAGCTATCTTCTTTTTTGTGTATGGTGCAAAGTATTCCAATATTACAATCATTTAAGAGGGATTTCTGTGTCCATATTTCTTTTATAAGCTGCTGTAATGCCATTATGGTATTATGACCACCTACTTTATATAGTTCAGCTGGGAGATTATCTATTCCGGGTGATTTGTTTCTGGCTAGTTTTTTAACTGCATCTTTAACTTCAAGAATCGTTGGTGGTTCCTTTTCCCTTTCGTCTGTTCCCCTTACCTCATCTCTTTCGTCTTTCAGGTTTTCTTCTTCTTTCTCTATATAAAGTGACTGGTGAAAGTATTCCATTTATCTATTTAATATGTCTTTCCTTGTTTTCCTTTATATCTACAAATTAAAATGAGCGTGGCAAATGCTATACCAATTATGAATAAATTAACGTGAAACAGCTGTACGGAATATTATACTAACTTGGATTTATATTAACTTTGGATATCACAAGTTTGATTATTTTAATACCTATTTAAAAAAAAATATTTCAGATTAAATGTCAAAATAAATTCTCTGGACAAGAAACTTTTGCAAAAGATTTATGCAATTTCTTTTTAAACTGCAATATCCCTCTGCATAAGTTATAAACTAGATCGTGTCAAAACTTTTTAAAATCTTATTGCAATATTGAAAATAAACCAGCTCAAATATCAAGTTCTTTAACTCTTCAGAAGAAATTTGTCAATACATGGTACAAAGATATGATGACGGGTGTTCAAAATCAGTTAAAAGCCGAATATCTTTGGATTTCCTTCGACGAAATAACGGATATAAAGGGTCGACAAATTGCAAAATTGATTACGACTTCTTAACGACTCTGGTGATTTTAAAAACTCATATTTTATTGGTTTAAAATATAAAAAAAAGCAAATAATGCTTTAACAACCAATAGGTTTATTTGTTAACAAATCACTAACACATTTTTTTTATACCTGATCAAGCACTGATATTATTAATGAGGTGGCGTCTAATCTACATCCAATATAGTTGAATTTCCAAATGTAAACACATTAGTAAATAATAAAAAAAAGTATTTCTGAAAGCACCACTAAGCGTACAGGTATATAGGGAGATGGTCCCAGATATTCATTTGACACCAAAACCAGTATGAACCAGATGGATGACTGGGCTTAAAAATGCTATATTTTTAGCTAAAGTTTAAAAAATATATCAATAAATATTATTAAAATTTGTTTTAAATACAAACCAACCTGTATTTAACTTAAACTTTAAAATTATTTGTATAAAAATAATTGTAAATGGAAAATGTACATTTGCATAGTATTTGTGCGTATTTGTGCATAATCAGCCTGCTTTAAAATACATATTGCAGCATTTTTTAGTGCATATTTTTTAATCTCTACTGATAACTAGAAAGAAATATGCCTCTATAGCTGTAACCCAGTTATTAGGTATAAATTGGATATTTCGCATGAGAGGCATATTCATTACTGTATTTATAGTTTATTGAGGCCTACCTCAATAATGTATTTAAATTACCAATAAACGTATGATTTTCAATTATATGTTGTATCTGTCTCCAAAAGAGTAAATTAAAGAAGCTCTTATATAACACCTGTTTTAAGTTGTCTCCATAACTCTATTACCAATGTGCGGATACTTAAAAACCCATTTTTTGTGGAAATGCACAATGTGTGCAATGCCAGATGTTTGAGGAATGAGTACATAAAGTAGTACTGGAAATGAACCTAAAATGTACACTTAGTGACATTAAAAGTGTTACATCCAGAAGGAATAATTTCTTGAACTTAATTTTTTGACAACATAATAGATTTACATCAAGAATCAAACGATAACGTTGTCAAGAATTTTTATTAACAAAAAATCAAAAAAAAATTAATAATGTATTTGGTGACCGCGTAGCTAAATACACTCCTGTATACGTATAGGCATTGACAAAATGAGATGATCGATGTCTGCTTGTGGCACTTCGTTCCAAGCAACTTGAACTTTATGTAATAACTGTGCCAGAGTCTGTGGAGGATGGTGCGAAGTGGACAGTCTCGTTCCTATTATATCCCATACATGTCCGATTGGATTTAAATCTGGAGCACAGGACGGCCACGACAAAACATTAACGCCAGATTCTTGGAGAAAGTCCATAGCTTGACGAGCAATATGGGGACGCGCGTTATCTTGCTGAAAAAGGACGTCTCGACGGCCGTCGAGATATAGCAATAAAGTGGTTTGTAATATATCATCAACTTAACGCGCCAGGTGTCATATTACATTGAATAAACACAAGTGGTAATCGGCTACCATAGGCAATAACCTCTTCTACCTTCGTTTTTCCGCACACTATAGACACGCATAACCGTCATTGCCGTACAATTAACACGACGGCCAATTTAGAGATACGACAAACCCATATCTCTATACACAATAATTCTACCCCTGTTAAAATCGCTAACATGACGGTAATTTAGGTGTCTTCAAACTCAAGGCATTTTCTTATAGTGAATACAATTAGACTGAGGAATAATAACTAAAAATTTCTATACGAACCGGTTTTCACAAATCGTTCTCTTCACAAAAAAATGTAAAGATCTTTATTTTTACAAAAAGTAGAAAAGATAAAACATTGATATTGTTATCATAGCCTGTTCTAAATATAGTCATTCTGTTGCCATAAAATTAAGTTCAAGAAATTATTCCTTCTGGGTGCAACACTTCTAATGTCACTGAGTATGTGTTTGCGATTTTTGCTTATATGTTATGCTTGTTTGGTAAAAAAAACAATATACATATAGATTAAAATGATATAGCTATATTTATAATAATTGCTTGTATTATTTGACATTCATAATAATAAAATATGATCTCATAATAAAAAATAGTATTATTAAAGATAATTTTTTGTTTGATTTGTATCTAAATATAGTTATTATTTTCAATTTTCTCTCTTTTTCAGGTAAGTGAGCGTTCTGGTTGTACACATCTGAATATTTTTGAAAATAAGTGACAGGTGGGGTAATGTATATTTTTATTAAATATTTATTTTCCAATCAATTGACAATATTGCTTGTTAAAATTATTTTTTCGTCATTACATACTTTTTATTGTTTAATTTCAGACTTTTGTTAAAGATTTCTAGAATTTATTTTAAACCATTTTATAATTACAAACTATATTATATTTAAAATAGTTAATCTACAGAAAAAATACACAATAGGTGTAACAGTAACTTGGATGGCCGGTTTAGAGCATTACTATTTTCTATTAATCGTCAGGTCCCCGATAAAGTTACTGAAAAGCTAAAATAAAATTCCAGTGGTTTTTATAAAGTATATACAATACTAAGATTATTTATTTTGATAAGTTTATTAAAAGTAAACTTACATAACGGTAGAAGAGGTGCGGTTAGTAATAAGCATGCTATACACTTGACTATGCCAAATAAAAAATAAGGCATTAACAAAGTTATTAAGTTGTTTTAGATTTTGTTAATTCGGTTGTTCTCTATTTGTAACATTGTCTTAGGTATAAATAGCACAAAATTATTGTTTTTTAGAGTTGCTGGTGTGCTATGTAGTATAATTCAAGTCTTTTAGGTCATCTAGGTCATTACTATTATTTTTCTGAGCTACTGAATCAATAATTTTGTCATCACGTAATATTCTAGTAGTCATAACTCAAAGGATCATTCTTATTCAGACACCTTGACTACTTAGATTGTATATCCCTCTGCAGGATGTGAAATTTAAATACCTATCTTCAGTTTTATTTTCTTCTATTGACGACGGTGGAAAACCACAGTGTACATAACAGTTTTTTTTATAGTAGTTGTAGTTACATGTTGCCAAGCTTTATCAGCCATTCTCATGGCGTGTAGTTAATTTATAATAGAATTATTTTTTTCTTTCATATTATACAACATGTTTCTAACAACGTATTTTCGATATAATGAGTTAAATTAATGATACCTTAATCCATAGGCTGTAATTTTGATGTGATATTGGCAGGCAGATATTAATGCATTTGTTAAATATGTTTACTTCTTTTTGCTTAATGATATTTAATTCTGTCTCAAAATTGTATTTTGACATAGGAATTTCTGTTAATCTATGTAACATACTATGATAGGCTGCCAGTTTATGTTGTGTGGGATGGGATGATGAATTGTGAATAGTCGTGTCAGTATGGGTAGGTTTATGAAATATGGAGAAGTCATGTTTGTTTTTAAGACTGATAATTTTTAAATCTAAAAAATTTATGGATTGATTGTGTTCTGTTTCTATTGTAAATTCAATATGACTATAAAGTGAATTAATATACGATAAAAATGGATCGAGTTGCCTGTTAGTTCCTGTTAAACATACCATTACGTCGTCTATGTATCTTCACCAATATAAAAACTGTTTGAATATGGTATGTTTTGAAATCTTTGTCTCTAGATGATCTATAAAAATATCTGATAGCAATGGGCTTAGAGGATTGCCCATTATAAGTCCTGCACTGTTATTTGTGTATATTTCATTATTAAATTCAAAGTAGTCCTGGTTTATGCAAACTTCAAGAAGATGTAAAATTTCAGATGTAATGATTGGATTTGTACTATTTTGGTCTAAAAGGTTTTTTACTATAATAAAAGTTTCTGTAGGAGCGATACCAGAAAAAAGATTTTTTACGTCAAATGAAATTAATCTTGAGTTGTTAGGTAACCGAAAATGTTGTATTTTATTGACTAGTTCTATTGTATTTTTATGGTAAATTTAGGTGAAAATTTAGTGTGTTCTAAAATAATCTCTAACGGTTTCTTCTTATATAGCTCCGTCATATAAACTTTAAAAAAGTTTTGAAAACAAAGTTTTCAGTGTATTATTGTTACATAAAATAATGAGTTTAGTTGTCTGTGTTTTAGTGTTTTGTTTTTAATTTTTTAATTTAACGGTCTCACAACCTATGTTATCTTAAATGATAAAATAAACTGATTTGATCCTTCACAAATTTATTTTCTCTTTTCTCTAGCGATAATACAACATAATTAAATAAAGCAGTAACAAGCCTTTTAGTAAGAACGTTTATCTCACGTAAAATTAAAATACTACAAAATTTTGTTTCATTTTTATAATTAATTCCTGACTACTAAATATTGAAAAAGAAAACTTCAAAAGGGCCGTTTTAAATTCTGACTTATTTTAAACATCAATAGTTGTCTTTATCACACATGGAGAAAGCACCGATGATTGTTTTGGTAAATGTATACATATTTTACAGAGAGAGAGAGAGAGAGAGAGAGAGAGAGAGAGAGAGAGAGAGAGAGAGAGAGAAATATATAGAGAAATGGGTTCTTGTGAAATAGTAAGACGTGTGGCGGACTGGCCAAAAGTTTTGCTCTTTGCAGTGTCGTTCGGTTTGCGTTAAGTCTTTTCACTGAGTCCCTACCTATTTAATATTTTTATGGATATACTGACAGAGAAGATAAGTGAGGATGCTCCTTGGTCAATGCTCTTTGCTGATGATATTGTGATAGTAGAGGATAGGAAAGAAATGTTATAGGAGAAGTTGGAAGGTTGAAGAAGGGCTATTGAAGGGGAAATCTTAAGGTTAGCAAGTCTAAAACGCAGTATAGGTGATTGGCAGGAGCAGCAATAATTGGGGACACCGAATTGCTTGGAGAAAAACTAGGACGAGTAGGAGAATTTATATACATTGGCTACTACATCACGGAAAGTGGGACATTAGATCGAGAAATTGTTCACAGCATACAGGCTGATTGGTTCAACTGAAAGCGAATGGGGAAAGAAAAATATATAATAGTGTGGTGAGACCTGCGTTTGTGTACGGTAGTGAAGTGTGCACTGTAAAGAAGATTCGGAAAAGAAGAAGGAAAAAGGAAGAAAAAATAAAAAAAGGAATGTCAGACATGGAAATGAAAACTATGTGGTACAAAGAATAGAGCTGTTAGAAGTTGATGGAAAGAGGAGTAGAGGAAAACCAAGGACAAGACGGAAGGACTGTCTGGCAGATGAGAAAGAAAGGTTTAGGAGAAAAATCGGTTGCCTGTAAAGTCGGTTTTACGGGCGAAGATTTTACGTGACAACGTCTTTTTCTCGGTAGAATATTTATTGATATGAATATTATTAAATTGCACAATAGGAACAAGGAATTGAATGACATTAATAATTTACTTAACACTATCAACATTTGTCAATAGTATGACATAACCTATAAACTCAGTTTCTCAACTTTTGTGTCAATCTAACAATTAATCAATCAATCATAGTTTACGATAATGAAATATTAGTGTACAATTATTTACCTTTATTGTTGTAGTTGTTGTAAATGACGAATCTAAGCACTCCACATTTTCACTACAGACACAGCTGACGATACTTTAACCAAACGTGTGAACTTGTATTATGACGCTTTCTCATGTGTGATCATGTTTGAGTGGGAGAGAGACGCAAGGCATTCGCCGGTCCGGCGGGCCTCTCTCTCGTTCGGTGACTCATCGTAACAGACGTGAGCGGGCGTTACACTTTTTCATGAGTAATTCCGAGCCACAACCTAATTTAAGACGTTGTCACGTCAAAAAAACACGATAGACAGAATTAAATGGCGAAGAAGAGTAAAGAACAGCGACCCCTAAAAAGGGAAAAGCTGAAGAATATGAAGAACAAGAAGAAGAAGAAGAAGAAGCGATATTTTATATTTGGCAATAGAGTTTGCTTGCAGAAGTAAAGGAACTTAAAATAACTAAATTGAAAGGACTAATTTATTGATCTTTTAGTACTATATTGGTATCATTGATTTTTGATGTCATAAAATTTATGACCTGCATTAAAATATGTTTTAATTCGTGTGTGTACGTTATTAATTGACAATTAAGGTTGCTTTTCTCTTAAAACACTAGGTCAAATTAAATAATCTTGAATTTTACTTACAAGTAATTTACTAAAATAAATATTCATATACAAAAGTCTATACAACTATAGCATAAAGTTCTAGTTTAAAAAAATGCATAATTATATGATTTATAAAAATGACGATAATATTCAGTAGTTTAAAATACAAAGCTTTCATGTTACACGGAATATATAAAAAAAATGGTCATTTCCCAGATGTGGCAACAAGCACACCGGTATTTTACAACCTTCATTAGGCATTAGGGTAAATGCCGTGTTGTCCATAAATATAATCGCGTAGTGAAAACAAGCACCCCAAAAAGGTCGTTATTATAAAAAAACCGTTACATAATCACATTTTATACAATTAATGTAGGTACTTCATACATTGAATCCTAATATTCTCTGCCGCTCTATATCAAATTTCTGGTAATTAGGCCGATGGGACTTCGGGGACCGAAAGGACACAGGGGTGGCTTTTTACGGATATGAATTATTGAGATTCGGTGGCTTGTTATCAGTAAGTAAGACAGTGTGGTAATATCGGGAATATATATTTGGGTATTACTGGCCATTCGTATGCATGACCTTTCCGAAGCGTGTCTCTTTCTAGTTAGCGTTTCGTTGCATTCTCCACCGTGCTGTAATTCCGATTGAATATGATTTTGACTATATTTTAAAGAAAATTCAAATGGAAAAGAGTTAACTAACAATAAGTAGTCAGGTATTCTACAAGAATTATGCAAAACTAATTTAATTTACTTTTTACTATAAGTACTTTTTAAGTACCAAGCAGTTTTAAGTTTAATAGTTACAGAATACAGTAGTGCTTTATATTCGCGATATTAGTGTTTGCAGTTTCAATGATCCACGGTGTAACATATAAAATAATATATAAAACATAAATTTTTAGTTATAGCGACATCTGCATCACTTTTGACTAAACGCTCCTATTGCAGAGACGCCTGTTCTAATAGCTCGCATAGTTTCTCCTAGAAATCGCTAGTGTCACTTTTGACTTTTAGCTGTTTTGTCAAAGTGTTAATTTAGAAAGTAGCACTATATATCATTTTCAGGTGGATTGTTAAGGAAGAAGCACGTCGTGGTAAGTAAAAAAGTGACATTTTGTCTTTAGTGCCGGTTTTAACGTAAATTTTGTACAGTTATTCTAGTTAATGAATGAAAAACTTAGGTTTTAAGTATAGTGTCGGCTTTTAAATAAACTAAATGACTAAGTTCTTATATCAATAAATAATATTTTTCGTTAAATCCCATTTTTTCTAAGGAGTGGAATGAGATTATACTGTTTTTTTGTAACTCGATAAATGTCAAATTTAGTTTAATGTCAGCCTTTCAGTAAAAATAATAGCACAATGTATACATAATGTATTTTAATAAATAAAAGACATTTGCAGTTTCTCGTATGTAGTGGTTTTATAATAATGTAACATAAATAACTGTGATTATTTCTTGAAAAATTAGATAATTTTAATGTTAAATACATCATCAAAATATTGCTAACTGCATCGACTTTTTGAAGTTATACGTCCATACGCCCATTCGACGTTGGAAATTTGTACGGGAGTGAATCGGCAAAATCATTACATATGTAAGATATAGATAAGAGAGAGACAGAAGATATATTTTCTCTCTTTTTCCCTCTCGAGAATAAAAATATTCCCTTTGTAAATATCTTTAATATTTATTAATATTATTATTTATGTGATATGTTTTGTATTATTTATTAAATGTTCATAATTATTTTAGGCTTTTGTATTTTAAAATAATAATTACAATAAATCACTGTATGACCGAGAACTGTCAATTTTGAAATATATTATTGGCATGTCTAATTGGCAAAGTTTTTGCGTGTTTTGTTATTACGCTGGTTTATGTGAGTTTGAATCCCAATATAAATTTCCTTTTTTATTTTTGATATATTTAAAAACTCTACGTTAATCTTATTAAATATATGTAATATAAGCAAAAATCCGAAATTTTAAAATAAACTGAAAATTTACAACATAATCCGAGTTGTTGGTTTTTTATTTTTATCTTCCACAAACATTGTTTGAAGTTATACGTCTATACGCGCGTTCGACGTTGGAAATTTGTACGGGAGTGAATCGGCAAAATCATTACATATGTACAAACGACGACAAACGATGAAAATTTGATACCAGAAGCTAAGGTCTACAATTTGCTAGACTTTTTAAAAAAACAAATAAAAAAGCTGGTAGTGAAATAATATCGTATCGGCACTTTATGGTAGTAAAAAAGGCGTTAGAGGTAGAGAGGTAGATTTAAATGAACTGACTTATATAAGTTTTAAAAAGAAAAGTGCAAAAAAAATTAATTTAACCATGCTCCCACCGACTGAATGTATAGCGGCTCAGTACTGGTTGAGGGTTTATTACTGAGTTCAGCAATGTACTATAGTTAATGACCGTTTTGGAGTGTAAATTTTCTCGTGACGATGAATTTGCTTGAGAATTTGGATTTATGTTCCTCTTACTACTCCTTTACTTAACTTTTAGACTGAAGCCCAGTTATATTATTTGATCAATAAGTTTGACCGGTTTAAAGAGCTTATTTATATATTATATTATCTATATTTGGAAAAATTTGGTGTTAAAGTAATAAATTTTTTTTTAATTTAAAAAAAAATGCCTTTTTTCACAATAACGTAAAAAGTGTTACACAATATTTTGAATAATATGAAATATAGATTTTGCTTTTCTGAACATTTTAGTTTTTTGTAGGACAAAAAACTAAACTAAAACTAAACTTTTTTTGTTTTTCTGTAAGACAAAAAATTTGTTAACCTATGGATGTTCAACCTTTGCATAAACTCTGATCAGCCCTTTTAACAATCTCTTTTAAACATAAGGGTTTTAAAACATTAATTTAAGTGATCTGATTGCCCTTAAAGAAACCTACAAAACGGTTTTTTTTAGTACTTCATAGCTTAAAAGCTAACCGAGTTATGAGTAAAAAACCAATCACATAGTTTAGGAGATATTAGAACGCGTATACTGGAGCATTATACGATACACATAATGTGCTATTAAGGCACAGACATACTTTCACCCATCATCACAAACTAATAGGATTGTCTTTTAAGTTGAAATAAAAATAAATGATGAATTTGAATAATTAAATTGATAAAAATTATTGTATTTATAGTTTCAATAAAAAAATACTACAATTATTCCAATTTCTTCGCAAGTGGTGGTTTTGGTAGATGTATGATTTTGTTCTAATAAGAGTCGTTTCCACCCCTAAAAAATAGAAACAACCAACGAGACAAGTCTTAAATTATGTTGTTTAATGTTAATTGACATTTATTAACTCATTTAAAAGATAATTTTAATCAATTATCTGCTTTAGTTTACAACAATTATACGATTTTTTTCTAATAGGGGTAGTTTTCACCCCTAAAATAATAAGCAACTAACGGCACAAGTCCTTACGTAAAGTGACGGGTAAGTAGAACCCACATTGAAAATTTTTTATGTAAATCTTTGACGACATGAAAAGTTATAGGGTATCGCGTATTTCACGTTCATTTACTGGTCTAATGGCACGATAATGAATTATAACCCAAATATGTGGGGTTAACAAATGAAAAAAATGGTTTATAGCCAATACAAACTTCCAATATACTCTTGTCTGATAGTCTATTGTAAAAAGTCATGAAAAAGTCATGAAGTCATGAAATCAAGAAGTGCACTGAAAAGGCGAAAATTCACAAAGTGATATTTTAATTTCAAAGAAGAAAATACTGATACTGCTACCAATGTTGATGACATTGATTTAGAATTAAATACAAAAAAAATCTGGAGTAATTTTCAACTTCAAGATGAAGATTTTTATGAAATAATATAAGTTTCTGCCAGTTTATATTTTAATTTAATTTTATAAATTAAATTATAAAATTACACTAATATATGAGTTGGGTGATGTTTTTTTAAATAAAGTCTACACGATGGAAAAAAATATGTAGTTTTATGTTGTTATAAATAAATAAATTTATTAATAACAATATAAAAGCATCTTTGGGATTTGGTAATACGACATTTAGGTTTCTCTCTTTCGGTCACATCGAATTAAAAAAAAAAAAAGAAAATTGGTTCATTGGATGCCGAAAGACTATATTTTTTAAGTATTGACACACTGTATATATTTATAATCCTATATTGTTATGTAAAAAGGATTTTGATAATAAAAAAAGCACCTCAAAATTCAATAAAACTTTAAAATAAACAACGAAATTCCTATAAATAGAACACGTCGACATGCACATATCAAACGGACTGAAGTGATTTAAAAACATTCTTTACTAGTTAAAAAAATTCAACCAGACCTTGTCGAGTTTTTTCAACGTTTGTGTAATTTTTGTACCTGCCATTTTTTATTAACGGTTTAATTAAATGATGGAAATACTACGAGTTCCAACATTCAGTTGTAGAGTTCGTTTATTACTAATTTAATACTGATGAGTTTTTCATGAAAAATCGACAATCGAGTGGACTTTATTATTGTTAGCCGAAAGCAACCACAAACAATTTTCATTATATATATAATAGAATTGATGACATTAAACCTAAAACAATTCAACTATTAAAAATGTTGGATTTAGATTAAAAAGTTAAAAATTAGACCACTGGAAATACCTAATCAAATCCGATGGCAGTGAATATTTTAATATATTATTTAAAGATAAAATGCGATGTTAAAAAAAAACAGGTTAATTCACTTACGGTGAAATGCATTTGACAAAAAGTGAACGTTGAAATAATTTCCACTTAATGTTGCCCTTCGATGTGTTTTTCAATTTGATGAGATAGAAAAGCAGACAAGGATATAATTTAAATCTCTATGTTGTCGGTTAATCCAGCAGTGAGTTTTTAGAAAAATACGAAAGCCAACATCGCAAAACGCATAAGTGACCAAATGCATTGATAAACGTATAAGTGACCACTAAGGTTATTAGTTTTATCCGAGTTTTTTAAGTCTATGCTATCAAATGTTAGGCAGCAACTGATTGCTTGATTACGATAATGTATCTGTTCATTCATTTAACTTTAACAATAATGTCACATAAACAAAATGTTTTAATAAAAAATTTCGAGTTGACATGAAATCAGCTTTCTTCTTACATCGGTTTCCTACCTCAGCGAAACATGTCAACCATATTCTATGGAAATTAAAAATCAGTGTTCTGTTTAGGTTATGTTGCTGTACATAATTTCCGTCCAGTGACAAGCCAGTTCCATACATAGTATCATCATAAACGATAATGAATAAAGTGAGTGGCCACTATTTCCTGCTGTATAAAGTTGCCAAAATATTATTATTCACATAAACTGGAAAAACCTAATATAAAATTTCTCGTATTATATAACTTTTCAAATATTTTATGACGTTTACATAAACAATGACATTACATTGATCTGACCTAGAAATAACACTGTAGATATAGTATGGTACAATTGGTCAAAAAAAAACCTAACCCCGACATCATTTTGTGCGTTGGCTTTGGTGGAGGGGGGAGGTAGAAGTCGGTTAAGTAGTAGTTTTGTTTATTGCGTTTTTCGCCAATATTTCTAAAACTATGCGGTTTAATATAAGAGTCATTAAATTTGAAACAAAAAAGGTCCGATGCATAATGCTTCTAAAACAAAAGCTTTCAAAGTTACGGAGGGTGTACATGTAGACCATGCTACATGAGATTACGAGAAATTAAAAAGCACATTAGTTTTGGAAATTGTAAAAGTAAACTCAAAATAAAAATTTTAAAAAATGTTTAATAAAACTTTAAAAACTAAAAAAATTAAATAAGTACGAAGTATTAAAACATTAAAACACCTGAGCTCACTTGATAGCTCACCTGAGCCTTTCAATGATTACTGTTTTGGTTCTAGACACAAAATAATCATCATGCACTCTAGATTGAAGAAAAATATCATACATTATTGGATATATTCTTCATCAACGTCCTCTGGCAACGTCCAGCTACCTTTAAACAGATTTGCGAGCAATACAGTGACTACATAATTACTCACGGAACAGCGACTAGTGTATTTGATGGATACCAGCAAGGAAATACAAAACATGAAGAACACCTTCGCAGAGTACGTGCTAGCATTAAATTAAAAGTTGAAGACGGAATCCATGTAATTATAAACCAAAATGAATTTTTAGCTAACGCTAACAAAAAAAGAGGCCTTATTTCACTTCTTACAATACACTTGCGAAGATCTGGTTGAACTTAATAATACTTTTAACAGCTATTGATAAAGCTAAGTAAGGCGTTGAATCTTATGTTATTGATGATGATACGGATCTACTAGTTTTGTTGACTGCCCACGCACCATCAGAGAAGAAATTGAAAATGGTGGTACCACAGAAAAGCAATCAGCAGCAAAAAGTCTACACTATGGCTGATATTTAGCGAGGCATGAAAATATGGAAGATATATTTCTTGCAATATATGCTTTTACAGGATGTCACACGGTATCAGCTATCTACAAGAAGCGGAAAATTTCACTGTCTAGAAAAGTGCAAGCCAACGACGCTCTTTGTAGAAAACTTCTAATCTTTAATGACCCCAAGCTTTTGTCATTGTTTTTGCCATTGTTTTCGCTATCAGTCTTACTTATTCCTTAAAGCAACCTATTCATTCTTTGTTTAACCCATTAAGGGCCGAGATAATAAACAAAGAGAAATTTGACAATTGATTAGATTGGATTAAAAACACATAAATTAAGCCTAATTTACAACCAAAAAGAATTTTTTTTTTCTAATGAAAAGAAAAATAGGTGGGTGCGTATACGCAACTTTGGCCGAATACGTATACAATTTTTTAAAAAAGGAACATATTGTATCTTAACTGTAAATTAAATTTTAAGATGAAAATTTTCGAAACATTCGGGGTGTAGATGCACTGTACACTTTTTACATAAATAAATAGTATTACTTTTGCACATCCGACATTTTCTTCTTGCACTATTATCGTCTCTTTTTATAATGTGGCCAATATTGTCGAATCTAGTTTCATCTGGTAAAGCAAATTTAGATGGACGTCCATATACTGAGTTTGACAATGATGTAGCGATTTCTTCACTATTCTCTGCATGTCCACTATATTTTAGTAAGTTAAGAACCAATCTCGAATGAAACTCCAGTTGGGAAATTTTAGAATCATTCGCAATTTTAAAAATTTTCCAACTATTGACCACCATACTGTCAATCATGTTAGTAAAGAACGGCCACCACCACTTTTTTCCTCTTATTTTAATACGGTAATTCGCAATGCCATTATCATGCAGATCCACTCCACCCATGTATTGGTTATATTGGTGAATTACATTAGGCTGAGGGATAAGAATTTCTTTGTGTTATTTACGGTTATAACGTTTAGTTTGCATAAGGGGTAAAACGTCACATGTATTTATCATTACAGTCACTACTGAATTATCGTTCCATCTTGTCACCAAAACTTCTAAATTGGAATCGAATGCACATGTATATCAACCTCTTTCCTTTTTTTTCATAATTTTGTTTTCTTCTAGAGGACACTTAGCAGTGCGATTTTCCCTTATTGTTCCTGTTGCAAAGAATCCTTTTTCTTTCAATAGTCCAAAAAGAGCAAATGACGTAAAGAAGTTGTCGAAAAAAACCTTATGTTGCTGTGGGTTTTTAACTATCGAAAGTAAATTTAAAACAACTGCCGTTCCTAAGCTAAAACTATTATCTGTTTTCTCAGTTTTTCCGCCATATGGAATAAATTTAAACAAATAACCAGTATCAGAACATAAACACCATAGTTTAAAACCAAATCTAACAGGTTTTCCACGGATGAACATTTTACACGAATGTCGCCCGAAATATGGAACCATTTCCTCGTCAATGAAAAGATTGTTTGCAAAGACTCCAAATTGTGCAAACTTTCGGTTAATTATTTCAAAAATTGGTGACAATTTTGCAAATTTATCATTTTTGTTCAGTAAGGTGTTATCTGACAAATGTATGTTCTGTTTGATTGAACGAAATCTATGTCGGCTCATGCTTTCTCTTACAATGTGCACTTCTTTATCCTCATCCTTCGACCAATACATATCAACTTGAGGCAGAGTGTGATAACCAGATAATATACATATGCCAATAAATTTTTTTAAATCTGTATCACTCATTTCAAAATCGTGACGGTTATTCTGCGATGCATAAATATTTGTAAAATATCGAATGCTCTCACTTACTTCTTTATCAAAAAAGAGTGAAAAAACTTCAATAGGTGACTTGCCTCCATGGTTGGCTTTTATATTTTCTAAATATCGATCAGACTGATGTTGAATTACTGCCGAGTACGAAGGAGTATCTGTTTTTACCCAACTTGGGACAAATTTGGATTTATTATTTTAGCCTGGTTCTTTCTTTGGACGTTTTGATCTGTGGTTCAGAGGAATATCATTATCAGAATCGTCAGAATTCCCATTCGCTTGTATTTCATATGTACCTGCAATATCTATTTTTATTCCTTCTTCACCAATAATATTATCATCAATGTCTTCTACATCGGAAATTTCATCTGTTTCCGGCGGCACATAAACCACATCAAGTGAGTCAGCATTTTCACAGTCTGAGTCTTCTTCTAACAAACCCATTAACTTTTTAGTAGTTAGTGCCCTCTTCATTTCATATTTCGAGAATTTAATAAATAAACAAAAAATGCACTACTTCTACTATATACACGCATCCATATGATAATAATTTAGCTTAACTCATTTCAACTTATATGGAATATAAAACAAATAAACACAAGGAAACTTTCAAACTGATTTAAGTCAAGAAAAAAGCAAATATTATAACGTTTACAGCACACAGCAATTTTATAAATAGTGAATTAAGTGTATTGACTATTGACGAGATCGTAATTTCAGATTGTTTAGTCCACGAAAAAAATATAATATGGTTTCGGCCAAAGGTGCGTATACGAATCCATCTTATAAACATGCAATTATAGACCTTATTTTTAAAGTATGAATGAATAAGTTTTTAGAATAATAAAAATTTCAACATATTTTTATAATTATAGAATACAAAATATGAATTAAGTTTATAATTAGTATCGGAAAAATTTTTTGTATGAAGATGTGCATAAATCATTAAATTATGCAAAATTATAATAATCTTAAAATATTTAAAAAGTAATATTTTTGTCAAAAGAAAAATTATACTATATACCTCAATCTATTGAGATGTTACTTCAATAAAAAGAAAACATTAAAAAAATTATATTCGGGCCAAAAAAAAATAAACAATAAAGGTTGCGTTTACGCACCTTTGGCCGTAAATGGGTTAAGTTAGCTGCACTACCCCTCACTTCAGGAGCTTCCAGTCAGAATTCTTTCAGAACCTACCACCAGGTACAGCAGTGGCTGAAGTGGGATTGGAAGAGGACTAACGACTACCCGACACCAACTATACAGTACATGCTGCAGCTCCCGAGGAAATACTTTTCCACATAGTGTGTACTTGCAAAGACGAATACATCAGTAACTGTGAGTGTAGTAAGAGTGATCTAAACTGCTTAAGCATATGCAGCAATTGCTCAGGCCTAGGATGTGATGATAGGAACCATCACAGACGAAGATATAGAAGAAGAGGATGTTGTTACGTGAACTGAGAAAAAAGTTTACATGAAACTCATTGCATTATATCATCATTATTATGTAAGAAATATTTTAAGTATTTAAAATTATTTTGTTGGAATTTACTGTTGGAATTTACTCTTTACCCTTGAGAAGGTATTGAAATAAATGTGCATTCAAGGGCTTATTATTAATATACCACCGGCCACTGAAATAGCAAATTACATTTACAAAACACAATCCTGTTAAAAACAATTAGTTTCCTGTGTAGTAATATTTTCCACAAATTTTAAAAAATATGGAAAACCTCCACTTTTAAATCCTCCGTACAACTCCGGAACCATTAATTTTAGAACAATTATGCGTATGACCTTTCTTGTTTTAAATTTGACGTAGAACATTTTTGTATCGCACCTACTTTACGCCAAATCGCATAGTTTTCGAAATGTTTGCAAAAAACGTAAAAAACTACTAATTTATTGACTTCTCTCCCACACACCTTCAAACCCGACGCTCGCAATAGTGTAACTTTTTACTGAACTATATTTGGACCATATAGAACAATGTGGTGTTGGAGAATAACTTTTAGTTTGGATTTCAGGTTTGGGTCTAATTATACCATACTAATAAAAAAAATTCTTTGTTTAATTTATTTTATGTATAAGTATCTCCTTAATGGCATTAAGACATCAATGCCATTCATAAATAAAAAAGCGAGAAAATTAAAACAAAAATACTGTGCTCATCCATTTTTTGTCCGCTGTTTTTGTGATATCCTCGTACGATCATGTATGATCAGCCTCGTTGTCTTTTTTTCACGGCTTTCCTTGTGACGTTTTCTTAGCCGTTTTCCATCTAGAACGTTTTATCTTTACTACATATCCGGTCCATCTACATTTATTTTCCATTTTCTTTTTAACGACACCTTTCATTGTAGTAATTATCTTAATGAATATTCTGAATTTCTGGTGTTATTATCTGATATTCAAATTTCTTTTCCGTAGTTCATTGCATAACCTGGTATCTGTGTATTCTTTTTGCTGTTAATGCCAACCTTCCTGCTACGTACCTTATTACTGTAATTATGTATTGTTTCATAACTTGTTATTTAATTTGGGTTGTAATTGCTTCACTTCTTCTTTCGCTTCTTACTTTTTTCAATCTTTTATCTAATAATGTCCGCGGGCTATATGTCTTATTTTGCAGAGATTTCTTGATATATATCTACCTATCTATTTATCTACGACTTCTATGCTTGTGTCCTCGGGCTCAATTTTAATTTTTTAATATAATTTCTATTATAACCAAATATTTTTCTTTATTTCATCATCATTATCAGTATTGGCTCTACAAACTATAATGGGTCTTGACCTGCTCTATGATCAGTTTTTATTCCTTTCTATTCTTTGCCTTGGTTGTTCATTTTGTACTCTTAATGCCCTTAATTTTTTCTTGACCTGGTCCTTAAATCGTGCTTTGGCCTTTGGTTTTACTTCTTACTCCACTCGTATCTTGGTTATAAATGTGTTTTGGTAACTCCGTTCCATTAATTCCTGCCTAGACACCGCAACTTGTTTATTTTTATGGATCTAATAATATCCAATTTTCTGTAATATGAACTCTTTCACGCTTTCGAAAGTAAGGGCCACGTTCCAATCGTTAGATCTTCGGGTTATGATACGTGCACATCATTTATCACTTTTATATAAGTTTTAATAGTATTAACCTATAGTTTTATCCGTTTTATTTCTCCTACTAATACCGTGAACAATTGGACCAATCTGCCATTCTTCTAGCCATGATGTTGATGTTATTGGTGTACGTTAGTATTTGTACACTCGTAAGGAACTGCACCTTTTTTCAAGTGAAAATTTATGCGATACTGCAATGTGCAAAAGGAAATATTGAGAGAGCTCTTGAAAAAGAGCAGATCCATATATTATCTGACAGTCAAGCGGCACTGAAGGCACTAACATGTCTTAAAGTGATGACTAGGTTGATGCGGGACTACATCGAAAAACTGAATGAACTGAGAAACCGGAACAAAGTTGAGCTTGTCTGAATATCAGTACATCAGGGCATAAAAGACAATGAAAACGCAGACCAACTTGCAAAAAGAGGATTGAAAATCGAACAGACAGGCTGTTCCTCTGAAAATACCAAAGGCTGCAGTTCATAGGGCTATAAAGGACTGATTGGGAGAGAATCTCAAAACAAACAGATGAAAAAATCTTCGTTGGTGAACCATGTAGAAAGAGAACAGAGGAACTGCTTCATATGGACAGGAACACAGTACAGTAACAGAAATGTTGACCGGGCATGCACAAGCATAAATATACCTGAATAAAATAGGCATTTACAATGGAGACCCTAAAAGGAGGTACTGACGCTAAAAGACAAAAACTGTGTAAGTAACCAAGAGAAGAAAGGCAAAGAAGCATGCCTCATCATACTCAACGAAGAAAAATATGTAGCAAACCCATCATCAGAATGTACTTGGCTTTGGTTGCCAATACTAAAAGAAGAACTTAACAACAAGAATATACGAACAAAAGCGGTGTAATTGGAGGTCGAAAAAACATTATCTACAACCTTACACACAATACATATGCAACACACAATGCACATAAAACAAACAAATCTATTATTTGCTCAATTAACGTTACTCAACTACAACTAGGATAAAAAATTTTTCTCACGCAAACATATAATACAGAATACACAAAACAATCAGAATATGATATTCCAAGGGTAAAAATTGGTGGTAAAAACCACCCTCAATATTAGTTGCAGCCACTATGTGGTGTTGGCCTACAAGATCTAGGTGAAGCATGTTAATTTTGAAATGACATAACCAATAACAAAAACTTTGGTTGTACATTTTTTAGAATTTTTCAAACATTAGTTATTTAAAAATGTGATTATCATCACAATCATAACCAATAATTGTGGCTTAATCTCATAAAAACATAATATTTTATGTCCTCCTTTTACTTTATATCAAAATCTCCAGCTTCCTGGTTTCATTCTGTTTTCGAATAAACTTAAACGACCGTCGTGGGTCCTCCGTATATTAAAGTATATGATTTTGCAAGTATAGGATGTGAAGAGACCTTAAAGTAAAAGAGGTGATCCTTGTTCTTGAAAAGTAAATTTCAGAAACATCGTTAGAGGCACTAACCGCCGAAATGGATGCCATTTACACGTTGACATCATAATAATATCTTGAATTACACAACGGCACAACGCATATACATATTCCGGGTATAAGTAAAGTGTTCGGTATTCGGGAGTACGGGAGCTGTTCGTAGTAATTTAGTAGAAACAAGGGACGACAGTGACACACTCGTGAGTTTCCCTTTAGGGTCTCGGTTGACGTTCTCGTCCCCAGCACCCTCGACGCGGGGCCTCTCGTAAAATACGGCCCGGCAATCCTGGGTGGCCATGCGTCAGCCGACGTCCTGTCTGGAAAACTGCGAGGCCAAGAGACCAGGTATATGTGCTGTGTGTAAATTAGACCCACTGGTGTTTGATTGACTGGCGTAACGTTCGCTGGTAAATTTAATCTTATGTAATTGTATCCCGCTTTTTAAGAAGGGTAAGAGCTCATTGTATCCAGTTACAGAGAAAAAAATGCGGGGAATTTGATAGCTCCGTGTTTAGGGATTTGAAAATTGGGATTATTAGAGGAATGGGTTAACGGATCTTGTATTTAAAGCTAAATTTCTTTAGTAATAATGATATTTACATAACATTTCGTTGATAGGTTATAAAAATAATTATAAGTGGCAGATATGGAGATTTATTAGAACACATAGAAAAAAATGAGATAACAGAATCAAACAGTAGTCCTAGACTACTTGCCCCACTAAATTGTTTAGGGCTATGGTTTTTTCATTAAAGAAGAGAATAACAAAGCATTAAAGAAACTAAAAACCACAAGTTTTCAGGTGCAGACAAAATCGCAAACCAACTCTTAAACTCTATTGAAAATATATTTAATAAACAACTAAGACTAGTCATACAAAAAAATATTTTATGGTACACAGTAACTAATAATTAGCGTATTAACATCATGATTTTAAAGTATACAAGGAGGATAAACAGTCTTGTAAGTTTTATTTAAAAACATGAGATCATTATTATGCATGATAAGTAATTTTCTCCAGAACTACAACCTACGTGCATGATAGGGTTGTAGTAAATGTACTTCAATAGCTACAGATATTATACGTGACTAAGTTTAGGATCCGTATTAACCTAAATCAAAAGTTCATCTTATACATTTATTGGAATTAATTTGAGAAGCTCCATATCAATTAGTAATTTTGATCGATGAATTTCTTTTAATTAACTTGTAGTAGAGATACATAAAAATGCATGTTCTTGTTGCCATCTATTAAAATTAAATTATCTGAGTATCCCATAGCAGCAACTCTACGACAGTAAATACAAACTATGTCTCCTCACTTTTGAGTTGAAAAATTCATTGTGACTTAGTATTTGACAATAACACAATCTACAAATTGAAGTGATAAATATTTGTAAGAAACTATTCTGTAAGAAAATATTTAATATTTTAAAATTGCAGTAACTTGCAGAGTCAGAATTAGTGTGCCGTCAATGGCGTAAAATTTGGAAGGAAAAAGAGGATGCTTATCAATGCTGTAATTTTGTTACAAGCAGGCATATCTTATACATACAACATTTAATAAATTTAAGAAAAATTTATTGACGAATAAAACAGATATGGTCAATATTTTTAATTTTCACTTTTTACACTCTACTTTGGAAACAAGGAAAATTTCATGTAAGCAACGTTTCTATTTCATTTTCCGTTCCATCTGTCCTAAACCAGATTGGGTTTGGTGTAAGATCTATTTGTGTAAGATGCTATTTAACAGAGCTAAAGTAACCGGCGAATGAAGAGAATACAGAACCACACGGATGGAATACTATACAGCTATAAAAGAAGGCAAGACACATGAAGGAGTCACTTTGAGGAAATTGAACGCATATAATATGCTAGACTTTAAAGCAGATAACACAACAGGAGATATCAATACAGGAAGAGACATGGCTGAAGAGCTCTTCATTGTACATTTCCCTAAATCACAAATAGTTGAATCACCAATTGACTGGATATCAGTAGGCAACAAATCTCTGCAGAGGTCTTCAAGAACTAACTGGCAGACAGTCAAAAAGATTGTAATCTATGAAAAAGTAGCATGGGCAACAAACTCATGCGAGCCCTATAAATCACCAAGAATGGATGGTATATATCCAGTGTTAATAAGAAAGGGACTAGAACTTTATACAGTAGAATATGCAACGTACTTAGAAGTCGTGTAGAATTTGGGTACATACCTAAAGCATGGAGAAAGATTTTTTTATTGGAAATGAGGTGGTAGATCTTCTTCTGTAAGCTTTCTTCTAAAAATAGCCCATCTTTTCTTTTTCTCTCTCGGAAGTTTGTATGATTTACACTATTCGAGAAACGATTTTTCAAAATGCGGCACTCTACTATTTTCTACTACACCATTCTTTTAGCTATTTCCTCTATTTTTTGCAAACATTGTTCTAAAACTTTTTTCTAAGCAGGTTTAGGTAGATGTCGTGGCACATTTAATAGAAAGAAAAATTAATTACCTTTAAAATGGTCTATTATAGAAGGATTTGGGAGTAATTTTCTTTCTTGATAATGTGTTGTATATATATATATATATATATATATATATATATATATATATGTTCTTGATAATAATGTTTTTCTTTTGCGTATAGCTTAAACTGCGTAGGAAAACGTTGTAGAAAATATTTGCCAAAAAATAAGGAAAAATTACCCAAAAATGCTGCAAGTGCCGAAATTTGAAAAATCGTATCTTAGATACTGTGAATCCTAAAGACTTCCACTAAATGTCATTTTTAAGAGGGAGGACAGAAATTATTTTTCTATCCTATACCGTAATATTACCGTAAAAAAAATTTTTTCCACAACGTATTTTTGTCAAAAAAAATTATTTTGAAAAGGTGAAATTTAGATATTTTATTTAGAAAATATTTATTTAGAAAATTTTATTTTGAATATTCTTTCAGTAGATTTATATGTACAAAACGTGCATACAATTCACCTAAATCCGCAAATTTGGACCTTTTATGATGCTATTATGATATCACATAACCTTGGTATTTCCAAATTTTACATAAATAAGATATTTTCTTTGTTTCCAAGATTCTAGAGACAATACAGCTAATACTTCTTCGGTTATTGTACTTGTCCCTTACCACAAAACTTTCTAATTCTTTGTCCATTTTCTTTGTAAACGAAAGCATTAAACCTTATTTTTTAAAATTGCTATCTTTAGGCTATTAAAATTATTCATTTATGAGAAACTCTCTATTGTTATCATATATTATCGTACAAATATCTATTCTCCTATTTGCCTACTTTCTACTAGGTTAGAAAAACCATTATTCAAGTAAAATTAAAATGTAATGGCATATCTCGCAAAACAGAAAACCAAAAAAGGTATATCGATGGAAGGCAACCGTATCCTAATGTCACAAATTGGTCGCATTGCTGCACCTTACTGAAGACGACCAATAGTCAGAAATACGTATATACGGTTGCCTTCCATCGATATACCTTTTTTGGTATTAAAAGTGATTAATTCGACCAAAAAATAATTTAAAAATACGTAGGAATTATCAGATAAATTAGTCTATAATAAAAATTTTTGTTTGATTAATAGTTTTTCTATTTATTTGATAACTTCATCAGGAGTACACTGTAAAACAATTTGAACATTACAAAAAATGGTGTAAAAATACATTTAAAAACACTCACAGAAATTAAAAGATTTTACAAATAAAAACTGACATTGAAGTATGTAAAATATTGAGTGTCAAGAATAAATTGTCTTAAGCACGTTCGTTACAGTAATACAATTAAAAATACTTCAAATGTAAAAATAAAAATAACAATAAAAGAAATGTTAGAAGAATGATATTTCTTTGATGAATTATTTGGTTTAGTTATTATTAAGGTGAATGTTGGCTATTTTGAATATTTATAAATTTTGTTTAATATATTACAATATATGTTACTTAACTGTTCAGTGTCCGTTTTATAATTTAAAGTGTTTTTATTTTGTTAATGTGATACATCTTAAGAAATAATCCACTTTTGTAGTTATCAGTCTTTGTCAAAATGTAAACTTTGTTATAGTCTAGCATAAATGACTATTTTCAAAAAGCAAAGACCCAGTATCAACCTTATATAAAAGTTATAATAACTACATTGGCCAAACATCACAATGGCTAAAACAACGCATCACACAACATAAAAGTGATTGCCGCTTGGGAAAAAAATACTTGCGCAGTAGTTGAGCGCTATGAAAACCTCGGTCATATGCTAGACTATAACAAAGCTCACATTTTGGCACAGACTGATATCTACAAAAGTAGATTATTTTTTGAGATGTATTACATTAACAAAAATAAAAACACTTTAAATTATAAAACGGACACTGGACAGTTAAGTAATATATATTGTAGTATATTGAAAAAAATTTATAAATATTCAAAATAGCCAACATTCACCCTTAATAACACCTAATCTTAATAATTCATCAAAAATATATCATTCTTCTAACGTTTCTTTTATTGTTATTTTTATTTTTAAATTTAAAGTAACTTTACACTGAAGAGACACCTGTTTAAAAAGAGAGGTATATTAGGTCCGCCCTTTAAATATCGCCGAAAATACATGAGTGGAAATAATAAAAAAGGGGAAATTCAACGTTGCCAAACTTATCGGTTTTATTTGAGCTGTTGTCGTTTTAGCATTTGAACAATGTTCTAAGATAATAAAATTTGGGCGAAATAGATTTAAATGGCAGCTTACTGTTTTTTATTGGAAATATGCCACAATTTTACTTTACAATAAGTGTTATTTAACATTTTGATTTCCACTTCGGAAAACGTTTTATATAAATAAAATTTATTAATATTTCGTATTTTAAGTACGATTTCCGAATTAAAAATCTAAACATCAAAATAAGCTTATTTTAAAGTCACATTGTGCCTTATTTCCAATAAAAATAAACTGTATTATAACGCCAACAATAAACAAGCTTCATACAAAATTATTTGGCAACGTCGCGTTGCAACAGCAATACCATTTCAACAACTTCAGAACAGATATTCCACAGGCCATAACTAAGAAACTAGAGGTGGGACGTTGACATTTTTATCGTTAACGAAACTGAATCGTTTTTCGTTAACAAGTAACTAGTTACCAGTAGTTTCAAATAAGCGAGTACATAAACAAACATAATGGATATTATCGTTTATGTGTATATTTATTGAAGTGAAAGAAACTAATAAAGGATATATTTATTATAACTTGAAAAATAAACTAAACAATACAAATGGTAAATCGTACATTTACATTACACGTTATTATTAAATCGCGAATCGTCTAAATTGACATTTAAAAACAGATTTTATACTTTACTTCTTGTTAACCGTGTTCGTCTTTTATTTAAAATTACATCAAATTTTGAACATGTATTCACATTTACAATATTTTATGAATATAGTGGTTAAGTTAGGATATACCTGGCGATGGTTTTTCCACCATTGTAATGGACTCTCGATACAGGTGTACGTTTAGATGAGTCATGTACAATTAATTGATCAAAAATACTTACGTCATCTTTATCGGTTTCTTTTTCTTGTACTGGTTGATTTTCAATAGTACAATCTTCTTGTTCTTTAATTATAGAAGTAACCAGCTTCTTAACTCTTTCTTTTGTTTTTTTAGCTTCATTCTATCCCTCCTAACTCCTCCACTTTGTTCTATCCCTCTAAATCTTTTTGCTAAACCCGATATTAGTAATTGTACTACGTCGGATACTATGGATGTAAGGTTATCGTTTGCTAAAATTTTATTGCAAGATTCTTGCAGGCAATGTACCATAACAATCACTGAACTACCCTTCAAGTATTTTTGGCCACTCATTGTACATGTTATTTCTTTAAAAGGCCGTAAAATTTGGGAAAGTTGAGAACAAATAATCCAGTCTTTATTATTTAGATTTGGTCTAAGTCTAAGTCTGTATTATTTAATACCAATGTGGAACGGATTGCCTCTTCTAACTTGGTCATTTTTTTTAACATGTAATAGGTGAAGTTCTACCTAGTTTTCACGTCTTGGGTTGGCTGTTTGGGAACTTTGTTATGTTGTAATTGATATTTAAAAGCATTTCTGAAGAGAAGGTACTTTTTTTGAAATGTGTTTTTTGCCGAATTGTCGAAAAAAGACTTTTTATTTTATCTATTTGTACACGACAGCATTTAAGTGCGTCCTCCACCAATAAATTTAACGTATGAGCAAAACAATTTAAATGTTTTCATTCCAAAACATATTTAATAGCTTTGACCATATTTGAGGCATTATCAGTTACTGCAAAATGTACTTTTGATTTTAGACCCCACTGATTTATAATTTCACTAATTTCAAAAGCGGTGTTTTCCGAATTCTGAATAATGGCAGCAGCCTAATAAAACCGTTTTAAATTCTAAATTTTCGGTTAAATATTGTCCTGTTATTGCGATGTAACTTTTAGTTACTCCAGATGTCCAGAGGTCAGTAGTAATACAGATATTTTCTACTTCTTTTACAACTTGTGATCTAATAATTTGCTCAGTTTTGATATAACATTCCTAAAGTAAGGAACCTGACAAAGTTTTTCTTGTTGGTGGTTTATATCCAGGAATTCACCCTGCAAACTTTTTAAAAGCTCGTTCTTCAACTATGGAAAACGGATGAAACGAGTCCTTGCATATGTTTAGTAAATCCATATCTATTTGTTTCTTTTGTTCTAAACTAATATTTTTATTAATGGAAGTATCCATCACCTTCGAAAATGCAGATCAACCGTAAATCGAAACTCATTCATTAATCAGAATACCTATTAGTTATTTTATTTTCAACGTTAACCGATAGCCCGACTGTCCACTGTCCCGAAAGAGTTATTTTTAGTTTTGTAGTAGTCTCTCAGATCAACTAATCGTCCTCGTCGACGTAAAGTGTTCGTTGCTCCTCTGTTTACGTCTAAACAAAACGTAGTTCGGCTACGTAAAAACGATCAACTAGTTGGCTTACCAGTGAGAAACCGTAGATTCGTAAATGACAAATAATGATTTAAAATGCAGGGATTTTCTGATAAAAATGAGGGTAAAAAAACAAGAGAAAGAGTTAAGAACCTGGTTACTTCTATAAAAAAAGAAAAAGAAGATTGTACTCTTGAAAATCAACCAGTACAAGAAAAAGAAACTGATAAAGATGACTTAAGTCTATGGTCTATGGAGATTGGAATTGTCCATTACAGTGGTGGAAAAACCATCGCCATGTGTATCCTAACAACCACTATATTCATAAAATATTGTAGTATTGTAACAAAATCTGTTCCTTGTGAACTCATGTTCAAAATCTGGTTTAATTTTAAATAAAAGAAGAACACCGCTAACAAGAAAAGTGGAAAAACTTATGTTTTTAAATGTCAATTTAGACGATTCGCGATTTATTAATGTGTATGTAAATGTAAGTACTATTTGTATATTTAAAATGTCAACGACCCACCTCTAGTTTCTTATATTAGAATCGAAACCAGAGATATGTAAAATATCTCTAACTAATCGTCTCACCAATGGGCAATGGGCGTCAAATATGGAGGGGAGACCAAGGGGAAATATGATTGTTATCTTTGTCTATTCGCTGAAAGTATGATTTTATATCTGTGTTAGATATCCTGTTAAATTTTACCATACCGACCATAAACTTTTACCTATACAGTATATATATATATATATATATATATATATATATATATATATATATATATATATATATATATATATATATATATATTGCGCCTACAAAAGATGTAGAATTTCAATATTTTTGTTCATTATGTGCAATATTTGTGAAAAACAAACATTTTCAGTCTCGAATATCCGAAAAATTGTGGATGTAAATAATTTCTTTTATTTTCTTCCCTTATAATAGATTGTTCTTTTCATGTCTTTTGTGTAGATAAATGGAGGGGCCTTTTTTTGGGCCGAACATAAATTCTTTCGGTCGCGTTATTTCCTCAGAAAAGAAATAATTTATGAATATTGACGGCTTCTCATCCTAATGAAGAACTATGCGATTTTTGTGGATTTTATAAATAAGGGTGATAAAATATACTTTTATATATCTTGTGAATAAAACATTAATTGTAAAATAAGCCTCTTATTTTAATTTGACGTTCGATTTTCACAGTAAACACAGTTTTTAAGGTACTTTTTTTTCATAAAAATTTGATCTTGTATTGTTACGCTAAAAATAAACTTAAAAATTCTATCATAATTATCATTGTTATATAGATTTTTTATAGATTTTAATTAAATTGATAAAGTTTACATGTTGTATAACGGACTCTCCACGTCGCGTAAATGGTCTCTCCAACTGTTTACTCTAACTGCGCATCAGGAACCGCTTTTTCGTTTCGTGGCCTTACTTCCGTGACACTCATTTCAGCATTTTACTGACGAGAAAAAGTAATACACCGCCACGGTATAGAAGCTTCGATTCAATAAATCTTTTGTTTTATGGTTTATTTTCAATCACAAGAAAATCTGACTACAGAAACTATCTATAAAGGATAAAATTTTCGTTTTCGGATAGATAGAATCTTTTTTTTCTATTTTGTATTTTTTTAAGAGAAGCATCTATACTGGCGTTGTATTACTTTTTTTCTCTATAGTAAAATGCTGAGGCCAACGTCACGGAACTAGCGCCACAAAATGGCGTCGTCACGGGTAGCTTCATAGAATAACAGTTCTTCGATTCACTACTCTCGATCATTTCTTTTTTTGTCACCATATATTTACTCTAAGCAGGTTTAAATTAAAAACAGTATGAAAAAAAACTAACAATATATAAACATTAAATGATAAGTAAAAAATTAAAAGAATATATCTGTCACTAAAAGATTCGATTCGAAAAGATGTATATATATATATATATATATATATATTTAATACGTAATTGAGTGTTAAATGCCATCCGATAAAATAACAACATTAAATGAACTCTGTTTAAATTTTTATAATAATTCTCGTTTTAAAATAATTTCATATAAATACAATAAAAACATTTTTTTTTTTTTATTTAGAAAATCGCATCGACCAAATGGCCATTAGCGAAAAATTAGTGGATTACATTAGGTACAATTACTTCAATACAATTTGGTTTATTAAATATTGTGGTACTTATTAATGTCTTTCAAGAAATTCAGAGTATTGTTAAAGTTACAGTCTGCACCTAGAGCTTCTATAAGTGTTCCTGGTATCTTGTTATTGCTTCGTTGTTGATTGTAGAGGGGACATTCACATAGTAATAAAAACATTTTTTTAAATAACATTTTAAACATCTAGTTTATATAATAATTAAATTTACTGTTAAATGATATTTACTTATATTTTCATAATTTCATATAAATGTAATTTCATATAAATACAATGTTGGATTTTTGCAATGATTATTTCGACGATTGTATTAAAGTGCAATAAAAAGAGTTACTATTGAAACATTTTTATATTTTATACAATCACGGCGAAGGAGTCCAATTGTGTACCTAACGAGGGGAGTCTGTTAGGTATGCAAAATTGACCATAATTTGTTATTTTGATTTTTAAAATATTTCATAATTTTTTGTACAGGAAACGTAAAAAAGATTTTACTAACGCATGCGATAACACTTGAAAAAGGTTAAAAAAGATACACATACAAAAACTGCTACTGAATAGAAATCTGATTGAAAATAATATGAAATTTTAAAGAGAATAGAAAATACAGCAATTTTGTTGATTAATATAAAGCTTCGCGCTAGTCTACAGTACCACCGACTGAACGGTTTTTTTTTTATTTATATTCTTCTTTAAGTGCTATCTCCGCGACGAAGGTTTGCAATCATCATGGCTATTCTGACCTTCGAGGCAGCTGTTTTGAACAGTTGCCTTGAGCTGCAACCAAACCACTCTCTCAGATTCTTCAACTAGGAAACGCGTCTTCTTCCTTCGCTTCTCCTACCCTCTACTTTTCCTTGAATTTATGAGTCTCAAGATGTTGTATCTTTCACCTTTCATCACATGTCCGAGATATTGCAATTTCCTTTCTTTTATTGTATTTTCCATTTCCCCCTCTCCGCCTATTCTCCTTAACACTTCTGTATTCGTGACTCTATCTACCCATGGAATTCTTAACAATCTTCTAAATGTCCACATTTCAAACGCGTTAACTCGATTTATTGTATTTCGGTTTAATATCCATGATTCAGCTCCATAGTAGAGTACACTGTGTACATAGCATTTAATTAGATTTATTCTGAGGGCCAATTTCAGATCTTTGCTGCATAAAATCTTTTTCATTTTCACGAAGTTGGCACGTGATTTTTCAATTCTGACTCTTCTTTCTGCAGTATAATCGTTATTTTCTGTGATTATCGTTCCCAAGTAAGTATATCTTTTTACTCTCTCAATCTGTTGGCCGCCTACCGTTAATATTTCGTTTGTATTGTTATTCTTGCTAATTTTCATGAATTTGGATTTTTTGATGTTAAGAGAGAGTCCGTATTCTCCACTATATCTTAATATTTTGTTCATTATTCTTTCTAAGTCTTCCAAGTCAGCTATTATGACTGACTCTATCGTCGGCATACCAAATGATGTTAATTAAACTTCCTTTCACTTTTATGCCGACTGTCTCGTTTACCAAAGCTTCTTGTATGATTTCTTCAGAATAAGCATTAAACAATAACGGCGACAGTATGCAATCTTGCTTGACCCCTCTCCTTATCTCCACTTCTTCTGACACTTCTCTTCCAATTTTTACATTTGATCGTTGGCTGTAGTATAAATTTGATATCAATGTTACATCCCCCATATCCAGATTCTTGTTTTTGAGTACTCCTATCAGTCGGTCATGTTTTACCTTATTGAATGCCTTGTTGTAGTCTATAAAGCATACACAAAGATCTCGATTAACATCGAAACATCTTTGGGTCAGCTTAAAAGAAAATAGTGCCTCTCTTGTGCCCACTTCATTCCGAAATCTAAACTGGGAATCACTAATGTCCATCTCCAGCTTAGCGTGTATTTTATTATGGATAATTTTTGACTGATCGCTCGATAATCACTACATTAATTATTATTTAAATGGGAATAAGCCACAATTAAAGGTCAAAATACTTTTATTGACGTTTCAATTTTCACTTCGCAAATCGTTCTCAAAATCGTATTTTGAGAACGATTTCCGAAGTGGAAATTGAAACCTCAATAAACGTATGTTAACCTTTAATTGTGGCTTATTCCCTTTTAAATAGTAATTAATTTAAAATGCCATAAGAAAATAGCTTCAGAACAATATTAAAATCACTACATTCTTTGACATTTACTTTCTTTGGTAGACAAATAAATGTTGATGTCAGCATTTCACGTGGAATGATTCCTGTGAAAGTGGATAGATTGTGTCAGTAGTTGGACTAAAAGATCTACGTTTTTTCATTGACCAGTTTTAGCAATTTACTTGGTGTTTCATCTGGACCAGCAGCTTTATTATTTTCATGGAC
The DNA here is from genome assembly GCF_040954645.1 of Diabrotica undecimpunctata. Classification (NCBI taxonomy): domain Eukaryota; kingdom Metazoa; phylum Arthropoda; class Insecta; order Coleoptera; family Chrysomelidae; genus Diabrotica; species Diabrotica undecimpunctata. The sequence goes on along the minus strand of NC_092805.1, from coordinate 114,697,300 downwards.
TTTACTGCATGCATAACTTCTGATTTTGTTATTTCGGGTCCCTCGTTTTTACTCTGATTATCTTTATATATATTTTCCTGTCTCTAGTCATGGAATAATTCCTCTATATATTTGTTCCATCTTTCTAATTTTTTTTCTATGCTATTTCCTATTTTGCATATTATGTGTATACACTTTGTGCGCACTTGAAATGAAATTTTATCCCTTTCTACATATTCTGTATATATTTTTTATAAATTTTTACCTGAATCTCCTGGTTTTTAATTTTAAATTTTTATCTGATAGGATAAATTTGTTTTATAATGAAGCACCGTATTTCACTATGTGCATTTCCGGATACTTTTACAAATATACGCCATTCCAACCATTGCCATAATTTCTATTCGTTCTTCGTATGTTCCATTCCATTCCGTTTAACTGAATTTCGCTGTTAACATTAAATCTGTGGATTATTATTCATAATCCACACATTTACAGGCTGTAAAACCGAAATGGGTTTTGGGCCGTTTTTATTGCTGAGTCAACACCCAGTGCGACAGCACAAAACAACTCCCCACGCGCTCTTTTCCCTTTCATCTGGCCTAGTCGACCGGAGATGACATTCCCAAATAGTTGAAACGTTGAAAAAACGGCGTGGACACCGACAAACCCCCAGAGATTAATTGCTTTTATCAATTATTTCGGTGCATTGTGGTCTCTAAATTATTTTAACTTAACACTTATTAAGCGTCCACGACTGGATAAAGAAGATTAATTCTATTTAAAGGTTTTTCATTAAAAATCTACGACCGGCATTGTTGATTTAAACAAAATAAAGGTAGTGATAAAAGTATATTTGTACTGGATAGCTACAAACGACATCGAAAATTAAAGCACATTCTTATTTATGTACATTAATTAACAGTGAATTAAGATGCCTGCTTGGAGTATATAGGTTTAGTACAGGGTGTTTCAAAAAGGTATGTCATAAATTAAATCACGCATTCCGGGGACCAAAAATAAATTGATTGAATCCAACTTACCTTAGTACAAAAGTGTACACAAAAAAACTTACAGCGCTTTGAAGTTACAAAAATAGTTTTTTGCATTATCTCCCTAAACTACTTGACATTTTGTAATAAAAATGGACACGTTACTTTCTTGTTCTGAAAGCATTTTTCATAGAAAAGAAACAACAAAATCTAAGTGCACAGAAAAATTTTAAAGGTGGTGCAGCTCTAAATCCCACCAAACTTTTGAGTTTGGTGTGAGTTCTATGAAGTAAATTATACAAACGGCAATGTCGTTCGTGTACGCGGCGTTGCTAACGCGACGATTTTAGCGCTCGTATATGATGGGTCCTTAGCTTGTGCTATGCGACTAGTAGCCACTGATTGTTCTTGCTTGTCATTGATAAAAGCAAGAAACCACGTTGTTTCTACACACATTAATGTTTGCGATGCCTATCGTTTACACTTCGAAAAAGAGAGCTTGGAATGGAATTTTCATGAAATGGTTTATACAAACTTTTATATCCTCTGTTAAAGCCCAACAATTAAAAAATGGCAAAAGAGAGAAAACATTATTGCTTCTCGATAACACCCCAACTTTAAGATGTTGGAATGAAAAAGACATATCCTTAAAAAACTACCTTGACCTTACCACTCGCAAACATGTTCGGCAGACGAGAACTGACGTTAGTAATTAACGTTAAAAAAATCTTAATTTTTGTCAATATTATTTGACCTATGGTCAAATGACCTATGACCTAGAATATGGTTTGTTAAAAAGACTTGACACTTATTTGTTTAGTCCCTATTTTGTCATTAAAGATATAGACATATAGGTGTTTAAATATATTGCTTTCATTCACCCGTGGATAAATATCTATGACTATATCAATACAGTTCGATTACCCTAAAAAACCGATTTTCCGAACTTTCATGCTCCATAACTAATTCGAATAATTGACGCTCTGTAATGACATTGATTGTAATGATTGACTGTAATGGCAAAACGAATGAAATATAAAAAATTTGCCAGATGGCTGGACAAGAATCAAAACTTAATTTACCGAAATTAGGTCAACATAAACTGTTTGTCTTTTCCCACAAATAACGTTAACTAACTTCTTAAACTGTTAAATAAAAGATGGTATTTCTTCTGTTACGTCTGGAACTGGACAATGGATGACAAGTACTAAGTAGGTTACAATTAAAATCAATCAGATGTTAACTCTAGACCACTCTAGACATATTAATTCTGCACTCACTTATCGGTCTTCGAAACAATCCAAACTCCTGAATATCGATAAATACGAATATATAAATTTTTCATATAAAAATGAGTGCACGTCATTCAAGATTTACGACGTCAGAACCCTACAGCGTTTCCAAAATATCAGAATAATTAATAAGTGAGAAATTTTTAAAATGTGAACTATTTAAGAATACAATACACTAGTATTGTATTCTTAAATAGTTCTATACACTCTTAAAATTGATTTTAAAAGTTCATTATTTTTATCAGCTTGAGAAATATTAGTAACAGTATATACACTTAGTTTTAAGACTACTGTAATACACTAAAATACAGTAGAACACATTCTGATACAAAATTATATATTTTAAATTTTAAACTTGCCTCTTTTAGAGCATGAATAATAAAAACGCCACACCATTATTTCTTGTTCCAAATAATCTATTAAAGCTTATCAGCTTTCTACAGACTATTTAGTTGTTTCGGTAAAGCACAATCACAATACACAACAATAATTAGTTTTTAAAGTTATTAAGCCAAATTTAATATGTATTGTAAATATAATTTATTATTATATTATTATAATATATTGTGATCAAATAGTGTAAGAAATCAAAATATAAACAAAAATGTTACTCTTAAAAGCGGCAACACTTTAAACAATTTTGCCAAACGCTGAACTTCCACTGTGAAATTTTAAGTATTCCGGTATCAGTGGCGTACGATTGTCTAATTTATTTAATTAAAATTATTATTTTGTGGAATATTAAACTTAAACAGGTATTTTATACAATTTGTATTATTATTAATAACAAACGTTTTTGGTTACTTAATCAATATAATAGTAAAATTCCCAATATAATTATGATTACATTTTTTTTATTAATATACCGTGTTGACGCCTGTGAAAGATCGAGCAGTTTCGTATGGGTGTTGTATTATTAGCTGTGTTAGGAAAAGGTAAACTCTAAGGTTGATGTTCTGGAAATTTTAAATAGACGTGAAGTCACTTTGTATAAATTGTGACGTGCAATGTTTTTACTTTGGAAAATGGTATAGATGGAAGAGTGTTGGATTGCCTACTCAACAGGCGGAAAAAGCAAACTAAAATTCTATTTAAATAAATAAAAGTGATTGTCGAAATAACTGTCAAACTTAATATAAATTTTTTGGTCTCCCTAAAAAATATTAATTTTTGGCGGTTCTCGGTTGGTATTGTAATTGTGCTAACTAATTATTAAACTTTGGCGAGATTTGGCGAATTTGAATTGACTATTGGTAGATAAATAAATTTTTATTTATCCAGTCAATTGGCTTCGAAAATTAGTTTACGGATTTGTCGCTATTTACGTCTATACGAAGCCACGTTAGAGGTGCTTCCTAAGACAGAAAATATTTATTTTCACTTTCAGAGCGACTTAAATAAATAATCTATCCCGTTACACGACTGTGAATAGCCGTCTCTGATGATCCCTATTAGGGTGAAATACGTATAAGCAGATACACAGACGCACTGTACGTGAAATCAAATCTTAACTGTCTTTTCCTTTTATTCCGATTTATTTTGTACGACTACTAGAAACTAAATTCGCTAAGGATTTTTGCTTATTTGAGGAGACATGTCGTGGAATGCAATTTTTAGATTCCTCATGTCTCTATTAACATCTTTGTCAACGTCTGTTTTGCCTTGCAATTTTTAGAAGTCACAGATTAAAGCAAAAATCTGAATTTGGTTTCGAAAATTAGTTTACAGATTTTGAAATGAAAATTTTTCCAACGGGGAACGGACCAGGATCAAGTGATTTTCAGTACGCTACAGTACAGTTTCCAATTGTAATGCAGAACAAGCTTAAAAACCTAACACTTCCGTATTACCAAGTTAGTCAAATAAATACTCAAGCTCCACCATTGTGCTTAAATCAACCAACAGTAAACCAAATGAAACCTTTTGATAATTATCAACAACAATATCAGGTACAGCCAATAGTTGTCCAGCAAACCAATTTTTCTCATTATACATCAAACTCTCAACTTAACTTAAACTTAAAAAACAATCCAGAAACACAGTATGAATATGATTCGATGTCAGATGAAGAACATGAAGACTCTCAAAATAATAAACACCCATGGCGAACAATAAGATCAAAAACAAACAGGCTTAAACGTCAAGATTCAAAAGAAGAAGAAGCTCCAATTACACTCAAAAATACAAAAAAAAAACTTAAAAATAACAAAATAAAGAATCACTTAATAACATATAAAAATCGCACCACAGATCACAACAACGAACTGATAAATAAAATTTATTCACCCAACCACTTGCCGAAAGAAGATTGAAGAGAGTATGACCAGAAGGTCTACCGCAATAATACTTAGAGAACCGCCACTGGAAGGTACCTAACTCACATTAATTTATTTACAGACTATTTACTTATTACTCTGTATATAGAGTGGATTGTGAACATGCAATGTAACAATAAAAAATAAATAAATAAATATTAAAAAAGGACAGTAACCAACGTTGCACCTTTATAATATCACCGGAAAGCGCTCACTGGAAAAACTCTTTTTATTGCCTTTTCGTCTGCAAAACACAAAAAATTTGTACAAAAATTTTAGGGTAGTATTGCTTTAATCTTTAATAGTTAAAATAACATACTATTTGACTTCATTGAAACTTAACGTTATGGTAACAACGTTATGATCCACGATATTTTGTCTTGATTTATATCTTGTCATTGTTATCCTTCTCGACAAATACATTCTGAAAATGTTTGTAGCGCATTTAATATTCAGTTTGAACTAACAGTTATTATTCTCCAAAAGGAAAGATCTAGTTCTTAAACATGCTACGCGTGGTGAATACAGAACGACGTAAAATTCCAATTTTATTTTTTATAGGGAATCAACATGCACCTGGAAACGATGTTTGCATGAAAAAAAGTCATAAAAAATGTTCACACACAATCACATCTTCGCAAATCGTATTTCCCATACATCAAACGCCGATATTTGTAAACTTTTCGATAACTTGAAACGAAGAAGCCACGTTACTGACTGAAAACGGATAAAAATTTCATATGCTCAAAAAATTATTTGTAATGGTTTTTGGAATAATTACACCTAAATTCTTTAAGTATATTTTTTATTAAATTTATTGTTATACACGTTTTCATCGTTCTTGACGTGTGCCTGAAATAAGCTACTATGGAATTTTTAATATTCGTCTCTCTCTGATACACAGATGCGTAATTTAATTGTGCGAGTCACGTTCGTCATGGTAAAGTGCGATGAGAAGGGAATGAAGAGACCACTCACGTCTCCCAGTATTGTAGCAATAACACCGATGCATTTGGCCGATACGGTGTCGGTGATACGTTCGGCCTCTTTACGAATACAGATAGCTGACAGTGACGTGTTTTTTTTTAACATGTTACCCTGATCTGTGCAGGTTTGAAGTAGCTGATGAAATAGTTTTTATAAGTAAACAGTTTTTAATTAATTAATAGTTTGAGCTCTTACTGTGTGGAATTCCATTACATAAAATAATACTCTCGACACCTTAAAAATTCCAATTTATTATAAATTAACTCTCTCTCTTCCGATACCCATTGCAATAATGATTTGTGGCATTGTTCTTGAATGAGCTGGCTAATAGGTTTATAATTGTAGCAATTACCATTGATATTTTATGTTGTTTTAGTCGATTTTAGTCAGTCATTGTTGGAATTTGTTCCGAACAGTTTTACTTATTATTTTTTGTCGTGAAAGAAAAAGAAAACAACGGACCTTTGCTTTCGTTATCATCGGTACATGAACGAGTAGCGGACGCTTTGAAAATCAGTCTTCGCACAGTGACAAGAATAAAGAGTGAATACAAGACAGGGGCAGCTCTTACTACACCAGGAGAGTCCCGTAATGTACAAAAAAAAAAGACTAATGATGTCAGCGATACTATAAAAGGAGAGATTAGAAATGTACTGTATGGCATGAAAGCAAAAGGAGAGCACGTTACAATTAAAGTTCTAAATACACAATTAAGAAACAAGCATCTCTATGACGGTTCTGATACAAGTTTGTGGCGTCTTATGAAAGATTGTGGGTTTTCATACAAACTAGAAAATAGTAGACGAGTGCTATGTGAGAAACCATGTATTGTCTCCAAACGACTGTATTTTTTGAGGCATTATATGAGAAATTTTTTAAGTCCAAGCCCACTTCAGTTCGTTTTTTTAGATGAAACATGGATATTTCTAAAAGGGGCATATAAACGTACTTGGCAAGATGACTGTGTGAAAAGCATCAAAAAAGGACACGAAAATACAGGTAAACTCTTTGTTGTTTTACATGCCGGAAGTAGGCAAGGATTTTTTAAAGATGCTGGATTACTGTTTTCTACGAAATCGAAGAGTGCAGACTATCATAATTCTATGTATAACTAGTCTTTTAAAAAGTGGGTCTCCGAAAAGCTGATACCAATGTTGGAGGAACCATCTCTAATTATTATGGATAATGCCTCATACCATAGCTCTTTAATAGAAAAGTTACCGAATGCCAGTTGGAAAAAATCGGACTTACAAGAATGGTTACGAGCGAAAAAAATAATTTTTGACGACGATTCGGGCAAGACAGAGCTATTGAGTCATTGTCGCCAGAATAAACCACAAAATACCAGGTACGTTATAGACGAGCTACTCCAAAAACATGGGCATCAGGTTTTGAGATTGCCTCCATATCACTGTCAATATAATCCGATTGAGTTGGTGTGGGGCATTTCTAAATAATACTATGATCGTCATATTGGAGAACATGGACGTGGAGATGAAACAGTGAAAAAAGTTTGGGGCGATGCATTAGCTGAGGCAACACCTGCAGTGTGGGTGAGTTGTGTTAACCATACTGAAAAATTAATTCAGGACGACTGGGCAAAAATGGTCACATAATATGATGAAAATGAAAGTACGATTATCATCGATTTGGCGGAAGATTCCAATGATGAAGACAGTGAAGACGCTGACTGATTAGCTAATTAATCAAGGTCAGTACGTTGTAACAGTTCAGAATTCGCTACAGTGCTTAAAACTTAAAAAATCTGTATAATTTTTTAATTAAAGTGGGTTAAATAATTAACACTTTTTTGGGTATATTTCAAAATCCTTTTAAAATGTACTTTTCGTTATATCCTGTCCTATTGTACTCCAAGCTAAAAAAATACTTCTTCGCAATTTATACGTATATTCCGTTATTAGAAATTTAATGAAAAATAATTTATAATTTTCTTTTATAACTATTATTTCGTTTGACATGCTACATTTTGCTCCGCCACTGGAGGAGGTAAACGAATCGAGCTTAGACAAGGAAAGACAGATGAAACAACTTATTGCAAGTGTTTTTACACGCACACGCCAAGAACGATGAAAACGATTATACCAATTTTTATCCACCAAACTTTACACGAGTTTTTGACCCATAAAACTTAAATTAATAAATTTTTGGGTAATTCAACTTATTGCACCACACTTTCTCATAGTTTGTAACATTTTTATATTTTTAGTCATAATTGTCCTAAAATTTTAATTCTACTCTGATATTTCTATGACATCCCATGAATTGTTTATATTTCGTCGAATTACGCCGTAGTTTCCAGTTTGCAAAATAATTTATCTCTTATATCGTTACCCAAGTTCAAAACGGAAACAACTTAAAATAACTAGTTTTGAGAAAATGGCTAATAATTAAAATTGCACAGCTACAACCACGTTTTATTGAGATAAACAATTATTTGAAGACCAGTATTTTTTGTAATTCTAATGTAGTTTTAGTAGATGATTACATTAGAAGTTATTTCCTTTCTACCTAATTAAAAGAACAAAAACCAAATCTTTTAAATTTCATGTGTCTTTTAAAAAAATTGACGTTGTTTCTAAACAAGGAAATAAAAAATAGATAGGTATAACTTAAATATTTTATTCCAATTCTAAACATAATTAAAATTAAATATTAGTTACGTTTCACTTTCTTCATACTCGTCAAAATCACTATCATTATTTTCTGGAATATTTTTTTTGTGATTTTTTTTTATTTTCCTACTCCAACAAATTTCTGTAGAAATTCCAGTGTACTTTAGGAATAGCTTTGAGCTCACAAAGTTCTAGTAATCCTTTCTTAAGGTTAGATGGAATAAGAATAGGTCGGGTATAAAGTTAAGATAAACTAGGTACTGATTTATTTCTTGAAGACTTAAATTTTATATTGATTGATTTGTATTCAGCATCAGAATAAGATGTCTTGTAAAAAAGAATATAGGGGTTATTTTTTTTGGCCATAACAATTTTAATGTCAGTGCACAGAACTTTTTCCAGTTGCTCATTTATGTTATAATTGTTTCCCAAAGAGGAAGTCAGTTTTTTTAGGTCCAGAAATTCCGCAGTCCTCATGTCTTTAATTTTATAAGGATGGCCGGTCTTTTTGGCTAATTCTATTATGGTACTCCATTGAGTAGGCACATAAATCGGGCTGGCCTTAAGCTTTCTTTTTTTTCCCTTTCTAAAATGAATGCATATTGTTCCCTTCGTTTTGGGTATGCACAGCTATTAAAAATTTGTGTGTAATGGATTCGATTTTTTTCATAGACTGCGTACAGTACATGTAAATTGCAATCATAAATTTATTTTTATTTTGCCCACTGCAATTATCACTGTAAAAAGTAATATCTTTTACCTGATTCTCATTTTGCTTTTTTAGAAAATAATATACACAACTTCCTATTTCATTTGCTCCTCGTTGAGCAATGATCTGGTTCCAAAAATAGCAGAAACCCTTTTTTTGTACAATGTCATGCACGGTGAGGTTGTAAGAAGATAAACGACTTCTATAAAAAAAAATGTGAAACCTTTCCACACTTAATACAGACTGTAAGTCATAAACTGCAACTATTTGATCAGTCGAGTAAACAGCTTTGACACATCTTCAGCTTTTTCTTTTCTAATTGATGATTTTCGTAGTTCATTTTTAAATTTTCTTTCTCTTCTCCCGTAGCGGTATTAGAGATATGACATAGGGCACATTGGTCCTCTTTTGACTGAAAAAAACTAATACTAAATTCTGTAGAAAAAATTGAATAGTACATTTTATACTTTCCATAAGGCTTTTGTAGTATTTCGCATTGTTCTTTATATAATCTGTACATATGGACAGGTTAAGACTTCCATCTACATATATTTTGGCAATTCTTGAATGACAGAAATGTGATTCTACTACTACTACTACTAAAGATTTCCACAGTTTTCACTGTCTTCCTTCACTCAACCGTTTTCTCCAATTTTCCCTGTCATTCCAGTCTCCATCTCGCAGGGTTCTTTTCTCCATAGCCTCGTCGATTTCATCTCTGAATGACCTTCGGGGTCTTCCTCTCTTTCTTCTTCCAATCGGGCTCCATTCTGTGATTTTGTTTATCCAGCGTCCTCTGTCCGCTCTTCTGACGTGGCCGTAAAAGGATAGTCTCTTCTCCTCTATATAGTCGATTATGTCTGATTGCACTCCCATTCTCCGCTTAATCTCTGCGTTTTCAATTCTGTCTCTTTTTGTAAGTCTACAGCTTCTCCTCAGGAACTCCATTTCTACTGCTCTTATTCTATCTCTATTTCTCTTGTTTATTGTCCAGTTTTCGGACCCATATGTCAGGATACTTCTTGTCAGGGTGTTATATATTCTCTTTTTTGTCTTTATCGTAATGTTCTTATCCCACAACACTGAGTTTAGTTGTCTTATACAGTTTCTTGTTTGTCTCAGTCTGTTGTTTATATCTTCTTCTGTTGTTCCCTGGTTCGATATTATGGTTCCTAAATACTTGAATTTATCTGTTCCATTTATTTGTCTTCCCTCGTCTATCTCTAGGTTTCTCATATCCTTGTTTTCTGTTGTTAGGTATTCGGTTTTCTCTAAGTTTATTTCCATTCCGTTGTTTTTATATTCTTCTTCTAGTTTTCTGAGCATAAAGCTGAGATCTTCTTCATCTTGTGCGATGACTACTTGATCGTCGGCAAAAATGTGATTCTATTAAGGGAAATGAGTTTATGTGCTCACGTATGTCGGCTTTTCTGTGGGTTAATAGCCCTTCCCATGTGTCCATGCTTGCTACGTTTATCCTTTTCCAGAAATCTATCCTCAGATTTTTTTTTTCGTAACGGTAAAAATCATTTTTGAACTGACGTTTAGTGTATCCATAAAAAATGTTTTACAAAATAAAATTTCATTTCCATTAATAGAAAATGTATAAACGAAATTGTATGATCTTTTTCGTTCAAGCAGCTTTTTTGGTATTTTGTTTTTAACTCAGACGTGCCTTAAAATAAACTCTTTTTGGTCATTAATATTGCCCATTTTTCAAAAACTCTTGTGTATTTCTTGACATATTTCGTTATTAATTTTTTCACTGAATTTGAATCTGCATTTGGGCTCACAATCTGATTGAACACTTCTTGCTGCAATTATTTTACCTTTTTTTGTTGTGAAACTTTTACCTAGATTCCCTTTTTTCTTTAACACATTCTTCTCCCAATTGTCTGGATTTCTAGATCTTTTTTTTGTTTCAACCATTTCTTCTGTTTCAGCAACTTTTTGATGATAAAAAACATACAGAAGTTAAAACACTTCACCATTGTATTTAGGTATATAAAAAACATATAGTTAAAACTTTTGTGTCGTCAAAATTTATACAGTAGCATAACATTTTCGATCTAATCAGATCATCCTCAGTGCCTTACGTAGTTGAAGCTAACAATGAATTTGTGGCTGTGACATCCATATATGGGTTCACATCATTCCAAAATTAAATTATATGGTGACTCTAGGTCGATGACATTGGATAAAATTTAATACTTGAGGAGCTACAGTCTCCCTGCTCGGTTTTTAACACGTGGTTCTTGTCAGTTAAAACGACACAGACCAACTCGGAATTGGGTAACATCCAGAAGCTGCTCAGTTCGCATTTTCAAGGCATTGTTACCTCCTCTATTTCACTGTTTCTCGGGTTTGAAATATTGACCAGATAAGATGGGCTTTTCTATTTGCCTTAAAAAAGGGTTGTGTATGCTTTTTTGAAGCACGCTTTAGTGCATAGGACCTGTTAGTGAAAAGTTTGCATTAGTTGACCTCTCAATTTCGAGATTAAATATATATAATTTATTCTACGACGAAGTGTTTATTTTATTTATTATAAAGTTAAATATAATTAGAAAGTTTATTTATTCACTGCATACATTACGTGTTTAAATTACGAACCAAAAAGCTTTTTCGGTAGAAAAATTGTGGTTTATAACTTTCATTTCTCATTTTTTAATTTTTAAATAATAATTAATGTACTTTTTTCTTTAAATATTGCCTTTTCTTATCTGATTTCGTAGCCGCAGTTTATTTAAATACCAAATTGTTGTTGCATCTAATTATTAAATACACTTTTTTTAAAAGCTTATTATTTTTTTTTTGAAGTTTATGATTTCATTTCGTTAACTATTTTTTTGTATATCTAAATAAGCATATTAATAGTTTGGTTTATATAAAAACCTGATACTGTTCTATAGCGTAAGTAGAGTACTCGATAAATCTCTAGTTAGGATCTATTGGCGCCCATTTATCTTCGTTTTGGATTATTTCATATTTCTATTGTTTTTGTCAAACTGTTATCAATTATTCATGTTCAAACCAATTCCTGATAATAATCAACGAGGTCTTCGTATTGTTCTGGTGGTAAGACCAAATTATTATCACCTAAATCATTTTTTGGCCATTTCACTAATTGGCGCCCAACGTGGGTATAAAATATAGATAATAATAGTTTTTCACATAGTAGCTGGCATATTACCTCTGCTTACATGATGAAAGTTTCCTTATTTACATATTCAGTATAATCCCTTACACTTTATTGTCTATGTCTTTTGTGGATTCTGGGAAAAGCTGTTTTGGTTTGATTGTGTATTTTATTACTTTTTCTTACATAAAATAGATATATTTATTGTTGCGTATTTAAAAAAAGAAGAAGTAGATTTATAAAAAAATCCAGTAAATTTCGAGGAAAAAATACCAGAAATAGAAAATACTATAGCTGACGTTATCCAATTGATAGAGCAATTTGAAGGTAATGTTGTGAAACAACAACATACAGAAGAGCTAAAGTTGTCATTATACACCTCTCACTAAGAATTAGCTGACTGCCTATAGACCAAATGACAAAAGATCAAGCAAAATTTAAAAATAAAACATTAATTACTTGTCTTTTGTTAGAAATTCATTAGACGAAACAATTGTTTTTAATGATAATACTGATGTTAAAAATTAAGATACTGCTTCTACCTCTGTTTCTAACATAAATCCCATTCCTATAGTTTATGTATTAATTCCAATAAATTTGTCAGATTGAAAAAATAAGATCTTGTGATTCTAAATTAGTGCTTCCTTTCACCAAAAAGATTCAGCTCCTCCTTTTTGTTGGTCTCAAGTGGTTAATCTAATTTACTTTTTTGTTGCATGATCATCAAGAGTACCTTTGGCAGCAAATTAAGAACGGAAGCAAAAACCAAATGAATCTTTTACCCTCTGTCTTAATGACTTCCTTTTCGTCCAATAGAACAGACTTTTGTAAAACACATGAGTCAAAATATATTAGCCGAGTATATTCCAATGATAGCGCTAAAAGATGAAGAAGAGTTAGCACTTATTATGAAAAAGTTAGAGAACAAAGTCTCAAAAATTTTTGTAAAGATAGAGAATCCATACGTTTTTATTGCTAGAGAGAGAAATGACACTTATAATAGAAAATCCTCCCAACATAGGTCCAATATTTCATCTTTCTAGGTAAACCAAGCTAGAGTTGTAATCTGTTGAAACTGTAACGAGGAAGGTTACCGACATAATAAATGTCATAAAGACCGCCGCATCTTTTATTCTCGTTGTGTACTTTGTGATAATGTAATTACTCCTAATTGTCCAAAGTGCAAAAAAAACTAGGAGTGAAAGAGAACTAAGAGAAAAAAACATTTCTTGTTGGTAAAACTGTTCCACTTTTGAATAGAAATCCAACACCATTTCGAATAAAAATACAGTAGTTCATAGCCAGCAATCCCAAGGTTGGAATGATTATCTGAAAAAAGTTAAGAGTTTTTATGGCACCCCTAGTTTAAAATATGTATCGCCTTAGTTGTATCGGAACCAGGCCATATCTCTTGTTTAATATCTTTTCGTAAGATTTCATTTAACCTTTGGATACTGATTGCTCTACAACAGTAGTAAGTAAAGAAGGTCTTAAGTTTCTAGAGTTAAAAAATGTTAAGGTTATTAAATTCTCGGATAAAAATGTAACTTTGTTAGAATAAGATTATTAATACTAGCTGGTATTGTAGACCTGCCCATTGTTGCGAATGGTGTTTGTTATTTGCAATAAAGGTACCTTTAAACAATGGCAGTGAAGATGCTATAATAGATGGTAAAATTATTAATAACATCAGATACGTAGATGATACTGCCATAATGTCAGATAATCTAGAAGACCTTCGAACTCTATTTAATGCAGTAAACAACGAATGTAATAAAAAGGGCTTAATCATCAACGCAAAGAAAACGAAATGGATAGTGGTCGGAAAAATTAATATTGAAGATTCGGTAACAAAAGTAGAAAACAAAGCCCTGGACAGGCTGAAACGCTTACAATATCTGAGAAGTTGGATTGACTGAAGGGTTAAGAGTGACGAGGAAATTTCTACCAAAATAGAAATATCCCGAAAAAGGTTCATTGGCAGGAGTTATGTATTATGTATTATAGTGTGGATAACACACATATCAAACGAACGTGCTAGAAACCATACAAAAAGTGCGAGAATTAATTAACACCATTATAATGGGAAATCCAATACTTTGGTTTTATAATGAGTGTACCCAAATATCGCTTACTCCGGTTGATCATTTAGGGTTAAATACGAGGAAAACGGTGGGTCGGAAGAAAATAACTCTCTCATGGTACACAAAGAAGAAGAAAAAGGTTTTAGTAGCCTGAAGTTATAATCGATTCTGTTCTCGTTGGAAGACAAAGAAGAAGAACAGCGCAGTGTCAGTTATCCGGAAAATATGACAATGGTTTCGATTACAGGCTATATTTCTGAAAATGAATGGGACCTAATAAAATGTAGTCAGGAAAACCACGATGAAGCATATTAATGATCCAAAAAGACTCAGCAAGCGAGCATTAACACCGCAGCGAAAAAAACTTTAAGTATATGCTGAAGCAAGGCTTTCAGGTTTATCCAAAAGGAATATCCAAAAGGTATATCCAAAAGACCTTCTGGTCACAGTGGGGAAAAATCTACGGCCTCTTTATCTGAAATTTACAAATGATTATTCGTTTATTATCTTTACTCAGTCTAGTCTATATCGTATATATCCGCCATTTTACTAAAAACATATTTCTATCGTTCTAAAGTTTCTCATACGATACCACTAAAATTATTAATTTTTAATTCTAAAAGACAATATTCTGTTGGAGCTCAAATTTACTTTTGTGATATATCTTACATCCAGTAAATAAACACGAGCCAATGAACCAATAGCAACTTTTAACCGCCAAGAAATTATTCAGTGCTTATTATGTCTACCGCCAGGCAAAATTATTATAGCGCATTATTACGCGAGGTTTGCAGAGAAATTATACGAGAAGTAAACTATCAGCAATTTCCACTCTTTGAAGCAATTAGCAAAATGTTTTAATTAGATATACCTTACAATTAAGAGTTAATTTAAACCTTAGAGACCAGCTTACATCTCGTGGGGTAATTTCCTTATGATTTACTTGTTCTTTAAGACAGGGATCGTTCCTTAATTTTGCCAGTGTCGATACTCAAGAGGAAGTGTAACTCAAAGCGATTTTTATCGAAGTCATAATTAAGGTTCCTAAATTGAGTTAATATCTCTTTTAAAATTCGTTCGGCAATTTAACATTAATGGTCGTATATTAGCTTGTATAATATAGAACAGATAAAATTTGAAAGATAGAAATACTGAAAATTAACTAAACCTTAAGATATTTTTTTTATTAACATCCTAGTTTTTTCACAATGGGTTTTACAATGAAAAAAATAAATAAGATTGTGAGTCTTTACAATATCAGAGAGATGTAAGGTCTATTGACCAGAACATCAAGAGACGTATTGGCTTGTTTACCGGTAGGTTGTGCACATACACTGATATGCGAGCAGGAAAACTAAAAACCGCACAGAACAAAATGACTGGGCGTTGTTGGAATTGCAGCTTAGCTTTGACCCCTGTAGGTACTGTCAGGATCGATTAGGTAAGTCCAATTGAACATATTGCTTCAATCTCTTCGCTTGTTGGTTGTTGGAAAAGTTGTATGGCAGAGGTGTTAGGATTCACTCGCAACCTATTTTGATATTATTCAGAAATTTTTTGTGCGCCATTCATAGACTGATAGTACCTGCAGATCTCTATGTAGGACATCATTCTGGATATAAAAAGTTACACTAGCAATTTTTTTTAGAGTTTAAGATTGATATCTTTGTATCTTTCAAGCGTCGATATGGAAAATGGGCTCCAAATATAAAAAACCACGAATTGCTACCATTTAAAAGAGTGCATTTTTGAGTAAGAGGTGAATTAGTACCTATGCACTTGAATGCATTTGAATGCATTCTATGCCCTTTTCGTACACAAACATTTACAGAAAATATGTTCAAAATTAAATTTTCTTCCAAAATATCACCATTTAACGTCAAACTTAAATTTTTTACCAAAATATATTTAACCTTCCCACTCTCCCGAAGTAAATGTTACATTCTTTGTCTATGGGTATGGGTGGACCCAGTGAATAAAACTTATACCTGTTGTGAATTAAATTCCAATTTTTTTTTATTAATTCGTAGAAGCTTTTGAAGTTTCATGTTATCGATGTATCAAAACTAAAAACATTTTTTTTTGTAATAAAAAATATAATAAAACTTTATATTTAATTAAAACTATATATTTACTCAATGCAACTTTTACAAAAGATATTTAAATGAACAGGACAAATAAACCTCTTACATGCTTGACATACATCTTTTTTCTGTCGAGATTTTCTGTCTTTTCCCATCCGCAGTGTTTACACCTTCCACGATTTGGACTTTCATTTACATTTCCACTTGTTCCAGCTATTGCATGTAATTTTTTTTTAGATTTTTTGTGGAATGTTTCTTGTTATTCGGGTAGTTCGGCATTTTTCTGTTAAATTGTATGCCAATTCTTTTATAAAAAGCCTTATTTTATGTAGTTTGTTCCTATTATATTAAGGATTTACATGCATGTATAACACATGTGCGTTAATTACAGCGAAATCTAAAATATTATAAAATAGGCAAAGTGGCCACCTCATAGTTCCTCTTTTGCAAATATAAGCTGACGCTAATTTATCTGTTGTATCTACACCTCCTTTGGCTATATTGTATTCTAAAATAATGTCTGGTTTCTTATGTTCTTGCAATGACACCTGGTCATCTAAATGCATCGAGGACAAAAGAATGACAGATTTACCCTTTTTAGGACTATAATATAGTTATGAAATACTAAAGTCATATTTTTCTGAAACCCAAAAATTGATAGTAGGGCTTCTTTATTTTTATTTGGTAGAAATTCAACTGGAATAAAAGTTTTGTTCTTTCGTAATGTTCTAATTAGTGTTAGTTTACGTTTTAATAATTCAGTCGCTAAATGGTAGTCAGTAAAAAAATTATTCGTGGTTATGTTTTGCCCAGAATTCTGAACATCTTTTATAAGTCGTAAAACCACATATCTGCCCTGATGTACGTCACGGGGCTGATTTTCTGCTTTTCCTGTATTTTAACCACTATATTTGCATTCATGGTACAGCTTCCCCATCATCATTCCTTTTACGATGTACTAATGTTCCTGATAGTACCCTACTAAAATTTAAAAAATCTTTTTGTTCCATCTCTACAACTTGAACGGGAGGATTTCGTACATTTTTTATGAAATTACTCCAATCGTGTGGAACTTCAATTATAGATGTTGTCTTTTTCTTAGCGGTCTCTATGGCCGCATGAATTGTGTCGGCCTCCATATGGGTGTGACCAGGTTCCATAAATTCTTTCAAACGTTTTTCTATTTTTTTTATCTCACGCATCACTAACAATATTATTCTGGACACAAAAATGTTTCTGTTTTGGCCAGAACAAGGATCACTGTACAAATGTAGTATTTATACTTCTATTGGGAGTGACAAAATGAATTTTCTTATACATAAAGCTATTTCTTGTCCACCACAACCAGCCACTGTCTCGTTCCATAGGAAACAAATTCCCATTGCCTGATGTAGTAGTCTCAAAAACTGTTAAGTTGTAGGTCCATAGTTGTCTTTTATAAAACGAAACACCGTTCCGAAGCTCTGGGGTTGGTAGACATTTTTTTAAGTCAAAAGAAGCAATCACAAATGATTGGTCTATTTTGCTTCGTTTTTTGTCTAACGACTTTTGCTTATAAGCACTCTCAGCTAAATCTTAATGTTTTTCTTCTCAAGTAAAAGCTTTCCCTGTTCCTTTTCTTCTTCTTTAGTTAGTTGCTTATTTTCCATACTTCTTAGACTTACATTAAACTGGTCACACTTAGCACAAGTGTCATTTGCCGCACCGTGAAAAGAAATATTAAAGTCTTCATTGAATATTTTTCTATACATTGACCCCTTTTTATGGTTTAATCACATCTTTTCTATCTTCCTGGATTTTATAATGTCTGGAATGCTTTCCTCTGTCATCCATTGGGCAGATATTATATTGACTACTTCTTTTCTTATTGACAATTGTCCTTACTTTTTTTAAAGTTAAATCAAACGTTTGAATATACATCGTTTGGTATATTTCAATAGACTGGTTTTCATCAATAGTTAAAAAATAACTTCCAGTAAATTTCCTCCAGCTAATGCCGTCAAACTTTTCACTTTCCTTTCTAATTCTTGTTCTTCCTTTTGTCTAGTTTCTTTGACAGTCTCTGCTATATACTGATCTTGTCCGTCTTTTGATAAATTATAAAAACCTCGAAACAATCTTTTTCTTTGTTCTTCAGTGAATTTTCGATAAAAAATTTTCTGACAATTACATGGACGATTCTTTTTTTTTTAATAACTCCTTTTTTAGATACATACTCTTCCCGTTCTCTTTCAGTTCTCTTCTTTTATTTTCGTTTCATGATTTATTATTCCACATTCGCTTCTTTGTCTTATCCTTTCCAGTCTTTTCATTTTTATCTTGCAACATTTCATTATCAGTTACCTCAAAATCTGCTGTAACCGGGTGTTCTGAAATATCTGATGGCGCATAATCAAGGTCATCAAATGAATCATCATCACTCTCAGGAACATGATCTATTTCTTCTAGGCCACAATGTGTCTTCTTCTATGCCACAATCAACAGTTAAGTAATGTATAGGAAGTTTAACAAGGCAAGTTTTTGTCATAATTCTTTAGTACTTTGGTCCTCAAAGAATTCTTCCTTGTTAGAAAATACCTAAAACGTAAATCACGAATTTTTCACACAAAATAGAAAACAAAATTAATGACAAACAACTAAGAACGTACACACAAATAGTTTATTTACTTACCCATTTACTAGGAGATAAAGGACGCAATGGTATTATATTATTATTAACAGTTCAATAAGTCAGGAGGAACACAACTTGCCGACGTTTATTTACGTGTAGTAGCACCTTTGTTAACTAAAATAAATCAATATAATAATTTGTAATTTTACAAATAATAGTAATAACTTACCATTTATAGAAAACAATGTACAGTTTTTTAGAATTTGTAGAGCTCTTTTACTCATAATTTAATATTAATTTTACAATAATATTATTCGCTCCGTGCGTGACTGACGCGACACCTACCGCCTTCATCTGACAGTTTTGGACCTACCAATTTTCAGGTTAAACATATGACATATGTTTGACATTGTTAAATACATGCGAATTGACAATTATTAATAATTAACTTTTTAATTATATTTTTTTAGTTTATGTACAAAATAAACGTAGTATTAAAAACTGGGTTTCTCAAAATTCATCATAATATATCTTTTCAACCACAAACGGAAAAGAAAAGGAAAAATCTGGTACTGGCAAATCAAGTTTTTCACGTGAAAGAGCATATATTTAAAAACAGTAATAGTAAAAGTTATAATATAAAAGCTAAAGTCATCAGGCACTCTGCAGTTAGCTTGAAGCCTTATAAAATATCATTAAAGGTAAATTATTTAAATTTTTTTCTATTTCAATTGCATAAAAATGAAGTTATGTGATATTTACTTTTTCATATTAATAGCACGGATCCATCTTTTTCTTTTCTCTAATTTATATGTAATCTTTGGGAACCTATAAAAACTACACTTACTATTTTTGCTATTATTAGTAGAATTAAATACGCAATATGTATTTGCACACATTTTTGATAAAATTTATGCGTAAAAAGGTAGGGCCAATTTTGTCATATTTCGCCGCTACGCACGCTGGCATCGTTTCAAAGTACCCCTACCATGGTCACGCACGGAGCGAATACCCTAGCAAGAAATGCAAATCTTCACACCACAGCCTTGTAAATTTTTTGAGGTTACAAAAATAACTGTCACAATAACTTAGTTAGGGCCAATGTATACGAAGGAAATGAGTAAACGGCCAATATCTAGGAAGCTGGACATTGGCTCTATTTAAAATAATAATTTAAAGGCCAAACTCCAGTTAGATTCTTTCATTTTAAGAGAAATGGACTATGGCCAAATTATAATAAAAATAACTTGAAAATTAAAATATATTTGGACGTTGGCTATTTTTCTGATAAATGTGTGCAATTGGTCTATTTTAGTAGTGATGTTAACTCATTATAGCATATTTTGAACATTGGTTCTTTTTCTACCAAGGTACAGATATTTCAAGTAACCAACTGTAAATAAAAACCATGATTGTAATTTAACATATCGTTTAATTAATTTTACCATATACCGTATAGGTATAGACAACTTTATAACCAAAAACAGGTTGTTTAAAAACTATGGCTCACTTAAAAAAACTAAGACCTAATTTGGTTTCAGCACATAAACGTTGATAAAAGTCAGCTTTAATGCTCAAAAAATTTTTAAACAATTTGTCAATCTGTGTTATTCATTGTTATAATTAATCATTGAAGAAGCGACAGGAAATGGTATAAAACAATCTCGCTGTAAATTTCATTAGCCCAAGTTTTATGCAACACAAATAAAAAGTCGTTGGTTTGAGCAACAATATACACTCGCGATCATAAAATCCGGGTCACCTTGAAAATAACCGATATTTCATTTTTAACGAGCTTTATCGTAAATAATAATAACACAAATACAAACTAACGCATGTTTCTGAGAATTGTTGCGGTTTCCTTTGTAACAAAGAATTCCAATAGTGCCGATTTCGTGGTAAAGTGCACACTTCCCAAAATGAACGCTACCTGTAACTCCGCTTGTTCTAAATGTCTCGTTTGTACTTCGACTTTCTGTTCAAATGCAACGGACAAACAGTTTATTATTGCCACCATTAGTGTTTATTAGTGCCATTATTAGTGTTTATTTTTTGACAAAAATGCCTTTGACTGTTGTTGAAACGGCACAAATTGTTGCACTTGTGGAAGACGGTCACACTCAACGGTAAGTCGCAAGAACTGTTGACGTAAGCCTTTCTACGGTTCAACGAGTGCTTCAACGCTTTCAGGAGGCAAGTTTGCTAACCAGGCGACCTGACTCTGGACGAAGAAGAACGACCAAGGCACTAGATGACCGTTTCCTTGTGTTTCAGGCTTTACGAAACCGGACCTCAACTGCGGTTATGCATCAAAATCGTCTAGAGGAAGTACGAAATCGCAATTTTAGTGTTGCAACAGTCAGAAGAAGACTTCGTTCTTCTTGACTATCTTCTCGGGTACTGGCTAGAGGACCGCCACTTCCCGGGTGCATCGAGTTGCACGACTAGCTTTTGCTCGACAATACGCACATTGGGGGATTAACGATTGTAGCAAAGTGTTATTCTCAGATGAATCCCGTTTCTGCCTAACTGGATCCGATGGACGTGTAAGAGTTTGGAGGAGAACCGGTGAACGATTTTTACAAGCTTGCATTGCTCCAAGAATGCCATTTGGTGGAGGCTCGGTCATGGCTTGGGGAGGTATATCTTCTGACTTCCACACAGAATTACCCTTCATCGAAAATGGGTCTCTAACTGCACGAAGGTACATTACGGAGATTCCGGAAGAACATGTTATGCCCAACATGGCAGGGCTTGGAGAAAACGCCGTTTTTATGCAGGACAACGTGCGACCGCACGTTGCCAGGATCAGTATGTAATACTTGGACGAAGTTGGAATTACGAGGGTACCCTGGCCAGCTAGGTCTCCGGACCTGAATCCCATCAAACATCTCTGGGGCGATTTGAAAAAACGTATTCAAACCCATACACCTCCTCCTAACAACGCACAGGAGCTTAAGGATCTGTTAGTGATCTGAATAACATACCACAACATGTAATCCGGAGAAAAATTGAGAGTATGCCCCGTCGTCTGCAAGAGGTTATTAGAGCAAGGGGAGGCAATACACGATATTGGTCATCTGGTACTGATTTTTTACCACGTTCTGTGTTTTCCATTTTTTTTCGTATGTCTGTTTTATCAACAATTTGATTTGTTTTCTGTTTTTTTCAATAAAAACAATAAAAAACCATTTTTTTTCTTTCAAAACAAACATTGATGACAAATAAAAAATACATTAGCCAAAAAAAAAGGTTATTACTGCACCAAAGGCAAAAATATTTAAGAAACTTGAAATTTTCAAAATGACCCGGATTTTATGATCGCGAGTGTATTTGTTCATGTTTTAATTAAAAGTATTGTATTGTTAAAATGAAGTTTCGTATTGGCCAAAAATTTTAATTTAATTAAATAAGCGCAAACATAAATTACTAAATTGCATCAAAAGACAATGTTGACGTTAATAATAAACTTGTAAATTTCCTTATACAACTGAAACTAAAATACACCTACCTGAATAAATACACTTCAGCAACTAAGCCGGATATAACCACCATCCGTACCTAAATTGTTTTACGAAAGACTCAATAAATTTTCACGTTACTCCGCAGTCAAACTACGGAAAACCAGGTCGGGTATATATGTCTGCGGATATATTTTCTAACATAACAATCTAAAGTATACATACACATACATTCAGCCCTATTATATTTTGATATTTAGACAGCTAAAGGGGATTTCCTGCGAAATGACATCGAAGTTTTGTGGAAACTATTCACTATTTAACGGTTTGTTGTAAGGTTTACCCAGTGAATTTCAAAATAGGTGTACCAATTTTATATTTAATTAGCTTAGAAATAAATGTAATTTGTTTATAGTAAAGGAATCATTTTCTCAAAAAATATTTTTACCTTGTAATATTAAAGCAACCACCTATATCCCAGGTAATGAAGAAAAAAAGCTGAAAAAATCTTATACAGATATCTGAAAGTATTATAAGATATATGAGGGGTAGCTGATGAAACCGAAGACGTATAGCTGATTTTGTTTTGTTTTTTTTAAACAATATTAAAAGTGAAAAAGATACTGTTTTGACTATAAAAAGTATATTATACATTCTAGAGAAAAATATTTTTAATAAAAGCTGTTGATCATTCACTTCTATTGCTCATAGAAGGTTCTGTTTTTTTTTAAAAGTGTGTTTTTCCATCAGTTTTTCATTGAGCCTACTTACAAGTGTATGCCATAAAAAATCACAAAGTTCTAATAAATGTTGATAAGCTAAAAAGTCATCCGTTTTTTAAACTGTTTTTTAATAACAAATTTAATAAAATCTTAAGATTTTTTTATTATACCTTAAAACGAAGTCTCAAAGAATCGATTGCGATTTACAAAATACTTTAAAGTGACTGTTTGGACAAGTACAGTTGTTTAAATAATCGATCTCCGGGACAAAAAAAAGTGAATAACTTATATGTCATTTAGTCGATCCGTTTGGAATTTACCACACTTTAATAATTCATTAACTACCACAATTTTGAATAGTAATAATACAATGTCATTATGCAAAAAACAAAATTATTAACATTTATAAATTACTGCAAAAATAAGGGTTTTTTGAAATTATCTTGATTGATTCTTTATGTATTTTAATTTTGAAGCTTTCAATATTAAACAACTTTTTATGACCTATAACTTTTATTTGAACTATTTTTCTCCAAAATATATACGAAACATTTTTTATGCAAAACTATTTTTTTTTTCACTTTTTACAATTATTTAATAAAAAAACAACGCACAATTAGCAGTACGTCTTCACAAAATTGTCATCAGCTATACCTCTTAGAACCTTTTAGAACCTGTACACATGTATTAGATTTTTTTCGGCTTTTTTTGTGATTACAGTAGACCAGTCGAATGTGATAAACTGTCAAAAAATTACGTAGAAATCTGATAAAAATATTTCAAGGTTTTAAAAGCTATATGACGGGTAGCTGATCAGAAATAATTCGTGAAGACGTATAACTTCAGCTTTGTATGTTGCTTTGTTTTTGAAGTTATACTTCTATACGCGCGCTCCACGTTGGAAATTTGTATGGGAGTGAATCTGTGAAACCATTACATATGTAAGATAATGAGTAAGAGAGAGACAGAAGATATATTTTCTCTCTCTTCCTCTCTCGAATATAAAAATGTTCCTTTTGTATATATAATTTAATATTATACATATTATATAAAGATATATATATATATATATATATATATATATATATATATATATATATATATATACATATAATATTATACATATAATAAAATATTTATTAATATTATTATTTATGTGATATGTTTTGTATTATTTATTAAATGTTCATAATTATATTATTCTTTTGTATTTCAAAATAATAATCTCAATAAATCACTGTATGATCGAGAACTGTCAATTTTGAAATACATTTCTGTTATGTCCTCGGTAGTGTAGTAGTCAGTATCCCCGCCCGACACGCGGGAGACCGGGGTTCGATTCCCAGTCGGGGAGGACTTCTTTATTAATGTTATTACATTATTTTCATTTTTAAATACTTATGGATATTGCATTTTAATTTGTATAGTATTATTATATATGGAATTATGTTGCACTGTATTGTAGTGTATTTTTTTATGTATATTATTGTCATTTTTAAATACTTATGAATATTGCAGTTTAATTTGTATTGTATTATTATATTAATAACAAAATAAATAATGAATTTTATTGCAGAGTATGTGTAAAAAAATTTTGCATTCAACTCCTTTCATACATATATAAAAATAAAAATATACATTTTCATCAAAATATTGATTCAATCCTTCATTGTTAGTAAGTTGTTATTAATTTTGTTTCTCTTTCTGCTATGTCTTACCTATAAAATTACATATGTAAGCAGATTGACTCCCAAATAAATTTGTAACGGCGAATGCGTGTATAGAAGTGTAACTTCCACCGGCAGGCCCACTGGACTACCACACCCGTTTTTTTTTATTAACTTAAAGTGAAAAACTATTTTGCCTATAAAACATTTCTCATTAGAGTTTAAAGTTTAAAAGATTTAAAGATTTAAAGTTAAAAAAAATATTGCAGACAATACCAAGTTATGAGCCTTAAATTACATAATTTGAGTAACGAACATCATAATTATTAAGATTACATATTAGATTATAATTATTAATTATTAATGTAATTCTTTATCATCGATCTAGTGTCTTAGTAAATATGTTCGTTAATCAAATTATGTTATTTAACACGTTGCGTACGGCGTGAGACAATACGTGTCTCACACTCGATTTGATCCTTGGACGGCGTGGCACAAATGGTGTACCACATGGTATACTTTCACTTAGATGGCGTGTATTACAAAACGGTTCATGCGACTGTGCTATTTAAGCAGGAATACAAAAAGAGCCGTCCTGGCGAGAGGCTGATATGCGCCGGACGTTTGTTTTGATTGTATGAACCTATTTTTGGTAAGGTGAATAAAAAAATGTAAATAGTAAAAATTCTGTTTTAGTGGAAAGCTATAATAAGCATATGAAACATCGGAATATTAGTAAATTATAACAAAACATGTAAAATTACGAAAAAATTATTAACTTTATTAATTATTAAAAAACAAGGAATACAATTATTCTTTTTACACCCATTGCATTGCCAAACTGATCGGGAAGAAATATTCGCTGCAGTGTTCCTGTCATTTGATTCTTTTAAGGCCTTATAACACACAACACTACGGTTTCGTTTACGGAGTACCAAAACGTGTTTTGGTTGTTCTATATCATCTGCTTTTTCGTTCTCCATGTGGTCCACACGATGTTTACCGAATAATAACCTTGCAGCTAACAGCTCTCTTATTTGAATTGTATTCTGTGTTACCTCCTTATATATTAAAAAGGAATTTACTAATGCACAGCCAAAAATCAGTTCGACTGCTAATTTTCGGTACCACTTATTACCTCGTCTAAGGCAATGAGAGTAAGACTTGAGTTGATCTGATAAATCAATGTAGCTCTTGCACCTGTTGTAACTAACGACAGCAGTTGGTGTCTCTATTTCACCGCGTCTGTTGTTTATTTTAGTGGTGTCTGCTTGATGTTTTGTCGTAAGCATCATCACGTCACGTTTGTCTTTCCACTTTAGCATTACTATACCAGTAGAACTTTCTTCAGCAACAATTTAATTTTTTTTTAATTTAGTATTAACCACTTTGGGAGAATTGAGTTTACGATTAGCTCTTACAGTGCCAACTAGGTGTGTATTTCTTTCTAATAACTTGGTTGCAAGACTCACACTTGTGTAATAGTTGTCGGTGTATATAGTACGCCCACAGTCAAGTAGATTACAAATGCAACACAACTCCTGCGGAAGCACTACCATCATCAGTCTTATCATTACCAGAATACACTTTGAAATTGTATGTGTACCCCCCTATAGTACATAATTTGTACAGTTTTATATTGCCTAAATTTTAGGCGTCCTCTAAACGGCACAAGTGTCTCATCTATGCATACTTCTTCACATGGCACCATTACTGCTTGAAACTGTTCAATTAGCTTCTCGAGAAGTGGAGTAATTTTTCTTAGCCGATCATTTACTACAGACCGGTCATTATTGTCGCTAAAGTGCCACATCTTTAATAGCTCTTTAAAACGATCTCGAGACATTATACTTTTTATCGAATTTGTATACAAAATGTCGTTACTCCAGTATGCTTTTATTCGAGGATATTTGACTAATCCCATCCACATAATAATGCCAAAAAATTTTCGATTTCAGAAGTATTTGTGGGAACCCACTTCTTTTTGTGTTTCCTCTTATTTGACGGTGTAGTATAATTTTGTAAAACCTGCTGTGCATATAAGTTGGTTCGTTCAACTATATAATTTATTATGTCGTCAGTAAGGAATATCTTGAAACAATCATATGGTTCTTGATCTATATAATTCTCGTAATACGAAGATTTTATTCCATCGTTTTCTACACTGTAATCGAATGTTTTTAGCGATGTTTCATCAACTTCCCTTCACTGAAATTGCTCGCTATGACACACTTCTTCAGTAATTGTGGCCATATCAATTACTTCTTGTATAGTTACATCAATAATATTTGTTTGTTGTTTAACAGTCCTTGTTCCTTGGATTGAAATAGTTTCATGTGAACCAGATTTCAAATCCATCTACAAAAAGTTTACCAGTTTATTGTTGACAAAATAAAAATAAAGTTCAATAACTTACGGTTGCAGAAACCACATTAGAAGTACCTTCGCCAGATTTTTAATCATTTTTCTTGACACGCTTTTTGGGAACTGGCTCCTCGCAACCATCAGAAGAATACTCATTGGAACATTCAGGTTCATATTCTTCTGACAAATAAACATTGGCAAATTCGCTTTCATTGTCCTCATCAGACATAATCTCATCCCAAATGGCTTGCAGACGGCTCTGTTCTTTTTCATAATCTCCCATATTGCAATAAATGGCACGATAACAACACTCCATCAGCAACAACTAATAACAACTAAGACTACTTCTAACTAGACACAATACAAACGATCTGCAAATTCAGTCATCCACTACTGTTCCAAGAACCATGAATATGCATTTGGCGCGAAATATAGCGTGTGGTACGCGTAACAAACCACGCCGGCTGGAATAAACAAATTAATCCTTGGCCGGCGTGAAACAAACGTTGTGCCACAAAGTATATTCTAAAAAAACTTATGGTATATCGAAAATCAAACAAGAAAAATTACTGTGGTATGTTAATTAGATAAAAATGAATCTAGATACATAAAAAAAAACGCCGGCTGGGGGTATATTTTTTTGTACAGCCGTACGCAACGTGTTAAGGGTTATCTGACTGCATTTTGTGGCTAGTTTCAACTACTTTATAGACGTTTTTCACTGATGATGATCTGGTAGGATTGAAAACGTTCTGAAGATTAATAAATCCATTGTAGATAATTTTTCAAGATTTTAATAAAAATTTTATACAATTTTATAACAAGTTTTTACTTGATTGTAACCCAACACTCTGGGGGTTTTTAATATAATTTAAAGAATTAATTTTAAATTCTTTCATCCTGTATCATTTACTGGGTGCCGAGAACAAAACGCAAAATTTATTCTTACGGTTTAATTTGTTTTAGTCCGGCGATTCATATTCAGAAAAAACGGATCCGGCCACGCTTTGCTATGTCTTGATTATTAGACGACTAATATTATGTTCAATTTATTTAACAGAGTTAAGTTAATATCATAAAATCCGTAATGGCATCTCCGGCATATCTAGAGAATTTAAAAATTCTTTTGGATATATTACGGCTTCGTCTTCATTAACAATACTGTCGACTGATTTAAGATATCAGATCACCTGGAAACAACTGTTAAATCTGAAATTTAATTTCGTTATCATCCATATTTTTCGCTGTCAAAATTGCGCGCTTAATGAGCCAATTATGATTCAAGTAATTATTCAGTATAGCCGGGAAGAAACTTACAATTAATTCATGTTTGGTTTCAACAAAAGTGCGAAAATTATCTATAAGTTTGATGCATTGTGAACCTTTATGAACCATAGTACATTTATCACAGATAATAACGGAACTCGTTTGCATCACTGCAACCATTACACTTCTATTTTTAATGTTATGTATTGCATTTTGTTTGCTATGAATGTCTAATGGCACCTTAAGTACTGAATGTGCTGTTCACCTATCATCTAAAAATTTTCTGAATCAACAACTGTAAGTTGCCTATGTTTGGCGCAACTCAACGACTCTAGATTATTATAAATTACGATTAAAATATAAATTACGATAAAAATTAATATGGAAAATTTTATAAATTTAGTTTACTCAATTAGATTTTAATATTTTTAACATTCTCAGGAGATTTTAAAATTTAAGTTTAGTTAGAATACTTTCATTAAATTTATAATTCTTATAAACTTAATTAAACGTATATTTTTAACTTTATTGCACAAACAATGTTAAAAATCTTTTTTTTTATTGTAAATAAACAATGTTGAACATTTTAAAATTATTCTTAATTCTAACCATACACAATTCTGTCAAAAACGAAAATCGTACTTCCGAGTAAAAAATACATTTTTTAAAACACTTCATATACACTTAATAAAAGTTGATATCTGATGGTATATGGTATAGTTCAGTATATTATAACTGCGTGTAGGGGAAAATAAAATTGCTTCTACTATTTTCCTTATTATATATATTTTCTCGAGTTTATACGAAACGAAAAAAGTAAATACACATGAGGGTTGTTAAACGTCACTTAAGGTTTAAATAAGCTACCACTGTAGTGGTACTCTTTATAATGTCCTCACATTTTCTCACCTATTAGACCTTCCTAGGACTTAGGACCTCCTTAAGACCAAATAATTATTTCAAAACTAAAATAAGCCAAATTGATTCATTTGTTCTTAATTTATTATAAGAAAAGTTATAAATACATAAAATGCTGTTTGTTTAGCTTAGTGGTCACTTATAAATGGTCATGTATTAAACATTTTCAATTTAGAATAAAAAAAAAACAAGAGTCATTTATCGAGATAAAAAACATCCTATCTTTTAAGTTGAACCAACAAATACCATTTCACAAAATTTTATTGCAATCGGTTTAGATTAGTACGAAATCGTAGTTATTTTTGTACGAAATATTAGTAAAGACAATTTTAATGTCAGTTAACCTGTCATTTATATTTATTAGTTTGAATGTGCAATGTAATAAAAAAACATGACGTAGTATACATACATCAGGTGTATGGAACTTTAAGCTGAGGCGGGACAGTATTCATGTTCTTACTCCGCACCGTCTCTGGTGTCTGGTTGCGACATCAATGAAAATCGAGCCTCGCATAAAATCAAAACCCGAACCTAGTAGTGGCGCTCTTATCGACATTTTATGATTGATTGCAGTATCGCGTTTGCATGAACCATGAGAAGACAATCCCGCACCGGTATTACCGGATTTTCTTAAGGTGATTACGGCATTAACTGCATACTCCGATCGGAATTAGGTGGAATATATTAAGAAGAACGACAAGAAATATAATCATATTCCAACGTGATGGAGTTGTTGAACTGTTTGCATTAAGCGAGTAGGCCAGCAGTGACTTTTAACCCTCGGGTAATTCCGTATATATAATACAACAATATTTTACACTGCATATAAACGAATAAACGACAAGAAACATTGGAAAGTAAATGTTAATTTAATATCTAACAATAACACACTAAAAACTTTTGTTTTCAAAACCTCGACAACATTTATTTATTATCACTACAGGGGTGGCAGGAAAGGAAGGTGACAGGGGAGGAAAGGCACCCTATCCTTTGGTGGGGTCCGTTCTCAAGCCTTAGTGAGAATAAATAAATTTGTGTAAGTTTTGAAAATGAAAGTTTTCAGTATTTTATTCGCGATATCCAATTCCGACAGGGGGCGCTCAAGATTTCAAAGATGGACGATAACTTCGGGAAAAAAAATCATTTTGTCATTTGATCTCGAAGCTATAAAACGTTTAATATAAATCATTTACACGTGTGTTTTGCCAAAGTAAAAGTTGGAGTATGTTCTTCAGAATTTATTTGTTTGTGATTCGAGTTTATACATGCGGTAATTGACTCCCAAACCTGAATAAAAATAAAATAAAATGTTTGTTGTTTTACAGTATGTCTGAAACACGGAAAGTAAAATTTACATTACCTCAATTATTGTTGTGGTTGCAAGGTCGGCAGAGATCTTTAATTGAGGGTGAGGCAGTTTTTGGAGCTGGCCACGTTATATTTTGTAAATTACGCCTTATATTTTCTACTAATAACTTTATGAGACCTTTCTGGCAATTTAGCTGATTTAACAGCATTTTTCAGTCTTCTCAATTTAGTTTCAGATGTTACTATAAAGTAAATTAGAAATAAATATATTAAAATATATATAATATTTTAATCAATACTTATTTGGAAAGTAATCATTCTCAGTAAAATGTAAACTGCACAGTCATATACTTGATTATAGGTCTGCCAATTCGCAAAATCCATTGCCAAATTTTTCTCATATTCTCGTCCAGCGGAAACTTATGTATGGAATTATTTTGTGAATTATAATAGGATGCACATTGAGGAACACTGCAATAGTTTTTTGAAGTCGAAGTCATTGTTAATTACAATATAAACCGGTCGCTAATATGTATACAAATTAATGACAATTTCAATTCAGTTTTCCTGAACTGGATGCTTTTGAAATCTACCACCAGGCGTCGCCCACTTTTCGGTTCCTCGCCAATTGTTAGATAAAATGTAACGGTCGAATCCATCAGTTAGTTAATTTAATATTCTATGATCCGATTTTCCAGCGTCTTAGGCGTTTCTTTCTGGTAGTAAGCAATGAATGAGCATCACCGCGCCATGAAAGTCTATGTCCCATCTGTACGGATTTCTTCTTGTACGAAGTTGTTATAGATACTGACAACTTAATATTATTTAAAATATGTTTATTATTAACCCAGACTTAGCCATACAGCTCACACTCCCTCTAAGGAGAAAATTTACTCATCCCAGATACCTAGGGTATCACAAGGATTGAACTCTGGTGGGACCCTTTCTGTGTTATTGAGCCTTAGGTGACTTGATGCGTCAGAGTATCTCCCAAAAATTTTCGTATGTATATGGACGTCGAGAGTAGCACAGCTTTCTGCATAGTCTTATCGATATGTTCATTTAGACCTAGTTTTTTTTATGGTTTTTAGAAGATTCTTCGGAATGATTCCAGTAGTAGAAAGAATAATCGGTATTGTCTAAGTATTTTTTATTCTCCATTGTCTTCGTATTTGAATTTTCAGACCTCTGTGCTGGGCGATCTTTTCATTGTATTTTACAAGAAGATTATTGTTAGGTATCACCACATCGATAAGTGTCGTTTGTCTCGTTAGTTTATTAACTAGTACGAGATCCGGTCTATTGTGTGCCTCTGTTTGGTCTGTGAGCACAGTGCGGTTCCTATAGAGCTTTAAATTGTCATTCTCAAGCATACTATCTGGAACGTATTGATAATATGGGAGATCGTTCGTTTGGAGAAGTGTCAGTTTCATAGCTATCTCTTTATAAAGGATTTTTCCTACTGAATATTGCCGTTACTTATATTCAGTTGCAGCAAATACGTAGCAGCCTCAGGTAAGATGTGGGATGATTTCTTGAACTTGACATCCATATCGGCATTTGTCGTTTTGTACTTGAGGGTCTTTGATGATATGTTTTAGGTAATTTTTAGTTGGTATAACCTGATCCTGAATGGCGAGTAATGAACCCTTTGTTTCGGGAAACATCTTTTTTAATATCAACCAATAGTTCGACGCTACATTGTCGACATAGTCTTGACTGACTTCATTAGGATGTCGTCCGTGCAGAGGTTTAACCATTTAGATGCGCATTTTTTCGTCATTAGTAAGATGGTTTATGTGCATTTTTAGTTCCCTCAGTTTGATCGGTGTTGTGTCATCTACTGCGCAAATCACACGATGTAGAGTAGATGTCTCAGCCTGCATCTGAAAATACGTTTTTAAATTAGTCCTCGTCTTCCTAAATACCGCGGTAATGTCGTTCTTTCTACTGCACTTCGTGTTCGTACTTTTCGTTAATTTTCTATATTCGTTATGATTAATTATTGTTATTTAAAATTTGTGGGGCATGGTAGTTGTCACAATAGAAAACGGGAATGGAATTTAGCAGAAATAAATAAAAAAAACTCTATAAGCTGATTGTAATAAATATTAAAATTCATAATTCAGAATAATGGAAGCAGTTATATGTTTACTATTCATAAAATAGGACAAAATGGTTTATATTAAGCAGATCACAATCAAAATAGGCTACAGACGACAAACTATGAAATAATCTGCATAATACTAAATCAGCAAGAAGATAAGTTATAGAAAATTTGTTTAATTTAGTTAAAAGAATAGTTAGAACGGAAGTTCACCATTTTCGTCCTCTAAAACAATCTCTTTTCTGAGCCACGGCACCCTATTTCTCCATCTTGTAGGAGATCTTGATCTCCGTCTTCTTCCCGGCTGGTCCCAGTCCAATGTTCTTTTCGGCCACCTATGCTCTGGCATTCTTTGTACGTGCGCGTACCACTATAGGGCTCTGTTTTGCAGTGTTTTTGTAATTTAGAATTCGACTTCCATTCTGTTCCATTTTTTTCTGTTCCTATTCTAGATTCTGGTTTCTAGATTCCAGATCTAGTCTCTGCTAATTTTGTAACTTAATGTCTAGTAACGGTCAGAGGCATCCGTCTTGGGTAGGCCAACAGTTATTTTAACGCATTACTTTTTTGTCTTTGACTTCAAAGCGTTAGTGATACTAGATTATTAAATTTTTAAGTATTTTAGTCTCAAAAGCTACTCTTACTCTTTAAGTCGGTAGGATACACCGTTTTCTAGAAAAATCGGTTTGATAATTTTTCGTTTGTTCGTCATAAAAGTTAAATTATTATTTTTTGCACTAGTTGGCTTTAAACTGTCAACAGAAGTATTACCTACGTTTTTCATTGTTAAATTGTTCTCAGTCCGCGGAGTTCATTTTTTAGTTTTTTACTTTGTGTTTTTACTTTTCTTACATTCAAAAACAACAATTTCAATTCAACAAAAGTGGTTTTTTCTAATGAGGAATACGCTGATATGCATGTAATTTATGGCGAAACCAAGTATAACGATCGAGCAGCATGAAGTAGATACGCTAAAAAATTTCCTAATCGGGAGTATCCCACCCACTTAACGTTTACAGCTCTTCATCAAAGATTAAGAGAAACAGGTTCAGTGGTCACAAAAAAGAATGAAATAGGGAAACATAATAATGTAAGACTAACAAATGAAGATGGTATTTTAATGGAAGTTGAGGAAAATCCAGAAATAGCGTTCGAAGACTATCTGCCATGTATCCCATAATTTCAAAATCTTCTACAACGAAATATCTGACAAAACGAAAATTGATATCCTTTTCATTGGTATTCAAAGGTACAAGGCAGTGCTACAAGGAGATTTTCCTGCTCGTGGTAAAGAATTTGCTAGATGGTTCGGAACATCAGAAATATCAAAATGAAGATTTTTCGGATACATTTTGTTTTGCGACGAAGTTACATTTACAAAAAATGGAATTTTTAATGTACATAATGCACCTTATATTTCGTACGTTAGTGAAAATCACCACGTTGTTCAAGAATTTAAGCATTAGCACAGGTTTAGCACAAACGTCTGTATCGGAGTAGTAGACGAATATCAACTTGAACCTGTGGAATTGCTTGCTCGTTTAAATAGTGCTGATTAGTCACAGTTCCTTCAAAATAGTTTACCTAATTTGTTAGATTATGTGCCTTTAAATATTTGTGGTTTCTACATGACGATGTCCGGCCCACTTTAGCAGGAATGTACAAAACTTTCTTGATAATAACTACAAAGACCACAGGATTGGAAAAGGCGGTCAAGCTCCTTGGCCATCCAGGTCGCCGGATTTAAATCCTTGCGATTATTGTGTCAGAGGATGCATGAAAGCATTTTTTTATTTTGTTTCGATACAAAATCTTGCAAAACTTTATCTAAGGAGACAAGATGTTAGCAACGAATTTAGAAATAATTTTTGTAAGCAAAAGAGCAAATTTATGCATCATAATGCAAAATCTAAAGATAAAAATCTAAATGAGACATTTCTTTAAGTTCAAATGGTTTTACGGTTTTTGGTTTCTCTAATTAGAATCACATATTGCTGATATAGCGGTCCACCCTTTAGGTGTCTCTTCACCTGTTTCTCTATGAGATATTAAACGGCGCGGCGTCTACTTCGAAAATAAAAAATTTATTGTTAGTGCACTTAACGCAAAATTAAACAATAGCTATAACAAATCAATTTTTATTTTGACCGTAGCAGTTGTCACTGTAAAAAGAGACCTTAAGGCAGTCATTGTCGTGTTTTGTGTTCAAAATTTTCAAATATTTATAAATGCATGAAGCAATTTTATTTGCCCTCCTGTTTCCATCACCTTGATTTTAAAAATAGCACTTTATATCTCCAGAAATTATATTAGTTATAGTAAAATTATAGATGTCAGTTTTAACAGGTTCAGGTTCAGTTCACGGTATTCCGCAATGGCATCAGTCTTGACTAACTTTGTTTTATGATTCTCCGTCATCTTATCAGTCTTGACAGATTCTATTATCGCATCAGATAGTCTTTGTTGTACCCGCCAAGCAAAAAATGTCAGGGTTAATATTAAATTGTACATTTGATATTATAGTTTCAAAAGATATCAATTTCTGAAGTTACAGAATCACCTTCGCTCTCTTAAGTTTTAGAATAATTAACTTCGATCCCTGACGTTACTAAATTGAGGAGATGTTAAGCTAATCGCCTGCTTTCCTTTACTACTTCGTATTACGGGGATTAGCCGCGAACCAGGTGCATCAGCAAGGAGGCTCTTGAATTGGTACTCATTGTTCTAAGCGAATAAGAAGGAAAATTTTAAGTATGTTTATTAAACGTATTTAAACACATTGTGGCCCATGTAAACAGGAATGTAATAATGTAATGTATCACAACAAAAGTCTGACCACGAACGACAAAGGGCCAACTTCATACTATACGGCTATTAAAAACTCAGTTTTAGATAAAAAAAGGTACTCCAAATTCGCTTATAATATAAAGCGTAAACATCGTATAGTTATCCTACAATAACACCTTAGCACGTAATGTAACAGTTTTGCAAATACTCTGCCATCGAAAATCTATTTCTAATCAACTTCGCATTACAGCTATAACATAAGTTAGGGCAGTCAGCAATGTTGAGTATCCCACACAAACCCACAACTCTAATTTGCATTACTGCCGTCTCACAGGTTATGGCACTAGAGAAGTTTTGCTTGAGTAATTTTTCTTGGCTAACAAATGAATTATTACATGTTAGGGCAATATTTAAAAATAAATGGCACTCACCATTATAATTTCAATCACAGCATAATACAAACTGCCTTGTGGCGCGCTTTCTAATCCCAGAGCGCCAAAACCGGAAATACTAATAACGACACAGGCGTACTAAACAGACGCTTAGATAACTAAATTATATATTATTCTACAATGAAGGCATTGCCTGAAGAAACGTGTTATGTCAAATACAGATTTTCCATTTTTTTTTAGGTTATGACACTATTGAAGTCAATGTGCGTTATCTTAAATTTGTGCAGACTTTATTGTATAAAGATCCTAGTTTGTAGGAAAACGTAAGGTGTAAGAGAAAATTAGGATACCTTAGAGATATCTTTAGATAACCTAATTGCTACTATAAAACATAATTTAAGGTAAAATAATAGAGAGAAAAAAAAAATAGACTATCAAGGAAACTTGAAGAAAAAATATGGTTTTCAAACGAAACTTTCATTTACTTCAACGGTTCCACAACTCGATTTATTAGGTTTAAACAAACTAATAGGGAAACTTTTCATATAAATGAACCAAAAACTTGGGTTGCTATACACTGTTATGGGATGATTGAAATTTTGGAAAACTGAAAGTGACAAAAAGAGATCCAAAGGAAAACCAAGTTCCTGGAAGAGATCCGTAAGAAAAGCGTAGACAGGGTGGTGGCAGGGATCATGTACAGAAAAGAGAAAACTGGCAATAACCAATAGGAACTAAAGAAGTTATGAAAAATATCCTAATTAATAACTAATTTAAACAACGGATAAACGGTATACTGAACTTTTTGATTATATAAAATTTATTATTTTGGTTAACTAAATATTTTATAGAAAATATTGTAACGCCTCTGAACAATATTAAAATGATCCACTTTGATTGTAACTTTTTTATTACTTTAATAAAGCAAAGTTACACGCGTATACACCGGGAACATATTATCCCTCTACCACCGTCCCATGAATAATTTCAATCTCGAGTGACATCTCCTTGTAATACAGTCATAATTCGGTGACATGACGGTATGATAGGATAGATCGGTAGGATATCTGCAGTTTATATGCTAATCTCGAAGGATACAAACAGGATTTTCTTACAAGAGGCGCCTATTATGACGGTTCACAGCATGTCACTTCTGTTCAGCCGTTTCCGGGTAATGCGATGGGACGCTGGGTGACACCGACGATGTCACGACGTTATATTAGACGCTGTTCTTTCGCGGATATATTACACGAGGGGGTGATATTTAGTTCGTTTAATACTCAAAGACCGACACTTTGTTTCAATTTTGTTTTGGCGTGATATATGAGCAGAAAAGTCGAAAAATCAATAGCTAGTGTACTGAGGAGATAAATCTTGAAACCTTTTAATAATTACGATGTTGTCTTATTGTAGCTAATTTCGCATGTTATTTTATTGAAAACAAACTTAAAAACAGTTTAAAACTATAAACTCGTTTTAAAAGTAACTATTTTTAAAAACATTTTATTTTAATTATCTTTTTCTTTCTTAGCCTTTGTACAACTCCAACTGAGTCTT
Organism: Diabrotica undecimpunctata; assembly: GCF_040954645.1. Taxonomy (NCBI): domain Eukaryota; kingdom Metazoa; phylum Arthropoda; class Insecta; order Coleoptera; family Chrysomelidae; genus Diabrotica; species Diabrotica undecimpunctata. The sequence continues at coordinate 114,659,926 of NC_092805.1, read as the reverse complement.
GGACTTTTAGTCCAACTCCACTTTTACTATTTTCCTCCTGTCTTGACGGTCTTGTTCAGCAATCTCCTATTGTTGTACTCCAATTTTACGTAGATCACTTGTTTTTGCATCTTTCCGTATTTTTTGGCCGATAAACTGACTTTTTGCCATCGGAATTTCATCATTCGATCTCAGTACATGTCCTTCCCATCGTATCGACTTGACTTAATTATAGTACTAGTTTTTATCTCCAGAGAGTGCTTGGAGTCCCTGGTTACATCTTCATCTCCACTTTACTGTTATCTTGTCTCTACAAGGGCCAAAAATTCTGCTTGTTCATTGGCAGATTGATATCTCTATGGAAGGTTGTCACTCCATCTTTTGCGCGGTCGTCCGATACTTCTGGCGATTGGTGACTTACCTCTTGCTGTTTCGACGACACGAGTCTCCTTTATTCTGCTTATGTAGTTATTCCATTCTTTTTTTCTAATTTGTGCTCATTCATTTATACACTGTACGTTACATTTTCTTCTAATTTATTCACGTCTCTTTCACAACGTATCAAATACAAATCTTTTTTTTGTCAAAAAACACGATCTAAGAACTTATAAACATACAAACAAGTAGATATTATGACCTAAACGCAAAAAGATAAAAAATAAAAGAAATTTTTGAAAGCTGAAAGACTTTTTAGGGTACAACTAGTGCAACATTAAATCACTTAAATCGGTTGAAAAGCTCACAAAGTCCTTAAATCTAGCTTGAAAAGTTTCCTTATAATGTCTGTCTGGTTAACAAAAAACTCTTCGTCAGTTTCTGAAAAACGCATTGTATTGGTTGCCCTTCTATAATAACTACCACTGTAACCCTCATCTACCATTACAGTAATTCGCATAACGTACATTCAAAATGAGTTCTTGGTTTTGCCTTAAACTTTTACTATAGCAAACTCTCCTGGACTTAATTCGGATAATTCATTTTCAGCATCACTTTCAGAAAAACTTAAATTGCTGCTACTATCATGAAGTGATATTTGCGCGTCCGAGTCTGAAGAATATTCATATTCCTTTTTATTTAGTATATTTTGGTTTTCTTCAAATCTTTTTTTTACTGTATTTTTATTTTCCTTAATGCTTTCATTCCTTTTTTCTCGTTCATTTTGTATTTTTTCTCCAGCTCTGAGATTTCCATTTGCTCTTTATTTGGAGTAGATGTCAGAAGTGTAGATTTCAATCCTTTTCTTGTTCGTTTTCTCTTTTTGGTTAGTTTTGGCAACGGAATGATATCTGACTGTAACATAGTAGACATTTCATTTTTTGGGATTCCGGGTTTGATTCCAGGTTACTTGCAATGCTAGCTCTATCTGGTAGATTTTTAACATTTCATTCTTCTGCTTCACCACTTGGTTCTTCTGCTTTAGTATTTGGTTCTTCTGCTTTGTCATTTTCCTGACTTTTGTCTTCGTCAAATACAATCCTTAATTGTGTATCTTTATTATTTAGGTCACGATCATCTACTTCTTCTTGCTCTTGTTCATTTACTGAAGAAGGTAAAAAATCTTCTTTAGTAAAGATATTTTTATCTAAAGGGAAAATACCTGTCATTTTAAATCCATTAACAGCTGTTTCTATAGTAGCAGTTTTCTCATAGGCCTGCTTGAATAATCCAGCGACGTGGTATTCTGTAACTACTTGCCCGGGATTAGATGTGGTCGAATTATCACACCAAATCATCATAGTATGATGTTATTATTTTTTGCGTAAGTGATGGCTTCTAGAGTGGTATGGGATATGTGGTTATCCAAAATTAATAACACTGGGCTTTCAGCGGTGGGATTTGTATATTTGCGAAAGTGCTCCAAAAATTGAAGAAACTTTACTGAATTCATGTATCCACAATCAGGTACAGCCAAACATAACCAGTTGGAGCGTCCTTTATCAAAAGAGGATTTAAGCTTTTCTCTTCCTGAAATTTGAGAGTCCTTCCATATTTTGGCTATATTTAGTACGACGACCTTTGCTGGATCACATCTACGTTTTATTTCTTTCTGTAATGACCTTGTGTTTGTGATCAACGATCCCAGGTATAAATATGAGATCACAACCTCAAACCGGTCAATCGTGGTTATGTGTCGATGATTTTTATGTAGTCTATCCACTATCATGATCTTTGTCTTTGATATTTTTAACTGCAGACCAAATATTTGACTTTCGTTAAGTAGTCGTATAGGATTAATTAACTCTTTTTGACTATTTCCAAGAAGGGTGTTGTCGTCTCCAAAACGTAGGTTGTTTAATTTGCGAAAATTTATTGGGATGCCCTTTACACTTTAAGATGCCACTTAACACTTTGATCAAAATATATTAAATTTTTATCGTCGAATTGATACCAATTTTATTAAAATTGATTTCGCGTGCGTATCTGACATTTAAAATCACCGGTTGCTTCAAGCGTTGTTTCTGAGAAAACGGTTCATTTGACACAATATGTGCTGATGAACATTTTTGTTTAAAATTATCTCAGCGGTATATATTTTATTTGAAACATTTTTTCCTACGGCGTACAGATTCTTGGTAAATCGATATTTTCTTTCATTTTTTTTCCTCTATGATGTGGCGTTCTAGGGGAAGCTGGGAGGAAGAAGTATTAATTTTTTTTGCATCTCTTTTGGGGCAGCAAATTGTCACCAAAATTCAGCTTGTTTGTATGATTTTTAGACGTCAAAGCTCTGACGACTGGTCTAACTTCTTTCAAAAGTTAAAAAATTTTGACATTTTCTATAAACAGTAAACATTTATCTCATAATAATTATTAAAAACTTTATTAAGATATATAAAAATTGTACTAAAATTTCTACTTTATGTTTCAGAAAAAATTCGACTACGTTAGAAAAATTCCATGCCCAAATTTCTGAAGATGCATTATATCCTGCCGATAGTCCATTCGTTGATCAACTACTTCATGAAATGGCTACAGAAGCAATCGTCCATGTTGGTGAGTTTTTTAATATTGTTTGAGGTTTTTTTCTATTGCTGGTCAAAATATATTATTTGGTTTAACTAAATTACAATTAACAATTAATTGGTGTGTTTTCAGCTACTGTCTATTAGTATTCTACTGTAGCGAATCCTCATAAATTGTTAACTATTTTTAATATAAAGTATCCCTTACTCTTGTGTGATTTTTATATATGGTTTTATATATTATTTTTTATTTTTCGGATTTTGAATAGAATTTTCAAAAAAAATATCTTCAATGGCTGTGCTGGAAAGTCCTTATACACCAGCCTAGAATTTCTCTTTAGCCACTCAGGATAACGGAGATGCACGAAATATTGACTACTGCATTTGAAAATGTAATAAACTATATACAAAGAAAGTTGGTTTCTGTGTTGCACATATGAAGTCTCTACAAATGGTCAAACTTTTTTTTTAGTAAAACAAATAAATATTCATATTTCTAATTGTTTTTAGAGATAAAATTGTGTGGGAATAAAAGCCTAACTCTAGTTTTTACGATCAAAATTATAAAAATAATTAATCAAAGCGAACATAAGCCCTGCATGGCTAGCAACGTTATTTAGTTTTTTTTGTTTTATTGTTTGCTGACGTCCTCTCCATAAATGTAATGCAAATGCATTTTCTTTGTAGCAATGAACAAATTGGACTTGTCTTCATGTCTTTTAAAGAATGACTAATAGCTGTAACTTTATGTGGGTCAGTTCCTTGTTGTTTTTTTCAAAGCTAAAGAGCGTAGGCGCAAAATTTCGGGCCAATGCTTTTTAAATGCATTCATTTTTGAAATATTTTTGAAAAATTTAAACACAGAATGAAATATTACATTATTTCCGAGGGCCGAAAGTCCCTGAAAACTTTTATAATGTTTATTTTAGTAAGTTACCGGGGTGAAAAAGAAGAGAAAATTTAGTGTGATTTTGAATTTCAAATATCTCGTTCAAAAGAAACTTTTTGTTTATTCTAACGGACTTTATTACTGTACCACCTTTGTATGTGTAAACTTCCTGAATATGTTTTAAGCGTTCTCTTCATCATTTCCAGATGACGAGAATCTGGATGAAATCCAAATCTAGATTCGTCGAAAAATAAAACTGTATGGTTGGGGACATAGTCCTAGGTAAACGTCTTTCGTCTAAAGATTTCTTGAGATTTTATTCTTTCAAACAACACTTATACATCTACCAAGTTATAATAATTTTCCTCCAATAGCGAGGGTAGTAAGTTGGAATATATGTTTGAGTTAATTTACCACTATTATTATTATCCTTAAACTAAAACGCTTTAAACTGACAGTTTTTTTAAGTGTAAGGTTATGGAGTGTGTATTTTTTGGAAAGTTGCGCGAGAGAATGTCTTGAGTTTTGAAAAATGTCATATGTCATTGTTGTATGTTTGTGCAACGCCTGAAGATTATTTGTATGAGAAAGCATTAAATTAATTTAACTTTCTTCATACATGTTTAAAAGTAATTTTTTTTTTGGTGTTATTTTCTGTTTATTTTTAGACACATTATTAACTCTAGCGAAGTTGTCGTCAAGTCGTCCTATATGATACAATATAATATTGTATAATGCTGGCTTTTCGTCAAGTTTTTGTTTAAAATATTAATTACCTTTATTTAAATATATAAATTGGTACATACCTAAATAATCTAATTATTTAAAATCATATTTTTATTTCCACGTCTCAAAAATGGTTCTTCATGTTTGTCATATCTTCTTTTTTGTTTTATTGTAACATTTTAGATTTATAACCATTCCAATTTTATTATTATATTTTTGAATATTGTAGACTCGAATTAGAAAATTGTAGACCCAAGTTAGGTTATGTAATATTTATTTTCAATTCCCTGTGTAGTATTGACTAAGTATCCAAAAGAAGGAAGGCTTATTACGAGGTCTACTCTAAATACGATATTTTGACTTATTAGTAACAATTAGTACATAACAGTTAGACAAGGCGAAAAGCTTGGGTTCATTCGGTAAAAATTTTCCATTATATATTCTCGAGGTGAGTGATTAAAGGTAAGCGAATGGGTGGAGTGAGTGAGTGAGCTTGGTAAGTGAGTAAGGTGAGCAATTGAATTAAGTGATTGAGGTGAGTGAGTTAGTTAATGAAGTGAATGAGTGAGGTGAGTGAGCTTGGTGAGTGAGTGAATGAGATGAGTGAGTGAAGTGAATAAGTTAGGTGAGTGAGTAATTGAGGTGGGTGGGTGAGTGAGATAAGTGAGCACTCACATAGAAATTGGAATAAGTACAGTGTTAAATTCTAAAAATTACTAGAACGGATAAAATGGCTTCATATGAAACAAAAAAGGCAGAGTTCGTCTAAAGCAAGAGTAAAAAGATGCTCTAGATATTTTAGCAGAAATCACGTTGCTATATGTGCCTGGAATACACGATACTGTGTGAATATTAAAATAAGCTTTTTTTTTAATGCGATTTTTTCGGAATAATTTTTTTCAAGTCAATGTTGCAATGTTTCTAAAAAACTACTTCATCGATCCTTCTCAAATGTTGTACACCTCTTTTATAGATAAATTATTAGGTGGCAACGTCGAGATGTTGTCTATTTTGTCGTTATAATTAATTTTACATCAAACTGGTCAAATTTTAACACAAATTTTTCCAAAATTCAAAAAATTTGCCTTGTTTATTTCTAAAATTAAAAAAAAAACGATAAAATAAACAATATCTCGACGTTGCGATTTGGGGAAATTCACGATCCAGTTATAAGTTACGATGAACACCGCAAAGTAACTTTTCTTCATCTTGGGAGATTAGCTGTCTTCATCTTGGGATTTTTAATATTTTTGTACCAAAATGTCAGATAATAAATACCCTTGAAATGTTGTACTAATGTTACAAATAAATTGATATTAAACAATTTTAAAATAAATCTTAAAATATGTTTAAAATATTGAAAATAAACCCTACCCCCCTTAATTGTTGATGAAGAGAATATGACAAGGCGGGCGCTCATTTGTGCAATGAGAATGCAACCCAGCAAAAGTTTGTGCCATGGATCTTATTTCTCTCTCTTATAAACGTCGCAGCCCGAGCGCCCGTCCTGTCATAAGCACCTCATTAACGATTAAAAAACAATATTTTAAAATCAAATAAGCCCAAAATACTTATCGTGAAATGATAGAACAGGTTTCAAACTTAAATTCAGGTGCTTGGTTAATTCATAAATATTTTTTACTTGTGTTTTTGAGCCTTAAAAATCCTATTTTGCGTTTTTTTTTTCAGTTTTAAATGACTTTACTCGAAAACGATCAAGTTTACAGAAAAATTACAAATTAACTATATTGTTCAAAATAGTCCAAAAAATTGGTAAGAAAAATTTCCGACCCGAAAAAAGTAATTTTTTAAATTTGTTTAAAAAAAATTGTTTAAAAAAAAATGTTTAAAAAAATTTCAACAACCCTTCGCCTGGGCGACCTCTTGAACCTTTTTTTGGGAGTATTTCATGAAAGTAATTATGCAAAAAAAAAATTCATGAAAATATTTTTCCAAACGAACCCGACCTTTTCACGTTTTCATGTGGCCCATTTTATCTTTTATTATTTTTTTTTTATAAATACCAGTTAATAATTTCTAATAAATTAAACTCTAGAAACAAAAAATTTTAACAATATCTATTAAGAATAAGATTTAAGAATGTATTTTATAATAACTGTTTACACTATTTAACGATTAAACTTTCTTATAATACTTTCCAAAGAACTTTAAATTTAACTTCCAACAATCAACGAGCTGAGTGGCAGAAGAGCAAAAAAATTCAACCTCTAATGGATTTATAATGTTTCCTTTATCATTAAAATTCTATTTGTTTCCTGGGTGGGCTGGCTACATAGTTTTAATAGCAAGGTCTTTTGGTTTGTATTAGGAACATTTTCCTTTTAATCAATTATTCTAAAATTTAAATTAAATTTCTAAAGCGGCAAGGAGTGTTAAGCAAGGTTGTACAAGAATAAAAATTGAAAGATTACTCAATCGATAGAATACTTTTAGAGAAAATCAAGGTAAAGCTTGTTTGATATTTGTGGTCTTGAAAAAGATATTAAATAAAGTGCATGGTAAAATAAAGTGAAAAATATAAATCGTAAAATCATTAAAAGACATAAAATTTAGGTATGGAGAAAGTTAGCAACTAATAGGTTACGAATAATTTAGCTCAACCTTGATTTGTAATAATAATTTTTGAAGGTAAATGTACAGTTTGTGCAATTTTATCAATAATAATATTGCTTAGTATTGGTAGCAAGTAGGAACTCGTTTTGGATAGTACCCTAAGGGCCCCTCCTTCATGGTCACGGATGAAGTCCACAATGATGTCCATGGCAGAGAAGAAAGTCTTTACAACGTTCTGGAGGTTGAAGGTGGTAGCCCCCTAGTTTAGGGCTAGTATAAAATTAAAAAGAAGGGAATACACTTATCTTTGAGTCGCAGAGAAGACAACTAGTCTAGGAGAGAGACACTCCGAAATCAAAGCTTCGAGTCCCTTGGATGGGATTGAGGCATCGGTGTAACCACTCGAAACTCGGTATATAACACAAATTTTAAAACTTTTAGTAACCGGTCTCGGAAAATATTGAATAAACGAAGATAACTTAGGCTAAGAAAACGGATTATAAATATCGATACATGGAACGTTAAGGGTATCTCACAAAAAATTAACGACATAATTTCAGAAACAAAAAAAGCTACCATGGATATTTTAGTACTTACTGGGACCAAAAAGAAGAGACAACGGTCAGAGAACCTAGGAGAATGCGACCTTTTTTTTCCGGAATAAACGTTTATGCCGTAAATGGGGATGCTCTAGCAAGAGATAAAGATGAGTTTTTTAAAAAACTCTCATATGACATCTCGCAAATAGGAAGGGCGAGGGGAAATCATTCTGGTAGGAGACCTAAATTCTCGAACAAGACTTTACTTTACTTTTTCGTGTCGGGATCCGACTACAGTTTTTCTGCCCAATATCGGGCTACGTCTACACCCTTTGTATTTGCGATCCATGAATCATCGAGGGTGCACTGTGATGGGCAAAGTCTGCATACTCTCAGGTGCTCCACGTTCTGTATTTCCCCACATTCACAAAGTGCGTCGCTATCTGTCTTGATGCCCCATTTAATGAGGTTCTGTGTTACAGGGGCAACACCTGTGCGTATGCGATTCAGTGTCCGCCAGGTTCTCCAGTCCAGGTTCATTCCATTAGGTCGTTCTGGATGTAGAGGGAACAGTTCGGATGGTTCGACGCTGACATTTTTCATAAACCTTTTCCTTAATTTAAGTCGGCTGATTCCTGGCGGTTCGTCAAACCCGTATAATTGGTGCCTTTCATCGAAAGTTTGCCTGAACTTCTCCACATATTGTGAGGCGCATCTACGGTCATCTCGTGATGAGAATCCAGCTACCCGGTACAGTAGGGGTAAGGGGGTAGGCTTCATACAACCGGTAATTATTCTGCATGTTTCATTTAACGCCGTGGTGACTTGTTGGGCGTGTCTAGATCTACCCCAGACGGGACAAGCATATTCCTCTGTTGAGAAACATAAGGCCTCAGCTGTTGTCTTCAAGACCTGGAAGCTTGCACCCCACTTGCTCCCTACAAGTTTCCGGAGAAGGTTGTTTCTTGTAGAAATCTTTTGTCTTATACTCTGACAGTGGAATTTATACGTTAATGACCGGTCTAGTACTACTCCAAGATATTTGGGCCTATCAGTATGTTTCAAGCGTTGTCCCTTCCAAGAAACATTCAGCACTACATGCGCCAGTTAGTTTTTAAGATGGAATGCACATACTTGGGTTTTAGTAGGGTTTGGCTTTAATGAGTTTTGTTTGTAGTAAGTTGACATCATGTTTAAAGCCTCTTTCATTGTCGACTCTATTTGTGTGAGTGTTTTCCCCTTTACGGCTATACCAAGGTCATCAGCGTAGACAAAACTTGCAACACCCTAGCTCTAGCATCTGAAAACCCACTCTCATTGCGCAGAGAATATCTGACAAGCAAATATTTCCTAAACCAACATTATCGTGGCACTTATAATGCAAAAATAATTAATGAATTAAATACAGCTGATTTAACATCTACATACTTCATTAAAAAAACTCTCCACCTCTTGCAAGAGCAATTATAACTTGCAATGAACTGAAGTTAATAAATTCCCCTTGTAATCTTATCTGGGAATCGTTGGATATACCACATCTAACAAGTGTTCTAGCTACAAATATTATTATCCCTAAATACCAAAACGAATTTTGCTATACTACTCTTAAAGAAATTTTAAGTGGCTATTCAGATCATATTGTGATCTATACAGACGGGTCCAAATCACTAACATGTACAACCAGTGCTTACTTTGTACCAAAAATGAAGATTAAAAAATCATTTATTTTAAAAAATCAATCCAGCATTTTTTCTGCTGAAGCATGTGCTATATACAAAGCCCTTGAATTGTTCTGTGAAAACCAGTGGAACAAAATTGTCATATGCATTGATTCACTGTCAGTATTACACTCCTTGCAAAACTTTAAATTCACAATAAAGAGCAATATATTCATATTAGAAATTTTTCAACAGTTACTAAAACTATCAGATCCATATGGTACTAAATTTCTATGGGTTAAGGGACACTCAGATATTGTTGGCAATACTATTGCTGATTCTATAGCTAAAATCCATTACAGCACCCACATATGGTGATAGAAGAATTTAACACATGTGACCTACTTGCCTATATCAAACAACATATTAAATTTAAATGGGACAGACAATGGATTTAGTTTGGTGAAAGCGGGGGCACTAATTTATACAAATTACAACCAACAGTAGATGTAAAACAATTTTACAAAGATGTCACACTAAGCAGAAATACAGTGTCAACTGTCTTAAGATTAAAAGTAGATCATGGATGTTTTCCGAAACATCTACACAAAATAGGAGTTCTCCCAACAGACCGATGTGAGTGTGGAACTAGTATAGCTGATTTAAATCACATATTCTTCAACTGCCCACTACATCGTAATACAAGCACGTGGCTGCTAAAAGAATTGATAAAAGAGGGTTTAAGTACACCATTAAACGTAAATCTTCTATTAAATGAAGACAATATAAAAATCTTTAAAATAATTATGATATTTCTTGTAAAAATTAAATTAAAGGTATGAGTGTAAAATTGATCGTATGCGTGAACACTTCCTTTGTATATTTACCATATATGTTGCCCACCCACCTAACCGTGGTTTATGTCTTGTTTGTTACAATAAAGCCGCCCTGATGAATGCCTGAGCGTGAAAAGTGTCCTCCTTCTTGTACAATCCGGTATGAATGAATCTCCTCCTTCCTATGAATGAATACAAATATTTATATGTAATTATGTTGCTAAAGGTTTCAAGCCAAAGCCATTTAAAAAAAATTTCTTTACTGGCCTAAAACACTTCGTTGAAGCAACCAAACGACTTTAAAAAAATAAGGTATAGTATTCCAGAATTCTGAAAAAAGTATCATGAATCCAAGGAAAATGTACAATTAAGGAATTTGCTGCAATAATACCAGTTTATCGTAGACGGGTTCTGAAAAAAATGCATGAATACTGAAATTACTTTAAAAGCTGTTTAGCAATAAAAATTGTTCCTAGTTTAGGATAAATCTTTTTTTAAATTAAACATTTAACCAAAAAAAGTCAGCAAAGAAAATATTTAAAACAATTCAAAGTTATCAGTTGTTTCTTTTACAGACATAATTGGTTCTCATATGAATCACGTAATTTTGATAGAATTTGAGTTAAGTAATACTAAGCGGTAAGTCCCAGGTGTACTTCTCGAATTCTGGAAACTTATTGTCGATTCTAGCTATTAAATCCTAGAAAGGATGTGGAAGACGGGTTTCGCCGCAAGGCAGGTAATTTATGTACAAGGGACACTGTTAAACTGATATATAAGAGGATTATATCCCTATATATTCAAATCTGTGATTTATAAACGGCTTAAAGTACACCTACTTTACTTATTTCGTCGTCTTAAATGAGACGAATAATGTATTGTTGATTCGGTGTTTTTTGGTTGAGGCTGAGATAATCCCGTTGGAAGGAAAAACGGCAAATATGATTTAATACTAGTTTATACGAGGATTGATTTTTAATTTGATAAGGCAGATATGGAAAACATTATTTTTAATACAATGTGCAATAGTTTTCTGCGTTATTGTTCAAAATGTTGCAATTATGAATCAATAGGAAATTGTCACAGTACACTTTACTGCAAATTACCTGTAGATAACTAAACTATAAGTTATATATATATATATATATATATATATATATATATATATATATATATATATAGTTATAATATATAGTATATATAGTTATATTATATATAGTTGTTATAATTATAGTTACTTATATTAATTTATAATCTTATTCTTCTTCTCAGCCTTCTATCGTTTATTTTTTGACATAGACCTCTCCCAACTCCTTCCATCGATCTCGATCCTAAGCAACACACTTCCAATTTGTTACAGGTTTTTTGTTGATGTCTTTTAAGATACGTATATATCTCTTCTTCTTCATCTTGTGGAACTCCATGTAAGTTTGGCTATTTTTGCTGCGATATCCACGACTTTTATTTTTGACGTAAACCAGTTATTTCTCTTTCTATCTGATAGTCGCACAGCTAACATTACCCTTTCGATGGCCCTTTCTGTTGTGGCCAGTTTGCTTATATTTGCCTTAGTTAGGGTATAGGTTTAACATCCATATGTCATAATAGGTAGGATGCTGAACACTTTATTTCTCAAATATTGAGGTATTTTGCGATTCTTAACTATCCAACTGAGTTTCCCAAATCCTGCTCATGCTAGTCTTGCTCTTCTAGTGAATTCCGCATTTTGGTTCTCTTCGTTAAGATTTAGAATTTGGCCTTGGTAGATATATTCTTGGAATTATTTTATCTCATTGCCATTTATAGTTAGATGTCTAGGGTCGTTTTTGTTTGTCATTGTTTTCGTTTTTGCCATATTCATTTTTATGCCGACGTATTTGAAGCTGTCTGTGGGTTACTTCACCATAGTTTGTAATTCCTCGAATGTGCTCGCTATAATCACGATGTTTTCAGTGCATCTAAGGTGGTTTAACTTGTTTCCATTAACGTTGTCGTACTCTTGTTTTCTTTTTGACCTGTAGTCCAGCTTCGAGAAGGTTTTTATTTATGTCTTTGTTGACTTTGTCAATTTAATCCTGATTATGTGGAGGATCTGATTAAATCTAATTCCGGGACCATTAGGAATTCTTCTCTATTTGTTCTTATTTACCATTTTTCTCTCCTTTTGTGTTAATATTTATTTTCGTCACCAACTATACAATGGTAACTGCCAGTTGGTACGTTGTTTATTAGTGTGGTACGAGCATATTCATATAACATCGTTTTGTTATTTGAGACAAAATGGTCTATTTCAATGTTGATAGTTTTGTTAGGTGTGGTCCATGTTTACTTTCTATTAGGTTTCTTGCTGTAGATGGTATTCAAAGCATACATATTTTCTTGTTCCAGGAATTCCATAAGTTTTTCTCCTCTTGTGTTTCTTGTGCCGAATCCGAAATTTCCAATCTTGTTTTCAAAATCTTCTAACACACCTAATACAGCTTGTAAATCATACATTAAAACAGTGCTTTTATCTGGATTTTTCCATGATTGTTCTACATCATTCTGTTTTTCAGTCCTGGCTTGTTTTTTATTTCTAATGTGAGTTTTATATTTCTCATCCAATAATTTTTTTTGTGGAGATCAATTTTGATACTTCTGGCATAAATAACATTGATCTTTTTTTGGTTTAAATAGACCAATGTTGTATTCGGTATTAAATATTTTTACATAAATAGGCTGTTTAGCATAAGGTTTATTTTATTTCTACATTTTTCTTTATACAGCCTATATAAAGTAGCCAAATTGAGGCTTCCATCAATGTATTCTCGAGACGTTTTTGCCCTTAAAAAGTGAGATTCCTATCTTACCTTAAGATTAATACCTTTTAATATAGCAGTTCTGGTCAATTTTTGAGGACCGTGTCTTCCACGTACATTACTTTCAACCATAACTTCTTTGTTTATTTTTTTAAGCAGTCCTTATTATCATAGTACCAATATTTAAAGTACTAACAAAAAGTGTTTATACACACTAACTTTAGTTCGATTAACAACAAAATGAAAGGCAAATTTTTTTGATCTCTTTTGGTGTGATTTAGCTGATATAATTACAATAAAATCCGTCTTCCTGATAATATCATTTAAACAATGAAAACTGGTAAACATTTTTTCCCTGCCTGGATTATTAATGTTAGAGGTACACTTTAAACGGCATCTGCTCCAACATGGTGCTTTACAAGATTTCTTGTTAACTAGCTTACTCGATGAATTCACATAAGATTCACTTTTAGACGAATTACAAATTAGGTTTTTCATTCAAGTTTCAGGCTTTTTCTCAGAATATCATTTGCCTCTTTATTCGTTTGTTCTGCTGATGTACTTTGTAAATTAGTCATTATATTTTGTTGAGTACTTCTGTCATCATTTTTGATGATGAATATTGAGCTGAATTTTAGTTCTGAGTGCTGAGTGCTGAGATATATAAACATTATACAGTCCGTTGTCTAAAGTAGTGTATATTTTGTGTCACAAGTATCAAATTTAAAGTCTTTATTAGGATTACATGGCAGAAATACTGGTCATATCGTCGCATTCAGCAATTCTTCTGTCTTGACCTACGGCCGTGGAGATATAATTAATACTATTACTTTATTAATTTAAAATAATTTACAACGATAGCCTGATAGAATGTTTATGTTTTGCTATAGCGATGTTTACATGCTCACGTTTGAATTAGTAATGATACAAAAATGGTACAACTTATAAAAATGGATAAAAATATATCGATAGGACGGGTTGTAAAAGTCTGTCTTAGCATATAAAATTATACCTTTTCAATGTTAACTGTCTTTATGTGAAAACAACAGAAGTACCAACCGAAAACTATTCACAAACAATCGCAGGCATATTACTTTCTCTTACGGTAAATTTTACAGCCATTTAAAGATGAGGATGTAAAGATAACAATTACAATTGTCGAACTTCTATAGAAATGTATAACAACTAATATTTTAATCCTTTGAAGGTATTTTAGGGAAAATAAATTTACCAAAGAAACGTCAAAAATTACACATACAAAAACAACTAATGAAATTAATTAAAATATAAGAAGACGGAACAGATTCAATCACATTTTCTTCCATATCTCTTAACTGTAACAAAAACCAACGGAAGTAAATACCAATTATTATACCAAAATTAAAGGGATGTGTTGTAATATAACACATCATAGAATTATAATTTTAAAAATCTTCTAGGCATAGTAACCCATAGATAATTACACAACCTAAAATATTTTTTATGAAAATTAATGATGCAGTTTACCACTGCAAACATGAAGATGAATATTTTATGCAATCTCCAATTACATTTTTACAGTTAATAGTGTAATTAAATTAAAATTTCATGCATTTCTATAATTTGGTAGTAATCATGAAAAAAACTTATGTATTTAAAAACGCTGACTGACAAAAAACCGAAGGCAATTTTTTCTTGGTAAAAAGTTTTGAATTAAAAACAATTAGGACGTTTTCAAATACATATTCTATTCGTACAATGTGACATAGACAAATAACCTGGATAACTAAAATAACATTACTCTACAATTTTGTAGTTATCACAGGTGCATTTATAAAACTAATAATAGCTAAATTATACTTACTTTTTGGCTTTTGTTCCGAGTTCTACTAATTTTCTACATCTTCTAGTAACTTTTTCATTCATTTTGTATAATTTTCTGCGCTTCTCAATAATAAAAAGAACAAATTAAAAGTATACAACAACCGAAAACTACACTCACACGTTGGAGTTGTAATAGTGTTGCGAAGTTGTTGCTGCTTACCGTATTAAATGCAATACTATCACAACTAAAAAGTGATAGTTTTGCAATAATAAATTACTTCCTTTACACTAAATTTAAAACCAAACTAAATGATCCATGTAGATATCTGCTATTACGGGACAGAGAGGCGATCCAATTGGGGCACCTTTGATTTGACGATAGAAATGATTTTGGAATGAAAGATATATATTAGACGTGCAGTGTTTTATAAGAGATAATGTGTCTTGGAGAATTTGATGTTTAGAGTCCAAGATAGAAATCGATGTTTCATCGATAGGATGGTTGGTGAATAAAGAAACAATGTTAAAACTAACTAGTATATCTGAGAGTGAAATAGAAAAGTTTTTCAGAAGATCAATGAAATGAAAAGAATTTTTGACAAAGGACGAGGCGTTTTCGGCTAATGGTTGTAAAGATAAAGCAAGATGTTTTGCCAATTTCTGAGTGGGACAGTTGTATGCACTGACGATGGGTCTTAGAGGAACATTGGGCTTATGGATTTTTGGAAGAATACCGAGGAGTGTACAGATTGAGACCTCAGTGCCGTTTGACGGTTCTTGTATTTATACAGAACACGATACTGGTACGTCACGAGTGAGAGGAGTAGGCAGATTGAGACCCCGAACTCGAACGGAGTCGTATCCTTCTTAAAAATGGCTCCAAAATTGGTGCCGAAACGTCTAGCATTAAATTCTCAACGCGGTTGAGAATATCCAAACATATATATATATATATATATATATATATATATATATATATATATATATATATATATATATATATATACTTACAAATATGGTATTGTAGATACTGGATATATGTACTATATTTTTTATGTGGCATAATAATGATTCCGTTACATTGTATACCTCAAATGTAATAACCATTATTTTTTACCACGTATCATTTTCCACAACCGTAGACCTAATAAAACACCATATGGCTTTAAACATGCTTTTTTATTAACACGACATATTACTGGATATAGAGCCACTAATAAAAATCAAGTATTATAAAATGTAACATTTTAGTGTAGGGATTCAATTCTAAAATGGAGATATATGTGAATACGCCTGCATGCGACCTTTTTCTGAAAATAAATACAAAAATTGACGTGCGTGAAATAAGGATCCAGGGATATAGCTATATTTTATAAGAGGGTTTAACTTTACTAAAGATTTAGATAAATAAGTAGATTTATTAAAAGTACATTTTTCCCAAATTTTTAATTGAAGTTTTTATTAATTAAAAAGTACATTTTGGTGATTATTCTCCGCAGAATAGGAAAAAGGTAAAGTGCTCATTAGAATAAAAAAAAATTGGAACTTTTTTGGCATATTTTCTGGCTTTATAGCCTAATAAGTTAAATATGACAAACTTAGTCTAGTAGCGAGCAGCTGTAAATGAATCAAAGTTGTCATTTTTTTCACCAACGTCCGGAACGGATAGGCACCAAAAGTCGAAAAGGAATAATATCTTCAGAAACGCAGATACAAGAGAGGGAAAAAGGTGAATTCAGGCACGCTCACAATCTACATTAATGGACAACATTAAAATCATCATACTCTAATGGTACGAGTATGATGTGGTACAAATCATGACAGAAAATTCTAGAAGATAAAGAAAAATGTGAAAACCGAAAAAGTGCTAAAACTAAAAATATAAAAGCAGAAATAGATAAAGGGGAGGATTAGAAGGAGACCAGAAAAATATCTCTAGAAAAGGTCATAGAGAATGTGATACAATGTAATACAAGGGCGTAGAATATTTTGGAATCTACTCTTTTTTGTAGATATGATTGAAGTGAAATATTGAAGAAGTTACAAGTATTATTGTAATAGGAGTAAGTAAATTTTAAGTGTGAGCAACATTTTTGTTCATCGGCAAAACCAGTAAAATAAAAAATCGTACCCCAGTCGCCTGGTGAAAAGACTATGAAAAAGCAATAAAGGGCAGTAAAGCAGCATTAAAAATAAAAACTAGAAAACATCCAAAAATAAAATGAAGTTCAAAAGATTAAAAGCTAAAGCCCAACTAAAGTAAAAACATCTAAAAAAGCTTCGTGGTCAAAATATGTTACTAATATAAACAGCTTCACTCCTATGACAAAAGTTGGACGTATTTCTGGTGTAAATTCTTTACTCTCAGTTACAAGACTGAATGTTAACGGCAACCTTATAACTTCTTCACAATTGCGGATGCTCTAGTTGCTGTATATAAAAATCACTTCCTCCTCCTAAGTGCCTTCTCTGTTGAGGTTGGCGATCAATATGGCAAATTTCTCTCTATTCTGGGCTTCATGAATTAATTTATTTCCTTTTGTGTAGGTTCAATCTTTGATGTTTCGTAGCCAAGATTTTTTCTTTCGTCTTATGCCCCTTTTACCTTTAATCTTGCCTTTTAATATTACCTGGAGCTGCTTAAATTCCCTATGGCGCATTATGTGTCCTAGATATGACGACTTTCTAATTTTGATAGTATTGACCAGATGAGGGCGTGTGTTCATTGCTCTTAGTACTTCTTCATTCGTAGTTCTGCTGGTCCAGCTTATTCTTAGCATTCGGCGGTACATCCACATTTCAAATGAATTTAATTTGTTGACGTCATACTGTTTTAATGTCCAGGTCTCACAGCCATATAGTAATAGCGACCACACATAACACTTTAGTGTTCTCAATCTTATTGAGACTGATAGCTTGGGGTTACAGAGCATTTCACGCACATTCATGAAACCAGATCTTGCTATTTCAATGCGTCTTCTAATTTCTTTTGAGTGGTCTAGTTGACTATTTAGTTCTCTGTTCAGGTATATAAAGCTTTGGGAACTCTAAAGGGTGATACCATTTATTTGTATGTTAGGTGTAACTTGTTCATGGGGGTTTTTATGGAATACCAGAATTTTGGTTTTGGAAAAGTTAATGTCCAAGCCCAGCCTGTGACTTTCTTCTGATAATATGTTCATCAATATTTTTAGTTGGTCTTCTGTTTCTGCTAATACTACGGTGTCATCGGCACATCTTATATTGTTAATGATGATTCCATTGGCTCTGACACCTTCAGGGCAATCTTCGAAAGAAGCTCTAATTATATGTTCGGCATATACATTAAATAAGAGGGAGGATAAAATGCATCCTTGACGCATTTCTCGTTCTATGTTGATGTACTTGGTGTTTCCGTTCTCTGTTGCTATGTCGTGTCCGTCCAACCCTACTTCTTTTAGCACCTCGATCAATTTTCCGTGTTTGATTCGGTCAAAGGCCTTTCTATAATTGACAAAGCACACATACAGCCGTTTTTGAACCTCAAGATACCTTTCTGCCATCAGTGTCAATCCCATAATTGCCTATCTAGTGCCTGTACCCTTTCTAAAGACATATTGAGAACAACTCAGGTATTCTTCACACTTATTTTGAATTCGGTTATAAATTATTCGCATAAAAATCTTAGCGGCATGACTCATTAGGGATACACTTCGATGGTCGTCACATTTCCTTGCTTTTTGTTTTTTAGGAAGAGCTATATATGTAGATGTTAGCCAGTCATGCGGTAATATGCCATGTTCATATATAATGTAGAGGGATGTTAATTTCCTGACAGCATTATCACTTAGGTGTTTAAAATGTTCGGCTGTTATTAGGTCTTCGCCGGGTGCCTTGTTGTTCTTTGCGTCTTTTATTGCCTGCAAAACTTCTTCGGTGAGAATGTTAAATTTTTCATCTGTATCTATTTGTGGGGGCTCTTCTGTTCTCTGATCACCAAACAAATCTTTAAGATATTGCTCCCATATTTATTTCTGTTTTTCAGGGTCCAATTCCATAACATACATAACATAAACAAACCTACACTCCTTACACTTACTCGTGCCATATCTATCGTAACAACTAAAAATCACGTCCTATCTCGAAATACATTTACAAAAAAGTATCAACATCTCTACGATAATAAATCCCCTACAGCAAAACCTTATTTCCAACAGGTGAGGATAGCACTCAACTCCCTAGGCATTTGTTTCCCAATCAGTCTCCCAACAAACCTTGATCATCCTCCCCCCTGAATAGTAAAAGTACCCAAGTGTGTATTTTTTCTTATTCAATTCGATAAACTGAGTAATCCAATTTAATTAAGTTTAATTAAAAGCTCAATAAATAACTTCTTAGAAGCACATACAAATTGTATTACTATCTTCACATATGCATCTAAATCTAATGACGGTGTAGGCTCAGTTATAGTTTCCCCAACATCTAATCTTATGTTCAAACTTCCCTTAGAAACAACTATCTTCACGGCAGAACTGTATACCATATTATACCAATCTCTAAAATATTTAAATACCTATAACAATTCATGAGCTCTTATTTTGACCTATTCTCTTAGCTCTATCGCAGTGATAAATCACCTATATTCCAAAAACCCCATAGAAAGACAAAAGTGGTACAAAAACAACAGTGTGTGGTATTGTAGACTAGCGCGAAGCTTCATACTATGTTTTCTGCATTTTAAAAATTTAAATAATATTTAAATAATAAGATGATTCAATGTTGTTATTATTCGGATGACATTTATGTCTTTTAAATTTTGTTAATCGTTACGAATCGAATCTTTTAGTGACAGATATTCTTCTAATTTTTGACTGCTCATCAAATGTCTATATTTTCTTAAGTTATTTTTCATGCAGTTTTTAATTTAAACCTGCTTAGAGTAATATACAATGACTAGAAATAAATTGATCGAGAGTAGTGAATCGATGTAAAGAACCGCTATCCAGTGACGCTACACGGGACGACTTCTTATGGCGCTAGTTCTCTTACCCTTAACGACGCCATCTTGTTAACCTAGTTCCGTGATGCTTGCCTCAGCATTTTACTGTAGAGAAAAAAGTAATAAAATGCCAGAATAGAAGCTTCGCTTCAAAAACTTATATCCGAACTTTTAATTGCCAAAACTTGTATGGATTCCATCATACATCCACATCGAGGATAATGAAGCAGCAGATAAAAGTACGCGGAGAGCAGCAATAATTAAGGCTAGTCAAATACTAAGTAAATACTACTCCTCATGTGACTTAAAATCGTGGCTCAAGTCGAAAGTGTTGGTGATAATCTCATTTTAAACGACATAAACTGGTGCCCAAGAACTGCCAACCGCCGCCTGCAAACAGTGCTAACAAGACTACGTCAGGACACTCTTGTCTCTCATGTTTTAACTTTGTTTAGGCTTTTGCCTCTTCAAGGAGGGTTGCTTCTTTTTTTTTTGGAGCTGTAAGGGTGTGACAAACGTCAGAATGATTGTGCATATTGGATTTTGGAGGTGGGGCGCTAAAGAGCTGGGGTTCAGAAGGTGGCATTTGTGATAAGGAGCGCACTAGAAGAATTTTTGGGTCAGCCAGACAAGCGAAGGAGAGGTACTTTAAGATGCTATCAGCTATACTAGGAACGGGTCTTCATTAGCGTTTTTGGCTTGTAGTTGTTACCTGCGATATTTTAGGGGGATTGCTTATAGGATGTCGAAATACTCACCAGGAAGTTCATTTTCAGGGTTGTGTAGAAGCTTCGCTGGAAGGAATGGAACTTTTCTTTACGGAATCCTGGTGAGTATTTGCCCTCGGCGGTGGCAAGGAGTTTTGAATGTTGGTTTGGTTTTATTTTTTGAGTCAGCTGTAGTGCGGAAGACATATCTCTTGCTGTGGGTTCGGATTCTGTCCTTAATCGTTGTCATATTTGCTAGTTGGTGGATTAGTTCTGACGGGTAGTCTGCGCTTCCTCGTGCAGAATCTGAGTATTTTCCTTTCGGTGGTTATAATGGTGTTAATTTTACGAGCATTAAACGACGCATAGATACATGCTGTATTTAGTTATTGGTGTTATAAAAGTTTTGTAGGTGTGCAATAATGTTTTATTTGACGTATTGCTCATTTTACCAGACAACGCTGCTAGGTGTCTTGCCCTTTTTCTTACCCTTTCTAGGATGTTTTGTATGTCGGTCTTCCAGTTAAGAGTCTTACTAAAATAAACTCCCAAATAGGAGACTGAGTTTCTGAGATCAAGGTTTCATGCTAGGAAGGTTATCTGGCCCCAAGCATTACGGCAGTGGAAAGATTGAAATAAAATAAGTTGAGTTTTGGAGGCGTTTCTGTTTAAATAATTTTGAGCTCTATCGAATACAGACAGTTGTTCCAGCGTCCCCTATGTGGGCCCGCAGTGAGGAGCGGAGTGTCATCAGCAAATAGCAACAGGGATTTCGATCTAGCTTAAGGGCGGGGGAGGTCACTGTTGTAGACTATGTACAATATTGGAGCTAGAAATGAGCCCTGGGGTACTTCAGCTTGTAGAGTGAATGGTGTGGATAGTGTGTTATCAACTTTGATCCGGATAGTCCGATTAGAGAGATAGGAATTTATTAATTTAGCAAAACTTGTGGGCAGTTCAGCAAGGTAGAGTTTTTTATTCATACCTGTGTGACAGACCTCATCAAAGGCTTTCTGGACGTCTAGAAAAATGCCTATGACGTATCTCTTTTCATTAATGGATTGTGATATGAAGGTTGCTGCTTCAATCAATGCATTATGAGTGGAACGTTCATCCCTGAATCCGAATTGATAGTTTGGAATGGTGAAGTCTGCGTCTAGAAATTCTATGAGTCTGTACTTAAGGATCCTCTCGTAGACTTTACCTAGGTTGCTTAATAGCGAAATTTGTAAATATGATTTAGGGTTGGTTGAGGGTTTCCCTGGTTTGGGAATCATGACTGTGCTGGCCACCTTCCACGAGGTTGGAAAGAAACTCAGCGTGAAACATGCATTGATTATGTTGGTGAGTAGCGGGATTATATTCTCTGGAAGATTTTTAAGGCATCTTTTGTCGATACCATCTGGGCCAGGGGATGTGTTTTTACCTAAGTTACAGATCGGCCTGACGGTGTCCTCAGTCACAGGGTTACCATTAGATGACGACGAGGCCCCATCTAGGACACTCAGGATAAACACATCTATACCTCTTCACAAACAGTGACTCTTCCAGGTGCTAACTATATAACACATCTTTCAGCATAAGGCATATATTTATAGACTGTCAACATTATAAACAACGACTGTCTCATTATTTATCCGAGATGCTAAGTGTTATATGTCTGATAGAGAATCTAAAAGACATCTTATCTTATCTATATCTTAAATCTACACATATTTTTCACAATGAATAACATAAATATCGTATGTAGTCGCTAATAACCTGTGGTTAATGTGACATTCTTTTCTGAAAAAAAAAAACATTTTTGTTAAAATTCTAGTTTTATGCTCTTGTTCTGATGTGGATGTTATACACCCAGTATAGTTGTAGTAGTACTGATGCCAGTATTTATATAAAAATCTAACAAAAATTGGTTAGTTTTTATAACCCACATCTTGAAAAATTAATGAAATGAATGAAATATTTTCTCATGATTTTATTTTACAGTATTATTTTATAAATAATTAGTAGTAGTTAATTGGTAATATTATGGTATCCACATGATCATATTAAGGTTGATTAAATATGTAAAATAAAGTACCCCTAAATGTTCCACATCATCGAGTAATTGAAAAACTTCGGTCATGAAGGTCTCATATAAATTGAAGATGGTAAAGGGTCTGGAAACCCAAACTAAACAATAATTGCTACAACAAATTTTACAAATTTTGTAGAAAAGTTGGAAGAGAATCTATTTTGTTTAAAAGAAAGAAACGTTTGACTGTTAAATATACAAAAATTATAAAGTTATTTAGAACGTAACGACGCCACTGTTTTCACGACTTTAGTTCTTTTATTATCTTGGTTGACGGTCTATAAAATTAATAAATGTTCGAATTGTCACGCATACTGCTTCCGTATTAATACACGAATCTCAGCGTAAACAACGTATTCAAAATATGTCTACAAAAACAAATACTCCTAATAAATCTTTTTTATGTATGATATTTCAGTAGGGGCATATTTTTGAAACAAGCAGACAGATGTGACTAATATTAGTTCAAGCACTCTCTATACTCAGATAGAGCTAGATACTTGGCTCTATAAACATTTTTTTCTCTAGATTTTTAATATTCTTCTTCTTCTTCAAGTGCCCTCTTCGTTACGGAGTTTGGCAATCATCATTGCTATTCGTATCTTTGAAGCTGTTGCTCTAAATAATTGGTTAGATGTGCACTGGAACCAGTCTCTTAAATTGCGCAGCCAAGATATACGTCGTCTCCCCACGCTTCGTTTGCCCTGAATCTTTCATTGGATAATTAACTGAAGCAATCGGTACTTTTTCCCTCTCATCACATGACCAAAATATTCCAACTTTCTTCTCTTGATGGTGATCAACAGCTCCCGTTCTTTGTTCATTCTTCGAAGAACTTCACTATTTGTTACTTTGTCTGTCCAAGGTATTTTCAAAATTCTTCTGTATATCCACATTTTGATGGCCTCTAGTTTATCAACATTGCTCTTGTTTAAAGTCCAAGTCTCTACTCCGTACAGCAGTATCGAGAAGATGTAGCATCTAACCAATCTCATTTTTAGGTTTAAGTTAATGTCATGACTTCCCAGAATGCCCTTCATATTAACAAAAGCAGCTCGAGCCTTTCCAATTCTAGTTTTTATTTCTTTTGTGATGTCATTGTTGTTATCAACGCTTGTTCCCAAATATTTATATTTGTGCACCCGTTCGATTTCGTTATTGTGAATGTACAGGTTTGCATTCAATCTTTGTTTTTTTGAAATAATCATGAATTTCGTCTTCTTGACGTTCATTGTTAACCCTTTCTCTTCACTAGCTGTGACTGCCTTGTTTAAAATGGCTTGCAGGTCTTCTACTGTCTCCGCCATTAAAACCGTATCATCTGCGTATCTAACATTATTAATTGGTTGGCCGTTAACTTTTCTCCCAATCTCTTCTTCCTCCAATACTTTCTTCATAATTTCTTTCGAATAGAGATTAAATAGCATTGGTGACAGCACATATAGTTATCTAACTCCTTTTTAATTTGAATTTCATTTGTTGTGCTATTTTCGATGCGTGCGACTGCTTTCTGATTATAATACAGAGTAAATATTATTCTTATATCGCGAGTGTCTAACTGTTTAGCTTCCAAGATCTCTAAAAGTTGATCATGCTTGACGTTATCAAACGCCTTGTGTCAAGATGTTAAAGGCAAATAATGCTTCGCGAGTTCCATATCCCTCCCGGAATCCAAACTGAGTTTCTCCGATATCTTCTTTCAATTTTCTGTAAATTCTATTGTGAATTATTTTAAGGAATATTTTTAAGGTGTGGCTCATCAGACTGATCGTGCAATGATCACTGCACTGCTTAGCATGTGCCTTCTTGGGTAGAGGGACAAACGTTGATCTTAGCCATTCTTCAGGAATTATACTGTTTTCATAAATGTTGTTAAATAAGTCTACTAACAAGTGGATTCGATCTTCGTCTATCAACTTTAGTATATCCGCTGGTAACTCGTCTGGTCCTGAAGCTTTGCTATTCTTTGATGACTTCACCGCTTGCATTACTTCTTCTTTGCTTATTTCTGGACCTATCTCCTCTGGAAAATTATCACAAGGAGGCTGCCTTTGATCGTCAAACAATTCTTCTATGTATGTCTGCCAATGTTTTAGTTTCTCCTCTGTTTCCATTATCATGTTCCCTTGTTGGTCTATAAATACTGTCTGCTTCCTGTTTCTATTGTTGATCATTTCTTTAACTTTCTTGTGAAGATAGAACGAATCATATTTGGCTTCCAAGTTTTCAATCTCCTTACATTTGTCTTGTAACCATTGTTTTTTAGCGTCGCGGATTTTTCTTTTGATCTCTGTGTTAATTTGCTTATACTGTTCTTCATTTTTGCCTTTCAATAGTCTTCGAGAATTCATCAATAACAAAATTTCATCACTCATCCATTCTTTCTGTTTCTTTGGTTTTTCTCTCTTCAGAATATTGCATATTTTAATGTTGCAAAGTAATAAACTGTGTAGAAAACCATGGATTGGATACTTACAATGGTAAAGGAGACCGTCTAATTCAATTCTTTCAAGGAAATAATATGGTCATCTCACCTACGTTCTTTAAACTTTCATAACGAAAACTTTTTACCTGATCGTCACCCCAAACTACCAAAGATAAAATCGTCAGAATCCAAATAGACCATTTGATGCTTAACTCTATAGATATAAAAACATCATATCGATAACGGCATTCCCCGGAGCAGATGTAGCATCAAGTCACAACCCCATTATTGCTAAAATAAATATAAAATTTAAAAAAATAAAAAGTGCACATGTTAATTATTGTATCCAGTTTTGCATATCGTTCTAGTAAAGTTAAACAACTTTTGTTTCTGTTATTTGTTTTTATTTGTAATTTTTCAACAAAATAAGAAATAATGCTATAATTTTGTAGTGGAGTATATTTAGTACTTATGCTTTTCTATTTTGCCATTATTATGTTTTTTTTTTTTATTTTTATACGCAATTTGAATCGTATAAACCAACTTAATCTGAAGTAAAAATCTTTGACTTATCGATAGAAAATAACACCTTTTTGAATTAAAGACCAATTTTACAAAACAGTGATTTTCAATTGTAATATCGTGAACCTAATATACGCGTTACTACAACACCGATAACAATCTAAACACGGTTCAAAAGCCATAACTATATAGAGGAACAATTTGTACTTCGACCGATTTAAATTAAGTCCTGGTGAAGAAAAACACACGCTAAATCTACATAAACAAAATTATTACGCCATTAATCATTCTTCCACAATGGAAAAGCCGTCAGTGGTATGTGAAAAATGAATTCAACAAATAATTATTAGAGAAGCTAATCAAGCAATAGTGATTGAAAACGAGAATTCTGACAGAATGGAGAATAAATCATCGAACGTTCACATAGACCGATATGGTTATGGACATGTTTGTTCTTAATAGGTTAAAATAAACGGGGTAAGTAGTCGACAAATACAATACTTTTTAGGGTCTTTCTGTTTCAGTTAGCAATCAAATTTGAAAAATAAATGATTGTTTTTTGGCTTCAACATTATACACAATTCATCACTTCCCATTATTATCTTATTAATTTTATTTGTTCAGTATAATTAATTAACTTATTCTGATAGTGGTAATTTAAGAAAACCTGATTATATACAGGGTGGTCCTTAAGTAATTGTACAAAAAGGAACAGTAGATTTTACACCTTAAAATATCACGATTTAAGCCAAGTTGCTTTAATAAAATGTTGATATTAAGAAATATACAGGGTGTTAAAATTTTAATTTTCTCTACAACTTTCATGTTTATGAACATTTATATACAAAAATTTACAAATAGGTGCTCCTGAGTATAAGAAATTATAATTTAATGTAGATGATGGAGGTCGCCACATATGCTACATATATGGCATAAATTTGCGCTCTTTTTTGCTCTTCAACTTAGCGCCATTTTTGTAAAAAAATATCAAAGATACATTATTATTTTAACAAAAAAAAGGTATACTTTTTAATAACTTTAAAACTTAACAGTTTTCGAGATAATCGTATTTTATAAATCAGTTGCATAATAATTCTTAATTGGGATATTTGTGCACTAAAGCACTAAATACAGGTGGATAAGCATACGCAATAGTTAATTCTTATAAAAATAACTCAAAGCTGGTAATGTAACATCAAAAAAGGTTTTTTTATGGATGCTTGATGTCTTATTGACTCGAAGCTTCTATCTTCCTCTTTAGGTGCTTTGTCCGTATTCAGACGTTGGCCGTCATCATGTTTACAATTTTCTGAAACCTTTCTCTATCGCTTCTATAAGCTTCTATACTAGTGTTGTATTACTTTTTCTCTATAGTAAAATTCTGAGGCGAGCGGCACGGAAGAAGCACCACAAGAGGGCGTCACGAATAGCGTCACGAAATGCCGCTCAAATTTTATTTTTGAACATCTTATTTAGTTTATATAATAATTAAATTCACTATTAAATTATTGATCAAATATCAAATTTATATTAAATTATTTTAATGTACTATAATTTGTTTAAAATATAAATACAGTGAAACTTGGATAATTCGAATCTCAGGGGACCGTTAAAAAAATTCGAATTATCCAAAAATTCGAATTAAAAATATATCTACAAAAAAACAGTGATACTTACAAAAGCACCTGCAAAGGATAAAAACCAACACTTTTGCAGATGTTTTCGTTCCTATTCTTGCCCGAATTTTGTCAACCGAAAAAAATGGGCTAACAAAATTCAGCCAAGGATACCAATTAAAACATTTGCAAGCTATAAAAATGGTCAATTATTGTCATTATGGCAGGTGTTCCCATTGGTATTTTCGGCCAAATCTTGGCCGATAAAAATTGCACAGTGAGAACGTGCCATTAAAACAATAACAAACATTTTGTCTCAAAAAATTTATTGAAAATAAGAACATTTGTTACAATTAACAAAAAAAGACAGACTTTATCTTTTTCCAAAGAAACCCGAAATTTTTAGCTGCTTTTTAAAATTTAGCTTCTCGGTATGACAATGATAATGGCAATGACTTCTAAGGTAAACTAAAACTAGATGAATTACATCATTTTTACTTTCAAAGTACTTTCTAAGTTGTGTAATATGGCTCGTTACTTCGGCTACACGGCAACATCTTCATTCATGTTGACAAAATCTTCATAAGAGATGGCAGGATTAGAAATGACGTCCTTCCATCCGTCAACTGAAAGCAGCTCTTCTATTAAAGTACCGTTAGCGTTTTCTGCATTCTCCTCCTTGTTTACGAAACCAGTTTTTTTGAAACAGTGTTTGATCGTTTCGGTTGTATTACTTTCTCCCAAGCTTTCTTACACATTCGAGAGGCTTGAAGAATGTCTAACCTTATTTTAAGGGAGTTGCAATCTTCCATCAATATGTTTTCAACCAAAAAACCTTAAACCTTAAAAGGTTTAAGATTTTTTATGATGCCCTGGTCCATAGGCTGAAGAACTGAAGTCATGTTGGCAGGAAAAAAATAACTTTTACATTTTCCATTAGTGGGATAGTGTTGTAGTCCGTACAGTTGTCAATAAACAAACTAACTTTCTTTTTTTTTTTTATAAACTTTTTGTCTAATATCATCAGTCATTTCTCGAGAAGATCCCTAGCCATCCAAGCTCTTGCGCTGCTCACATATTCCACTGGTTTTGACTTGACGTTCTTAAAACAACGCGAATTAGCCAACTTACCAATCATCAGTAGAGGCAGCACTTCTGATCCGTCCATGTTTGCACCAATTATTAGAGTGACTCTTTCTTTGCATAGTTTTCCTCCGTGACATTTTTCATTTTTGAATGCCAGTGTTTTGACAGGAATGCATTTATAAAAAGACTTGTCTCGTTAAAATTGAAGATATATCTTTCATCTATATCCTGAATCATCTCTGAATTTTTTTTTCATTCGTTGATTTGTTGCTGATTAACGACTCCACTTTCTCCACAAATGGAGTTGAATGAAATTTTGTTGCGTTCTTTGAAGCCGTCTAGCCACCCTGTACTCGCCTTTAAGTTGTTTTTCCCCATTCCAACAACGAATTGTTCAGCTTTGCTTCTTATAAGAGGACCACTCACGGGAATCTCCTTATCCCTGGCTTGTTCGAACCATTTTAAAACATATTTGGATTTTCTGGCTTCTTAACCTTTCTCATTCTTTACCGCACTCACTTTCACTCTTAAGATTTTTTTCTTTATTCTTCAAGTAGGTCTATCCACCTACTTGAAGAAGTAGGTGTGAATTATCATGTGTTAAAAGGAATTCCAAAGTCCTTGGCAGTCTCAGATTTTTTCCTCGTCCCATTTTCTACTTCTTTAATTGCTGCTATTTTTCCAATAACGTCAAAGTTTGGTTTGTTCGAAGTTTACTGAAGGGGCGTGCCGGGTGGGGAAGAATTTAGGTGCCAGATACGGGTACAATGTACAATGGTCTTGAATGTCATGAAACTTATTGTTTGGATTTTCCTTCATATTTTAGTAGTTCATTCGTAATCGTAACCGGACCTGAGGCTTTTCGGTTTTTTAATTATTCTATATTCTGTATCACGTCTTCTTCCGTTATTGTTACCAGCTTGTCTTTTGCATCTACATCTTCTTTATCGATCTCTGTATCTTCGCCCTTGTAAAGTTGTTCTATATAGTTTTTCCATCGTTTTAAATTGACACCAAATTTATAATAAATTAGTTTAAACGTTTAACTCTTTGAATATTTTGATTTCTCTATTGAAAAGTTAATAAACGTCTATACGCTTTGATTTGCTGATATTAAATTTTATGAATGTTGTGTTTATTATTGAACGTGAATTTACTCAAAGTAACCACTAATTCCGTACTGTTTACTGCCCACAAGTTTACTGATGTAAACATTGTATGGCAATTTCAGATTATTGCATAGACAATTTATTTAAATAATATACAGAGTGAGTATGGAAGACAAACCTTTAGATGTTTGTGTCTTGAATACTACACAAATATCCAGGGAACTTGATATTTTTCAAAAATCAGTAATGAAAATTTTACGAAAAAATAGATACCCTCCATACAAAGTAAGTTTATTTTAAGAGTTTAAGATGACAATTTTGATAGACAAGAAGAGTTTGCAGACATAATTATGTCTGCAAAGAGATCATCTAACAATCCTCGATGGATGCGTGAATACCACATTCAGTATTCAGAAAAACTTAATGTGTGGACTAAAATAACAAATAACGAAATAATTAGATATTGAAGAAAACTTAAAAAAAAGAAGAAACATTTTATTTAACTTGGAAAACACTTTTATACCTGAGTATAATCTGACAATGAAGTTTGTTTTATGATTAAAGTAAACAAAATACACAGGTACATAATGGTGGTGAAAAAAAATTTAATTTATGTGTAGTAGCTTTAATTGAAATAATGACGCTTAAGAAAAAAATCGTACACTTCTTAAAAAAAGCGTTTTTGCGAAGGAATATTAAATATGTTAAATAAAGAATTATTAGTAGAATACCCTTTGGCATATAAGAACTTTTAAATAAATGAATTAATAATAATTTGTTTCAAAAATTGTTACCACCAGTTGAGAATAACTGCACTTTTAGTTAATATTTCATCATTTTTAGTACAAGAAATTAGAACATGCTCTAATCTTAGTATCAAATCGGCACGCGCATCTAATTTGTAGATACAATATTTTTAGTATTAAATTCAGTACTGAATTTAGTACGAGGTGATTCAATGAAACGGTACGATTTCAAACAAACAAAAAAATCTGAAAAAAATAAATTTTTATTAAATGTAATAAAAAAACGTATACTACACAGACGGAAATTAATTAGTATATATATTTAGGAATTCTACAGTATTCACTGCCTTCCATCGCTCAACCGTTTCCATCTCTCTCTGTTGTTCAATTCTCCATCGTTTAGGCCTCTCTTATTCATGTCGTCGTCTACTTCGTTCCTCCAGGATTTTCGGGGTCGTCCTCTTTTCCTCCTACCTCTGGGGTTCCATTCGGTTATTCTCTTTATCCATCTGCTGTCACTAGTTCTCCTTACATGTCCATACCACCTTAGTCTTTTTTGTTCTATGTATGTTAGTATGTCTGTTTCTATTGACGTTCTTTGCTTTATTTCGTCATTACTTCTCCTATCCATTCTTGTTACTCCGCAGCATCTTCGCTTTATGATCCAATTTTCAGCCCCATAATTATGTCATAATACTTCGCAATAATGTTTTATAAATCTGTGTTTTTGTCTTTATATTTAGGTGTCTATCCCACCATACTGAGTTAAGTTGTCGGATTGCTGTTTGTCCTAATCTTTTTGTGATTTCTTCCTCTGTTGTTGCCTTTTTCGTGATTATAAACCCCAAGTATTTGAATTTATCCTTTCCTTTGATTGTTACGTTGTCATCAATCTATAGATCTTCTATATCTTCTTCACTTGTAGATAAGTACTCTGTTTTCGCGGGGTTAATATCTAGGCCAGCCTTGGTATATTCTTCTTGTAGTTTCTTCATCATGTAGCTGAGGTCGTCTTGGTCTTGTGCAATCACTACTTGATCGTCTTCAAAGCTTAACGTATATCGGTATTCGTTCCGTACCGGTACTCCCATGCCTTTGCATTTTCTTTTCCATGTAGTCAAGGCTTTCTCTAAGTATATTTTGAATAGGGTTGGAGATGTGGAATAACCATGCAAGAGCCCTTTTGTTGTGGTGAAGTCTCCTATGATTCTTGTTCCCATTTTAATGGACACTTTATTTTCTTTATACAGAGCTTTTGTAGCTTCTATGAGTTCCGTCTGTATTTCTAATTTGTACATTGCCTTCCATAGTTGTGACCTTGGTACAGAGTCGTACGCCTTTCTCAAGTCCTTAAATCCCAAATGTATATCTCTATTTTTTTGCTTTTTTCTTTTCCAACAGTTGTTCCAGTGTGTATATGTGGTCTATGCATGATCTTCCTGCCGTGAAGCCTGCCTAATCCTCCCCAATTTTGCCTTTTATTGCTTCCTCTATCTTTTCTCGCAGTATCTTCCCATTTAATCTTCTTATTGATGATATTACGCTTATTCCTCTGTAGTTTTCGCATCGTTTTCTATCTTCTTTCTTAAATATAGATGTCATATATGCCTCCGTCCATTCCTTTGGGAGTTGTTCTCCATTTATGGCTTTCTGAAATATCCATTGTTTCATCCGGTGTAATTTTTTTGCTCTGTATTTTATAAGCTCAGGTGAGATGCCTCCAGGTCCCGGTGCTTTCTTATTTTTGATTGCTTTTATGGCCATTCTCATTTCCCTATCTGTTATCTCTATTTCTTGTTGTGAGGATCTGCTTCGTCTTCGCCTGTTTTCTTTTCCAATGAATTGTGGTCTTTGTTCTGTTAACAGTTCCTTGTAATAGTCCTTCCATTTGTTGTCCTGTATATTTCCCAATTTAATTTTTTCTTTTGAGTTTTGTTTCAATCCTCTCAGTACTTTCCATGACTCCGAAGCTCTTGTACTTCCTATGTATGTTTCAATATTTAAGCAGGTTCTTTCCCATTCTTCATTCTTTTGTTGTGTTATTTGTTTTTTTACTTCTCTATATTCTTTATAAATTTCTTCGTTGTTTGTAGTCAACCATTTTCTGTATAGTTGCTTTTTTTCTTCAATTATTCTTTTTGTTGGTTCATTTATTTCATAATAGTGCTGTTTATTTGTTATGTGTTCTTTTTCTCCAAGGGCTTCAAATGCTGCTTGTTTTATACTCGCCTTTATATGCTCGTATAGTTTTTCGATGTTGCCGTATCTAAATTCTATTAATTTTTGGTCTGGACGTTGTTGGTATAGTTCTCTTATTGATTGTTCTTGGAGTAGTTCTATATTGTATTGTTTTTCTCTTATAGTGTTCAACGGTTCTTCTGTAGAGGGGGTCTTGTTATGTTTCCAATTAATGCCCATTTTTGCTGTCAGTAGTTTATGGTCCGGTCCACATTCTGCTCCTCTTCTGACTCGCACATCTTTGATCTTTATTGTGTTATCTCGTTTGATTATTATGTAGTCTATTATCGATTTCAGCTTTCGTGTTTCTTGCGTATTGTTTTTTTTTTTCAGAGTGGAAATTAATTAGTAAATGAAGAAATATTCAGTTTTTGAAGATGATATTGGAAAGGTGGCCTCCATTTTGTCGGACACATTCTTCGCGTATTCGTTCTTTCAAAGTAGTAGTGCAAAATAGTTCTTGAACGATTACTTTAAAATATTTTTAACTTTAGATACTCTTAAATAAAGTTGTCGCATAGGGAGATGTCCGGACTACGAGGTGGCAGGGGATATCGCTGTTTTTACTCATATGACGACCGGGAAACGTATTTCTTAGTAAATTCATTGACACTCGTGATGTATGACATTTTGCACCATCCTGTTGATAGGTCGTCTGTTTATTTCTGTAATTCTTGATTGCCGGAAGAAAAAAATTGTTTAACATGTGCACGTAGCGATCAGAATTTACTGATACTGTAAACAAAACGGTCGTTGTACACGCACAAAACTTTCACCATTTTTGTATAAACTTTCACAGTAAATGCGCGATATCCACTTCACCACTTTCCCATGATACTTCATTACCCTAAACTTCCCAGTCTCTAAATTCACAACGTTTACGTGGCAAGCTC
Source organism: Diabrotica undecimpunctata (assembly GCF_040954645.1). Taxonomy (NCBI): domain Eukaryota; kingdom Metazoa; phylum Arthropoda; class Insecta; order Coleoptera; family Chrysomelidae; genus Diabrotica; species Diabrotica undecimpunctata. Next base: position 114,626,767 of record NC_092805.1, on the reverse strand, counting down.
GCGTCTTCTCAATTTTTTTGCCAGCAGCGTTGCCAAATCGTGCCGTTTCACTGCATCACCTGTTATAACGGCAAGCAGACCTAAGGTTTTTATAACATAATTATACGAGTACATTATAATTATGTTCTCAACGATAGTAGGTAATATTTTTTGCATTGCAAACTGCTACAGTAACAGTAACAGTAAAAGTGGATGCACTTTTTATCGAATCCCGAGTCAAAATCGTAAAAAGCATTAATGTGAACTGTGGATTGCAGCTATAAGGTCTAATTTATTTATATAGAAAGAAACTTTTATGTAATTATTGCTAAAAATTAAATTCCATATATTGTTACAACGTATTAATTAGTTTTCTAAAACGTTTCCGTAAAACAATACTACTATTATAATAATATATAAATATAATTTATTTATTTACAACAGTAGATCTGCATTTACAATTAGGTTAATTGAGGTTAGAATTAGGATCAGGGATTAGGGAATAGGGAATTGAAAAAATCAATATTGAAATAATTACTGAAATTCGTTTTTAGAACAAATATATATATATATATATATATATATATATATATATATATATATATATATATATATATATATATATATATATATATATATATATATAAGTAATTAATATACAGACAGTATTTACGATTAATTAATTAATTATAAATTTTTGATTTTATTACTGCAGATTTATAAATGTTTTCAATGGTGTTAACCTTATGGTGATGATATAATAACCAATAGAGCGCGATACTTGTTTAGCTGAACAAAGCGAATAACAGCTGGACATCAACGTCACGAGAGTAGGGATGATATAATTAAGAAGACCAACAACAGTAAAAAAGGAGTGTATAGCATGTAGTTGGGATTTCCTGTAATGCAAACATTTGGTTTATTCTTTCTAAATCATTCTTGATTATAAAATAAATTGACAAATGTAAAATGTAATGCTCATTACAATCAGTTCTGGTTCAATCCCATATAAAATATTATTTTACTCTCTAGTCTTTGTCTCATACAATTTGTTTATATTTTATATCACATATAAAAATAAACATACGGAATTTAACATATAACTTTGCCTAAAGTTTTATTTATTGTTAACTTCCATTTTTAACGTAATTTTATGTATTTGTAAGCTCATGTTTACATAAGAAACTACGAAGTTTTTTCTCGTGTATTTAAGATCTATTAATAAATGAATCCCGTACATGTGATCCATTTATAATGTTGTTACCTCGTTAGAGTTTGTTGTAACCGACATTACCACGTATTTATCGGTATTATATAGCCTAGAAAGTCCCCGAAGCTGTTGAAACTTGATAATCTGAGGATAATACCGAAGCGCATTTGAACCAACTCGCGAGCCTGTGAGAATGTAATGCGGCCAGTCACGTCTTGTTAACGTTTGAAAATCTAATCAAATTTCCCTTTGTATTATTATATTTTGTACAATGTATATTCTTCTAAGATAATAAACTTAAATCCACTTCTACACTCATATAGATTTTTCATAACAAAAATCAAATATTGTCCTTTTAGTTACAGAAATTCATCGCTCTGTTAGAAAGATTTATTTGTTATTTATGTTTTATTAAGACTCATTTTTCGTAAGTTAGAGAGGATGTTCTATGTCTTGTAGCGTTATTTGTTATTATTGAATTGACAAGAAAATATTTTCTTCCCATTTTTCCCAAGTTTGTGTTTTGTCTCTAACGATATATATATTTAGATACTTTATAAATAATTACATATTTTTTGTTCTTTAATAATTTATTCTATATAACTTTATAACTTGACATCTGACAACTGATGTCATACCAATATAAAAACATTATGATAATTATAGAACAGTTTGCAAATTCCCTACCGATATAATTTGTGTCTACCGGATGCAGTAGTTACAAAATATCTGGTGGGATATTATAGCGATAACTTTTATTTTTTTTTAATTCCATTTAATTCAGAACGCAATAACTTTTATGCGACTCTGTATAATTTTTAACGACGAAAATATATTTTGATCATTAAAATTATTTTGATTGAACGGCTGTCGAAGAATGGCAGAAGCGCGTAAAACTTCTTTTCTTGATTGGTCAAATTGGATGGCACTATTTTAGCTGCAGCGCATATTTGGCAGGGAGGCAGGCGAAACTTTCAACAACAGCTATTCATTCAATCCCTATACGTAAAGTGAGAAAAGATACGTTATGTTATTTGTGAAAAGGTCCATCGGGTGAGTTGTAATAATTTTCTATATGCTATATTCTATCGGCTTTAGTGTGAATGAGGCACTAACAGTTTTCTATTTCATTTCTTTTCGGAAGGGAAAAATAGACATATTTAACTATTTAACTGATTTTTTGTCTTCATTGACATCCCTTCTGGTGGACGTGGGATATACCGAGAGTTGGACGAAAGATACGAAAGATTGTCATGTATATGTCCCTTCTTATTAAGCGCCTAGCATTCTTACGAAAAAGTATTACAAAATTAAAAACACTCCTTAATTGGATTTAACAAGTTTAAGACATAGGTCTTAAGCGACATAGGCTTAAGAGACATAGTTCTCTCTCATTTTTCGCCACTCTTCGCGGTTCTGTGCTTCTTGTTGCCATGTCTTGGATTTTCGTCCAATGTCGTCCATCCAGCGTGATGGTGGTCGTCCTCTGCTGCGTTTGTCTTCTCTTGGGCGCTACTCAATTAGTTTTCTGGTCCATCTTGTGTCTTTCAGTCTCACTATGTGACCTGCCCAATTCCATTTCAGATTGACTATACGTTCGACTACATCACTGATATTTGTTCTTTTCCTTTAGTCTTGATTCCTTATTTTGTCTTTTTTGTCACGCCGAAAATTGATCTTTCCATGCGCCTTTGTTCCACTCGCATTTTTAGTGCTGTTGGTTTTTTGAGCGTGAGAGTTTCTACTCCGTATGTCATAATAGGAAGAACGCATTGGTCAAATGTCTTCCGTTTCATAGCTATCGGGATGTTGCTCTTAAAGATGTCTCTTAGTAAACCATACGCAGCCCAAGCAAGTGTTATTCGTCGTTGAAATTCGCAGGTCTGGTTGTCCTTGCCTATTCTGATTTCATGACCAAGAAATAGTCATGAAATCAAAAATAATAATATGTACTTAACTTAATTTATTATTTTGTATGTATATTTTTTAATGTGAAAGTCATGTGTTTATTATTTAGAAAAAATTTATAATATGTAAAAGTGTTTTTTGGCTGCTAGCACTCATTTAAATGATATGAATTTTAGTTTATTCATGGCATTTTTTTAATGTATATTAGAGGTTTCAGTTTCAACTGAAAATAGTTTCTCCAACTGAAACTACATTAGTTGGAGGCATCGGTTTCTTTGTCCATAAAAACCACACGAACAAGATAATAAACATCCAAAGTATATCATCTAGAGTGGCATATCTTATTCTGAAACTAAACAGTAGATATCAACCCAAAATTATCCAAGTGTACGCTCCAACAACAGACCATACAGACGAAGAAATCGAAATACTTTCTGACGATATATCTACTGCACTTAATGATTCTCGTACTCAATTTACAATTTTATGTAGCGATTTCATCGGAAAAATAGGTGTAAAAGAAGCAGAGCTAGAAACATCATTGGGAAAATTCGGTTCCCCAGGCAGAAATGATAGAGGAGAAACGCTACTAGGATTCCTACTCCAGAATAATTTATTCAACACGAACAGCTTCTTTTACAACAAAATGCACAGAAGATGGACTTGAGAAAGTCCAAACGGTAGAACAAGGAACGAAATCGACTACATCATAACTGACAATAAACAAATAATTAAAGATGTAATAGTACTCAACAAGTTCACCACAAACAGTGACCACAGAATGATACGAGCGAAAGTCCAAATCAACAGAAAAAGAGAAAAAAACAAAATGATTAAAAATAAATCTCATGGTATCTGGACACCCCCATTTGATATCAACCAATATCAGGCACATATCAATAATAAACTTTGATCAAATGAGAGGCAGATATCGAGCAATACTTTCGCTTCCTAGAGCATATTCAGGGGCATTTCGTCAATTTTGGCCTATCCAAAAATCACAGAATGTCATAAACATAAAATTGTACATAACACTACACTACACAAGGACAAACAGTTTAAAATTATTTAAATTTAAATGAGCTACATTATGGTCGGCAACAGGAAAATAACAGCTTAAAAGTTCTACGTAGAAAGTTAAGGATGGGAAATGCGAAATTCATAAAGTAAGAAACAAACAAAATGAAATAATATCACGTAGAGACAAGTTAATATTGGTCATCGAAGAGTTCTATGAGGAATTATGGTCGGCAACAGGAAAATAACAGCTTAAAAGTTCTACGTAGAAAGTTAAGGATGGGAAATGCGAAATTCATAAAGTAAGAAACAAACAAAATGAAATAATATCACGTAGAGACAAGTTAATATTGGTCATCGAAGAGTTCTATGAGGAATTATATGAAAGTATTCGAGAAGATCAAACAGGAATACAAACAGCCATTTCAAAGAAGATCATGAATGAAAATTCCGAAATAATGTCAGAAATAAATGGCTACCAAAATGTCAACGCATGCCAACCTCTAAAGCTAATGACTGAGCCTGGACGTATCATATATTGATATATTTAATGTAACATTTTCAGCTGCAGACTCGATTTGGTTCCAAAAGCTTCTGCTCGCCTATAAAGTTGCAGAGGCCTTCTTTACCTTGCAGTCGTGATGTTTTTTTCATGGCAGTTTATGATCCAGAACCACTACTTCACGGACCTGGTAATCTATAAAGCTAATATCAAAGTTACGCTCCCTGTTTGATAGAAGATGGCTCTTCTCCGAGTAAAGGGGACCACAGCAGTCTTCTCAGGAATAACCCCGAGACACGCCCCGGCACCATTTTACAACGAGCCCGAGAACCACCCTAGGGATCTCGTGCACCGTTCCCGGGAAGGGTTATTCGACTATTATAACTACGTTATCAACGTAGGCTTGTGCATACATCCATATGCGGACAGTCCCTAAAGAAGAACATTGACCACAAGGCACTACAATAAGGGGTACAAAACACCTCCCTGAGAGCAATCACGGTAGGTCAATACCAGAACGCAGCGACCGTTTCGGTACGCAACTATCTGCATAAATTTTTTACCAGCCTTTTGCCATTTAAATTACTTTAAAAAATAAACATTTAGTAAATAAAAAAGAAGAAAAAAATCTGATTTGAAAGCCGAAATATTAAATTTTTTATTTTGCCTTTAGGTCTAGCGTTAAATTTGGAAATCGAATCAGATTACTTATAAATAGTTTTTCGAAGCAATACATTTTTCTGAGTGTATAAAACAAGTTGTAGCAGACTGCTCTTCCCCAACCTCGACTTATTATCGAAACTAAGGCACCGGGATCTTCCCGACTCGTTTAAGAAATTAATGAAGTTACTCTGTTGGAGCTGATAACGCGTTTTGTATACTTCAGTGTATATTAGAATTTATTTAGAGAGGCGACGCGACTTGCTGTCATTAGGTTCCCTGCTTATGTCGTTTGAGAGTCTGGAGTAAATAGGGAGAAGGTAACTGTAGAATCTTGAACATGGCAACTGCTTCGTTAAGCCGTTACAGCTCGTATCTGAAATACGATAACTTTATCTATTTATAATTGAATTTACAAACATTTTTGAATATGTATACAAGTATGGACAAGTATGTAAATATTCGAACTGCAAGATCGAAAAATCACGAAAATATGTTGAAAATATTCCACGAAAATATATATAATAATATATGGTTGAATGCGGGAATAATGAACTTTACAAATAAAAGACAGATATCAAGCACAGTTTTTTATTAAATCTTGCCTAAAGTACTTTCGCTCTCAGAGCATTTTCAGGAGCATCTGAAATAAGCCAAGAAACGTTTTTTCAAGTGAGAAAAAAGTTGATGGCTGATAAAAAAATTTATATAATGTTTTGGATTACTTTGTCGAAAATGTTGGCTATTTAAGATGTCAATGAATGTTATACACAATCCTTTGTCTAATATTAGTTTTTGTGTAAATGTTTTTAATATGTATAAAAGTTTAAGAGTTTTTTCGAAGTTTCTAATACTAATTTTCTCTTACATGAAAAAAAAAACGTTTCTTGGTTTAATAGAGATACTCTGAAGATGCTCTGAGAGCGAAATTACTTGGCTAGATTTAATAAAAAACCGTGCTCGATAGCTGCCTCTTAATATAATATGTAACATAAAATAACAACAACAAATCTGCAAATTGCTTTGTATGGGATAATGTAATGGTTTTATAAAACAAATTAACACACGCTCGATAAGGAAATAATGTTCATCTTCGCTTCTTATTTTGGTTTTAATTGTGTTTTTTTTATCAAATGTATGGTTTAAAAAAATAGTAATGATAATAATAGTAAATAAAAGATTTTTACTATACATTGTTTTGTTTTTGGAAATTGATCTACTATGATCTAATTGATACTAATGTTGTCTATCACATACCCTGTGCAGAGAATAACTCCTGCTGTATTGGTCAGACCAGCCGCTCTATCTTCCCGTAAAGCGACATTAGGATTTCCAAACAACTTTTTGTTCCTAATCTTGTTCATTTTAGAATCTTGACAACGCAATGGTATACTTTCGAAACGTTGATTTTTATCTATTGGATATCATTTAAGTGAAACTAATTTAAGTTTTGCTGAACTTTCGCGTTTACTTAACTCTTAATCAAAACATACTACAAACTGAAAAACTACATTATACAATGAAATTGTTGTATTTTTAAAGGCGTACCCTTGTGAGGATACTATTATAAAATTGATAAAATAACATGACGAAATTTTATTTAATTCATTCATTCTAAACTTATATGGTTTTCATATCTCTTATGTTTTTAGTATATACATTTTAGGTTAGTTTGGCAAAGGACAGAAGAAGAGAACTTATACGAGGGAATAGCAAACAAAGCAGTGCCTTACATTGACATGTGTGTCTCTGAGCCTATGCTTATGCAACCTTCATCGCACATTTTGGCATAATACTCAAGTGTGTTTTTTATGTTTTGTTTTCATTTATTTTATAATCAGATAAACTCTGTTGTTTGTTTAACACTAAGAAAGTTAAATAGGACAGTTCTACCTATTATACCAAAATGTGCGATGAAGGTTGTATAAGCATAGGCGCAGTGACAGACTGGTTAATACTACTAGATTTTTCATATCCCTTAATTGTGATGTCTAATTTAAAAATATATCCAAGATGATAACAAATTATGTAAGAAATACATATATGAGATATATATATATATATATATATATATATATATATATATATATATATATATATATATGTGGGGTTTAGAACTCAATACACAAAAAACAAAATATCTCCCAATAGGCGCAGAACTATCCAACATTCAGATGGACACAACCGAAATTGCATTCTGCACTGAATATACCTACCTAGGAATTGATTTCGACACCACAGGCACAGACAATAGGGAAATTAGAAAACGAATAACCCAGGCCCGTAGAACAATTGGATGCCTTAACGGAGTTCTTTGGAGCTCAGAAATTGGTAAAAGACGAAAATACAATATATATGAATCTCTCATAAAAACCAGCTTAACCTATGGTACAGAGACATGGAGACTAACAGAAAGCAATAAAAGAAAACTCGAAGCAACAGAAATGGATGTATTTAGACGATCACTTCGAATATCTAGAGCAGACAGAATTAGAAACGATGAAATAAGAAATCGGATGGGGGTAGATGGATCACTGGCAACAGACATAGAAAGGAAACAACTTATATGGTATGGCCATGTTCAAAGAATGCCAGAAACAAGACTACCAAAAATCGCCATGAAATGGATACCACCAAATCGTAAGAAACGAGGAAGACCAAAAAGAACATGGAAGGAGGGAATAACAAAGGCAATGAGCTCCCGAGACTTGACCGAAGAACAATGGAATGATAGAAATTCGTGGAAATTAGGCATCGGACAACGACGCAAGACGTTTTGAAACCGATATATATATATATATATATATATATATATATATATATATATATATATATATATATATATATATATATATATATATATATATATATAATCACATTCCCGGTAAACATTTATACAATTACCGTTATCTATATTCTATAATGTAAAACAGGCATGGGAAAAATTGATTTGACAATAGGGCATTAGAACAACGCAAAGAACTGAGAAAGAATATTATATAGACTTGTATGTCCAAGAGAATAACATGTAACCATATGTCTGTGATAGACCCGTAAGAACTATGGGCAGTCTTGTCTGTACATTGTTGCCAAAAGAAAGTTTATTTTTTTGATGGTCTGGGGAAATATTTCAACGATGTGATTACAAGATTTAAAAGCAGGTTTATATCTTAGATTAAATCAACAGTTTATTTAATTTCTAATTATAAAAAATAACATAATAAATTCTTAACGGCATAAATTAAAACAATTTATTCTAAAAAATAACAATCCTATAATGTTAATTAAAACTATTTTAAATTAAATTTTTAAAAATTCCACCACGTTCAGCCAAGCAGTAGCCCAATCTATTGTATAATTACCTTCTGGTGTTCGACAACATTTCGGGTGTTATTGTTTCTCTGAATAATTTTTTGACGTAATTCGTCTAAATTTCCAGTACGTTCATGCTAATTCGGTAAATTTGTTGCTTCACATAACCCCATACAAAAAAGTCCAAAGGTCTAAGATCAGAATAGCGAGGTGGCATTTTTATTGTACCTTTTGCAATAACTCAAAAATCTAACAACTCCCTTGTATTGTGAGCTGGACAGCCGTCTTGCTACAAATAAATTTCATCCATATTAATAGGTCATGCTCAAACTGCTGGAATTACGTAATTTCTCAGGAGATGCATTTTTGACGACACAAAGTGTCCACAATGAAAAAAGTGCCGATTACGTTGTAACCTAAAATACCAGCCCATATGTTGACTTTTTGACGGTATTGTGTTTTGTAAGGAACACTTATGTGCCTATTTTCTGTAGGGTACCCTAGGATAACAAATGGATTGTGATGGCCAGTTAAAATAAAAAGAAGACTCATCTGTAAACAAGAATTTTTCATAAAATCTTTATTACGATTAGTGCGTTCCATCATGTCCTCACAAAACACCACCCGTCGTTCATAATTAGCGACGTTCATTAAAAGTTTTTTGCGATTTGTAGCAATGGTACTTGTTTCTTTTTAAAATATTTCGTATAGTTTTACTACTAATACCAATTTCTCCTGAAATTAACGTGCTTTTACAAGGAAAATTTATTTTAGCTAGATAGTTTTTCCCGTTCTTCATTAATTGGACGAGCTGGTTAATTTTTGTCTTCATTACTATCCTGGATTTTCTACAATTTTTGACACAACCAGTTTTTTTAATTTAAAAATAATGTCGTGAATTGTAGATTTTGTTGTTACAAGGCCTTCAAATGAAAACGAAAACCTACAGAATATAGCTTCGGCGCTACTTCCAGAATAACGCCATTATATAATATGCATTTTATGTTCAGTTGTAAATGTTACCATTTTCCTAACTTTAAATATCAATTTCTTTATTCTGTTTTTTTTGCGAATGAAACCAGAATTATTACTAATGAAAAATTAAACTTATATTTGACGTTTCCGTTATCAAAACAAGCTCTTATGTCGTTACTAATTTCACACTATATTCAGTCTCTATCTGTTAGCAGAACAACCTCATACTGTTCTTTTCACAATAATTATGCGTGCTACTTGCAGTTTTCCCATCATCACAACAGTATAAAAACATGATATAATCCACACCAAACATTTCTTTTTATTTTTTAGACAAAATTTTTATTTTGATATTTTTATGATGAGGCATTCAACAATACATACAGATTTTAATTTTTACCCTTCTTTTACTAACTCCTATTTTTAAATAGCCATATTAGTGTCACAGAGTTAGTTGCCACACTCCTCCGAAACGGTTTGACCGATTTTTGTGAAATTATATATTTATTCTAATATTTATTATATAAATTAGGTGGCGATTACCTAGTAGGACAAATGCATATGCTCATGAACAAGATTTGGAATGATGAAAAGATCCCTAATAATTGGAAAACCAGGATTATATGCCCAATCTATAAAAAAGGGGATAAACTGAAATGCGAAAATTATCGCAGCATAACCCTCTTGTGCACGGCGTACAAAATCTTTACTTACATACTAAACAAACGACTCCAACAACTAACTGAAAATATTATCGGGGAATATCAAACCGGTTTCCGACAAGGAAGATCTACAACTGACCAACTATTTACAGTGAAACAAATTTTAAACAAATCGTGGGAATACGACATTGACGTCTACAACATATTCATAGATTCCAAAAAACCTACGACTTAATTAATAGGAACAAGTTATATCAAATATTGCAGAGCTTTAATATCCCCCAAAAATATATCCGACTGGTAAAAACAACAATTGATTGGTCAATAGCAACTGTCAGAGTCCAAAATGAGCTCACTGAGAACTTTACAATAGTCCAAGGATTAAAGCAAGGAGACAGGCTGGCACCGATACTATTCAACTTGACCTTGGAATACGTGATAAGACAGCTGAATATAGGAAGAGCTAATCTTCTAACAAATAAATCAATACAGATTGCCGCCTATGCCGATGATATTAGCATCATGTCTCGCAGAACAGAAGAGGCGGCAGAAATATATTCACAATTAAAAATAAAGGCAAAAGAGACCGGACTAGAAATAAATATTCAAAAGACAAAAAAGTTAATACAGGCAAGTGTTAGCGGAAACAGATGCACAGTTGAATTAGAGGACGATATTGAAACGGTAGAAAGTTTCACATATTTAGGAGTTGCATTAAACACGGATGGAACAGAAGAACCAGAAATCCAAAGAAGAATAGTAAAGGGAAACAAAGCTTATTTTTTACTCGATCATGTGTTCCGCTCCAAAACACACACTGGAGATCAAAAATCAGGGTATACAAAACTATTATCAGACCAATAGTATGTTATGCATGCGAGACATGGGTGATGACAGAAGAGACAAAAAAGAAAACTGGAAGTATTCGAAAGAAAAGTCCTAAGAAAGATATTTGGACCTATTAACGAAAACGGAACATGGAGATCCAGGTACAACCATGTAGTAAGAATGGAAAAATAAAGATTGCCGAAAAGAGCCCTAGACAGTCAAATGCAGGGCGCAAGGCCAAAAGGAAGGCCACGAAAAAGATGGGAGGATGAAGTGGCAGCGGACGCGCAAAATTTGCTAGACGTGAGAACCTGGAGAAGATCGGCGCGGTACCGACAAGGTTGGAGGCATAGTTTGGAGTAGGCCAAGGCCCGATTTGGGCTGTAGCGCTATTGGAGAGAGAGATATATTTATTCGGTAGGTATGAGAATTGGTCGTAATATATTTTTTATTTCCCTAAGGCATAAACATTTTTTTTTTGTTTTTTGGACAAAATTTTTTATTTTTATTTTTTTTATGATGCGACATTAAACAATACAACTCTGTTTACCCTATATTTTTACCCTTCTATCAGTAACCCCAAATATTTTTGATAGCTATATTAGTAATTCAATAATTTTAACACTGGTCTATAACTGATCAATTATCACTAGATCAGTTTTCCCGGCAAGGCGTCCACCAGTGTCACTTTTTACCCAATAGACAGCATGGAGTAGGAATAAAAACAAAAGCCGGTCGGTCTCCTGTCTCTCTCATACAATAAGCCTTCTCCCACTTCAAATACTCTAAATCGTTATAAATCAGGATGACGTAGTCACCTATCCTACAGAGTTTTTTAATTCATTGGAGTTGCCTGGATTCCTACCTAACAATTTACAATTAACAGTAGGATGAGATGTCATTATGCTGCGTAACAATAATCAACCTTCACAACATTGAGGCAAAGATCATCAAGAAAAAATAGAAAGGAGAGGATGTCTTGATTGATGGATTGGTTAAAAAAATATTTTTAGTTTTTCAGAATTTTAAAATATTACAATACATGTCGCATCGTTTGGTCTGGTTTATTTTATTTGCTCATTTTTAAATGTTACTTTATTTATTTTCCTTAATAGTTTTATTTTAATTTCAGACTTAGCTGAATCAAGGTTGCATACTTTAGTAAGAGACTTGTTTAATGGTACGTAAGCATGCAATCTTGGGTATAAATTACTGATTTTCATCTAAGAGAAAACTGTATTTACTTAAATGTTTACTTAGGTTTATAAAAAAAACTGTCGCAAGTTTTATTCTTGAATAACTTGTTTATTTATTGGCCCAATTTTGATATTTTTTTTTGAAAAGCAGAAGCAAAATAATCTCAAATTAATTCACATCAATCAGATTAACGAATAAGGGAAAGTTTATGCACATTTTACGAAGAAAAACTTAATTGTGTTTCTGTAATTTTGGTTACCGAGGCCCTGTGGTATAATACACTTTTTGAATGTCACTATATACTCCAGTCGTCAGAAACTAAAACACCACTGAACCTTTATAAATCATACAAACAAGCTAAATTTTTGAAGATTAATAATTTTGGGGCTCCAAAAAAGATGCAAAAACGTTTTCCACGTTTACCCCCGGGCTTCACCCTAAAACGCCCCCCGTAGGGAGGTAGGAACGCAAAAATATCGAATTACCAAGAATTTGTACACCGTAGAAAAAAATGTGTTAAATAAAAAATGTAGCTGAGATAATTTTAAATAAAAATGTTTATAAGCACTTTTATGACTTTTATGACGGTAAAAATTCGATATATTTTGATAAATCGTATTGACAAAAATCAAGATCCGTTTTAAAAGTTTAGCTTTCGTATGAATTTTTTGTACTTTGCCGCAAATAAACTCAGATTTTATAAATGTGTTAAATAAATAAATGTGACGCAAGTTTTCCATTTTGTATGATTCTCATGAGATCAGAACAATATATTCTTTCATGATCGGATACTATAAAGTTTCAATTACTAGATCCTAGCCTACAAAACCCATAGCATGAAATTTTAGTTTTGAGTTTTGTCAACAAATGTGAGGCATTTATAAAAAAACGCTGAATTTAAACTTTCACATAACAAACAATCTAAAACGTTAAAAACTTTTTTTTTCAACTTAACTAGTACGTTTTTCAAAAGAACCAAACTTCTGCTATAAAGTACACTCAAAAGTCTTCTTTTAGACATTTTCCGTAATGTGCGATGGTTTGTAATGTAAAACATTAAATTCTGCGTTTTTTATTCATATTTTAAATGCCTCATATTTGTTGACACAAATCAAAATTGAAATTTCATATAATAGGTTTTAAAGATTGGTATCTAAAAATGAAAATTTTACTACGACTGGTCAATGAAAGTGATCAATTCTATTGATCTCACGGGAATCGTAAAAATTGGCAAAAATCGCGCAACTTGTATTTATTTAACATCATTATAAGAACTAAGATTATTCGCGACAAAATACAAAAACTGCATACAAAAGCTGCATTCTTTACCTTTAAAACGCATCTTGATTTTTGTCGATAGGACACTTGCATCAAAAGATATCGAATTTTTACGGTTTACGAGAGAACGCTCATTTTACACAAAAAATGCTAATAAACATTTTTATTTAAAATGATCTTAGATACATTTTTTCTATGGCGTACAAATTCTTGACAAATGGATTTTTTTTGCGTTTTTACCCCCCTATGAGTTGGGTTTTAGGGGGAAGCCCAGGGGTAAAACTGGTGGACTTTTTTTCATCTTTTTTGAGATCGATATTCTTAACAAAATTCAGCTTGTTCGTATGATTTTTAGGTGTCAACTCTCTGACGACTGGATTAATAAACGATCCTGATTTTGAAAACCAATATGTTTCCAACACATTGTTTTTCATTTATTTTGATATACAGGTTTGCTTTAGTTTAGTGCTAAGTTATCAATTATCTCATAAACATTGCGTTTTTTGTTTTCGTGTTTTTGTTGACGATGAAGCGTTGATAGAAGGAATATGCTTTGATGTAATTTTAACCCTATTATGGTCCTTCAAGAGAACGGGGGATCACATTCCGCCAGATGTATTACAGATAACCTAAATATAGTTGAAACAGAAATTAAAGTAGCGATCATAATTCACAAATGGGAATCTTATTGGACATGGTTAAAAGTATTTAGGTACATGTGTAAGAAACTTCCATAAAAAGGAAGCTGTGGTTAAACAATGCTTCTGTTTACTATGCTCATCGATTAATTATTGTCAATTGTTTGACAAATAATGTTAAAAATATAAACGTACAAAGATAACGCAATTCCTTATTTGAAAATTCATAACGTTAAATCGAGTGGAAATGTTAACATGAATGTAAATATGATGTACATAGGATGAACTGAGTTTGCAGGGTATCTGAAATCTGGATGTCAAAAGAATAATTTTGTTTTTCCTTGTATAATATACACAATTCCAGTTTTTTATGTCTGAATGTGTCTTTTAAGTCTAAATACCCCAAATGAGTCTGGGATCATTTTGATTCGACTTGACTAGGAATTTATCAAAATTTCGACATAAAAAGTTATTCGAGATAAAAATTTGTTAAAAGTTTAAAGCGACTGTTTGTTTATGCACCTGTTTATATTTATCTTCATAAATTAAAGATTGCATTTCATTTCAATTCGAATTCTACCATTGTTCTACACGTGTTTCGAGTTATTCAACTCCTCATCAGGAACACTTGTGGAAGTTCATCATTATTTGCTATCAAAGAAAAGTCTCCCGACTTTTTGTCGCTTCTTAATAATATATATATATATATATATATATATATATATATATATATTTATATATATATATATATATATATATATATATATTTATATATATATATATATATATATATATATAAATATATATATATATATATATATATATATATATATTTATATATATATATATATATATATATATATATATTTATATATATATATATATATATATATATATATATATATAGACTAACTATATCTATATATAGTTAGTGGGGAAACCTATTATGAAATATAATTATTTTTGGCGTTTTGTTAGAAAGTTAAGGGATTTGTTAAGGGACTCATCATCCTTTAACCCTAATTTTACGTTCTCTAAACAAAAATATAAATGAATAGGTCAATTTACTAACTAGTGAAGAATAAGAGTGATACTGTCTATGCACTTTTTTAACGGAACATCCTATCACTTTTATATTTTTAAAGCTGGTTATATATTCGTAAAATACTTCACTTTTACTTCGTAAAATTTAGTTAAATTTAAATCACATTAAATTACATTCTGTCAAATTATGTTGTAAAAAAAACCAAATAAAATAATTAATTTTAATCATTTTATAATTTAAAAACTTTTATTTGGGAATCCACAGGGGGAATAGAAACGTTAAGTTAAACGTATTTTAAACTAAAATTGTGGGTAATTCCCAATGAAAATAGTAAACAATATTATAATGTCACAAGAAAATAGCTTTAGAACAATATTAAAATACTCCTTATTTTAGGATTTTCCTTATTCCTAGTTGGTTGTATTGCACGTACTTTATATTTCTTTACTTTTGAGATAACCCCATTTAAAAAGTTTCTACAACTTAGAATCTGGTGGCTTAGTTGGCTACTTATAGGGTACCGACATACCGAAGATACATGGATGTGTGCGGTGGAGGTCGTGGTCGCGGCCGATATATCAATGTCAAAACAAACCTTCATTTTCTTATTAGATCGCACATACCAATTATATATCACCCGTTCGCCCTCGCGACCTATCATCGTGGTTTACAGTGATGTCAATGCCAGAACAAAATAGTTTGTTTTACATCGCGATCGAGCTGTTGATCGCTTGGTAAATTACAAGTTTATTGGTGGTTTTTAAACCACGTAACATTAGCCGGATAGACGGGTGGTATGATAAATATACTGAAATGTATCCAGACTCATTCTCATATAAGCTTAAAATCTGTCTGTGTGGTGTTTCTAAAGCTCTTTAAATAAGTGATGTTATTCTCCTAGATACTGCCTTTTTTTATTTATAGGATGAGCCGAAAGCTGGTGATTTAATGAATTACAAACGATCCACTACTTTTCACTTGAAAACAGGCATTCACTGTCGTCCCTATTGTTGTTCTTGTATATAATTTTATAATGTAAAAATTAGATTAATTAGAAACCGCAAAGAACATTGAAAGAAAGGTATGTTCTGCCTGTCATCGATGTAAATCTTCACCGCGACCGCGACCTCCAACGCGCACATTAATGTATCTTCGGTATGTCCGTACCCTTATAATTCCAGCATAATAAGGTGGTGTCCCGTCCTATTAAAACCCAACCTTTTCATTCGATAAGCTCTGATCCGTTGCATTCGAAGCGTTTATTAAAATGTTTTAAAATCAGGTCAAAAATTCTTATATATTTATATATCGCTAATGCTTGTGGGATTATCAACAATTCATTTTACAGTGCATAAAACATTTGTATCTCATTTATCTCATACAATATAATTTCCATTATATAAAATAAGCATGATATTACCATCGGGTTTTACTCACCTCACGTCATTGACCACGTAAACTAATACTGTAATATAATACTAATACATATACTGTAATTCAAAGATAGTACTATAATAATATAACAGTGCTTTGATTTGAGATACGGACATTCGATAAATATATGAAAAAAATTCATCATAACTAGGTGTTCATAAGATGCATAACTGAAGAAAATTTAAGATACGAGGAAGGCTAGATAATGGGAAGCGGAAATAAGCTTATTTGCTATAAAATCGATCATATAAGAGATTACCTATATATTATAATAAAAATGAAATCAGAAAATACTCATATTTGTGTGTGTATATTATTAAATATACAAATTACATATTATTCCAATTCATAGCGGTACTGTCTACTCAAAATAAAAAAATCATCATCATAAGTGGCTCGACAATCCGTTGTGGATCGCCACTGGCAAGAAGTCCTGGCAACTTTCCTCATCTTCTGATGCTTAAGATATGTAGGTCTTCTTCCACATCATTAATCCATCTTTATCGTGGTCGTCCTCTGCTTCTTGTGCCCTCTGGTTTTGAAAACGTTAATCTCTTCGTGTGGATAAATTTCTTTAAGAAATGTATCCAAGTGTTGCTACGCTACTAGTAGCAATGAACTTACACTTCTTAAATTATACCTAAGTAAATTCTCCAGCAAATTCTCATAAAAGCCAAAAATTTATTCAAAAGATATTTTTACCCATAGATTAACTTTCTCCAACCAATTCCAAAAATTTCCCTGTTAAACAAGAATTCAAAAGGTTGGTTTTACCTACCTCTGTATAGAAATATCGTCCCCTGACCCTCGCAAATCCCTTGAAAAAAGTCAGGTATTGAAAATCGGAATTTTAGTCAGTATAACATTGTATCCCAACTTAGCTGGTCGCTCTCGCATATTAGTGTTTAGTTTCATATTCGATTAAATTCGTCGCATTTCTGGTTTAAGAGTTTAGACTCTTGCGTACAGTATCAAATTATATCCCAGCTGAGCTGATCGCTTCTTGTTTTAGAATTTTATCTCTCGCATTTTAGTTGTCGTTACATAGCTTATAGTTAAAATCTGAACGCTCATTATTAATTAAGTATATTCATATAGAAGAAAACGTCCTTAGTTGAAGTGATAATTATTAGTAACATTTTAATATGTATCAGTGCTAGTGTAGTGTGTCGCTGACTAGTGTGGAGAGTGATCGTGTTCTTGAAGTGAACTGATTGTGTTCTTATTTCGCACGCCAGTGGGTGGTCCTTTAAATTGAAAGTAATTACAAGACTTAGTACGCTCTAAATGGTAGCAAGATCGCCATCCTAATTTGTTGAACAAATGTCCGTTTAATTCTACCATCGTGTAATCGTGATCTGACATCCTAGCAATGTGTCCAGCCCATCTAAGTCTCTGCACTTTAACGAATTTCACAATATCTGGATCGGTGTATAACTGATATAGTTCAAAGTTGTATCTTCGACGCCATAGCCCAGTTTCTTTTACGGCCCCAAAAATCTTTCTAAGAATTTTGCTCTCAAAAATACCAAGAAGTCTTTCATTATTTTGAGATAAGGTCCACGTTTCAGCCCCATATATTAAAATTGGTCTTATTAAGGTCTTGTATATATTAAGCTTTACTGCACGTTTTATATTTTTATTTTTTAAATGTTTCTGGAGATCGTGAACAGTTTGCTATTGCTAAGGGTCTTAAATAAAACGCATAAATAAAAAAAAGGAAACATGTATTTTTCTTTTTTTAACGAATAATTCAATAAACCCCTAATGACTCCCCCTATCATTTTTTTTTAGCCCTTTTTCTATCCGAATTGTCGAATAAAGGCCTCTCCCATTTCTCGCCATTCATCCCTGTTGTGTGCTAGGCGTTTCCACATTGGTCCTCATTTATAAGTGATATAAATGTATCGTAAAATCCAAAACAGACCTGAGACTTTAACTTTAAATTTGTTAATGGAAGCCGTTAGATTGTAGTACAATAAGATATATCGACTCACGCCTTGGTGACGTTTATTTAATAATCTCAACCAGACGGCGCCGGCGTTAAGACTTTCCTATAATACTGTCAAAACTTAGTTAATAAAGAGTAGTGAATAGTAATACCACTTATCTTTTTCTTCTTTAATAGTCCAGGCGGGATCTTTTTTAATTGGACATTTTCCATGCAAGTCTATTTTTTTGCTGGAAAGACTTCAGTATTTATCTTGTATCAATAAGCACGATATGCGCCGCCAGTCGCAAACTTTGTTGTTATTTATTTATTAACACAATCCGAAAAATATTGAAAATTTTTGCTCTTTGCGCCCATATTTTTTGGTCTTTAATTGAAGAGGTATTGCCCCTACCTACAAAAAAAATAGAAAGTACAAGTTTTGATTTTCAATTTTACATAACGTTTGAGTAAACTGCAAGAAAAAAAAAGTGTGCTAATTTTGCATAATAATTTTGGAATTCAGGGTCCGCAAAAAATTAATTTTTTTTTGTGGACCTTATGCCGGGCCCAAAATAAGCATTTTACATAGTCGAAGAAGTTTGTACATATAGAGAAAGGCTAAAGCTTTCAAACTCACTTTGTACCTTGTACCCTGCAGTATCATGTACTAGGGAATAGTGCTAAATGATAAGTTAAATCAATATATAAAAATAAAAACATAAAGAAAACAGGCCAGGAACATCTACAATAAATGGAAGCAATTAGCCAATAAGCTTGGACATTTAACTTGAAGCCTGGATATTAGAATTAAATACTTAATTAAATAAAAAAGATTGTGATGTAGTGATCGCAAATCTCTAGTAATAAAGTGCACAAGAAGAAAAACAATATTAATGGGTTGACTTTCTCACAACGGGAAAAATATTTTTCACTTTTTGTTAGCTTTTCTATATTCGTTTTACATATATTGTGTATTAAGTGCATTAAACCACTTTACCGAAAATATATTTGTCGTCATTTTTATCCATGGCCTCAAAGTGTTTTTTATGTTGAGTCCCACCTTCTGAATTAAATACTAAGTATATGGGAATAAGCCAAAATTTAAGTTTAAAATAAGTTTATTGACGTTTTAATTTCCACTTCGGAAATCGTTGTCAAAATACAAACATTAATAAATTAAACAAATTTTGTTTTTTGTTACTTGGTGAAAAACTCGACTCATTTATATTGACAATTCAGACATGTAGACGACTGACTTGCGTTCCTGGGACTTTATTGTAGGATAGTTCATTCGATTACATGAACTCAACTTTAAGTTGATAATATTTGTAAGGAAAAATAAAAGCGCGTGATTCGTCTTTAAAAAGACAACCAACTGCAATGATGACAGTAAAATTTTTTCATAAAAACCTCAAAATTTCATAAAAACTCAGAAGAAACCATGAAAAAACCTCATAATACTATCACGACATGGTAATTATTTGGTCTTAGGATTAGTTTAACCCATATGATCTGGCTACCCATAATAAAAGAGAAAGTTAATAAAAAAAATACCACTATTAGTAAGTCACTAACATATCAAGGATACATCATTTATGTTTTTTAAATAAGACACATAAAAAATCAGAATTTGGTGTTTATTGAGATTAAACCAAATACTTACCATGTCAGGATAGTCTTATGAAGTTTGTTCCTGGTTTTATCCTCATGATTTACTTCTTGAGGTTGAAAATCATCATGGCTATGCGGACTCTGTTGACTGCCGCTTTAAAAAGTTCTGCACTACTGCATTCAAACCATTCCCTTAAGTTCTTAAGCCAGAATATTCTTCGTCTTCCCACATTTTGCTTTCCTCGGATTTTGCCTTGCATAATAAGTTGTAATAATGCGTATTTTTGCCCTCTCATCACATGTCCTAAGTACTCAAGTTTTCGTCTTTTGATAGTTAATATTATTTCCGCCTCATTTCCGATCCTTCTAGTTATTTCCACGTTTGACATTCTTTGAATCCATGATATTCGTAGGATTCTTCTGTAACACCAAAATTCAAAGGCGACCAACTTATTCAGATGGACTTGTTTTAGTGTCCACGCTTCCAAAGAAGAGTAGAGAACACGAAGAGTAGTAACATCGAAGCATCTCAGGCATAGTTCTAACCTTATATCCCGTCAACAAAGAAACTTTTTAAGTTTAGTGAATGATGCACGTGCTATTTCAATGCATGTTCTAATTTCTTTGGTTTGGTCTGCATCTTATCTTATCCATGTTCCTAAGTATTTATAGTTATTAACACTCTCAATTGCAGTATCTTCTATAGTCAATTGGATATTTGCATGTGCAGATTTAGTGATTATCATGCATTTAGTTTTCTTTAAATTTATCTTTAGTCCGTACTTATGACAGCGTTCATTAACCTTTTAAACGCCAACGTTCCCATTTTGGGAACACAGTAAAAAATAAGTTGGATTCAGAAAATATTGAAATATTTTCAAATATTGTAACAAATATGCTTTCTGTATGTCCCATTCTTACTTTCTGTTAGCTGAAATGTTTTTTTACTTACGGGATTCATCTAGAAACCGCGCAAAATGACGTCCAAATTCATATCACTTGCTTTTTTGTGCTAAAGTTGTTACTGGGAGTCGATATGTACCAAACTGTGATTTATTTTTGAACAGAAATACAGTAAATGAATTATATAAAGAAAATATTTACAAAAAACACATTTACGTAACTTATTTCTAAAGATATCACGTTCAGCATTCATTGTTCCCAAAATGGGAACGTTGGCAACAGCGAAACACTGTTATTCAAGGTTCCCTAGAGAATGACCGCGCGTAATTGTAACGGCTTGGATTAGTCGTCACGACGTTACGACGAAGAAAACACGTGGTGTTTATAATAATTTTGAGTTTTAGTTTTATTTCAGTGAAAAAATGGATATATCTTTGGATCCAAAAAGTTTTTATGGGTAAGTTGGTGGCAACAAAAAAAAAGCATAATACTTAGATATATTTTTATACACTTAGATCATCTATACGAAGGCATAGATTTCTAATACATACACTCGACGATGTGGAAGCTTCAACGTCCGCAGAACCAGTGGATATTGTTATTCTTCCACCTGATTCAGCTGATCAAGGTACTGAAAGCGACGAGGATACTATTGACGATCAGGTGTTAGATATTCCTGATATACCAGACGAAGTACCCGGTGAAGTAGAAATTCACGCTTATGAATCTTCCGACGAAGATAAGGAAGAAAATGTATTGGTTCAACGTAAATGGAAAAAGAGTGAGAAGGTTGGAATTCAAGCTCAAGCTTCCACACCACCAAGAGTAGGCGATGAACACTTGGGCAAATCTGAGTTCGAAATTTTTTCATTATTTTTTACATCTGAAATAGTTCAATTTATTCGTCATAATACCGAACTCTACGCTCATAGAGATAAAAATATTCACAACTTTACTGTTTCTGAGGAAGAACTTCGTCAGTTTTTGGGGTTACTTTTGATAAGCGGATATCACCATGTTCCTTCTGAGGATGATTACTGGTCTACTGCAGATGACATGCAGGCTCCAATTTTTTCGAAAATAATGAGTCGGCAAAGGTTCCGACTTATAAAACGTTATCTTCATATTTGTGATAATGCCAACCTTCCAGTTGGTAATAAAGTTGCAAAAGTTGCAGAATTATATGATATGCTGAAACAAAACTTCAAAAAATTTGGAGTTTTCCATGAAAATCTCAGCATAGATGAATCGATGATTCCGTATCATGGGCATCACTCGGCTAAGATGTTCATAAAAAATAAACCAATACGATTCGGTTTCAAAATATGGATGTTATGCGGACAAGATGGATTCCCCTATAATTTAGAGATATACTGCGGTAAAACAATAGATAGAAAAATGCCTTTAGGTTCCCACGTTGTAAATAAAATGTTAGAAGTAATTGAGAACCCCAACAACCATAATGTATTTTTTGACAATTTCTTCACCAGTTATTCACTATTGTCAAGCTTGTGTGATAGAGGTATTCGGGCATGTGGAACTGTGCGTGAGAACAGAATAAATAAATGTCCATTGGTATCATCAAAAACAATAAAGAAGCAAGATCGGGGAACATTTGATTACAAATCCGATGGTACAGTTATTTGCGTCAAGTGGAATGACAACGCTGCAGTTACAATAGCAAGCAATCATTTCTCCATCAGTCCGTTCCAAAATGCGACAAGAAGAGTAAAATCTGAAAATAGAAAAGAAGTTCCACAACCAAATTTGATCAAGAAGTACAATTTTGGAATGGGTGGTGTCGACCTTTGCGATAGAATGTGTGCTAGTTATCGTCCAAGATTAAGATCAAAAAAATGGTGGTGGAATTTATTTTCTCACTCCTTAAATTTAGCGGTGGTAGCAGCATTCCGTTTCTACCAACACGTAAATCCTGAAAGTACTATAACTCATTTGGATTTTCGAAGAAATGTTGCTATGGCGCTAATCAAAGTTGGAGCAAGCTCAAGAAAAAGAAAAGGTGGTCCAACTTGTCCAGTTCTTAGAGATATACGATTTGATGGAATAAATCATATTTCTAAAAGTACATCACAAGGTACATGTACTGTATGCCAAAGAAACACACGCTTAGAGTGTACTAAATGTGAAAAGCGTCTACATAAAAATTTTTGTTTTGATAAATATCACTCACCTTGCTAACATATTATTTGTAACATTAGATTTATAGTTTTATTTTAAATTTTGTTAGTTTTGTTATAATATATGGAATAAAATATGTTTTTACTGCAATGATATTACTTTGTTATATGTTGTGACTTATAGATGCCAACGTTCCCATTTTGGGAACATGGTTTTTTTCTCAAAAACAGCATTTTATTTTTTTTTTCACAAAACAAAATTATAAAAGATATCCCAATAACATCTTTTTTATGGATAGTTGAAATTTGTTTACAGTTTTTAGTGATTCGGCGTTTAAAGGGTTAAGGCGTTGCATTACCTTCTGTAAATCATTGTTGTTATCCGTCATTATTACTGTATAATCTGGAAAACGTAAGTTATTCTATGATTTTATTCATGATTTACTATGGAACAACTAACAGGAGAATTTTACTGCCATCATGGCACTTGGTTGTCTTTTTAAAGACCAATCACGTGCTATGATTTTTTCTGATGGATCTTCTCAAGTAAAAGTTGATTACATTTAATCGAATGAACTATCTTACAATAAAGTCGTCCCAGGAACGCACCTCAGCAATATTGGCAATATCATTCGTCTACTTTAAAATGTATAATATATGTTTAAAATGTCAATATAAATGAGTCAGATAAAATTAAATTATTAAAAGAAGTTTTCACCAAGTAACAAAGAACAAAATTTGATTAATTTATTAATGTTTATATTTTGAGAACAATTTCCGAAGTGAAAATTGAAACGTCAAATAACCTTATTTTAAACTTCAATTCTGGCTTATTCTTATTAAAATAGTAATTACTTTAAGATGAAATAAGAGAATAGCTTCAGAACAACAACATCTTCTAAATGTTTTTTTTGTTTATTACTTTTATTTTCCTTATATATCAGATTGGTCAGAAAATAAAAAGCGATCTTATAATCTATGCAGGCAGTAAAGTATTATTTTTTATTGGGTATACCCATCCTAATAAGGATAAATCGGTTATATGTTACTCTTGTAGCCCGTAGAACCCTTAACATATCCTGTTTATTAAGTATATTTAATATTTTTTAGCGCACAATGTTGCTGGATAAATTGGGCTACCCAGATTTTAACCAATTCGCCAAGCCTTTACGCAGTGCATGTATTAGCTTAAAAAAATTTTGATATGTTAAACATTTCATTTTATTAAAGGTATTTTGTATGTAAGTATATGTGGTTTTTATTTCTCTCTTGGTATCTGTAATGTACTGGTGAAATGAAATGGTACAATAGTTTTCTCTGTTTCTGGTGAATTATTTTAACCCTTTTCGACCTATTTGTTATTATTGTATAATTTATATATTTTAATTAAGTATGATGTTTTAATTAAAGGAAATAATATTGGACTTGCTACTATACTTCCAGAATATCTTGATTTTACTTAGTAGTATTAATTCATTTTTTATATTTTTCTTACAAAAAAAAACATTTACATTACATTTATTGCATAAAATAATTTTTAACTTACATATATTTACTTTTTAATTTTTATTACAGTTCAGAAAACTGGTGGGACGCAGCTGAAACTCATAATTGATTTTGCCAATAATATGGAAGCTCTCTTCAAACCAATGAGGTAAGTTAATTAATATCGAACTTAATAAGAAAATAATTATATGTGGTTAAAATATCCATATTTTTCATAGTTTTGGACTATTTTTTCTTGTTTTCTTTACATAGTAAATTAATTTGTTTTTAAAGTGAACCTTCTATACTGGAGTTGTATTAATTTGTCTCTATAGTAAAATGCCGAGGTGAGCGTCACGGAAGTAGCCCCACGATACGGAGCTACGAAATTAGCGCCTTGGTAAGGTGCTGTAATCAGTTAAAAGAATCTATTTGCGCCACTTGGAGAATCCGTTATCCATTACGTACTTAACCATTTTCAATTTTATTAAGATATTATAACAAGGGTATTGACCATATATCTCTCCGTCTACACATACACTATCTTCACGACATTTCAAAGAAGCTAGTATGAGAGGGTCTCTGGAAAAGTTTTGGGTCGAAGCTGTCCCCTAAGGCTGACACGTTCTAGTTTTCCTGCTGATGAGTTTCTTGATTTGTGTCGTACCTAGGGTACTTACATGAATTTCGTACTTGTCCCGTTTCGCCACAATTACTTATGGTCTTCGTTTTCTTATCCGTAATGCTTTTTATTATATTAACAAGCTAGTCAAGTTTGTCTTTATCTTCTTTTTTTTTATAGTCTTAACTTTACTGTACCCGCCAGCAGCCTGTGTAGCTGACTCGTATTCGAGAGTGATGGATAAGACATCAACCAGCGTCTTGTGACGAGCTAATCGCAGTGTTCTCTGCATTTCATAATCATAAAGACCACCAATAAATGTTTGAACAGCCAACTTTTCCATTATATTTTTAGGAGCTGTTTGATAAGCATATCGTAGTAACCTGGCAATATCTACTTCATATTTTTGAAGAGCTTCATCTCTCTTTTGTCTTCGATTTTTAAGCTGTGACTGGTAGATATGCTTTAAGTATTCATGGCCGTGTTACATGTTCAGCCTCTTCTTTGTGACGGATAGCTCTTTCGAGGCGACAGACTCAGTAAAACACAGGTTGAAATAAAAATAAATCTATTAATTCTAACGTATGTATAAAAATAAAAATAAAATAGATTCTATATCCCCGCCTGGATCCCGCGAGAGTGAATTCCCCGGCGGACGTCTGTAAAAAAAATTATTATTGCTAACAGAAAATTAAATACGCGAATTCGATCGCACGCAGACTTATACTAGCTTCCACCTCAGTCCAGAGGAAGCGCCAAACGCTCTCGCAATCAAAATATTCGATTGTGCAGATCCACGTTATACTCTGAGTCAAAGTTGACGGTAACGTTCAATCCACTATACCCACGAGTTCTGCTTGATTAAGCACATAGCATAATCCTCACTGCGGAAGTCTTTCTGTCCGGGTTGGCTCGCAGATTTAATGCACTAGCGAGCCAGAGAGCCTAGAGCGTTAGACACAAGACTCCTTTAACTCCGCTAGCCGCTCGGTTTAAATAGCCGCTCCAGACCCCACCTCGTCGTCTTGTCTTGGAAATGGATGCGTGATTATCGACACTCCCATGGTGCGAACTGTTGAACGCTGTTGCTGTAGGACGTTCAGAACATCTTTACATCTTCAGTTGGTTAAAATCATCTGTCTCCTCTACGGCTATGATCTGAAGTACATCCAAGACATCTTCTCGAAGAGCAATAGTCAGGTTTACAGACTTTTCATTTTCGGACCATCCATTTGCTCTAGCAGCTGATTCGAACTGTTTTAAATAGTCGTTCCATGATGATCTTCCGTCAAAAGTTGGGACTTTAACACGAACAGAGCCTTCACTCGCTTCAAATGTCGGCCGTCGTTTTATGTCTCTTTTGTAATTGATTTAATTTCTCCGTCTGCTATCTCTGTTTCCTGCATCTTCTTTTCAATCTCTTTTATCTTTGAATGCCCGAATCTAAATTATTTTTGTATTTATATCAAGTTTCGTTAACCTAGAGTTCCCTCAATTTTGCAATAAGAATGTGGACTGGTTTTTTTTACCTTGGATAGTCGCTTCTCGATTCATCGGAACCAGTTTTTAAGCCTTTACCATTAGCGGCGAAGGGTTTATTAAATATACCTGTCGACGCTCGAATCTTCGGGAAGATCATAGGTCGGTGATCGTCGGCGTCGGCTAACACAACAATAATAACTAACAGCAATAAATTAACCACGTGTTTATTAAAATTACACATGTAATTAAAATAATAAATAAATACTAAAATTTATTTATTTATTTTTAAAAATATTATTTAAAAATACAGAAAATATAGTTAGAACCTTCGCGCTAGTCTACAGTACTGCCTACTGTACCACTTTTTGTTTATCAAACGTCAAAAATTTGTTACGACTTTAAAATAAAGTAGTTGCTTGTGAATTTTATGTATGGTGTTATCATTTTGTGGTTCTATTTTCTGTTGGAAGGTATCTGCCACTCTGGTCATTATTTTCATCAATATAGAAACCAAATATGACAATGTGTCGTTATTAAGTCAATTGTAGTTATGCCATCTTTAAGTTCCCTTCTATATGGTGTTCGCTTGTAATGATTATAAAATTAAGTTTTTATTGCATTTTTTTTAAAACATATTTAATGAAGTATGCAAAAAATCAAATAGATCACATCCTAATAAAAACCAGTCACTTCTCTAGTCTAATGGATGTGCTTACTTGTCTACGTACTATAATTTCAAAGTCTTGAAAGAGCCTTATACACTAGAAAGGTATTAAAATACCTTAAAAATGAAAACACAGTAAATGAGAATTTAACAGCTAGCGAGCAATGGGATATATGTAGAAGAACAATTAAGAGTGGCAGATGGCGTCCTGGGACCAGAAGAACCCACTGCACGCAACGTCCGGTTCGATGATGAATGTGAAGATATCACTAAAAGAAAAAAATATGTACATAAACTTATGCAACAAAGGAGAATAAGGGATAAGGAGGCAACGTACAAAAAACTCTGGAAGGAGGAAAACTCGTGCACCGAAAAAAAGCGGACCTTGGAAAACCAGATTATGCAAGAGCTTCAATAACTAAGGGGAAAAATACAACTAGAACGTTCTAAAACATCCTAAATAAGATAAGAAAAGAATTCAAACCACGGCTAACGATATGTAGAGACAAAAATGGGCATAAAGTTAGTACCAGTGACGCAGTGTAGAGCAGATGGGCTGGGCACTTCAAATAATTACTTGGTACTGAAGTAAAAAGTGATACGCTACCCCAAGGGCCAAAAAGTAACACCCATGTAGAACCTCCTTCAACATTGTGGAGTGAACTTTATCCCTGCAGAGCTCATCAAACATGGAGGTAACAGTATTATGCACCAAACTTACAGCATAATAATCAAAGAAGAAAGAATGGGAAGAAGAACAAATACCAGAGGAATGGTCCACTGCACAAAAAAAAGAGAGATTTGTCGAAATATAGAAATTATAGGGGTATAAATCTTCTTAACATAATACACAAAATATTCACCAACACCCTTTACGGGTTTAAGCCGGTTAAGTACGTACGTGGAAGAAATCCTTGGTAAATATCAAAGAGGTTTTAGGACAGGTTAGTCAACAATTGACCAGATTTTTATTCTACGGTAAATCTTGTAAAAAACCAATGAATTTAACATTGATACGTTTCATCTCTTTGTAGACTTTAAGTCAGCGTACAATAGCGTCCCAAGATGTAAACTATATAAAGTCATAAATTAACTTAACATTCCCCATCAATTAATAAGACTTGAAAAACAACTATGAGTAAAGTGATCTGCAGAGTGCAAATACAAGGCGATCTGTCACAAGTCTTTAAAACCTATGCGGGTTGTGGCAGGGAGATACGCTGACGTGTCTTCTCCTTAATATAGCATTAGAAAAGACTATAAGAGATACCTAAGAATAGGGGATCAACCTTTAATAAGTCAAGGCAGATCATGGCTTACACTGAAGATTTGAATTTGATCGTACCCACCACACGAGGAAAAAACCAAAATATTGGCATTAATGTCAAATAACAAAGACAGAGCTAGAAACTCCAAACAAAACTTTAGCATAAGCCACTATAATTTTAAGGTAGTAAATAAGTTTACCTATCTGGGTTCTCTCATAATAAGCGATAATGACACATCTGAAGAAGTACCACGAAGGATACTGATAGCGAACAAATGTTATTTTGAACTAAATAAGCAGTAAAAAACAGAAATTAAGCCAAAAGGCTCAATTAAAAATATACAGAACACTCATCCTACCAGTGCTGATATATGGGTCAGAAACATGGACCATCTCCAAAACAAATGCAAATGCTCGTCTTTGAACGAAAGATACTACGCAGAATAATGAGCGCACTCTGTGAGAATGGTATTTGGAGAAAGCAATATAATTTCGAATTGTACGAGAAGTATAAAGAAGTAGTTAATGATAAGGATGTAATATCTTTTATAAAAATAGGTATGCTTAGATGGTCTGAACATGTGTCAAGATCAAATGAAAATTACCCACCCAGACGAAGCCTATTAGCGGCACCATAAGCAAACATGAGTAGAGGTAGACTAAGACTGAGATGAAGGGATGGTGTGAACGAAGACGATAGAAAGATCGGTGCAGCAAACAGAAACCACTGGGGAAGGTCAAGGCTCAACTAGGGCTGTAGCATCATTGATGATGATGATGATGATCTAATGCAGTATTATTTTTTTTCTTTACGTGTAAAGTTATGTACATTATTGTTTGCAAATATAACAGTGTCGTCTGCAAATTTTATGTTATTTGTATATTTCCATTTGATAATATACCATTTTCTTCTTTAACTAATAAAGTCTTCAAACTCGAAATTTAGCTCACTGTACAGATTACACAGTAATTAGTGATAAACGGCAAATATGTATTTATTTGTATATTATTTCTTGTCTTAATATTCTTTATCTCGACAGTCGTGGTTTGATTTCTGTAGACTGTTATTGTAATTCGTATATCTCAGCTACCAAAATTGTTTTCTGTTAGTAGTTATACCAGTTTTTAGACACATCCTGTCAAATATTTGCACAAAGACAAACAGTGTTTCTCTCGTTACATGTTCATTTTTAATATTAAGTACTTTCTATATCTTCTTTTTATTTCTGATATGGCCTTGCATGTATACTTCTGGAAATATATTATCGAGCGAACTTATCACAGATATCGTTCTGCACTAACTACAGTTTTCAGCCTGTAAGGTTTTTGGGATTTATTCATAAGACTGTCAATTTTATATGTACTGTATATAATTTATTTTAATTTAATAATAAGTTGAAGGCTTTCGAAATGTGGATGTTGCGAAGAATGTTCCGCATACCATGGACAGATAGGGGAAGACAGATCCGAGGAAGTCTTAACAAAGGCAAATACTGCGAGAGAACTACTTAATTTGATCAGGGTACGCAAAATTGGATACCTTGGCCATATTCTGAGAAGAAAAAAATACGCAATCCCTCAACTAATCATCCAGGGAAAGATTGAAGGCAAGAGAGGAGTAGGTCGCAAACAAATTTAGTGGCTACGGAACATAAAGAACTGGACAGGCATAAATAACACTGGCGGTTTTTTGTATGCCGCAAAAGACAGACGTCTGGCCTTAAGATAATTCGCCAACGCACTATATGTGCACAAAGAAACAATTTATTACTAAATATATTTATTTTGATACTTTAATATAAATAAATAATTTCATGTTCTTATTACATTATAAATAAATGAATCAAATTAATTATTAAGTCAGTAAATGTGAGGTGAAAATATTCTAAATATATAATGCCAGTGTGGCACTTTATTACTTTCGACTACGGCACTGCTTTAAGCATATTTTTGGCTTATGTTCTTAAATAAATTGGCGCAGGATTTTATGCTCGTGTTCTTGTTAGGGGCGTTTTTGTAGCACCAAGCACCTTGTTTTGCAAACTTTTCACTTAGTTTTCATTACACTTTGTGCTCTAATTAATGTGTTCGACTTTATGACGCACACTTTGTTATTTTTTAAGCGGATAGTAAATATGGTTTAAGATAAAACACTTACGCGTCGATATAACTTCTTAAAATTCATGTCAAGTTTCAAGTTTAGAATATAATAAGTTAGTAACAGTCAAA
The DNA here is from genome assembly GCF_040954645.1 of Diabrotica undecimpunctata. Lineage (NCBI taxonomy): Eukaryota > Metazoa > Arthropoda > Insecta > Coleoptera > Chrysomelidae > Diabrotica > Diabrotica undecimpunctata. Next base: position 114,595,788 of record NC_092805.1, on the reverse strand, counting down.
ATGAGTATAAAATTAATTGCTTACTTAATATGTAATACCATTTACATCGTACCACTAAAATTATATATCTAAAAAAATCATGAACCATGTATAGGAAGCGAGCACGGATAATTTTCGTTCTAACCAAGTACTAGACTGTATTTTTCTCCATGACCCGTAATAGGAACCAAAATCAAGTAAAGCTCAACAAAATAAATAATCTATTAAAACAATTATCTTCTTTAATATTTGTCACTCTTAGTACTTTTTGAACGTTCATGTCCATCCAAGTTCTGATATTGCGAAGCCATGACATGGCTCTTCTGCCTACTCTGCTTTGGCTCTCTATGTTCCATTCAATTATTATATTATGTTGACAAGAAACAATTATATTACATTGGATCAATATTTGGAGTGTTTTTTAAACATAAAAACATATTAATTTGTAGATGCAGACTTAATAGTGGTATGGCAAGAAGAATTTTAGGGGAAGTATTGAAAAAATAAATCCAGTAATTGAAAAAAATGACTAATAGTCAAGTTTATTTAAATTTGAAAAGATATTTCCACGTACACGCCATATTTTCAATGTAATATACACATCTGTATTTAACAAAATAATCGCTGAGATAAAGGCGAAGACACTAATAAGGTCTATTCGCTTAACTCGGGTATATTTTGACAGATTCATCGCTGGAAACCGACAACACAAAAGTTCCTAGCTCACAGTATTAACAGCTTAAATAAACTTTTATTACAGACTTCCTTCATTAAAAAAAAAGAAGAATTAGTATAAATAGTGGAAGTGTATACTAAACCCATAAAATTTTGGGTAGTATATATTTAAAAAATATATTTCAGTTTTTATAATTTAACATAACTATTTATTATGTAGTGCAGATAAATAAATATTTATTGTTATTAATTCATAAGGTTCCATTTTATTTACTATTTAGTTTGTTTACTATTAATATTCGCTATGAGTACGTGTGCTTGGTTGTATAGTAATTTCCAGCCACTTTTAGTCTGCCAAAAAGTAACTAACTTCGCAAAAAAATAATTACTAAATTCACTAGACAGTTCGGACTAGGAATAGCGAACCGACGATAACAAATATCAAGACCCAGAGAATAGTATTTTTTTAAATTTTATAAAAATCTCTTTTGCTTTTTGTGAAAGAAGTCTTTTCATTTTTTTTTTGATTTTTTTATTAGAAATTGCAATTCATATTTTTATACAGATTTTCTCACTGTCTTCTGTCCAGGGCCGTGGATATCCAGTTTCTTATTTGTATTTTTTGTAAACATTTACATGCTTTCAGGAGTAAACGAGAAGGAAGCATTAAGTAACCTAGGAGAAGAACTTAAGAAATTTAAAATACACATCATAGAACAAGAAACAAGACAAATAGACACAAGAAACAAATTTAACTGGAAATTGCAACCTAAATTTAATTTTGAAAAACTACAAAAATTTGAGGTAGTGCAGAATAATCAAACTGATATCAAACTTATGTCAAAGAAGACAGTGCTACTGTGAGTAACTTACAATAAAAGTTTTTGAAAATAACAAACACTATAAAGGAAGCAACGTCGAAAAATATACCAAGAACAAAAATATTTAGAAAAACCACTGGTGTGATGACGAATCTATAACAGAGATCAGATTTGAGATTTTGCAATCGCAAAAATAAGACGACCTAGAAAGGTTTGACGAACAACGAAAAAAAGTAAAGAAAATCCTTTAGAAAACAAATGAAAAAAGAGCGCGAAAAATAAAATATATGGATGATAAATAAAACGTATTAAAGAAAATTACAAGGAAAACGAAAAAATTTACACAAAGAGGTAAAACAGGGAAGAACGATGAATGTAAAAAAAAGCAAAGAAACCTGATAGTGGACGAAGATCAGATATGTAAAAGATGGAAATAGAATATTTCGAAGAGCTGCTAAATGATGGAATGATTATGAAGAAAACTTTAATGTTCCTAAACTTCAAAGAGTACTAGAAGAAATACCAAGGCCCACAAGAGAAGAAATTGAAGAAATAATAAAAGATATGAAAAATTAAAAAACCCCCCGGGAGAATGAAATTGTGGCGGAGAACTTAAAATATGGTGAAGAAACTTAAAAAAACCAACTTCGTGAGCTAATAGTAGAAGTTTGGAATGCCGAAGAAATGCCCCAAGAATGAAATAAGTCCATTATAATTCCTACATACAGAAAGGGACATACAACTGAATGCGCAAACTACTTTGCTATACAAAGTGCTTGCCATAATAATTAAAAAACGATTAAAAATACATATGGAGAAGAATCTAGGAGAATACCAGGGAGGATTTCGCAATAGAATATCAACAACCGATCAAATTTTTGCTAAGACAAATCCTGATCAATTGCTATGAATACTTGCACAAATACTTACAAACATTTAAGCACAAGTACTTTTCATTGATTACAAAGCCTCCTACGATACAATGGAAAGAAAAAAATTATTTAAAAGGCTAAAAGATCTCCCAGAAAAAATAAAAATGATATTTACAAGGAAACTAAATTCCTGTAGTTGACTGTATACCATGTATTACAAAAGATTCATTTAAAAATTTCTTTATAAAAAGTATATTAATAAAAAATTATTTATTATTATGCCTTTCGTTAATAATTTTTAAATAATTTTTTTTTAAATAAAACTGGTAAAAATTAAATTAGAAAAACCATTTGTTCTGTGAAACGCAATGGTACAGTTTTAGAAACTTTCAAAGTGAATAGGTTAGGTTAGGTTAGGTCAGAATAGGTGTTCGCCAAGGAGACTCGTTGTTTACCTTGCTATTCTATATAGTTCTAGAAAAAATTGTAAGAGTGCGTGAAATAAATAGGTCCAAAATGCTTAGAGTATGCTGATGATGTGATTCTCATTGCAAGAAATGGAAAAAAACTGACAAGTATGACAAAAAGAGTGATACGGGAAAGCTCTGAAATGGGACTGAAAGTTAATGTTAATAAATCAAAATACACGAAAATATCGTGCAAAAAAAGAAAGAAACATCAGGGACTCTTTTAATACTTTTTTAATACACTTTTAATACTTTAATAATAAACATCAATATATCTACTTAGGCACCCTTATTGATCAGACATGTAAGAAAGAAACTGAAATCAACCTGAAACTGACCAAGAACAACAGATGTACTGATGCCGTAAAGAAAATAATTGAGGCCAAAGATATATTTCGTAATACAAAACTAAGAGTATAAAAAACTATAATTAGACCCACACTGCTATACGCTACCGAGACATGGACTATGAACAAAATCATATAGTCCAGATTGCCAGCGTGGGAAAGAAAGATTCTTCGCAGAATGTTTGGTGGAAAAGTAGTAAAGGAAGAATGGAGAAGACGAACTAATGTAAAAGTGTACCAATTGTATGGTAACCCTACAATAACAAAAGTAGTGAAAAAACGTAGACTAGAATGGCCCGGACATCTAGAAAGAATGCAACGTAATAAACAAGTTAAAAATATTGATTAAAGAGTACCTGAGAGCAAAAAAAAAGAGGAAGATCAAGAAAAGAAATGGAGAGATGTAGTGATGAAAGATGTCAGAGAGATGGGAATCAGAAATTGAAAGCTGACAGCTAAGAACAGAAATGGATGCAAATTATCCATCCACCAATGTTAACGCTATACATATATATCCTGTTAACGCTATACATACATACATATTTTCAGACTCTGTTTCGTGATCTTACGCTCATTTCCTTCTCTTGGGATCTTAAATAGAACTCCTTGGCCCATCTTCCACCTGTAATTTCCATCAAGTGTTGCAGTCTATTCAACATTCTTAATCTAACAAACTGCCTAATTTCTGATTTTTCTGGCAGCCTAACCTCCCGAATATTTTTATCAGCACACTCCGCTCTCAAATATTTAACGTATTATATTGTTACCATAAAGAACCATGTGTTGGATCACTGTTCGATATATTTTCAATGTTGCTGCCGTATACTTGTTTTTTTGCAATCGATAATGTATGTAATGCTACGACAGTCCCCTTCTTAATTCCTTGGCTTTCTTTATTTTAATTTGTAAAGTACCTGGATATTCTTGTGCCTTGCTGAAACAGTATTCTTCTGAAAATACTTGCTAAAACAATATTCTTCATTGATTGTGATAATCATGTATTTCGTTTTCCGATCGTTATGGTTCCCATCATTATCGATCATTTCCGATAGTCAGTCCATATTGCTTTGTCTTCTCCTCCGATAGTTTTAATATCCGTAGTAATTCCCATTTCGTGTTTGCTATTAGTACTACATTATTGGCTTGGCCTAATTGGCTTCTGTTATCGTAGCTTCTTTTTACGTTTGTTTTCTTTTTTCTCCGTTATAATATTGTCTTGTATATGCCTTGTTTAGTCTCATTAATGTTGTTTAATGATTCTGTGCAAGTTTGGAGACCTGACCGACACTGTGAATAAAAATGTTTAGTCGCCGATATTTATGAATTTCTTGGTAGATTCGTAATATGTACATGATCTTGTAATACATTATGGGCTCTAACAAGAAATTAAAAAGTACTATTATTAACGGATGATCACGTTCCCAGCCTTTCTTAACCTCAAATTTTTCTCTCATAGTTTATTATCAATTTAAAAAATACTACTTGCAAGCTACCAACATAGCTGTTTAAGACTGGCACGGCCCACTAACAATCTCTGCAACTTATTGTATGCTACGACACAGTGTAAATAAGTAGAAATCTGAAGAATTTTTAAAACATTGGGTTATTTGTATATTCCTAGCCCTAGGAGATTATAACTCTAAATATACGTACTAGCATCCATATTAATTACCCAAAAATGACAACTTTTCGCTATCATGAACAGAAAGAATTACACGTATATTTCCAGTAATAAGCCTACCTACTGGCCAACCGACAGGAACAAAATACCGGATATAATTTACTTTTTCGTAAAAAAAATTAAAATTACACAGAATTGAACCTTGTAAAGAGCTTTCTTCAGATTACTCACCTTTACTGCCACAATAAGTACTGAGGCTATAGAGAGACAACATTTACTACTGTACCATTCATAGTTTACTAAATTACTAAGAACTAAACTTAGAACACTGATACACTACGTGACTTAAAGGCACCGTTGCTCAGTACTAATGAGAAACACAAGAAATATGGATATCAAAATGTAATAAAAATAACGAAATATACATATCATACAAATAAAAAACATGGTAGGATTCTGTTCAATTTTTCACATGCGAAAAACCGTATGATATTTTTCGCTATATTAATTCCTATCATTTTCTCAATTCTATTCTATCCTATCTCAATTCAAAAATTATTATCCTACTCCAACCCTTCCTACTGTCACTTCAACCCCACTCCTTCAGAAATACAGACAGTCTTAATATTGTTTTGAAGCTATTTCTTGTGGCATTTTAAAGTAATTACTATTTAAATGGGAATAAGCCACAATTAAAGGTTAAAGTACGTTTATTGACGTTTCAATTTCCACTTCGGAAATCGTTCTCAAAATACAATTAGTTTCTACGGATACAATAATTACAAACAGTTCCATCAATAATAGTCAATAATTTGATACTATCATTTATTTTGTAAATAAGATTAATATTAAAAATTTTGACATTACAATGGCCTACACCTTTCAGGAAATGACAAATATGCATTTAACTTTGGTCAGGTGGATCAGATTAAATTATTATTTCAATAAACTATCGGGAATATCGAAATCATTGAAGAAGTCCCTGGATCAACTACAAGGGTAATAGCTGCTCAACTAAATGTTCCTCGCGTAAGGGTTTGGAGGCGTTTGAAGGATCAGCTGCTTAAACCCTATCACTTAACAACGGTTCAAGAGTTATTGGTTGAAGATTATCCTAAAAGGATTGGATTTTCTGATTGGTTGTTAATGGAAAACACTTGAAATGATAATTTTATTAGAAATATTTTGTTTACCGACAAGGCTACCTTCATTAGAAATGTAATAAGAAACCATCATAACGGGCACATTTGGACCGACGAAAATCCTCACGCCAAAAAAACGACTTATCACCAAAGGACTTTCAAAGTTAATGTTTGGGCAGGAATTGTGGATAACAATCTAATAGGTCCAGTATTTCTTCCCAATAATTTAAATGGTGATAATTATTTTCAGTTCTTGGCAAACGATTTACAAGAGTACTTGGAAAAAGTGAATTATGCAATAAGGCAAAATATGTGGTTTCTACAAGATGGCGCTCCACCGCATTGCAGTAACGAAGTCCGGGAATACTTTTGCAGGCAGTATCCTGGTCGGTGAATTGGAAGGGGTCGTGAAGCACCTATTTCTTGGCCACCCAGAAGTTCAGGTCTTAATCCCATGGACTTTTGCTTTTGGAGGTTTATGAAAGAGATAGTGTATTCTGTAACAATAGATGATGAACAACAATTGAGGGTTAGAATAATTGAAGTTGCAAATCCATTTCGTCAGAAAAATATGATTTTTCAGAACATCCGGTTTTCCTTATTAAAATGATACCGAATGTGTATTGAAGAAAATGGGGGTTATTTTGAACATTTATTGTAATAATATATTTATAGAGGTTATAGACATTTTTTGTACTTGTTAATTCATTTAAGCCATTTATTTAGTTGCACGTAATTTTTTTAAAGGTTAATGAAAAGGGCCGTAACTCAATAAAAGCTATTTTTTTAAAAAAGTTTTAAAAATAATGTTTTAAAATAATGATGCCACAAAATTCATTTGATTTGAACGTACTCAAAAGTTTGGGGGGATTGAAGGCTGCCCATTAAGACCCATTAACATTTTCGGTGCGCTTAGATTTTGTTGTTTCTTTTGTTATGAAAAATGCTTTTAGAACAAGAAAGTAACGTGTCCATTTTTATTACAAAATGTCAAGTAGTTTAGGAGTTAATGCAAAAAAACAATTTTTATTTTGTAACTTCAAAGGGCTGTAACTTTTTTTGTGTAATAAAATATTAATTTTTATAATAATATTAATCTTAGCTCTAGGTTTAATAGACATATATATATATATATATATATATATATATATATATATATATAAAATTTATACCAACATTTAACTACTAATCATTCAATTAAATTTTCATATCTTAGTATCAAATTATGTTTCGGTTGTCAGATATTGAATAAGAAAATTACATAATCCAGAAAGTTTCTTTCATGCGAGGCCTATTCTAAATTCTGAATTCTAAACTTTTTTTGTCCTCTGTTCTTCACGGTTTTTACCCATTTCACTATCGATCACTCTTAAAGAACTTTCGAGGCATATACCCACATCCTCTAATCGCGTTATTTTAAAGTATTTGTATAAAAGTAAATTTTTTATACTAAAAGTAAATTTGTTAGGATTTTTGTTTTGTTAGACCACTTTTTACTGAAATGTTAAACTGAATATATTGATCTTACTAGTAGTCATTTTTCCCCAGTGAGGTTATAATTTGAAAAACCGTAGGAAAATGTATTACAAATTATTTTAGTATTTATTATCTTTAATGATAATTAACGAGAATCCATTGAAAATGCGTTTTATTTTGAGCATTTAATTTGTAGTATGAGAACGATTCCCAAAGGGGCAATCGAAAGGTCAAAATGAATGTATTTTAAACTAAATTTGTGGTTTATTCCCATTAAGGATAATACTAATAATAATAATAACTAAAAGATAAGACATAAATATTATAATGGGCGATTTGAACGCTAAAGTGGGCCAAGGAGAAGTGGAAAATTGTGCGGGGCAATATGGACTCGGGGAAAGGAATAAACGTGGCGATAGGCTTATCGATTTCTGTGTCAATGAGGAACTCCTAATTACAAATAGATTGTTCAAACTTCCTAAACGTAGACTATATACATGGAGGTCACCAGCTGACAATAACAACAAAATAGTCATAAATCAAATAGATTATATTATCGTCAACAGAAGATATAGAAATTCTATAATATCATCTAAAACTTATGCAGGTGCGGATATATCCTTCGATCACAACCCGGTTGTTTTGTCGATGAGAGTGAAACTAAAGAAGGTCAACAGCCCTAGCACCAAGAAAATCATGGATACAAGACGTCTAAAACAAGACAACACGTTATGCATAAACTTAAGGAAGAACTTAAGGAAAGTCAAAGAAGATAATGCGGAAACTCTAACTATCGACCAAAAATGGGAAAAAATTCAACATTCCCCTGTGTCAGTTGGAAAAGAAACCCTCAAACCACTTGGAGAAAAAACAAAACCTTGGATGACAGTAAAACTTCTTGAACTTATGGAAGAACGAAGAAAACATAAAGGAAAGGACTTGAATAAATACAAAGAAATTCAGAGAAACATAAGAAAAAAAAATCGAGAGGCAAAAGAGAGGTGGCTCTCCGACAGATGCAAGGAAATAGAAGATCTAGATAAAAAGTATGATAGCTGTAATTTACACAAAAAAATCAAAGAAATAATAGGTTCTAGAAAATGTATAAAAACGAATATCCTTAAAAATGATAAAGGGGATATTATTATTGATATGGAGGAGAGATTATGTCACTGGACCAATTACATCCCACAACTATTTAATGATGAAAGAGAAGAACTGTCATTAGAAATCACCGAGGATACCGGACCACCAATATTAAGAGAATAAGTCATCTATGCTATCAAAAACACAAAAGAGGGTAAAGCTACTGGACCAGATGATGTGCCAATCGAATTATTAAAACTCATCGATGAAGATTCTAATATATCAGACCGCCGCAATCCTCAGACAATGGCTGCAATCGACCTTTGTAGCAATTCCCAAAAAGCCAAGTACAACAACTTGCTCAGATCACAGAATAATAGCTTTAATGAGTCACACACTTAAAACATTTTTGAAAATGATTCACATCAGAATTGTTAAAACTCTTGAATATGAAATTAGTGACATACAATTTGGCTTTAGAAATGGTAGTACAAGAGATGCTTTGTTCGGCTTGAATGTGCTGGCTCAGGAAATTAAGGAACTCAGGAAACTAAGGAACACTCGAAGAGTGGTGGGTTTTTCGGTCAAAGTGGAGAAATAAAAGACAAAGAAGGTGGCTACTTCATCTATTTATTGAAGACGTTATGCTTCTTAATTAAGAAGCATCATCAGTTCAGTTCATCTAAAAAGAACAATATGAAAAACCAAACATCCATGGAAAAGTTATTATAAGTTGGTTACCTCAAAGGCATTAAAAAATGCCTTGCTGTTAAATTTATAAAATATAGTAATTTATAAAATAAAAAAACAAAAAATAAAAAAATGCCTTGCTGTTCTGTCAAATTTTTTGACCTCAAGGTTACTGTCTTTTCTCGTTCGGCGTGGTACCTAGATTCCTGTCGCATTTCACCGACAGCGACTGAGAAGCTTAAGAGTGGTAACTTCATTATATATTTTTTTAAATATCTATAATTCAATTTATAATAATGTTACCTAAAGTTAAGATCAAATTCAAATAATTATATACTGTTCGAAGTGCATCATATGATCTTTTTGGTTCTCTATAAATTAATGTTTTTTACTTAAGTTTTTTCACATATTTTTTTATATACATGTACTATTACCACATGTCTTTTGCTGTGCTAAGTTGAGTTAATTTGTAAACTGTATTCAGTTCAAATAATTGTCTATACAACATAATTTTTAATGTCCAGTATCATAAGCTTCTTTACACATTTTATATCTTTGACTGCTACATATCTTTTTGAGGTAACCAACTTATAATAACTTTTCCATGGATGTTTGGTTTTTCATATTGTTCTTTTTAGATGAACTGATGATGCTTCTTGATTAAGAAGCGAAACGTCTTCAATAAATAGATGAAGTAGCCACCTTCTTTGTCTTTTATTTGTCCACTTTGACCGAAAAACCCACCACTCTTCGAGTGTTCCTTAGTTTATATTGGATTGACGGTCGTACTCCTTTTCTCAATGCTATATATATATATATATATATATATATATTAACTTACCTTACCGAAGACCTGACGATGCATAGCAGTATTGTAATATGCGAAACCGGTCGTTCGAGGTAAAATAACTTGATTGGGAGTAGGCCTAAGTCTATTATTTATTTCTTTTTACCCAAATTGAAATGAACTTACATATGCAACCCCAGTTTATTAAAAAAATAGTACTTACATGGTTAAAAGGTAAAAGAAGCATTTTCCAAGCCCACTTACAATAAACAATTTTTTTTTTAATTAATGGCTTTGGAAAACTTGATTCATTCAGCCACGATAATCAATAAACAAGTTCTGTTTATAAGTTTACTGATAAAAATTATAACACAATTTATCATATATATTTACATATATTAAATCTTAGTCAACAATTAAATAATTAAGAAACGCCGTTAAAACTTTATTTATTGCTAACGACTCATTTTAAACTTTTAATAAAAGGTTTTATGAAACAAAAAAAATTAAATAGTATAACATAATTAAAAGATTAAAACCAAACCTTAGTTCCTATCGTTATTATTTTTAATATATTCCAATAAAGTGATAAGTTGGCTTATAAAGTTGAGAGTTAGTTTATAATTTTTCCTTTACAAACATCCAAATAAACTTTTAACATACAGCTTTCATTACTTTTTACCTAAATATAAGAAGGACTCTATGACTTTTTTTTCATTTTATGTGCCATCACTTGAGAAGCTCGTCATATTTTCTCCAAATAACTTATTCTTGAAGAGCCATCGAGATATCCAGGTAGCGGCACTTTTTTCAGAATATCGAGATGAGGCGCATATCTAATAAGTCACTTTTTTCATTCTTGTATAAATTTCAGAAGCACAAGATTTGATTTTAAATAAGTTCGGAAAATATCGAAATGTGGAAAAAAATGAGGAAATCCCATAGGCAATTTGAAATGCGATTTTTATGGATGCCAAAAGAAGAAAGCGGTATTATTCGTTTATTGTGTAAGTCTGGAGGTAGCAGCTGTGCGAGAGATTTTTTTAAAGGATAAAAAATCCAATTTTTCTATAGAAAATAGATAATACATACGAGTATTCTATCTAATAAAATAATATATAAATGGTCGATAATTCACCTAATTTATTTCCATTTTGTGCATCATAAGATATTATATACTGTATCCTGCTTGCCTAGCCAATGTTCTAGAATTTAAAATATCTACAAAGAATTAGCGACCCCGTCAATATGATTTGCTTCCATGGAAACGCAAAAGCTCCATTAGAAGCAACATAAAAAAGAAGTAAACCAAAAACAAAATCACTAAAAAACACTAAACTAAAAATTAAGTTTAAGTTTAATCATTTAAGTTTTAACATGCATTTTATTGGATGTACATATACATCAGCAATAATGTTATTTTAATTTTCAATTTTATTTATGTGTGTAATCTTTTAATTTCTTTACTCCCGATGAAGCTATTAAATAAATGGCGAAATATTGAGCTTTAGAAAAAACAAAAATTTTTATTATATATATATATATATATATATATATATATATATATATATATAAACATATATATATATATATATATATATATATATATATATATATAATAAACTTTAATATAATATCCTAGTGGACTGGTATAGACACATCATCAGGTAGATACCTACACTACCTATCATATCACAAACATTCAATGAAAATCAATCTATTAAAACAAATAAAGTCCAGGGTGATGAAAATTTCAGATACAACTTTCCACAAAAAGAACCTCAAACTTTTACACAAACTGTTTACAGACAACTCGTACCCCACTGATTCAGTTAAGAAAATCCTTTATGACACCCCTTCATCCCTTCCTCAAAATATATTAGATGAATTAAACAACATTAATACAAATGTCCAAGGAGGGGTAGGTTATGCCGAGCAAATAGACACCAACGTCCAAGAAATAAGAGAAAACATTGAACAGAACACATCCAATGAACCAATAACAAAATACACAATGATTTCTCTACCTTACATTATGGAACTCACACCCAGACTAGCAAGGGTACTAAATTCTTTTTATAATTTCAAAATTGCAAATAAAACGGTATTTTCAATAAAGAGCCTTCACACAAAAATAAAAGACAAAACACATAAGGAGCAAATGTCACATGTAGTCTACAGCATTCCATGCAAAAACTGCAACAAAAAATACAGCCGATTACATCATGAGCGTTGCTCATTAGCGCTTCATGTAGTAAATGAAGGACACCAGATGGACTTTGAGTCAGTAGAGGTTCTAGAAAGGAAAACCAATTATAAAAAACATCTTTTCCTAGAAATGGCTTGTATAGCACAAACAGAGAACAACATAAATAAAAAAACAGACATCCACCACCTCAGTGAAATCTACTCCTTTCTTTTAACAGTAGACAAACAACATATGAAATTCAATAATTCAAAAGATTCCTTTTTAGAATAAAATTATTCCATTACCATATTATCACATAGTTTAAGAATAGACTCTTAAGTAAATAATCATACTAAACATTTAATTACAATAATCATCTTTTCTTTTTTAAAAAAATTTTTAAATACGACATTATCCGATACTACTCTTCAACGTTTACATAATAACTAGATCTTGGAATTAACCAAGATCTAATTATCAAACTCCTTGTTAAAGTGATCTTCAATCACTTTAACAATTTCAATTTTTTAAATAGCTCCAAACTTGAGATTCTAATCAAATACAGGTTCAGACACCTAATAAAGACAAAGACCACTAAAATCTCCATTCTACTTTGACTATCAAGAAAAGAAGAAGATTTTAGAGGTTAGAGTTTTCAAACCTACAAATCAACCTGAGATGTAAAACTCTCTAGAGAAGACTTTCTGTCCAATAATTAACAGTAAAAATTGTGCGTTGTCTTTGTAACAGTCTTTATAAAATTTCTAGTTTCATGTATAAAATATTATAGATCGTTTGATATCCTGTGGACTACCATCTTCGGTATAGGACTACCATTAGCCGTAAATAATGAAGTACTCGATTTTTCGTACGATTGCCCGAAGGGTATATCTAAGATCTTTCCGTGTATGATGAGATATTAAAGTTTTTATCTCTTTCAGGCTGCTTCATAATGTGACCGGAGTACTCCATCTTGCTTCGTTGTATTATCTTGACCATTTGTATTGTTTGATTCATCCGTGCAAGAACGTTCATCCGTTTGGTCCTCATTTCTAACTCTGTCTACGTAGCTTATCTCTGAGTTCACACTCTGAGTTCACCTCTCAGAGTTCACACCTCTACTATATATAGTAGTATTAGAAAAAATACTTAACGTGTTATTTTAACTTACGTTAAGGTAACCATGTTAATACTTCGGTCGTGGCTGCAATGAATTTTTTATTTTACCAACGTTAACTGAATTACTAAGGCCAGTTTTATTCGTCTTTTAATTTCTACAATTGGATCCTAGCTCCCAATGATAATATTTCACAGTTACATAGCTCTCTACACTCTTTTATTGAACATTATAAGCGTTATATAGCATTTTATAATATATTTGTTTATCATTGGTTCGTTATATCCATTTTATAACTCAATATTGCTTACATTGTTTAACATTTATTGCTTTTATTCACGTCTTTAGGTGCGTTTTTATCACTTGCAGTTTTCGTTTTGAACTTGATATCTGAAATGAACAACAAAGCTTTATTTGAAAAGTTAAAACAATATAGGAGATTTCTTAGTTTTTTAGTCTCGAATTTTTAATGTTGTAAAAAACCTTGCTTTAAATGATAAACTATATGGATAATGTTCTTAATACCTTAATCTTAGAAGTATTTATGATTTCACCCCCTTTCGCCAATTCAGAACTCCACTTGTGAAGTAATTGCCTTAAAGAAAGATAACAAATCGTTCGCCGTGTACGTGACTGGGGCAACAAGCAAACTTTTGCATACTTGAAGTTCCATTCGATTGTAGTCGCTGCCTGAAAAATTGTCAGTGAATATTTTAACGTGAAATAAGTTTGTTTACAACTTACTGATTTGTTTCCATCGGCAACGTGACGTCGCTTCGGATGGATTTAGAACGAGTGTGTAACCAGGGGTGCATAAGGAAGAACGAATCATCCGAGTTGTATGATGATATACACCCTTATAAAAGGAGAGCTTTGTTTACTGGAGTTTTTTTAGCAATATGCTGAGAGCGATCTAGTTAAACCTTTCATTGTGGTTAAAAATTCATAACGATATTATTAAACTTAAATTAAATTATATAAAATTAAAAGCGAATATGTGTATATTTTTATTTAGATCACCGCGTCTCGACAACGAAGTGAATGAAATAGATACATTTATGCAATTAATTACCCAAGAACAGCCATTTTTAAACATAGGCCTTCTCTTTTTACTTACATTTGGCCCTTCCCTCTTTTCTTCTATCTTAGCCTATTTACATCCAACTCTGTCCAGCATATTAATTAATATCATTGAACCACCTAGGTGTAAATTTCTATTTCACTTTGCTACTTAACTTAAACTATCTTTTACTTTTTTATTATGAATCCATATATTTCAATTTTTATCTGATAGTTTGAAGATTTCAAGAATTCAAGAATTCAAGATTTGCATTTACGTAGATGGTTTTGTTTTTGCGATCTTTTGTAATGTATCTACGGATGGAGTGTCCAGAACCTTTTTCGGTGTAAGTGTAATAATCTGTTGGGTGATATTACCTAAGCAATAATATTTATTATTATCGTGTAACAGTAAATACATTATTATCAATACCAAACTAATAATAAAAGACCAGACCGGATCTGTGAAAAAAAAAACGACTTTTCATTGTAATGATTTGCATCGCCTCGATCCAAAGACCAGAAGTCCCTCCTCCATCGATGTGCGCTAAAGGAGATGGATGGCCTTCGACCGTATAAAGGAGCAGCCGCCGCAAGAGAAACCAGAGTTTTGTCGGAGTATTGATCTAACAACAACTTCACTGGCCCTAGGGCATTGACCTAAGGCCAACCACTTCTGTTAGGCTAGGGTATTGATCTAGTGGCAGTTCCGTACCCAGTCTTGGAGTATTGATCTGAGACATACCTATTCTCTCATGTATCCAAGTACTAATTGGATACAGTCCGTTCCTCTCCGGGCCGAGTGTTAATTGGATCGTTCCATCTCTATTCTTTGGAACCGTTTCGTGCCGTCTGTATCCTGTGTGTATTAATCACAGCTTAATTGCCGTAGATTTTTATATCATTAATTGTATTTTATTTTTCGCGGATATTAAATAGTGGATCATACCGCGGTGGATGCCGTCGTCGCCAGGATTGACGTTTTAATTTTTATTTATTGTATGTATTACCTACGATCTAATTTTACTTTTATTATTTAGTTATTTCGAATATATTTTTATTTGATCTAAACCTGTGTTTTACTGAGTCTTCTGTCTAAAAGAACTACCCGTTACAAATTGACATCCGAGCAACAATAGATATGCCGCTCCGTTCAGCAACGACAGACACAAACTCAGTAGCAGGTGCCACGACAGGTACGTCGTGGATTTACCGCCTGTCCAAAGAAGAGTTACAACGCGAGGCCGAAAAGGTCGGCTTAGATTCCAATGGAGCTGTCGAAGATCTAAGATCAAGGCTAAGAGATTTTTTTAAAGATCGCGGAGAACCGACAGGTACTATCCCAAAAGTAAATCCGTCCAAAGAATCTGAACGCTACGTACTAACCCAAGAAATGTCAATTATCAGAAGACAATTACAAGACTTAACAATACCAAGACAAATGTCGGAAGCAGAGTTATTAAACCAAGTACGAAAGTGGAACACGCACTTTGATAAAAATATTCGGAGTCGACTTTATGGAAAGGATAGACGAATTAAGCCTAGCCTACGAGATCAATAAACAAGATGCTCTAAGAGCATTGCCAGAGTTGCTACAAGACCAGGCGTTGCTGTGGTACCGAAACAACAACAAAAATTGGAAGTCACGGACAGACTTCGGCGAAGATTTTTAGAAAGCTTTCTATCCTAGAGGATATTTGCTACAACCAGAGGAGCAAATCAGAAATAGAATACTTTCTTAACCAAGGGTTGGAACTTACTTAGAATAAATCATCTGTGGTGTTGTTTACTCGCCATCGCTTACCGAATATATCCAGTATTAGAATTGATCTAAGTATCATCATCAATCAGCCAATCCCGTCCACTGCTGGACATAGGCCTCCCTCAGTTCTTTCCAGTGTTCTCTACACTGGGCCGCTTGTAGCCAGTTTCCCGCTACTCTTTTTATGTCGTCGGTCCATCTAGTCGGTGGTCGTCCTCGGCTTCTTTTATAATTTCTGGGCCTCCATTCCATAATTCGTCTTGTCCATCGTCCATCTTGTGTTCTGGCTAAGTGTCCTGCCCAGTTCCACTTAAGTCTCGTGGTTCTTTCGATGACGTCTTGAACTCCTGATCTTTGCCTGATTTGTCGGTTTGTTATGTGGTCTCGGAGGCTCACATTCAGCATTGCACGTTCCATGGCTCGTTGTGTAACTCTTAGTTTATTCGCAGATTTCTGCGTGAGTGTTAAAGTCTCTGCTCCATAAGTTTGTACAGGCAAAACACATTGGTTATAAACTTTTCGCTTGAGACACATGGGAATTGAACTTTTTAGAATATGGCTTAGTTTGCCAAATGCTGCCCATGTCAGGCCTATTCGCCTCTGTATTTCATTTGTTTGATTGTCTCTGTTTATTTTGATCTCGTGTCCCAGATATTTGTAAGTGTCTGTTTGTTGTATGGTATTATTGTCGATAGTTATATTTCCACTCATTACGAGATTTGTCATAAGTTTAGTTTTCTCAAAGTTTATCTTTAATCCTGCTCTTTCAGACAGACTTTTAAGCGAATGTAGCATAGAAACTGTATCCTGTAAGTTATCTGCGATTAATACGACATCATCTGCAAACCTCAAATGATTTAATCTTTCTCCATCTATATTGATGCCAATATCTTGCCATTGGGTGTTCTTAAATATTGACTCTAGAGCTGCCGTGAACAATTTTGGTGAAATATTGTCTCCTTGTCTTACTCCTCGACCTAAGCTGAATTTTTCTGTGTCTTCGTGTAGTCGTATACTTGATGTAGCGTTCTCGTAGATGTTTTTGATTAGTGACGTGTACCTGTAATCTATTCGGCTTTGATTTAGGGCTTCCAGTACGGTTTCAAACTCTACAGTATCAAAAGCCTTCTCGTAATCGACAAATGCAAGAACCAGTGGTATGTTGTACTCGATGCATTTTTATACGATATTTTATACTCGATCTAAGTATACCTGTCCAAAAACACTATATTTATCTCGGCGTCACACTTAATACTAAATTAACATGGTACGAACATATTAATAACTATGTAATTAACTGCGAAAAAAGCCTAAATGTTTTAAAGGTAGTTAACCGTCACCAATGGGGCACTGATCCTTAAGTTAATCTAATGTTTAAGGCATATACCAGGTCAATTCCTTATAGTTGCTTATTATATGGGTCTGCTACAAATACTAGACTTAAAAAATTAGATCGAATCCAGTACAAAGCTCTACGTTTGGTTTTAGGTGCACTTAAATATACACCTACTAAAAATCTATTAGTCAAATGGAACCTCCATTACATTTAAGACGTTTTTTTTTAGCAAAAAAAGTGTATCCTTAAATGTCAAGGTAATAATCAATCCTACCTATTGCAAAAATTATCCGACATAACTGTATCTAACTTAAAAATTCTCCAACTTTAGCTATAGCATTTCCTAATGTTTCTTCCCATTTAGAAATCCCAGCTGAAACTAATTTTTTTCAATCTTATAATTTTAATATTCTTTATTTCCAAACCAAAGTTTATTTCCCCATTTTTGACGATAACAACGCCATTCACTTTCAGAAACAACTTGCCAAATTTGATAAGCCATATAGGATTTTCACAGATGTCAAAATCCATTTTAGGAGATTGTTGTGCAGTATATATCCAAAATAATCAAGAACACATTATGTTTAAATTAAACCAACAATGTTCCATTTATTCCGCAGAACTATTTGCAATATAATCAAGCTCTGGAATGGACTATTGAGAAAAACTTGTCTAATCAAAAAATAGAATTCCTGTCGGATTCAAAATCTAAGTTGTCTGCTTTAGATAATTTGCATAAGCATATATATAAAAACAGTATTATCGTCAAAATTTTAGAAAAGCAACTAAAGCTACTTAAGAAATAATTCAGCCTCTGTCATTTGGGTAAAGGGACATGCTGGTATCTCAGGTAACACCAAAGCAGATTATTTTGCTAAAGAAGCGGTTTCAATGGGATTAGAAATTAGTTGGCTAAATCGAAATGATTAGTCTCGCTGTGTAAACAAGAATTAAAAGAAAACTGGGAAATTAAATGGAATGCTTTCTGTAACAAAGGTAACAACCTTTATACAAAAATTCACCCTGTCTTACCTACTGCGTCTTTTACTGCAAGAAGCCATCCTAATTGAAGAGTATATTCAATGTTTATTAGATGTCTTGTTAATCATGCTACTATGAAAGTCTATCTTCATAGATTTAATTTAGATGAAACAGAACTCTGCGATTGTAATGGTAGCACTGACGATATCAATAATTAGATGTTCGTGTGCACATATATTGAGCCTGCCATTAATTGTATGTATATATTGAAAAATCGAATAAAAGAACAAATACCTCTTCCTCAGTGTCAATCTTTTATTTTATAAATCTCTCTTCGTAATATTAGGCTTAACCAAATTTTTTGGGGAGATAAAAAGGATTAAAAGAAAAAATTAGGATGGAATGTGTAATGTGAATGTATAAATCTAGCTTTGTTCCCTCTGTCTATCCTTATGTTATATATTTACCTTCTAGCCGTTGTCGTTAATAATAAAGTCGCTATGAAGGTACCTTAGCGTAAAAAGTGTCCCTATATTATGTAATCCCTTGTTGGTTTTAAATATTCACTTTAAGTTGGTTAGGTCTCTGAATGTAACGAATGAAAATATGGTTTTTTTATTTAAAGAAACAAAGTCGCATCCACCCAAAGGTTATTAGCGACATTCCTGTAACATTTGTAATAATATTAAATTAACATTTGTAACAATCAAGCATTGTAACAATTAATTAAGTTAAATTTTGTGTAACATAGTTATAGATTTTAAGTAACCTAATAAATTGTTCAGAACTAAACTTTTGTTGAGGAGTGCTTTCAGGTTATTTGGCAAATTGTAAGACTGTCTTTGATTTACATATTTAGGACAGTCTATCAAGAAGTGCTTTATACTGTATACTGTATTGCAGGTTTCGCATTTTGGAGGTTCACTATTTGAGAAGAGATAGGCATGAGTATACCTACAGTGTCCAAGTCGTAGACGTGTAATAATAGTTTGTCATCTTCTACTTCTGGCTGTAGACTTCCATGAAAAAATATCACTTTTGATGGTTCTGAGTTTCGAACTAGAGTCATTCCACTCCCGATTCCACGCACTTAACACCTTATTTTTGAAATAAACTTTTAGATCGCCTGCGATACTCCGACACTCTGTTTCTGATACGTCACTGGTGATAGCGTTACGCGCACTAGTATATGCTTCTTCATTCCCTTCTATGCCTATATGAGATGGTATCCATAGGAAGTGGATTCTTCTGAAATTTTCTTGAGCTTTCAATAATTCGGCCCTGATAATTTTCTCAATGGGGTGTTTAGGATATACATTTAATATGGTTTCTTGTCAATCTGCTGATTGTTATATTTGTGTATGACAATTTATGACATGCAATAGGTCAATACTTAATTAACAAATTTAAGTAGTTAAATACATTATCGTGGATGAATGGATGAAGTTATCCAAAGCCATTAATTAAATAAAAAGCAAAGATGTAGTTGGTCCCGTTTTTCATATTCCCAGAGGAACTTGTATAACAAATTTAATATAAATAAGTAAACAACTTTAAACGTGTGATATCAATTTAGCCCAATGCAAAAATATTATGTATTAGTAAGTCCTCATGTTGTAAGTATCATTCGGGAACGTTACTTTGTTGTCAATAGCTCTATTTTATTTAGCCTAAATAAACTTATTTTAGCAAATGGAAACATCCGATTTTTTTTTACTTTTTTAATTTACTTAAAGTTTTAAATAAAGTTTTTTGGATAAGAAAGAAAAGCTATAAGGTTAAAGTCTTTTCTTTATAAATTATGAGTTTAAAAAGTGTGCTGTAATTTAACTTTAGAGATTGTGTCTGGCCTTGATTAATGCGAATTTTCATTTTAATGGATGAAAGATTGGCTGTTTTAAGCAAAGAAAGGCAATTTAATATAACAGATGATTGAAATAAACACACTTTTACCGATAATTCTAGCAAAATTATATTTTAAAAAACATGTAACGAAATTTTTACAAGAACCATTACATTATAAATATTTTTTAATGCATTACTTAATTTTTTAAAATTACATCTTAAATGTTTTTCTTATTACGATTTTCGTCATGAAGAGTATCGTTTGGAGAATATTTTCAATTATCAATTAATAAATTAATTTTGAGCAATTCTAAGCCTCCTATTTTACGATTCCGTTAATATATTCTGTCACATTTTTTGGCTCTGCAGCGTAGAATCATTTATATTGTCAAGATTATGGGCTAGTCTGAGACCTTACGTTTTTATTTTATCCCTAAATTTTTATATGTCTATCGACGGGGTTTTATTCAGGGCTGGTTTATTTTTGATAAATCGGCCTTCATCATTTTTGTCGATAACTGTCGCTTACTTTCTCTAATTATAATCAAACAAAAAATATAATTTGGAGTTAAATAATGTAGAAAGAAGGACTGAATGAATCATAAATACTAAAAATTTAATCAATTATAAAAAAAACGGGTGTGGCAGTCCAGTGGGACTGCCGGTAGAAGTTATACTTCTATACACGCGTTCGTCGTTACAAATTTATATGGGAGTCAATCTGCACAATCATTACATATGTAATGCTATAAGTAAGAGAGAACAGAAAGAGAAAAAGAATTAGGTATACAGGTATATGGTGCATTGTTTGCTGTATATAAACTTTTGACCTGTAATAGAAGTGTAGTAAGTAAATGAAGGATTCAATCAATATTTTAATAAAAATATATATTTTTATTTTCATATATGTATAAAAGGAGTTGAATGCAAAAAAATTTTTTTACGCATACTCTGCAGTAAAATTCATTGTTAATTTTTTTATTAATATAAAAATACAATACAATACTCTGCCACATAATTCAATATTATAATACAATACAAATTAAAATGCAATATTCATAGATATTTAAAAATGACAATATACATAACTTACGCATATGTTTAATTTACCATGATTATAATATTAATATTAATAAATATTAAATATGTTTACAAAAGTATCATTTATATTTTCGAGAGAGAAAAAGAAAGAAAATATATCTTCTGTCTCTCTCTTAACTATATAATGATTTTGCCGATTCACTCAATATATACGAATACACACAAATTTCCAACGTCGAACGCGCGTATAGAAGTATAACTTCAAAAAATGTTTGTGGAAGATAACAATAAAAAACCAACAACTCGGATGTTGTAAATTTTCATTTTATTTTAAAGTTTAGCATTTTTGCGTATATTACATATATTTAATAAGACTAATGTAGGGTTTTTAAATATTTCAAAAATAAAAAAGGAAATTCGTATTGGGATTCGAGCTCACATATACCAGCGTATAAACCAAACACGTAAAAAATTTGCCAATTAGACATGACACTAACGTATTTCAAAATTGACAGTTCTCGGTCATACAGTGATTTATTGTAATTATTATTTTGAAATACAAAAGCCTAAAATAATTATGAACATTTAATACATAATACAAAACATATCACATAAATAATAATATTAATATATATTGTATTATATATATAATATTATATATATATATATATATATATATATATATATATATTACATATATATATATACAAAAGGAACATTTTTATTCTCGATAGAAAAATAGAGAGAAAATATATCTTCTGTCTATCTCTTACTCTTATCTTACATATGTAATGATTTCACCGATTCAATCCCGTACAAATTTCCGCGCGTATAGAAGTATAACTTCAAAATCCGTCAATTATTCGTCTGTTTTTCTCTCCCTTCTATTTTTTTCTTTAGCTATTGCTTTATTTCCATTGTAAAACTGCCAATTACTACGTGTCTTGCTCAATCACTAATAATATTAGCAATTAAAATGCCTTCTATACTCAAAAATAATAATTGTTCGTATATGTAAAGAATTGTAAACTTTTATATTTACTGGTAACTGAGATAAGAAAATATGAAACTTGATCGGAGGTGTAAAGTTTTTCAAGAAATGTATTAAATATATTAATAATTTTTTCTACAACTTGTTTCATAGAGTAATATATACAGTACGTAAATTTTTCAGCTGGATATTGGTAATATACATTGATCTAATTGTGGCAACTACGTTTTCTCAAGTCAACTACTGTCGTTAAGGCCACATGGCCGCAGACAAAAAATTTATTACCTCGACGAGACTTTAGGTAACGCCAGATATTCGTCAAAGTTTTGACAAGATACAACAGTAACAAAAAAAAAACGCGTGTGGCAGTCCAGTGGGACTGCCGGTAGAAATTACACTTCTACACACACATTTGCCGTTAAAAATTTATTTGGGAGTCAATCTGCACAATCATTACATGTCATATGTAATGGTATAGGTAAGACATAGCAGAAAGAGAAACAGAATTAATAACAACATACTAACAATTAATAAACAACATTTGACCTGTAATAGGAGTATAGTAAATGAAGGATTGAATTAATATTTTATTACATACATATATGTATGAAAGGAGTTGAATGCAAACATTTTTTTACACATACTCTGCAGTAAAATTTATTGTTTATTTTGTTATTAATATAAAAATACAATACAATACACTGCAACATAATTCAATATAATAATATAATACAAATTATAATGCAATATTCATAAGTATTTAAAAATGAGAATAATATACATAAAAAAATACACTACAATACAGTGCAACATAATTCAATATAATAATACAATACAAATTAAAATGCAATATTCATAAGTATTTAAAAATGACAATAATATACATAACTTTTCTAATTAGGGATATGTTTAATTTACTATGTAATAATATTAATAAAAAAGTCCTGTCCGACTGGGAATCGAACCCCGGTCTCCCGCGTGACAGGCGGGGATACTGACTACTATACTATCGAGGACATGACAAAACGTATTTCAAAATTGACAGTTCTGGGTCATACAGTGATTTATTGAGATTATTATTTTGAAATACAAAAGACTAATATAATTATGAACATTTAATAAATAATACAAAACGTATCACATAAATAATAATATTAATAAATATTTTTTTATATATATATATATAATAAAATATATATATATATATATTATTATATGTATCTATATATATATATATATATATATATATATATATATATAATATATATATATAATAATAAATATATATACAAAAGGAACATTTTTATATTCGAGAGAGGAAGAGAGAGAAAATATATCTTCTGTCTCTCTTCTACTCATTGTCTTACATATGTAATGATTTCACAGATTCACTCCCATACAAATTTCCAACAAACTGTCTTTTGTTTCCAACAAACTCAAAAAAAATTTTCTAACTGTCACTCATATTGGCAGCGATACTAGTTTTCTGCAAAATGGTGTTCTTGTTTTTATATCGAAGAAAACTGGGGACTATCCTGAACTCGGGACATGACATGAACTCGAGAAATGACATGAACTCGAGAAAATATGATTCGAGAAGTGATTCGAGGACATTCTCCAGCGTGCAGATTGCAACTTTGTGATATTATTAGATAATGCATCTTATCACAGCCACCTTGTTAAATGCATTCCAACGATGCCTGATAGACAATCGATCATGCTGATCTGACTAGGAGAAAAATGTATTTTATTTACATATAGAGGATATAGTCAAAGCAGAACTAAGGACAATAATCAAGGAGCATCGTGGTAGATATCATCAATATGCTGTCGATTTAATAGCTAGACATTTTGACGGTTATTTTGCCTACCACATAGGGTATTACTATAGGGCGTTGAAAATTAGGGACAGAAATTGCTGGGTTGGGGATAGGGTAAGCAAAACAAACCAAAACGTTTGCGAACGGCTACAGACTTGTACTTACGACTATTGGATAGCTGCTAAAAAAACTCAAAAAAAAAATCCTTCTACGACCAATAGGAACGAAGTTAGGGACTATTTTTTAAAAAATCATATCTTTATTGTTTATAAACATTTAGAAGTATAATTTGCACAAATTTTGAATAAAAATTTAAACTTTATATTGAATCTTATAGCTATAAAACTTATTAAATTTTTAGAAACTTACAGCCCTTCGAAACGAAGGTACTTTCGAAAGATCGACATTGGAAAGTGGAGAATAACTGTTTCAGATCCGTTTTTGTTTTCGAGATTGGAACTTCAAATTGAAACACGTAGGAAAAATTTATATTATCTCGGCTTTTATTGCAGCTAGAAGCCTCTTTTTTTAATCTGGGTTAGCTCGTCGAAATATGAATAACTACATAGTTTTCACTGGCCGGAAAATATGGGAAACCTCGAAAAAATTGAGTCCATTTGAAATTCAGTATTAATAATGATGAAAATTTAACCCCCCGCCCTGGAAATCTCGGAAAATATCCCGAAAAATCAATATAATTATAATTAATATAAGAAATATAATAATATAATGTGTAAAAAATTACCTGAAATTTAATTTGTAAAATATGTAAGTATTATTACATCATTGATATAAAATAAAAAAAAATATATAAACATGTTGATTTTCTGGGATTTTCCCGAGATTTCCAGGTGGGTGGAATGTCATCAATATTAATACTGCGACAGACTATTCCAGCCAAATTTAAAAAAAAGTAAGTTTTTACGGTGAATTTCAAATGGACTCAATTTTCCCGAGGTTTCCCATATTTCCAGGCCAGTGAAAACTATGTAGTTATTCAAATTTTGACGAGATACCCTAGATTAAAAAAAAAAGGCTTTCAACTGCAATTGAAGCCGAGACCATGTAAATTTTTCCTGGAAAAAAATGGAGCCGAAAAAGTTATCCCCTAAACTTTCCTATGTCAATCTTTTGAAAGTACCTTCATTTCGAAGGGCTGTAAGTTTGGAAAAATTAGATGAATTTGTTAGCTAAAAGTTTCAATATAAAGTTTCGATTTTCATTCAAAATTTGTGCAAAGTTTACTTCTTAATATTTATAAACAATGGAGATATGATTTTTTAAAAAATGGTCCCTAAATTCGTTCCTATTGGTCATATAAGGTGTTTTTTTAATGTGAGTTTTTTTACCAGCTATCCAATGGTGGTACGTACAAGTCTGTAGCTTGAAAAATATAGAAGTTATTACAATTTTTTATAAGTAAAAAACGTACCCCTTTTTTAAACTTTTATTTTGTAAATAATTTCGATGAAAACGCAATATGCATTTAACTTCTGAGATAGTTTAAGGCTTAAAGAATCCTAAAATTTGCTAAATGTGTCTAGCATTATTAATAGAGCAAGTTCAATAGTTTCATTCTTTAGCCTCAGGGATAAAAAATTAAATAACTTTTAAACTATTCGACCGATCGGGGGGAATTTCGCACAAATTTAAAAGGCGGTAATTCCTCGACGTTTAAATGTATTAATAACATTTTATTTTGTTAATAAAAAAATTAACAAAATTTATTAATTAGTGCAAAAAAACTATTTTTTGCAAATATTTCCGTAAATTATTTATAAAGATATTCTTGATATAGAAAATGATATAAATATTGTTTATGTAAAATATAAGGGAAACAATTTATAGACAAAAATCAAATTGTGACCATAAATTAATGTTTAAAAAAAGGCAAGTTAAAAATACGAGTACTTTTTCATCTATTCGTCATCTAGTAACCTTTGTCTTAAAAGCTTCAGATATCTTCGAAAAATTTTGCCGTGATATCGATGATTTTTTCATAACCAGACTGGGCTATAATGACTGAAATATGGACTGAAATTAATAATTAATTAAGTTTTTCATATGGTTTTAACTAACTGATATACACTATCTTTATATACATAGTCAATAAAAAGGAATTAGATTTTATATTGAAATATATCATTAAGCACTTTTTATTTTAAAATAAAAATTTTTAAAACTTATTTAAAAACTCCCATATTCCAATAAATTAAATGATAAAACTCCATATTTTATATAAAATTGCGGTTCTGTTTTTCTTACCCTGAGTTCTAGTGTATCAATTTGAAATTCAAATGCATAAAGTTTTAATTACTGACTACTTCATATCATCGTCGCGGCCTGAACGAGATAAAACTCAAATTAACCAGCATTTAGCATGTTTTACTGTTAATTGAATGGGCGGATATTTGAATAATCGTTGCATAAAATGTCGAGACCCCTTTTATCTAAAGATATGACAAAAAGCGAATATGCATAATCATTCCGAAGAATTTGAGTTATGATTTTTAATTTAGAATGTGATATACGCAATTTTAAAACTAATTAAGTCATATTTATCGTGCTGCAATTTTTTATTCAGGGTAGTGCACAATTTCTAAAAAAAAATAATTTTGGATTTTTTCAATCTCATTATTACTATATCGTTGTATTATTATAATAATATCTAAACTTATGTTTATTAAGGTAAATACGTAAATACGTTTATATGGGATTAAGCCACAATATATTTTAATAAAAATACATTATTGATTGACTAATTTTTGAAGTGAAGCTTTTATACTGATGTTGTATTAATTTTTCTCTATAGCTAAGTGCAGATCGTCGCAACATAAAATACAAAACTCAGATCGTCACGACACAAAATACATAGTTAAAAGAGCCAATTTACTCAAAAAAGCGGAGTCCGTTATAAAACATGTTAACATTTCATTTATTTAGCTACGAAATAAATAGTTGGAAGAGTCCATTTTTTCGATGAGGAGTATCCATATACGACATGTAACATTTCATTTTATAACTGACATGTATTTATATGGTATTAATTTCTTGTAATTCTGAAAATGTCAAATGAACAATACTTATCACCTGTGACAGATAAATAAAGGTCGGCAACCACACTACAGGAAAGAGCTACTAAAAAAAATCTCAAGCACCAAAGATCTACCTTGTTTTAAAAACCTTTATTATAGACGTACACTTAAGAGAACATGAAGTAAAAACTAAACATGGTGAAAAAAAAATACATACGTATTTTGTTTTAATGGGAGGATTGACAGTCCATCATGTCTGTTAGTTTTTTAACATCCGGTTGGTAGTTTGTTATTCCTAGTCTAATACACGAGTCTAAATGTTCATCCGTTAGTCGGCTTCTGTATTTGTTTTTAATGAACTTCATGTTTGAAAATATTGATTCACAAGGGCAGGTTTAACAAAACAGGGCACTAATTTCCAAAGCTACATTGACTATGATTGGGTATTTCTGTTTGGACACTAGACACCAGAAATTTTTTTTAGGCAACGCTCTTCAAACACAAATCATTCTGCAGTGTGACTATTTCTAATTCAGTCTCTGGTCTGCTTTCGTTAAAATGCTGTTCGATGGTTTGGGATAAGCCTTCTACATCGAGGGACATGTACGGATAAGATACAAATTGTGCCATCGCTTCAATTTTGTTGAAGTCACTAAATCGGGTATCGAATTCATGCCTCAGTCTGGTCAACATTTCTATATGCCACTCTTCTGTGTAAGGTTGAACGTTTACTACTTCTTTTTCGATTACTTCTTTTAAACAAGGAAAATGTTTAAATTTCCTTCCAGTAGATTTTTTTCCCATAGTTCAAGTTTCGCAATGAATGACTTTACTTCGGAAATCATTTGAAGAATACTTTTTTCTTTACCCTGAAGCTACAAATTTAGTTCATTCAGCTTTCCTGTGACATCGGTCAAGAATCCAAAATCTCTCAACCATGCGGGTTCTTCTAATGTTAAGTAGTCCTCTTTACGCTCCTTAAGAAAAGCGATTAAAGCTGGTAGGAGCTCATAAAAGCGCCGAAGAATCCCCTTGCTTAACCAGCGTATCTCTGTATGCAGAAGCAATTCTCCGTATTCTAGATTCATTTCTGCAATTAGAGTTTTAACAACTACTTTCATAACATTGTCAGCATTTAAAAATTTACCACAAAGTGTTTGCTGATGCACGATGCAGTGGTATGTTAAAAAATTTGGAAACGTGTCATCTTTGCGGCAAAGGGCAATAAATTCGTTATGCACTTCAGTAAACGCTGGGGCTCCGTCAATTGTAATGCCAACCAGTTTCTGAAGTGAAATGTTTTCAGAGATAAAATAATCTTGAACAAAACAAAATATGTCTTCACCTCGAGTCCGCCCTTTTAAAGGAATAATTTTAACTTACAATTTGACTCGTCAAACTGTAAGGAGAAGAAAATACATCGCTGTAAGTCCGTCTTCATCTGGGAAAAAACATCTTCTGACATATTTTCCATTCGTCTAGTTACGGTTCGCGCTGAAAGCTGGAGGGAGTTTATAGCCGACATTATTTCGTATTTATTTTTAAAACCTTCAAATAGGCAGTTAGCAGCTTCTACAAAACATTCCTTGATATACTCGCTATCTTCAAAGAGTTCCTTCTTTTTGGCAATAACTTGAGACACTTTGTTAGAAGCTAGAGTGGTGGCTTTAGTTTTATCGCTGACTTATAATAATACCGACTGCTGCCTAACTAATTGATTTTTCAACTGTTTCACTTTTTCTTTTCAGATGCTACTATTGGCGGGATATTATGTGTGTATTTTCGGATGAGTACTATTAAAATTTCTTGCGACGTTGCCTTTTTTTTCAACTGCGATACTTGCGTGGCACAATAGACATACATATACACTTGCCTTTCACTTGAGTAAAAAAATAATCGTCTTCCTACTCTATATGAAAGTGATAAACTTTTGATTTCTTTGAAGGATTCATTTTTATAAATAATGAGTTCACGTCACGATTAAAACTATGTTCTAGCACTCGTGAAGGGACTAACTAATAATAGTAACTAAGCCGATAAGCACGTTTAGGCGACAACCGCCAGTGAAGACTAAGAATTGGGCAACTGTGGTAAAGACCCGGCACGTTTTAGCGACATCGAGGCGGCCGGGGATCAAGACGGCCGGGGTCATCGCACCCATTGTTGCCAGTGTCCGGATAATTATCCGATTTTCGGATAATTTCGTGGACCATCGGATAATTTTCACATTGAACAATTTTTTGGATAATTTCGGATAATTCAAGGGTCTATCTATTTACTTTATATATGTTTATATATGTTCTTCTTCTTCAGTGCCTTATCCGGTCCGGATGTTGGCGATCATTAAGGCTATCATGGTTTTGTTGACTGCTCTGCGAAACAGCTCCGCTGAGGTCATCCCAAACCATTGTCGGAGATTTTTCATCCACGAGATACGACGGCGCCCCGGTCCTTTTCTGCCAAATACTTTACCCTGCATAACGAGTTGAAGAATTCGATATTTTTCTTCGTTCCACATCACGTGGCCAAGGTACTCAAGCTTACGTTGTTTAATTAAATTAAGCACTTCTTTTTCTTTTGTCATGTGCTGTAGGACCTCAACGTTGGTGACATGGTCCACATAAGATATTTTTAGTATCCTTCTGTATATCCACATCTCGAAGGCTTCGATTCGTTTTTCAGTGACTTGCGTCAGTGTCCAGGCTTCAACTCCATATAGTAACACTGGAAGAACGTAGCACCTCACTATCCGCATCTTGGTTCCCAAACTGAGATCACTGCAGCAAATGCAAGGATCTCAACTTAATAAATGTAGACCGTGCCATTTCAATTCTGGATCTAATCTCTTGAGCGTAGTCCCATTGTACGTTGAGGGTAGTTCCGAGGTAAGTGAATCTGTCGACTCTCTGGATCTCTTCGCTACCTGCCATTAGTATATGTTATATTTTTTATTTTATTCGATTCGCACGACGAGCGACTCGAACTAAGGTTAAGATCGACTGGTCGATCGCGATCGACGTGTTGCTATATGAGATGATTAAAATAAACAGGAGTGTAAAATGTAAGCATCTTTAAATATTTTCAAGAATTTTAATGAAAAAATTATCAAAACTAATGACAATTTGTTATATAGAGTTAAAGTTTCTCCATAAACCTAAAAAAAAACAATTATTATTTACAGAATGACGGTATTAGATTTTTGTTTTGATAGAGTGCAGCAACAACCGTTGATACGTATTTCGACCTCCTTAAGTCTCTTCAGAACGGTATAGCCACTGCTTTTAATTATTATTTAATGCAAATTTATTCTTATCAACTTATATTTTCAAAAACTCAAATAAGAAAATTGTCCATAATTTGTTATTTTGAGTTAAAATTTTTGCATTAAACCTAAACACAAACAATTATTATTTATCGCAAAATTATTGTTTATAAACTTATATTTTCAACAACTTTAATAGGAAAATTATCAAAACTGGCCATAATTTGTTATTTTGAGTTAAATTTTGGGTAATAAAAACAATTATTATGTGTTGCAAAATTATTATTTTAAACTTATATTTTTAACAATTTTAATAGGAACATTATTTGGGAAAGTATATAGTATTCATAAGATTGGCAACACGGTAACCAAAACGTAAACAAATATTTTATTTGTCGTCTGCAATAAACTCAATTTCTGAGAGTTGTAACGGGAAATAAATTATTGAAAATATCCAGTGAACAATATAAGACATTAAGTGAAGGAGAGTGCTAAGAAAAAACTTTAAAATCGGTGAAATTACATCCGAAAACACCAAGGCCCTATAAAAAGTAAGATCGCTGTAATTGATAAGCCTAATTAACATCAAAGCATAGAAACGAAACTCTGACCTTTGAAATTGCGACGTTGCCGTTGTGAGTAGACTTTCGGGGTAGACACAGAAAAATAACAACGGTTAATAAACATAAAATAAATACGGTAAACGCTGTCTTCTCTGAACTGTTGAGGTGGAAGACAGTGTTTGGCGCCGGAAAATGGAAAAATATATGAAAAATTTAGACAGTGATAATACACTTTCAGAAGGAGGGGCAAAAAGGAAGGACAGATATAAAGACAGCGAGGAAGAAGATAACATTTTCAGAAAGAGCAAGAAGTTTTCGAGAACACCAACAAAAACTCCAGAGAAAAAAAATGAGGCAACAAAAATTGATCAATTACTAATAATGGTGAGCCACCTCACCGATGATATTAAGGAAATAAAAAGAAATCAACAAGAATGCAAGGAAACGATAGAGAAGCTCATAATGGAAAACAGAGAGCTGAGAAAAGAAAATTCAGAACTAAAACAAGAAAATATAGAGATCAAGGAGGAACTCAGAGAAATAACAAAAAACATGGAAGTTATGGAAAAACATCGACGAATAAATAACATAGTTATGTACGGCCTAAAGATAGACACATATGAGCAAGCAAGGTTAAAAGGAACAATCAATAATTTCATCAAACAACATATAGGAGTAGAGGTTAAAATAAGGAATGCTCACAAGTTAGGCGAAAAAACATGCCTAATTGAATTGGAAAACCAGGAAGAAAAAAGAAAAATAATGGAAAAAAAGCACAAGTTAAAAGAAATTAAAGAGTACAAAATATATATCAACGAAGATGCAACCATAAAAGAACGAGAAATACAGAAAACAATTAGAAACATTGCTCAAGAAGAAAGAAATAAAGGAAATGAAGTCAAGATTGGAGTAAAAAAAATATGGGTGAATAACAGCGAATGGAAGTGGAATGACAAAGAAGGCGCAATATGTAAAAAAACATCAAAAAACTAGCAACTAAATGTACTACTGGAATAAAGTTGACGAAACAAGCACAGAACAAGGTTAGCGATAATACGAAAAAAGGAAAAAAGAGGAAAAAAATGATAACGGGACCAAAACACAAGAAAACATTACGAAAAGAACACTTACTTTTGGGAACATGGAATGTAAGAGGCACATATGGAGAAGGCAAACTTAAACACTTAGCGAGAGAAATCGAAAAGTTCCATTTTGACATAGTAGCTTTACAGGAGACGAAACAACTGGGAAATGATATATTAGAAATAGAAGATACAATGTTTTTTAACAGCGGTAGAAAGAATCGAACGTTAGGCACAGGTTTTATGATAAGAAAAGAGCTAAAAGAAGCACTAGTAGAGTTTAAACCAGTATCAGACCGCATATGTAGTATCAGGTTCAAGGGAAAATACCAAAAAATCACCCTCATAAATATTCACGCGCCTTCAGAAGAAAAAGATAATGATGTCAAAGAATGTTTCTACAATGAATTAAACAGAACAATCGAAAATATACCCAGATATGATATGAAAATTATTCTAGGCGACGCAAATGCCAAAATAGGGAAGGAAGAAGTATTTAGACCGACAATAGGAAAATATAGTAAACACAATGAAACTAATGAGAACGGACAATTCCTGATAGATTTCGCAAGAGAAAAAAATATGATCATAATGAGCACATATTTCGAACGAAAAGAAATACACAAGGAAACTTGGATATCGCCAGATAGAAAGACTAAAAACCAAATAGACCACGTGCTCATCGAAAAAGAAGAACAGCAATGTATAAAGAAGATAAGAACATACAGAGGACCAGACGCCGACTCAGATCATTACATGGTGGGCATCAAAATTAAGCAACTGATACCAGAAAACAAAAACAAAATAAAAAAAAAGAAATGTATACATAACCCAATTCGATTAGCAACAAAGAAAGAGCAAGACATATACGAGGAAACAATGGAAAGAGAACTAAAAAAGATACAAATAGAAGAGCAAACTGAGAACAAATGGGAAAACATAAAGCAAATAATGAACAAAGCAGCAAAAGAATGTAACAAACAAGAGAATAAAAAGAGGAAAGACTGGTTCGACATAGAGTGCCAAAAAGAAATAGAAATAAGAAAATCATTAAGGATTGAAATGATCACGAAGGAAACAACAGAGACAAAGAATAGATGTAGGGAGCAAAGACAAAAAGTAAAGAGAGTGCTGAGAGAAAAGAAGAGAAAACACATAGAAAATAAGCTAAAAGAAATAGAAGAGAATTACAGAAATAAAAAAATAAAAAACCTATATCAAGGTGCTAGAAATGAAAAAAAAGGTTTCCAACAAAAACCCATATTCGTCAAAAACAAAGCAGGAAATAATATAAGCGGGGAAACAGAAATTGCCGAAAGATGGAAAGAGTATTTTGATGAATTACTAAATGGCAATAATAAGTCAAACCAAAGAGAATACGTGGAAACAGAAGCAAGAATCGAACACTTAGAAGACATAGAAGATAATTCACCCAGCAAAGAACAAATCGAGGAAATCATAAAAAATCTGAAAAACAACAAATCCCCTGGAAGCGATAACATAACAGCAGAGATGATGAAATATGGTGGAAAACTGCTAAATAATTGGATATACAAGATCATAAAGGAGATATGGATAAAAGAACGAATACCCGAAGATTGGAAGGAAGCCATTATTTGCCCATTACACAAAAAAGGAGACAAAACAGAATGCAGTAATTACAGAGGAGTAGCGTTACTAAATACCGTATATAAAATCCTATCAAAATCCATAAAAGATAAGCTAGAAAAAGAAGTTGAAAATATAATAGGCGAATACCAATGCGGATTTAGACGAGAGAGAAGCACAACGGACCAAGTATTCATAATCAGAGAATTACAAGCAGAAAGCTATGAACACAACTTACCAACGATAGCGCTATTCATCGACTTCCAGCAAGCATACGATAGAATAAAAAGGAAGGAATTAAAAGAGACCCTTGAGGAACTGGGAGTTAGCAGAAAGTTGCGTAACATGATATATCTTACTTTAGAGAATACAGAAAACAGAGTCAAAGTAAACAATCATGTATCGGACAAATTTATAGTAAACGAAGGATTAAGGCAGGGCGATCCTTTGTCATCATTACTCTTCAATTTATGCCTAGAAAAAATAATGCGAGAAGCGAAAATCAATAGAGAAGGACTCCTATATCATAAAAGACACCAAGTTTTGGCATTTGCGGATGATATAGTGTTGCTGGCAAGAGGAAAAAAAGAGCTACAGGAGATAGTACAGAGAATAGTAAAAGCAGCAAAGAAAATGGGACTTTACATAAATGAAACTAAAACAAAATGTATGCAGTGGACAGATGATCAGTTCAGGGATGGACAAAAGTTTAAAGTAGAAGTAGAAGAAAGATTATCATACGAATTCGAAATGGTAGAAAGATTTACATACCTAGGTACAATAATATCACGCAAACCTAACATTAAAGAAGAAATACAAGCTAGAATAATGGCAGGCAATAGAAGTGTACATGCTCTTAGTGGAATGTTGAAAAGCAAGTTTTTATCAAGAAAGGCAAAAATACAGTTATACAAAACAACTATACAACCAATAGTAACGTACTGCAGTGAGACATGGACAATGACAAAAAATGAACAAAATTTACTGGAGATATGGGAAAGGAAAATCCTGAGGAAGATATATGGAGGAATAATAAGGGACGGTTTATGGATAAGAAGATCAAATGATGAGTTAAAGAAATTTTATAATCCACCTAACATAATAGGAGTCATAAAGGCACAGAGACTAAGATGGCGAGGTCACCTAGAAAGGATGCCGAACACGAGGACTTCAAAAAGGGTAATGAACTACACTATAACTTTAAAAAAGAGAAAAGGAAGGCCAAAAAATAGATGGAATCAGGAGGTAGAAAAAGATATGGAAGAAATTGGACTACAAGGCCAGAAAAGAAAAATGAATAACAAGAAGGAATGGAGAAAAATCACATATCGAGCCAGAGAAGATCTCAGTACATAAAGAAAAGCGAAAATGAAGAAAGAACAAACTTTTTAAGCCATGGGCCTCTAAGGCCTTTAGTGCTATTGTATATATATATATATATATATATATATATATATATATATATATATATATATATATATAGTATTCATTTTCATATTTTGCATTTAATATTTTTTGTTTTACTATACTATAATGCGATCTAATTTATTTGTATATTCTAACGACTTTGCTTTAAAATATATTGATTCCTGTTATTTCATAAAATCTCGTAAAATTGTTTTAAGTACGGAGAATTTGACTTCTTTGTTATTTTTGGAAAGTATTTCAAAATCGCAATACAATAGAGTGATTTATTGGTATACTCTCGCCCTACGGCCCACCTCAACGCGTGGCTAGAGGTTTTTTGACCATCTAAAGGCGAAACATTTGCTACCGAGACCGCATACAGTAAGCATATTGAGTGCATCGGTTGTCCTCTTTCAAGCCTCGGCGTTGGACGTCCCTTAACGTCGCAACGTGGTACCAACGCTAATCCACGGACTACAAATATATCAATATTTCAAAAGGTAAGTGTACATAGAAAGACCAAGAATTGCTTAAACGTTTCGAGAGAACAATTCTAAGGAAAATATATGGAGGAATCCAAGAACAGGGTTTGTGGCGTAGGCGCTACAACTTTGAGTTATATAGAAGTTTTGGGGAACCTGACGTTGTAAAATGTATTAAATTAGCACGCCTTCGATGGGTAGGACATGTAATTAGGCAAGATGAAGATGCAACGATCCGAAAAATTTTCGACCGAAGAGGACCAGTGGGAAGATGAGTCAGAGGAAGACCAAAACTTAGGTATCAAGACAACATAGAGGATGATCTAAAATTCATCGGAGTTAAAGCATGGAGAAGAGTTGCCAGAGATAGGGACGAATGGAAGATTGTTCTGAAGAAGGCTTTGGCTCATAACGAGCTGTAATGCCACTGATGTTGATGATGAAGTCTACATTCTTTGTACAGATAACAGTATGAGTTAAGGCCAGTTAATTCTCGTAATTTATTCACAGTTCTAGTTGCTATTTTTCGTTAATTTATTTACAGTCAAAATATTGCATTTTTAAACCAGCTGCCTCTAAGTTTTATCCAAAACAAAGATTATAGTACAAGATTCAACTGCAGGATCATTACGTTCATAACGTAGTTCATCAAACTCAAATTTGTACATGCATTTAAAATTAGGAGATAATATTAATAAATAGTTCTGAAGCTATTTTCTTGTGGCATTTTAAAGTAATTACTATTTAATGGGAACAAGCCACAATTAAAGGTTAAAGTACGTTTATTGACGTTTCAGTAAATTGTAATTTACTAATGTTTGTATATTGAGAACGATTTCCGAAGTGAAAATTGAAACGTCAATAAACGTACTTTAACCTTTAATTGTGGTTTATTCCCATTAAATAGTAATTACAATAATAAATAGGTTGCCAGTTAAAAAGTGGCCGCAACTATTTTTAATTCAATTAATAGTAATTATTTTCTGACAAACATTTTATTTTGTTCATTTATTTCTTAAATACAATACGCTGCTCACGACATATATATGCATGTTGTTTATATAAAATTAATTCTAATTTTTTTCTTAATATGAAGATATAAGGTTGTCTAAGAAAAAATGGCCGAAAGTTAGGGTTGTCAGCTGTTAAAAATGCGAGGTATCAAAGTAAAATAGAGTTAGGTCGCAACTGTACTGGTTTGACAATTATATGTATATTATTCTATATCTATCAATACATGATTTAAAAACTTACACAACTGACTGTCTTTCATTTTATCTTTGAAAATTTTAAGATCTAGATCGTTTAATCCCACCAAGAATTAGATTAACCTATAATTCGACTAGTTTATATCTTTTAGCAATATTCAGAAAATCGAAGCTCTTAAAAACCATTAAGCTACATCTTGTTTTCTACACGACCAACCTGCTTCAGTATGTTACTATGGATTTACCAATACAAGAGTTAAACTCTTTTTGGCTTTCGACGGACTTCAACTAAGAGTGAAGATCTACGAAAAATCCTTCTAGAATTTAACTATGCATATGGAATTGGCCCAACTCAGATAAAAGCGGATCTTTATATTTTATCTAGCTTTATCT
Organism: Diabrotica undecimpunctata; assembly: GCF_040954645.1. NCBI lineage: Eukaryota > Metazoa > Arthropoda > Insecta > Coleoptera > Chrysomelidae > Diabrotica > Diabrotica undecimpunctata. The sequence goes on along the minus strand of NC_092805.1, from coordinate 114,558,645 downwards.
TGATAGATTTAATATTCTTTGTTATCTCTAGAAAACGAAATTTTAAAAATAATAAGACATGTCCTGTGTTACTAGAAACCTCAAATTATTTTAGTGATGACAACTTTAGCATGGTTCTGAATAATATTCGTTTTATTTAATATAAAAGAGATGAATAATTTTTGTTTTTAGAGGAATTAGGATTTCCACCGATAGTTGCAAATACAGAGCATTGGCTTAAAGTAAACTTGGTCCATAATAAACGATATTCAAAATAAAACTAATACAGCTCAAACATTTTTCCTTTCAAACCCTGAAAATCTTAATAAATACTTTGTTAATATGAGTAAAAATATAACATTAACTATTTTTCCACAACAAGATCCCATTTCCTATCTCCCCAATTCAAAAAACGTCTCGAATTTATTATTAGCTCTCGAGTCCAATCTTCGATATGGTCTTCCTTTTTGGGTTTAAGTCCAGCTGCCCAATCTGATATTTATTTTAAATTACAGAAAAGAACAAGTGGGTATTTTTTGGCCTAAAAAGAAGAACACATTGCAGAAGCTATTTAAAAATCACGGGATTTTAACGCTTCCCTCTTTATTTATTTTGGAAACTGTTTGCTTAATTCGTAAACACCTACTTGTTTTTTCAGCCTAAAGACCTAATTTTGACTATTCTACCAGAAATTCAACCTTTGATGTTTATTTACTGATCCCATCCTCTGAGTTAGTAAAAAAATCTGTATTATATTCCGCAAAAAAAAAACTATACAACCATTTACCTTTACAACTTAAATCTGCAGTATCTTTCCCAAGTTCCGTAAAATGACAAAAGCCTATCTATCTAAAGGACGTTAGTGATTAGAGGACCTTTATGTACAAGTACCAAAAGTATTTTTATCCACATATATTTATATATAGATATATTATATAGATTAATACATAGATTATATTATTTGGATATCGTATGAAGCAACTTCAACTTATTAGTTGGTAGGGTTTTATGTCAACCATTTATGTCATCATCATCATTATCATCAACCTTTATGTGTCCACTGCTTGACATAGGTCTCTCTCAGCTCTTTTCATATATCTATGTCTTGTGCGGCATGCATCCAGTTACTGCTAACACGCTTCAGGTCGTCAATCCATCTGGTTGGTGGGCTTCCTCTGCTCCGTAGTGATTCTTGTCTTGGTCTCTACTCGACAATACGATTTACGTAATTTCAGTAAATTGTAATTGTTATTTTCTGACTTTTGTAAGATGTGTCACAAAATTGTACAATTTTCAATGGCAATAAAGCATATTTTTAATTGTCTCACGATTCTTTATCTAACTATCTCTCCCTACGATATAAGATGTAGAAACTCACATCAAGAGACGTGGTCAAAGAACTTGCCTACAATTAACACTAGAAAGACGGAGGTGGTCGTTTTGACCAATTTGCTTTTTCAGCTGAAGGAGATCTTTTCAATTAGTTGAAGGAGATCTTTGTAATTTTTTGACTTTTTATAAACAAAACTGTTCTATACATTGGTAGTCTTTTATTTTAAATTTATTTAAAAATCTTGTTTTACGAAATAATATTCCTAGAAGGACGACAAATGGTCATTTTGTCCGGAATCGATTTATGTGGGTTATGTGGAATTTTGTAGTTATTGTCGGTTTGGCATTTTTGTGCAGTATTAGTCTAAAAGCCGTCGGTGACAGTCTGTTATTAGATTGATTTTCAAAAATGTGGTCAAGTCATGGTCGTTGTCGTACTCAGCAACAAGCTTTGGATTATTTAGCAGAACTAGAACAATTATCTGAAACCGAATCTGACGTTCAAGATATTCTAGAAAATAATGAAGAGAATGCGGAATTTGAAGCAACTAATTTTGGCAGCGATAACAGTGACGATGAAAATTTTCAACCGCCTTCGAGAAGCTCCAGTGATGAGAGCACTGATAACCCCGATAATGAAACCTATGATAATGAAGATCTTCAGAATCCTTTGACATCTATCATTGATACAGAAAGATCTGCTGATGGTACTGTGTGGGAAAAAAACAATCTGAACAATTCTCTTCGATGTAGATCAGCTAAACGAAATATTCTGAAGGACCCGTCTGAACCTACATCATATGCAAAAACAAAAATTATTGTCGGATCTGTTTCAAGTGCTTTTCACTTATTCATTGACGATTATATTTTGAAACACATAAAACGGTGCACAGAAGTTGAAGCTTGTCGACAATTGCTAACTGCAGAGTGACCCTACCTGAAAAAAGGACGAAATGTAACAACTGATAATTTTTTTACTTCCATCCATCTTGCTTAAGAGCTCGAACGAAATAATACAACAATTGTAAGAAGAGTCAATAGAATTCGAAGAGAAATACCAAAATCCTTGAAAATTAAGAAGAGTGAGTTGTTTTCAACAAAAGCTTTCAAGCATAAAAACTGCGTTTTAATTGGTTACCAAGGTAAAGCAAATAAAAACATTATTTTATTTTCAACACGTCACTCGTCAATAGCAGTCGAAGAAGCAGGAAAGAAAAAGCCAGAAATTATAAAATTTTATAATCAAACTAAATTTGGTATTGATGTTGTCGATCAAATGGCAAAGAATTACACGATAAAAGCAAGTTCAAGACGGTGGTCGTTGCAAGTTTTTTATTATGTATTGAATTTGGCTGTAATCAATGCCTGGTCTCTTTACAAAGCTGTCACGGACAAGAAAATTTTACGTCGCAAATTTATTTTGGATCTAGAAGAACTAACTATGGGCCTAACGAACAGAGCTTCATCGGCAAATCAAGAAGACGTGTTGAGTGCATTCAATTCTAGAGAAAAGAGGAAGAGAGAAAGAAAAAAGTGCAAAACATCATCTAGTTGTAACAAAACCGGTGATTTGTGTGACAACTGTAAAAAAAGAATTTGTGGCAAGTGTCCAAGAACAGAAACAATTGTATGTAATCAATGCTTACACTGCATGTAAATAATACTTTTTTATAAACAAAAAGTTTATTATGAATCTTTTATGTATTTTTTCAATAAATTTGTTTCTTAACACATTTTTAGTTAATTGGAACACCCCGAAAGCAAGAAATGGTCAAATTGGCCACTGTCATCCTTTCAGGTAGGTCGCTTCAGCCGTCATTCTAGTGTTAAGATTAGTAAACACCAAACATTGATGACAACTTCGCAATTTGTTTTAGTGGCAGCATAGCTCATTGGCTATGTACAGGTTTTTGTACAGACTATAAACTTTTTAATTTCTATTTTAACTGAGCCACTAGTGTGCTTTGAATAGCACGTAAAGCCGTCGATCCCGGTTACATAAGTAGTCATTAACACTCAAAACTAATCCAGAAGGTTATATTAGTGGATGATGTACAGTAAGTCAATTGGCGACCGGTTATAAAAACCAACGGCTTCCGAAAAAAAAGCAAGAAAACAATACAAAAAGTATATTTCCTAACTGGTATTTTACAATACAACACTGGAAAATTTAAACCATGCAAGCATAGCTTTTACTTGAGCCACCACATCATCTACAATGTTACTATAAATATTCATCGACTAACCAAGATATTTCGCTTAATTCTAATCTTTATTCAACACTATCGACTCTTTGAAACTTAACAAAAGAAATTAAAAATTAACAGCTAGTCTTTCAGTGTACTGCGTGCCTGAAGGAACGAACAATTGAAGTAGAAAAAGTAGCTTCTTTTAGAGGCGAATACTATCTACCTTTATAAAATATTTTTAACAATCTCTTTTTGAGAAATGAATTTCTTGAGTTGAAATTAAAATCATGGATACTTTAATAGTTAGCTGAATGGAAATAATAAAACTCTGATACAAGTATTTCAACTGGGAATATAATAATATCGAAGATATTGAAGTAAGTTTTCAGAAAGTTTAATTTATTTTATATTTAATTTACTATAGTTCTGGTCTATTTGTATTCTATTTAGGAATAGGAATATTGAAAAAGTATTGTAATAGTATTATTGATATTTGCTTTATATAAACTATGTAGGCTTTTTAAAAAAAAACAAAACAGAATTCGAAGTGTTAAGAACATATTTCATAGATAGTACAGAGAAATCAGTTGCCACATACAGTTGAGTCCATGGTTCTTTACCCGTGCGTTATTATTTAAAGCATACGAAATAAGTCGGAAATTTACTTCACGCACTAGCAAGTGGCTACAGCTCCGATCACGCATTATATTATAAAATTTGACGTTATCAAATAAATAGAATGTAAAATATTAGTGTTGCTTTCAAATTTTGGTGCAGAATAACAGCTACATTTGAAGTAGCTTAATAAATTTTGTTAATATCATTCTTCTTAGGGTGCGTGTCCGTTCCGAACGTTGGCGATCATTTCTGGCTATGATGACTTTGTTGGTTGCTATACGGAATAGCTGAGATGAGGTCTTTCTACACCATGCTCACAGGTTAGCAAGCGAGGATTTTTTTCTTTGTCCTGGGGTCTTTTTCCTTCAATTTTATTTTGCAAAATGCATTGGAGTAGTTCATATTTGCCTTGATTTCTCGTTATGTCCCACATACTGCAGCTTACGGCCCTTAACATGTTTACCAAATCCGAGGTTGTGTTCATCCTCCGTTGTACTGCTTCATTGGTGACTTTGTCCATGGTATCTTTAGGATCTTTCTGTATAACCATTGCTCAGAAGCCTGAAGTTTTGATCGAGTTTCCACCTTATATGTCCACGTTTCTACTCCTTATAGAAGCACTGAGTACACGTAACATTTAAGGAGGAGCCGTATTTTTGTTTCTACGGTGAGTTCATGGCTCTTAAATCCAGAGCTCATAGTCAAGAATACACTTTTTGCCTTTTCAATGCGACATATGTAATCTCTTGGGTATTGTCCCACGACTCATTGATTATAGTTCCCAAGTAGTTATACTGTGAGACACGTTTAATTCTACTTTGGTTTACATACAGATTTGCTTTAGTTATGTTTTCCTTGCTGATAATCATTGGCTTGATTTGCAGATATTTATATTCAGTCCATGTGTTCTACTTGTTTTCGTTATTTTTTCCATATTGTTACGAACATGCATTCGACGTAGCCCATATAACGGATGCATCTCGATACGACGATGATCTGTCCTCCTAGAATCTTCCCGAAGTATCGACTGCGTGAGAGATCGACCCGTCAAACAAACGAAATAGAGGTGGACTATTCCAGATTATTCTAGTATATAATAACTTGTATATATAACCACCGCTTTTATGAGTTAAAGTTAGTTGTTAAGATACTCTCGTACTGTAACCTTATAAATAAATATATTTACATAATTTAGACCCGCTCGTTTAATTGAAATACGCTACAATTGGTGTCAGGTGTGAGGTCCTAACAACTAGACGATCACGGCCAACTTGACAACAACCTAGACGCCATTTTCGAAAAGAGAGGAAGCCAAAGATATCGTCACAGATATGAACAAATAAGGTGTATTTGAACCATCAAACAGTCCATGGACATCACCAGTAGTTCTAGTTAAGAAGAAAGATGGTTCAACACGTTTTTGTATTGACTACCGACAGCTCAATGCGGTAACTAAAAAAGATAGTTATCCGTTGCCCAGAATAAACGATACTTTGGAGACACTTTCTGGTTCTCGTTGGTTCTCCACACTCGATCTAAAAAGTGGATATTGGCAAGTAGACATGGAGCCAGCTGATTGGGAAAAAACCGCATTCTCGATAGGATCAGGGCTTTGGCAGTTCACGTTTATGCCCTTTGGTTTATGTAATGCCTCTGCTACATTCGAAAGATTAATGGAGGCAGTTTTAAGAGGTCTGACATGGAAAACATGCCTGGTTTATTTGGATGATGAAATTGTGGTTGGAAGATTCTTCGATGAACATGCCAACAATCTGAAAGAAGTCTTTCAACGATTGCGGGTAGCGAATTTGAGGTTAAGACCGAAGAAATGTCACATGTTTCGACGAGAAGTGAAGTACTTGGGACATATTGTAGCGACTAATGGTGTAACAGCTGATCCTGAAAAACTTGCAACAATTAAGGATTGGCCAGTACTTAGAAAGCCAGAAATTAGAAGTTTTCTTGGTCTATGTACATATTACCGACGTTTTGTCAAAGAATTTGCCAACATTTCCAAGCCATTAATAAAGTTGACAGAAGAAGGCAAAGAATATACATGGAGCGAAGAGTGTCAAAAAGCTTTCGAACAATTACAAATGGCTCTGATCAGTGCACCGATTTTAAGCTACCCTAGACAGGCAAGAAAATTTGTGTTGGATACCGATACCAGCAACAGTGCAATAGGAGCTGTTCTCTCCCAAATCCAAGATGAGCAATAGAAAGTCATCGCTTACTTTAGAAAAGTCTTGTCGAAACCAGATAAAAACTATTGCGTTACCAGGAGAGAATTGCTAGGCGTAGTGAAGGCTTGCGAGCATTTCCATAAATACTTGTATGGTAGAAAGTTTCTTCTTCGCACGGATCACACCGCTCTAAAATAGCTCCTACAATTCCGTAATCCAGAGGGCCAGATGGCAAGATGGTTAGAACGATTACGAGATCAAACACAGGGAAAGAGTTCATTTAAATGCTGATGCCCTTTCGAGACGGCCGTGCAGTGCAAATTGTAATCACTGTCTTAAATTAGAAGAACGACTTTCCCGTGAGACGAACCATCTTCATTAATGATCAATGGCAGCCTTAATAGCTACAAGACGCCCAAGCAGATGATCCATGTATAAAAAGAGTATTGGATTGGATATATCGAGTACGAGTTCTTTCAATTAAAGCTCTTTGATGAGAATCTTTTTTAAATTTAAAGATCAAATCTTTTAATATTGTACTCAAGGATGTTTTACTTGTAGAAACAAAAAATTCTTTAGCCTGCAGATTATTGATCAACGCTTCACGGGTTACATGTTTCTTTAAAAAGTTATTTATTTTAATATATTACTATTATATATATTACTAAGTCCTACTCGAAAGTCTCTATAGAACATTAATTTACTTACTATCCTGGAATATATTATATATGGTTGATTTACTTACTATTCTGGTATATTTTATATAATGGCAATAAAATTGCCATTTTATTGCCCACAAGTAAATTAGTAGTTTTCATATTTAAACGAGGTCTGCTTTTTCCCGGAGAGGTTAAACGGGATTTTTTTTTTCTTTTTCATATATTGTTTACTGTTTTTGTCGCCAATGCAATGTGCAGCTGCTACCCTCTAAAACAAAGTTAAAATAATATCAATATTTTTATTTGAAATTAAAACAAAACAAAAATAAAAAGTTCCATATGATAAATATTTTTTTATGTAATAAAACTGGCAAATAAATAATATTAATAATATACATGCTTTTCATCGTTAAAGGTTTATAATAGTGCACATTTGGAAATTGTACTTTTTGTACCTCTTGAACAATTGACAACGGTCCAACGGTCCGTAATATACTCGATTAAATTTAAAACAAGTTCTTGTGCTTGTGAGGTAAGACTTTTTCCAGGCATAATCTAAAAAAAATAAATAAAATATTTTCTTTTTGTTTCTTCCTTTCACTTTTGCGGAAACTTTAACAAAACCATTTCTTTACTTTGTAAATGAGGTTAACTTTGTATGTAAATTTAGCAAAATAAAATATACTTATTTTGGTAAAACAAAAATCCATATTTAAACTTTAAACACTCTTTATCTTGGAAACTTCAAATATTTGTCTACGATATGTTGGGCAGAATCATTATATTTTAAAGTCTAAAATCTACAACTCAGAGATTGGATATTCTTAATGAATCACCCTGTACAAAAAGTCATAATAAGTATTTATTTTAAATAAATGACTAGACCATTCCTTTACTAAAAGAAAATTTATAAAAAGGAAGAGAAAAACGCACAAGATGGAAGAAAAAGGAAAAATCAAAAAGAGTAAAACACAGAAAAATAGAGATAGTAATAAAGTACTAACCTAACTAAATCTTCTTTTAGCTATAAAATCCTCCATGGGTTGTACTTTCCAGCAATCACATCTAACTTCTGTCTGTATGTGTCTATTTGGTGATATTTCTTACGTTGCTCTCATTTTCCATCTACAATGAAAATGACTTAACAAAGGAAGTCTGAAGATAAAATTAAAAGTAAATATAGGTCTGATTGATTAACTCTTTCAGTTAAAAGTTTGTACGGCTTTTCTAAATATCATGCTACTTTTTAACAAACTCCGAAATCTTCTCTGGCATTTTAATTTCAAAACATTTCAGATCATCTTCAGAAATTGCAAATTAGATCGTCTTTTTCTTCTGGAATCTGATTTCAAATGGTGGAGTGACCTCTCCTCCTGGTAGAACTTTACCCGAAAAAAGTATTTTCATCGAAAAAAAAATAAAAAAAAACTCTGCTAATCTAGTCCTACTTCCAATCGTTCCAAAATTGGTAGCCTCTCAAAAAGATCTCCCTAGCCTCACCTTAGGTAACTAGTATTGAATAAAAACTTACAATTGTCTGGAAGCTCTCTGCTTTTGTAATGCTTGAAAATTTTATCAAGAAACCCAAATAACCTTTTTCTTCAAAATCTTGTAATCAACTCCCCGTATTTTTTCTTTCTTTCATCAACAAACCTGTCGTATTTCCCAACATTTCCTTAAGTAACTCCCTTCGCCAATTACAAACTACATTCCAAGATATATCTCTCCCACTCTTTTTCGATAGAACCTCTATATACACTCAACCTATTAACCGGCCTCGCTTGGCAACAAAATTACTACGTCATACCGACTAATTAGGAATTACCCTATATTAACCATTAAAAACAACTTTCTATATTCTTCCACTAAACAATATAATATTTTAAAATATGACATAAATCAATTTTGTTAAATTAGCCAAGATATATATACCAACACGTGTATTCACCAAACCGTAGTTAAAAGCTAACACCATAATTAAAAATTAATATTTAAAAACAACAGGTTTACATTTATCTATGATGGCATAATATAACACTAAACGAGAGTATTTCATAATATATTCATATTTCACTTGATTAAAAGTGGATGGTGCTATTCGGTAATTTACAACCTATATTAAAATAACTTAGCACATATTTGCGAGTAGTTGTTTCATATATGGCTATTATGACCAAACGCTGTTTATCATTTACATTAGAATTTGTATTTAATTAAGACTACATTAATATTATATTCATAAAATTAATTAATCAATAAATAAATATAGTCATACATTTTCATTTTCGTAAAATAGTTTTATACCTACTTGTACGTTCAGCAATTTGGCTGTCCCATTAACTTAAAGGACAGGCCAATGGTAAACAGCCATCCCAAATCGATTACTGAATGATATGCAGGCGGAACCTCAAACTCGTGGTCGATGTCAAAGAATACCATCCGATAACGTAGCCGTACAACATCGTCATCCTTCATAGACTTGCAGCTTAATATGGGATCGCGCAGCGTATATAAATTGGTGGCGATTAAAGGAAAATAAAACTAATTAAAGATCGCTCCCGAAAATGTAAATATCAACTTTGACCCGGCTGTCGCTAAGCACGGCGCACCAAGGAAAATCAAATTCAAAAAAACTCCTGCGATATGCTTGGACAAACGAAATCAGAAATGTGCTTTATCGATAAACAAGTGGGGTGGTGAAATGAAGAGGTGCTTTTTAAAATAATTTTAATTGAATAATTTTTCGGAATAAAATTTTTGGGAAAATATATCTGCTGCAAAAAAATAATATCATCAGCTCTACTTTGACTTAGATATAACTGGAGATAAGAACAAGATCTACTGTTCTTTCTACCAGGACTTGAATTTTATATCCCAGCAGGACGGTGCAGCATGCCATACAACTAAATCAATATAAAATGGTTTAGAGACAATAACATGTCTTCTCTAACAAGTCCTCTCATGGCTTTCGAACAGTCCGGACCTTAGTTTTATTGAGACATTGTAGCATGAGATGAAACAGAAATTGCGTAATGATCCCCAGAGAACCGCCGCCGATTTGAAGACTAAATTGGGTGAATTATGGGATAGTTTCGAACCTGACTTGTGTAAATCCTTAGTCCAAACAATATCACACAGAATTGCCGCGGTTGCAAAGGCACATGTCGATGTTACCCGATATTAAAGTAGTAATTTCTTGGATTGTCCGAACATTTAGTTGTCACGATGCTAAACAACACTTTCGTTTATTTTGCCGCCAACGCTGTGATTCAAAGTTTATAGACAAAAAACCATTTTAATATTTTGTTATTAATGATAGAGTTTAATGTATTGTTGATTTCGTTCTTTGGTTTAATAAGCAAAGTTGTGAAGATTAACATTTTTAATAAATTTTCGTTTGTCCGAACATTTAGTTGTTAGGGCTCGTATATTTTAGAATGTATGCTTTTCATATACTTGTTGTTATTATTCTGTTGGTTATTTATTCATAACATAACGACAATATGATATGTTATTTAATAATTTATTCACTGGATCATATATTACTCCCGTTATAATATATTTTTTTGCAAAACAAATTAAATTTAGAAAAACTGAAATTTTGTAAAAAAATGAAGTAGTTTTGTTTTCAGCGTATTCGTAAAACCTTTTATTACGTCCTTTTCTTTAACCTATAAACTTTTGTTAGTTAAAGTTATGTTTTTGTGAGCACATAGTTAAAGTTGTTTTCTTTGGCCTAAAACAATATATATATTTAGAGATGGCCATCTTCCACTATAAAAATGTGTATTAAAGCAAGTTATTTTTATAGATTCTTTATGTTCTTAATGCACAGCAGAGTTTTTTGAAGTTATACTTCTATACGCACGCTCGGCGTTGGAAATTTGCAAGGGAGTGAATCTGTGAAACCATTACATATGTAAGATAATGAGTAAGAGAGAGACATAAGATATATTTTCTCTCTTCCTCTCTCGAGAATAAAAATGTTCCTTTTGTATATATACTTAATATTATAAATATATTATATTATAAATAATATTATATGTATATATATATATATATATATATATATATAATATAATATAATATAATATAATATAATATAACATATATTAATATTATTATTTATGTGATATGTTTTGTATTATTTAATAAATGTTCATAATTATTTTAGGCTTTTGTATTTCAAAATAATCACTGTATGACACACAACTGTCAATTTTGAAATCCGTTAGTATCATGTCTAATTGGCAAATCTTTTACGTGTTCGGTTCCGTCGCTGGTGTACGTGAGTTCGAATCCCAATATGAATTTCCTTTTTTATTTTTGAAATATTTGAAAACCTCACCTTAATGTTATTAAATATATGTAATATACGCAAAAATGCTAAATTTTAAAATTAAATGAAAATTTACAACATAATCCGAGTTGTTGGTTTTTTATTTTTATCTTCGTAAAGTAAGTTATGTATATTGGCAGTTTTAAATATTTATGAATATTGCATTTTAATTTGTATTGTATTATTATATTGAATTATGTTGCAGTGTATTGTATTGTAATTTTTATATTAATAACAAAATAAGCAATGAATTTTACTGCAGAGTTTGTGTAAAAATTTTTTTTTGCATTCAACTCCTTTTATACATATATGAAAATATATATTTTTATTAAAATATTGATACAAGCCTTCATTTACTACACTCCTATTACAGGTCAAATGTTTATATACAGCAAACGATGCACCATATACCTATATATCTAATTCTTTTTCTCTTTCTGCTATCTCTTACCTATAGGATTAAATATATAATGATTGTGCAGATTGACTCCCATATAAATTTGTAACGGCGAACGCGTGTATAGAAGTATAACTTCTACCGACAGTCCCACTGGACTGCCACACTCATTTTTTTCTGCTTATTCGCTTTTACGCAACTTGACAAAATTAGCAATATATATTTTAATTAAACTATGTAATATAAATTAAAATTCTTAGACTGATTATAAAATAATTATATATATGTAAAGGGTGATTCATTTAGAGTTACTTTTTTCAACAAGAAAAAACAATGAAAAAAAATTTTATTTGAAAATATTTATTATCTTACAAAAGAACCATTCTCTACAATTACTTCTTAAAGATAATTTCTTTTAAATGTTGGCCATGACTACGGTTAAGTTGCTTCATTCTGAAGTTCTCGATGACTCGTTCCAGCAGTTCGATTGGTATTTCACCAGTCGCTCGAGTAATATTGGTCTCCAATGCCTCAATCGTATCTGGTTTATTCATATAGATTTTAGACTTTAAGTAGCCCCAAAAGAAAGAGTCTAGAGGTGAGATGTCACAGGATCTAGACGGCCAATTCACTGATCCAAAGCGTGAAATAATTTGTTCACCGAATCGTTCTTGCAGTAAAGCCATGCTTTCACGAGCTGTATGGCAAGTGGCGCCATATTGTTGGAACCAAATGTCGCCGTAACCAAGAGCTTCAATTTTAGGTACCAAATAGTCCGTTATGGCCCGATAACGGTTTTCGTTTACAGTAACATTCTGGCCGGCCTCTGTTTTAAAGAAATATGGACCAACGATTCCACCAGCCCATAAACCACACCAAACAGTTGTTTTTTCAGGGTGTAAGGGCAACTCTTGAACCTCTTTAGTTTGTTCATCACTCCCAATACGGGCATTTTGTTTATTAACGTACCCATTAAGTAAAAAATTGGCCTCATCTGAAAACTAATTTTTTCTCGTAAACAGTGGATCTTCTGAAAGCATATCAAGAACCCATCGACTGAAACGGTGACGACTCGAAAGGTCGGCCGGCTTCAGCTCTTGTTAGTGTTATCCAATAATGAAAACTGGGTTTCAAACTTACTAATCGTAAAGCGAATTGTATGTTCGGTAGGCCGATTATGTGGACCATAAATTGCTCTAAGCGCACGAAACACATTTCCCACAGAACTCCCATTTTCAAAATAAAACTTAATAATTTCTAGACGCTGTGTCGGGCTAAGTCTTTCCATCATGAAATGTCAAACATTACTGAACAAAAGCGAAATGTCTGTTTGACAGTATTCCCCACCCACCCCTCCAAATCCCCACCAAAACAAGTACCTCTAAATGAATCACCCTTTATATATAATATATATGTCCAATAAATATCAATATATATGCCCAATCTCGTCAGATCCGTAAAAGCCAAATCCCCAATGAAGACCATGGTGTCTACGAGATACCTTGTTCAAGTTGTCCACGTACTTACATAGAACAAACAAACCGACGAATCTATAACCGTATGTACGAACATTGTATATCTGTAAAACATTTCGATATTACTTCAGCCGTAACCCAACATTATAGTCAGAACGGCCATAAAATAAATTTTGAAAAAGCAAAAGCCATCACACTACTTGTGATGAAGGCTAAGAGGAACTGGCTAAATAATTATTTAGGCTATGGTAAATTTAGGTAAACATTTAGTGTGTTCTAAAATAATCTCTAACAGTTTTTTTAAGTTTATATGAAGGAGCTTTATAAATAGAAACTACAGGTTTTATTGGGTGATCAGTAGACTTAAAATATGCAAATTAGAAATACAAAGATTAGTTTGTATTTTGAGAACGATTTCCGAAGTGGAAATTGAAATGTCAATAAACGTATTTTAACCTTTAATTGTGGCTTATTCCCATTTAAATAGTAATTAATTTAAAATGCCACAAGAAAATAGCTTCAGAACAATATTAATTTACACGGTGTTACAAACAAATATTATAAAATTGGAGATTATTTTAACAAAAGTACCGACACAAGGCTAGTTCGCAATAAATCGATGTATTTTTTCTTTTTTTAAGCATTTTTTAAACTCCTTGCGATAAGAAATAGGATATCTATTTAAAATTCAAATCATTCAATACTCTACTGAAAGGTCGCTAACATTTTTTTTTTCTAATAATAGCATAGTTTGCTTTAATTTTGCTAAAAACAAAAACATATCATATATTGGACTTAAATAATTAAGTGCTTTAATTTATGCTCACAGTATTTTTTACTTAAATGTAAACAGAAAAGACCAAGACCGGTGAAAACCACATCCGGTGAAAAATATCAACCTTCAGTGTCCAAGTGCTTTCAGTCAAGTTCCTAAAAACAAACCGAACAAAAAACTTTTAAGGAATACTTCTGTCGTGTATTAGTATCTTCTAATATACCGCTTTCAAAAGTATCTAATGACAACTTAAGTTCTTTTTTAAAAAAATATTGCAAATAAAACATTCCCAGTGAACGAAGTCTAAAGAGAAATAATGTCAATTTGTTATACTCCTCAGTTATCCACAACATAAAAGCCGAAATAGGTAATAATTACTTTTACATATATGTGGACGAGACCACTGACTCGTCAGGAAGATACATTGTGCACTTATTGATAGGTGTACTTAGCGATGAAACCTTTCCAAAAACGTATTTAATTTCCTGTAAGCAAGTGGAAAAAATCAACGCTCTAACAATATCACGGTTTCTACAAGAAGCATTAGCAAACTTTTTTCTTCCTGCTGCTGTGCCTAAGGATAAATTATTGCTTATTTTATCTGATGCCGCACCATATATGGTGAAAGCAGGACAAAATTTAAAAATATTTTATCCAAACTTAATACATGTCACTTGTCACTAATTAACAGTTTAATAGCGAGCGTCAAAAAGGTATTCCTGTCCAAAGGTTCCACTGCCACCGCAACCCATTTTAACACGTTGGGGAACATGGTTGGAAGCAGCTAATTTCTATGCTGATCGTTTTGTTGATTAAAAAAAAATATTTAACCTTTTAACGGATGACAGTTGCCAATCTTTATTGGAAGCTAAGCTAGCCTTCCAAAATAACATCCTCCAACAGCAACTGTCATTCATAAAATCATTATATTTATTTATAGTTTTATTATTTATAATTAAAAGTGAAACTGGAACAAACCATGAAGTGGAGATATCCACCTTTATCTACCATTTATACCTTAATGCACACGAACACCACGTGCTTTATTATTTATAGTTTTGTCCAGAAAACTATAACTCAATTAGAATACTCCAAATTATCATTGATAGAAAGTACAGTTTTAATTAAAGAATTTGAGTCATTGTGTCATAACGTTAAAGGTACTATTGGAAAGGAAATTTTTCAAAAATTTAAAGTAACCATGAAAAAAATAGTGGTTACCAGGTTCTTTCCAAAGTGGTTCAAGTACTAGCTGGGAAATTTTTCGAACCATTTAATTTACAACCATCTATTATAGTAAATTTGAAAAATGCCCCAGTTAAATCAGTTGATGTCGAAAGAAGTTTTTCTATTTACAAATATATGTATTCAGATAGAAGCCATAAGTTTTTATCAGAAAATTTTGAATATCATTTAATAATCTATTGTTACCATAATTCAAAATAATATTTATATGTTATAATAACTGTATATGTTATGTATTTATAATATTGTAAGTATTTTTGTAAGTATTTTTTATTACATGCATATTTTCTAGATAAATATGCATATTTTGCATACAGTACTGCATATTTTTGAATAAAATACTGCATGTTTATGTGATGCATATCTCATACTTTTTTATTTGCATATTTGCCTAAGGCTAGTGATCAGGTTTGTATAGTTTAATAAGACTTAAGCAATTAAGGAGGTTGCGAAATCATAATAGTGAGGTTTTTGTGTTCTATTAAATTAAACGATGATTTTGAATTTTCTTATGTCAGTTTAATTTGTTTTTGGTGCTTTTTCCTTGGATTCCCAACTTGAATACTTTTGGATTCTCAAAATTCTGAAGTTAGAATCTAAGATCTCAAATTCTGAACGACACACCTTAACATAAACAGCTATGATATCTCGTTTTCCATACTGATTTTTTTCTCATTTTTCAGTTACGTAGTCTTTTAGTGGTGAGAATTAAAGTAGATAATATAATAAATAAAAAATTTAGTACACCATGTAAAAAACTAAATAATATAATTTGCAATAGCAAAAACTCAATATTCATTACCTATACAATAATTTTACATAGCGTTAAACAAAACTGGCAACAATATCGAAAAAAGTGTCATTGCAAAATATATTACCGATGTGTATAGTAAACTGAAAAGTCCTGTGACAAATAAAATCAAACAGCTATTTCAATTAAGAATAAATTAATAGAAAACAACACACTGTTTACAAAAGCAGATAAAGGTAACACTACTATATTGCTATAAATAAAAATGAATATAGTAAAAAAAAAACAATAGAATTTTTATATGATCAAAATATTAAAACCATAAACAATGATTCGATGGAAAAGTATGAAACACAAAGTAAAAAGGCGTTAGAAAATTTAAAATCAATATTAAATTCAATAGAACAGAAATACCTCAATATTAGGAACCCACAACTTCCTAAATTATACTCTTTTATTAAACTATACAAACTTGATCACCCAATAAGACCTGTTATTTCTTTTTACACAGCTCCGTCGTATAACTTTGAAAAAACTGTTAGAAATTATTTTTATAACACACTAAATTTGTACCTAAATTTACCGTAAAAAAAGAATAGAACTGGTTAATAAAATTTTGAGTTACCTAACAACTCCAGGTAACATTCTCCAGGAACTCCTCAAAAACCCGCAAACGGTAGAAAGGTTTCAAAACTATATTCAAACTAAATACATAACTAAAGAGAATCTAACAATTAGTGAACAATGGGAAATGTGTAAAAATTACAATAAAGACGCAGCAAATAACATTTTAGGGCCGCAAAGACCACCACCACGCAATGAGTGGTTCGATGCTGAGTGCGAGGACATTACAAGAAGAAAGAACAATGCATATAAACTGATGCAGCAAAGAAGAACCCGAGAAAAAGAACAAAAATATAAAGATCTCAGAAGAGAAGAGAAGTACATCTATCGGAGGAAAAAGCGAACTTATGAAAATAGAATATTGGAAGAACTTGAGGCATTAAAAAAGGAAAATCAAACAAGAAAATTCTATAAAAAGTTAAATAAAGCAAGAAAAGAATTTAAACCAAGGATCGGACTATGTAAGGATAAGGAGGGGCATATACTCAATACAAAACAAGAAGTATTGAAAAGGTGGGTGGAACACTATAAAGAACTGCTTACTATCGAAGTAGAAGATCCCAATCAACCACCCCCAGGAGCAAACAATAATACACCATTGGAGCCTCCATCAATTCAGGAAGTACGGGATGCAATAAAACACCTAAAAAATAATAAATCTCCAGGAAGTGATGGTATACCCGCGGAACTTATGAAATGTGGAGGTGCTACTCTGACTAATCATATATATAAAATCATACTGAGAGCCTGGAATGAGGAACAAATCCCAGAAGAGTGGTGTATTGGGATCGTTTGCCCGCTACACAAAAAGGGCGATGAATTAGAATGTAGAAACTATAGGGGAATAACCCTCCTTAATACAGCATACAAAATATTTTCGAGTATTTTATATGGTCGCCTGAGTGAATATTCAGAGGAGCTTCTTGGCGAATATCAAAGTGGTTTTAGGCCTGGTCGATCAACAACAGACCAGATCTTTGTGCTAAGGCAAATACTGGAAAAAACCAATGAATTTAATATCGATACATACCATCTTTTCGTAGGTTTTAAATCGGCCTATGATAGTGTCCTAAGAAATAAATTGTATGAAGCCATGGATGAATTCCACATCCCCGATAAATTGATACGATTGGTTAAGGCTACAATGCGTAAAGTTGTTTGCAAAGTCGAAATACAGGGCGAACAATCACAGGCATTTGAAACGCATGTTGTGCTGCGAAAGGGAGATGCGCTGGCGTGTCTCCTTTTCAACATAGCTTTGGAAAAGGCGGTCAGGGATGCCCAAATAGACAGCAGAGGAAACATTTTTAATAAATCATCCTAAATTTTGGCATATGCAGATGATGTTGATCTAGTTGCCCGCACAACACACAAGCTAGAAGAAATGTATACCACCTTGTTACACGCCTCAAAAAATATGGGCCTGCAAGTAAATGAAAATAAAACTAAGATAATGGCATCAACACCCAACAATAGAGCCAGAAACATCGGCCACCAATTCACGGTTGATAATTCTACCTTTGAAGTGGTGGACAAATTCACATACTTAGGTTCCCTGATCACCAAGGAGAACGTCATGACGGAAGAAATCAAGCGAAGAATAATCCTAGCAAACAAATGCTATTTTGGACTAAGTAGACATATGAGAAGCAGAAACTTAAGCAAAAAAACAAAAATAACCATATACAAAACCCTTTTACAACTAGTGTTGACATATGGGTCGGAGGCATGGACCATTTCCAAGGCAGATGAAAATCTCCTGCTTATATTTGAACGCAGGATCCTGAGAAGAATATTTGGTGGCATCTGTGAAAATGGTGTTTGGAGAAGGAGGTACAACTACGAGATATATCACAGATATAAACATATATTTGGTGGTAAAGACGTAGTATCCTTTATAAAAATAGGAAGACTAAGATGGGTAGGACATCTGGCAAGATCACAGCAGAACAACCCTCCTAGAAGAATCCTTATGTCACAACCTGTGGGAAGTAGAAAAAGGGGTAGACCCAAACTCAGATGGAGGGATGGTGTAGATGAGGATGGTAGACAAATAGGCGCAGCAAACTGGCAACAGTTGGCAATGGATAGAACTGACTGGCGTAATAGACTTGGGAAGGTCGAGGCTCTTTTATAGGGCTGTAGCACCAATGATGATGATGATAACAACTCCAGGTTAATTTCATTTGGCGTAAAAAATCGATTTCCTAGTATTCCTCCTACAGAAACTTTTGGTCTGGTAAAAAACTTTTTGAACCATAATGTTACAAATCCAAACATTACATCTTCATTCATAGAGATACGTAGACGATGTTCTGGTATATTTTACAGGAACTAACAGGCAACTTGACCAATTCTTATCGTACATTAATTCACTTCATAGTTATATTGAATTTAGGTACAATAGAAACAGAACACAATCAATCCATAAATTTTCTAGATATAAAAATTATTAGACTTTAAACAAACATGAGTTCTATGTATTTCATAAACCTACCCATACTGACACGACTATACACAATTTATCCTCTCATCCTACGCAACATAAATTGGCAACCTACCATAGCATGTTACAGAGATTAGTACAAATTCTCATGTCAAAAACAATTTCGAGATAAAATTGAATATTCTTTGAAACAAATAACAGTAAACAATGGGTACAACGAACAAACAATACATAAAATTTTAAATCAAAAACAAATAAGAAAGCCCTGAAGTTAGTATTTCCAGTACCAGATTCTTCTTCTGCTCGATTACATATACAGACAAGATATCAACAAAAACAGCCCAAAAACGTACATCGGTCAAACTGGTAGACCTTTTAACAAACGTATAGCAGAGCACAAAAGGAATTTTAATAATAGTTCGCAGTTCACCTTTTATAGCGTAATTATTCTTTTAATGACCAATTTCAAATTCTTCACATAATAAAGGCCTTCAGCTATCTTATTAGAATCTATGGAAATTATCAAATTAAAAAATAGAGACATAATTTTGAATGACCAGCTTGGGACAAACAGTTCTCTCTTCCTCTATTTATTCAGTTAAAGACTATTAGTTCAGTTAAAAAGTGTAAACTGATGCCAAAAACAAATCACTTGAGAAAGACACTCTGTTGAAACAGTTATAATAATAATAAATTTTGTGAAAGTTTTAAAAACAATTGTTTTTAGTGTTTTATTGTTACATTAATTTTAGTTTTTTAACTATCAGCAGTCTTGAAAAATATTTAACAGTTATACTACATATATAACTGTTCTTTTAAAAAGTTCACCTCTGATAGTGACAGGTCTTTGAAAGTTATACGTCTTGTTTCAGATTCCCGAGGGAACAACAGACTCTCCCCAATCACTTCTATTTCACGGATTACGAGAGGCACAACGCTGAGATTGCTGCATTCCACTTAGACAGGTATACATTTATTTTTAATATAGGAATTCATACCGGAGCTAGCCATTATTTTAAATTAAAACTCTTTAAAACAGTCATTTTTCTCATTCTTCCTTTTTATTTGTGTTAAGTTTACTGTAGTGCGGATGTAAAAGAGTATAGTTCATGCATTTTTAATGCGGTATTAATCAATAGATTAGAAAAAGATATATAAAGGTACTTAAAAAAATGCTTAACTCACATAAAGTAGGCTTGACAAAACTAACAGCTTAATTATTTATACTCAAAATTGATTTTCATGTATCCAAACTCACTTAAACCACAACATAAACATCAAAAAAGGAATTATCAAATGATTATTATGATAGAACCCAAAACATCTCCGCCAATGAAAATGCATTTTAGAAATAAAAACCTGCTGACCAAGGTTTTGACTAAAAATGACTATCTAGTGCCATTTATAAACAAGGAATTTCACAAGATTGAAGAAATAAAACAACAAAACAACACAAGCAATGTAGAACCACTCACAAGAAGGGATTCAAAGATGACAACAATACCATATGTAAAGGGCTTATTAGAAAAATTGAAAAAGGATAGGAAATAATTAGGAACTAATAAGAAAGTACTAAGGAGTGTCAACAAAAAATAGCGAATTGTTAAAGACTGTTAAACACCGAAAAATGTCTTATCTAGCACATATAGTGGACGAAATCGATATAGATTACTACAACTGATCCTGTTTTTATCAACTTGTTTGTTCTGCATAATAACATTTGGTCTATAAGCCGAACTTAACTGAGTCATTATATTCGATTTTCCAAGCACAGAGAAACTAAAAATATTATTTATATCCATAAGGACACTAGTGTAGCTGGCTGGATACCATGTAAGTATTACAAAAAATTTAGTTAAAAATTCGTTTATAGAAGGTATATAGAATTATCAGAAACATTTACTACAATCAAACGGCCAAAATCAAAATAGAAGACCAGTTAACTGATAAAATTGCAATAGAACGTGGAGTACAACAAGGCTGAATTTGTCTCCATTAATGTTCAATATTTATTCTGAATAGGTATTTAAGGAAGCTTTAGATGGTTGTGCGAAAGTAATACTAATAAACGATGAATGGTTGAATAACATAAGATATGCAGATGACACTATAGTTTTTGCCGATAATCTGAATGACTTACAGATATTAACAAATCGCATAACATCAGTCAGCAACAGATACGGACTAGCTCTTAACATAAAGAAAACCAAATTTATGACAATTAGTAAAAAACCAATACTAAACGCTCAACTTACAATCAACCAACAGAATATCGAAAGAGTCGAGAAATATACATATCTAGGCACCAATTTAAATAGCCAATGGGGCCACTCAACAGAAATTAAACAGCGAATAATAAAAGCAAAAGCAGCATTCGTTAGAATGAGAACCATTTTTAACAGTCGAGACATATCATTAAAAACAAAATGCCGTCTATGCTACATATTCATAGTTCTGCTCTACGGAATGGAAGCGTGGACACTGACTGTTACATCTATGAATCGGCTCGAAACTTTCGAAATGTGGTGTTATAGGCGCATCTTACGTATATCCTGGGTTGACAGAGTTACTAATGTGGAGGTCCTGCGGAGAATGGGGAAAGAATGTGAAATTCTCATGACCGTCAAAACTAAAAAGTTGGAATATCTAGGACACGAATTGAGAAATCAAGGACGTTACGGCCTTCTCCAGCTGACTCTCCAGATGAAGGTAAATGGTAAGAGAGGACCGGAAAGAAGACGCATTTTCTGGCTTTAACATTTACGAAAGTGGTATAACACGACTACCACTGAACTGTTCCGCGCTGCAATAAACAAAGTAAAGATAGCCGTGATGATCGCCAACATCCGGAACGGATAGGCACTTTAAGAAGAAGTAAAAGGTATATATTAAAACACCCTATCGGGCTACATCACAAAACGTTTTCGGAATTATTATTCCAGCATCAGTGCTATCTTAAAGTATAACCGTTTTAATTAAAGAAACCATGCAATTTAAAATTTTAACCAAGGTTAATACAAAAATTTGGTTAATACTTACTGGATGTGCATGTTTTGAGCCACTAAATACTTGGGTAAAAACTCTTTAAATGTTGCTAAATTAAATTTTAGTTACATTATTTGATTTTATATACGAGGATGTTTAAGTTACAACAGGAATGGATAACATGGCAACGTAAGACTCCACTGGAGGTTGCTAGTCCTGAGACAAAGTGTCTACGATACGAGGACTTGTTGATAGCAACTGAATAAAATGACAATATTGACATGTAAGGACGCAAGTCGGAACAAAGCAGTCAATGTAAGTTTAGGTATTTGTCTACATATGATAGTAACCAGCAATATTTAAAATTGAATAAGTTAAAATTATAATAATAATAACGATAGGGTATTTTAATATACAAGGTGGTCCTTAAGTAATTGTACAAAAAGAAACAGTAGATTATACACTTTAAAATATTACGATTTAAGCCAAATTGCTTTAATAAACTGTTGATATTAAGAAAGATACAGGGTGTTAAAATGCAAAATTAAAATTTTATTTTTTACTATAACTTTCATGTTTGTAAACATTTATATATAAAAATTTACAACTGGGTACTTTTAAATATGAGAAATTATAATTTACTGCATACTTTGATGTAACTGATAGAGGGCGTCACTTATGCCACATATGCGGTATAAATTTGCACTTAACTTTTTTGTTATTTAAGTTACCTGTATTTGGGATAAAAAATATTAAAGATATATTATTTTAACAAAAAAAAAGGTATACTAGTTAATAACTTCAAACTCAACAATTTTTGAGATAATCGCATTTTAAAAATCAGCTGCATAATTCTGATTCAAGGCTAATTACTCCAGGCAACGAAGAAAAATAGACAAAAACATTAATACTTCTGAATTTTGGTATAAAATACCTTTAACTAAAGTTAATAGTTAACGAAATATTAAATAAAATAAATATATCAGCAGAATACTTAATAAAATGATTTGACAAAATAACAAAATAATAGGATTTTACATCAAACATTTTACGCTTTATGTTAAATTAAAGTCATAATCAAAATATTTTGTTTACAAACAAAATTAAGAAATAGTTAAACTAAATAACATAACTTTTTGTCAAAGTAAGTGTTCGATATTCCCACCATTTTCTTTAATTCATTTGTCAATATATTCGATAAAAGATCGTCTCATATTAAATACCATCATTGGTTCTAAAGAAACTGCTGCAGTATTTATTGCTTCCCATAGTTGGTTGCGAATGTTTATGGGATTCTTATAGACACGTTGTTTTAATGCGCCCCATACACCAAAATCAAGCGGATTAAATTCGGGGCTACGTGGTGGCTATAATGTATAATGGATAAATATATTACTTTGGATACATATCCAAATCTTATGGTATATTATGAAACTACATCATATTTGCCACAGAAGTTAAATAATATTAAACTGTAATGTATCTAGTTCATTGGTTACTCATGTACACACGGAATAACCTAGCGATGACATTAAATGATTACGTTACAGCTTACGAGTAACTATAATTACATCTCGAACAAATGGACTATTATGATTAACTAACGAACTAATATTATGCTGAACTAAATTGCCTGTGTGTTTACTATGTTTATAACAATATCGGTTACTAGGACAAGGATGATGTTTTTGTAAAAATGCTGAGTCTTTTAGGTTAGATTGTCCTAAAAAATATATAATATATATAAATATTTGTCCTAAAAAAATGGGTAAACAATTTACGTAATGACAATAAGTATTCTTTTTGGATTTTTTATGAATTAAATAATTATATCAATATCTCACCACATTGATAAGGAATATGACTAGCACGACCAATCCAACCTTCAGAAAAGTTGTATTTAAGTATGTTCTAACTGCCTTCTCTCTAGAATGTGGTGGTGTACCATCTTGCATAAACCACATATTTTGGGTTTTTAGCATTTTACAGTAGAAGAAAAGTAATACAACGCCATTATAGAAACTTAAGAAGCGATAGCAAAGGGAAATTGTAAACATGATGACGGCCAACGTCTGAATACGGACACGGCACCTAATGAAGAAGATGAAATATCTTTTCTCCAATAAGACATTTAGTGCCCAAAACAAAGCATTTTTTGATGTTACATTTATTATCATCTTTGAGTTGTTTTAATAAGAATAAAGGAAGGCTAGCCAAGAACTATGCAATAGAGGACAAACATGATATTATCATAAGTGATATCGACAGAGTGTTGAAAACATGGAAAAACTATTGTTCAGAGCTTTACAGGGAAGAACACGTAAATCTAGGCCACACTTCAGCCCTCGAAAACATCGCATACAACCCTGAACCTGAAATTCTGCTGTCCGAGATTGAAGAAGCTGTAACTCACCTCAAGAAGAATAAATCCCCTGGCTGCGATGATATCACGGGAGAGCTCCTTCAGAACATGGGAGACAAAGGATGTTACATAATGTGAAAACTTTGTAATAAAATTTGGAGATGCGGAAAGTGGCCCAGAGAATGGCGCACATCATTGTGCATACCAATCCATAAAAAAAGAACAACTACAAAGTGTAGTAATTATCGTACCATCTCACTGATTTCCCATCCAAGCAAAATATTACTAAGAATCACTAAACGCCGTTTGCAACAATACTTAGACAAACAAATTCCCCAAGAACAAGCAGGCTTTGTCAAAGGGAAGGGTACGAGAGAGCAAATCCTTAATATGCGGCAGCTCATAGAAAAGGCCCGCGAATTTAAAATTTCAATAATAATCTGTTTTCTAGACTACCAAAAGGCATTTGATTGTGTGAAGTGGGAAGCTCTCTGGACAGTTCTTCATGAGATGGGAGTTCCAGATCATTTGGCAATATTAATTAAAAACTTATACGAAGATAACTCGAAGATAATACGAAGTTAAAATAAGAATTGAAAACCAGCAATCTGATACCTTCAAAACCAGCAGAGGTGTACGACAAGGATGCATACTATCTCCAGACCTGTTCAATTTATATGGAGAATACATAATGAGGAACGCACTCGATGGATGGAGAGGCGGCATCTCCATTGCAGGAAAAAAGATCTCAAACTTAAGATTCGCAGACGATACAACACTGATAGCAACATCTGAAGAGGAGATGTCGAGACTGATAAAGAGAGTAGAAACCGAAAGCAATAAGTGTGGGCTCAAGATTAATAATCAGAAAACAAAAATCATGATTGTGGACCACGCGAATATCCTCCAAACAACAGGCGCCCTAAATCAATTCGAGAAAGTAGACGAGTTCACGTATCTAGGATCTTCCTTAAGCAATACAGCCTTCTCCATACGGAAATTCGCAGAAGAATAGGGATGGCCAAGAACGCGACTGTCAAAAATATGGAAGGACCGCTCTTTATCCAAAAAACTCAAAATGAGACTGGTACGGACACACATTTTTTCAATCTTCAGTTACGGTGCCGAAACATGGACAATAAAATCAGAGGATAGGAAAAGGATTGACGCATTCGAAATGTGGTGCTGGGGACGAATGCTACGCGTCTCGTGGACGGAGCACAGATCCAATCAGTCGATTCTCGAAGAGCTAAACATTCAGACCAGACTCTCCTCTCGGTGTCTTGCAAATGTTTTAAAGTTTTTTGGCCACATTGCGAGAAGAGACAATGACAACTTAGAAAGACTATTGTGTGCGGAAACGTAGAAGGACGTAGAGGCAGAGGACGCTCACCTATCCGATGGTCAGATCAAGTACAGAAAGCCACTGGAGAGACGTTTTCCGAGTCCATAAGAGCAGCCCAAAATCGCAAGAGATGGAGAGAATTGACAGCCCGCATTGTAGGAAATCACGATCCTCAGCAATGAGGAAACGACAAGAGAGAGATGAATGATGCTTATCTACAGGTATTCAGTGCTTTACCGGACAAATATCAAACTAAGAATTATTATGCAGCTGACTTATAATATGCCTTTATCTCGAAAACGGTTGAATTTTCTGATTACTAACAAGTATACCTTTTCTTTGTAAAAATAATGTATCTTTAATATTTTTTAACACAAATAGAGCTAACTTAAAGAGCAAAAAAGTAAAGCGTAAATTTATGCCATACATATGGCATATGTGGCGCCCTCTATTAGTTACATTAAAGTAAGTATAAAATTATAATTTATCCTACTTAAAAGTATCCAATTGTAAATTTTTGTCCAAAAATATTTACAAAGTAAAAGTTATAGCGAAAAATAAAATTTTAAATTTCCACTTTAACACCTTGTATCTTTCTTAATATCAACATTTTATTGAAGCAAGTTGGCTTGAATTTTAATATTTTAAAGTGCAGAATCTACAGTTTCTGTTTGTAAAATTACTTAAGGACCACCCTGTATACCTTTTCTAAAGGAATTTTTAAATAAATTTTTTATTATTTATATGTTCCTTGCTGTTTTCATGAGTTTCTATTTTCTCGTAAATATGCACTAAATCAATGATACCATGTTTTTCCATGTAGAATTGTCCCCAAACAAAACACACACGAAACAGAAAAATGCATTTTGTTGATCACATCCACAAATCCAGCTATTTTTTAAATATATATTTCTATTAAACTTCCTTACACGACTTTTAAAATTTGAGGATATAAATGTTGAAACTTTCTGCGTAATTATTCTATTCAAATCTGAAAGAGGTCTACCAAGTTCCTTGCTAATTTTGTTTATTTTTTCTCAACACTAAACAGTAAAATTTAAACAGCGCCAACAGTTCGATTTCCCAGTCGAACACTTTAAACGAAACTTAAACTTTATAAATATGCAAAAATCATTCACTCGGGCCGAAGTTTGTCTGGCTCCGAAACATTTCATTTTTCATATCGATACACCGTCCGTAAGCTGACCGCGTCCAATCTTTTCCCATGCGTTTGAAGTCAAATTTCAAGTCATTCTGAAATGGAATCGGGTAGTCAACTCGCTTAAATTATTTGATTTTTTTTTCGTGAAAATTAAATTACGTAATAATAAATAATTTATGTAGATAATGCATTGATTTAAAAAAAGCATAGTGATAACAAAAGTATTTTTAGTGTTAAATATATTTTCCGATCAATATATTTATCAGAGCCAGTGCCATGGCCCCGTGGCCCTTTAGGGCTAGCCGCCACTGCTATCAACAATATTCAAACGGAGTATACTTACTAACGTATACTTACAGAAGGTGTCATAATTTTAGTATCTTCTTACTCTTATAATTGTTAAATGATAGATTTTGTAGAATTAAAATATAATTCTGTATAATTAGAATTTGCTTTTATGAACCTTATTATTTTATATTTAAATAATGATATATTAATACATGACCAATTGTAAGGTATTATCAAGTAGACTGTTTTGTACAGATCAAACTTTTCATATTTATTTAGGTTTTAATAAAATCTCATTAACTATCATAATATTGTCCCCGCTAATTAAAGAAAATATTCAGTATAAATTTCGTGTAAACTTTTACGTGTTTCAATATACAAAGAGCATACAGATAAACTTTTTTAATAAAGTGTTGGTAAGCAGCTCTATGTACTTTCCAATTTCCTTAACAACTCCATCCGGTTATGTTATTTTCTTTTAAAAGTTTCTCATGTAGTATATCTATCTCTATTAGGGCAACCAAGAGACACGAAAACTCGCGACTACTTAGTTGCATCAAGAGCGTGCGTTCCAGTGGCTCTTTATAAAGTTATCTAGTTCTTCTAGCTCGCCTGAAATTGCTGTTCCCAACTTAGGATGACGGCTGTAATTTTCAACATTGTCAACGTTACGATAGCGAGGCAGAACACTTACTCAACCCGCATAAACATGTCTTTTTATTTAACTTGTAGTTCGCTCTTATGGTGAATGTTGTCTCTGCTTGGAAAGTTGTTCGAAAAACAAGATGGGGAGTACGTGTGGATCATTGGAACTCGGTTTAACGGGCGACTTGTAATCAGTTGATATTTCAAATACATTAAAAGAGTGTCTGGAAAACATTTAATTTAAATTATAGTCTGACTGAGTTAGCAATTTTCTCATGAAAATATAGTTTGATTTTTTAATTGGATTTTAGACAGAAATTTTTCGTTTCAGATGGACAGAAATATGTTTTATTAATGTTTGCAGTATTTATTGAGATGTATCTAAATATACACTTTATATAGTAAAATATATTGTTATCAATCAGAATTAGAAAATGGTGAAAACTGCCACAAAATATATAGTCTAGAAAAAAAGAAATATAAAATATATATCAACTGTTTAAGTACATTTTTATCATGTTATTTAAATCCAATGCGCCATGTTTTAACGTTTTTCTCTACATGAGTGGCCCCTTTTATTGGTTATAAACAAAAGTACCTGTTAAATTATTATTATTTTTGAAGTTATACTTCTATACGCGCGCTCCACGTTGGAAATTTGTATGGGAGTGAATCTGTGAAATCATTACATATGTAAGATAATGAGTAAGAGAGAGACAGAAGATATATTTTCTCTCTCTTCCTCTCTCGAATATAAAAATGTTCACTTTGTATATATAATTTAATATTATATATATATATATATTATATAAAGATATATATATATATATATATATATATATATATATATACATATAATAAAATATTTATTAATATTATTATTTATGTGATATGTTTTGTATTATTTATTTAATGTTCATAATTATATTATTCTTTTGTATTTCAAAATAATAATCTCAATAAATCACTGTATGATCCAGAACTGTCAATTTTCAAATACATTTCTGTCATGTACTCGGTAGTGTAGTAGTCAGTATCCCCGCCTGTCACGCGGGAGACTGGGGTTCGATTCCCAGTCGGGGAGGGCTTTTTTATTAATATTATTACATTATTATCATTTTTAAATACTTATGGATATTGCATTTTAATTTGTATTGTATTATTATATTAATAACAAAATAAACAATGAATTTTACTGCAGAGTATGTGTAAAAAAATTTTGCATTCAACTCCTTTCATACATATATGAAATTTAAAAAATACATTTTCATCAAAATATTGATTCAATTCTCTTTCTGCTATGTCTTACCTATAGAATTACATATGTAATGATTGTGCAGATTGACTCCCAAATAAATTTGTAACGGCGAATGCGTAAATGGGCTCCGCTGCAATGGCATTGACATAAACAGTATTGGCTACGTAATATTGACTTGTAACTATTATTTTTTATAATTAATCGCTTAGTTTTAAATTATGGATTACAAAAACAAAAAGTAATAAATATTCTGTAAACTAACTGAATGTCTTTCAATAAACTAAGTAGATTATGTCTTTTAATATTTTTCTTAGGTTTATATTAAGTTCTTTCGCTGGTATACCGACGACACACTTCTACTAATTAAGAAAATAAAAAAATAAGCCATATATGGCTTCCTATGCAATAAACCTTCTTCTTCTTCTTCTAACGGCGCTATAACCCTTTGTGAGTCTTGGCCTGCTTAACAATGTTCTTCCATTCTGCCCTGTCGGATACTCCTACTCAATTCCTATCCTCACCTCCAAGAAGTGTGATCTTGATCACACGGGTGAACCCCGGTAAACCTGAGCAACCCTATTGGAGATTGGGTAACCAACCCCAATGGAAGGTAGGGTCAGGGCGGACGAGGAAGGGAGAAAGCATAGCTTGTTCAGAAGCTATAGCCAGCAGCCCTGGCACTGGACTCGGGTGCAATAGGCCGATAACATGTTCACCTTAAACTCAGCTATCACGGATGCTACGAACAATGAACTAACCGGACGGACCAACGCTACGGAGTAAGGACTTAATGATGGATGTGCGACTGGAAACCTGGAATGTCCAAACCATGCCTCAGGCAGGCCAAAATGAAAAGTATTGCACAGGAACTATTGAAGTACGAAGTAAACATGCAATAAGCCTAAAATGTACAAAAATAGACAGGTCCAAATATGGCTTCTTTTGCACTTAAACTAGTTATTGTTTTTAGGAGTAAAATTTTAAGAACCAATTTCTATCTTTGTTTAAACATAAAAATATTTTAAAATAAAATATAATTTAGTACATCTAACAAACGATCTACATTTACAGTCATTATAGCACAATAATCTTGTATCGTTGCACTGGGGAAAGTGGCCAATGGCGTCTATACGAACTTCATTGTTTGGATAATCTTGATGCAAAGTAAGCCGCTTTTTGGATTTTAGAGTTTCTGCTTCAGTTTTGGAACTGCTTGGTGAATTAACATTTGATAATGGCCGACCCCTTTTCTTTAGCAAACTATTCTTGTCCAACTTGCATAAATTTTCTGCAATATATTGTTTGAAGTCAAATAATGGCATATAATTTACACTCTTTTGGATCCATGCATTCGCAATGCACATGTCCAACAGGTGAATATTTTCTTGTACTATTTTTTTGAACGTAACTGAATCCTATATAGTGTTCACATATTTAGAACTGCGATATAAAACCTTTGGGGATCCATTTCTGAAAATAAATAATATCTACATAAATTACTCTTAAAATGCATACAAAGCCATATATGGCTTCGACAAAATCTGTATATTTTTTACGATAATGCATAAGAAGCCATATATGGATGATCACTAAATGTCGTTTTCTCTGAAAACCCCAAGTAAATAATCACTAAATATCATCTAACTTATAAAGAACAAACACCAATTAGACATGAAATAATAAAAAAATTGATTACTTACTTGTAAAACGCCGATGTTTGAAGATACATTTTTTACTTGTTCCAAAAAATCGCAATGCACAGCACTTTGAATCTAAAATGATTGGGTTGACTTGTCTAGCAGAGTTGCCAGATTTTAAAAATATATAGAGGTTTCCAAACAAATGTACGGTTCACGTTATGCTATGCCTGCGTAGATGCTGAACTTTAAACGTACAAAAAAAAATAGTAAACTACCGAATCCATATATGGATTTCCATGAGGTAGAGGTAGAGTATTTATGTATATATCGGGTGTTCTTCTTCTTGTTCTTTCTCAGCTTTTTCTGTTTCAGGGGTCGCTGTTCCTTACTTTTTTTCGCTATTTAGTTCTGTCCATCGTGTCTTCTTCACCTAAACCTTTCTCTCCCAAGTCCTTCCATATTCTCCTCGGTTTTCCTTTACCTCCCTTTCCATCTACTTCTAACAGCTCTATCTTTCAACCCACGTAATCTTCATTTCTAGGTTTGACGTAACCAAACCATTGCAGTCTTTGTTCTTGAATCTTTTTTGAAACTGTGGTTACTCCGGCTTT
This sequence comes from Diabrotica undecimpunctata, assembly GCF_040954645.1. Lineage (NCBI taxonomy): Eukaryota > Metazoa > Arthropoda > Insecta > Coleoptera > Chrysomelidae > Diabrotica > Diabrotica undecimpunctata. Next base: position 114,527,337 of record NC_092805.1, on the reverse strand, counting down.
TTCCCTAACCAAGTCGTTCCTGATCCTGTTCCGTCTAGTCTTACCCCACATCCACCATAATATTTTTAATTCAGATACCTTCATCTTCTTTTTCTTGATCTTCTTTACAGGTCATACTTTACCATCGTGCACCAACGCAAGTCTCACGATATATATCTTTGTCCAAATTTTTCGATTAAAGAGTACCACGCTGAATCGCCTCAAGTTAGGAACTCAAAGAGTATTATCATCGATTGACAGAATCTAAATCATCTCCGGTATACTAGTGACAACAACTATAACAAGTAACACAGAGAATGGGTTTAAAGATAAACTATGGGAAACAAAAATGATGACGAATCTCGTCCCCAATGAGTTAATAGAAATCGAGAAATCACGGTGGCTCATACAATCAAATTTGTATGAGCCACGAAATATTATTAAGCGCATGGCAACCAAACATATAAGCTACTTAGCAGAATAAGTTTGGGTTGGGCTACATTCGAAAATATGAGAGACCTGTTTAAAACAAATGTCCAAATCCGTTTAATGCTTTCAACCAGTGCATTCTAACAGTCCTTTTATACGCAGCAGAAACCTTCATCATCATCATTAGCCGTTTTGGGTCCACTTCTAGACATATGCCTCCCGCAAATAATTCCATTGCATCCGATCCTGGGTACCTTAAATCCAGTTGTGAATGATGCGCTTGATATCTTTCGACCACCTTGTTGAAGAACGTCCTTAATTACGATAAGCATCGTGTCCAGGTCTCTGACTCTGGTAACATGTTCTGCCCAGTTTTATTTTAGCGTTGTAATTGTTTTAACTGAGTCCGTAGCAACAGTTTTTGTCCTAACTATTTAATTTGAAAATCTGTCTCTGACGGATATATTCAATATTGACACTTTAATCTTATTGATTACTTTTCTGTAAGGGTCAATGTTTATGCTCCATAAGTTAGAACTGGTAGTACACATTAATTAAAAATCTTACTTTTCAAGCACATGGAAGTATCTGAAAATGTATTCTCCTGTTTTCTTGGAATCGAATCGATTATCGAATCGAATATCGAATCAAATCAAATCAAATCGATTATGGAATCAAATCAAGTCGAATCGATTATCGAATCGATTGTCGAAGCTCTTATCGTAACAGTTATAGAATCGATTATCGAATCAAATCAAATTAAATCAAAGTATTGCAAAAAGCATGAAATATTTAAAAATATATAGTAAATGGTAATATATTTTACCTAAAACATTTTTAAATGTGAAAATCAAAATTTAATTGGTCAAAATTAATTAAAAAGTACCAAAATAGCAAGATTTGAAGAAAAAATGATAGTGTTTAATAATATTTGTAAGTTATTTGTCATCAACCAAAAAGCAAAGCATAAATCTACAAATAAGATAATTTACGTTGGAGCGCCAATAAGTAACCGTCAAGGTTACACATTAGAATATACTTTGTCCACTGAAGTATGGCATAGAAACTTATATTATATGTTCTATTATCTCATAGAACATAATAGGGTATAAATAAAGGAATTATTTAGTGAAAATAAAAATTGGAATTTAGATTATTTAGCAAATAGAAAGTTGATCAAAGGGTTGAGAGCCAACTATTTTTAGAATAAACATATTAAATTGAAAGAGACAAGTTGACAATAAATGAATAAAATCGAACGAAATTGAAATAAAATAATTATTTAAAGAAAAATAACAAACATATGACGTTTATAATGTTACAAGAGTTGTTTGCCTGGCCAACAACTTCAGCAAACAATAAATATCAAGAGAATCATGATGATTAATTATTAACAGTTGTTCTGAAGATCTTTGGATTTGTATGTACATCAGAAAGGCCATTTCGAAGAAGACATTAGTCAAGAAATTTAAGTTTAAAATATCTGTGTGATAATTTAATATACGAGTAATATATAATAATATCGGTCCGATTTTAGTTTTACTCCACGCAGTTCTGCTCATTTTGAATTATCCCTGTGGTCTTTTTACATTCTAAGGACGTCAAATTTCTACCATCTGTACCATCTATCATTATCGATCCGTTAGTTATGCTCAGCCCATTTTGCACTATAATTAATCGGATTGTCGACAAAGTCATTGGAAAGAAGGAAATAAAAGAATAAAAACGAACAATACAAAAACGCAAACGAAACGATTAAACAAAACATTAAGAACTTGAACATGTATACATGAAAATTAAAGAAACAGCTGGCATATACAAAAAAGACGTATTGGAAACCTAATCGACAAAAACAACAAAATAGTAATTGAAAGTGCAGAGAAAATAAATAGATAAGAATATAATAAAAGATCTATTTGAAGACGTCGAAACAATGGAGACAATACAACCAAGAGCAAGAAATGGACCTTCAAATCATCATCATCATCATCATCATACAGTGGTCTGCGTCCAAAGTTGGACATAGGCTTTCCCTAATTTCTTCCAGTTCTGTCGGTCTTGAGATTTTTGCAGCCAATTCCCGGCCATTCTTTTGACCTTGTCTGTCTATCCAAGGCCAGCATTTGGAAATCGGCCTTGGGTGGGCAGCATTTGGAAAACTGAGAGAAACTTTTAAAAGTGAGCTGCCCACATGCCTAAAGAGAAAGGTATTTGATCAGTGCGTCCTCCCAGTCTTGACCTAGGGAGCAGAAACACTTACCTTAACAAAAGCAGCAGCTACCAAACTGAGAGTCACGCAGAGAAGAATGGAGCGGTCCATGTTAGGAATAACTCTGCGAGACAAAATAACCAACGAAGACATCAGGAGAAGAACCGGAGTGACTGACATCATCGAGAAGATAGGCAGACTAAAATGGAGATGGGCAGGACACATAGCCAGAATGACAGATGGGCGATGGACAAAGAGGTTATTGGAATGGAGGCCAAGGGAAGACAAGAGAAGTGTCGGTCGACCACCTACAAGATGGACTGACGATTTAAGAAGACTCAATAAAAACTGGATGAGAGCGGCGCAAGATAGACGGGGTTGGAAACATGAGGAAGAGGCCTATGTTCAGCAGTGGACTCTTGAGGCTGGATGATGATGTCTGTCCATCGTGTAGGTGGTCCACCTCTGCTTCTTCTGTCAACTCGTGGTCTCCAAACTGTAATTTTTTTGATCCACTGCCCATCATTCATTCTGGTCACATGGCCTGCTTCAGCCATAATATACGCTCTATGACGTCTGCGACGCCTATCCTTTGTATTTCTTCGTTTCTTACTCTGTCTTTGAGAGTCAGTCCAAGTAGCGAGCGTTTCATTCGTCTTCAAGCTACTCTGAGTTTGGTTGCTATAGCCTGGATAAAAGAAAGTGTTTTGGCTCCGTAAGTTATGACTGAAAGCACACGACCAACGTCTTCTGTTTCAAATTATTTTGCATGTTACTCTTGAATACGTCTGATAGAGCTCTATATGCGGCCCATGCTAAAGTGATTCTTTTTTGCAGTTTAGTAGTTTGGTTATCCCTAGCAATTTGGATTTTATGACCTAAGTATTTATATTTATGAACTAATCCTATTTCGTTACGGTCAAATTTTGGATTTTTGCTTGGTACCAGATTTGCCATGTATTGTGTCTTTCTCCAAAATTTATCTTCAAACCAACTTCATTACAGGCGACATCTAACTCAGTAAGCATAGTTCTAGTTTCTTTCCAGAGCATTTCGCCATCGACATTGATTCCTTAGGTAAAGAGTATGGGAGATAACGTGTCTCCTTTATTTATGTATTTTTATAGAGTTTGTATCTACTAGTCTTAGGGTTAGGGTCTCAGTTAGGGTTTTTTAAATTCCATTTTGGAGTTAATGTCGGTCCAAATTGGTTTTTGATATTATGAATAAAAAGTGAATAGTGATCACTGTTGTATAAGAAGTCGAGCCTATCCCAGGTGAGATGTGGGGTCAGACCTAGTTTGCATATCGTAAGGTCTATATATGAAGATTCACCGTTCTGTCTATTAAATCTTGTGGGCCTGCCGTCGTTTAATACTGAAAGGTTCGACTGTTTTCAATATCTCTTCTAGCAGTCTTCCCCTAGTATTTATAGTAGAAGAGTTTGCTCATAACAAGTTGTGGGCATTAAAATCGCCCAAAATAAGTCTGGGTTGGGGAATTTGTTGTAACAGTTCAGTTAATGCTTCTGAGTCTACTTGCGTTGATGAAGGTAGGTATAAGTTACAAACGTAGATATTTGGACTTGAGCTAAGTTTAATGCAAATTGCTTCTTGATTAGTTTGGAAAGAAATTACAGTAGTTTCAATTGACTTTTTTACAAAGATAGCTACTCTGCTACGGGCTTTTCCTTGGCTAGTTCGATTTTTGCAGTAATTTTTAAATTGTTTTAAAGCTTGTATTTTTTCATTTTTGAAATTAGTTTCCTAAAGACAAATTATATCTGAATTGTAACTAGCCAGAATTATTTGAAGCATCGGAAGGTTATTGTAAAAACCGTTAATATTCCATTACAAAATTGAAGAGAAGCCCGTGTATAATAAATAAAAACTGAAACTTGGGATTGTTACAGAAGTTTATGACTCGATTCCTGAGATAACTCACTTTCAGTCTCTGATGTCTTTCTATCCTAGTAGGTCATCTGTAAATGTATCAGTAGTTTTTTTCTTATTTTTCTACATCTAGATTTAATGGATCTTTGTTTGAAATAAGGGTATATTGCTAACATTTTCACTAAAGCTTCTAAATCGTTAGTTAGTTTTTTGTGACGTTGAATGGATCGTGTGCACCATAACCATTTTCAAATAGATGGGATATTTGATTAAAATCAAGAATAAATGGAGGGTTTTGCTCTGAAATGAATGCCTTGGCCGGTTTCATGAGTTGGCGTCTTTTCCTTAATTTCCTTTTTTTTGGTTTTTTGGATGGAGCATCATTTGGTTTAACAAACGGGTCTAAACTTGGGTTTTCTGAATCAGCGTCTTGAGCTGGAGGAGGTGTGACTATTTCTTTCAAACTGCGTTTTAAGCTATTTTGTGGGGTTGGAGTTTTTGTGGGGTTAGTTGGAAGTATTTGGGGAGGTGTGGATTGCGTAGATGTTTGTGAGTGAGGGTTTTGGTTATAATTTTCAGAAACTGATTCTTGGGTTGTTTTGCCAGTATGGCCTTGCCTTTTACATAAAAAACATACCAAGGAATCTTGTGACAATAAAATCCTATAGTTGATATTATTATAATTAATTAATATGAATATGGATTCAGGTATTGAGGCAAGCGGTGGTGTGATAAAAATTTGTCGTCTAAAACTATAATCGTGGCTGAATTCCGGCAAACCGGCACTTATCTTGAGAAATGACATGGTTTTAAGGCCAAATTTTTAAATTTCTTAAGTTAGTAAAACATGCGGAATGGTGGGACAAACGTTTGACAGAATTAGGCTTTCTGCTGGAGTGACTAGTTTGCGTGCTTGGACTTGTTGGTTAATAATTTCTATAAACCCTCCATAATTTTATTCATAAAATGTTTAACAATGTTTTTGTTTGCAAGGTATATGCACACTCTATTGTTATAAATCAACATGAACAATGTTGTTCAATCACAGCAGAAGTTTTAGTATTGTTTTCCTTTTGGGAGCTTCTGTAGTCAGAAGTCCCGTCAGTTGGATTTAACATCTTTTTTTTATAATTTAAAATAAATTTAGACCTGAAATACGGACCTGCTTTAGAACAGGCAATTTTATCATGTCGTTATAGATAACGAATAAACTTGTTTAAAGTTTTTATATCAAGTAGACTTATAATAAATACAATAAATTCCTGTGAAATGACTCTGTCTTATATAAATTTTAAAGAGTACTTACAGGATGGAAGAGAACGCACTCTTAGGCACTTATATTGATAAAATAAAAAAAATTTAATCAACAACTACTATCATAATAACTGTTTTTGTTTGGAGCTGACAAATTGGCACTAATTAGTATACCTGTCAGGACCAAACTCATTTATATGTCTTGTAGACTTTGAAAGCCGATAAAATACAGCACAGAGGGCTGGTAAACATATTACGAAACACAGAAATAGATGATTAGGATGTGAGAATCATTACAAATTAAATTTATACCGATATTAGAAAGCCATAATACGAGTAGACCAACAAATATCTAAAGAGATACCTTTAAGAAGAGGAGTATGACTAGGATGTGTACTAACCCCTTACTGTGTAATATGTGCTCAGAAGAGATTCTTAAAGAGGCACATTAATAAAGGCATAATAATTAACGGAACACTAGTGAATAATCTCAGATATGCAGACCATACAATACTTCTTGCGGATAGTAGAGAAGGGCTGCAAATTTTGGTTGATCGCACTACGCAGTACTGCGAGGTGTGGAATAGGACTAAACATAAAAAACAATGACTGTTAGTAAGAACAAGATTGGAGACGAAAGACGAAAAAATCTACGTTACAGGAAAGGCTTTAGGGAAAGTACCAGATACAATTACTTGGAATGTAAGCTAAATGAACAATGGGATCGCACCCTGAAAATAAAATGACGTATTAAGATAGCCAGAACGCTCTCTGCCTTTTGATATGAAATTAAATCCTAGACAATTACGGACACAACTGAGAAACTTGCCAGTTTTAAGATGTGGTGTTATCGAAGAATGTGAAAAATATCATGAACGCAACACGTAATAAACACGGAAACATTAATAAAGATGAAAAAAGGAAACACTCAACACTACACAAGAAAGAAAAATGAGCTACTTTGGTCACATACTAAGAAATGAAAAATATGTGTGGATGCGATTGGTTATACAAGGAAAAGTGAAAGAAAAAAGACTGGAGAGACGACCACGTCCTGGTTGAAAAATTTAAAGCAATGGAGTGAAAAAACAATAATAGAACTAGAACTAGAATAGATACAAGAAGAAAAAGAAGAAATCGACAAAGTCCTTTACTTTTGTTCTCTACCTAATTGAAAAAATGAGAAATCAAGAATTTCAAAAATTCTTCTTCTTCTTCTTCTAATGGCGCTACAACCCTTTGTGAGTCTTGGCCTGCGTTTTTGCAAGACCAAGACCAAGACCAAGACCGCCTAATTTTAGCAAGACCAAGACCAAGACTGACCTTGCAAGATTTAAGCAAGAACAAGACTAAGCCTGCGAGACTCTTGCGTCTTGCAGTTAGGACTGAATGTGGTTTTAGCAAGTATAGTAGTTCGGGTATAGGCTTAAAGACTCAATGAGACGCAAAATAAAAATTTAAAAAACTGAACTAATGCGTATTATAAACAATACCATAAACATACATACCGAATCAAAATATTCATTAAAAAAACACATTTGACACGTACTCAGAGGTCGAGATTACAAAATTAAATATTTTGTACATTCTTTTCCAGACTTCTTCGCTCTGAAATTAATTGTCCATATTTTGAGTATAGCCGCCCTCTAATCATAAAAATAATCTTCTTGCAATGCGACGCCGACAGTAATATCGTATTCCTATTATAATTTAGTCAGAAGGAATCTAAATAAACAAATCTTATCGGCCTAAGACTATAAATTGTTTCTGCTAAGTGTGCGATGAGATCATTCGGTTAAACAAAATTTGCTGAAAGAGCGCGAAAGTAACGAGACAAATTAATAACATATAATGCCGCCTACCGTAACAAAATACCGAAGTATTTAGAATAACGAAGTAACGATATATTATAATTCTCGGTTTGTTATTAGATACTTAAGGTATTGGATAGTAACGAACATAAAGTAACTAGTAGTATCGTAGTTACTTTTTCGTCATTACTTAACTTCATTCCCAATTGAGCTTTCCTTTGAGTTTAATGTAATAATTGTTTTTCATCTAATCCTTTTTGTTCCCGGTGTGACAAATTTACAATTTGACATGAGGGACAAAAATTCAAATAATTCTAGTCGGAATAGTGAGCGTTGGAGTTATAGATCTAAAAGACCTAAAAGCAAAGTTTTTCGAAATAATTCATGCATCGCTAATTGGTTTGTGTAAATTGTGCCTACATAGAAAGGTTGAAATGAAAATGAACAACAGAAACACGTCCGGTCTAAGGAAGCATCTAATATCTTTTCACAAAAAGGAATTACAATTATTTCTTCCTGAAAAACCAAAATTCCGTAGAGATATCACAAGCTTTTTAATAACCGCTGGTAAAAGTGGACATGTAAAAAAATATGCTTATTACCTTATTTCCAACTACATATAATCATATACCTACCAATTTATTTTGGTAAATTAATGTATTTATTAAGTAGGTATCTCCTTAATTTAAAAGAACTTCTTTTGATTGTCATTGCTTTTTTACCTATTCTTTATTTTTTCAAGTTAGTTTTTTATATAAAAGTAGAGATAAGATTTCTAAAAACATTTATTTTGCTTTAATAAGTGGATTATAGTTTGCTATCTTATCACCTAAAAAATCTGTGCCCTTGATACATGTATGTGGATTTTTTGCCCATCATGTCCATCAATCTCTTTCTAGACAGATAATGTTCTTTAAAATACAGGCATGCTTATGTCATTAATTTGTTTTTTTTTTGTGTGTTAACCATGTTTTAGCACAATTAAGCTTAGTAAATGCAAACGTTTATTAAGAAACAGATTGACTTCTGTGGGGCATGGTAGATAGCTGACTTAGTTAGAGCATAGGCACGGTAAGCTTAGATCGTGGCTTCAAACCCCACCCGATGTCAGTTGTTTAGACATTTATTAATTTGGTTGGTCTTTACTATGGCTATGTTAATTCAAGCTTAAAATGTACTTACTCCGTTACGTTGTTCTAAGATCTAATATAACGTTTAATAAATAGCAATAGGCTAATGGGTAACTGCAAGACTTGCAAGACTCTTGCTGCAAGACCAAGACCAAGACCAAGACCAGGAGTGCAATACCAAGACCAGGTGTATTGGCGCAAGACCAAGACCAAGACTGCCTAAGTCTCGTCTTGTTCTTGCATTTGGGCAACACTACATCCATATGTGACCACTGGTCTAATTACTGTTTTGTAGATTCTCAGCTTAGACTCACGATTCAGTAACTTACTTTTCATTAAGTCTTTGTATGCATAAAAGCACTTATTACCGCTAAGAATCCGTGCTTGTATTTCTTGACTGATGTTGTTGTTGTCATTTATTATTGAGCCTAGGTAGGGAAAAGTGGAGGCATATTTGTAGGTATGGTTGTCTACCTTCAGATTCTCATGTTCATTCGATTTTGTGCACTCCATATATTTTGTTTTGCTTTCATTTATATATAGACCAAACGTAGCAGCTTCTCGTTTCAGTTCTATGACTTTTTCGCTCAATACCCTTTTGTTGCGGCTTATTATGGCAACATCATCCGCATATGCGCATATTTGCATAGCTCTTGTATTAATACAGCCGTTTACATCCAGTTTTCTAACAACAGCTTCTAAAGTTAGATTAAAAAGTGTTGTTGATAAGGCATCCCCTTGTCTAACTCCATTTTCAATATCAAAGGCCTGCGTCATATCTCTTTATCTATTCTCACCATAGCTTTGGAACCCTCCAGAGTCATTCGTATAAGTTTAACCAACTTATTGGGTATCCCTAACATAAATAGTTGCTTTAACATCTTTTGTCGATCTACCCCATCAAACGCCTGTTTGAAATCGATATACAAGTTGTAAATAGGTATGTTATATTCAACACATTTTTCATGTATACCTCTTAACATATGTATTTGGTCTATAGTTGACCTCTTTGGTCTGAAGTCACATTGGTATTCACCAATAATCTCCTCCGAAAACGATTCCAGGCGGCTATATATAATTCCTGATAATATCTTGCAGATGACATTTAAAACTGTTATGCCCCTATAATTTTTGCAGAGTCGTTTGTCTCCCCCTTTGTACATAGGAAGTATGATTCCCACTTTCCAATCTTCTGGGATGACTTCTAGTGTCCATATGCGGTCGATTAGTTTATGGATACGCCTCCATAGCGCATGTCCACCATTCTTTATCAGTTCTGCAGTTATTCCATCTGTGCCAGATTTAATTTCAAATAATAAATTAAAGATAATTTCAATTTTAATAAATTAAAGATAATTTCAAAAATTAGGCTATCGAAAAACGAAACGATTCTTATATTATAAGTATTTTCTTTCCTGATATTTTAAGTTTGTTCATCTTACTTCATCATTCACCATTTCTTCTAGTATACGTGTAAACGAAAAAATATTTTATTTTTTTTGTTTTCGTTGTTTGTTAGCGATGTATTGCTAACAAACTATAAAAAATAGTTGTTGTTGTGGAGATTTTAGTATATTTTTGGGTTTAAGCAATACCTAACCGATCCCTAATGATCAGATGTTATGTACTACAATAACTATATTTATATTAAAAAATATTTATTTTAATTTCAGGCTTCTGGGCTTTCATCGCGCCATGCCAGTAACTGGCCGACTACTTAACATGACCACAGAACTATATCAAAAATGTGAAGGCGAACTCCTCAACACCTTCTTTGTATCTCCAAGTGACAACCTTTGTTTTCATGGTAAATGTTCGTATTACTGTGACACATCGCATGCCATCTGTGGAAACCCTGATACGTTAGAAGGGAGTTTCGCTGCGTTTTTGCCGTCCTCAAAAGTGGCTCCAACTAAGGTAATGCAACCATTTTCCCACCATCAATTTAATCCTCAATTTTATGTATTTGAATACTTGTTGTTTACAATTTTGATTTTCCTTGTTTTTAAATTTTTTCTTGCTTGGCAATAATGTAAGCTTCAAACTATAACGCTAATAATATCGCACAACGCTCTTTGTTTTGTTGTTTTCACAGTATACGTACTTAACGTGAAAATAACCATCTATGTCACAGTAACGATACCATTTTTTGGCTTGTGGTGAAAATTAAAAAAGTTAATTCCCTTATAAACATTTTTTATGATTAGGAATAAAAAACTCAAGCGCTCTTATTTTTCTTAAACGTTTTTAATAAAGGATAAATTGTTTCAGGTATGGAGGCATCCATGGCGAAGATCGTATCATAAACGGCGGAAAGCCCAGTGGGAGACCGACCCCAACTATTGCCAACTTGTTAGAGAAATACCACCCTACGATAAGGGCAGAAGGTTGTACGATTTAATGGATATGTCTGTTTTCGATTTTCTCACTGGGAACATGGATAGACATCACTACGAAACTTTCAAGTAAGTTTAGGGATTAGTATCTGGGGAAGTTTTAAAGATAGACAAGTTAGTATCGTTTGCAAAAACAACTATAAACTTTTTCAATACTGTGTGGGACTATAGTCGGTTGAAAATCAAAGTACACAATTAAATTTGCTAACACCGGTTAAAATATTAAAAGAAACAAAAAACAACACAATAACTACAATAAATATTACAAGGGATATTAAAGTAAATACAAGAATTTTTTTCTGTAATAATTTTAAAATCAACTTTATAAATAAAAGGCACATATCAGGCACAGTCTTTTTAATAAATCGTGCCCAAGTATCTTTGCTCTCACAGTATCTTCAGGAGCATCTGAAATAAGCCAAGAAACGTTTCTTCAAGTGAGAGAAAAGTAGCAAACTTCGAAAAAACTTTGTTGATTGCAAAGTTGATGGTTGATAAAAATTTTTATATAACGTTTTAAATTTACTTCGTCAAAAATTTTTGGATATCCAGCACATCATCGAATGTTGTAAACATTTAAATACATCTACATAAAAAACTAACACTAACACTAGGCAAAAGACAAACAGTTTAAAAATTATTTAGATCTGTATTGTGACAAAGGCAGGAGACAGAATGGCTCCTAGTTGTTCAGATTTAACGGAAATGTTAAAGTGAGATCTGAAATATGACAAATAAGATGGGCAGTCACAATTAAAGTGGTCTGCACATTTCAAAAATTCTATGGTAAACTGACTACAAGTCCAACCTACCAGTAATATAGGAAAAGCCAACAGATGAAATTATAATAATTGCTATATGCAGACTGTATAATCCAGATCCCGTGTGGGATATTGTCAGGGAAATAAAATACCCGGCGTGGACCAAAAACTAGCAAAACAATAGTGTCTGACCCAGAGTGGGCGGCTGATACAGAACTCACCAACCCGTCTGACAATCGAGGTGTTTTAATGTCAAAAAACCCTAGTCAGGACACATGTCGAATTATGAAACAAACGGAATAGGACCCCAGGTGGGTAGAGTTACTAACTCAGAATCCCACACCGGGAAACCGGTCCGCCTCGAGGATTCTGGGGGAGGCAAATATTCGACAAAAATAAATGTAGGAACTTATAACATCAGATCCATGAGCGAAGAACTGACTAAAATACAGTGGGATATTATCGGCATGTCCGAAGATATAAGAAAAGGAGAACAAAAAGTACAGCTAAAATCAGGAAATTTGATATACTATAAAGGTAATGAAGAAAACACCAACAATGGAGTAGGATTTATAGTAAATAAAAAAGTAATTAAACACATACAATCTACCAAGGACACATCAGATAGAGTAGCATACACGACGCTTAAATTAAAAAGAACGTCCTTAAAAATCATATAGGTGTACGCTCCAACAAGTACCTACAGCGATGAAGATATTGAACATTTCTACGAATACATAACAACAGCTATGGAAGAAAAGAAATCAAAATTAACGCTAATAATCGGGGACTTCAATGCCAAAATAGGAGAACAAATATATAAAGAAGAAGACAAAGTAGGACACCATGGATACGGCAAAAGAAATGATAGAGAACACACATTGATGAATTATAGTTTATTCGTCTTCCGGGTTTGGACCGTGTCATTTGTGAGTGACCCAAAAGTGGGTTCATCTCGACGTTTCGCTACAATTGTATGTAGCTTCTTCAGGAGAACAAAAAAAGAAAAAGAAAACAAAAGACAGGAAGATGATTGATATTATGTCCACATAATATCAATCGAGAGGAAGGATACTACTTGTCTCCCATCTGGAATCTCAGTCTAGAGCCGCCGTCCGGTCCCGCTACCACGATGCAGCCACATGATTGGCCAGCGCGCGCTTCTTGACGTTCGCGCCACGGAGTGTGCCGATACGTCCCGACACGACAGGTCACCGCGACTATAAATAGAGCGGTAGCGGAGTAATCGTCGGATTCACTCCCCGCCTCTCGACGCGTTAGTGTTCTGAGCTGTTGGACGTGAATCCCTGTCCTGGCATTTGGTTTTCACCTCTGGCTGCGTAAAATGGTAAATTTATGGTGGATTCGATTGAAAGAAGTGCGTAATGATGGACGCATATCAACTGGAGGCAAATTTGAAATCTGAGTGGTAAAATCTTACTAATATTACCTTTGTTGAATAAACCTATTCCATTTTTTAATATCTACATCTTCACTGGATAATTCTTTTTTTATATATTTATTTTTCTTTTTTTGATTATTTAAATCAAAATGAACGAAGAATCAGGCGGAGATCCTCCGCCCGACCTTGAAAATTTTAACTCTCAAAGCTTCCATATCGATATGAGTACCTTAACATATAATGCCAATTCAATAGGACCATTTAGTTTTTATTGAAGGAATTGAAAAAGGTCACTTTGTAGGGCGATATATATCACTTAAAAATAGCAAAAGATATTTTTTAACTGCAAATAAAAGATATATTAGAAGTTAAGGAAAAGGAAAAACATAAAATTGGTGTGTATGTTAAATTAGCTAATGCAGCAAACAATTTTGTTAATAATAATAATTTAAAAGACAAATACAAAATATATATTCCGCGAAATTCGGTCACATGTAAAGCTAGGGATATAAATCCTCAATTTTCAGTAGAAAACATAAAAAATATGGGTGAAAGTCCTTTTAAAATACTAGATTTAAAAGATTTAACAGAAAAAAAAACTAAAGATGGCGGTACTTTTGAATATACCTCAACGGGAACAGTATTAATCACTTTTGAAGGGATAATAATGCCCAGAAATATTAAACTTTGTTATTTATCCATTCAAGTTGTTCCATATGTACCAAAAGTCACACAGTGTTTCAACTGTCTGGCTTTTGGTCATACAAAAAATCAATGCAAAAGTAATAAAAAATACCATAATTGTGGCAGTGTATATGATTTAGAGGAAAACCTACAAATAGTTTGTACAAAGTTATGTTTCTTCTGCAAATCGGGGGAACATGAGGCAACAAACAAATGTTGTCATACTAAACCATTGTCGGAGGTTTTTCAACCACGAGATACGACGGTGTCCCGGTCCCCTCCTGCCAAATACTTTACCCTGCATACGAGTTGAAGAATTCGATATTTTTCTTCGTTACGCATCACGTGGCCGAGGTACTCAAGCTTACCTTATTTCACTAAATTAAGCACTTCTTTTCCTTTTGTCATGCGCTGTAGGACTTCAACGTTGGTGACATGGTCCACATACGATATTTTAAGTATCCTCCTATAGATCCACATCTCGAAGGCTTCAATCCGCTTTTTTGTGGCTTGCGTCAGTGTCCAGGCTTCAACTCCATATAGTAACACTGAAAAAATATAACACCTCACTATCCGCATCTTGGTTTCCAAACTGAGATCACTGCAGCACAGCAAGGACTTTAACCTGATAAATGTAGAGTGTGCCATTTCAATTCTGGATCTAATCTCTTGGAAATTAACAACCGAGGTGTAAACTCAAACTACAGTAACCTAATATCACTCATAAGAGAGGAGGATCCGGATATTACTTTAATAAACGAAACATTCTTGAAACTGGATATTTCAGAAAGCCATAAATGGAGAACAGCTCCCAAAGGAATAGACGGAGGCATATTATGACATCTATATTTAAGAAAGGAGATAGAAAACGATGCGAAAACTACAGAAAAATAAGCTTAATATCATCAATAGGAAGATTATATGGGAAGATACTGCGAGAAAAGGCAAGGCTTCACGGCAGGAAGATATATACACACATAGACCACATATACACACTGGAACAACTGTTGGAAAAGAAAAAATCGGTTGCCTGTAAAGTCGGTTTTACGGGCGAAGATTTTACGTGACAACGTCTTTTTCTCGGTAGAATATTTATTGATATGAATATTATTAAATTGCATAATAGGAACAAGGAATTGAATGAAAATAAGAATTGCATTACCGATTTATTAGGTATTTTATATATTATTTATATTTTATATATTATATTTTTATATATTATTTTATATATTATTTATTTTATATTATATTATTGATCTTATTATTTTCTACAAAATTTATTTGAAATTTTTTTTCGATATATCAATTAGTTGCGGAGATATCGATCATTGAAGTTATTGTTTGCTACCAGTATTTTATATATTTATTTTTTTCAGTTATAAAAAATTACTATTTCCAATTGTGTCTACCAAGTATGGTCACATGTATTTGCCTACATATTAAATAATAATAAGTACAGATAATGTTATGTGACGTTCACTTCTGATTATATATATTTTAATATTTTTAATTTTAAAGAATCAATTTGAAAATCAAAACACTTATTCAGATCGAAGGTTCAAATTTTTGCTAAATAAATTTGAAATTAATTAAAATTTGTAAATGTAAATGGTAAAGTTGAAAATTAAAACATTTACTAAAATTGGAATTTGAAATTCTTGCTAAACACAGTTAAATTCTAACTCCGCGCGTGGTGATTGGTCGGTTTAGTTCGTTTGTTTGGTCGCCCTGTTTTGACAGGTTAGAAGTTAAAATTGGTTATTTTAAATGTTTGACTAGCAATACGCGCTGTTTCTTCTCAATCGACTGAATTACGATTGATTGCAGAGTGATTTAAACTAATAATTTACTTAACACTATCAACATTTGTCAATAGTATGACATAACCTATAAACTCAGTTTCTCAACTTTTGTGTCAATCTAACAATTAATCAATCAATCATAGTTTACGATAATGAAATATTAGTGTACAATTATTTACCTTTATTGTTGTAGTTGTTGTAAATGACGAATCTAAGCACTCCACATTTTCACTACAGACACAGCTGACGATACTTTCAACGATTTTCAACTTTAGCGATTCAACGCGCCTAATTCTCTAGTGCCGCGCGCAGCGGACCGATCATGTTTGAGTGGGAGAGAGACGCAAGGCATTAAGGCGGGCTCTCTCTCTCGTTCGGCGACTCACTGTAACAGACGTGAGCGGGCGTTACACTTTTTCTTAAATGACTCCGAGCCACAACCTAATTTAAGACGTTGTCACGTCAAAAAGCAAAAAATAGACATATACACTTGGCATTTGTGGACCTGAGAAAGGCGTATTACTCTGTACCAAGGTCAGAACTATGGGAGGCAATGTACAAATTAGAAATACAGACGGAACTCATAGAAGCTACAAAAGCTCTGTATAAAGAAAATAAAGCTTCACCACAACAAAAGGGCTCCTGCAGGGTTGTTCCACATCTCCAAACCTATTCAAAATATACTTAGAGAAAGCCTTGACTACATGGAAAAGAAAATGTGAAAGCATGGAAGTACCGGTACGAAACGAATACCTATATACGTTAAGCTTTGCAGACGATCAAGTAGTGATTGCACAAGACCAAGACGACCTCAGCTACATGATGAAGAAACTACAAGAAGAATATACCAAGGCTGGCCTAGATATTAACCTCGCGAAAACAGAGTACCTATCTACAAGTGAAGAAGACATAGAAGATCTACAGATTGATGACAACGTAACAATCAAAGAAAAGGATAAATTCAAATACCTGGGGTTTATAATCACGAAAAAGGCAACAACAGAGGAAGAAATTACACAAATATTAGGACAAACAAGAACAGCAATCCGACAACTTAACTCAGTATGGTGGGATAGACACCTAAATATGAAGACAAAAACGCAGATTTATAAAACATTAGTGCGAAGTATTATGACATATGGGGCTGAAAATTGGACCATAAACAAGAAAAACAGCAGTAAGATAGTAAAACCATATAAAATAATAGTCCACAAAACAGATGTGATAGCTGACTTCTGGTATGGAGTGTGGAGTATGGATAGCAAACTGGTTATGGAGTGTATATCCCTGACATAGATTTTTCATTTTCATCCAAGCTGCCTTCAATTATAAATATATTATGTACAGGCAGAAATAGTAGCCATTAATACGGGGGTAACGGTATGCCTAAATAGGGGCATCAAATATTGTATTATCTTTAGTGATTCTAAAAGCGCTATATAAAAATTAAGTTGCATAGGTATTAATTCAAAAAGTGATTATATTGTACTACAAACAAAAAAAAATACTTATTGAGGCCAACTCTACTGGTAAAAACTATAAACTGTGCTGGATTTCAGGTCATTCAAAAATAGAGGGAAATGAACATGTGGATAATTTGACAAACATTGGCAGGTGTCTTAAGATACCTTAGGAGATAAAAGTAAACCACACAGAACTCTGGCCAGCTCTAAAAATAAATATAAAAAATGACCACAACACTCATTGAAGATCAAAAGCTCAAATTATAGAAAAATAGTATTCAGAAATACAATTAACGTTCCCAGAAAAACCATGGTTTCATAAATTCCCATATATAGATATAAGACGTTTGACAAATATAATAAGAATGAGACCAGGACATTGTTGCATAGGGTCACATCTATATAGATTAAAAGTGAAAGACCAACCATACTGTGAATGCGGAAAAATTGAGGATCTTGACCACATTCTTCTTCAATATCCAATAAGAAAATCCAAACAATTTAATCTGAGAAGTAAACTCACAAAATTACTTTTGAACAACTAAATGTAGTGATTAACCACTTAAACATTAAAAAACTGAATTTATGATAAATTCATCCCGACCCCACATCTTTTAAACATCCTCCAATTCCCTCCAGGGTACTTGGTAAACCGAGGCAACATTTCGGATTGTGAAAAGCTCCGCCGTTGCCCCGGAGCGAGAAAAGTCTAAATTTCCTGTGTTGTGCTATTTGTTTTAAACTAATACCTCCCACTACCAGTGAAATAAATTTAGTATATGTATATATTCTTTATTTATATGAGCCCAGTGCTCATTTAGTACACAATTGCCTAACCTCATTTGAAGACCAAGTAGAAAAAACACATAAATAAACAATAACAAAACTTTGACACTTTAATTTTTTTAGGTTTTTTAGTGTTGCAGCATTGCCTAGAGCAAGACGAGCTGCAATACTACCAAATGCACTGACAAATGCACAAGGATGCGAGTCAACAAATAAAGAAAGAAGAATACCTTAACTATTTATAAATAAACTGTTAATAACTACTGTCTAAAATTTGCAAATTTGTTGAGCCCAAAATAAACACGCCTTTCTGTGGCTCATTTAGGGCTGAACTCCGTAATAACTTCTTGTTTTAATACGTTTTAATAATCTTATTTAAAATATAATCTTATTTAAAAAATATAAATAAAATGAAAACACAGTTTTTTCACAAATTATAGTAGGTTGATTATTTTTTTTTTTTTAAGTTTTTATTATTATATATTTATTTTACAGAATTTTTGGAAATGAAACATTTACGTTACATTTGGATCACGGAAGAGGGTTTGGCAAGCCATATCATGACGAACTGACCATTTTAGCACCAGTGCTTCAATGTTGCCTTCTTAGACAATCCACACTGGAAACGTTATTAAGGTAAGTTTTTAAGTATAAAATTTTTAGTTTTTTTTTAGAATAATATCACTTCTTTGAAACAGAACTAGTCTATGTCCGAAATCACAACTTTTCAGGAGAGCAATTTGAAGTTTTTCAGGAGTTTAGTTTTCCATTATTTTGTTTTTCAAAGACTAACGTTTACTTTGTGCATACTTTTCAATTCACCCGTAAAGTTTTAAATTACTATAAAACTATTTTGTTTTTGTTTCATTGTTTTAATAAAAAATTAGGTGGAAATGGTCTAGTGCTGCATCAGAAATATTATTGCAGAAGTAGTTTATCTAGACTTATGCTAGTTCTACACTAACAATATTCTTCATTTTTACAAAAACACGCAGTTGCTATTTAAGTAAAGCCGAATAAAGAAATGATTAAATAAATTACTACTGTTCATAAAAATACAAATATTTTATTAATATGTCGCTAATTACAAAATAACTTATAAAAACAGTGATTTCTTAAATTAAGTTCCCTTATGACAGTGATTCTCAACCTGTGGGGCGCGCCCCCCTAGGGGTAGGGGTAGCGGTATTATTAATAAGGGGCGTGAGCCTATTCGAAGAAAACATCAACAACATTGATTAACTTACTAAAATCAAAGCAAAACAAAATTCTTACAAAATAAAAAATAAAATACACATGAACACTGATATAACAGGTATAATTATAAAGAGCACTGAACACTAAATTATGAACAAGTTTAATAATAAATCAGTGACTTCCTTGAGCTTGTTTTGTAGAGCAAAGTTTATCAAAACGGGGTGTAATATTAGAAATAGACGTTCTCAGTTCTTTTTCTATATCTAGCTGCGATCTATATTTGGTCTTCAAAGCAGCCACCGCAGAAAATCCTGTTTCGCAAAGGTAGGATGTTGAAAACGACAATATTATACGGAACGCTCTGGTTTTCAGTGCAAAACACTCATCATTTACTCCTGCCCAAAATTCAAAGAGGGATTTATTATTAAACTGTTTCTTGATTTTATCATTTGCCGTGAAGTCAATGAAGGTTTCTTCCTCGGCAGTAGAGAGCCCTTCCAGTGTAATTTGGAACGGATTCCTAACCCACTCGTAACTACGTATTAATGTATCGTCGGCAAAAAATAGGTTTTTTCTAGGTTTTTTTGCTTTAAATTTCTGCTCCACAATTCCAATTTTTTACAAAAACCAATAACTTTATCACTCGTATTCCATATATGTGTATTGGTTTCTTGTAGCTGAATGTTCAAAATATTTAGTTTCTCGAATATGTCAACCTAGTAGCTCAATTTCATCAAACATAAACTATCTCGAAACATCTCGGCTTCCGGTCTATTTTCTTCTTCTAGAAAAAAGCGATTTCATGTCTTAATTCAAAAACACGTTGTAAAAATTTCCCACGTGATAACCATCTTGCCTTACAATAAAATAATAATGCTGAATGTAATGCACCCATATCTTTACAGAGTACAGAAAAGATTATGGTTTTCAAAGGTCTCATTTTTATGTAATTAACTACTGTTACAACCGTTGTTAGCACAATATTCAGGCCAGGAGACATTTCTTTGGAAGCCAAGGCTTCTCTGTGGATCAACCAGTGTGTCCATATACACATTGGAGACTTTTGTTTCACAAGCGCTTGTAGACTATGAAATTTTCCGGACATGCACGAGCACCATCTGTGCATATTCCGACGCAATTCTTCCACTTTATTTTTGCTTCATTTATATAATCGTTTAAGATAGCAAATAATGCGAGCGACGTTGCTTTCAGTTCTATTGGTTTGCAAAAAAGTAGTTCTTCTACTAATGATATGCCATCACAAAATCGAACGTAGGCAATAAAATGAGCATCTTTATTGCTATCTGTTACCTCATCAAGCTGAATCGAAAACAGCTTATCGCGCAACTTCCCGAGTAGCTGATCCTGTACATCTTTAGCTATATCACAAATTCGACGGGCAACAGTATTATTTGATAGAGGTATAGACTCCAATTTTTTGGCAAAATTATCTCCAAACATAGTTTCTACAATTTGAATTGCAGCTGGCAAAATAAGCTCTTCACCAATAGTGTGAGGCTTTTTACATCTAGCTATTTGATGGGAGGTTTTATTAGAGGCAAGTAAAGCTTTTTCATTCACAGTCAAAGTTTTTTTTAAAAATGATTTTTGTTTTTCATGTGATTTTATTTTAACTCGAAGAATTTTCGGGGTTGATTAATGCACTCAGTATGAAGCGTTTCCAAATATCTTTTAAGTTTATTTAGTTTCATGCTGTCGGCTGCTAAAATTTTTGAGAAAATGATACATAGAGGCCGTACTTCTTCATTTACTTCAGTAAAAGTAAACCCAAAATTTAAGTAATCTTGAGAATATTTTCTTGATTTTATTTTTGGAACCACTCTCGCCTGTACACTTGTTGATGCTTCACTAGTATCGAATGCTTGCTTACGTCCAGTTAAAAATTTATCCATGATTTTGTATAAATTAATAATTGAATTGAATATTTTAATACCGTGAACTGCAATTAATACACGCAAACTACAACATTAACATTCACAATAAATTTAACAGGTGCAAAAGGACTGACTGGACTGACTAAACTGACTCGACTAAGGTCTGGGTTCTGGCAGAGAACAACCGAACACATGTGTGTTCGGTTTTTCTATGGTTCTGGGTCTGAGAAGGAGAGAGGAGAACTCGGAACTTCTCGCGAAGAGAGACGATCGGTTCTGGATTGGTGTTGCCACATATCACTAAATTTACTTATTCTCGGTAATTTGGTAATTAAGGTTTTACTGTAAGTTTAGTGCAAGGGCAGATCCAGAGAGACTGGCTAAAAAATTTGACAAATAAATATACTTTAATAACGATAAGGTTTGATTGTCTTTATGGCACTCAAGTGTGTGAAAAGTGCCTTAAAAAAATTTTGCTACCACCGAAAAAAGTTCATGTACCACCCCCCCCCTGAAAATCGGTCCTGGATTCCTATATTTTTATTGTATGAAGGGGGCGCGGTGAAAATAATTATATAAAATTTGGTCGCAACTGGTAAAAGGTTAAGAAACGCTGCCTTATGACTTTAAATTCAAATAGAAGTCATGGTACACGGTCGGAATGACCAATGATTTACATAGATATTTAAAATCCTCTAATTTCTTTGTACTTATAGGTAAACTTTTAGCATTTAACATTTGCAGGTCATTATGTACTGACAAAGTTTTACTTCTTGTTATACGCTGAGTATTAATTCTGATAAAACTCACATCACACACAAAAACCATTATGACACGTACTTTCTGCCACTTGACCTTTTCTTGTCAGGTACAACTGACTTGGCACGTATATAGCAACATTTTTGAAGCCCTCTCAATATTACTATTTATTCTATCACCTTCGTTTTGGGTATGTCCCTGTTCCAAAGGAAAAGTGGGAAATTTTAATCTTAATTTAGCAGCTAGATCTTTATACATTACGACAATATTTTTGTTGAGATTTTGTTCCCCACAGTTGTCAGAAAAAAAAACACATTTCTTGTTTTTCTGTCAGAGCCTTTTCTTCTCTTAATTTTTTAACGCAGGAAGCTACTTCATTGGATCCTCTCTGTCCTTTTGTCTTATCCCACATGTAGCAATAACCTTTTTTTTATGAAGATAATAAGTACTTAGATTGTAAACAGAGAGCTTTCTAATACAACTGAGATACATCTAAATGTGGCATTTAAAGAACTTGTTGCATATCAAAAGCTGCTGCAAAATAGGTATCATCATTTTCATATCTCTTCTTTGATTTTTCTTTTGTTATTCATTGCTGTTTTTATGTTTTTCACATAGGTCACCTAAATCCTTTTTTGGTTAGAAGAACCCACGGTTAAAATTTGTGTTGAATAAAGATCTATACATTGACAAATTAGCGAATTGTTGACTATTTTTATTCACACAGTCTTCTTTACATAAATCATACATTTTTTTTATATTTAGATTTGAATCTTAATATTGCCTCTGTGTATCTTTTCAGCAATAATGGCTTTCTACCCTCGAAAACATATTAATATGATCCATCACTGACTGTTTTATTTTGTCATATAATTTTGTAGAACAGATATTATTTCCTCTTTGATCTTCGCCAACCGTATTCAGTATTTTATCTTATATGAAAGACACAATGTATTCAGGAAAAAAATGTTACAAACTCTTTCCTTTTTTTCAGAGGTCCAAAGATAATAGAAATAAGACGTAGACCTACGTGATTGTTTTCTACTACCTGTCGACGTTTTTTTATCATCCTTATCGTCAACATCATTAGTGTAGTCATCAGTTTTATTATTCCTTGCTCTCGAACGCATAATAGGCTTCTCCTCTACATTATTTATAATAAAATCCCTCTGACGGTTAATGTTGCCTAGGTTCCAGAAAGTTTCCAAGTTCATAGTACGTTCTTCTTTTGTAAATTTTGAAAAACAATTAAACCTACAATTATTGCACGGGGCTTTGTTTGCTCTTGCTTGCACTCTGTTGCCTCTTCAGTTTATATACCTACTCTTTTTCCATATTCCTCTTACTTTTAATCTCATTCCTACGCCATGATTCTTCTGACCTTCTATTCTTTCTGGACTTTATGTTCTCGGAATTAGATGTAGTTGGCAAGTTATGAACATGTCCATCTACAAATTCAGTTTCAGTCACAGTCTATGGTCTGGAAATGGTAATTATAGAACTGTTATTAACAATATATTTACAAAAATCAGACTAGCGCTGCCACGATCTGGCGAGTGCAGAACTAGTCTATCTCTAGATAGGCTAGTTCCGCACTCAGTATATTTGATTTAAATCAACTCAGATGAGAAGAGAACTAATCAATGTTGACATACCCTACTTCTGCACCAAAAAATTAAGATAATGGATATATACTACTTCAGTATTATTTGAAATGTTTAAATAATTTTAAACCTGGACTTATAATATTTCTGCAGTAAGTACCCACTGTAACAAGGAAAGTTTTGGTAAAAAAAAACAGCAAACAGCCAATTTTGGACATGAACTAGTTCTGTTCTAAGGCAGCGATATAGCGTCTATCACTCTAATACAATTCAAAATCAGGAAATAATACAAAATCATGTAAGCTAATGAAAAGCAGGCTGTTCAGGAAACGTCTTTACAAAAGTGAAAATTAAATGAATATTGATCTTTTTAGATAAGGCATGGTAGATAGCGAAAGCAGAATATCTCACAAAAGTTTTTATGTGGGATGTATCATGTAACAGTGGCCAATACCGAATTTATATTATAACATTAATGTTTTAACAATAATTTAACATTAATGTTTTGTATTTTAAGAACGATTTTCGAATTGAAAATCTAAAAGTCAAATAAACTTAGTTTTAAAGTAAAATTGTGGCTTATTCCCAACAAAAATAGAAAACTGCATTATAAAATTAGAAGTCTAATCGTACAAGATCTCACTGCAGGATCGCTACGTTTATAACGTAGTTAATCAGTCACATTTTTTCATATATTTAAAATTAGGAGAATACGTTGATAATACGATGATAATTACGATGATACGATGATAATTTTTCCAGTCAAAAATTGGCCGCAAATATTTTTAATTCAATTAATAGTAATTAATTCTTGAACAATAATTTTATTTCGTTTATTTCTATTTTAAATAAAATAGGCTGCTCATGACGTATATGCATTTTTTTTATTATATCAAATTAAAGCTCATTTTTTCTTAATACGATAATACAAGTTTAATTGTTTTGAGAAAAAATGGTCGCCAATTAAGTTTGCCAGCTGCTAAAACCTGGAGGTATCAAAGAAAAAGTAAAATAGAGTTAACGCGCAGCGACTCCGGTTTGACAAGTGATAATATGTATATTATTATATACCTATCGACGAATGCTTTAAAAAGTCACACAACTGACACTTTAAACCAGTAGCGATGCACGATGGCTGTCTCTTACTTTATCTTTGATACCTCGCGTTTTTAACAGCTGGCAACTGCAATTTGCTACCATTTTTTCTCAGGCAACCTTATATCATCATATTAAGAAAAAATTAGCTTTAATTTGATATAAAAATACATGCATATACGTCATGAGCCGTGTATTTTATGTAAAAAATAAATGAACAAAATAAAATTTTTGTTAAAAAAATAATTAGGTACTAGTAATTGAATTAAAAATATTTGCGGCCACTTTTTGACTGGCAACCTCGTACCAATGTTAGCCTTTAAAATTATGGTCTGCAAATTATGGTCTGCTTTTCAACAGATCCCGCCTGGCCTATTTTATTTTTTACCATTTAATTCTTACTTTTGACATGACGTTTATATCTCATATCGACATAAAAACCAAAAACTCAACATATTTTTACACCCTATCTGAAGTACCCACGTTCCCTATATCTTGAACCCCTACTGTTATATAAATGAAATCCCCGTTGAATTTTGTAATTTTATACGTCGAGAATAAACCGAAAAACAAATTATATTACAGAACGTATATGCCTATTACGTCTTTCATCATTCACTAGAAATCTAGCAACCTTATTCGACTTTTCTGAATACGTCGCGTCTCAGAATGCCGATCCTCGAGAGCAGTATTTGGTTTCTTATTCAAAAATAAATGAGCTTGAATAATTTACTTTTAAATGTAATATAATATTTCAATTTATCTAATGGATTATTTCAATAGAGAATTCAACAGAAATATTAATTTGAATAGGCTTAATAATTTAAATTTGCAGTTGTCAAAAAAATGTCAGCATGATTACAAGATCGGCAAGCGATTTTATACTATAAGCTTTATTAAATACAGTCCATTAAACACAGATTTATTAAGAGTCTGAGAGAAACAGTATTAGCTTTTATCAAAAAGATTTACGAAGAAAAAAATTATATTTAAAAATTTCATTTCATGAAACTAACTTAATAATATAATAGGCTATATTAACTGCAATAAAATTCAACAAATTATTAATTACAAATCTATGCTTCACTTGGAAAATAATCAGGTAAGCAAAAAAGCAAGATATCAAGTAGTGTATACTTTGGGGGTCGGTATTTTGTAATGGTACATTGTTTCAGGGCTTACGGACCGTCGGCGTCGCTCGCGTGATCTGGAATTGTTCCCGACGTATCTTGTGCAACTGGGAAGAATCCTAACCTTTGACCGTCCGCTGATGATATTACACGTAAATTATTCAAGGTCTCTGTTAATGATATTCTTCATTTATCCTCCGGGATGTGTCAAGTGTTCCGAGTCGGTATTTAAATTTTTCGTGCGACTGAGGAAAAGTGGTTGAGTATTTTTGAATTTTCGTAAAACCTCTGCACATTCGTAAATATTTGTGTCACGTTCTACTAAGCACCTGTGTTTCTTAGAATAAGATTTGGTGGTTTTTTGTGTGATGATGGATTATGATTTCTCATAGTGACAGGTGACACAAGGAGATATATTCTCTCACATCCAACAAATATTACAATCTGGTTTTTCAATAAAAACGACGGAATCTTAAGAAAACATGATTATACTAATGAAGACGATACAAGAAAGTTTAGGATCGACCAAAGATCCAAGAGATCTCCTTTCTTATACTTTACGTGCCATCTCTGCGACGGATTAGCAAACATCATGGCTATTCTTATCTTAGATGCTCCAAATAATATTTCTTCTTCTTAGCATTTTTTCGTACATTTGCACAGGCCCCTAACAACTCCTTCCGTCGATCGCTCTCCTGAGCAACCTACTTCCGATTTGTTTTCGGCTGTAATATAATAATATTATATATATATATATATATATATATATATATATATATATATATATATATATATATATATATATATATATATATATTGTTATGCTATTTAAATTGTATTATATTGCTTACTTAGGAAAAATCCTGTCTATATTTATTAAATGAACTAATCTCCAATTAATCACAATAAATCAGCATTAATTAATTACAATCTCAGGCTATTTAAATTGTACGATTTACCTTTGATCGTGGATTCAAAATATTTTCCAATTGGCGTCCTAATCGGGATAGGTAATATGACCTGAATAAAATACATAGAATTTCAACTGAACTATATGTGAGATGTCCTTTATTTTAATGAAATTTTATATAACAATCAATCCTGTAATATTTGCAATATACTAACTTTAAATATATGAGAAGTTGTTTTCTATCATGGACCCAAATGTTATTTTACATTGATTTTTAATATGTGTTATAACTAAGCTCTTTTTATAATTCCTTTTTTTTTTAAGTGATCGCAAAATTAACTGTCTCTATTATTTATTCAATTTATTTAATTAATAAATGAAAATCACACTCCGGCTCTAATGAAAATTGACTGACCTTTCCTTCTCTGCCGTTGCAATTCTATGGCCACGCCACAACAAAAAAATCCTTTCTCTGCTTCTGCTCCTATTGTGGTCCAGATGACGTACACCTTTCTCCTATCTGTCCTTGTATCTCCAAATGTTTCCGGCTTCGTCTGCTATTAATATTCTTATGCCCTTTGGTTTTCTATCTCTCTGTACCCCGTTCCTCACACTGGTCAGCTTTTACACCGCAAATAAACACACCCGGTAAATTACGTCTTCGGGACTTCAAACAAACACAAATCACAAAGCTCCTTCCTTCTTGGACGACGAAAACTGACTAACTAACCTTTTTTTCTCTCTCCTATCTCATAGCCAAAATCAACCTCCTTGCATTCAAAAATTGACCAATAAAAATCATCCACCTCTTGTGACGTATATCGTTACCACCCAACTCTCTCTATAAAACGTCATTCGGGTTATTCCAGAAAACAAACCTTCTTTAATTATTCTAACTAAATCTATCTGCTTTACAAATATTTCTTACTAATAGCTACAAACGATACCTGTTTCTCAATTCAATGTCTTTTGTTAATAAACTTTTACCGATATAATCTTTCGGGGAGAAAACCACCGCAAATCCCGGTCTATTGTTCAACACTTTCTATATACACTTTTATTCCGGGTAAAACCATTCCACAATACCCGACTTATTTAAATTTCTTATCGATAATATTTGAAAGTCTTGTCTCTGAGGCCTAATGAACAATTCTTCGAACAACTTAAAATACATATTTTGTCTTATACAGGATGTTTGAAAATTCATATGCCCGTGTCTTTATGAAATATCAATAATTTTAATTTTTATTTAAGTAATAAAATTTGTATATCGGTTTTTTATTGCTTATGGACATTCAAAAGTACAACAAATCCCCGCCTTTGTAATCGATAAAATTTATCAATTTATGCAACTAAATTTTCTCGAGGCAAAATAAACGCACTTCCTGTATGCTATCTGTACTTATGCTACGTATTATCCTATCCTACTATCTACTTTATACAAATTTAAATCTTCATTCGTGATATTTATATACATCATGGATATTATAAATACCTCTGATCTTTTCAGAATCCATATGTTTCAACTCATAGCTGTTTACTCCATCTTCGTTGTTTACTATGTATGGCCCTTCGAAAACAGGCATCAATTTTGCGCAAATACCGGTCTGAAGATTTGACACTCTTAATGCTCTTACCATTACTTTGTCACCCTTTTGGAAAGTTACTGGTCTTCGTTTCCTATTATGACCCTGTCTCTGGATGTATTTCTCATTGCTTCTTCTTAATCTCCTCTGAACGGTTTCTATAACCTGTCGATACTCTCTTTGTTCTGGATCTTCCCACGGTCTTATCGGCATGACGCCTTTCATGATGTATTCTGGTGTTTCTTTCGTTACTGTACTTGGCATGGAATTTAGGTACATCTCTATTTCTCCCAATTTTCTGTCCCATCGCCGATGTTGACCATCCGTTGCAATACGAAGAAATTTCGTTACCTCTTGTATAAATCGCTCAGAAGGATTACTTTGGGGATGCCTGATGCTTACAAAGTTCGTCTCGATTCCCCGTTCTCTAAGCTGTCCCTTGAAACGATCATTTCGGAAGTACGTTGCATTGTCTAGTAAAATTTTTCTTGGGGTTCCTACCGTAGCGATGAAATTGTCTATTTTTCTCAATATTTCTTCCCCTTTTGTGGTGCGGCAACTATATAATTTTACGTATTTTGAGAACACATCCACCATCACCAGAATATGCTTGTTCCTTTGCGTGGTCACTATTAGATCGCTTAACATGTCGATGGCTATAATGTCCAGGTTGTTCCGGGATACAATGCTCTTTGCAATATTTTCGTTTTTAAAATTCCTGCTCTTGTATTTCTGGCATACTTCGCATTTCTGTGTGATCTCTTTTGCAATGCGGTAATCTTGTCGACTGATGTAGTTTTCCCTAAATACAAGCCATACCTTTCTACTGCCAATATGTCCATTTTCCTCGTGTAGTTTCTTGATGATTCTTTCTGCCAATGTCGGTGTCACTAAATATAATTCCTTTCCGTCTATTCTCTTAAAAAATATCTCGTTTTCTAGCTCTGCTCTTCTCTTTTCTCTTTCTTCTAGGCCTTCCTGGTCGGTCCTTATCTCATTTAACGAAAATATCCCTTCGTCTTGTGTCAGTATATTCAATCCCACATGTAATGTAATTGTCTCCTTTTTTCCTGTATCTTCGTCCCGTGTTAAAGCGTCAGCTATTATGTTGTCTTTCCCTTTGATGTATCGAAATTGGAAATCATACTCTTGTAAGAGCAGAATGCCTCTGTGTATTCTGTTATTTACCAATCGATTCTTCATGATGTGTATCAATGCTGCATGATCCGTTTCGATGGTGAATTTAGCTCCCAATAAGTAAAACCTTAATTTGTTTACGCAAAATAGTACACTGGCGAATTCCAACTCGGTGACACTGTATTTTCTCTCATGTGTTTTAGTCACTCGAGATATAAAACATATCGGAACCTCTTGGCCGTTTTGTATTTGCGACAACACTCCTGCAAATTTCTGTATCGACGCATCCGTACGGAGTATAAACGGCAAATTGTAAATAGGGTGATATATTTTTGTTCCTTTAGCAAATTCTTGTTTCAATATTTTGAAAGCTTCCTCCTGTTCTTCTTTCCAATTCCATTTTGTCCCTTTCTTTAACAATTTTATTAAAGGAATTTCTTTTTGGCTTAAATCGGGAA
This sequence comes from Diabrotica undecimpunctata, assembly GCF_040954645.1. NCBI lineage: Eukaryota > Metazoa > Arthropoda > Insecta > Coleoptera > Chrysomelidae > Diabrotica > Diabrotica undecimpunctata. The sequence goes on along the minus strand of NC_092805.1, from coordinate 114,497,568 downwards.
TTAATTTCTTGAAATAATTTATCGTACCGAGAAACCCTCGCAATGTTTTTAGATTTGTTGGTCTTGGGTATTCGTCGATGAGCTTTACTCTGTCCTCGGCTAGACTTACAGTTTCGGTGTCAAGTTTGAAACCCAAATAAATCACTTCCTTTTGAAAAAATTGACATTTTTCAATGTTTAGTTTTAATCCCGCTGTGTCCAATTTTTTCAAAATTATTTTGATATGTTCCACATGACTCTGCATATCTTGTGAAAAAATTAATAAATCGTCGATGTAATGGACGATGAACTCTTCATGGTGATTCAAAATGGTATGCAAAGCTCGTACAAGTGCTGCACAGGCGCTTTGTAATCCAAACGGAACTACCTTAAATCGGTATACTATACCATCAATTGAAAAGGCAGTGTAGTTTCTACACTTTTCAGCCAAAGGTATTAACCAAAAACTATGCTTTAGATCAATTTTTGAGAAAATATGTGATCCCGTGATCCTTCCAAAAATGGCCTCGATATTTAACGGTGATTCATATTGTGATACTGTGTGTTGGTTGATATTTCGGGCATCTAAACAGAGTCTTAACTCTCCACTGCTCTTCTTCACTATCACAATTGGGTTAATATAGGGTGAGTCACATCTCTCAATGATTTGATCTTCCAACATTTTTTTGATTTCTTGCTTTACTTCTTGCCGATACTTATAAGGAATTGGATAAGTCTTCGATCGAAAATTTCCCAAGTTTTTCACCTCAAATGAGTGCTCGTATTTTGTGGCCACTCGGTTTTCCTCATTTATCAGCGTTTCATAGTCTCTTAAAATTATACGCAAATCATTTTCTTTGCCTTCTCCACATATCAATTTTTTGTCTCTCCCATCAAATTTTTCGCACATATTCACCGTGTACTCCGTGTCTTCTTCAAACACCACTGTCTCCATTGTGTCCTCTTCATTTTCCTTTGTTTTTATTTTTGTTGGGCTCGTCTCTTCTTTTGAGGAATCCCAAGTTTTGCTTTCATTTCTTGTCAAAATTTTTCCATCTTCTTCTCCTGAGCTCGTCTCATCTTTTGAGGAATCCCAGGTTTTTTTTTCTTTGATCTTTTTCAGACCTTTTCCCCTCTTTCTTCCTTTTCCTTTCTTCGTCGCCAGGTTCATTTCCACCGTTTGTTCTTTCTCTGATTCGTCCGTAATTTGTTTCTCTTGTTCCTTATCCTGTTCTTCTTCTTTTTCCTTGGTTATTTTCATCGTATTGGTTTTGAAGTCGATCACTACATGTTTTTCCGTTAATTCGTCAACGCCTACAATCATGTCATGTGACATATTCGGCATTATTACACATTGAAGTGCATACATATTTTTTTTCAATCGTACCATTACTCGTATACCTTCATTTATTGTTGCCAATGTCCGTTTATTTGCGCCCACTAAATTCACCCTAGGTATTTTATAAATTAGACTTGTTAAATTTACTTCTTCGATTAATTTTCTGTTGACCAGTGTTATTTCAGAGCCTGTGTCTATCATAATTTTAATTGGTTTCTCATTTATAAATCCATCCAAAAATTTTAAATTAACTCCATTTCTCTTTTCATTGTTTCCTGCCAGTTTAATAAATTCCTTGGGGTGACAAAAAATTCCTGTTTGTTTCTTCGTTTTTAGTGAGCGCCTTCTTGAAAACCCGCCTGTTGTTCTTCTGTGTTTTCTCTCCCGTCATCTTCTCTCTCATATTCATTTTCTTCTCTTTGCATATTATTTATTTCTCTTCTGTTCTCTTTTGGTCTATCATTCCCGTATCGATTACCGCGAGATTCCTGTTCATTCCGTGGGTTATTGTATCTGTTTCCTTGGTATGGGCGGTTATTTCTACTCTGATTTTCCCGATCCCTGTTTTCATTCCATCTCTGGGTTCTGGGTTCATAATTCTCTCTTCCGTTCGGTCTATTTTCATATCCCCGTCTAGGTATGAATTCTCGTCTTGTATAATCTCTTCTAAAATTTTGACCTCTATCTCTATATTCTTGGTTTTCTCTTTGTCTATAATTTTCTTGCGGTCTTCTTTCTCTTCTTTCATGCCTACGTGATTCTCTCATTTGCAAAAATTGACATAAGCTGTCAATGTCCTTGTAATTTTGGAGATTTATGTGGTCTTCCAAGGTATCTTCAAAATGTCGCGATATCAACTCTACCAATTGTTCTGATGAATAATTATATTGCAAATGTTTTGCATTATTATAGAGTTGTAATGCGTACATCTTTTCTGATACGCCCATCCTCTCATGGTATTTTCCATTTTGTAACTCTTTATTTACTTGTCGTTGCTGTATTTTTCCCCAGAAATAATTTAAGAATCTTCTCTCAAAATCTTGCCAATTGTCCAATTCTTCTTCCTTGCTGACAAACCAAAGATTTGCCTCTTCTTTGAGATGGTTTCTGATGGTTTCCTTTGCTGTTGCAAACGGTCCTATATATTTGACTTTTTCCTTTAGGTTATTTATAAAAGGCACTGGGTGTATTTTCCTTATATCCCCGCCAAATCGTACTTTTACGTCTTCTGTGCTATGTACGATGACTTCCTTTCTTTCTACTTCTCTTATCTCCATCTCTGCAATTTGTTTAAATCTCCTTTCCGTTTCTTTCCGGTCTTCTTGTAGCGCATTTTCAAATTTTATTTCTATCTGTTCTAATTCCCTTTCTTGCATACTCTGAATATCCTTCATTTTGGTTTCGATTTCTTCTCTCTGCAATTCTAGTTTCCTCTCTGTTTCTTCCCTACTTCTTTCTAAACAGACTTTTATTTCGTTTTCATATTTGTCCATACGCGTTTCCATTTTTTGTTCCATTTTTCTTTGGTTTTCTTCCAAATTGTCCAATTTTTGTTCCGTTCTTTGTTGTGATTCATCCATTATGTGTTTTGTTTCCAGTTGATTTTTATCCATTTTTTGTGACGATTCTTGTATTTGTTGTGTCTGTATTTGCATCATAGCTAATAATTTTTCTAACATCCCTGTTTCTTTTCTTTCCTCCATTATTGTAGCATTTCCTTCATTATCCGATCCTTCATCAATAATTGTTTCCTCTTCTATCTTATCCTCTTTCCTTTCTTGCGTTTTGCTTTGACTCCTTGTGATCGACATGTTCGTTAGATTATTTATCCCCGCCAAATATGAAACTTTGAAATTTGTGCAATAATATCCCCGCCAAATATAAAATTCTACTGGTCTGTTGCAACAAACGGGACTTTTCCTGTTCAAATGTAATAACTCTTGAGTACGAGTATCAAATTTTAATATCCCACAAATAAATCAAATGGTAAAATATCAAATGTCAAAATCAATCAAATAATTCAAGTATGGTAAAATTATCAAATTTAAATATCACACAAATAAATCAATTATGGTAACCTATAAATTGTCAATATCACGAATAAATCAATTATGGTAAATTGTATCTTAAAAAAATATATATAATCTTTATGTCCTCAATTTTTACATAATATTTCACTTTATCCCCGGCATATAAACTTTCAAATATCTGCTCGTCTACTCCTATCCTTTCAAATTTGCCAACTAGAAATATTTTTCAAAGCTTTACACGTTGGGGGCCATTTTGTTATGCTATTTAAATTGTATTATATTGCTTACTTAGGAAAAATCCTGTCTATATTTATTAAATGAACTAATCTCCAATTAATCACAATAAATCAGCATTAATTAATTACAATCTCAGGCTATTTAAATTGTACGATTTACCTTTGATCGTGGATTCAAAATATTTTCCAATTGGCGTCCTAATCGGGATAGGTAATATGACCTGAATAAAATACATAGAATTTCAACTGAACTATATGTGAGATGTCCTTTATTTTAATGAAATTTTATATAACAATCAATCCTGTAATATTTGCAATATACTAACTTTAAATATATGAGAAGTTGTTTTCTATCATGGACCCAAATGTTATTTTACATTGATTTTTAATATGTGTTATAACTAAGCTCTTTTTATAATTCCTTTTTTTTTTAAGTGATCGCAAAATTAACTGTCTCTATTATTTATTCAATTTATTTAATTAATAAATGAAAATCACACTCCGGCTCTAATGAAAATTGACTGACCTTTCCTTCTCTGCCGTTGCAATTCTATGGCCACGCCACAACAAAAAAATCCTTTCTCTGCTTCTGCTCCTATTGTGGTCCAGATGACGTACACCTTTCTCCTATCTGTCCTTGTATCTCCAAATGTTTCCGGCTTCGTCTGCTATTAATATTCTTATGCCCTTTGGTTTTCTATCTCTCTGTACCCCGTTCCTCACACTGGTCAGCTTTTACACCGCAAATAAACACACCCGGTAAATTACGTCTTCGGGACTTCAAACAAACACAAATCACAAAGCTCCTTCCTTCTTGGACGACGAAAACTGACTAACTAACCTTTTTTTCTCTCTCCTATCTCATAGCCAAAATCAACCTCCTTGCATTCAAAAATTGACCAATAAAAATCATCCACCTCTTGTGACGTATATCGTTACCACCCAACTCTCTCTATAAAACGTCATTCGGGTTATTCCAGAAAACAAACCTTCTTTAATTATTCTAACTAAATCTATCTGCTTTACAAATATTTCTTACTAATAGCTACAAACGATACCTGTTTCTCAATTCAATGTCTTTTGTTAATAAACTTTTACCGATATAATCTTTCGGGGAGAAAACCACCGCAAATCCCGGTCTATTGTTCAACACTTTCTATATACACTTTTATTCCGGGTAAAACCATTCCACAATACCCGACTTATTTAAATTTCTTATCGATAATATTTGAAAGTCTTGTCTCTGAGGCCTAATGAACAATTCTTCGAACAACTTAAAATACATATTTTGTCTTATACAGGATGTTTGAAAATTCATATGCCCGTGTCTTTATGAAATATCAATAATTTTAATTTTTATTTAAGTAATAAAATTTGTATATCGGTTTTTTATTGCTTATGGACATTCAAAAGTACAACAATATATATATATATATATATATATATATATATATATATATATATATATATATATATACCCGGTATTTAGGCGGCACACGCCCTTCCGGTAGGGATCTATGGAGGAGTATCACCGAGCCGCAAGCCCTTATCTCTTGCCGTACTGCTCCACCATAGGCCGATCAGATACCAGCATATTCTAGACTAAGCCGCAGATACATTTAGAATTTTAAACTGCTGCGATAGACTTTCTGTTTTTCTGTACACCGAGCTGGGGATTGAACTGACATCTCTCGCAGTGAAGCGAAGGAGAAGCCAGCCGCCCAGCTCGCTTGGCTATCCGATCGACATAATAATCGATCGATATAATAATATTAATGTTTAATAATTTCATGTACATTGTATTGAAAATAACAATAATTTAAGTATGTTATTTACACATAAAGATCTGGTACTCCCGTTAAAACCAAAAGTGGTCAAGCACGGGCTTCGTGTGTGCATTGTGTATTTGATACATTAACAATCTAATAATAAAGGTACATATAAATAATTAAATCGTTCTAATTATACAATAAATATATATTTTAGTGTGTATAACGTATTTTTATGTTTTGATGATCAATATTATACTCATTTTGATTTTATGATTTTCGGGTAAGCAAAACTATTACTAATTTATTACTATGACTATACTAAACTATTGGTTCATTAATTCAATAAATTTTGCATATAGCCGCGATCCAAATTAAGAATATATTTTTTAAATATTGATTTTATAATTACCAGTTAGTTGATAGTAGTTAGGTATATTGTATATTTATCAGGTAAGGCATTATTCTCGGAGCTTGATAAAGGAGGTATCTTTGACCTAATCTTTTGTTGCTACTTCCAGTTTTAACATGTTTATTTGTTTTATTGCGGGTTTCATAGGGCTGGCATAGTTTATGTAGTTTATAAGGTATATGTTTTCTGTTATATATGTAAACGTATATAGAATACGTATATAGTTGTCTTGTATCCATTACTTTGGCTTCAATAAATAGAAGACGACTTGAGTAAGTACGTTGTTTATATAATATTATTTTTAGTATTCGCTTTTGTAAAATATCAACTTTTTTAAGTATATTTTTAATACACTACCCCAACCAAGTATTACGTATCTAATTCTGGACTCAACAAGAGAGTAATATAATATTTTCAAATATTTTACGTCAATTATTGTGTGAGTCTATAGTTATGCCCAGATATTTTATATTAGAGGTTGTTTTTATCGTTATGTTACTTTCCATGCAGTCAATGTTTATATGATTAAATAAAGGTAGTGATACTTTGTTACTACAAAATGGAATAACTAATGTTTTTTCAAAGTTAATTGTCAATTCGTTATAACATAAACATTGAACTATCTTAAACATATCAACTTATATTTTATTTTTTAAATTTTTCCATGTGTCTGCACTATAGAAAATATCAGTGTCATCGTCGAAACTGATTATTTTTCCTTCGGTATTAAGTCATTTATATGTACGTTAAATAATAGTGACCCTAATTACTGTTCCTTGGGGTACACCACATTGTAGGATGAGCTGATCACTGTAAGTGTTATTTACCTTTACAATTTGTTGTCTTCTGTATAAATAACTTTGAATTAACTTATGTGAAATTTCGCATACTCCGCACATTTCCAATGCTTCTATCAGTTGTGGATGTCTGATCGTATCATATGCTTTCGCTAAGTCTAGAAATACAGAGGCAGTAGGTTTATTTTTGTCAACTCCATCATATGTTTCTTTGATATTATCTACCCATCTTATCTGTGGCCTTCTTCTTGGTCGTCTACCTTAGTAAGGTCTCCAATGTTGTATTGTGATGTTCCAGCGTTGGTCTGTTTGTCTATAGACAAATTCACTAGAGGATTTCAGTACAGTGCTCATGAGAAGCGACGTTGCCGCTGCCGCTAGGCACGTTTATAGTCTGCAGGTGTGATACAGGACCGCGTTGGCCTTCCTGTAAGATAACATTAAATCATGCAATCCTATTAGAAGTAAATGTAACATTATTTACAACTTCAAGATTTTGCAAATTACACAAAATTTAATACAACTATTTTCTTTGAAATCTCTTTTACTAAATTGTACAGGGTGTAACAACAGAACGGAGTCTACTAGGGAAACTACTACAAAAAAAATTCGTAGCTCCGTAGTGGCTACAAATTTAAATTGTTAATTTATATACCAACAGGATATATACCAACTTGGATCAATTATTACTATTAACAGTCTCAACAATTAATACAAAGAAAAGTGTATATACACCAAAGAATAAAATTACGCTAATAAAAGAATAAAAATTTATGTAGCCTAAACGCTACCTAATGAATAAAGATAAGACTTACAATAACAGTGTCTGGTCTCTACTTCGTTTCGGAAAAATCGTCCTCACTGGAACTGCCGGTGTTGGCTGTGATAATCACCGGTAGGATATCTTCTTGTAGGTTGTCAGCTATCCACATTTCTTTTTCAATTCTGATGACATGCTGTATATAATTTTGCCACTGTTCAGCAGAGACATTGTCAAACGCTTCATGGATGAGTTGTTGCACACGATTATTTTTAAAGTCAGTGTTTCGGGCTGCAACGTAATGTTTAACTTGGCTCCAGACCATCTCTATTGGATTAAGCTCACACTGATAGGGAGGCAATCGTAATACTTCTACGCCGTATTTCTCGACCAAAGTTTCGATGTTATACTTGTCGTATATATCTGCATAACTGTTTGCTACATCCAATAGTTCTGACTTTAAATAATCTTCTTTATAAAATATATCCTTCTCTCGTAACCATTCTTGAATTTGTTGTTTGTTCCAGGAGCTTCTTGGGAAATTTTGTTTGCATGAATGATATGGAGCATTATCCATTACTACCACATTTTTTCTCCTTTTGGGAGGTTTGCGATTAGTTTATTTTCAAACCAGTCTTCGAAAGACTCACCGTTCATTTCGTCATGGTAGTCGCCTGAATCTTTTGTTGCTAAAAATACACATTCTGAATTTGGTAAAAAACCTCTATCAGATCCAACATGTAACAAGACAAATCTCGGACCTCTTTGTTTTGGATCATTTAGACCAGTAGTCAAGCCTTTTAAAAATGCATCCTTATAACTGGTTATGGTTGAATCCATCCATACCTTATTTACTGTATGTCCGATACTTACCCACCTTTCATCCAAATAGAAAATATTGTATCCTTGATTTCGATAATTCTGTATTTTTCTAAGAAAAATACAGAATTATCTCTTTTTTCATAAACAAACCCCATCTCTCGCAATAGTCGATATAGAGTACTTTTGGAAAATTTAAGCAAATGTTCGTGTAAATTAACGGCATCCGGGATAGCTTTGATTGTGGGAGGTATGTTCTTTAAGAACAATTTTATGTGAACAAGTCTATTTTAAAAATAAAATTTATATTGCAATTATGGCCATTTTTTACTAGGGTCAGCAAAAAGTTAAATATTAAAGCCGTCTATTTTCATTTATTCTATTCAAGTCATCATACTAGGATCTCAACAAACTTTTAAAATATTTGAAATCATAATTATGATCCTTATCAATTGTTGAGCACTATATTACGACGACGTCCGAATATTTTCTGGAACGGCCATTAGGGCAAATCAGTGAATGTTAGTGCAAAATTGCAACTGCTCCGTATGTAAGGGAGTGTTAAGTTCGAAGCCGGCTCTACCACGTTGAGGCCGACGATGAACTAGCAACGCTTCAGCGTTTTCTTGCATTTGATTAACATTGTCCGTAAGAGCCAACGCTGAAATCTACTGGTGAATCCGAGTTTAGAATGTGGCCTTCGAAGCTCCATTTGAGTGTTGCAATTTTTGTTGTGATATCCTCATCTTTTGTTTTTGAACAAAATCTGATAGTCGTATACACAACGTTGCTCTTTCTTTTGCGTCTAGTTTATTCATATTTGACTTGGTAAGGGTCCAGATTTAACATGCCTATATCATGATAGGAAAGATACATTGGTTGAATACTTTGCTCCTCAAGTATTGAGGTATTTTGCAGTTTTTAAGTATCCAAATGAGTTTTTTAAATCCTGCCCATACAGTACTGCTCTTCTAGTGATTCCCGCATCTTGGTTCTCTTTGTCAAGTTTAAGAATTTGGCCTAGGTAGATATTATATTCTTGGACTTTTAGGGAGTCTGCGAGTTTTTTCATCACAGTTTGTAGTTTCCCTTATGTGCTCGCTATATTTACGATGTCGTCAGCGAATATAAAGTTCTTTAAATTGTTGCCATTAACGTTGTTGCCATATGTTGACCAATTTATAGTTTCAAGACGTCTTCTAGGGCTAGATTAAACAGCTTCAAGGATATTAATTTCTTTGAAATCCAAGGAAACACAAGTCGTTAGAGGATACAAAATAATGGGCTGCCACAAGGAAGAACTTTGGCCCGAACTCTATTTAAATAAAATTATGATTGATAAATTTTTTCTGAAGGTATGATCGATCAAAGTTGACAGGAATTTACAAGAATAGTATTAAAGTTTAAGGTATGTTTTTTAAACACATACCTTTGTTGTGTCAAGTAGATATAAATTTCCCCTTTTTCTTCTTTTGTATAACCTCGTTAAACGTTGATTTAAAACTTTAAAAATATAAAAAAAAGTCGACGAGACGCAGTGGTGGAGATAGCAATATCAGCCGTTTTAAAAATAAAATCACGTGTTTAAAATAATTCCCAAATAAGTCTCTAATTTGTCTGTGGGTCACCTTGAATGACCCCTAGGTGCAAAAAGTAATCCTAGTTCCTCTCTTATCGTAGTTCTCCTTTTAATTTCCAGAATAGTAGTGTATTTAGTTTATGTAGAATAGGTTAATTTAGTTATTACACATTTGCTGCTGGCTGGATTGGACACTTAGCCGGATTGCCAAGAAAAAAAAATGTCTCTAATATCAATAATCTCAGTTTTGAATGGACGAATTTTGATCTTTGTTTTAACTGAGATCCCATGAGTTCAAATATTAAACTTAAATAATATTTAATAACTTAAATATTAAAACATGTAATCATTTAAAGCATATAATTATTTATTTTCCAAGTTTTTACGTATAAATGAATATTTACTTGCAAAATTACCGTCATTTTTCACTTTTTTCGTTCGTTAAGGTTACAATAATAATGTTAACTGTAGTATTTTTTATCTAATCTAGAAATCTAAATATTTATAAATATTAATTTTAACTGAATATTAATTTTATAAATTAACTTAAAAAAAATTAATTAAAAATTAATTTAATAAAATCCGATTACTTGTTAAGTCATTTTATATAAACTATTAGTTTAGTAGCCAGAAAGGGGTTGAGTATTCACTTTTAGTGACTTCTCGATACCTTGACGTTTTTTATTTATTTTTTTTTTTTTTTTTTTGGTGCGTAGATTCTATATTTCGAGGGTGCCACGCTGAAAACCTGTCAGATAATTTCGTATTAACAATTTAATTGTTTAAATGATAATATCTACTTAACTGTTAGAGATAATTAATTTTACCGAAATAAAAATTGTTCATTTTAAACAAATTAATAAAATATCGCCTGGAGTTATAACAAATTTCATGAAAAATATAGAAAATTTATAGAACAACTTAAAATAAACAATTTAAGCTTTGGTAAATGTTTCTATTATAATTTTTGGCCAAAATATAAAACGTAAACAACGCGCTATGAGGCGCACGGTCAGTTCGCAGTGAATAAAAACCCATGTATATAAAAAATCCATGTAGATTCAGAGATGCATATTACTTTATCATTATTAATAAAAAAGCTATAGCAGTTTATAGTTAAAATTTTCGTTAAAAAGTGATAAATTAAGTTTTAAACAAAATTGAACCATAAACGTTGGCAGTTTGGTTAATGGAAGTTATAAAAAAATAGAAAACGAATATTTTAAGCTTTGGTAAGTGTTTCTATGTTAATTTTTTGTCGAGATATTGAAAATTAATTTACGCGCGCGTTTTACGCTGGCCTGCATTCGCTGCTAGTTGATCGCGCGCCTCAGAGCACGTTACTAAGGTCAAAAATTAACAAAGAAACATTTTTGATTAAAGCTTAAAATGTTCGTTTTGAGTTACTCTATAGCTTACATTAGCCAGATTTTCAAATTTTATAACTCGTCTTTATTTAAAGCTCTTATAACTTTTTTTATTAGTAAAGATAAAGTAACTGTTTAGAAATTTAAACAAAATTAAGCTATATATTTTGAAAATCTGGTTAATGGAAGTTATAGAACAACTCAAAATAAATCATTTATGATATGGTAAATGGTTCTATGTTAATTTTTGACCAAGATATTGAACTTGCGCTCTAATGCGCTCTGAGGAGGACGGTCAGCTTGCAGCGATTGCGGGTGCGCGTAAACCATGCGGGAAAAATTGTACAGTTGTTTGAAAAATTTTGTAGGCTCTCCTATTCAACAGATTTTTATGATTTGAATTTTATTTGAAAGCTTAAATGCATTTTTATATGTAAAAATTTCTCAAGTGTTTAAAACGTTTTTGCTGGGCTAAACATAATTTTAAAAATTACATTAATTTTTTACCCTTTTTATAATGTTTTTGTTTTATTTTGCAATAAGAATAATTATTTTTTCAATTTGCAATCCATTCTATCTTGTACGAAACTTAATTGCACAACTCTTTTTGCCATACAATTTTTCGAAAATACGTAGCTACTAATATACAGCAACAAAAATGAGAAAAAAAATTAATTTTGTGAAGTGCCCACCTTTTTAATGGGATCATATACGATTTGTCCAAATGGAGGTGTTTTGGAACCGATACTGTCTTGGCTACTAAGTTTATGGACAGCCCAAGTGACAGTATTAATGAATAGATGATGCCCTCTGAGAGCCTCCCACCTAGACACAAAGAAATCAATATACTTCATGTTAGTGTGACAAGGTCCAGAGCCAAAAAAATAAAATGGAGCTTCCCATGTTAGTTGGCCCTATGTGATTGTAGAGAAAAGCAAACTACACAACACCTTTTGGTCTGTCCTTTATGTCCGACCACCATGCTCAAAGGAGAACCTGGTTTGAGGTGTACCAAGTGCAATTGACGTCGCCAATTTTTTGTTAACAAGTGTATGGTAGTTCTATTTTTATTTTTGTCGTGCTCTAATTTTATATATACACCTGTTATATACATCTGTTATTTATGTGATGTTGTTCTTTATACTTTATGTCTATTTACTTTAAAATGGATGATGCTTCTTGTTCTTTGGCTTTTCCCCATTATGATTTTGTCATTTTTGTCCTCCACATCCCTTTGTTCTCTCAGTCCTCGTCTCTGAGCTCTCTATCTATCCTAGCACGTCCTATGTACGTTTTCCATCTTATATCAGGTCTTCCTCTTCGTGTTTTTCCCGGCGGGTCCCAGTCCAATATTTATTTCGGTAATCTGTGCTCTGGAATTCTTTGCTGATGGTTCAGGCATTGAGCATTCTATTTCCATTCTGTTTCATATTTCCTTAGTTCTGATTTTTATCCTTTTTTCTGATTCTATTTTCCTTAGTCTGGTGATTTTTAGACATCTTCTCGTAAGGTTCAATAATATGATAATAATGTTTATTTGAGAAGCTTACATTACAATATAGAGTACAAGAAACAAAAAGCATACTAAATACTAAAGAAACATAAAAACTCACTGAAGTAGACCTACCATAAAAGTAGCACCCCTAGTGAGTGAGACTTAAAAATATATATTCAAACAAATAAATATTTAACAAATAGTTACATATGCAAACTACACACTTACAAAATATATGAATTTTAATTTTAATGTAGCCTCTGATACAAATATGAGTACATGCTATTAACTGCAATGAATTCAAGAAATGTTCTAGTTGGTAATAAAAGTCTATTTAGATATTTAATATTTATTTATTTTTAATTACTATTGTCCAATAATCAATTCTTCATAGAATTGTGTTAATTGTGTAATTGAATAGTGTAATTCTCATAAGTGATCAGTTGTGATAAAAGTTCATAGGTAAGTTGAGATTGTATGAGTGCATAATAAAGAATTCGTAAATGAGTTATTCCTTTAAATTGTTTCAAAAATTTGAATCTTGATAGGAGCCCTCTTAATTTAACTGCTATATTATTTGTTTGAGTATTCCATAGTAAATGTTTATTAATTATTAAACCTAGATATTTAATATCGTACGTATATGGAATTTCACTTTTTGCATCGACTTTTAATAAGCCAAGATTTAAAAGCTTGCTTACATACGATATAAATGGCATACATTTTGTTTTATCTAAATCTAAGGTGATCTTATTAAATTGAAACCGTTTAAGACTAGCAGAAAAGCCTGTTTCAGCTTTTTGTTTTGTATTACTTCACGTTTATTATGTTAACTGTAATATGCAGTCTGAAGAGATCACTGATGTAGATGTTGAAGAGAATTAGTCCTAAGACTGTTCCCTGCAGAACTCCATAGGATACAGTTCTTCCCTTACTAATTTCTTCATCTATGTAACATGTTGCTGTCTATTTAGAAGATAACTTTCTAGGTTATTATATTCAAGCCCTCTAATACCAAATTTGTGTTGTGTTTATTAAACAATATTTTATATTTTATTCAACTAATCTTTTATTTCGTATTTTTGTTGTCATTGGCCATACTTCCACTCCATATGGGGTAATATTCAGCACTATGATCTATACGATCCTTTAATTATTTTCTTTGGGTAAAGTATTATTTCATATCCCTCTATGAAGTTTTTTCGTGGCTTGTTTTCCCTGTCTTTTATACAAGTATCGTCTTGGTATATCATTGACCTAAAATGCTTAAAAAATTTTACAACTCTTAATATTCTCTTTTAAAAATAAGTTCAAATCTGCAACCTCGGATCCAATACATAAGTATTCGGTCTTACACATATTTTTTTGAGTTCTCCTAGCTCATATTCTTTTGATAATTTCCTTGTCATATACTCCATTTCCTTCCTGTCTTGTGCAAAAATGTATGCAATGTAATATTCTCTTGTACTGGTATGCCCAATACTGAAATCCCATATTACATTAGATATTTAATAAAATTTAAACAAATGTAATGTTTTGTATAGCTCGTTATAAAAGTTTCATTTATTTATCACCAACTCACAACCTTCAAAATTTTAGAAAATGTTGCAAAAAGTGTAACTTCATGGAGGAGAATAGTTAGGGTATATTTAGACTTAAATGGTCAAAATGTTCAACAATTTTTATAGTAAAATGATTTATTCCTTTTTTGAAGTATTATTTTTAGGCATAACATCTGTAATAAATATCCGAAGTAATTTGTTAATGTCTTTATTAATTCTAATTTATTGTTCTTATTTTAATTTACTAAAACACGATAATTTATATCAATTTATTAAACCACTGTACAACAATTTATTTGACTAATAATTACATAATTTATCTATCCGGCGTTACAATTTAAACGCGGCGGGAATCTTCAAAATTAACTGTTCTCTTCCCAACAAAATTCCTCTTTAAATATAAAACTCCGTTAGTTTCGGAATCCCCTAGAGCAGACATGAATTGACTCGAACATTGGGGAAGACCGGTTGTTGGCGGTGTTGACAAGAATAACGGGAACTCCATCGAATAGACTGGTATTTTGGAGAAAGAACTAGAAGGCGGTCTTCGGATGAAACTAGTTTTTCAACTGAGCACCGAAATAAGTAGAACAGAACAGATATTAGTCATAATATATTTACAGTTTTATACGAAATAATTATCGTAACAAATTAATCAGGAATATGATTAAATTTTTATTTTTAAAACATGGTGTTATTATTATGGAAATTGAATCAGAAGTAGTAGATTGTAGCAGAGAACGTGTTTGTTTGTCTTTGTGTGTATAAATATGTGCATGCCAGTATTGGCTTTGAAATATAGGTGCATTTGCCACAATGCATTAATAAAAAAGGGCGAATTTTTCTTTGATGATGATGATGATGATAGTGTGTTTGGCATGGAAACTAGTCCTTTTGCCACAGATTTTTAAATGATTTATCTTATGTTTATCAATTAAAAA
This sequence comes from Diabrotica undecimpunctata, assembly GCF_040954645.1. NCBI lineage: Eukaryota > Metazoa > Arthropoda > Insecta > Coleoptera > Chrysomelidae > Diabrotica > Diabrotica undecimpunctata. Next base: position 114,482,483 of record NC_092805.1, on the reverse strand, counting down.
CTTGATTGTACTAAATTTATATTATATATCCGGATGCATATAAGTGATTACGTATGAGTTCGTATATAGATTTCTGATTCAATGACAGTAGGTGGGTTATGTTTACTGAAAGTTGCACATTACTTTTAACCAGGTTTTTATAAAACGTAGATGAGAGTGCTTTATTTTTAATACATCCAAACAGGATGTGATTAACATCACACTGGGAAATATTATCGCATAAACACTTTCTTGATTCTATAATGTTTAATCTAGCCAGGTGAGCAGGAACAGCACCGTGACTAGTTTTTAATCTTATGATAGTTGCTGCTGATCGTTTAGATATATTATAATGGAATATGTGTGGTAATTCTGTTAGGGATGGTAACGTAGGATGGATCTTGTAATAATGATTATTTGAAGTATTCGCCAATATTTTCCATCTGTCTTGCCAGTTAAAATTTATTTTTTTATTATAAAAATTGATTAAGTCTGATACTGTGTAAATATGTTCTTGTATTACCTTTTATCCCGGAGTGACTTTTTGCCCAAAATAAATATTATATCTTTGTTTCTCATTTTTTGTTTAATGTCACGTATCAGCTCACATGTTTTATGGTTTAACTCAGTATTATTCAGTCCACTAAGAATTGACTTAGAGTCTGAAATGATCACAGCATCTTGCAAATTTGCTTGCTCTAGCCAATCCAGAGCTTTCCTAATAGCTACCGCTTCTGCAGTGTAAATAGAGCAATGTGGAGGAAGCTTTATTTCAAGAGATTTGTTTTTGGAAGGAATATACACTGCAGACCCTACTTTCCTATCGTTCAGTTTAGAGCCATATGTGTAAATTATAGTTTTATTAGTATATTAACTCAATATGGAGTTCAACAGCTTGTAATTTATTTGATGTGAATCTGAATATTTCGGAAATATAATATTTAATTTTTTGAAGATTGTATTAAATTCTAATTTATAAGATGGTTTAATAAAATTTGTTGAAAGTGTAACCGGTAAATCATTGGTTTCCAGAAAGGCATCTGCTAATGGTGGTGAATTTATTATTCTCCAATAATTGTTTACTAGATTTTGTATGGATAATTCATACAGCATACTTAGTAGGCCACTTATTCTAGCCCTTAATTTTAATACATATTTTGTTGCTAATAAATTTCTACGATTTTCTAATGGCGTTTCATTACTTTCAGCAAGTAACAGGTGGCATGGTGTTGATTTCATAGCATCCAAAGTTAATCTCAAACTTTTAAACTGAATACGATCTATTTTTAGTAAATGTGTTTTGCTTGCTGATCCGTATAACACACATCCGTAATCCAAAATTGATCGCACGTAGGTCCTGTAACACTTTGGGATCAGCACCCCATTTCCTACAAGTGACACATTTAAGGAGATTAATGCCTTTCTCATATCTTTTTCTGATATTTCTGAGATTTCTGAGATTTTTCTGGGGATATAGTAAGTTCGTAAAATATGTTGAAGAGAATTGGGCTTAATACAGACCCCTGTGGTAATCCTGTATGAGTTATTCGTCGACCATATAACTGATTACTATGGTCTCTGATATATAAAGTTCGGTTGCTAAAAAGATTAACTATATTAGCGGATAAATTTGTGGACAACCCCAGTTTGCATAACTTTGAATGCATTACTGTTAAATTAACACAGTCGTGAGCGCCTTTAAGGTCTAGAAAGAAACATGCTAAATATTTATTTTTAGAAAAATTTTTCTTTTAAACGACAGATCTTAGACGATTTTTAAATTAAATCCTAAATCAATTTGTACTTTAATTATTTCATGCATAATTAACAACCTTTTTAGGAAAAAAGTTTATTGAAAGTAAGGCGTATAAATTTCTAATGACCATTAAAATCATTGACAGCTAAAGAGAGGTTGATCGAAGCATAAAAATTTAAGGTAAAACTTTCTGTCGGCTGTCAATTCTCTATGTTCACTTCTGTTTAGCGTGCACTGGAAGTATCATTGAATTATTCAATTTTTGTCTGATTACTAATGACAGAAAAAAGGGGCCAGACCAGTATTCTAATTCTAAAACAGCGATCACGCTTCGTAAAGATAAATAAAAATTTTAATATTTAATAATGTTTGTAAAGTAACAGCAATGTGTACCTATTTGGTGAAATTGATTTATTAAAAGAGAAACTTCACATCAAAGATTGCATGTAATTCGGATCGTGGACGATAATTTAGTAAATTTAATTTTTTCCACATATCCACAAAGTATTTATCCTTACCTGTAAAATATCCCAGATATTATAGTTTTCTACTTTTAAATATCTCTCTTTGCTTGCTTACTTTTAACTATCTCCTGATTAGTTGTTTTATACTTCGAGGAAAGTTTTTAGATCCTTTAGTTTATCAATTCAGAATTTACATCTCTATGCAATATAATAACTGAAGACTTATTCAAAGTCCTCATCGAGATTTCGACTCAGGGCTACTCCAGTTTGGGAGTCTTACGTTGCCATGAAGTAAATATCGTTTAAAACTTAAACATCTTGAAATATTATGAGCAGCAATGCAATTTTAAAATAATTTAACAATATTTAAAGGGTTTTTGCGCTTATATTTAATGGCTTCACTAGTAAAAGCATTGATGATGAAATAGTCATTCCGAAAACGTTCTGTGATGTAGAAGAAAAGGGTTTTTTTATATTATTATACCTTTTATAAAGGATTTTTTAAATAAATTTTTTGTGATTTATGGTATAAAGCCGACTACAGAAAATTCATTTTCCTTGTGAACATACACATTGAACGAATTTAAAACGGAACATACGAAATCAATGTATTTCGGCTCAACTCCGCTCTAGGTGGTTGGCCAACAAAAGGTTGCCAAATAATTATATTATAAAAATCCAATACTTCAGCGGGCTGCTGGATTCTGAACTCATTCAAGAACAAGTCAAAACTCCACCCAAATAGGTTGTCTAGAATCACTATGAAAACTAGACTACACAAGCAGTTATTATGCTGTCAAACCACCTATCGCTTAGTTATAGTCCAAGAGATAGAGCCGAAATTTTGAACTGATCAGTAATATGACCTTTCTCTATTGGAATATATTCATTGTAACTGGGTTAAGACTTTGCCTTACAGGCGGACGCCCCTCGTGGTACAGGGGGTGGCTATACAGGGATGAAGTTGTCATTTTTTTCGGAAAAATTAACGATCGATAATATGGCTGAAAATTTGCCCAGAGTAAGATCTTGGTATAACTAGACGAAATCCCAAAGGGCGGACGCGAGAGTGGATACATAAGGGGTGGCGGACAGGGGTGAAGTTGCAATTTGTTGGAGAAAAATTAACGATAAGTAATATGTCCGCCATTTTCATGGCTCATTATTTAGCCCCTAAAAACTCTAAATCCAAAAAGGCGGACAGCTGGGTTGGTACAGAGAGCCATAAAACGGGGTCAAATGTACCACTTGCCTGGGCATTTTAGGTCTCGGTAACAATTTTCATACTGATTTTATTATGATATTTTTATACCGATTGATTTGAAAATTTGTATGCTCACTTCTGTTACTATTCTGAGAAGCCTCAAGTAGAGTTTTCCTCAAAATTTTCCAAAAAAATTTCCGTAAATGAAAATTTTCGTAATTTTTTAAGATAAAATCTAATTTGCAGAATCCTTTCGATTTTCTGTAAGTTATACCATGATTTTTTTCCAAAAATTTTCAAACGATTTGTCCGATAAGAAAAAAAATTTAGAAAAACTTTTCTAAAACATTTGATAAAACTCTACGTTATCGTCTGAATCTTTTATAGAATATTTTGTAGTTTTAAAATGATATTATGATAATGTTTTTTTTTTAACTAAAGTCATATTTAGTTTACAAATCACATTTTTTTCTTAAATATAAATATTTTACGAATTAATTTTTAACTGAATAAATGTTTGATATTTGATATTTTATTAAATTAAAGTAATTTTATAATGTTAACTATTATATATTTTTGGTATAACAAATAGTAATTTTACTTATTTTTTATTACAATAAAAAGGTATTTAAATTTATATTGCATAAATAATGGTTGTCAGATATAAGAAAAATTTGATTTATTATTACATTAATAATCAAATACAAAATATATTATTTCTATTAAATAGAAATAAAATAAATTAAATAAAAAAATTGTTTATCAGTAGGTAAAATTCAATTTGTAGAATTCCTTTAACATTTTACAAATAATTATTAATAAAAATCAATTTAATAGTGGAATTATCAAGTTTTGAAATTTACTTTGTAGATATTTTCAATGTTTTTTTTAACTTTCAAATTGATTGAATTTTTTTTTTCATTAGTTAATTATAATTTTACCAATTCTGTTTGGACATTAATTTTGCATCATTATTATTTTAAAATATTAAAATAATAATGATGCGCGTTCCATTTAGATCAGTAATTCTAGACGCATGCGCTAAATGTCATAAGTATCGAGATGCTTTTATCCAACTTGGTGAAACTGACTTCGATTGTAATGAAGTTTTTGAAACCTTAGAAACTTTCATATGTCACTTATATGGAACAGGACTGACGAAAACAATTCCAAAAAGAAAAGTAAACGATGTCAGATTTTCACTATTTAACGGGCAGTATAAGTTGTATGATGTGAACGAGCCTTTTAAAAAAAAAAAAACTAAAAAATTTCGATGCTTCAAGCTTACCACTATGTCAAGATGAATTACACCAACATCTACTGCGAGCTGATTATATTTCAAATATTTGGACAAATGCTCATAAAAAAGTACCAACAGAATTGATTGTTGAAGAACATGGTTGGGAGTTTGAAGATGAAACATATAAATTCAAATGGTTTATTGGACCTCAGATGCCAGAATCAGTTCGAGAAGTAGTGATTGAAAATGAAGCAGATAATGAATGTGATATTTTTATGAAAAATGACGAAATTTTTAAAGTTTTTCTAATTTTTTTTTTCTTATCGTTTGAAAATTTTTGGAAAAAAAACATGGTATAACTGACAGAAAATCGAAAGGATTCTACAAATTAGATTTTACCTCAAAAAATTACGCAAATTTTAATTTACGAAAATTTTTTTGGAAAATTTTAAGGAAAACTCTACTTGACGCTTTTCCGAGACCTAAAATGCCCAGGCAAGTGGTACATTTGACCCCGTTTTATGGCTCTCTGTACCAACCCAGCTGTCCGCCTTTTTGGATTTAGAGTTTTTAGGGGCTAAATAGAGCCATGAAAATGGCGGACATATTACTTATCGTTAATTTTTCCCCAACAAATTGCAACTTCACCCCTGTCCGCCATCCCTTATGTATCCACTCTCGCGTCCGCCCTTTGGGATTTCGTCTAGTTATACCATGATCTTACTCTGGGCAAATTTTCAGCCATATTATCGATCGTTAATTTTTCCGAAAAAAATTACAACTTCATCCCTGTATTGCCACCCCCTGTACTACGAGGGGCGTCCGCCTGTAATTCAAAGTCTTAACCCAGTTACAATGAATATATTCCAATAGAGAAATGTCATATTACTGATCAGTTCAAAATTTCAGCTCTATCTCTCCGACTATTAGGCAAGCTCCTCTTTCCTCTAAAGGAGACAGATAGTTGAACGATATTTTATACAATGTCTATCACCGGGTATGGATTTATTTTTGACCAAGTTTTATATTGGTCCACTATTTCAAATGCAGTTCAAACAGATATATATTAAATTGTATGTTCCGTTTTAAATTCGTTCAATCTGTATGTTAACGTTTGTGCTAAATGAAAATATTCTTGTAAGAAATATTTTTGCAATGAACTGCATCGCAACCCCATCAGCTAACAGGTGAGGGAATGACCTTGCACTCACCTAACTGAATCGTATAATACTTTGCGGCAAATCAAATTTTCAAATACAAAAGGTCAATAAATAACAGAACACTACAATACTAAACTGATAGCAAAATTTAAGAAAAGCAACAGGAAAGCATTTTTAAACCCATCACCGAAGAAAAACTGGGCAGTTTTCTTGAAATTATAATTGAATTCGGGGTACATTAATCATATAGGGAACTTGTAATGGATTTGTCTTTCGGGAGAAACTGTAACCTCTAGAGAGCGCGTCCCCAGATGGCGGATAGGAGAATGCCCGACCCGGTTTACCGGTGGGTAGGAGGGAAATAAAATACCTCCCGTGGACCAACAGGTAATTCACCAAATGATTGCCGGTATAAGCAATCCCCCACTTATGACCAACGGCTGCGGGCGGATGAGTTAATAAGTGAAAGGGCACTCTTTTCTTTTGTCCAAGGGTTGGGAAACTGGTCCTAAAGGCGGATGAATCGAAAAATAGGTCAACGGCGTAAGGATGCAGAAGGTAACCACTGCATTAGAGACTCATAGAGTACCCCTAGTAAAGTAGTAAATGGCAAATGACAAGTAAAGTAAACAAACTTACTGATTATGGAGCAGGGAACCAAGATCTGGCAGGGGAGGAATAACTGTAGATCACAGGGTCTCCCAGGTGGTAAACCAAAGAAATCCCTGTGCACTTAAGACATTGAAAATAGCAACCTAGAATGTCAGAATTCTGTACGCAAGTGGTAAATTAGCGAACGTACTGCTTGAAATGGAAAACCTCCAAATTGATATTTTAAGTATAAGTGAAGTACAGTGGCCAGGTTCAGGCAAACAAATTACAAATAATGAAACTATGTATTATTCCGGTAAGAATGAGGTCAATCATCGCTATCTTAGTTGTAAAAAATGTTAATTACTCTCTGAGAAGTTTTACTCCTTATTCTGATAGGATCTTACCAATACAACTTCACTCTAAAAAAGGTATAGTAAATTTTATTCAAGTTTATGCTCCTACGGCAGATAAAGATGACGACGATATCGAACTATTTTATCATGATTTGAAACAAGTCTTAAAATCATTTAAGAAACATCACACTACAATAGTAATGTGCGACTTTAATGCCAAAGTTGGTTAGGGAAGAGTGGATGGATATGTAGGGGAATATGGTCTAGGAAATAGAAATAAACGTGGTGACCGTTTGATACAATTTTGCCAGACGGAAGAATTTGTAATAGCTAATACACTTTTTAAGCTACCAAAACGAAGATTGTATACATGGAAATCTTCCGGTGATACAACCAATAAAATAATCCGAAATCAAATTGACTTTGTACTCATTAGACAAAGATTTCGTAATTCTATACGGTCTGCCAAAACTTACCCTGGAGCAGATATCGGTTCAGACCATAACCCCATAATGTTACATTACGATCCAAATTGAAACTAGTTAAAAACCCACACAAAGTAGAATTGATATTAAGAGATTAAGAGAACCACAAACAAAGAAACAAACAGTAAAAACTCTTACTGAAAATCTACATAATGCCCAAGAACTGAATAAAAGTAGTTATAACATTGATCAGAAATGGAAAAATATAAAAGTAGCAATAATTAAAACAGCAAATGAAAACTTAAAAACAAAGAAAAGAAAACATAAAGACTGGATGACTGAAGAAATACTACTATTAATGAATGAAAGAAAATTATTCAAAACAAAAAATCCAATTAAATATAATGAAACTGATCGATTAATTAAAAATAGAATAAAAAGAGCTAAGGGAAGAATGTTACATGAGCAGTGCCAAGAACTAGAAGAAATTGAGAAAAAATATGACTTTTTTAACATGCATAAAAGAATTAGAGAATTAGCAGGAATGAGAAAAATACTTAAAACTAGGCAACTAAGAGATGAAAGTGGTGCACTTATAACAGATATAAACCAAAAAATGCAGAGATAGACACAATATATAGCACAACTCTTTGAAGACAAAGAGAGAACAGAAGCACAAAAAGAATTTAAGGATGATACTGGGCCTGACATTATACGAGAAGAAATTGAATATGCAATGAAACAAGCTAAAGGTGGTAAATCTCCCGGACCTGATGAAGTTCCTATCGAATTACTCAAAATTGTGAATACTGAATATATTGATTTTCTTTTGGATCTATTCAATACCATATATAGAACAGATATAATACCTAAAGAATGGCTCCAATCAACATTCATACTGCTACCCAAAAAAGCCAATGCAAAGGAGTGCAATGAACATCGCACCATAGCCTTAATAAGACATATCTTGAAATTGTTTTTAAAAGTAATTTACAATAAAATACATAAGAAATTAGATGAAGGCATAAGTAATACACAAATAAGATTTAGGAAAAGACTGGGAACACGAGATGCACTGTTTGCAGTAAGTGTTCTTTCGCAGAGATGCTTAGATATAAATCAGGAAGTATATGCTGTTTCATTGATTTTAAGAAGGTATTTGACAGAGTGCAGAATAATCGGCTTTAAGAAATTTTAATAAATAAAAACATAGACAGTAGAGACATTAGAATCATATGTAACCTTTATTGGAACCAAACAGCAAAAGTGAAAGTTGAAAATGAACTGACCGAGGATATCCAGATTCGCCGTGGAGTCCGTCAATGGTGTATTTTATCACCCTTGTTATTTAATTTATACAGTGAAGCTATGCTGACGACACCGTCCTTCTGGCAGGAACAATAGAAGAACTGCAACACCTTGCTGAACAACTAAATATATATTGCAACGATTATGGACCAAAAATAAATTTGAAGAAAACCAAGTTCATGGTATTTACAAAAGCACAAAACATCAAAGTTAAGCTAGTACTGGATAATCCAGAAATTGGAGCATGGATCACAGAAGATAGTGATCAGACAAAAGAAATAAGATGTCGCATTGAAATTGCACGGTCAACTTTTAATAGAATAAGAAAACTTTTTTGTAATCGCGATATCAATATATCGCTTCGAATAAGAATGCTTCGATGTCATATTTTCTCTACCCTTTTGTATGGGGTTGAAGCTTGGACACTTAAAAAATCCAATATTAAAAACCTAGAAGCATTCGAAATGTGGTGTTACCGACGTATTGTGAAAATATCATGTCTCGCAAAACAAACGAACAAGTTCTCGAACAACTAGGAAAACAATGCGAAGTTTTAAATTCGCATTATTCGCAATTAAAAAAGGAAATTGGAATACTTGGTACTCATGATGAGAGGTGAAAAATACGAACTACTAAGGAATATAATGCAGGGTAAAATCAAAGGCAAAAGAAGCGTAGGAAGACGTAAAATCTCGTGGCTACACAATCTCCGTGAATGGTTTGGATGCAGTACATTTAAACTATTCAGGTGCGTAACCAACAAAATTATAATTGCCCGAATTCTAATCTTCGATAGGAGCTGAACTTGAAGAAGAATAGATTTGTGAAAAATATTTTGTCGCTTGTTTGTGTGGTTATCGAGAACGTTTCCAATTACTGTTGGAGATTATACATTATGATGATTATCGAACGAATACGTTCTGAAAAGCAAGAAACAAGCATAACAGCTTACACAATTTTCTCTATACATTTCCTTATATGCTGCAAAATCTTATATTAGGATTTTTGGTATTCGTCGTGAGCAATGCTTACCCATTACAACGTCCAGTATATACTAGAAAGATACCAGATGGCGAACGGCAGGTAAATGTTATAAAAAAAAATGGTTTTGGATTAGGTGTATCCGTATATAGGATCTGAGAGATCACGGACAATGTTTTTAGTACAAATAATTGGCTCATATATTGCATTTTTGGGATAAGACTTTAATTAGTACAGTGAAAAAACAAACAAACTGTTTCTATCATCAAATTTGCAATTTTTGAAAACTCAAACCATTTATTCGAGTAATTTTGCACATACAAAATAGATCATAGTTTGCTCTTATGTTTCCAAAATGGATAAATCGGTAGTATTGCCGTCATAAATGTACATGACAATTACAATTAATAAAATTTACCGTAATAGAACTCGCCAATTGCTTGACAAAATGCAGTGCATTCTGGTTAATTTAATTTTCATTTTTAAAAAACATAATTATTCTTTAAATGCATTTTTATCGCCTATAAGACAGGTGTAAATACAGTGAAAAAGTTCAAACCTTACCGTTGTACTACCATCCCGACGTTCTCGGAACTGTACGAGGTAACAAATGGCTCCAGATAACTCGCGACCATCGTATCTGACGCTTTAATGTTCTCCGACCAAAAAAGGGATAAGCTTTTTTATTTCAGCCGTCTCGGCTATAATTTACCAGCCATTTCAAATTTAAAGACCTAAAAAGTACAAGCTATTAACAACTACAAGCTGGTTAAGATTTTACAGATTACATGATACTGTAGAAAATTTTAGAATGGTTAAAATATACATAAAATAAAAATTTAATGTGTTTTAAAAAGTATTTATTTTTTAATGACGCACTTATATATTTTTTTTAATTTTCAGTTTTAGAAAACTAGAGATCAATTTATACTATTTTTAATTTAAATCATTTAATATTTCTATGGCATGTATTTGAGATGTGCTCAAATATAATCTTAAAAATAAATATGACAGATAAAAAATCAATTTGAAAGATTATTTTTAAAGCTGGTAAAAACCGAAAAAAGCGGCATCTATTGAAAAAATCACCCCTATAATGTTGAAAAAAGCTATATACTAAAGGATTAGTTATGCTAACGTATATCTAAAATACAATGATATAACCATATATTATATGGTTCAATGTTAAGAGCAGTAGACTAAAAAGTTTCTTCTTCTTATTATATAGACATGAGTCTGTTTATTTTTCAATGTGCCTCCAGTAAGTTGTCATTCCATCGTTTACGTGGTCTTCCTACTGATCGTCTTTCTATTGGGGAACCGTCTCTTGCCGTCTTTACTACTCTATTTGTTGTCATTCGGCTTATATGATTGTTCCATTTTACTCTTTTATTTCTTACCTAGATCTTGATGTTCTTCACCTTGAATCTACGTCATATATCTATATCTGTACTTCTAGCTCTGTCCCATAGTGTATTACCATCAATTTTTCCAAGTGTTTTCATCTCTGCTGTTTCTAATATCCTTTTTGTCCTCTCTGTGTCAGGTCTTGTTTTTGCCGCGTATGTCATTATTGGTCTGATGACTGTTATGTAAATTCTGCCTTTCGTTTCTTTCCCAATATTTTTATTTCTTCATATTGTTTCATTCAGGCAGCCTGCGGCTCTGTTTACTTGATCTTCCATTTCAGTTTCGAGCTTTCCGTAGCTAGATGATGTGATGCCTAGATATTTAAACTCCATAACTTGTTCTATTATCTGACCTTCCAGCTCCAATTTACATATTAGTAAATTTGCTGTTGTAACTATGAATTTTATTTTTTTTTTTGCAACATGCGTTGTAAATTATCTTCACTTTGACAAAGTAGTATTGCGTCGTCTGCATAGCAGATTATTTTAAGTTGCTTTTCTTCCATTGAATATCCTTTTTTAGTTCTTACTTTTTTATTATTTCATCCATAATCAGGTTGAACAATAGCAGACTCAGGGAATCTCCCTGTCTTATCCCATTGAAAGCTTCAATAGCGTCGTTTAGTTCTTTTTTCTACTTTTACTTTTATTGTGTTGTTTTGGTAGATATTTTCAATCGTTTTATTTATTCCTAGAGATATCTCTCTTGCATATAGTAAGTGGATAACGTCTTTTAATTTGACCCAGTCAAATGTCTTCTTAGGGTCCACAAAACATGTTTCGTGGACTGAAAAGCTTTAAACTAAAATTTGGATAAAACCTCTAAAAAATAATATTTCGTTATCGTTATTTTTATCTTACCTTATTGATTTATCTCCTTTTGGTGCTGCTATTATTGAAGATTAAATATTACAATGACTTCTTCTTCTTCTTTGTGCGTCGGCTTTATTTTCAAGCATTGGCTATCGTCGTATTAACAAGCTGATGAAATGTTTCTCGATCAGCAGGTAGATGAAACTATTCCTCGACCGTTCGATCTGTCTATTGTCTAATTTTACGCAGCCAGGACAGTTGCTTTCTTCCGACCCAACGTTTTCCTTCGATTTTGCCCTGAATGATCAACCGGAGTAAGCCATATTTAGGTCCTCTCAATATAAGCCGAAGTATTGAAGCTTTCTTATTTTGATGATATTGATTAATTCTCGCCCTGACGCCCTATATGTATATATATATATATATATATATATATATATATATATATATATATATATATATATATATATATACATATATATATATACATATATATATATATATATATATATATATATATATATATAGATTTGGAATTTATTTTACAGAACATAGGCTTTTAATATAATAACCCAGATTCCTTGATTTGCAATTAGCCAGTGTAAATTCCAATATAACGTCGCGATGTTTTATAATTAATTTATTTGTTCGACTGGACTCCCTCTTTAGTCGATATCCTACTACCGCAGCACACCTTACCAAATTAAATCTAGCCATCAGTGTAAAAACGGAACACAGGTAGAGTGCATGACAATTCGTCAGAAGCCAAAATTGCTAGAAAAAAGTCGATTTCTAAAAATAAAAATAAAAAGAAATTTCAAAAATAACATAATAATATTAAAAACAAAAACTTAACGTACCTAATAGAGGTTCAAATATTCCACCTCTTTCTGAAAATCAAAAACCAAATCTGTTGTACAGAGATAATCTCATATTCCTGAGCAGTTCGGGTCTAATGCTTCCACAAAGATGAATTATTTTAAACCTTAATTCCACCAAATTTCGGGCTCTTTTAAAACCATGTCGATAAACACTTGCTTTTAAATATCGCCAAAGAAAAAATCATTTGGGGATAAGTCTGGTGATCTGGGAGGCCACTTGATCGTACCACGAAAAAAAATTAGTTTATTTCCAAAAATGGTTTCTAGATAATTTTGAACTGCTCGTTCAAACTGTATTGTGAGCAGGACAGCCTGCTCACAATACAGTTTTGCTGAAACCAAAAATCGTCAAAGTTGGCAGGAAGTAATTGAATGCTGAAATAATTTAATTTTGCAACAATTCTAAATATTTATTGCCCGTTAAATTTCCATCCAATAAAAAATGGACTGACGATATGGTCTCTCTCCAAACATTTTGTCGAAATCATCTGTCAAAAGTGTTTGGGGTTATTGTGGTCGTACTAGAATACTTAAGTGTTTATTATGCTGAGACCAATATCGTACGACAGAAGGATTATGTTTCCGATGTAACGAAAATGTCGATTCATCGATAAACAAAATTTTTTTTAAAAAATGTTCATTTTCATTTTGTCTATTTATCATGAGTTCACAAAATTCCATGCGTTTGAAATTATCGTCGGCTAATAATTCTTGAGTAGTTGAAACTTTAAAACAACGGTAACCGTTTCGTTTCAAAATATTCCTGACAGTCCTATCATTCATGTCAACTTCTTCAGCAATAGTTTTGCTTTAACAAGGATCACTAGTTTCAGCAACACTACAAACATTAATTTCCCTATTTTGCTGAACTTCGTTAATTATTTTTGTCTTAGTTTCGTTTTTTTCTAGTGATCGAAGTTCATTTTTCTATTTTCTATCCAACCATCTATTTTCAGAAATTCTCTGCAGGTGTCTACACCAGTTTAGTTTCTTGGCTTCTATTGTGTCTAATATTTTTGGATTAACTTCCATTTCTCTCCGAATATCTTCATTTCTCACTCCATCACGTGTAGTGTGCCATCAGCGTGGTGTCTAATACCTCACCCATCCTCTTCAATTGGGATGCCTATATTGCAGCACACTGAGAGCGCCTTATTCAGATATATTTCAAAGAGTGTAGGTGCTATGCAGGAGCCATGCTTTCTCCTTCTTCTTCTTCTTCAGCCTGTTTGTATCCACTGCTGGACAAAGGCCTCCCATGAATTCTCCACCCTTCTAAGTTTTGTGATATTTGTTGTCAGTTTCTCTCCACTTTCACTTTGATCATTTTTGCTAGCCCTGCTTTAGACCCCTATTAATATTAATTTCTGAGGTTGATTTGTTACCAGTTTTAATGTTTCCTTCATAATTTTCTAAAGCTGTTGTACCTACTGCTTTTACGTATTTGTTGTTTGTTTCCTGAATTTCCATTGTTACTCAGAATATTGGAAGTAGTACACTATCGTATGCTTTTGTCAGATCTGGCTTATTATGTAATGCTAAAAATCAAGGAGTATACATAGAACTGGCTACAATTTATTGTAAATCTAGAATAATTGTGGATACAGGATGATATTAATAATGGGTTAATCCGATAGATATTGGTCTATGAAAAATTTTATTTAAAAAGCTGTTTGGGATATCAAATTTGAGGCAAAACAAATAAAAAAAAACAAATATATGGGTGATGGAAACACTTGGAAAGCCCTAGTAGAAGTTGAATTGACAACAGTCACACAAAAAAAAATACCAGGTATTGCAATAAAATGTATACATTTTTCGGTTCAAGTAAATAATCTAAATAGAGAAGCACAGATATACTCGTACGAATGTTCTTGTTTCTTTATTTTTAAGTAATATATCCAATAACAATATTCTATAAATATTCATTCAAAATATCTCCAAATAATATCTTATATGATATTTATTTTGGGTCGCATATATTGTCATATATACGCAAAATATTTGTACCTACAATATTCCTCCTGTTTCCTGAACATTGTGAGCAACTTTATTACAACCTAAATGTAAAATACAACGTATTGTTTAGCCGCCGGAATGGAACTTAACATCCTCTAGACTTTTTGTACAGTATAAATCATTTACATGTAGATACGACGTACATACATATTGAAATATGAAAGTCAATTTCCTTTCTGCCTACCAGACCCGAAATATATTTCATTTTTGTCCCGACATACCAACTGCGGGGTGTTCACGTTATAAATAATTGAAAATTTGACTCGACGTAAATTAAACAATATATTCGTTTTAATAAAGATATCGCTACTTTTGGTTTTAGAGGACAGCGGAATTAAAAAAAAATACTTAATTGATTCTTTTCTTTTCTCTCTCTACACTTTAATATATCTTGATAATTTTTAAGAGCATTTTGTTGAAAAGTATTATTGACCTATACCTGATAAAAGTATTTAAATTAAATTTAAATATTAAAATATGTGTAAGTCTCTAATGTCAAATAATAATTTCCTCTGTAAAGTGCCGTCACTTAGCCATTAATGGGTGTTATAATTGCGACATGAACCGAAAGTTCATTGCCCTTTAAATCGATTAATGTACAATTTTTTGCAACCTTTTTAGGAGTTATGCATTTGCTGAATTTTCTGATATTAAACTTCCGTCCACTTGGTGAAGTACAATTTGCTGAGTTCAGATTTCTGTAGTTCCTGAAAAGGCTATAGCGGGATAAGATGGTCAAAAGTGTCCCCGCACCGATCAGCAGCGCGATCTTTGCTTTCGATAAAGCGTATAAAAACATGACTTAAATCAGCACATGTTAAAAAACACAGAAAGTCTTAAACCTAAAATAGAAGTTCGACTTTATTTTTTTCTGAACGCAATTTTACTTTAAAAATCTGAAAAAATTCATGAAGGTGTATCTTTTTAATACAAAATAGCCTGTTTTTTTTTCAAATTTTTATATTTAAAATTGAGCCTAGGAAAAATTATTTCGGGAAATTCAGGCAGAATTTTCAAATTCTGAGCGGAAAGCATCGAAAAATCAAAAAAACCGTTTTTCTACTCATGTATTTCCAGATAATCTCAAAACTCATTTGGTAATTGAACATTTTTTCTTCCACATTATCAAATTCCCTTGTAAAAGTCCCCATTTAACCCTTTCATAAAGATAAAATTCAAAAATACCACGTTTTAAAAAACGTGGTATTTTGATTCCAAAATTTTGATTCAAAATCAGATAGTTAGATGTATGCTTTTCCATCTATTCTCTTACGGGCTATGAATCATCATTGTTAACATAATCATTTTTAACTTAAAAATTCTCAAATTGCAAAAAATCGTGTTTTTCTAATATTTTCCCACTTTATTGGCTCATAATCTTAAAATCTAGTAGCTAAATAGTCGAATTTTCGCGTATTTTTGATCGCACTTCTGTAGGATAGTTGACTACGTCATCCTGATTTTTAACTGTGCCCACTGATTTCGACGAAAACAACTTTTCTGGAAGAAAATTCAAAGTACTATATTCAACCGAATATACATATAAAAATTTCATAAAAATCGGTCACACCGTTTCAAAGGAGGATGTCAACTAACTCTGTAACACTAATATGGCTATTACAAAATAGTCGTTGATACTAGAAGGGTGTATGGTAGTATGGTGTGGTAGGGAGTATGGTAATTAAATTCTTTGACACTAATATGGCAATTAAAAAGTAGGGGTTAGTATTATAAAGGTGAAGGTTAAGGGCTGTATGTATTTTTTATTGCCACACCATAAAAAATAGATATAAAAAATTTTGTTTAAAAATAGACGATTAGGTGGGGTGGACCACAGTTACCCCTTAGGTGTATGAAAAATAGATTACAACCAATTCTCAGACCTACCGAATACACATATAAAATTTTATAAAACCCAGAGAAGCCATTTCAGTGAACTAACTCTATGACAGTAATAGGGCTATTTAAAAATAGGTGTTAGTAACAGAAGAGTGGATATTAAGGACTGCATTTACTTTTTATTGCCAGATCATAAAAAAATAAAATTAAAAAATTGTGTTAAAATTGATGTAACGAACAATATAAGATATGCCGACGACACGGTGATCCTTGCCAGTACCATAGACGAATTACAGCAGGTAATGGAAAGAGTTTATTCAGTTAGTGAGGAATACGGCCTGAGCCTCAACTTCAAGAAGACAAAGTGGATGCTGATAAGCAGGAAGCAACAGCCTGCTCGACAGTTACGGAGAGGTAACATACTAATTGACCATGTAGAATCTTATGTGTACCTTGGCACCAACGTAAATGCAAAATGGGAACAGGCCACATAAATTAAGGCGAGAATAGAACGAGCTAGAGCAGCATTTAGCAATATGAAAAAGCTCCTCATAAGTAGGGATTTGTCTCTTCCCCTAAAACTACGTCTAGTTAAATGCTACATTTTTCCGATCTTACTGTATGGTGTGGAGGCCTGGACGCTGACAGAGACGCTCACGAGAAAACTAGAAGCATCCGAAATGTGGGTGTACCGACGCTGCACCGACGTTACAACCCTGCGTGGGTCCTAGCCTGCTCAAGAATTTCTCTCCATTCTAGTCGTCCATATCCATCGCCTTCCTCCGCCAAGAACGTATTCCCATATTTCTCATATCTCATATCCTCATCGATGATTCATTTTGATTAAAACAGTCGCAAAATGTTAAAAACATTCTAATAGTTCACACAACGAGTTAAAAATGACCCTAACCTCTTATCGACGTTAACAAATTTACAGTACCTTTAATTTGTGTTCCTTAGAAACCGGTTGAAACAAAAAAACAAAACAAGTAACCTGATAAAAAACATTCCAAATACATGGTACATTTAATACAAAAATGAATATAATTAAATTTAAAACACCAATCAATCGTTTTTTTTGTTTTTGTAGATGGTGCGCTAATTGCTTGGAGCAGTGTATATAGAAATAAAATTTAACTTCTTTTTACTTCGAATAGTATTGTAAGCTTTCTAAATAAGGCCACATTTCAAATGGCTTAAATTTTTTACCTATGGCATTATTATACACTTCTATACCGTAATATAAAATTAAACATTTTATATTTAAACACATAACGGAAAAGCACTCGAATTCTTTGAATATTTGATAGTATTTGTGATAAATAATGTCCTGTCCTCTCCGATTTCTACCCGAACCTCTTGCATATTATCCCAGCTTTCATTGAGTTATCAACTTTGATTTAAATGATTTAACCCATTTTACCTGTTAACCATGCGCTCTCCTGTGCTCCTAATATATTTTTTGATATCATCGTCTTTGTTTTGGATTCATTTAGGGATGGTTAAGCTGGAAATCATACCTCGCTTGCAACTTAATTTAGTATCTTGTAATTTTCCTAACTGCAACTATCGCAGTATCGTCAGGTTATATTAAGTTGTTTATTTTTATGCCCTTCATGGTCATAACTTCTTCGTACTTATACAGTGTATTCTTTCATACTTCAGCTATTCAAAGAAAAAATCCTGTATCTCTACCATGTCGACAAATCCCTATAACAGAAATTCATCAACGGTAATATAAATGTGTCATTAGACTATCACAAAAATCTTTAAAAACTTTTTCTACAAACTGAAATATACCTACCACTATAATTTTTTGAAGATACTCCAGTATACCAGGTCTCCTAAATAATAAAAAAAAATCCTTCCAGAGCTAAATCTGGGTAATAGTAATACCGACAATGACTAATTTGAAAAATAATTCTTTCGTCCTGAAAATTATTGTAAATACCCATAAATAATTGTAATAATAAAAAAGATACATTGACACCGAAGCAGAACTATTCATTTCAATATAATTATTTTTCGTTAGGAATCGGTTGTCAAGAATCTGAACATTCTATCAACCTCTTGTTCCTTTAAACGTGCTACCAGAAAACGGTCTAGATATTATCCTGATATAAAAATTTTGTCTAATTAAACAACACTTTTTAATTTTTACTAGTACTAAAACATTGAGACTCAAAATCAATATCAATATAATAAAACCGTAAGTCACGGGAATAAAATCAAATCTAAATTCAAGTTTTCTCAAATACAAGATTAGATTGGAAATAAATCGAATTCAAGCACCTAATCTATTCAAACCAGTCTGAAAAATTGCTACTTTATTTTCTTATTCTTTCTCTCTTTTTTGCTTTATCAAAGAAACGTAGTAATCCCAGGTACGCCATAAAAGAGAAAAGCGATGGCGGGGCCAATATAAGTGCAGGGTGATACACCGGTGTTATTTTAAGAAAAATATTATTAATATCGTTATGTAGATATATCGATACTATGAAGTAAAAAAATTGCAAAAAACATATTTTTAAACATAGACGTATAAATACGTTTTTTATAGATTAACGTGTTTCAATATTTAATTCATTGGCCCATTTACAATAAATGATAACAAAATATACACTATTGCTCAAGACTACCTAATAGACTAAGAAATCTTGCTCAAGCACTACAAAAAATAAAGAACAACAGTTATCCCTAGATACGTATGGACAACACTACAGCAACTGGTTGGCTAGCAAAACTGTTTAAAAAAATTATGGAAGCGGTAAAAATGTCAGATAAATGAAGAAGCAGTATCCTAATATCTGTCTATAAAAACGAGATACTTAAAAATGCGCATAATATTACAGCACCAGAAAACTACAAGGTGGATAAAAGAAATTACCCGCCGTTCTTTTGCTGTAATCTGTTTAATAAAAAACTTTAATTTCGCTTTTGTTTATTTAATCTATCAGAATTTATTCCACCAAGTAAAGAAAATGATATTGGCCCAAGTGGAACCCGATCACTATAGAATTTTTATTATTGGAGCCTAATCTTCAAAACCTATAACATGAAATTTTGATTTTGAGGTCTTGCAACACATATGAGGCATTTGAAATATGCCTAAAAACCGCTGAATTTAAACATTACAAACGATCTTAATTTTTAAAACTCCTTCTTTTCGATTTTACAAATACGTTTTTAAAACAACACTACCTTAGCTACAAATTCCTCTTAATGCTGTCTTCTCGTGACGTGTAATCTTTGGTAATGTGAAAGTTTTAGTTCAGCGTTTCTTAGGCATACTTCAAATGCCTTATATTTGTTGCCAAAACTCAAAATCGAAATTTTATGTTCGGTGTTTTAAAGATTGGGCTTTAACAATGAAAATTCCGTAGCGACCAATCAATGAAAGAATTTGACATTTTGACATTGACATTCTATTGATCTTATGAGAATCGTAAAAAATGACAAAAATCTCGCAACATTTATTTTATATAGGTAATAACTTTATAGGAACTGACTTTATTTGAAATAAAATGCAAAATTTAATTACGAAAGCTATACTCTTCACCATTCAAACCCATTTTAATTTTTGCGATAGGACACTTTGACCAAAAGATATCGAATTTTTACCGTCGAGTTGATACAAATTTTATTTAAACAAATTTCAGGCGCGTAACTTGCATTCAATATCGCCGGTATTTTTGTTCAAAATTGTCTCAGCTATATTCCTGTGAATCCTCTAGATTTTGGTGTATAAAACGCAATGAAAAAGCGTGTCTACAAGTATCCCATAAACACTCTCAATCAAAGAAATAAATACCGCAGAAGTTCATTTTAAATCACTGATAATATTTTTAATATGAGACGATCTTTTATGGAACGTATTGATAAAAGTATTGTAGAAAATGGTGGACATACGGAACATTTACTTTTACAAAAAGTTTATTGTTATTCAGTTTAACTACCTATTAATTTGGTGGTGTAAATAAAATGTACTTTATTTTGACTTTAATTTAATATAAAACCTAAATTGTCAAATTCTATAACACTTTATTAATTATCCTAGTGATGTATGTAAAAAAATATTAGTCTGGGGTAATTGCGATAAATTAGTGTTGTGCAGTTGATTTGCAAAATACGATTAGTTCGAAAACTGTTGAGTTTTGAAGTTGTTAAAAAGGATATCTTTTTTTTTTGTTGAAATTATGTATCTTTAACATACTTCTATACGCGCGTTCGACATTGGAAATTTGTATGGGAGTGAATCGGCAAAATCATTAGAATTTTTCATATAAAAATGATTACACGTCATTTAAGATTTACGACGTCAGACCCCCCAGCGTTGCCAAAACATCAGAATAGTTAGTAAGTGAGGAATTTTTAAAATGTCAACTATTTGTCAAACTATTATATTACAGTAAATGCACTTAGTTTTAAGACTACTGCAATACACTAAAATATACAAGAAAACATTTTAATACAAAATTATATATTCTAAATTTTAAACTTACCTCTATTTAGAGCATTAATAGTAAAAACGTCCCGCCATTATTCCTTGTTCAAAATAATCTATCTTATATGAAAGTTTATCAGCTTTCTACAGACTATTTAGTTGTTTTGGCATATCACAATCACAATATACAAGAATAATTAGTTTTTAAACCTATTAATCTAAATTTAATATGTATTTATAAATACAATTTATTAATATATAATATATTATGATCAAATTGTGTAAAAAATCAAAACATAAACAAAATTCTTACTCTAAAAAGCGGCAACACTTAAAACAATTTTGCCACACACTGAACTGTCAAAAAATTTAAGGTATTCCCATATCAGTTACGTACAATTGTCTAATATATTTAATTAAAATTATTATTTTGTGGAATATTAGACTTAAAGAGTTATTTCATAAAATTTATATTATTAATAATAACAAATGTTTTTGGTTATTTAATCAATATAATTCTAAAATTCCCAATATAATGATGATTACATTTTTCTGATTATTATACCATGTTGACGCCTATGAAAGATCGAGCAGTTCCGTATGGGTTTCCTATTATTAGCTGTGTTAGGAAAATTTGAACTCTAAGGTTGACGTTCTGGAAATTTTAAATATAAGTGACGTCACTTTATATAAATTGTGACGTGCACGCATTTTTATATGAAAAATACTATACATATGTAAGATATAGGTAAGAGAGAGACAGAAGATGTATTTTCTCTCTTTCTCTCTCGAAAATAAAAATGTTCCTTTTGTAAATATATTTAATATTTATTAATATTATTATTATTTTTCCATTCTGTTCAGATTTGTCTTGAGCCTTGTTAGGCATGTTAAATTATAAATTAAAACTTGTAAATATCTCAAGAAAGTTCAAATGTGTACTTATATACACAACAAACAATAATTAAATTTTGTATCTGTCAATGTCAGACAAATTGACAGTTGTATCACAAAACAATATTTTTATTTTATTAATATTATTATCATGGTAAATTAAACATATGCGTAAGTAATTATGTATATTGTCATTTTTAAATACTTATGAATATTGCATTTTAATTTTGTAATTGTATTATTATATTGAATTACGTTGCAGTGTATTGTATTGTATTTTTATATTAATAACAATATAAACAATGAATTTTTTTTGCCGAGTATGTGTAAAAAAATTTGTTTGCATTCAACTCCTTTCATACATATATTAAAATAAAAAAAAATCGGTTGCCTGTAAAGTCGGTTTTACGGGCGAAGATTTTACGTGACAACGTCTTTTTCTCGGTAGAATATTTATTGATATGAATATTATTAAATTGCACAATAGTTGTTTGCAGTTGAAACGCGCTGTTTCTTCTCAATCGACTGAATTACGATTGATTGCAGAGTGATTTAAACTAATAATTTACTTAACACTATCAACATTTGTCAATAGTATGACATAACCTATAAACTCAGTTTCTCAACTTTTGTGTCAATCTAACAATTAATCAATCAATCATAGTTTACGATAATGAAATATTAGTGTACAATTATTTGCCTTCATTGTTGTAGTTGTTGTAAATGACGAATCTAAGCACTCCACATTTTCACTACAGACACAGCTGACGATACTTTGAACGCGTGAACCACACGTGTGAACTTGTATTATGACGCTTTCTCGGTTTTCCAACGCCAAGAACGCTCGAGAAAGACAGAGACACAAGCACGCACCGATTCAACGCGCCTAATTCTCTAGTGCTGCGCGCGCAGCGGACCGATCATGTTTGAGTGGGAGAGAGACGCAAGGCATTCGCCGGTCCGGCGGGCCTCTCTCTCGTTCGGTGACTCATCGTAACAGACGTGAGCGGGCGTTACACTTTTTTATGAGTGACTCCGAGCCACAACCTAATTTAAGACGTTGTCACGTCAAAAATACATTTTCATCAAAATATTGATTCAATCCTTCATTTACTATACTCCTATTACAGGTCAACTGTTGTTTATATACAGAAAACGATGCACCATATACCCATATACCTAATTCTGTTTCTCTTTCTGCTCTCTCTTACCTATAGCAATACATAATGTAATGATTGTGCAGATTGACTCCCATATAAAGTTGAAATGGCGAACGCGTGTATAGAAGTATAACTTCTACCGGCAGTCCCACTGGACTGCCACACCTGTTTTTTGACACAAGTAGCGCTAACTTAAAGAACAAAAAAGTTAAGCAAAAATGTATGCCACATATGTAGCGTATGTGGCGCCCTCTATCAGCTTCACCAAATATGCAACAAATTATAATTCCTTTTATTCAAAAAGCTTCAGTTATAAAAGTTTATAAGAAAAATAAAATTTTAAATATCAACATTTTATTAAAGCAAGTTTGAGTAAATCGTAATACTTTAAAGTGAAGAAATAATTGTATCATTTATAGTCTTCCAGATTAGAATGCTCAAACGTTAAATAAAGAGCTTATTTTTTGATATGTTGTGGTATTATTTTAACTACATATTTGAAAAAACCACAGACGAAGTTTTTCAAAATAATAATTATTGGTTTGTGTGTTTTGTGAATTATTTTACAAATTTTCTCAACAAAGAATAATATTTTTCAAGTAATACGTTAAAATTAACATGCGCATACAAATCACCACCTAAATATTAATATATTCTGTTTCATATATCATGAGTTGATTTCAAATCTTGAGTTTGGAAGCAACAACAAAACCTTAAAAGTGTTTTATATAAAATCTTTTAAATACGCCTCTTTTTGCTCCACCCCAAATACAATTATTCTAGTATCTTTCGTTGTTTTCGATATCCGGTGTTCTTATACACAAGCTTATTTTAGAATTCATACCTTCCTGCAAGCTTTGAATCAATTACAGTCGAGATGTTCTGTAAAATCGCACCTTTATTGGTTAAGAATACAGAAAGGAAAAATGGAGATAACAGAATTACGTTGAAAGATATGTTATTGTCTGCGAACAGGTACACACGTGGATAGATTATATACAGGAGTCGGTGTACACAATATTATTTTGTATAATTTTTTTTATAAAATTAATATATTTTCTGTCTATATAATTGAAATGGTTTTAATTGAGAAAGTACTATTCTAACAATTTTTTTTTAATTATATACCAGAGGGGCTTTTAAATTAAAATTAAAATTAAAATATTTAAGACAGTCTGAACACTCATTAAAAATTATTATGTTTTGAAAAATTTTGTACAATTATACAGGGTAGCAAAATAAACAAATGATCAAAATTTCAATATGATTGAAATATCTTACGCGGGTAAATCAACTAATAATGTGTTGAAGCTCCTCGTTGGCAACACTTTCTTGGAAGCGCCTCGGTTTGCTTTTGATGATGTAATCAATATGCTCCTAGAAAATGCCACTCCATGCCCTAATTAACTTCTCGCGAAGTGCTCCCAAAGTTTAAGGAGGATAATCTAAATGAAGTCTCCGGTCTAAGACGTGTTCAATTGGTGATAAATCTGGGGATCTCGGGGGCCTGAGTATACTATTGACTCCAATCTGTTCAAGAAGGCTATGGTGACTGTCGCAATGTATAAACTTTCATTGTACTGCTAAAAAATTGGATGTTGGACTGTCTGAAAGTGGGGAATGAGATTAGGTTCGAAAATTTTTACTACGTATCATCGTCCCTCTGTCAAAGATTAGAGGTGACCTTAAACCACAAGCAATGGCACCCCTTAACCATAACCCCAATAGTGCGGTTCGACAAAAAACTGTGGCTTTCGTCTTTCACCACGTCGTCTTCTAACCCTGGTTTGGCTGTCATGCAACAGAATCGAGATTTATCACTAAAGTCAAACCCATTCTATTCGTGGTCTTAAGCACCATTCAAAACGATTACGTAATTATTCAGGGTACGAGGTAGCACCCAATGTAGCCGAAATAAAAAAAGGCCAAAAATGTGAATTCGACGATAAATTATTCTCATTTCAATTAGTTTTTCATATTCTGGTTTGCAATATACCTGGTAGTGAAGACGAGGTTTCTTAGAGTAATTAATCTTAATACAGTATCTTCTGTACTATAATACATGTAAACCCTATTCGCAATTTTTAGAAAAAAATGTCCAACTTCCCTTGGGCCAACTATCCGTCCCCTATCAACCTCATTTAGTCGACGAAAATTTAAGCGCCTTTGTACTCTAGGGATTGTAAATGAATTTCAAAAAACTAAGAACCGCACACCACAAAATTTTGATCGCTACTAATGTTAAAAGGCAAAATTTTTAGAGTTCATAATTATATTTAGTGGTTATATTTAGCAAATTAAAAAAAAAATTAATAAAAAACGAAAACCGAAAATCATATGGCTGAATTTCTAATCATTTATTGTTTATGCCAAGATGGGCCGGTATATTATAATTTATATTATCCAATTTTCAATAGAACTAATCGTCTTTTATTTATTTCAGGTAATTTGTACTGAACGCACGTAGAATTAGTTTAATGTAAGTAAAATACATTTTGTATAGTTCTAGTTATTGTTTTAAATATATATATATTTACTTTGAGAATTTAAAACTCGACGTTTTGGCACCCATTATTAAGAAGGATATAATTCCGTTCCATTCGGGGTCTTGTGCCTACTACCCTCACGCGTGACGTACCAGTATCTTGATCTCCATAAATACGAGAACCGTCAAATGGCACTGAGGTCTCAATCTGCCTACTCTTCAGTGTCCAATGTCTACCAGTGTTGTAGCGGTTGCCATGTTTTCGGCAGTCTTTTAGCGTGTTTAAGCTGATAGGTGCGATTGTTTTTGCTTTTTTCGACATCTATTTTGTGGTCTGTCTGAATATAATATTGGACTAGGGATAAAGTAGTATCGTAATGTTTTACAGATATAGAATTTTCGTAAATACGGTTATGGATCCGTCGGTTTGTCTGTCCTATGTATGTACGTGGGCAACTGGAACAAGGTATCCCATAGACACCATGGTCTTCATTGGGGATTTGGTCTTTTACGGATCTGACGATATTGGGCAACTTGAAGTGAGTAGTGAAGTTATGAGAGTTAGAAGATTAAGAATTCTACTGATCTTGTCAGTGACACCTTTGATCAAAGGTAGAAATATTTCCGGTTAATCAGGCGGCAAGGTTATTTTTTGGGTAGAATGGGATTTAGATGTTTTTGAATGCTCTTATTGATTTGGGTTTCGTGGTAGCCGTTTTGTAGAAGTGTTTGCCTTGATTGAATTGATTTTAGATGGTCTGTAATTGTTGTCGCCAAATCTTACGGTACGGGAAATAAGAGTGTTGATAACTGAATTAAGTTGGGCGGGGTGAGGATATGACTGGGCATTAAGATAACGGTTTGTATGGGTGGATTTTCGGTACACGGAATAGGAAAAACTGTGAGCTGGGTGTTTCTGAATAAGAACATTAAGGAATGGCAAAGACGCTTCCAACTCAACTTCCATCGTGAATTGAATACTTGAATATATTTCATTCAGGTGGTGGAGGAAGAGATCTAATGCGTCTTTACTATGGGACCACATGCCAAAGGTGTCATCAATGTACCGTAACCAGGAGATGGGTTTGAAATTTGATGAGGACAGGGTTGTTGATTCGAAATGTTACATGTAGATATCAGGTATTAGATATGTAGATATAACTGAAGAAGCTATTTCTTATCTTTCTTCCAACCAAGCCGATGTTGCCAAACAAGATATCGCCAGAATTCTCCGTACTTTCAACCTCTATCGTCAAATATCAGTCTTTCATAAAGACGTGCCCTCAAAGAACTTTATAACAGCCCTGACATTGTCATCCTTCCGACCAACAAAGGTAATGACACCGTCAATCTTAACACTTTTAATTATTTCGACAAAATATTCGAATTTCTCAATTTCACAGAATACAAACGCGTCCCAAACGATCCCACCATCTATCTAGAAAAAACGAACAAATCTATCATAAATAAGTCTACTTTACCTCCATACATCCAAAAATCTCTTATACCTAGAGAAAAATCATCCCGAATTCCAAGAATATACGGCCTGCCAAAAATCCATAAGCCCAACGTCACCATAAGATCCATCAATACAACTGCCTTCAGAAATTGGCAAAACATCTCGCCTTATCCTTGTCCTTACAACCATTAGCCAGAAACGCTTCGTTCTTTGTCAAAAATTCTTTCCATTTCATTGATATTCTAAAAAATATTTTTATCTAACCATGAGATATACTAATTAGTTTTGATATTGTTTTTTTATTCACCAATATTCCTATTAATGGAACTATTTTCATTTTGGACTTTAATAAACATCAAATCCCCAAGACAAATTATTTCTTATAAAACTCTTCATATCTCATATAGACTTTTCCTTATAAATTCATTTCTATCGTCAAATCAAAGATGCTCCAATAAGATCCCCCCTCTCTCCCGTATTAGCTGATATCTACATGGAACATTTCGAAACAACAGCCCTGTCCTCATCAAATCTCAAACCCAACTGCTGGTTACAGTACTTTGATGATACCTTTGTCATTTTGTTTCATGGTAAAGACACATTAGATGTTTTTCTTTCACAACTAAATGGAATACATCCCAGTATCCAATTCACGATAGAAGTTATGTCTTTGCAATTCCTTGATATTTTTATTCAGAAACACCCTCCTCACAGTTTGTCCTATTCGGTGTACTGGAAAGCCACCCATACAAACAGTTATCTCAATGTCCAGTGACATCATAACCCCGCTCAACTCAATTCAGTTATCAACACTCTTGTTTCCCGTTCTATAAGACTTAGCGACAATAATCACAGATCTTTCTAAATTAATTCAATAAGGCAAATACTCTTACAAAACGACTACCACAAAACACAAATCAATAGGAGCATTTAAAAACATCTAAACCCCAACTTCGACAATGGTCGAAATAGGGATATCAGAAAAGTTATGAACCATTGTAATGGCTTTCAACATTGTAGTTTTTGGAATTTGTTCGGCAATTAGATGCGTCGATTATCATTTCGCCGAGCTTTCGACATCCTCTTTGATGTCTTCTTTAGGGCTTCTGACGTCTCAGTCTTCCGAACATCTACGCCAACCTTCACCCAAACCACGTCTATATCGACGGTATATAAATGATCCGTCCTCTGTTCCTAGTAGCAGTAATGCATTGGTTAGTGATCAGTGTAGTAGTGTCTGGGGGCGTCGGAGACTTAGACCTCGGAAGCCCTGAAGAAGACATCAAAGAAGATATCGAAAGCTCGACGCAATTATAATCGACACGGTTCAACCTAAACGACTGTTAAATTTAAATATTAATTCTTGTAATAGTATTAATCATATTAAAATTAATTTAAATATTAATTCTTGTAATATATATATATATATATATATATATATATATATATATTCCAATCTTTCTCTTTTAGTAAATCCTACTGGACCTAGTCGTTTTTTATATGGTTCATTTCCTTTTTTTTAGTGACTGCTTCTATGGTGGTCAACAGTTTTGAGATTAAATAGTTTTCATTCTAGCAATACAGCTCAGCTAATTTTGAGTATTTTCACTGATGGTTGTTCTAATCTAACGTCTACACTTTTATTTAGGATCTACATCTCACTTGCATAAAAAAGGAAGAAAAAACATAATAGTTTTATTTGCATTAGAGCTTTCTCCTGATTTAGATATGTACTTTAACTGCCATCTAAGGTTTTCTGTTGTAAATAAAATTATTTAAACTTTGTGTTTATTTAAAATAATTTTTAAACGAAATGATCTGCCTTAACATTTCTGAAATATTTGTATAAGTTATGAGTCCTCCAATAGGTATATCAGGGTTCATTACCCGAATTCGTTATCCACAGTCGGTGGATGAGTAGATTCTAAAGATTTCTCCACGGTATGCATTAGTTAGAAGCTCAGATTGGCTACTCTAATATGCACGGACCATCAATATTAATACTATATCAGAGCGGTGGAGAAGAGGATATAGTGTGGAACAGGAGCCTCTAAACGTGCTTCTCCGTTTCTCTTTAGCTTCTGCCAGTGCAGATGAAATAAGCAGGCAAATGACTTGCTCGTTTTCGGCGGTTTACCGCCAAAAGAGGAAATGTCTGCATCATGCGAACACAAGACGGGTAAAAAAGTTCAGGAGTGGACTTGGGTTGGTAGAATATTAAAATATATTAGAAAAATACTTAAATATAAATATTAATTTTTTTCAAGTTCTACAAAAAAATTATTTTACTTATACCCAGGATAACGAACAAGTGCAATTCGGGTTAGCTGTGCAAATACATACTTAAAATACAGGGCTTGAGATTTTAATCTATGATGAGGAATTACAAAATCGGCATTACTAATTATTATTATGGTACAAATCACACAATTTTAAACACGATTCAATGTGTTTTGATGACATTTTGATGATAAGTTTGAATAATTTATTGAAAATGTTTTGCGCCTCTATAACTTCTGCAGTTTATTACGTCTGTTTCATGCCTTTAAGTCTCGATTAAGATGTGATCAATCTGACTCGTCGTTCTTTCATCAGGAGAAGTCCGGGTTACTTTGTGTATGTTCTTATGTTTAAAATAAGTACTAGCGACTGTCATATTTAGTGCTACTGCTAAGTTTATAAGTCGTAATCCGTTATCGCTACTAATGTTTTGTAGGTTATGC
Source organism: Diabrotica undecimpunctata (assembly GCF_040954645.1). Classification (NCBI taxonomy): domain Eukaryota; kingdom Metazoa; phylum Arthropoda; class Insecta; order Coleoptera; family Chrysomelidae; genus Diabrotica; species Diabrotica undecimpunctata. Next base: position 114,452,893 of record NC_092805.1, on the reverse strand, counting down.
TTTTCTATCGTCAGCATAAAAACTTACTCTCGTCCTAATGCGATCTTGCCCAATGTCACCTAATGCAATCTTCAATGTAATCAATGTAATTTCTGGGATATCTCCTGTAAGCTTGTTCTAGGTCTTCGAAGAACTGTTCTTCTATTTCCTATGGTTTGTCATCAGTTAGGACATGTACATTGACCAAACTATATTAAAAATTATTTTATTGTTAATTACTATTTTAATGGGAATAATCCACAATTAAAGTTTAAAATTAAGTTTATTCACGTTCTAATTTCCACTTCGGAAATCGTTCTCAAAATACAAACATTAATAAATTAAACAAATTTTGTGAAGACTAATACTCTTCATCTTTATTATCGGATACATATTTATCACATAACTCTACTTTAGATTCATTATCAGACAAATTCTGTAAACAATCTAACAATTCCTGCTCTGTTAAATATCGACGGGACATCACCATAAAAAGTCAAAATACTGATTAAACACGCACTTGCAACGAGCACAGTATTTTATACAGAAAGTAAGTAAAAACCTCCCAGAAAAGCTGAATAAGCCGTCATAAGGGCCGCATTTTTCTAGTTAGATATTCACATATTCAAAAAGTAATTACACTAAGTACCTTTAAAAGAGAAATTTTAATCTTCAAATAATTTAGGAAAAATCCCGAATTGTCAAGTTTCTAAAATAAATGTCTGTTATGTAAGAGATCGTAATAACAGGCTAATTGGACCTAGATATAATTATCAAGGTATACCACAAGGCTTAGTTTTATCTCCAATATTATTAAATATATACAGCTCTGACATACATAACATCCAAATAAATAACAGTTCATTCAAAATCGTACAGTATGCCGACGATTTCTGCGTCTACACAGAAAACAAAAAATATGAAACCTGTATACAAAGCCTTAGCAAAGTATGTGAATCCCTTTTTTTCATGGTTCTTAGAGAATTGTCTCAATTTATCTATAAAAAAATTAGTAGTATCTATCTTCACAAGACATAACATTTCTACAAATGAAAATATCATTCTGAACAATCAATCTTTTAAGCTTCAAAATCATGTCAAATATCTAGGCCTTATTTTGGATAAGAAGTTAACTTGGAGATGACACATAGAGTACATGCTTGTTAGATGTAACAAAGGCAGCAATTTCCTCAGAATGACAACTAAAACGTGGTGGGGTTGCGATGTAGAAACATCCTTGTTGTTCTATCGCGCTTATATATAATTTATTCTAGATTACGGTGCTACTCTTTATGGTTCCGCTTCCAAGAACCTTTTAAGAAAAATCCTGAGCTACCCCTTGAAAACAGAAGAAACTTTTTAAGTGAAAAAAGCCTTCTTAAAATTCTATTAACTAACTTCCAGTTATCTTCAAGCGTCCGTCAACTTAACGAGTCAGATCTTACAAACAAATATTGGGAAAAAAAAACTTCCCCGCCTTTATGCATGGCATTACAGAATAATCCTATTTTTTTCAAGAAATTGCACACGGTCGACAGAAGCTTAGACTACTTCCCTTTATTCCACAGAACTGAGGTTATAATACCCACTTATAGTGAGAACCCCATTATGAGCAGCAATCTTCTAAGATCTCTACTGCAGGGTTATAGGGAAGCCACAGTAATATACACGGACGCATCAAAAACAACAGAAGGGACTGGATGCGCATACTTTTTACCTGCTACAAACGTAAAATTCAAGTATAAACTACCAAATGAATTTTCAATCTTTTTAGCGGAATCAATAGCTATACTTGATGCTCTAAAATGTGTTAAAAACACTTGCAATAGACATATTTTGTCAGATTGCCTTTCAGTTTTGCAGAGCATAAAAAACATTGAATTGCCCTCAACATTTAGCAACCCCTACATATTTGAAATAAAAGATCCATTGTATCATTTATCATCGACTGGAGTCAACATAAAATTTATTTGGATCAAAGCACATATTGGTCTCAAACATAATGAATATGTAGATCATTTAGCTAAAATGAGTGTAACAACAGGCTCTACGTTGAAATATATGCTTCATACATCAGATGTTACTACGATTTAAAAAAAAATCAGCAATTTAGATGGAAAGAGCAATGGAAACATTAATGTTCTACAAACCATATAAAGTATACCTCTTTACAACCAATTATACCTCAAACAACCTGGTTTCAGAATTTCAAAGCTCCTCGTAAATATATTACTACTATAAATCGAATACGCTTTGGACATGCATGCTACCCATGCCATTTATTTAACATAAAAGTCATCGATGATGATAGTTGCAAACATTGCGGTAAGCTAGGTGACCTCGATCACATCTTCTTTGAATGTCCTAAATTTATTCAGCATTCAAACTCCCTGTATACAAAATTAACTAATACAACTGCAATACATACGCTCCATATAATATACAGTCCTTGTTAGCCAGAGGTTCTGTAACAATATATAATTTAATTATAGAATTTTTGACAGACACATGTATAGCTTTATAAATCTAATACTCGTTCATGAAAACTTTCATGAGCGTGTATAGGGTCAGACTTGTACCCTTTGTTTATCCTATATGTAACAATACCTTATCCGTGGTCCAGTATTGTTTGTCTGTTAAAATAAATGTCTTGACGGACCCCTAGACGAGAAGTGAGTGTCCTTGTATTTTCCTTCGACGTGTTCTTCTATTAATTATTCGTCTATTTCGTTTTAGGGATATCGCTGTGTATTTGTCTGATAGAAATAATCTGTACTTATGTGTATATACTTTCTTAAGGAATATATTATAACCTTTCGAGACTGGCTGGATGACGAAAGTCTATGCCACAAAAAAAAATAAATGTCAATAAGTGATATCAAAATAACCGCTCTGGTGCTGCGCTGCTAGTGTTAATTTTAGATCGAGGAGTTTCTGCTCCTTTTACTTTTTGTTCTGTATATATTCCGTTAACATGTCTATACACTCTGAAGGGATCTGTCTCTCAGTATTTACTGATTGCGTACTCTGCCACCAAATGTTATGTCGTTCTTAGCTCCTCATAAATAAACAATAATACAACAATTATACAACTGTATAAATCAATTAAGTCACTTATCTACATTAACATATAACACTATTTTTTTACTTATTCAAAGAAATAAATAATTAAATTAAATTGATAAGTTGTTTCTAGTTTATTACCCCATGAAACGAAGCCGAAAAATCACTTGAAAATTATTATTATTATTAACTCGTGGTTATCAAAACTTTTACTGCCTCATGACATTTAAGCAAAAACAAGCTACATTTTTCATTAATTTCAATATTCTGAAAGAACTATGCATTTTAGAGAAAAATAGACAAATTTCTTGAAAACACTTATTTTAAAATGAGATTTTCTAATGCTTGCAAAAGTAAGCATGTTTTTCAATTGTTTATAATTATTAAAATAAACAATAAAAACATTTAAAACACAGTTCATAATGTAAGTTTTTATGTAGTTACTACATTTGGTAGTAGGTACAAGTAGTTTTTAAACAATTATATTTGTTTTTCCCGTTTATGATAACAAATGTCATTTTCAGTACAGCTGCTTTGTCAATACTTGGAATTTTTTTTGGCCTGATTGTCTTTTTAAGGTCTCAAATTTTTATGTTTTTTAAAAATTATAATAATTTTTATTTGTTTACTTACAAATATTGATGTAAAATAATTGATGTAGAATGAAGTACCATTACCATTATATAGGAAATATCCCTAACTTATGCCGCGCAGTATATTTTCATCCAGTTAAATTATATACAATTCGACCCTGTTGTCGTTAAAACAGGCCAGCCAGCTTACGTAGGTATTAATTAGGGTATCTAAGTTGGGTAACTAAATCACACATTCTTAATTATAATCCTCATGTAATATTCGCATTTGACTTTGATGTTTACGGTGATCATACAAGTTTGCCTTAATAAATAAAACTTTTGCATAGGTGCAAGAAGTTTGGACATTATTTTTGTAAATAAGTCATTAAACATTATAATATACATATATATATATATATATATATATATATATATATATATATATATATATATATATATATATATATGTAAATACTTTTTTCTTTTTGGGTGTGGTAGTCAATAAAAAATAGAGCTTTGCTAAGGCGTACTATTTATTCTGAATCCAAGCTTTCGGTGGTTTTTTGCCACCTTTATCAAGGTCTACAAAGAAAATTACTATGTTGTAACAAATTGAATGGTGCCAAAAAGGCTGTAAAAAACTATAAAAAACTTACCCGAATGTAAGATTCGTGGCATAAACAACAACGTTAAATAACATGATAAAACTGAGGTTGCAACTAAACTTAAAAATGTTACTATTAAAAAACACTTTAAAAATTACTAAAAACGTTAAAAGTTAAAAACAAAATGAAGGACGACATGTTAAAACAGTCGTCGTTGTAGGCTTGATTTCAGTCACATTTCACGAGCAGAAAGAGAAAGTGAGTGGATAATTATTGTTTAAATAGTTTGGAGAAAATACAAAAAACAACTTTGAAAATAACGTCTAACAGAATACTGTTAGTGAATTTTTAGTCCAGTGAACATGTCGTCCTTCATTTTGTTTTTAACTTTTAACGTTTTTAGTAATTTTTAAAGTGTTTTTTAATAGTAACATTTTTAAGTTTAGTTGCAACCTCAGTTTTATCATGTTATTTAACGTTGTTGTTTATGCCACGAATCTTACATTCGGGTAAGTTTTTTATAGTTTTTTACAGCCTTTTTGGCACCATTCAATTTGTTACAACATAGTAATTTTCTTTGTAGACCTTGATAAAGGTGGCAAAAAACCACCGAAAGCTTGGATTCAGAATAAATAGTACGCCTTAGCAAAGCTCTATTTTTTATTGACTACCACACCCAAAAAGAAAAAAGTATTTACATATATTTTTTCCAAACTAGTCAAAAAACTTTGGACTACTTTTATATATATATATATGTATATATATATATATATATATATATATATATATATATATATATATATATATATATATATGTAGGGAGGGTGTTCCACAGTGGATCATTTTTTTTTTCAAATGACATAATTTTTTTGTAATATCGCAAATATTAGACATTACTTGTCATTATAGCAGTGAATATTTACTGGAATACCAGGGTGATTAAGAAGCCAACCTTGCATGGCATTGTTATAATGCGCCTTGAACGATGAAAATACTGCTACATCTAAGGGCTGCATTTTGTTTGAGCAGTGTGGAGGTAGTGTCAATATTGTGACCCCATTCGACTTTGCAAGATCCAAGGTTTCCATTGACAAATGGCTCTCGTGATTATCCATGATGAGAAGGCTGGGGTTGTTACAAGAACTAGAAGAATATTTTATAAAATGTTCCATTACTTGCGGAAATAATTCCCTGTTCATCCATCCAGAAGAAGCAGCCAATCCCAACGTACCAGCTGGAGCATCTTGTATCATCATTTCCTTGAAATGAACTCTGTGAAATACCATGGCCGGAGGTAAGGCATAACCACCAGCACAAATGATACTGCAGGTCGTTACAAGAACCCCTCTATCCCCACTAGTACATTGAGAGACCTGTTTCATACCTTTTTTGGCAAAATTTTAGGAGGAGCATGAACTGTGGTGGTTCCAGGTTCGTCTAAATTAAAGATTCTACTGCCATCACTAAAACGAGACTCACGCTTAAGAACTGTTTCAAGATTTTTGAAAAACATTGTGCCTATTAAACGCAGTAGAACGGGATAAACTACAAGCTTTTGGTTTTCGACAACTTAATTCTGGATGCCTTTTCCTGAAGCCAAAATACCACTCTCTACCTGCCATTTTTTGTTCTTTCCAAGTATTAGAGATTTCCTTATTGTTTTTTATTGCTGACTCAAACGCAAGCTTGCAGCATTCCAGTGGAGTAAGTCCATAGCACATCTTTGCAGAGGTCAAAATATAGTCAACTAAGGTTTTCTCTTCATCATGTGTAAAAATTAACCTCACATCATATTTGGGACGAAAAACAGTGTCTGAATCGGGGTTCGCTTTAACTTTGCGTACATACCTAAAATAAAAGAAAAACTATTTTTAGAAATGAAAAATAGTGCATCATACAACAGAAAACGTTACTTAAATGCATCTGATTTCTTAACTAAACAAAGTAACATAGGCAACACCTTGTAATTCGGCTGCTCGTCTTATAGGCAGATTTTCTTGAACAACGAGACGCACAGCTGCTTTCATCTGCTCTTGACTGAAAGTGCCAATGTTTGTTTTGCGCTTACGGTTACGAGCCATCTTAAACTTGGATGACAACTAAAAAATAAATAATTAAAACATTGTTGCATGTGTCATGGGGTACAGTGAAACATATTTCACTGTGCCCCACATGGACTTGTTTCAATCTGGACCATTAAGCATTTTTCCCAACAATTAACTTAATAACCTAACCTAAAACATTCAAAATGCTGCAAATTTCAGAAATTATCAATCAATTATGTACCTTACCCCGCAACGTTCTTAGCAAATATTAAATTAAACAATTGGAGACTTACCGGGTTGAAAATATATCACTTAAAATTTACTTGGAACCAGAAAACCAATATTTTTTTCGTCGCAACAGAACGGCGGATTTACACACACTGATGTTAAGATAACAAGTAGAGGACGGCGGGAACTTCTCTGAAGCGAGGTTGCGTTGATTTGGCGCGGTATTTGAATTTTAAAATCTCTTTGTTTCAGTGTGGAACATGTTTCGCTGTGGAACACCTATATATATATATATATATATATATATATATATATATATATATATATATATATATATATATATATATAAACAAGAAAAAGGTTAATGCGAGTTAATAGCAAAATAAAGGCATAAAGTATCGGCATAGGAAAACAATATAATAAATATTTGTTTAAGATGAGTGGAAACCATATATACGTATTTCTGCCTATTGGTCGTCTTCAGTACAGTGGAGCCAAGTTAGAAAACGAGCATGTTAACTTAAGAAAGGATCACTACAGGAGCAATGCGACCAATTTGTGTCAATAATGTTAGAAGACTCTGAGGTTTCATCCACGGAGGAATTTCCTAAGCTACCTGAGGAAAGGAATGCCAAACGTTTAGAACGTTTTAAACTACAAGAAAAAGGTTAATGCGAGTTAATAGTAAAATAAAGGTAGAAAGTATCGGCATAGCTCGCAACAAAGGACAACAATATAATAAATATGTATATTAGACAATATAATAAATATTTACACGGTTGCCATTAATCTTATACACATATTTATTATATTGTTTTCCTTTCTTAGTTAGTTGTTGCTCTGGGAACGTCAGAGTTTTCTAAAATTATTGCCACAAATTGGTCTCATTGCTCCTGTGAAAAATGAAAATGGCAAATTTGCCGAAACGTTTAAACAAAAATTTAAATAGTTTTATTTACATCAGACCGACAAACCCAGGAAATAAAAAAGTTTCTATTTTTTATAGACATATATATATATATATATATATATATATATATATATATATATATATATATATATATATATATATATATATATATATATAAAGTAGTTAGGTATTATTGACTGACATTAATAGGGCAGGAAAGTGAAAATCTTTGTTCTTTATCAAGCTTTCGCAAAATATATTTGCTTCTTCAGGATATGCTAAAATATGGTATCAGTAAATACAATGAAATTAGAATTAAATAGCATTGTATAAAACTAGTATAAAAACTTACAACGTGAGGTACTTAACTTATTAAAATGATATAGTTATCTAAGTACAATATTTTAATTTTATTACTTAGTTCAAAGGAATCTTGTATAGAGAAACTATTATCTAAGTTATATGACCTTGTAAGAATATCATTCAAAAATTTTGCTTATTTACTGTTTGGTGAATTAATTGAAGATACAATTGGTCTCATTGTTAAGTTAGGTTTATGTACTTTTGATTGTACATAAAAGCGTGGTGTGACAGAGTTATATATAGTGAGAGTTGAGGCTTCTTCTTTAGTGATCATTTTTGTATTTTTCAATTCGGTAACTATTTTGTTAGCTTTCTAACTAACTAATTTGTTAACTAAGTAATTTTATCAATAACTATCAACTACCAAATAATTATATAATAGTAAGCTTTGACGTTATATCTTTATTTACTAATTTACCACTACATATTATTAATGATAGTATAAACAGACATTGAGATGAAATCAAAATAAATTGCAAAATTAACAAAAAAACGTTCTTAAGCACTTTAGAATTCATTTTTGATTCTAATGTATTGATTTTTGATAATGCATTCTATATACAAATTTTTGGCACACCTATGGGCTCAAGTATATCGTGTATATTAGGTAATTATGTACTAGACGATTTAATAAGAGATTCTTTAAATAAGTTGCCTTTTCATATCCCATTTATCAAACGATTTGTGGATGACTTAATACTTGCTTTACCTGCAGACAAAATAAATGAAACTTTACAAACTTTTAATAATTATATTGAATATTTACAATTTACATGTGAAAAAGAGATAGAAAATAGCATCCCATATCTTGACATAAAAATCAAACGTAATGCACAAAATGTATTAAGCACTGAATGGTACAGAAAACCTATATTTAGTAACAGATTTATTAATTATCATTCACAACATCCACCTCATATGAAAATAAATTTGATATTGGCTTTAAAAAACAGGATAGTCAAATTATCACATATCAATAACATCAACAAAGGGTTATTAGAACTTAAAGACATTTTATTAGAGAATTCATACCCAATTAAAATAATTATCAAATTTTTATTTAACAATCCTAATAATAGAATGATTGACATGAATCAAACAAGAGAACCAAATCAACAAATCGTGCAATCTTAATTGACTTTCAAATCACTACCTTACATACCAACATTAACCCCCAAACTAACTAAAGTCTTTGCTAACTATTCTGATATTAAAATTGCAACTTAAAATGTTAAAACATTAGCATCATTGTATACAAAAACTAAATCACCTATTAGCATTATGGAAAGCTCAAATGTAGTTTATATAATACCATGCGAAAATTGTGATAAGTCATACATCGGACACACATCTAGAAATCTAATAGGCAGACTAACATCACATAAAAGTGACCTTGAATTGATAAAAATCATTCATTTAATTTCAATAAAACTAATATATTAAGACGTGAAAACCAATTAAATAAAAGAGAATTCTTAGAAATGGTATGCATAAATAAATATACCTATACATAAATATAAATCAATAATACCTAACTACTTTATATATAAATATATATAAATATATATATATATATATATATATATATATATATATATATATATATATATATATATATATATATATTTATATATAAAGTAGTTAGGTATTATTGATTTATATTAGTATTATATACATATATATATGTATATATATATATATATATATATATATATATATATATATATATATATATATATGGCTTGGGTGAAGGTTGGGATGAGAATTGGCGCAGGGATTGGCGCGGGGGTTGGCGCAAACATTTCTGACAGTAGGATTTTGTTTGACAGGTGGAGCGGACGGTATGTTCCTTATGAGAGGTCTACAAGTCGAAGGTAACCGTATTACGTCACCTCTTTTATTAAGACAATTTGGACTTCATTTAATTTCTATGGTTCTCGGATAATTCTTGATTAATAGAAAAACAGAAATGGAATGTCCATAGATCCTATTTTGGAGTGTACGATTTGTTTGGCCTATATATAAGGCAGTCTGCGTAAGAAATTTCATAAACTCCGCGTTGTTCATTTGAAATATTGTCTTTAATTGATTGGACTTTCATCTCTTGTCATTAGCTTAAAGTCATTACATCAATTAAACAATCACATCTCTTTTAATTTTTAATTTATAGAAATAAAGAAACAATCATAATCTTTAGTAAAAAAACTGTTTTTTGTATTTTAACATGTTTTCTGTATCTTTTTCAGCTGTTGAGTTATTTAAAACAACTTGGAATTTTTGAGAAATTCCAAAAATATTGTCTTCAATTATTTAAAACTAAACCTTTTATACTAGTTTAACTTCTAGAATGTAATTTTTATAACATAAATAAATTAAATTGTAGATGAACAATGAATAGTTTCAACCAGGGCGGTTTTGACGGGGGTGAGTGTGTTACTTTCAGCGTAAAAAAAATATAAGCGAACTTTATTTTAGTTATAACTTACCTTAATTTTTATGCAAATCAGTGGTTGTTTTAAAGGCTTTTTAAGATCTTTAAAAAAGTGTATATAAGTTTTTCATGAAAAACTTACTATTTTTCACATATTTAACATTATATATTTGTATGTTTACGGTAGTTAACGGTAATAATAAAAAAATAATCTATTTGTTTTTTAAGCTTTATGTTATATCGTAACAGTTTTCTCGTTTACATATAAATGTTTAGAGCTGTTTAGTTTACCATGAATAATTGAAGAAACAAGTTATGTTTTCTAAAAGGAACATTTTGTTTGTTGTTAAAACGATTGATCATTTTTTGTACTTTCCTTTGGTGATTTGGATTTATTACCAAAAAGCTTTTCTTTGAGGTTAAAGTATTTAATATTTTTAATTATTGCATACTCTACATAATAAATATATTATTTTTAAAAAAATTTTTATGTTTATTTTTTGCCTAGAAAAAAAATTAATATTTGATGTTTGGAATCTAAAGCTTAGAGTTTTTGAAATAATCTGTAAAATCTACTCGTTCTTAATCAGTCATTTCATTGAAGAGCTTTGCAGTGGTCTTTTCTATATAAAAAATGAGGCTACTAAATATAGAGTTGAGCGTTGAAATGAGATCTACTGGTTCTGTACCTAAAATTGTTTTTATTAAAAACAAGATAAAAGTAAATTTTAAAATTAGAAGCGAATTGTCTAAAGTATGTATTGATTTAAATATTGTATTTATGTAGGATTCGACCACAATTGACTCTAATTGAAATTACATTTCACATTTGTATTTGATGTTTCGATTTGTAATCCAGAATTCGTTCTCAAAAGAGAATTATTGTAAATAGCAATTATTTTAACCTGTTGATGTTTATTAATTGGCGTTTTGTAACATCAAATTTGACAGTTAACTTATTTGGCCTAAATTTTTGTAGATAAATAACTATGTTTTGAGGTCAAATTCTAAGCGCGATGATTTACCCTACGGATTGATATATAAAAACACAATATAAAAACAAAAATAAAGGAAGCGAAGGAACGCTGGCTGAAGGAGAAATGCGATGAAATCGAAGAGTGCGACAGAAGATATGACTACCACAACATGCACAAAAAGATCAGAGAATTAACAACTAAAAAGAAAACCAATAATCCCCACCCGACACTAATAGACGCAGACGGTAACCTTATATCAGACGACTTAAAGCTCATTGACACATGGAAAGATTACGTAGAACGACTTTTTAACGATAAACGCAGAGCGACAGTGGACCAAGATGACGACATGACTGGACCCGAAATACTAAGGTCTGAAGTGGAAAAAGCCATTTCATCGCTAAAAAACGACGAAACACCAGGTCCCGACAACATACAGAGCGAGATCATAAAACTCCTATGCGAAACGGATGACCACTTCCTCGATTTTCTGACAGGCCTTTTTAACACCTTTTACGACAAAGGGGAGATTCCGGAGGAATGGCTTCGATCGACCTTTGTAGCCATACCTAAAACACCAAGTGCAAAACACTGTGATCAACACCGCTTAATAAGCTTGATAAATCACATTACCAAAGTTTTCACCAAAATCATACACAATAGAATATATAACAAATGCGAAGCAAATATATCGGAGTCACAGTTCAGATTCCGAAGCGCATTTGGGCACAAGAGAGGCGATCTTCAGTCTGCAAGTTTTAATTCAAAGATGCAGAGACATGCACAAGGACGTCCACTTGTGCTTCATCGACTTCTCCAAGGCGTTTGACAAGGTCAACCATATAAACTCATGGAAATGCTCAGGAAGATGCATATTGATGGCAAGGATCTGCGCATAATAACCAGTCTCTATTGGAACCAAAGTGCCGAGATAAAGATATGCAACTTACACAGTGGTAAGATAGATATTAAAAAGGGTGTACGACAGGGATGCGTCCTCTCGCCGCTCCTGTTCAATATATACTCTGAACAAATCTTCAGAGAAGCACTGGGAGAAGTTTCGGAGGGTATCAAAGTAAACGGAGAGGTAATTAATAATATTAGATATGCTGACGACACAGTTATTATCGCAAATTACTGCAACGAGCTTCAAAGACTCATGCAAAGCATACACACAGCAAGTCAAGAATATGGTTTAGAACTCAATGCAACCAAAACTAAATGCATGCTCATTAGCAGAACACAACAACCTCCGATGCAATTGACATTAAACAACCGAAAAATAGAACAAGTGGAGACATATACATACCTTGGAACCACAGTCAACACAAAATGGGACCAGTAAACAGAAATAAGATCACGAATTGAAAAAGCGCGAAACGCGTTCAACAATATGAAAAAGTGGTTCACAAGCAAAATCTCAATGGAACTAAAATTAAGACTGGTCAAGTGTTATGTCTTCCCGGTCTTGTTCTATGGAGCAGAGGCATGGACCACAACTGAAGCCACCCTGAAGAAACTAGAATTCTTTAAGCTGTGGATATATCGCCGTATTCTTCGGATATCCTGGACAGACCACATCACTAACGTGGAAGTAATGCAGAGAATAGGCAAAAGCAAAGAAATAATCTTCACCGTAAAGAAACGGAAGCTTGAGTACTTCGGACATGTCATGAGGCATACTAAGTACCGGCTGCTACAGTTAATAGTCCAAGGAAGAATCGACAGTAGGAGGGGACCGGGAAGAAGACGACACTCATGGATGCATAACCTGCGACAATGGTTCGGACTAACATCGACCGAACTGTTCAGAGGTGCCGTAAACAATGTCAAAATAGCCTTGTTAATAGCCAACGTCCGAAACGGATAGGGCAAAGGAAGAAGAAGAAGATTGATATCAAATTGTGATGTTTGTGTGCTTATGTAGTTAATTGTGGATGATGTGTCTCTGACCTGCTGTTAATCCATCAATGTTGGTATATTCTAACCTCTTCTTTTAGTAGAGCTAAGAGTAAGCAGAGCCCGTTACATGCTATTGATGGGTTTGCTACAAATTGTTCTTCATTAGGTCCTATAAGGACTGCTTCTTTAATTTTTCTCTCATTGCTATACGTTTTTATTATGATTATTGATACACATTTATATTCTACTCTGTGCTTTTTGTTTCAGGCATGTTTCCATATCTGGCATATATTAAAGTCTCTGTTTTTGACTTGTGGTTCTAGCTCATTTATTTAACACTTGGTCTTGCGGTTTCTCCCACACAAAATTGTTGCATTTTTAAGGTATTTTAAGGATTTACATCTTTGATCTCTCCCCTATGTTGTTTGTTTTAGTTTTGGACAAAATAGATCGTAACGTGTTAGTTGTTTTGAATGTTTTGTGGTATTGGATTTCTTTTCTATTATTGATGTCATCTTCAAATCCTTTCTTCGTAGCATTTTTGATTGCTTTTGGTATTATGTTGTTTTTTTTCTTCAATAGTGTGAAAATTCCTGATTATAAATTACAATGGATACTAATTAACAGGTTTTTTTTCTCCCTGAAATGCATTTTCATTGGAGCAGGTGTATTGGGCTATATGATGTAATGTAATGTATGATATAATGTAAAATTTCCTTTTGTGGTGGTGTAAAATTTTTCCAAAAAAATGTGGTGTGTTGTATTGAGGCTATCTTCACGTCTATTTACTTTTTTTTTTACTTTTCACGCGAATAACTGGATTTTCGGCCAAGGAGAAATTTTTTGTTGTTTTAAATCCATTAGGGTAAAGGTGAATTGTTCCCGATTAGGCACAGTATTTAAATAATTGTCAATTGTATTTTGATTGATTGTTAGATGTGGGATGCATGATATGTAGTACTGATTAATCTCATAGGGTTCTTTTTAAACCTAATGAATATCCAAATGATAATGATAATTAAAATTAAGTAATTAAACATTAATATAAGATAGTAATAAAAATTTAAATGATCAATAAATTCTATATTATATTTAATAAATTTTGATAATTACTAAAATCATTTAACAGAATTTTTAAAGAAAAAAAATTAAGATTTTTATAATTTTAAAGAACTTAAATGTGTGCTGCTATTATAAATAAATATTTATAATTTAGTAATAAGTAGACATAAAATTTCATTAACCCACATATAGTGATAACCCGCTATAAGAAGTATTCCTTTCTGTCAGCACTCCCCAGGTACTCGCCATTTTTATAGTCGTGATATTTGGAGAAAGAGAAATATTCCTAAATAGATTAGCGATTATAAGAAGGTGCATCTTATATTAAAAAACCATCCAAGAAGTCCAGTATATGACAGATTTAGCACAGCATTTGCTTGATGAAATTTCAAAAGTCGGTAGAAAATAGCCCAAAGATTAAAATCTACCCTATTAGTCCAGTCGTCAGAGACTTGACCTGTAAAAATCATTCCAATAAGCTGAATTTTGCAGAGAATATCAATAGAGAGAAAATTTGGAACCCCAAAAAAAATGTGAAAAAGTGTAACACTTTTACCCCTTGATCCCCTCCAAAACCTCCTTATAGGGGAGGGGGATAAAAACTCAAAAAAAAAAAATTTACCAAGAACCTGTACGCCGTAGAAAAAAATGATTTAAATAAAAAATGTATCTAAGATAATTTTAAATAAAAATGTTAATTAGCATTTTTTCTGTACAATAAATTTGAAAAGAAAACAACTTTTCAAATTTCTCAATATAATGAGTTCGAACATGACAACAAAAAACCGGGAATTGTTAAAGTTCGTCTATTTATCGATGGGCTTATGTTTCATGAATTTTGCTTGTGAAAACCATCTGGAGTTTGTCCTAGTTCGCCAACAGAGTCTGCTTACACAGAAAAAATCCCTATTAATTCGAAAAAAATGGACAACATCAAGAAACTTTTACAATATGTGCCAGAAGACAAAATGTTTTTTTATAATGAGCTGATTTTATGGCCTACCACCAATAGTGATGAACCACCAGAGGAAGATTACTCAAAGACTATTTTTTAACCTTCAACATGTTTTTTTGCCACCTAATAAATTTTTTCCTTAATAATATTGGAGTTTTTTATTATTAATCATAAAATCATCAGTGTTTGTTTGGAAAAGGAAACTCCACAAACTAAATTATTTTTTACAGTGTAAATCACACATCATACATCACATTTTGAGACTTTACTCCGAAAAGAGATAGATATCTTCATTAATACCAAAATAAAACGTTTTTTTCGTTTCCTGTAAAATTAACATTTCTGGAGTTGTGGCCTTTTCGAAATACCCGATTCAATTTTAAGAGAGTGGTTCATTTTACTTATCTCGGGGTTATGATAGAAGGAAAAGGTCAGGGAGAATGGGAACTAAATACCAGCTTGGTAAAGGCAAATAAAAAGATGGGAAGCCTATGACTACTGATGAAATCCAAATATTCATCGAAAAAAACCAAGTTAGGATATATAAAACAGTATATAAAACAGTACCAAGGCACACAATCGCTTCATAAAACACAGAAAGTGAATTGGATGGAACACGTAATGAGAATGGAAAGGAAGTGCACACCAAACATGATTCTAAAATGGGTCATAATCACGAAAAAAAGGAAAGGACGACCAAGACAAAGATGTTTTGATAGCGTACAGGAAGATCGCATAAAAGAGGGAATTGATGATTGGATAGAAAGAGCAATAAACAGGGTTGAATGGAGGATAATACCAAGATAATTTAGTAGGCAAGAAACATGATTGGACAAGAAGCCACCCCAGTTGATTCAAGTTTTGGTAATTTCTTATTATATTAGTTAATCAGTTTGATTCAAGGCCTGGCGAGTTGTGTAAATAAATATATATTTATTGTGAGGCAGAAAGTAACAAACTTACCCCCAATAAAAACCATACTGGTTGAAACTATTCGTTGTTCATTTACAATTTACTTAATTTTTAGACAATCATTACATTTTGAAAGTTTAACTAGTTTTAAAGGTTTAGTTTTGAAAAAAAATGAGTTTAAAGTGAAGATACTATTTTCTGAATTTCTCAAAATATTCCCTTGTGTCAAAATATCGCAAAAACTAAAAACGATACAGAAAAACGCAACAATAAAAGAACAGCTTAATAATATCTCGTTTAATTTTTAGTTTATAGAACTAGAATAATATCAAAATCTTTGGCAAAAAATGCCTTTTTGTATTGTAATAGTATTTTTAAGTTATTGAGTTATTTTGAAAAAAAGGGTATTTTTGAGATATTTCGAAAATAGTGTCTTCACTTTAAACATGGATTTTTTCGAAACTAAACCTTCTAAACCAGTTAAGCTTCCAGAATGTAATGTTTGTATATAAATTAAGTCAATTGTAAATGTATAACGAAAAGTTTCAACAACGGTGGTTTTGGCGAGGGTGAGTGTTGTTACTTCCTGCGTCATAAAAAATATAAGCTGACTTTACTTTAGTTATAACTTACCTAAATTTTTATAGAAATTGCTTTTACCAGTAATAGTTTAAAAAGATTTTTTTAAATATTTTTAAAAATCTTTAAAAGTTTTCCATGAAAAACTTATCGTTTTCCTCTTATTCAACACCGTATGTTTGGATTTTTGTATTCGATGAATAAAAGTAGACTTTCGAACAGCCATAACTTTGTTAACATTTATTAAGTTTACTTAGTAATTAAAAAAAACAAGTGTTTTATAAGCTTCCTTTTATATCCAAAAAGTTTTTTCAAATAAATCTAAATTTTTGACATGCTTTTTTGGCGGGAAACATATTGACTTTTCGAAAAACTCTAAATAACATTTTTATTTCAAAATTAACAATTCTAGCGATTACCATAGTTTTTTTGTTCACCCCTAGTTGGTGTGGTTAGCACCCTCAGATATGTCGTAGTCATATTCTGGTCTAAAGGTATTTATGTGTATTTTGTAGACTGTGAAAATCTACGCAGATCTACGTTATTGTCTGATACAAACATTATTGTCTCATACATGAGTCTAGATAAAAACAAAAATATCTTCACTAAATAACAAAGTTGGTTTCTTGGTGAGGTTTAGAAAAACGTAGCATTAAAGTAAGATGAATGTCTTGGCTGTGCAATATCTATGAGTGATTTCAGTGCTGGAACTGTTTAGGCAATGAATAAATAGAATACAAAAATAATCTTGATAATCGCTGAATTCAAATTTTAAAACACCTGATCCACTTCTTTGGATAATCATGTTGACATAACCCATTATACGTAACAATTTAATAACGGAACACTGTACACTGAACATGTTTAAATGAAATAATCAACTTTAAATTTCAGTATTTCCCAAAAATTCAAAATATTGCAGTATAATAATCGTTCCTGCTTTCAGAATATTGCTCAAAATAATAATATCGTTTTGTATTTTTTAGACTATATTTCAATATACTAATTTACTCAACCTTTGATAACGAGGACACATTGCGTCCATCTCTACTTGTGGAATTAGCTTCTGCGGTTGGGATAAACCACAGCATCGTCTGATTCACGGGGCCACTGGGCACTGTTTAAAAGTGTACTTTATTATTTTTCTCGGTTTTGTGGTATATAAATATCTTAGGAAGTTCCTAGAAAAATCCTCTCTTGAAGCATTCCACAAAGAAATTTACAGTGGGTTGTAGACGGACGAAACATAATACACGCAAGAGATGAAACGAAAAGAATTATATTTTTATGAGCTCAATAAAGCTAATACTAACTGGAGTTTTTTTATAATTTTATAAAAGTTTACATATTATCCTTTTAAACATTTTCTTCATTTTCAAATGAAAAGGACAAACTTCTGGTATAAATCCAATTTTTTAATAATGATCCAAATTGTATCGTTCAAATTTAAATAAAATTTGTTAGGGTATCTGGTAGCTTATTCTCATAATTCCAATTTTCTCATAAACTTATATTTTGGATTTGATTTTTGGAAAAAGTTACACATTTCAAATCAAAGAGGTCGTGTTGCTTTATTTTTCTCAAATTAAATGGACTAGCTTTCATTTGAACATTTAAAATGCTACCATCATAATCTTCTTTACCTCTGGGTTTTTTGCTATCAATGCAAAATATGAATCATTTGGTAGATAGGAATTAACGGTTCACTAGATCATGATAGGTAGAATCAACAGTTCACATTGTCCAAATATATCTGCAACAGCAATACGTGGCTGTGACGTAGGTGTGGGGATTAAAACCGATTATCGACCTTATTGTTACTGTAAATTTTTACGGAAAATGAGCCTAATTCGAATTTAAAAAATTTAAAACGAAAAATTAAGGTTTTGTTTTTGTAAATAGAAGTAGTCAGGACGCAAATTAAAATACATTTAATATATACATACGTAATGAAAAAGCGTGGATCCGATAGTCCTTTAATAAATAAATCTATTCAATACTGGACTATTTATTTCACAGACATACATAGGTAATACTAAATAGAACACTAGGTGTTTCTTTTGGAAACGTTACCCTATTGAATAATTTTACTTAATTTTCTAATTTTTAACCTAGTTGAATATAACACCGACAAGTTGTTTCGCTTCAAATGTTCAGCTTCTTTGAATTTTATTTTTCTATAATTTATTCTAATTATTGTTCTTAGTTTACAAGAGCTTTTAATAAGCTCAAATGACAATACTTTTTCTTTTCTTAAAATCCTTTTTGTAATGTTTCCAACAACTTCATTATTATTCCTATAGGAATCAATATATTTTTCATAATATTTATTTCATAATTTTATTTTTTATAAACCACTATGTAGGCTTGATAAGACCTCCATAAGAGAGTTGCCGCACCCATGATGGTATACTATAACTATATTTACTATATGAAATTACCTAAATCAGGGAAACTATCTTTAAATTTTTTTGCTAAATACCCAGCGATGTATTCTAAGGCAACTAGTTTCCTGCTAATCACTGACAACACAATATAAGGTGTCAGCCTGATTACAAAATGATTCTAGGAAAGAGATATCTCTATCACTGTTAGATTCATCAGGTTCTTCTATTTTTTCTTGAAAAATTTTAAGATTAGCTATTTGGACTAATATATTGATTCACACTTCGTTCAACTGTATTCACAGTAACATTAAAAATACCAGGGTTTTTCCCTAGAACTATCATTCGAATTTTGTGGGGTGCTGCTAATGGATTAGGATGTTCATCAGGACCGCCTTGATGCGATCGTAAGTCTATGTGTGCATAGATATTTAATATTAAAAGCTTGTTTCATATCAACAAATAACATTTTTGTAAATATTTCATAGATAACACCTATTCAAAAGATATTATATTTTCAAAAATCATTTTTGAAAAATTTTGATTTGAAAAATCAATATGATTATCAAATCAAAAAAGTTAAAAAAATTAAAAATAATCTTTTACAGCCAAAAATGGTTTTACAAAATTACTGTTATTTTTAGCTTATAAACAATTAGAATTTTTTTGCTTGGACATTTGTCATTCAGCGCGTTTCAATTAACATCATATTTTTATTTAGATATGTCCATTAGTAGAACGTAATTAATATAATAATAATGATATAATTTCGGACTTAGCTGATGTATATACTATGTTAATAACTAATATATTATATATACAGGGTGGCGCACCGAAAACGAAACAGATGCATTTACTGCCAGATGATTCCTTAAAAAAAAACGCTTGGACCCGTCGATTTTGTTATCGAGGGGGAAACAAAATTGGCATAAAATCACATTAACATTTGCAGCCCCCTAAGCGGGGGTGGCACCATCCCTAAAATCTTAAATGGAAAGGGGGGTCGAATGATCCATCATTAGAAAGTCTTTTAACTCCCTTTACAATGATGTAAAATTCATGTACTTCAATTCAGTACTTTTGGAGATTTATTGATTTAAAGTTTAAATACATCATCGTAAGAGGAGATCAATACATAGCAGCAAAGTTGTTAAAAAATAAAGAATGAACTGACCTGTCAGCCGAGTAAATGTTGAAAATGACCACCATTACTTTCCATGCAATAATAAAGATTTTGCTGAAAACGTTGCCGGGCATTTTGCAATATTTCAGGAGTAATTTGATGGCACTCATTCACAATTCTTTGTCGTAAATCTTCTAAGGATGTTGGCTGAGTAGCATAGATTTTGCTTTTTAAGTAACCCCACAAAAAGAAATCCAAAGGTGATAAATCTGGCGATCTTGGGGGCCAGTCAACGGCACCTCTTCTACCAATCCATTGACCTGGAAAGGTCTGATCTAAATAATGCCGAACTCTTAATGCGTAATGTGGTGGGGCACCATCGTGTTGGAACATCAACATATTCTCAACGTATCGACCATCATTCTGATTTTCAATTATATCTGTTAGCGCAGGATCTATGGCATTTTGCAGTAATTCCAAATACATTTCACCAGTCAAATTTCCAGGTAAGAAAAAAGGACCAACCAAATGATCGCCAAAAATGCCATCCCAAACATTTAATTTTTGTGGCTGCTGTGTGTGTACCTCATGGTAAATTCTGGGATTAGAGTCCGACCAATATCGACAATTATGACGATTTACTTCGCCATTTAAAAAAAAGGAACATTCGTCGGAAAAGCAAATGTTAAATAAAAATTGTTCATCGTTTGTAATTCGTTCACTCATAACTTCACAAAATTCTAATCGCTTATCAAAATCGTCTTCATTATGTTCTTGTACAAGGTGAATTTTATACGGATGAAAATTATGGGCCTGTAGAATCCGTTGGATAGTACGTCGACTAACATCACACGAAGTTTGCAATTTGCGGGTACTTAATGTAGGATCTACAATAACTTGCCCTAAAACCCCCACTTCTGTTGCTTCGTTCCTTATAGGATTTTCAATATTACGTTTTTTATTGGCGACTGATCCAGTTTCCCAAAATTTAGCTACAAGTTCTAGAACATATTTTCGGTGCACATTATTGTTCTTATGTCGCTCATTAAAAATTTGTGCTGTTCTATTAGCGCACTGATTATTTTCGAAAAATATTTCAATAATTTCAACCCTTTCTGCCGTGGAATATACCATGGTTAATTTATGTATAAAGCAATAAATGATATTTTAACAACAAAGATTGGTCAAATCAATCGCAAACTAATGTACTATTTCCTATTTAAAATAAGTACGTGGCATTCTCTACTTATCTTTCTTCAAGAAACAACTTTTTTTGTCACAAAGGACACTTCAATTCCTATTTTTATTATTAATAAACCATGGGCGTAGTAAATAAAAGCATTTACTTATCAAGAAAATGCTTTTACTCAAATTTCTTCTGAAAGAAGTACAAACTAATTTGATGTACCTATTAAAGTCTACTTTAAACTTTAAATCAATAAATCTCCAAAACTACTGAATTGAATACATGAATTTTACATCATTATAAAGGGAGTTGAAATACCTTTCAAATAATGGATCATTCGACCCCCCTTTTCATTTAAGATTTTAGGGATGATGCCACCCCCGCTTAAGGGGCTGCAAATGTTAAACATCCCCCTCGAAATTTCCCCCTCGAAAACAAAATCAACGGGTCCGAGCGTTTTTTCAAAAAAGGAATCATCTGCCAGTAAATGCCTGTTTCGTTTTCGGTGCGCCACACTGTATATTACAACTACATATATTATAATTTAGTTATTGGAAGTTTAGATCCTCTTAGTAATTTCTTTTACTTTAATTTTTCTTTTCTCCTTTTTATAAATATTTTTTTAAAATCTTTTATTTTTTTTATTTTTTTTTAATATATTTATTTTAAATAAATATACAAGATAATATGCATGGCCAAATCTAAGTCTACTGATGGTGGTTACGTATTTACGATGAAGGGTAAAATTCTTATACCAATGTTTTTTTTTTAATAATCGGTTGTATCAAACTGTATTATGTTCTTCAAATGCTACAATACTTTTCCCAGTCTATTCTTCAGTATTTTTGTTCATTAGTTCAGTTCTTGAACAAGCAAAAGTATTTAGAATGTAGTGTTCGATAAATGATGGAATTTTTAGCTAACTAGCCTACGTGTTCATGATAAGTAAGTCCTGAACTTTTAAGCTGTTACCAGTAGACAATACATTTTTTCATCTTTAAAAAATATTTTTTTTTCTTTGATAAAAAATATTTTTAACAGCTTAGCCTAGATTGAACTAAAACAAAATAAACTTATTGATAGACTTTTACCATCTTAGAATACTTTAATATTCGTTAAAAGCATTCCTCTTTTCACGAATCTTTAAAACTTATTTGAATAGAACTTTATCTAAATGCATAATTATTTGATTTTCTCCAAACCCATCAACAGCAATCATTTAAAGAATAAAATCTAATTCTTATTTATACAATCGGGCCAACATTCGAATATTCAGTATTCCATTTTAATAATTCCTTTAAATTTTAACTTTCCAGTCACGTTTTTGTTTCAAACACAAAGAAACTCATGCCTAATATCTTAGGTCCATTGTTGAAGTTTTATTGTTTGCACTGAATACAATTTTGTTTATCTACCGGGTGGGTGCAAATAGACGGCATAAAATAAAGAACTAATTTTACCTTATCAATATAATATCCAGATTTAATGATTTTTGTGTAAAACGGACAAATCTTTATTTAAATCTCATTTTTTTCACTTAGTTTATTGTACTAAAGGTACAAGAATACCAAACAATCAGTTTTAAAATTTAATGGAAGCTAAGTGTTCACATGTTAGTGACGAGTGAGCGGGCAAATGGACCTATGTATAATGGATATGCAACCTATCGTCTCAGAATTGGGATTGAAAACACAATAATGAATTTACTGGTGACCTAATAACAAGAAAAATATTTAAATTGGTTCAAATAAAACTGATTAAATATAAAATAACTAACTACTAGGTACATATAGAGTAGAAAAAAATCGAGGGAAGTAATATTTTGTAAAACAAATATTTACCTAAGAAATTTATACATACTATATACATACGTATAGGTGTATATAATAGTTATGAGAGTTTTCTATAGTTCCAATTCTAATTTCCAGCGTTTTCTGTCGTTTTATGGGCTATCTAGCGGAGGCTTGATCCTTTGATTGTCTCAAAGTAACTAGTCTATACAGGGTAAATGCACAACATCGATGTCATACTTCTTTGTAAACTTGTATTAAAATAAACGTCACTTCTTACTACTTAGCCTAATCCATCTTTTGTGTTGAGGGTAGCTTAAGTACCAATGCCCACTAACGACCCTGTCTGGCTTCCTTCTGTCAGTGGTTCTCAAACATAAATAATATTTGCTAGAACATACTTGGGTTAAATTAAAATAAAATACAAATTAAGAAATGCCTTTTATTTATGTCATACAAGCAATTTGTTTTTAATTCTACAGTATGTGCTAGCGATACAAACTATTTGTTTATAGATTTAAATAAAATCGAATAAAATAAAACTAAAATATAAAAAAATATTTTATTTATGTATTGTTCCATTCAAAAGTTAAGGGGAAAGGACTTTTAAAAACCGCACTGTATATGTTGGCAGTAACAAAACGTAGAAATATCCGAAAATAAAACTAATAAATAAGTTGAAAATAACAGAAGTCATTGTATTTGATTTTGTGTGTAAGTAATTGTAATTGTACACCATTATATATTTAGTTCCCTCTTCTGTCAATCGCTGTCACATTTAATTTTCTGCTTCACTATCATCATCATCATTATTATTGTCACTGTCATCACTATCTCCGTTATTTATATTTATAATAATTGGTTCGGTATCATCAAACAAATTGTCAATTTCCCACATTTTTTTTTCTGTTGCTATTACGTGGTTTACGTAGTTTTTCCATTTCTCTGGCGTAATGACCTGGTACGCTGCAGTAATTAAATTTCACATTTCAGCTTCTTTAAAATTCGCGTTGCGTCCAGCTATATACCGTTTCACTTCACTCCAAACCATTTCGATGGGATTGAGTTCACTGTGATAGGGTGAGAGCCTCAGAATCTTCACATTGTGCTTTTTGGCAATATCTTTTATTATGTTCCTGTCATATTTTGCTTTGAAGGCCTTGACTACATCAAGTAACTCGCATTTTAGGTAGTCTTCTTCGAAAAATAGGTCCTTTAAGGGAAGCCATTCTTGAATATCTTTTTTTAGTGTTGAACTGTTGGGAATTTGTTCTGAATTTCTGCTGTGATAGGAGGCATTGTCCATTGCCACAATAGTTTTTTCTGGCAAATTTAGCAAAGTTATTTTTGAACCAATCTTCGAAGGTCGGTCCATCCATTTCGTCGTGGTAGTCCTGAGTATTTTTTTTGCCAAAAACGTGAGCTCTACTCCATCAACAAATCCACTGGTAGATCCTGCGTGCAATAAAACGAACCGTGCACCACGAGCTGTTGGAGCTTTTAATCCTGTTGTCAGACCACGAACAAAAGCATCGCGATGAGATGTAATTGTTTTATCAACCCATTCTTTTTTTACACTGTGCCCGAATTGAATTTCTGCCACGTTTTATAAACACAAAATCCATATCACGCAGCAAGCGATGTAGCGTGGCCCGTGAAAAGTTGGGCAAAGTTTCTTCGACATTTACAACAGCTAACATGGTGTTTATTGTTGGTGGTATGTTGTCACGAAAAAATTGATAAACTATTCTACGAATTTGGCCCCTGAGACCTTCATCGTACTTGTTGTCACGAGAATTTCCAACCTTTCGCTTCTTGGGCTTGCTCTTTGGAGATTGTAATCCAGCAGGTGATGAATATTCCTGTCATATGCGAAACAGAGGCTTTTCGCAAACACCACTCATTTCTGACACTTTCCTAATTACACTTGATACAGAATCATTGTTATCTTGATTAAGATGATAATAAATAATATTCATTAGTATCTGCTTCTCTGAAAGTTTCAGAGCTTTTTCACGTTTCCATTGAACAATTTCCTCTATGTTGCGGTAAAAATTCGGCGACAAATATAACAATAGCCAACAACAGAAAATCACAATAATTGCCAACAGCAAATCACAACAACAGCCACCAACAAATAATAACAGTAACAAAACAGTAACAGTACATCCAAGATGGTACAAATAATCCTAACTCGAATATGTTTACGCGCTCCGAAGATCAAATAAAGACTAATTAAGGCCCTGGATGTATCAAGCTTTTAAACATATTCTGTACAAGAATTACTCTAATTGCTTCTTAATTACTGAATAACTTAGAAGAAAGTATTTGCAGTTGATATCAACCAAAATTACAAATTCCTTACACATTATGGCAGTAATTAGCACCGCAGGGACATAAATAATATTTTAAATTTGGCAGTTAGTAGAAATTACCGGAATTATTTTAAACTTTGAAACAAATGTTTATTTAATGCACATTTTATTATACTACTGCTACTAATAAAAGATAAAAGTTGATAATTTACTATTAGAAACAAATACTGTATAGTATTATGTAAAATTATTAGCAAACGATATTTGTAAATTAAATAAAATTGTACGTGAGGACAATTGGCGAAATTCCCATAAGGTTAGCATTGCATATCTTACCCTGTACAGACCAGTTACTTTGAGACAAAGTATAGTAGTTTATGAAATATAACGTGAGTTGTTTAGCCGTCGCTTGGGTGTCGAAATCGCAGAACAAGCGCAGGGGCGAACTAGTAGTAATAACAGTAACGTTGTCATTGTTTGAGGTGTCGGTAGTCGGTATGATGCTACTAGAAATGAGACCAGTCCATAAGTTGCACTAGTCAACGGGTTGCGATCCCAGTATCCGAGACAATGAGAGGAACGCATTACTCCAGCTACAATAAGAAGTGCAATAAAAGCTTTTATTTTATTTTTCGTGACGGGCCTTACATCCCTATTTCTTTGGAAATTAGGCAATACCTTAGTTTGGATATATATGTCGGTTTTTTCAACTAAAAGGTTGATTACAAAATCATAAAAATCGGTTGCCTGTAAAGTCGGTTTTACGGGCGAAGATTTTACGTGACAACGTCTTTTTCTCGGTAGAATATTTATTGATATGAATATTATTAAATTGCACAATAGGAACAAGGAATTGAATGAAAATAAGAATTGCACAAATTTTAACTATAGAAATATATTTTGTTTACTAAAACATTGTACATGTAAACTTAAACTTAACTAATTTCTATTTGAGTGAGAGGTTATAATTTGTTATTTTAAATGTTTGACTAGCAATACGCGCGGTTTCTTCTCAATCGACTGAATTACGATTGATTGCAGAGTGATTTAAACTAATAATTTACTTAACACTATCAACATTTGTCAATAGTATGACATAAACTATAAACTTAGTTTCTCAACTTTTGTGTCAATCTAACAATTAATCAATCAATCATAGTTTACGATAATGAAATATTAGTGTACAATTATTTACCTTTATTGTTGTAGTTCTTGTAAATGACGAATCTAAGCACTCCACATTTTCACTACAGACACAGCTGACGATACTTTCAACGATTTTCAACTTTAGCGATTCAACGCGCCTAATTCTCTAGTACCGCGCGCAGCGGACCGATCATGTTTGAGTGGGAGAGAGACGCAAGGCATTCGCCGGTCCGGCGGGCCTCTCTCTCGTTCGGCGACTCACTGTAACAGACGTGAGCGGGCGTTACACTTTTTCTTAAATGACTCCGAGCCACAACCTAATTTAAGACGTTGTCACGTCAAAAAACAAGATCAAATGCTTTGGCGACATTCTTTAAATATTTTGCAGGTCCTTTACAATCAGGCAGATGAATCAATATATTATGACCCCTTATTCAAGAGTAACGTATAATGGTAGTTAAGTATTATAATAAAAATATACCTACATTGCAATTAAATAAAAATTTTAAGGTTATGTATGAGAGTATTAAAAAATGTTAGTTTTATTGATTTTAAACATATTAAAAGCAAAATATACTTAATATTATAATTTATACACAAGTTTAAGGCATAAGTTATCCTTTTACTAATACTAAATTTATCATAATTAATAAGCTAAATAATAAGCTTGATAATAAATTATATATTATATAAAACAAGTTTTGGCTAATCCATAATTATTTTCTTTTAGAAGAAAACACTGCTGAAGGTCTTAGCGAAAGTAAAACACTGCCAAGAAAAAGAACCAAAGTTACAGAAACCAGCATAAATGAACCAGTTTTAACTCGTTTGGCTAATTAAAAACTTTAATTCATAATGGTTATGGTTATAGTTATGATTCTGACAAAGAACACTTTTACGTTAAATCAGAAAATTACTCTGATAGCAACGAAATATAAGATAAAAATACAGAAAATTCGCGAACTACTACCACAAAAAATAAAAATTTGCTACCACGTAGATCATCAAATCATATAACTGCTGCAAGTGCGCAGTTAGTTATGTGAAATAAACGGTTCTAAAAAAAATAACATATTCTATAATGAGGAAACTGTTGTATGCCAATAGGTACCACAAGATTAAAGAAGTACTCCAGAAAACTTCTTCTTCTTCCTTTGCCCTATCCGTTTCGGACGTTGGCTATTAACAAGGCTATTTTGACTTTGTTTACGGCACCTCTGAACAGTTCGGTCGATGTTAGTCCGAACCATTGTCGCAGGTTATGCATCCATGAGTGTCGTCTTCTTCCTGGTCCCCTCTTACTGTCGATTCTTCCTTGGACTATTAACTGTAGCAGCCGGTACTTCGTATGCCTCATGACATGTACCAGAAAACTTAGAAAAGATAAAACTTTAAAACGATTTAAAAAAATTGCAGATTAAAATATAAGGAATGGTTATTGGAAGAACTGAAAAGTGACATTTTTAAAAACTATTGGGGACTAAGAAGTCATGAAAAGAGGCAATATTTTATAGCAAATTCCATCACGTCAACCGAAATTAAAACACATAGAAAGAAAAGGCAGGAAGTTTAATCAATAAAAATTAATTTTTATTGATTTATAATGTTAATAAATTATAAATTAACTATAATAAATAACTTAAAAGTAATCCAGTAATTAATACATAACTTAATCTTAAATGTTAGAATTTTAGCCCTTGTTGTATTTGACAGTAACCCAAACGTTGTACAAATTCTTGTAGAACCTTGTTTATGCTTTCTTGAGAAATATTGTTTATTTCTTTACGAATTCTTGTTTTTAAGTCTCCAATATTTGCAGGTTTCGTTTTATAAACAACATTCTTTAAATGACCTCACATAAAATAATCCAAAGGAGTGAGTTCTGGCGACCTCGCTGGCCATTCAATATGTCCACGTCTTCCAATCCACCTGTTCGGAAAAATTTCGTTTAGGTACCTTCGAACATCTAAAGCATAATGCGGAGGCGCACCATCCTATTGGAACCGTAAACTTTTATCACAACCTCCAAGATTAAGTGTACTGGGGAAAAAATTAACTAAAGTAGGTACGAGATACCCACTTAAAAACTGAAGGTATACTGGCCTGTTTAAATTACCTTCGATATAGTAGGGTCCAATGATTTTATTTCTTACAATGCCAGCCCATACGTTTACCTTTTGCGGGTATTGTGTATGATGTTCCCGCATCCAGTTGGAATTTTCTTTTGTCCAGTATCTACAATTCTGACGGTTGACCTCGCCATTTAATTTGAATGTAGCCTCATCAGAAAAAATAATATTTTGAACCAAGAGAGGATTTCAGTGGCTGTTATCCATCATTATTTCGCAAAATTGTATTCTTTTATATGGATCATCCTCGTTTA
Source organism: Diabrotica undecimpunctata (assembly GCF_040954645.1). Classification (NCBI taxonomy): domain Eukaryota; kingdom Metazoa; phylum Arthropoda; class Insecta; order Coleoptera; family Chrysomelidae; genus Diabrotica; species Diabrotica undecimpunctata. The sequence goes on along the minus strand of NC_092805.1, from coordinate 114,423,980 downwards.
ATTCCTGTAGAACTGTGCATTTTCCTTACTTTTACATACTTTCGTGTACCGTTGTTTTGCAAACATGGAGATCACTACTAACCTTACGAACAGAAGTGTGCGCATCTTCTTCAAAAGCAAGTAGAATATCTAATCTTGTAACATAATTTACAGAGGGACGACCTTAATTGCATGCATTTTCAACCGTACCAGTTTCTCGAAATTTCTTTTCAATCTTACTTAGTGTTGACTGCGTGATGGGTATTTCTGGATATTTATCATCAAATAAATTACACACTTCCATCTGAGTTCGCGATTTGTCTCCATATCCAATCATCATGAGTATTTCAATTCTTTGCTTTACACTCAAATTCATTTCTACTTAAAATTAATTCTAAGCAATAATACAGAAAATTCACAAATTATTACAATTATTGTACTACTTAATTGTTATTGAACGTTACTAAAAATAATTACAGTTTACGAAAAACTAGAAGTAGGCTACCTTTTTGCAATTGATAATAAATAATTTATTTTCTAAGTGCATATCTTTCAAATTATATCCATTGGACCCGAGTATTATACTTTTTTGAAAACAACTCATTTTTATCGATCTAAAAATGTCTTAAAACACAGGGTGTTGCATTAAAAAAAGAGCCAATGACGTCATCACTGTTATGTGTATCACCTTGTATAATGAAATTTTATTGTAAAATGTAGAACATTAAATTTAAAAGTCAACATGTTTTAAATTTTTTAAAAAGGCTTTTCATTTAGGAAATATCGAATTTATTCCATACTTTATTGTAAATGAGCTGTTTTGACCTATATGTGCTGAAAAGATATTTAATTAGGATGAAAATAGATTTTTCATGTTTCATCAAATATTTAAAAATTATTTTGCAATGTTCCATTTAATGACATAAAGTATTGCAATATTCCTTACTGTCGCTTCTCAGGTGCGATGCGAGTTCGATTCACTCTAGGATTCGTGCTCTCGTTAAAAACTGATGTCATGCTTAAAGACGGTTTGTTTAAGCACAACGCCAATGCTCGTCATCATAAAGGATTCCTTGGCTAAGAAATATCTAATAATTATGGATCGGGTTTATTGGTTTAAAATTAAGTGTTTAAAATTGAATAGAGAACGAATATATGTATGTTTTAAAATTTAGGTTATTAGACACATTTAATATCACGCATATTAACAACAACCTCTTGGATAAACTTTATCAAAAAATACGCAAATAAATGCAATGAACTTATTTTATAGTGTTTTCATCTAGCAGTTGGATTAATTATGAAACACATTTGAAAAATCAGTTTTTATACGAATTTATTATACTCTTTTTAAAATTTCTATTTATATTACAAACTTTATATCAATGCGACTTCATACAAAACTTTTGTCAAAATTGATGTAGCATTTTCATTATTGCTAAGAGTCTATCTATTATATTAAAAATACCACCCTGTAAGCTTGGGCCATTGTTAAGATTTCTTATTGTTTGGAGAGAATACGTTTTCTTTCAAATATCAGTATTTTTATGGTGGAGTAAAAAGCTAATAAAGCTTCTAAGTGTTTTTGGAGTGACACTCTAAAGAAGGCGTTCGTATTTCGAGATCTTTAACATCCACATTTATTTCCCATCAACTGCTAAATTATACAATCGAGAGCTGCTTAAATTTTAATAGAATGGTACGGTGACGTCCGACGAAAGTCGGATCGTTCTTCTCTTTATATCCGCAATAAAAATATAACTTCTCCGATGAGTTAATCAAGAAAACAGGAAGCTGAATAGCCGACATTCATATTGCACTTTAAGAATAAAAATAATAGTGACGAATACAAGCAGACAATTACAGAAAAATGGGCTTAATAGTTATTTAAAATTATGTAAATAACAAAAATCCTAAGTTGTTTTTATCGTAAATTATGAGACAAATGTTATGGTATATTTCAGCATTATTGATATCAATTTGTAACTCTATATAAAATTATTTCAAATTACCGTCTTCATAGATTGACAAGAATTTCAGTTTTTGTAATGTGCCTTTATTAATAAAATTATCATAACTAATTTAGACCATTGGAAGATTTTATCTTTGTAGAAGACCATTTATAGCAAGTGACTTACTGGTCCAGGATATGACGGTTTTATGCTCAAAATATTCTGTTTATCTGCATGAATTTCGTTGAAATTTTGACAGTAGGTACAAAACAGCTTAAATATTAAAATTTTTTCTATAATTGGGGTAGTGGTTACCATATGTACAAACATTCCAATCTGGAAGTTTAACTACTTTAGATGGTTTAGTATTGAAAAAATCCGAGTTTAAAGTGAAGATTATTTTCGGAATTTCTCAAAAAATCCCCAAATTCTCAAAATCTTATATTTGTGGAAGTGGAAATTGAAACGTTAATAAACTTACTTTAATCTTTAATTGTGGCTTATTCCCATTTAAATAGTAATTACTTTAAAATGTCACAAGAAAATAGCTTCCGAACAGTATTACTATTGAGTTAATAAGCTTTACTAGTTAAATACTACAAAAGATTTTTCAAAATAAGTCAAAAAATCGTACAAACTCTCCTAAAATGCAACCGGTTACTATAATAATATAACCTAAGAAAACTAATCACCATTTACCGCCAAGCGGTTATAAATTTCTAATGTTATGATAAACAGTTACCTTCTAACATCTACTCTGTAACCTATATTGGGAAAACAACTAATGTTTACTTTTTTTTCTGACTAGTAGATGGCGAAATAAGTAGGTGTTTCGCCTATTACATAAAATACGGTGGGCATTAATGGGTTAAGTATAAATTTTTGGAGTTATTCGCGAAAAACCGTTTAAAAACATGCTTCATTTTTTTGACGAGTAATTGCTGACCTTTTAGTCATGAATGACTCTTTTATTCATGATTTTATAAATTCTGACTTTCCAAAAAACTCTAAAAAACATGTTTGTCTTAAAATGGGGTGATTGGGATCATGGAGATTTATTTGGGAAAGATACGTTATTACGTTAGGTTCAATATGAGTGATCGCTTTACCACCCTTCCACTCGACCTAACAGGTCAATTGTAGCTCATTCCTAGGTTAAAGTTATCTCTTCAGCACAGCCTTTTTAACAAAGTCTATTATGACCTTAGGTGACACTTCTTCTTCTTCTTTAAGTTCCATCTTCTATCGAAGGTTGGAAATCAGCATGGCTATGCGGACTCTGTTGACTGTCGCTCTAAAAAGTTCTGCACTACTGCATTCAAACCATTCCCTTAAGTTTTTAAGGCAGGATATTCTTCGTCTTCCTACATTTAACTTTCCTCTGATTTTGCCTTGCATAATAAGTTGTAATAATGCGTATTTTTGCCCTCTCATCACATGTCCTAAGTACTCAAGTTTTCGCCTTTTGATAGTTAATATTATTTCCGCCTCATTTCCTATCATTCTAGTTACTTCCACGTTTGACATTCTTTGAATCCATGATATTCGTAGGATTCTTCTGTAACACCAAAATTCAAAGGCAGCCAACTTATTCAGATGGACTTGTTTAAGTATCCACGCTTCCAAGCCATAAAGAAGAGTAGAGAACACGTAACATCGAAGCATTCTCAGGCGTAGTTCTAACCTTATATCACTATAACAAAGAAACTTTTTAAGTTTAAAAAATGATGCACGTACTATTTCAATGCTTGTCCTAATTTCTTTGGTTTGGTCTACATCTGATGTTATCCATGTTCCTAAGTATTTATAGTTATTTACACTCTCAATTGCAGTATCTTCAATAGTCAATTGGATATTTGCATGTACAGATTTAGTCATGATCATGCATTTAGTTTTCTTTAAATTTATCTTCAGTCCGTACTCATGACAGCGTTCATTAAGGCGTTGCATTACGTTCGGTAAATCATTGTTGTTATCCGTCATTATTACTGTATCGTCTGCAAAACGTAAGTTATTCAAAACTTCTCCATTCATAGATATACCTTCTATTGAGTCTGAGATCGCTTTTTGAATTACCGCTTCACTGTAGACATTGAAAAGTAGTGGGGACAGCACGCAACCCTGGCGGACTCCTCTCTGTATTTTGATATTTTGGGTATACTGGTTGTCAACTCTTACCTTGGCAGTTTAATTCCAATATAAGTTAGATATAATTTTCATATCACGACTGTCAATATTTTTGCTTTTTAATATATCTACAAGCTTTTTATGTTGAACCATATCAAATGCTTTTTCAAAGTCTACAAAACATAAGTACATATACTTATTCATGTCCATGCATCTCTGAGCCAGCACATTCAAGCCGAACAAAGCATCTCTTGTACTCATACCATTTCTAAAGCCAAGTTGTGTGTCACTAATTTCATATTCAAGTGTTTTAACAATTCTGCTCTGAATTATTTTCAAAAATTTTTTAAGTGTGTGACTCATTAAAGCTATTGTTCTGTGATCTGAGCAAGTTGTTGCACTTGGCTTTTTGAGACACTTCTACAAAGTAATATTAGTAGGGCTTGAGTTGAGAATGTTCAAATGTATTGAGCCTTATCATATCCAGCCTTGGTCATTTGTACAGAACGTTTTCCACCGTCTCGTCATCAGCCTGACCGAATTTGCAATTCACACTTTCTTCCAGTTCGATTTTGTTCATGACATTGACACTGTCCTGTTACGAGACCTACTACAATGTATATTCTATAACGCAGATTCTATTCATATCTAGTAGATCTTTGGATAAAAGCTTTTATATAAAAGCCTTCGGGTGTTTAAGACCTACTTGTCCGTCCGAGTGGTTACGTTTGATACGTTACACCCAGTCCGATAATGTTCTATTGGCTGTGCTTCTTGCTATGCCAACAACAGGTTCTGTGCTTTGCATCCATCTTTTTTTGTACTTTCCCTGGCAAGTAGGTTCACTTTTTAGTTCCCTTTAATACCAGTATGTCCAAGCACCCAGACTAAATCTACTTTGTTACTTGTTCCCATCCGAATCAGATTCTGAAGACAGTTCGAAACTAACTTGGAGTCAATTCGATTTGATTTAAGTGCCTTTGCTTAGTTACCCACTTTATGATCCGCACAGGCATAAAGACAAAAAATTTTGATAACTTCTTAATAACATTTACATAGTAGAATTTACAGGAATCTAGTAATTATAATAACGGAAGATCTATTAAAAACATAAGATATGCAGATGACACCGTAATTATGGCAAGCTCTGCTGAACAACTCCAATTACTGATAAACAAAACAAAACAGTTTCTGTGAAAAATATGGACTAAAAATAAATATAAAAAAGACCAAATACATGATAATAACAAAGAAAACAAATAGACCAACTTGGGAAATGTACCGATAGAAAGGTTTGATAAATACAAATTCTTAGGAACCTGGAATTCAGACAATAATGATCAAACAACCGAAATAAGAGCAAGGATAGAAAAAGCAAGAAATGCGTTTGTAAAAATAAAAACAATTCTCTGCAACAAAGACCTTAGATTAGAACTAAGAATAAGAACACTGAGATGCTACGTGTTTTCGATACGGCAATATGGGCTTGAAAGCTGGACATTAAAGCAAGAACACATAAATAAGTTACAGTCTTTTAAAATGTGGTGTTACAGGAGGATGCTTAGAATAGCATGGACACAGAAGAAAACTAGCACGGAAATATTGCGAGAAATGGGCAAAGAATCCGAAATAATAAACACAATAAAAATAAGAAAGTTACGATATCTGGGACACGTAATGAGGGGACAGCGATATGAACTGCTAAGGCTGATAATACAGGGAAAGATAAGAGGAGGAAGAAGTATAGGAAGAAGGAGAGTATCATGGTTGAAGAATTTAAGGGACTGGTTTAAATGCAGTTCTATAGAACTCTTCAGAGCAGCAGTAGATAGAGTAAAGATAGTGATGATGATATTCAACCTCCGATCGGGAGACGGCAGTTAAAGAAGAAGTAGAAGTAATTCTAGGGGAGTCCATTAAACATTAACATAAAAAGCAGGGAGTAACGAAGAAATACATTCTAGGATTGGCCAAGCAAGATTAGCCATGGACTACTGTGGAATTATAAAATAACTTAAGAAAATAAAAGAAGAATTTATAAAACAATAATAGAAAGTATTGGGTTGTACGGTGACGAACTTTGGGAATTCTTTAAAAAAAACAAATCAAAAATTAAGGCAATGGAAATGGACTATTGGAGACTAGGCTTAATAAGGTGAGGAATATAGACTTTAGGAGAGAAATGGAAATTGGCCTAGACATAATAGATACTATCAAAGCCAAAAGTCTAAACTGGTATGGACACCTGCACAGAATGCCTGAAAATAGATGGCGAAAAAAGATAGAAAAATGGACTCCGCCCACTAGAAGAAAACGAAGTAGACCAAGACAGTCATGGAGAGAATATGTCTAAGATGCAATGACCGCCAGAGGTTTAAAAACGGAAGATTGCTTCAACAAAAAACCTTGGAAATTAGGATGCGAAAAACGACGCCTGCTGTAGAAGACTCGCCAATTATATATTATATAGGTTTGATAGTCGCAGATGTTCATTTATGATCATATATGACATCAGTACCCTAACGTCGGTATTGTTCACTCTACTATGATAAATTTTCTGAATTTTTTAAAATTTTCAATTTTAAATATAATAAAAAACTAGTATGGCATAAAAGTTTGTATGCACCGTGGGCATTAAGTAGATGTTGGTGCCCGAGGGCGACTATCTTATAAACACAAGGGCCTCTGACCCGAGTGCTTGTAAGTCACCTTGTACATAAATAACTATTGTTCAATTTTAAAAATATTATTAAAAATTTTAAAGGGCCTGCGTAGCGCAAGCGGTAGGATGCTTGACTCGCAAGCTGGTGGTCCGGGGTTCGAATCCCACCGCCGGCAAGAACATCTAGACATTTTAAAAATGTCTATAGGCCCCAGGTCGACTCAGCCTGAATAAAAATGAGTACCTTGGGTAAAACCAGGGGTAATAATAGACGGTTGAAGCGTAGCACTGGCCATGTTACCTTCCTTGTATACCGTAGGCCCTAGATATAGCAGACTACCCTGCTATACTCCCAAAACCGCGACAGCGGTATAAAACGGGAGACTATTATTATTATAAATTTTAAAAAGTACAGAAAACATAATATGAAGCTTGGCGCTAGTCTACAGTACCGCCTACTGTACCACCTTTTTTAAATACTTAAAATTTTTTTAGTTACTTGTACATGTTTTGTGCTATTGACAGTGTGGGCATTGATTTTTCTGTTTATATTGTTTACTCTTCGACTTCTCTGATACAGTTTTTAATCTCTTAAAAAACCTGAAAACATCAGCTAATCCAGTAAAAATGAAATGAAAAACTTTAAAATAGTTAGATACATGATTTTTGAAGTTATACTTCTATACGCGCGCTCCACGTTGAAAATTTGTACGGGAGTGAATCAGTGAAATCATTACATATGTAAGATAATGAGTAAGAGAAATTCTCTCGAGAATAAAAATGTTTCTTTTTTTTATATATTTAGTATTTTTTTTTATTTACAACATAATCCGAGTTGTTATGGCCGTGGTAACCCAGGTTAGAATTCTGGTCACGGCAATGTGCTAACATATCACGCTGGAGCAATTTTTTTTTTGTTAAAAAATATTTAAAAATATTAATTAATGTGTTTAAAACAATAAAATGTATTTTGAACAAATTTTTACAAACAGGTGTATATAAAAAATACTCTAACCCGCTCCAAAAGAAATTTGTTTTTAAAAATTTTTTGTTGGAAACGAAAAATTCGATAATAGGGTAGGATTAAAAATGATACTTTTGTTTATCTATATAAAAATAACGATTTTACAAATTTCTAATGGAGTAATAGAATAAAAATTCAGCGATTCATTGCTCAGTTTTTGAAGTTATATGCGTATATTAAACATATGCGTAAGTTATGTATATTGTCATTTTTAAATACTTATGAATATTGCATTTTAATTTATATTGTATTATAATATTGAATTGGGTGGCAGTGTATTGTATTGTATTTTTATATTAATAACAAAATAAACAATGAATTTTACTGCAGAGTATGTGTAAAAAAATTTTTGTGCATTCAACTCCTTTCATACATATATGAAAATAAAAATATACATTTTCATCAAAATTTTATTATATTTTGATGAAATCCTCCTATTACAAGTCAAACGTTGTTTATATATAGCAAACGATGCACCATATAACTATATACCTAATTCCATTTCTCTTTCTGCTCTCTCTTACCTATAGCATTACATATGTAATGATTGTGCAGATTGACTCTCATAAAAATTTGTAACGGCGAACGCGTGTATAGAAGTATGACTTCTACCGGTAGTCCCACTGGACTGCCACACCCGTTTTTTTATGTGTAATACTTCAAATATAATTACCTGAATAAATATTGGTTGTTACTGAAATTTACATTTATATTCACTTTTCTTCAAAACAAAGTCGAACAAACTGTTTCCATACAACATATCATCTTCTAACTTAACACCTTGCAAACTTTGGAGATTTGTTGGGTAAATAAGAAAAACAGTTTACTTTTATTCGCATTAAACTCCTCAAATTAAACTGAAAGAGGAACTTTTCGAATTAAAACAGGGAAGAAACTTTCCTCTATCATTCAATACCGACTAACATTCAATTGTTCTGTTCGGAAACCCAAACGTACAAAAGCAATAAAAAGCAACGTAACTCTCGAAAAAACAAAAAAAACTTAAGTTGATGAGTGAAATAACGAAAGACCATTTCCCCTTTTATATAAATAGAACCCTAAGCCCAGTGACGTAGTAAAAAAGTTCAGGTAAGAAAAAAGCTTAAGATTTTTTTTTGAAAAAAAAAATATAGAAACTAAAGGATTAAGCGACACTCGGCGACAGCTCCAATCTTCACAAGAAAATTAAGGAAACTGCTGGTGTCTTCAAGAAAAAATAAGTCACCAGTATACATAATGACCAAAATGAACTAATAACGGACCCTAGCGATATACTTGCTACTTGGAAATTGTACACAGCCAATTTGTTCAATGATGACAGAACACAAAAACCACCATAACTGGGAGACCATTTGTATGGCTCAAGTATTTTGAAAGCTAAAATTGTACACGCTATCAAACTGGTAAAAAATAACAAAACCCAGGACCAAATGATATATACGCAGAAACAATCAACTTACTTAATGAAGAAAACCTAGACATTATTGTCAAGCTCTTTAACAACATTTACGATACGGGCCAGATTCCAAAAGATTGGCTTCGCTCTACATTTATCGCCCTACCAAAAACACCACGTGCGAACTTCTGCAAGGACCACCGACTAATAAGCCTAATGAGTCACTTTTTAAATTTTTTCCTGAGAATACTGCACACTAGATTGTTTAAGAAATGTGAAGAGGTCGGTGGATGGAGTCAGTTTGGTTTCAAAAATGGACTTGGCACGAGAGAGGCGATCTTTATTATGCAAATATTAATACAGAATTGTTTAGATCAAAGAAATGATGTTTTTGTCTGTTTCATCGATTATGAAAAAGCGTTCGAAAATGTAAAGCACGAATTGATGATAAAATACCTACAAGAGTTGGGATTGGACGACAAGGATATAAGAATTATCGCCAATCTGTATTGGAACCAGACAGCAACAGTACGTCTTAAAAATTTCAACGAAACAGAAGATTTCTCCATTAAAAAAGGAGTAAGGCAAGGTTGTATACTGTCTCCAATGCTGTTCAATTTATACGTAGAAAAAGCCTTCTCAGAAGCAGTGGCAGACTCTAATAAGGGTATTAAAATTAACGGTATATTTATTAATAACATCAGGTATGCCGATGATACAGCCATAGTGGCAGATAACATCGAAGATCTTCAATGCCTTTTAAATGATCTAACTCTTGCAAGTGAAGCTCGGGGTTTGAAAATAAATATCAAGAAGACCAAAACAATGATTATAAGTAGAAATGATTACCCCAACGAAAAGGTATATGTCTCTGGAGAAGAAATCGAACAGGTCAGGCAATTTAAATACTTGGGTTGTTTTCTGAACGAGGGTTGGGACCCCGAGAATAAAATAAAGAGCAGAGATGAACAAGCCAGAAATGCTTTTTTGGGGCTTCGTAAGTTTCTGACTGATCGCAAATTGGACTTCAACCTCCGATACAAGATGCTTAAGTGTTACGTGTGGCCTGTTCACTTGTACGGAATGGAAGCATGGACGTTAAAGGCCAGTTCCATTAACAAACTTGAAGTGTTTGAAATGTGGTGCCTGCGTCGAATGCTTAGAATATCATGGACGGACAGGGTCAGAAACGAGAAAGAGCGGGCTTACAGGATAGGGAACTTTTTAGTTATGTAAAAAGTAAGCAGACTGCATACTTGGGACACATATTACGAGGAGAAAGATATACTTTTCAGCAACTGATACTCGAAGGGAAGATAGAGGGTAGCAGAGGTCTGAGACGTAAAAAAATGTCATGGCTGCGCAATATTCGACAATGGACAGGAATCCACAGCTATGAAATGCTTCGCAATGCTGCTAAAAACAGAATTATTTAATCCTGACTATTTAACATCTTACCTGACAAGACGATGTACGGTGGACGCCTACACAGAAATGCACGGCACCTTAAGAAGAAGAAGTTATGTCAAGTTCCTCTAAAACGTCTAATTTGAACTTCCAAACTTTGTATATAACAGTTGTAAGACTCATGGTTACTTATGCTACGCTATATTGATGAAACAAAGCAATGTAGCAAAAGGCAACACAGTTCCAAAAATGCTAACGACTCGCTTGTATAGGAATAACTGTTTAATGGGATTAGACTTAAGTTTATTCTTAAAAGAAATGATATAATGTAAATATGGGTTACCTGTCCTAACATCAGTAGCTCTTGCAAATACTACTACAATATTTTAACAACAACTACTAGCAATATATTATTGTGATCAAGAATGCTTAAAAAACGTCTTAATTTGCCCAAAATAAATATAAGCTTAGTTAAAGACATTTTATCTGCCTATATCTGTCTATATCTTATGGGTTCGCAACATTTTGAAACTGCAAATAGTTCCTTAAGCAAGAGCCGAAGCAAAACATAGTAGTAACTTTGTTAGAGTTGTCAGGGCATAAAGAAATTGTTGAAGGGCATAAAGGTGCTATTACTTTTTTTATCTGATCTGACGTATAATATGATGTGTGTATATGCGATGTACGAGTAATCTATATATTGCCTTTGATATATGATAATAGCCTTTCTTCGAAGACTAGATCTGTAATGTACAAAACATTTTTCAAATTTCAGTGTGAAAGATCTACGAGGCCAGAATATCCACTTAAAAAATTTATATTTATATACTCCCTACAAGCGTACCAATTTCATATATTTAAGATGAAAACGATGTAAAAAATGCAAAGAGGCTCTATTTGTTATATATAATTATTTTAATTATAATGACAAAACTGAAGAAGGTAATAATCAGATTTCAAAATGATGAGAAAACAAAACATGATTTAATTAATTTCGTGTAATATTTAAACAGTATCCTTTAGACAGGACGAAAGTCAGATGAGGAAAGTTCTTATGCTAAGTTAAATTAAGATAATAGTAGTGACTATGAACTTTACTAATAATTTTAAATCTCTATTCTTATATATATAAAAATCTCGTATCACCATATTCGTTTTCGCTAATCTCTGATACCACTGGACTAATTCCCACGAAATTTTAAGAAACGGTACTGTTTAGTCCAACGTAAAAGATAGGATATTTTTTATTTCGATAGATGACCCGTATTAATTTTAATTGTAAATTCAACATTGTTTATAACAAAGGGGTAGTAACTACTTTTCCGTTTCATAAGTTTTCAGTTTTAGGTAGGTACACTTTCGATGATCTCAAAGCAGCAACTATAGCATAACTAGAAGTGCAAATCTGAAGCTGTGTCAAATTATATACACAAATTTCATAGAATTTAGAAACAATTATCAAAGTGTCATATTAATGGTACTTAACAGTAATCAAAATGTATATCTGCCAAAAAAGACTTTGATTGGGTGTATGTAAGTGTTTAAGCTAGCTATAATAATAACGCGAATAAAAAACCTTTAGTAGAAGAAAGCGGTACATTACAGAGTTGTACATACAAAATACATTGGATAGATGATTTTCCGTAATCAAATCATTTAATTGAAAAAACAGCAAAAGAAAATGTACAGTTTAAGAAACGGGTAAAAAACCTAAACACAGTGAATAGATTTAAAACACAATATTAGTTATAAACAGATACTTATCTTCTTTAATTATATTGACCAAAAGTGTCATTTCAAAAAATTGACATTTCTGAAACGTGAATATTCAACAAAGAAGAACATCAAATCCTAAAAACATGAGAAAGAAAAGTAACAGAAACCAACTTTTGTGGTAAATTACAGACATAAGGAGAAAAACATGCGTGTGAGAAACATTCTTAAAAATATCGACGTTGAGTCGTCTTCTACGCTCCTGAAGAAAATCGGCGGGTATCTCAGGAGGATTGGACAAAACGGCCACTTAATAGAAAACCGTAGTTTGAAATTCGCGTGTAACTATAGCCATTCAGGCTAATTGCATTCGGAAGAACGAACATCCAACAGGATTACACAGATAAAAGAAACGATGTCATATAACGGACGACGCCAAACTCCTGAACACGGAAGGAATTTAAGGAAAGTTTTACCTAGATATCGGAAGGAATTTGTTTAGCACTTTCGTTAATGGCTTATAAGAATGTCGAATGAAGACTGATGATCCAAATTATCTGAAAGCCGAATATAAGGCAGTCCTGGGAAGAATTATAAATTGCAATTACAAGAAAAACTGTTTTTATGGCAATCATTATGTTTATAAAGAACAGTTAAACTCATTCAGTAAATCCTTACAGTATGCATATTGATAATGATTAAATATAAATAAGTTATTTGAAATTAAAGAAAGTAAAAATAGCCAACAGTAACAAAAAAACATGTAATATCCCCAGTCTCAAAAAAAAATAAACGAAAAAAATATTACAGGTAACTGATACCTTAAAGTTGTAGGGAGAACATATGAAAAATACGTATCGATGTACTGGTATATCGGCTCTTTTTTTATCGAAACAAGTGCGAAAATGTAATTTTTTACCTATAACATTTTTGATTATATTAAGAACAATTTTAATTTTGAGAAACTATTATTAGTCCAGTGTCAGAGATATGATCTATAGAAACTAGACGAACAAGCTAAAGTTAGTTTGCTTTCTAAAGATTGATAAAGAATGTCAATTTTGGGATACCAAAAAGGATGTAAAAAAAGTTTATTACTCCTACCACTGGCTACCCCCTAAAACCTCTCCTCATATGGGAGGAAAAATGGAAAAAATCGATTTTTCAAGAATTTGTACGCGGTAGAAAAAAATATTTTAAATAAAAAATGTAACTAAGATAATTTTTAACAAAAATTTTTATCAACAATTTTTGTGTAGAATGAATCTTTCTCTCAGAAACAACGCTTAAAATGTCAAATATCGCTGTTAAGTGCGCGAATTCAATTTTAATTATTATCAACTCCCGACGGTAAAAACTTGATACCTTGTGATTCGAGTGTCCTGTCGACAAAAGTAAAAATGCCTTTTAAAGGTAAAGATTGCAGCTTTCGTACGCAATTTTTGTATTTTGTCGAAGATGAACCCAGTTTCTATAAATCTGATCCATTTTTTACTATTCTTATCGGATCAATAACATTTATCACCTCCATTGGCCTGTCCCTATGGGAGTTTTATTGTTTAGAGACTAATCTTTAAAATCTATAACATTACATTTCGATTTTAAGTTTTGGCAACAAATATGACGCATTTGAAATACTCGTATGATTAAAAAACGCTTAACGATCGCACGTCACGGGAAATGCTTCCACAAACACAGTATTGGATGGAATGTGTAGCTAAAGTTGTGTATTTTAGAAAAGTTTGTGTAATCGAAAAAAAAAAGTAGTTTTAAACGTGTAAGATCATTTGTAATGTAAAAGTTTAAACTCAGCGTTTTAGGCATAATTGAAATGCCTAACATTTGTTGCCAAAAATCAAAACCGAAATTTAATGATATAGGTTTTGAAGATTAGGCTTTAAAAATAAAAATTTCATATGTGGCCAGTCAATGGTATAGTCGGTTCGCTATTCCCAGTTCGAACTGTTTAGTCAATTTAGTAATTATTTTTTGCGAAGTTATTTACTTTTTGACAGACTAGTGGCTGGAAATTACTATACAACCAAGCACACTTACTCATAGAAAATATTTATAGTAAACAAACGTAAATTAAATAGAACTTTACGAATTACCGACAATCAATCTTTATTTATTTGCACCATATAATGTATTAATAACAAATAATAAACTTATTTAGTGTACAAAATAAAAATATGTTAAGGAAATAAATTCCACAAAATTAAGCAGTGACCAGTCAATAAGAAAAGGTCTTATGGATGCTTACGGCATACTTAATTGTTCTTGACGTTTTACTAGGATAAAATCAACATAACCTCTGGTTTTATTATCCTACAAAATAAGTATAATTTCCTATGCAAAGATGATTTAGCAAAGCAAATACATGATACTATAACAAACAAAGCAAATATTAGTAATTTCCAACAATACATTCAATTATACTAGGTATTCATGTCCTGCAGAACAGCAATAGAACTATATTAAAATACACAGCGTGATTAATTCAAATATTTACTACAATATCTTAAATTATAACTAAAATATGTTTTTTAAATATACACTACCCAAAATTTTATGGGTCCAATATACACTTCCACTATTTGTAATAATTCTTCTTTTTTCAACGATAGAGTCTATAATAACAGTTTATTTAAGCTATTGATAGTGTGGGAAAGGAACTTTTGTGTTGTAGGTTTCCAGCTATGAATCTGTCAAAAGATGTCAGAATATGATTTTTGTCGATAAGAAACTCTGATCAAAAGATATGGATTTTTACCGTCGAAATTTTACTTAAAATTGTTTTTACCCCTAACGAAGGATGGTTTTAGGAGGAAGCCGGGACAGAAGTGGCAAACTTTTTTGCAAATTTTTTGGGGCCTTAAAATTCGTCTCTGGCGACTAAAGTAATACGTATTATTGTAGAACTCTTGCGATATACAGTAATATACATAATGTACACACACATACACACTTGTTATAAATATAAAATGATGTTTAACTAAAATTATTTTATTTTTTTTATAACAACTCGACCGATTTAGCTAATTTTGATTATAAAGTTTTTTTATAAAATAAAAAAAATTAAAATAAAATAAAAATAAATTAAAATTAAATAAAGTTCAATTAAAATAAATAGAATTAAACAAAATTAAATAAAATTTAATAAAGTTAAGTAAAATTAAATAAAATTAAACAAAATTAAATAAAATTAAATAAAATTAAAAAGAATTAGATAAAATTAAATAAAACTAAATAAAATTAAATAAAATTAAACAAAATTAAACAAAATTAAACAAAATTAAACAAAATTAAATAAAATTAAAAAAAAATAAATAAACTTCGTCGAATCAAATCGAATCAAATGAAAAAAATAAAATCATCGCTCCATTCGAAGATAATAAGAAGGCTGTGCTTCCCCTTTTCGGTCACTTCCAGAGTGCCACATCCCGTTTTTGTTTTTTTTTTTTTAATAGTAATAACGCGTTATAAGAAGTATTTACTTCTGTCAGCACTCCCCAAGTGCCTCTTGCCGTTTATTTCTAGACTGGATTAGTAAAGTATGGAGATATTTAGACATGATGAATGTTTTGAAATATATTTTTTAAGCGTTATGTTAGTTATCAAACTTCTTTTACAAATTACAGAGTTATTTTTTTTTTCGGCTTATACTGTTAAAAAGCTCCATGTTCCTTAAATCCTACTTTAAATTATCAGCTGAATCAGCTTATATTTTGGATCTCGTATAGCCTGATCTAGGTATTACGGTCATTATATCTATTTCTTTTTTATTGCTAGCTGTTTAGTTTATAACTCTTGATATTTTCTAATATAAAGTATATTCCAAATACATGAAGATTTGCGATGGTATACGCAATACGGTTACTTATTCCATTTCCTAAAGTTGATAAACATAATAATTTATATTCAGCATACATAATATTTTAATTTGTTTTGAAAGCATAGCTTTTATAGCGAAATTCGCACTGATAAGCTTAAACGCAGGCAGAAAAAACGAAGGAGCAAACGATCCAAAAGCTTTGTTTGTAGTGTTGTTTTTTTGATAGTCTAATAGTTTTTCAAGTCTTGTACTAGCTTAAGAGTTATAATTAGTTATCTCCGGTTCTTGTTGATGGATTTTGAAGTTTCTTTTTTAATATGTAGCTGTGGTATTTAACTGCTCGCTAAAACCCATCTGGTATGTATATACACCATTTAGTGTTGATTCAAAAACAAATACAAAAAATCATTTTATATTTATATTTGTAATATTTATATTTTGAAAAAATATAGTAACAGAAAATCTAGACGTGAAATATACAAATGCAGCAATTATATTTATGTACAGATATTTTATGGTTTACCATTTAGAATATTTCTAACATTTAACTAATAAAAAAATTTTTATTTAAAATCCTTTATAAAAGGTAGATAATAAAATACCCAAACGGGCTATGTCACAATTACAAAACGTTTTCGGAATCTATATTCCATCATCAGTGTAACATGTAGTGTACATGTTTTGAGTCACTAAAATATTTGGGTAAAAACCCGTTAAATGTTGTCAGATTAAATTTCTGTTACATTGTATGTTCTTATAAGTTGAGATGTTATAAGTTACCAGTGGAATTGGTAACATGGTATCGTACGACTCTAGACGAGGTTGCTTGGTCCTGAGACAAAGTCCCACTTTTAAATTTTTCTCGATTTTAAATGAAAAAATTTTGTGATACATGGTATGCAGCCAGCTACAGAAACTTAGTTTCCTAGTGGAATTTAACTAATGGTTGTGAATTAAGATCAATTGACTTAAAAAAATATGCTAATTATATACATGTATCGGTTCATATTATTAAGAAGTGATAAGTCATAATAGAGTTATGATTCCCCTTGATCATTTTTGAAGTACCTTACAAGCTCTCTGGATCATTGCACAGTTTTTATAGTACAAACAGTTTTTACTTCTTTTTCTACTTACTAGGGCAAGTGCACATAAGGTCTTTTAAGAAATAATTAATATTTTTACCGATCTCTTATTTTTTCCTTCTTGTACAGAGTTGTATTTTCCTGAGTTTTATAGCATTATCTAGAGTTTCTCTGTCTCTGTCTTCACTAATTGATCGTCGTCACATGTTTTTCTCGTTATCATCTTGTCATCGTTGACCCGTCATACGACAGGCTTTTAGGTAATGTGATTGCTAGAGTACTGCATAGAAAGTAATCCTTCATCCTCCTAGCATAAATTTTGAAACGGTGTAACTAGTATTCTGTCTATAAACATTTCAGCATATTTCAGGCTAAATTAATTTGATGAATCTTTCCTCGAAATTCCATAAACTTTTATGAATACCCAATATGACCTGAAGAAAAAAAAATAATTACCTGTATGCTCAGAGTTATTCATACTTGTGGACTTCCGATTTCTTCTGAAAAACCACCTCTCTGTTTAAGCCACAATTTACCACTAACAGTAAAGCATATTCTTACAAGACAACTCCATCACGAGCTTAAATTAAGAAAGTAGATATGATACTATGTTTATATCGGATTCAGCCACAGTTATTGGTTGTAATGAAAATTTTATTTTTTTTTACTAATATTTCGATTTCCACTCCGAAAATCGTTCTCAAAAAAGATTATTTTAAAGAATTCTGCTAAAATGTATAACCAAGTTGTTTGTTATTGGATTATGTCCTTTCAAAATTGACATACTTGGCCTTGATTTGGTAGGCAACAGCATGTAAATGGCTGAAAAAATCTGATGGTGGTGTTTTTACCGTAGGAATATCAAATTCTGACTGTTGTGTGTTTTTTTGTGTTATGTGTTTGTGGAATGCGTATCGCAATTGTAGTTATGCACCGTAGATTTGTGAATTTATATTGTGTATAAGATCGTAGGTGATGTTTTTTAATCTCCTACTACTCCCCCATTATTGGTGTATTCTTGTTGTTAACTTTTTCTTTTAATATTATCAATCAAAGTGTGCTACTTTTTGCTTATGGGTTTGTTACACATTTTTCTTCGTTAAGTAGGATGAGGGCTGCTTATTTTCTCTTTTTTATATCTGTTTCTTTAATTATTATTATTCCATTTTTAAATTGTGATCTGTGTTCGTTGTCCCAGGCATGTTTGCATATCTGAGATTTCTTGAAGTCTCTGTTCTTGACATATGTTTCATGCTTGTTTATAGTCACTTAGACGCTTTGCCCACGTTGCATTTACGAGGTATTTTATAGATGCAGTTTTTTATCATTTTTGTGTGTTGTTGGGTTATGCTTTAGATGTGATAGATTTTAGGGTGTTATTTGTTTTGAAAATGTGGTTGTGATGTACTTGTTTCTAACCTTTTAAGTGTTTTGATAGGCCCTTTAGATATGGTTGTCATCTTTGATTCCCTTTTGTGGGTGTTTTTGGATTGTTTGTGGCATTATGTTGTTTTTCTTCTTCAACATTGTGAAACTCCTTGTTTTTAAATGACAATGGGTAGTCATTTTTGGTCAACAAATCTTTGTCAGCAAGTTTTTTTTCTTCCTGAAATGCATTTTCATTAGAGCAGGTGCTTCGGAGTGTTGTCTTATAGGGATTTGATTACTCTTTTTTTGATGTTTACCCAATATTTTAAAACCAATAACTAACCAATAACTAACCAATAACTGTAGCTTCATAATAGTAATGTAATAATATTATTGTTTATTTAGGAAACTTACGTACATTACAAGAAACGAAAATATACTAAATACTAAATAAACTCACTGAAGTAGAGCTACTATAAAAGTAGCACCCTTTGTGTGTGAGGCTTCAAAATATATATTAAAACAAAGAAATATTTAACAATTGTGTAAATATAAGTATAGCATTTTTCATATAAAAATGCTTGCACGTCATTCAAGATTTACGACGTCAGAAGCACACAGCGTTGCCAAAATATCAGAATAGTTAGTAAGTGAGGAATTTTTAAAATGTCATCTATTTGTCAAACTATTATATTAACAGTAAATACACTTAGTTTTAAGACTACTGCAACACACTAAAATACATAAGAAAACATTTTAATACAAAATTATATATTCTAAATTTTAAACTTACTTATTTTAGGGCTTTAATAGTAAAAACGTCCCGCCATTATTTCTCGTTCAAAATAATATATCTTATATGAAAGCTTATCAGCTTTTTACAGACTATTTATTTGTTTTGGCATAGCACAATCACAATATACAACAATAGTTAGTTTTTAAAGCTATTAATCTAAATTTAATATGTCTTTATAAATACAATTTATTAATATAAATTATATTATGATCAAATTGTGTAAGAAATTAAAACAAACAAAATTCTTAGTCTAAAAAAGCGGCAACACTTTATACACTTTTGCCACACGCTAAACTGTCATTAAAATTTAAAGTATTCCCGTATCAGTTGCGTAGGTACAGTTGTCTAATCTATTTAATTAAAATTATTATTTTGTTGAATATTAGACTTACAGAGTTATTTCAAAAAATTTATATTATTAATAATAACAAATGTTTTTGGTTATTTAATCAATATAATTCTTAATTTAGAGTAAAATTCCCAATGTAATGATGATTACATTTTTCTGATGATTACACCATGTTGACGCCTATGAAAGATCGAGGAGTTCCGTATGGGTTTCGTATTATTAACTGTGTTAAAAAAATTTGAACTCTAAGGTTGACGTTCTGGAAATTTTAAATATAAGTGACGTGACTTTATATAAATTGTGACGTGCAAGCATTTTTATATGAAAAACGCTATAGTAAGTTACATATGCGTACCTACTTACATTAAATACATTAATTTTAATATAGCATGTGGCACAACTGTGAGTACACAAATGTAAATACATGATATTATTTGCAGTAAATTCAGGAAATGTTGTAGTTTTTAATCAAAGTCTATTTAGATATTTATTATTTATTATTGACCATTAACCAGTTCGTTATAGAATTTTGTTGTTTTGTTTTCAATCCATTGTTTGATATTTAGGTAAAATTCCATTATTTCTTGAATATCTAGTTTGGTGGGCATGAGTGTTAAAGTTTAACATGATTTGTTTTATATGTATATGAATAATTGCTTTATAATAGAATAATTTGGGTACAGTTAAAAATTGACTTTCATTATATAACAGCTCGCTAGAATATCTTAAGTTTTTCCCATAAATAATTCTAATTAGCCACTTCTAAATAATGTTTATAGAATGCAAGTAATTATTCCGTATTCCACCCCATCCTAAAAGGCCATAGGTAAGTTAAGATTGTATAAGTGCATAATAAAGAATTCTTAAATGAGATATTCCTAAAAATTGTATTAAAAATTTGAATCTTGATAACAGCTCTCTTAATTTAACTACTATATTATTGTTTTAAAAATTCCATCGAAAATGTTTATCAATTATTATACCTAGATATTTAATCTCGTATGTATATGGAATTTCGTTTTTTGCATTGACTTTTAATGAGCCAAGATTTGTGAAGTTACTTACATACGATGTAAATGGCATATACTTTGTTTTATTTACATTTAAGGTGAGCTTATTAAACAGAAACCATTTCAGAATTGTAGCAAAGTCTGTTTCGGCTTTTGGTTTTAAATTAAAGCTTATTATCTTACCTGTAATATTTAGTCTGAATAAATCATTGATGTAGATATTGAAGAGAATTAGTCCTAAGACTGTTCCCTCCGGAACTCCATAGGATATAATTCTTCCCTTACTAATTTCTCCATCTATATATGTATATATATATATATATATATATATATATATATATATATATATATATATATATATATATATATATATATATATATATATATATATAAACATGTTGTTGCCTGTACTTTCTAGGATATTATACGCAAGACCTCTAATACTATATTTTTTAAGTTTAGTTAGCAATATTAAATGTGAAACAGTGTCAAATGCTTTTGATAAATCTACAAATCTACAAAGAGCTGGTCTTTTATTATCAAGAGCTTTGTAGATGTTAGCTGTTAGAGCACAGATTGCATCTTCAGTGAATTTTCTTTCTTGAAATCCATACTGACATTCAGACAGTATATTAATTTTTTTTTTTTAATTTGTAAGTTTTATCTTAATTATTTTTTCCAATATTTTGCCTATGTTTGAGATTGGAGTGATAGGCCTATATTTCTTCGACAGATTTTAATAGTGGTTTGATAGTTCAAGTTTTAAAAATATCTGGAAAATGCCTAAATCATGACATGTATTTATTGTGTATGTTAAGGGGTTTGAAATCTGTTATTAGGGTTATTTCTTTTGAAGTTTCAGATCTAATATTATCATGTCCTGGTGAATTTTTATTTTTTAAAGATTTTATTAGTTCTTTAACCTCATTTTTAGTCATTGGAAATAGGTACATAGTATTATCTATTTCCAATATATTGTCTTGAAATGCAGTTGGCTCAGGAATCCTTTCTGCATATCGTTTTCCCAAATCGGTATAGTAGTCTTCAAATTCATTTGATATGTCTCTTTTATTAGTTAGTATTTTATCATTTTGTGTTTTTGCCAGTTTTATATTTTTTTTTTGAAGCTGTTTTTCCACAGAGCT
Organism: Diabrotica undecimpunctata; assembly: GCF_040954645.1. Lineage (NCBI taxonomy): Eukaryota > Metazoa > Arthropoda > Insecta > Coleoptera > Chrysomelidae > Diabrotica > Diabrotica undecimpunctata. Next base: position 114,402,132 of record NC_092805.1, on the reverse strand, counting down.
TATATACATATCTCCATAAGTTTTTTGATATATTTTTATTAGCATGTATTAGTCATTCTGCATAAGCTTTCTTAGCTTGGTTAATACATTTTCTTACATTATTTTTATTTATTTTGTACCTGTTCTGTAAATTTTTATCATGGGGATGAGTTTTTTACGATCTGAATAAAATATTTTTTTCGTTTATTGATTTAAGTAACGGTAGTGTAATGAAACTGGTCGATTAATTAAAAAGAGAATAAAAAATAAAAGAAGCTAAGGAGAGAATGTTACATGAGCAGTGCCAAGAACTAGAAGGAATTGAGAAAAAGTATGACTTTTTTAACATGCATAAAAGAATTAGAGAATTAACAGGAATGAGAAAAACACTTCAAACTAGGCAACTAAGAGATGATAGTGGTGCACTTATAACAGATATAAACCAAAAAATGCAGAGATGGACACAATATATAGCACAACTTTTTTTAGACAAAGAGAGAACAGAAGCACCAAAAGAATTTAAGGATGATACTGGGCCTGACATTATACGAGAAGAAATTGAATATGCAATGAAACAAGCTAAAGGTGGTAAAACTTCCGGGCCTGATGGGTTCCTATCGAATTACTTAAAATTGTGAATACTGAATCTATTGATCTTCTTTTGGATCTATTCAATACTATATATAGAACAGGTATAATACCTAAAGAATGGCTCCAATCAACATTCATACTGCTACCCAAAAAAGCCAATGCAAAGGAGTGCAATGAACATCGCACCATAGCCTTAATGAGTCATGTCTTGAAATTGTTTTTAAAAGTAATTCACAATAGAATACATAAGAAATTAGATGAAGGCATAAGTATTACACAAATGGGATTTAGGAAAGGACTGGGAACACGAGATGCACTGTTTGCAGTAAGTGTTCTTTCGCAGAGATGCTTAGATATAAATCAGGAAGTATATGTCTGTTTCATTGATTTTGAGAAGGCATTTGACAGACTGCAGCATAATCGGCTTAAAGAAATTATATTAAATAAAAACATAGACAGTTGAGACGTTAGAATCATATGTAACCTCTATTGGAACCAAACAGCAAAAGTGAAAGTTGAAAATGAACTGACCGAGGATATCCAGATTCGCCGTGGGTTCCGCCAAGGGTGTATTTTATCACCCTTGTTATTCAATTTATACAGTGAAGCCATCTTAGAATTAGCGCTTGCCGAGGTCAGTGAGGGCCTTATAACAAACGGTGAGCCACTTAATAACATAAGATATGCTGACGACACCGTCCTTCTGGCAGGAACACTAGAAGAACTGCAACACCTTGCTGAACAACTAAATATATATCAACGATTATGGACTAAAAATAAATTTGAAGAAAACCAAGTTCATAGTATTTAGAAAAGCACAAAACATCAAAGTTAAACTAGTACTAGATAATACAGAAATTGAACAAATATCTTCGTACAAATACCTTGGAGCATGGATTGCAGAAGATGCTGATCAGAAAAAAGAAATAAGATGCCGCATTAAAATTGCACGGTCAATTTTTAATAGAATGAGAAAACTTTTTTGTAATCGCGATATCAATATATCGCTCTGAATAAGAATGCTTCGATGTTATATTTTCTCTACCCTTTTGTATGGGGTTGAAGCTTGGACACTTAAAAAATCCAACATTAAAAACCTAAAAGCATTCGAAATGCGGTGTTACCGACGTATTTTGAAAATATCATGGATGGATCGTAAAACAAACGAACAAGTTCTCGAACAACTAGGAAAACAATGCGAAGTTTTAAATTCCATAAAAATCAGGAAATTGGAATACTTGGGGCACATCAAGAGGGGTGAAAAATACGAACTAATAAGGAATATAATGCAGGGTTAAATCAAAGGCAGAAGAAGCGTAGGAAGACGTAAAATCTCGTGGCTACGCAATCTCCGTGAATGGTTTGGATGCAGTTTAATTGAACTATTCAGGCGCGTAACCAACAAAATTATAATTGCCAGAATGATTTCCAATATCCGATAGGAGCGGAACTTAAAGAAGAAGAAGGTGTTTTCCATAGTTTTTTATAATTTTCTTTTTGTTTAATTTTTATTTTGTTAGTATTTAAGTTTATATAATTTTATAGCTTTGTAATGAACCATTCCATGTTTTTATTAACATCTTTTTCAGAGTAAACCAAAAACCAATATTCTTGTTCAAAATCTGACTTTAGTTTTGTGTAATTGATAAAATACTTAAACATTTTAGATTTCGTGTCATTTATATTTATGTTGTTAAAATTATTAATCCATATAAACAAAATATTTATATTGGACATGCCACAAGTAAGTAGTTTAAGAACATTGTTTAAGAAAGTATGGTCTCCACTAGCATATGCAATTTATCCTTAACCAACAAACAATTCTAAAACCTACTGGAATTTCTACGATAAACAAATAAACTATAAAAATTTTACTATACGATACTAGACTGTGACTATAATGTATATATCATTTATTGTACTGAAATTGATTCAGGGTCTCTAGCCGTTGTAGTTGGGACACAATAAATAAAATAATGAAAATATATTTTTAAAATATTTTATTAATTCACGTTGTCTTCGATACAGTTACAAAAAATATTATCAAATGTAAATTTTAAATAAAAAAACAAAGGAGATCAATAAATTTTCTCTGCAGCCTGCACACAAATTTAAATTTATACTGAAATAAGGGCGCTCTAATAAATTATGCATGTCAGAAAGAAAAAAAGAAAAACAAACGCTAGAACGCATTTTTTATACAAAACTCAATTTAAAATACCACAAGTCTATCTTCCTGTAAGAATGAATTTCAAATACCAATATAATTTCATTCAATTATCCTAATCTGTGTAGATGGCCCGATGAGCTAAAGTTTTGTGTATGCCGTCTCGTTTTAGAACGCGAGATACGAGGATACGAAATCAATTAAAGTTTGCTAATTTAATGTAGATTCAACTTCGCTGGAGCCGCGGCAAAAAATTTGAATTCCGTTAGATTTTGCAAATGTAGCCGCTTATCCTCGCCACCATTTTGGGTTATTCTCACATGGGAGCGTCGCGATTGTTTTCCTATACCGATCGAGTGAAATGCGATTAAAAACGCACGTATTAATTACTTGATTTTTGATCATGAGTATTAAACCAAAATCGATATGTAAAATCAATTAATTTTAATTGTAACAAATGTGTAATTAAATCAATAAAAATCCCTTTCTATTACGTTAAATTAACACGTTAAGCGTCACCATGTTAAAAAGATAATTTTTTTTTAATTTATAAAAATATGTATCAAAAATGCCCCATTTAATTGTATTGTTCTGAAGCTATTTTCTGTGGCGTTTTAAAGTAATTACTATTTAAATGGGAATAAGCTACAATTAAAGGTTAAAGTAAGTTTATTGACGTTTCAATATAGAACTTTATTCAAGTTTAAATATTGTTTAACAAGTTATCAAAGAAGAATAATTACACCTCATTACAGTAGAGTACCTCATTTTTATGGAGTACCGAGTTAAGTTCATACAACGAATATACCACTTAGACCCATTTATAGTACCATGAATTCTCCTTGTAGTGAACTATCAAAATTTTTATTAAATATTATACAACCATTTGCAAATAAAAATGACACATTTATAAAAAATCCACAACATTTTTTAAATAAATTATCAAATATTGAATTTAATTCAGTTCAAGTTTTGACATAAATAGTTTATTTACGAATGTGCTATTAGATAAGACTTTAAATATAGTCAAGATAAAATTAGAGAGTGATGATACATTGGCATCTAGAACAAAACTATACATATCATCTACTATGGAGCTATTAACATTATGTACTGATAATACATATTGTTGTGAATTTATTTAACTGCTATGTCTTTATTTAATTTATAATGTCTTTATTAACTAAAGCACGATAAGTTTATTAACTACTAATAATACATAATTTAGTTTATACGAACGCTACAATTAAAATCGCGGCCGCGGGTCTTCAGATATTAACTAACCCTCTTCATAACCAAATTCCTCTATAAATATAAAATCCCGCTATTCGAGAACAACGGCGAAGAGACGATCTCCCATCGAAGTAACCAGAAGCTCAGACCGGTCTTATTCGGCCTACCTGAAAACCTCGAGTCGGATGATTCATCATAATTTGGGTCTAGATCCTTCGCCGAAATTTCTACAACAAAAACAGAATTAATCATAATATATTTACAGTTTTGTAGGCCATGATATTTATTATCGTAACAATATTTTCAACTAAATAATGAAATCTATAAATAAAATTTTGGTCTAGCAATGGGCTCTAGTTTATCTCCATTATTAGCACGAAAATTCGTTCTTGGAGGAAAAATATTTGTTAGCATCTGTTGTTAAAAAATGATTATCCTTTATCGTTTATAAATAAGGAATTTTCAACAATCGACCGAATAGAACAGAACCACTTAGAACGAGATCCTACAACATACATAAGAAATAATACGAGGAGGGTAACAATACCATACATAAAAGGATTATCAGAAAAACTTAAAAGGATAGGGAATAAATTCATCATTTCAACAACATTCAAAACAACAAATACATTGAGATCTATTCTGTCTAAAACCAAACCTAACAATGAACAAGAAAGGACAAAGAATTGTATTTATAAAATACCTTGTAAATGCGATCAGTTTTATTTAGGTGAAACATCAAGGCCATTACATAAGTGAACATCAATCTTATATTAAAAATAGAGAATTTGATATATCTCAAATATGTAAACACGCATGGGATAATGAACATAGGATTCAATAAAATGATTCAAGTATAGCCCTAAAAGAAACGGATGGTAAAAAGAGAAAAATCAAGGACGCGGCTCTAATTATGCTAAATGAGACCAATTGTGTCGCAAATTCCTCGGCAGAATGTAGTAGGATCTGGTTACTCATATTGAAAGAGGAAGTTATTAAAATACCTGTATTAATAAGTCAGTAATATATCGAGGATGCATCATTTATGTTTTTGAAGTTGTACTTCTATAGGCACGGTCGGCGTTGGAAATTTGCATGAGAGTGAATCTGTGAAACCATTACATATGTAACATAATGAGTAAGAGAGAGACATAAGATATATTTTCTCTCTCTTCCTCTCTCGAGATGTTCCTTTTGTATATATATTTAATATTATATATATTATATATATAATATTGTATATATATATATATATATATATATATATATATATATATATATAAATATATATTATTATATATAATATAATATGTATTAATATTATTATTTATGTGATATGTTTCCTGTGCCAATACCCTAGATTTAAAGATCCTTCAAACATTTTGGATATTAGCTCAACCCTATCTCTGGTTATTAAATTTATTAAATACGGTTTTTTGTTGTTAATGGAAAAAATAATAATAATAGTCTCCCGTTTTATACCGCTCGCGGCTTTGGGAGTATAGCAGGGTAGTCTGCTATATCTAGGGCCTACGGTATACAAGGAAGGTAACATGGCCAGTGCTACGCTTCAACCGCCTATTATTACCCCTGGTTTTACGCAAGGTACTCATTTTATTCAGGCTGAGTCGATCTGGGGCCTATAGACATTTTTAAAAATGTCTAGTTGTTCTTGCCGGCGGAAGGATTCGAACTCCGGACCACCGGCATGCGAGGCAAGCATCCTACCGCTTGCGCTACGCAGGCCCTTGGAAAAAATAATACCTATCTAAAAACTTTATACATTTTTGAACGTTATTTTTTATATATTTAGATTTTGTGCAATTCCGTTATCTGTGATGGCAACAACGAATTGATTCACGCACCATTGTGTCCAGTCTGAACACAGATTTACATTGGAAAAAAAAAGTGTACCAGTTTTATATGACGGGAAGTGTACATATTAAGAGATTTTCTTTATGGAAATGATCCACCCTGCTAGCTTCAAGCGGTTCCTTTAGACTAGTTATTCGAGATGAATAACTATAAATGAGGGAGCAGTGTTCTGAAAGTTCCATAAGATTTATTCCACATAGAAGTCACTTGACGAAAAAGAAGAAGTATTAAAACTAAACAATTTTTAAGATGGCATCGAAAAATCCTGAAATGTTTAGTGAAGTTTGGAACGTCAGAAAATATATATCTTGTTCACAGTTTGGAAAATAGTTGTAATTGAGTTTTTGAAGTTTACAGTTGTCATTTTGTTAAAGCATTGTTAACAAGTTGGTGTTTGAATAAAGTTATTTTAAAGAAAATTAACAGTATTTTTAATGAACCGACATATAGAAAATTTTTTGATCATACTACGGCTAGCCTCCAAATCGTACAAAGATAATAAAAAAATGTTCTACCAGACAAAAATAGTAATGATAACGGGCGAGAAAGACATCAAAACCACCCAAGGAGTGAGACACGGCTGCGCACTTTCTCCCACCTTCCTCAACATATACAGTAACTATTTTTATTTTTAAACTATAAATCAGTAGAAGAACTATAAAAATATTATTTATAATTTATAATAATGAAGACATGTAATCATTATACAGGAATATTTATATAAATTAATAATTGAAAAAGCTCCAGGCGAACTTCAGTTCAGAAAATGTACAGTGCATGGCATGGACATGTAATAAATAATAAAATAAATATATATAATTACAATCCAATAATAATAATGGAATTTATAGCAAAGTAAAATTAAATAGAATTCGCTTAATTAAACATAGGAACTTTACAATAATTTAATCTATAATAGAAACAATATGCGCTCTGAATGTAAGTTCTGCTTATAAGAAGTCATCAAACTCTACATACTTAATCAATATTTATTATTGTATTAAAAATAAACGTTTTAAATTTATTTTAAGAAAAATTGATGCCAGCGGTATAATTATTCATAACATCCACTAAATTAACTGCAAGCGCATTACTGTGTTCGATAACTAGGGATAGAAATGATGTTTTTGTATGTACGAGTTGATAAGTAGGGAACTTATAATATTATAAATATATGGTGGGTATTTATGTAGCAAATATAGATTAGCTGGTTAATTAATTAAAGCCGTAACAAATAATATGTATGTGAGAGAACCTATTCAAACAGTCAATAATTTTGTACAAATTGACACAATAATCAACACAAAGAATTTATTTAAATAGTCATTTACCCTTTGTTGTTGCAAATTATCGTTGTAAGAGCTCGGCTGCCCCAATGAAAAACACAGTATCCAACAATTTCTTCATAATTGACTTTTTTACTTTTATCGGTACAACTTAGTATATTTTGGGTTTAAAATCCCTGTAAATCACTTGGTTTTGAAGATTTTCGAATAGTAAAGCACAGTATCTACCGTTAATTTTCTAATTTTAAAATGAAAAACACAGTATCTCTCATATAGAAGTGAAAAAGACAGTATATGCCAGATACTGTGTTTTACATTTTATTTTTACATCTTCAATTAAAAATGTTTTTACAAACACAGTATATGGCAAATACTGTGTTTTTCAGTTTAAGAACCAACGCATAACCTCCAAAAAAGTTGTTTAAGTACATATGTATGGTAGATACTGTGTTTTTCAGTTCAATAAACCAACGCATAACCTCAAAAAAAGTTGTGTGAGTAAATATGTGTTGAGATAAAATCTTTTAAAATTTAAAAATTTAAAATTTAGAAAGTGTTAAAAAGTATTAAAATATGTCGCATAGTTATCCAAGTCGGCGCACTCGTCTCATATGGTAAACAGTAATACCGGTGTTATCGACGGTGAAAATGGGCCAAGCTGTTCACGGTAAGTTTTTTGTGCATGATCAAGGTTGGGGCTGCAGAATAAACGATTGGTATTAAAGACATTCAGTAACATACAATTTGTACTTCACATTTTGTACTAAAACCCTTAGTTTTATTGTCGTATATTTTACTGTTAATTACACCTACATTAATAGTAACCTAATATAGAAGTTAGTTAAAATGAATACACTGCTATAATTTTATCTACTTTTACTAGAATATATTTAAAAAACCTTAAACCTTTTGGTAGTTCCTAGCGAAACTAAAAATTACATTTTTTCAGCAAATATAAGCTATGAATTTAAATCAAAAACATGATCATATACCCACGTATTCAGAATCGATTCGAATGCAAATATTTTCACTTTTATAAACAAACTAGATACAATTTATTTGTTTTAGGATCCAAAAAAATTTAGTGCAAGAATTCAATGATGAATTTGAAAGCGATGAGGATGATGATGACAGCATTGCTGATCCAGATTTTCTTCTTGATAAAACTGAGCTTCCAAGGGAGAGTTTTACCGAACCTAACGTGACCAATAAAAATATTGAAACCAAATGATCGAAAATGGATGATGAAACTAACGCTACAGAGAAAAGTTTTACTGCACCTGTTTTTCAAGGACTTGATGGTGGCCAATGAAAATATTGATATTGACATCTTGGAAAAGGAAACTTAAGAGTCTGGCGTGACTAATGAAAATATTAACGAGTCGGGGATGGAAACAGCTAAAGTAGCCATACATCATGTAAACTCGGAATCTGAACTAGTTTTGGCCAATCCTGAAGAAGAGCATGAACCAGTAGTTAAAAGATAAAAGAAAGAAAACCTTAAGAGACCTATTTTAACAGACGAAGATAAATTTTTGCGGGATTCAAAGAAACATCCAATGTTAAACAATACTCAATGCAAAGTTGTTTCTGATGAAGATTGAAAGAAATATGGAAATATTATTGGCAGACTAACTATGGCCAGCGACGAGTATGGCTCTCGAAACATGTTTGTATCAAAAGAGTTATCAGACGCACAGTCACTTCTATAGAAAATATATACAAAAAAAAAACGCCAGTCAGTTTTATTTGCCCAAAGGCGATGGAAACACTGTTAAAGTTTGTCGTAATTTTTTATTGCGCACTTTGGGTTATACAAATGATTCAGTTATTACTGAATTATGCAATGCAATGGAACGTGCTCCTTTGGGTACAGCAGTGAAAGAAAATAGAGGCAAGTACCAAAAAAAGATATTAGACCGAGATATAATTAAAGCACACATTGAAAGCTTCATCCAATTGTAAGTCATTATAGACAACATAACGCACCGAATATATGGTATTTACCCAGAGACTTATCAATTACTTTAATGTTTTCAAACTTTCTAGAAAAACATCCTAGCTATTGTTCGATAGAAATGTATGGGTCTACCATTAAGCAAATGCACATTTCTTTAAAAATGCCAAAATCGGACAAATGTCTAGAGTGTGGAGTTTTTAAAAACTTAGAAAAGGAAGCAGACAAGGAAAATAAAGAAATATCTCCGAAAAGTCTAGACAATTATAAAATTCACATTGATAAAGCAAAAAAGGCTACCGAATTCTATAAATCCGATGTTGTTCTTGCAAAAACCTCACCAGCACATGTAAAGTTTTTCTCAATGGACTTACAAAAAGTTATTTTGCTTCCCATAATGCCAGGGATTAAAGATACTTTTTTTGCCAGAAAATTAGTATGTTTTAACCAAACATTTGCTCCTATCTATAAGGAATCTGGGTTAAATAGCTACTGCGTAGTTTGGCACGAGGGAATGGCTGGTTGAAAGGAACCCAACATCGTTGGTTCCATTTTTGCCGTTATAAATAGAGAATGTGATTTTACAAAATTTATTTTTTGGGCAGACAATTGTACTGCACAAAACAAAAATTGGACGATTTTTTCGGCATTAACTGTGATTCTCAACTGTCCAGATGTATCAGTAAACGAAAAAGCTATAAAATATTTAACTAAAGGTCACACCCATATGTCAGCAGATGGGGTCCATGGAAATATTGAAAAGAAAATACACAAAGTTAAGAACATATACGATTTTAATGATTTGACAGATGTTCTCAAATCCTCAAGAAAGGCTTTAGAAGTTTTAGAGATCGAAAAATCATATAAATGGGAGAAAAAAAGAAGAGCCACAAGAAAAAATACCGATGTCTTAAAAAATTTTTAAATAAATTCGGTTGTAGAAGTGAATTTTAAAAGAGGATCAAAAACACTATTTTTCAAAACAAACTTCACCGAAGACTACACCGAACTTGACTTTTTGCAAAAAAAAATATGCGGCTGAGCACTCTTACCCGAACCACTAACACTTACTAGGGGAATTCCAGAAGAAAAGAAAAAAGCTATCCTTAAGGCTTTAGTTCCCGTAATGCCGATAAACCGAAGATATTTTTGGGAAAAAATATGTCTGTAAATAATGATTCATTAGATTTAACGTACTTTCAAGAAGATTAACTACTAAGAACGATAATATGATTTTTTTTTTAATAAAAGTTTTTTCAAATATATACTGTGGTTTTGTACTATTTTTTTAAATATGAATTTAACCTCCGGTAAAATTTAAACACAATATCTGCTTTAAACTTGGTTAAACTACAAATTTGTAAAAACGGCAACCTCACAAAATATTTTGAAACGTTTTTACAGTTAAAAAAAAAAATATTTCACTTATATAGTGTTTATAGATAAGTACGGCAAAACTTTTAATTAGCAATTAACAAGTTAATTGCGTTTTTCTCGAAAAGTATATGTGTGCAGATACTGTGTTTTTCATTGAGGCGGCCGAGCTGAAGCAAGCTTTGCTGTACCTGTAGTAAAGCAATTGATGTGTCGCTTACACTTCGCGTAGATTGATAAACTTCTGGCCTATTGCGCAGGGTAACCGTCTTATTTATAGAACGACGAATCTCTGGCTCCATTACATAAGAGGTGCAGGTTAAAATATATGATTCGAGTTTAAAGTTAACGATGTTTCCACTAAATACTTTTCCAAAAAGTGGAGTTGTGAATTAGTAATTTTTTGGAACTGACAAGCTGAATAGTAATGTCGTCTATGTTTCATAGAGTTTGTATTTTATTTGTTGATTTCTACGAATGTACCAAATGCAGCTTAAGAGCTTAGTCAATATATGGTGTGATAGGAATATAAATTTTAGGTTAGGTTAGGTTAGGCTAACTTTTCTGTAAAAACTTAGTCTATATGAACGCAAAATTTTAAGTGTGGATCTATATGGATGTCTAAGTTTTTTACAATTGCCTTAAATTTAACTAAAGAATTATTTATGTTGCAGAAATATCTGAGAATGGTGATCTCAGATAAAAATATTTCAGAAATATTTCTCTTTGTGTTGCTGGTCCAAATACTTATTACTGATAAGTCTATACTACTATAGATTTGTTTTTATTAAGATAAGGAAAATAATTATAAGAAAATTGAAAAACCCTTTCTAAATCATAATAATCATAATTAATTGCAGCTACATGAAATGTGGATCAAGAAATAGGTAGTCAAGAATGTTCCTCTTGTTCGTTCTTATATATATATATATATATATATATATATATATATATATATATATGGGCCTGTTTCTTCTTCGATGTTAGCCTCCAGCATATTATTTAAATTATCACACCATCTCTTCCTTGGTATTCCAATACTTCTTCGACTATATCACGAAATACTTTGTGATTTGTTTCTTGCTATCGTTACTATCCTTTCTTCTGCCATTCAGGTAATTTTAAAAAAAGTTTTACACAAGATTTTTGTCCATTTTTTTCCATTCACTACAATGAACATCTCGAGACTTTTTTTCACAAATTTTTGCTGCGACCCCACATAAGTAAGTGTTGTAATTGTAACTTTCATCTAAAGATGTTAGAGAAATCTAACGAAATATAATGATATCGTTGATAAGAGTACACTGGCTTTTTAATATTCAGCTGCTAACTCAATGAACCACATATATTTTCGACATTTATATATATATATATATATATATATATATATATATATATATATATATATATATGTATATATATATATATATATATATATATGTATATATATATATATATTATATATATATATATTTATATTTTATATTTATATTATGATCTGCTTTGTTTTAATTTTTGTTAATTCTAATTGAATTAAAACTAGATCAAATACTATTTAATTTCTCAGGGTTCTTTACTACACAATAAAATTTATTTTACTTTCAATTCGTGGCTTATAGTATTTCCTGGATGTAATACAATTTATAACCTTTTAAAACAATCACCATTTATTTTAATACCATATATAACTATCAATATAAAAATTGTATACACTGAATTATCTATTCCTCAGAGCAAAAGAAAACTTAATTCTGTTATTTCCCTTTTAAAACCAATTTATTTAATTTTCTGCGAAATTGTTCTCATTAACTTTCTTAAAAACAAACAAATTTTATTATATGCAAATTTTCTGACTTATGAATTCAATTATTTTCTATCAATTGTTTTATGATATGAGTTTAAATAAAATATATGGTGTACATACAACGCTTATTTCACAAACAAATTGACTGACCTTTTTTATCTTCTTTCTGCAATGCCTCCCAACGGATACTGACTTAGTCTTCCCAAAATACTGTCCAATTTTCCAAAACACGTGTGGCTCTGCTTCCTCCCTCCAAAACTGTTACACAAAAACTTTCTCTCCAAATTAACAAAAAACACCTCCGACTCGTTTCACAATAATAATAATGGGACTCATTCCGCAAATTTAGGAGTCTCTTCGGACACAAGGAGTTTGAGATTCTCGACCTGGGTCTCGATTCGTCTACAACCATTCTGCTCACGAACTTAAACTCATACACAAAAACTTATACTTCTTTTTCACACAATGTTGTCAAACTGGATTTCTTGTTATGACTGTTTAAAACACAAATATGATTCCTCATAGTGTTTAGTCCACCTAAAGTGGACTTCTCGTTCTCGATCTTAAAATCACAATAATCCAAATCTCCGGGTTCAATTTTCAAGTAGACTGTTCTATTCTTCTCCCCTAGTACTTCATAGCCAATCAATATTTATTCATACAAATTCATCCCACTACCAAACTTCAAATTGTCCTAATTTTAAATTTCAAGAAATCAGCGTGTTTATTGTAATTGGTTTTTCCCCCAATTAACAGAATATGATATCGACTAAGCTTTCTTTTGTTTTGCTACAGGCAAATGCCTCTTTGTAAATGATACCATATATTCATAGCATTATCTTCGAAGAAAATAATATACAACCCAATATATATCTAACATTAATTTTGAATTCTTATCTGCTACAAAACCATGTATAATTATTTGTAAAATTTTAAACAATACTTTCCTACTTTCTAAATAATCCCGAATTGTTTTTCTATACAAATGTTCTTAGAAACTATTCACTGTTGCACTGTTGTAAATCCAGTGTTCTCCGAAAACACTTATTACAAATAAAACATTATATTTATAAATTTTTTAACCTATACAGGGTCTGGAATATTTATCATCTCATGGTATTTTTAAAATAAAATTGTATTTTATTTTCGATCTGTTTTAGAATCATAAAAATATATATATATATATATATATATATATACATATATGTATATATATATATACATATATATATATATATATATATATATATATATATATATATATATATATGTATATATATATATATACATATATATATATATATATATATATATATATATATATATATATATATATATATATATATATATTAATGTGATATTAAAAGTCAGAGGTGCGCCAAGCAATTAATTAGCTAATTAATTAATTAATTAAACTTATTTAAATGATGCAATTATGATTTTATCACACTATTTAATTCTCTTATCTCAGGGTTATATTCGTGCTTCAATATCTATGCTTTACATATGATAGGTAAGGTTTAAGGAATACCGGAATAATAAACATATATGATACAAAATTATATATTGAAATAAAATCCACACTCAAATATCTTCAACAAAAAAATATCTCATATAATGATTATCAAAATTTTGTTCTACGTACGTGAACCTTTAAAATTAATGTTATATACTATATAAATTTAAATTTCAAATCAAAATTGTTGTTCTATATCTTCTGATAAATATTTCTATCTTTTCTGAAGCAATTAAAAAAAACTTTGTTGATAAAGAAAAACTGACGAATGGTAAAAAAAAACTATCTCTCTGAAGATGGGTTGTCCAAATCCTAGTTCCTTGTAGCCTACACTATCTATTCTTCGCTGTTCCCTAGGTAATCAGCAATCTTACAACAAATTATTGTGAGCCTCTCGTCTTCAATGATCTCCTTCAGATGCACGTATCGTTCAAAAGACGCTAGCCTCTTCTCCTCTCGATAAACTGAATCTCTAGTTCCGGCCTGAACAGTGACTCTTGGAATTTATAAATAGAAAAGTATGACTTACAATATTTTACTGGATCAGCTTCCGTCAGGATACACTTAGTCCACGAAAACTCACAAACATTTAATTCTAATGCTTACTATCACTTGGGAACCGCAAAAGAACAACGACTGTTCGCCTTGCACGTTTGGAAAACAATTGATTATCTTTTCTCCCTCAAAAATCTAGCTAAACTCTCATTCCTACATAGCTATCCCACCTTTTTTAATCTCCCCCAATCAAAGCTCGTCATACGTATCCCCATCTACCATTTAGATAACAAACAAACAATTTTACCTACAATTATCAATTTCCTAAAAACTATTAACATGCCAATCGTTTCTACAAATTCTTAAAAACTAAAGGAGAATTATACATTTTAAATATTTCGATTCTATTGTCTTATTCACCTTATCGGCGTACAAGTCTATTTGGAAAATCCACTTATTGTTCCATTATTTCACTACGTTCACTCAAATATATTTTACAAAGAAAATAATTTATGCATATCTTTAAATTTTGTTTACTACAGGTAATCCAAAGATAATGGACTTTCATTTCTTCGAAATATCTTTTATAGTTTATCAGTTGAAATATTTTGAATTATTATATTTTATACTTTGAAATATATTAAGAGCAAACCAATATTATTTTCTATTTTACATAGCATAACAACTCTCCAGGATATCTTGAAAATTTATTTAGATGGTCTATTTAGTAATTTTAATTTTATCTTTGGCTGATAAAATGAATCATAACAATATATATATATCTATATATATATATATATATATATATATATATATATATATATATATATATATATGTATAAAGAAAAGAAATTTAATCTTTGCAGATAAGTTAAATAGTAAACTCTTAAATATTGGGGAAATCTGCAAGAAAGACTCTAATGAGTATCAATTGTTTCGCCGGACGTTTTCGCCAAAGAGAATTAATTTGGCTTCTTCAGGGCTGAAATAGAATAAATTATAATTAGCTACCATATATTATCTTCTTCTTATGGTGCCGTGCACCTATAGTGCGTTGGCGAATTATCATCGTAAGCTCAGACGTCTGTCTTTTGCGGCATGCAAAAGTTCGCCAGTGTTAGTTACGCCTGTCCAGTTCTTTATATTTCGCAGCCACGACATTTGTTTGCGATCTTGCCCTCAATCTTTCCTTGGATAATTAGTTGAGGGATTGCGTATTTTTCCACTCTTAGAATGTGGCCCAGGTATCCAATCTTTCGTGCCTTGATCAAGCTGAGCAATTCTCTCTCAGTATTTGCTCTTCTTAGGACTTCCTCGTTTCTCACCCTATCTGTCCATGGTATGCGGAACATTCTTCGCAAGGTCCACATTTCGAAGGCTTCCAACTTGTTAATGGAAGATATTTTCAACGTCCTTGTCTCCATGCCGTATAACAATATGGACCATACATAGCACTTAACCATTCTGTAACGGAGATTGAAGGAAAGATTGCGGTTACAAAGTAGCGGTTTAAATTTAAGAAAAGCTTGTCTTGCTTGTTCGGTACGGCATTTTATTTCTTGTTGAGGATCCCATTGGTCATTCACCATCATTCCCAAGTATTTGAATGTTTTCACTTGCTCGATTGGAGCATTATCTACGTGCAGTTGTACTTTGAAAAATGCGCCATTTCTTATTGTCATGCATTTTGTTTTTCCAGCATTTATCTTCAGGCCATATTTTTTTCCTGTGGTGTTTATTTTATTTAGTAACAACTGCATATCATGTTCGTTATCTGTGATTATTGAGGTGTCGTCAGCGTAACGAATGTTATTTATCGGGTACCCGTTGACCTTTATACCAAAATCAGTGCCTTCAAGTGCCTCTGCAAAAACATTCTCCACATAGAGGTTGAACAGCATAGGAGACAAAATACACCCCTGTCGCACCCCTCGTGGGGTTCTTGGTATCTGATTTAAGTAAGAAGTGGTATATATCGCTTAGATTCTTAATGTCACTCTTAATGTGTCGTAATGACAAGATGTACCTTGTCTCTTATGTCTTATATTTTCCTTAACGATTTCTCCATTAATTTTTGCGTGTTAAGTTCAAAGCTACCATACATTTCAAACCTTAAAAAAAAAAAACTTTTTTTGCACATAGTAACAAAAAACACCAGTATGTTACTAGCAAAGTTTTTTAATATTCTAACTCTACAATTCTAAGTTACGGTAACATCAATAATGTTTTAATAGATAATATATGGTAGCTAATTATAATTTATTCTCTTTCAGCCCTGAAGAAGCCAAATTAATTCTCTTTGATACATATATATACATATATATACATATATATATATATATATATATATATATATATATGTATAATATATATATATATATATATATATATTTCTTTATGCAAAAATGTTTTTATATTTTTTTAAAATATATATGATTACGCTATTTATGTTATCTACGATCAAACAGTAGTTTAGACCTTATTATATATACCAATAAAAATAAAAGGTGAATAGTCGGAGAAGCAGTTAATTTTAAAAAGTGCACGTTGTTGTGGTAAGACTATTTTTGTAAATTAAATAAACTACGATGAATACTTAACGCTATGTCAACTCAGACAGCACTTTTCATTTGTCTAAAAAGAAAAATACTGCTTGACAAGTCACAGTTTAGGGTAATAACATATGTGCTAGGTGACACGTAAATATTCATATTATTCTTGCTTTAACATATTTACCGAGTAAATCAAGTGCAAATATAATAGTCATTATTTATATACTTTTAATTTTAAATTAGTTTTATTAATATAATCAATATTTTTATAAAAAAAACTGTACAATTTGTTTAATAGTCATTTAATAGTCATAAAATTTGTTTATTTGTCATTTGAGTGCATCACATTTTTTTATAAGTTTAATTATTTCACGTACTCTAGCTATGTAGATATTGTTATCTAAGCTTTTGTCTGCTAAGATTCATTAGACTAACCAAAAGCCTCTTGCCTCTTGTTGGTAATAGTTCTATTCGTATGGGTCCATCTTCCCAGAGCTTTCCAATTGTTTTTACTTTGCACCTACTTTTGAATTTTATTTCTAACAATATTTTTAGTAATATTGCGGAATAGTTTTGTGCCTTTAAAGATTTGAAACTAATTCAAACGAAAAGAAATTAACGAAACGAACTACAGATAGATACAAGCAGCAGATGAACTAGTAACCGACCAATTCTATGACCAACTACAAGTAGAATGTGAAAACGCACAGAAGAGAAATGCAGTTATAGTTCTGGGTGATATGAACGCGAAGTTGGGAAAAGAGAAAATATATGCAGAATCCTTTGGTAAGCATAGTTTACATGATATTACCAGCAACAACGGTATGAGAGTGGCACAGTTGGCAATGGCAAACAAACTAAGAGTTGCTAGTACGTGTTTTCCTCATAAAAATATTCATAAAGGAACCTGGATGATACCTGGTACAAATAAATTTAATCAAATTGATCACATATTAATATCTAAGCGGTGGGCAACCTCCGTAACAGATGTTGGAACATATAGAGGCGCAAATTGCGATTCGGACCATTTCTTGGTTATATCGAAGATAAAATAAAGAATATCAATGGTAAGAAAAGAGACCAGGCGCCAAACAAAGAAAATGGAATACATATATGTTTAAAAATCCTAAAAAGAAGAATGAGTACCAGCAGAAAATAAAAGTAATATTAAATGAAAGAGGAGAACAAAACAACATTGAAGAAGAATGGAATATCATCAAAACGACAATTACAAATATGGCAAAGGAAACATTAGGTGAAACCTCAAGCCAAAGAAACGAGGAATGGTTTGACCAAGATTGCCAACAAGTAATAAATAGCAAAAATATAGCTAGACAGAAATGTCTACAAAGGGATTCCCGATCGAATAGAAAGGCATATGAAGAACTCAGAAAAGATGCAAAGAAAATATGCAGAAGGAAAAATAGAGAAATGTTGAATAGAAAAATACAACAAATTACAGATTATAATAACAGAAGAGAGGCTAGAAAATTTTACAAGGAAATCAAGCAATGCACCCAAGGATACATAACAAGATCAACAGTTTGCAAGGACAAAAATGCGCGAGAAAGAGGAAATAATGAAAAGGTGGAAGGAGCATTTTCAAGAGCTGTTAAACCCAGAAAAAGAACAAAACGAAGATGAAGAGATAATTCACCACACAGCAGAACAACTAGTTGAGCAACCAACATTGGAAGAAACGATAAACGTCATAAAACATCTAAAAAATAACAAAGCACCTGGCACAGATGGAATAACTGCAGAACTGACAAAGAATGGTGGACATGCGCTATGGAGGCGTATCCATAAACTAATAGACCGCATATGGACACTAGAAGTCATCCCAGAAGATTGGAAAGTGGGAATCATACTTCCTATGTACAAAGGGGGAGACAAACGACTCTGCAAAAATTATAGGGGCATAACAGTTTTAAATGTCATCTACAAGATATTATCAGGAATTATATATAGCCCCTGGAATCGTTTTCGGAGGAGATTATTGGTGAATACCAATATGGCTTCAGACCAAAGAGGTCAACTATAGACCAAATACATATGTTAAGAGGTATACATGAAAAATGTGTTGAATATAACATACCTATTTACAACTTGTATATCGATTTCAAACAGGCGTTTGATGGAGTAGATCGATAAAAGATGTTAAATCAACTATCTATGTTAGGGATACCCAATAAGTTGGTTAAACTTATACGAATGACTCTGGAGGGTTCCAAAGCTATGGTGAGAATAGATGGAGATATGACGCAGGCCTTTGATATTGAAAATGGAGTTAGACAAGGGGATGCCTTATCAACAACACTTTTTAATCTAACTTTAGAAGCTGTTGTTAGAAAACTGGATGTAAACGGCTGTATTAATACAAGATATATGCAAATATGCGCATATGCGGATGATGTTGCCATAATAAGCCGCAACAAAAGGGTATTGAGCGAAAAAGTCATAGAACTGAAACGAGAAGCTGCTACGTTTGGTCTATATATAAATGAAAACAAAACAAAATATATGGAGTGCACAAAATCGAATGAACATGAGAATCTGAAGGTAGACAACCATACCTACAAATATGCCTCCACTTTTCCCTACCTAGGCTCAATAATAAATGACAACAACAACATCAGTCAAGAAATACAAGCACGGATTCTTAGCGGTAATAAGTGCTTTTATGCATACAAAGACTTAATGAAAAGTAAGTTACTGAATCGTGAGTCTAAGCTGAGAATCTACAAAACAGTAATTAGACCAGTGGTCACATATGGATGTGAAACGTGGACCCTCTCAACCACTGATGAAAATCAACTGAGAATATTTAAGCGCAAAATACTAAGGAAGATATTTGGACCAACCCAATGCAGCGATAGTTCGTGGAGAATTAAAATGAACCACAAGCTGGATGAACTAATGCAGAGCGCAGATATTGTCAGATTTGTAAAATCACAAAGACTAAACGGGCTTGGTCAACTAGAAAGAATGCCAGATAATCGAGCTGTAAAAGTAGTCCAGAGATGGAAGCCCCAAGGAAACAAAACAAGAGGAAGGCCCCGTAAAAGATGGATAAACGACGTAGAGAGGGATCTTAAAACCATGAACATCAGGCAGTGGCGAAGGAAAGTATCCGACAGGGCAGAATGGAAGAACATTGTTAAGCAGGCCAAGACTCACAAAGGGTTGTAGCGCCATTAGAAGAAGAAGAAGAAGACTACAGATAGATAGACTGCATGATGAGTATCGGCAGGGGTAGACAGAGGCTGCCCGCAGTTCCCTTGTAGAACTTAGTCATGGGCAGGCTGCTAGCTAGACTCAGCAATTACATGCATCATGTCTTGGGATATGAGTATGGCTTGGTTGTGCGAGCCCATAGCAAATTAAATGACACAGTTAGAGTTAGAAGCACATTTACAGTGCTGGTCTATGGGGTTGAATCATGGACACTAACCGAGGCATTCATGGGAAAACTCGAGACGTTTGAGATGTGGTGTTATAGACGGATACTGAGGATCTCCTTGGTGGACCGAATAACAAACATTGAGATTCTACGTCGGATGGATAAAACATGTGAAATTATATCCACAGTGAAACAACGCAAGCTAGAATATCTTGGACATATAATGCAAAACGATCATAGATATAACTTGCTGCAACTTATATTACAGGGATATGTCTACGGAAAGAGGGGACCAGGAAGAAGAAGAATATCTTGGCTCCAGAACTTACGAAAATGGTTTTCCTTGACCACTTCAGGACTATTTCGAGCTGCGGTCAATAAAGTTAGAATTGCCATGCTAGTAGCCAACATCCGTAACGGATAGGCACCTCAAGAAGAAGAAGAAGAGTTAGAATGCAACAAGCGCTGCCTGTAATTATAGAATGGAATTTAAATGTAGGGCTTAACATAAGCCTCAAGAAGTCCAAAATGAATAAATCTACCAAAAGGAGGTAACTAGAAAGATTAAATGCTCTCAGCCTAAGTATTACAAATCCTAATCTGGTTAGTAAAGTATATTGCGGCAATATTAGACTTGAGGCTTACTTGAAATCAGCAAATAGAACGAATAACCAAGAAAGAGTTGACTTTTTTAATGGTACTCAGGCGAACTGATGCAAAAGTGGAGTTTAAAACCAGAGCTATTGTATTAGATATATACTAACAATTACATAAGCATCATTGTTATAGTCGCCAAAAATGTAGCAAAGAAGTCCCATCCTAAAACCAAGCAAGATGCAAAGTCTCGATTGCTTTGAGTTTAAATCACATGGGCTCTAAGAAGAACACCAACGTAGTAGGTAGCAATGGAAGCCCTACTGGATTTTTCTTTTCTGTATATCGCTGTAAGGAAGCGATGAGAATAAGATATTATAGACTGCGAGGGAACCAACCAATGTAACAGTTAGATCAGGACATAGAAACATGATAAATGAAATTTTTCTTAAAGTTCCATCTCCTATCGGAGGTTGGATATCATAACGGCTATGGTCACTTTGTTGGCTGCTGCTCTGAAAAGTTGTAGTGAACTACAGTTAAACCATTCTCTAAGGTTCCTCAGCCAGGAGATGCGTCTTCTTCCTATGCTTCTTCTTCCTTGGATCCTTCCTTGCGTAATAATTCTCAGCAGCTCATATTTTTCTTCTCTGGTTATGTGACCCAAATACTCTAGTTTTCTTCTTTTTATGCTGTTCATAATTTCTAACTCCTTATTCAGACGTCGTAGTACCTCAGCATTGGTAATCCTTTGAACCCACTGAATTTTTAATATTCTTCTGTAACACCACATTTCGAACGCTTCTATTTTTTATATGTGTTGTTTCTTCAATGTCCAAGCTTCCATTCCGTATAGTAAGATAGAAAATATGTAACATCTTAGAGTCCTCAATCTGAGATGCAACTGAAGGTCTCTGTTGGTAAACATTGTCTTCATTTTCACAAATGCTTGCCTTGCAGTTTCATGTTGCGTTTTTGAGACAATCGTAAATTTAGTTTTTCTCTTATTTATTTTTAGTCCGTATCTAATGCAATAATCGTTAATTCTATTTACCAAATCTTGTAGCGATTCCAGGGTGTCTGCCATTAAAACGGTGTCATCAGCGAATCTTATGTTATTTACTATTCTTCCGTTTACAGAGATTCCATCACCCAGATCCGCTATCGCTTCCTGGAATATGGCTTCACTGTACACGGTAAACAGTAATGGTGACAGAACACAGCCCTGTCTTACTCCTCTCTTTATATCTATATTTTCGGACTTTTGTTCTTCTATCTTTATATTGGCCTTTTGATTCCAATACAGATTGATAATGATTCGTAAATCTCGTCTGTCTATATCTTTGTTTCTCAGTATTTCTATTAGTTTTTCATGTCGGACCCTGTCGAATGCCTTCTCGAAGTTGATGAAACAGGAATAAATATCTAGGTTCATATCTAAGCATCTTTGAGAGAGGACATTAAAAGCAAACAATGCCTCTTTCGTTCCCAGTCCCTTGCGGAACCCAAACTGAGTATCATCCATATCATCTTCTAGTTTTCTATATAATCTTCCATGAATCACCTTTAGAAATATTTTGAGGGTATGGCTTATTAGTGATATTATCCTATAGTCTGAACAATCTTTGGCATATACTGTTTTTGGTATTGCTACAAAGGTGGACACCAACCATTCCTGTGGGATTTTTCCAGTTTTATATACTTCATTAAATAGGTCCAGAAATACAGGTAGAGTTTCATCGTCTAGGTCATTTCAGTAGTTCCGCAGGTATTTCGTCTGGATCTACAGTTTTTCCGTTTTTTGCGTTTCGTATTGCTTGTTCGATTTCCTTTATTATGATCTCTGGCCCAGTTTCGCTGTTGATTTCTTCCCGTTCTTGTCGATTATCCTCAAACAGATCTGTTATGAATGTCTTCCATTTTTTTAATTTCTCTTTAATTTTTATAATGATTTTTCCATTTGCGTCTTTCAGAAGGGCATCTTTCTTTTTTCTCAGTGTATTTGTCATTTCCTTTATTTTCTTATGCATGTTAAAGCTATCATACTGTTTAGCATATGCCTCTATTTCACTGCATTGATTAGCAAGCCAGGTGGATTTGGCTTCTTTTATTTTCTTTCCTATCAATCTCTGTAGTTCCTTGTAGATTGCCTTACTCCTGCCTTTATGTTTCCTTCTTTCCTCCATTTGATCTAAGATTTCTGTAGTCATCCATCTCATGGATGTTCTGTTTTTTTCTTATTTTTGTCTGCAGTAACTTTTCTCCTGCCTTTATTAAAGTTTCCTGTACCATGTTCCATTTGTCATTAACATCTGTTGTTTTATCACGTCTTGTTTGATTTTCTTTAAGTTATCATTTATTTCTTTCATAAATAAAATTAGTAACACCAAATAAATAATGGCTTTTGACCATGTGGTACCTAGATACAGGCCTAAAGTACCTTTACATGTAGACATATGTCCGCCAAAGAAATGGCGAGAGGGGCAGAGATAACACACATTCATGGCTGCATGGTTATACCTAGTACACAGTTGGGTCTTAAACTGCAAAAAGGTTGGATGTAGGAATATTCAGTAGTGGCAGAAATTGAAACATTTTTTTTCCTACTACTTCTCTAAAACAATGATATATTAAATGTAGCATTTTTAAAAACTGATAAATAATTTATTCACCCAACCACTTGCCGAAAGGAGACTACAAAGAGTATGGCCAGAAGACCTACCGCAATAGAACATAAAGAACCGTCAGTGGACGGTACCTAACTCACCTTAATGTACTTAGAGACTATTTACTGATTACTGTGTGTATAGTATAGATTACACACATGCGATGTAACAATAAAAAAAATTAATTGTAGTAAGTTATCTTAGAGGTTCCATGATTATTTGATCTCCGACTATCGCTTTTCTATTCTTGGATGTTATCCCGTAATGGGTAATGTGAGCCGTAAATACCAAATAAAGGGGCTGTAATATTAAAAACTTCTTTGGTAGCATTTCCAATGGCTAAATATTAAAATAAAATATCAATGCAACAGAATAAATAATAACTAAGCCTATTAAAACCACAATGGAACAAGTTCCCGGTTATATGATTTGACTTTTATAAGAGATTAGGATTCTAATTGGTATCAACTGAATATTTCTCTTAAGCGAATTTAAGTCGGTAAGGAATAGTTTCTGCTGTATTTACACAAGTTAAAAATAACTGACATATATTATGCTCCAAAAGTTTTCGTATGTCAATGTTAAGTAGACTAATGTTTTAACAAAAGTTTCAAGATAATTAGTCAACAAAGATGGATGTATTTAGACGTTTTATTTTATAATCTAACATTACAAATAGAGATTCTCGGAACAATGAGTTAAAATGCGTGATACACGCGATAAACATCTTTGGCTTCGCTCATTCACGAAGAAAATTGTCTCGACTCAGTGACGTACCGAAAAATAGAGAAAATAATGTCGAAAAATAAAAAGATGTATTTCTACTGTAAGAGAACAAATATTCAAATTTAACAAAAAGAAACATTTTAAATATATCATTACTAGATATTATATAATTCTTATTGATTTCTCTAGATTTCTATGATCGTTGCCTCAATGACATTATTCATTAGCGTTTTCAGAGTCAGTTTCGATGCTTTGCACAGTGGAGGTTGATTTATCTTATGTAGCATAATGACAAGTGATCCTACCTTCAGTGGTAAATTGTGAGGTGGAAGCTAGGCAATTCCGGTGAATTCAAAAACTCTGTAAGATAGTCGACTATGTCATCCTGGTTTATAACTGTGTCAACTGAAATGAACGAAAACAACTTTCATGGAGGAAAATTGTGCATGGTCACATTAAGATTACCGAAATCTGTATTTCTTGCCGCCAATATTGCTTGTTCACTCGGTCAATTATGATTACTGAATTATTATGCTGTGTCAAAAAAACATGCTGAATAAGCTCTTCTTTTGAGTCTGTGAAGTAAAAGAAATCTGTGGGTAATATGGTGAATCCGGTCGAGATGTCAATAGCGACTTTACCATTTCCAATGTCTAAAAACTGCTTTAAAAACACAATTGCACTTTGATCTTGGACCAAAATCCTCGCATGTTAGTTGTCAACTGTCTGAGTGTCTTTACGTGCCGCCACAAATTGGATGATGTTTGGCATGCATTTAGTCCATCCGCCGCAGTTGACTGGTCAATAATTGGAAGGGTCTGAAAATATAATCATGGCTCTACCAAAAATGTTTTGGTTGTTACGAATATATTTCTAAGTTCTGTCCAGATGAAGTCAACCCTAGGGCTACTGCAATTTGGTCCTTGTAAATAAAAATAGTAATGTTTTTTTTTTCTGTCCCTTCCAAAGCATCAAATGGTTTTAATTAATTATTTCAAGAGTTTACCGTTTTCTTTAATTTTTATGTCTTGGTGATTAAATTACTTTAAAATTAAAATAATTATTCTTTTTCGTGTGTTTTTTTTTAATTTGCTTGAAATAATATGACATAATAAAATGATTCATAAATTCAAAAATTCATAAATTTTTATTTGCAAAAAATATTTTATTTCAAATTGCTACGCCTCTGTGTAGAACCGTGTTTGAAATGAGCAATAGTTCCTAGTTGTGGGATTATTTTTGCTGTTGTGGGTATATTCCTTGGCCTAGAGCGACTTTGCGATGAGTTTGAAAGTAATAGTCACAAGGCACGGCATTTCGTCTTAAAGAGGGTGAATGTTTTTAAAACATTGCATTCATTTTAATGCGAAACAGGGACTAATTATTTCTTTTGTTCATAGCTGGATGTAGAAATTAACTCAAAATGAACAGTTGTAACAAAGACTTTAAACTAAAATCGATTTCCAACCAGAGACAAAGAGAATATGCTATTTTCATTAACTTATTTAGTCGTATTCCTAAGGCGATTATATATTTATATAAAAAAATAGTTGTAATAATTAATTCAGTTCTTGAAAACCATAATTTTTTAGGATCCGTCTATTATACAACGGTCGCACTGGAGCCAATTGGCTTATTGTACATTTTACTTTTATTTAGATAGTAGGTTTAAGAATATTATAAGTCGTAATATAGAAAAAAAAAGATATTACAGTAGGCGGTACAGTAGACTAGCGCGAAGCTTGATACTACGTTTTGTGTATTTTTAAACTTTAAATAGTATGTTTAAAATTAAAATAATTTAATAACTTATTATTATGATTGCTCCTAACGTCATCTGCTAACGTAATAACAAAGAAAACGTTGTTTACTAATGACAAATCTATCACATTCAGACAAAATATTAAATTAATAATAAAATATAAATAAAAATCGTTTGATAGTAGATTTAATTATTATATAAACGAAATGAGATATTTAAAAACAATAATTGTATTTATATGAAATTATTTCAAAACAAGAAGTGTCATAAAAATTTAAACAGATGATTCAATATTGTTATTAATTAACGAATTGATCGATAGTAATGAATCAATGTAAAGAACCAGCTATTTCGGGGCGGTTACCGGTGACGCCTAAATTATGCTGCAAACAATAATCAATTTCGACTATGCAATGGCACGAAACGAATATTACTATTGAGGCAAGGATCATCAAGGAAAAATACAAATTAGATGATGACTTGATTCCGCGTATACCGATGATTCCTACGAACGTACCATTTATTTTCAAACTTCAGTATTAAGTGATCATAATAACTGGCCCAAGTTGGGCGCCAGTTATTATGATCACTTAATTTTGAAATTCCATACACAAAATCAAATTAATTATGATCTAATTAGCAAATTAAAATAAAAAATTTATTTAATGAATTTTAATGTAGACGCCAGATTAATAAATATATGTTTTTCTCATCTCAGGGTTCTTAATTGAGTGCAAAGACATTACCTTTTCTTTTAATAGTGCTTGAGAAAAAGGAGGATTAAAAGGAATCAATTGGTGCAATAAATTTAATCTATAATGACCAAATACCTTTGTAGATTTTCATACACTAAATAAATAAATTTTAAATAAATGTTTCCCTAAATTACTCTGTTGCATATAAAATTAACCACAAAACAATTCAAATTAAATACAGTTTAATTAATGTCTCGTTTCCACAATTTGACTCTGTATTTTTCTAAAAGGATTTATTTAGTTCCCTATCCAACAAACTCGTTCCCGGGTTCTGCTTATAAAAACAAAACTGTCGACAATCTCCTAACAACGTTAATTGCTCCTATTGGAAGGCCAAAATTCTCCTTAGCTATTATTCACTTCAAGAATAGTAAATTATTTTACTTACAAATACTGCAACTACAGTTTTCAACACTTTCTTTGCACTAATTTTCGCCACAATAATTTTTCTTTCACCGGTTTACAAAAACGAACTATCGTCACACTCCTTGCGATGTTGTCTTCACTCGCTTCCAGTCCAATAGCAGATGATCCTCCTTCCTTTTTCAATCTAATTCCCGTCTGTCTATCCCTTCCATAATTTCTTGTAACCAATCAAAACATTCTTTCTTTGCTTCTTCTTCTTCTTAACATGCCATACACTAAAGTGCGTAGGCGACTATCTCATTACTAGAATTCTGTTCTTGGCGGCGTGACACAGCTCGCCTGTATTGTGTATTCCTGTCCATTCTTTAATATTCCTTAACCAGGATAATTATTTGCGGCCGGTTCCTGTCCTACCTTCAATCTTCCCTTGTAGGATTAACTGTGGTATTTCATATTTTGCTCCTCTCAATATGTGCCCAAGGTAACCAATCTTGCGTTTTTTAATTAATTCAAAGAGTTCTCTTTCCACGCCGGCTCTCTTAAGGACGTCATCGTTTTGAACTCTATCCACCCAAGGTATGCGCATCATTCTTCTCAATGACCACATTTCAAATGCTTCAAGTTTGTTGATAGATGATTTTTTCAAAGTCCACGTTTCCATGCCATAAAGCAAGATGGACCATATGTAGCACTTGACCATTCTGTAGCGTATTTCGAAATTTAGGTTTTGATTACATAGGAGCAGTCTGAATTTCACAAAAGCTTGTCTTGCCATTTGTATTCGGGTTTTTATCTCTTGTTGTGGATCCGATTGGTCATTGATTGTGGTGCCAAGGTATTTAAAAGTTTTCACGCGTTTTATGCGATCGTCGCCTATGCATATTATCGGGTTTTCTGGAGGGTTTCTGCTAATGACCATATATTTCGTTTTCAAAATGTTGATTTTGAGGCCATATTTTTTACCTATCCTATTCACCCTATCAAGTAATAACTGCTGATCTTCCAAATTATCAGTTATAATCACTGTGTCGTCCGCATAGCGTAGGTTGCTAATTGGTATGCCGTTCACCTTAATGCCTAATTCCGTGTCTTCTAATGCTTCCGCAAATATATTTTCAACATATAAATTAAAAAGCATCGGAGAGAGTATGCAGCCTTGGCGGACACCTTTCCGGATTTCAAATTCATCCGTATATTGGTCTTGCTCAATCCTCACCTTTGCCATTTGGTTCCAGTATAGATTCTGAATAATTCTGATCTCCTTCTGGTCAATGTTGGCCCTATGTAGTAGTTCCATCATGATATCATGTTTAACATTGTCAAATGCCTTCTCGTAGTCGATGAAGGTGAGGTAGACATATTTTCGTTGATCTAAACAGTTTTGTATTAAGGTGTTCAAACATAAAATTGCCTCTCTTGTTCCTAGTCCTCCCTTAAAACCGAATTGTGTTGACCCGCTTAGTTCTTCTAGTATCTTGTACATTCTTGAGTGTAATATCCTAAGGAAGAGTTTCAGCAAGTGACTCATTAAACTAATTAAGCGGTGTTCATTGCATTTTGTGGCATTAGCTGTTTTTGGGATCATCACAAAGGATGACTGCAGCCATTCTCGCGGAATGTAACCAGTATCATAAATTCTATTGAACAGCTTTACCAAGATTTCGATATTGTCCTCGTCTAGTAGTTTTATTGCTTCTTTCTTTGCATTCAACCAAATTCCAAAACTATCCAAATTCTTAAAACTCAACTAATTTCAAATTCCCGTATTTGTGTACAAATCATACAAGACAATAACTTTCTACTTTCTCCTTCACCGTTAATGACCGCTTTTGAGATAACAGAAATTAATCACTGAAAACGGCAGGTAGATATCATATTTCAATGCAACCTATTTATTTACAAACTATTCTTAAATTTATTGATTTGAACAATTTAGAAAGTCCCAGTTCAAACATAAATATAAAATGGACAAAGTCTCTATTTTAGCACTTCAATAACACTATAAAATTAAAACCGTATATCTAGAATAAGTATATATATATATATATATAATATATATATATATATATATATATATATATATATATATATATATATATATATATATATACATATATATATATATATATATATATATATATATATATATATATATATATATATATATATATATATATATATATATATGAACAAACAACACAGGTTATTAGGGTTGCAGTCAGAAAATTGGCCGGGATGTTAATGAAACACTCTTTTGACTTTTTGTCTAGCTTTCGGAATGGTTTTATTCCGTTTTCAAGACACTGTAATAAGAAAAATATGTAAATATTTATAAAATATTACAATTCTTCAGTGGAACTTACTAAGCACTTACTAAAAGCATTGACACTCAACATTAATAACACACATATAAAATATAAAATAATGGACAAAATACATTCTAAAATTTTTAAAATTTAGGTAAAGATAGTAAAACTTTAGTTTATGGCATCTTTTACTGGTGTGTTTTAACTCTATATATATATATATATATATATATATATATATATATATATATATATATATATATATATATATATATATATATATATATATATATATATATATATATAATATATATATAGAAAAGAAATTTAATCTTTGCAGATTAGTTAAATAGTAAACTCTTAAATATTACTATGTTTAAAGTTTACTATATATATATATATATATATATATATATATATATATATATATATATATATATATAGTAAACTCTTAAATATTGGGGAAATCTGCAAGAATATTTAAGAGTTTACTATTTAACTAATCTGCAAAGATTAAATTTCTTTTCTTTATATATATATATATATATATATATATATATATATATATATATATATATATGTATACATAATATATAGCGCTTATATATTCATCACAGTATGTTAATTTCCACCGGTTTCTATCTCGCCAGTCATCATCCTGTAGATTCCTTTCGGGGATGGCTTGTATGATTCCCTCCCGCCATGTCTTTCTAGGGCGTTCTCTTCATCTTCTCTGCGCTGGTATTCACTCCATTTTTTTGGTCACCTTCCTTCATTTATACGTCTTACAGTCTTATATATCAGAACCAGCTCCAACTCTTGACTTCAACGGTATCTGATATACAGTACTCATACCCATTCTGTTCCGTATTTCGTCTTTTCTCAGTCATTTATACTAGCGCCAGCTATATCTTTTCCATCTCCTAACGATCTTATTAGGTACCATGGTTTCCGACTTGGTATTTGGAAGTTGTTGAGGTTTTCTAAAAAGTACATTTTTGTTGTATTTTTGGATTTAGAGTATGAAGAAACGAGTCTGTTATTTCTTTAGCTAAATTAAATGAGTCCATGTCTTTAACTTTTAATACTTTTCAGATACTTTATCTATATCTTATTCTCAAACGTGGAAGAAAATGTTGTTGGTGTGTTCAGTGTCTTAGCATTCAACCAGCAGAACATTTTTAAAATTATATTTTAATGAACTGATATAATTTTCATCGACGATTAATATAAGACGACACAAAATGTTTCACGTTGTGCAAACTTTAAAATGATTTAAAATCTTAAAAGTAATAATTTCTGGCCCCAGTGTGAGCAAAAGGATTTCCAACACAAAATTTTAAAGAACAATTTTTAAAAATTGCTAGACATTTTATGTGTCTGCTATCTCATATTTTTTTAGTTGGCTGCTATTCAATATAAACCGATACGGTGAACATTTTGTAACGATTCAAAAATCTTTTGTTTATTTTAAATTCCATTTAATTCAGAAAACAGTAACTTTTATGCGACCCTATATATCTTAAAAATCTATACAGTTCCTAATAAATACTTAAAGTATTGCATTTTAAAATTCCAAACAAGAAAAACATGTTTTAGTGTCTCTTGAAATATAATCAACAATAAACGTTTTATTTTACTCAGCTCAAATTGCGTATATCGGAGTTTTCCATTAGGAGCGGCTTGTGTTTTATCACAGAGAATCAAAGAAATAAAGCTCTAATTAAGATTCAGCGTTGAATGTCCTAGTCCGTGGGGGAATTTTTGCGACTGAAATTACAATGATGTGTAAGAAATATTAATCATTCCAGATGGAATCGCGCATATGACGTACCGTTGTTGCCGGTTTTTCGCCATATGGGCAATTGTTTTTTTTTGAGTGCTTTGAAAATATTTTTATCTTTGGATATCAATCGTATCTTTGGGCAGTAGTGACAGTATCGAGTCAATAAAATGGTACCTTAGTAGTAGTTTGGTGCAGAATGGGTCATCTTTAATTGAAATGGGTATAGACAAGCCCACAAGTCATTGTCCGTTTTTTTTTCTTATGTATCCTGCAACAGCAGACAATAACTATGCTTAATATTTTAATAATGGTGATCTATGCCAGGGAAAAACTACTTTTGTTATTTATATTTTTATTATATATAACCCCCATAAGTTTTTGCATGTTTTGTTCATTATTATTTTTTTGTATACAATACTAAATATTGTGTGTAGAATTTAAGAACCGCAAAACTACATATAATATACTCGTAATTATGGCCCAGGTAAATTCTTATTTTTCTATTTTTTGTGTAAGATTCAATATTAAAATTATTTGTAAATGTTCTTATCAGGTCATCGAGAGAAACTTATATTAAACTTTTTATAAAGATGTAAGACTTTAATAATTTGTAATAAACATTTTTGTTTGTAAGATACAAGTTAATATGTCCAGTTAAATCGTTCTTTTGGTTATAGTATTAAATATGGCTTGTATACAACAACATTTTTGACTTCTCTAACAATTTTTTTGCTCTTGGACCACATACAAATAATAGCTAACTGGTATACTCAGCGAACATACAAAGTAGGTGTGGTTGTTTACTACTATTTTGCTATATATCTATTTTGGTGTTTGTTTATTGTTATTTGTTTATATAAGTATTTTGGTTTTAAGACTTTCCTTGGCCCTCTAAGAAAAGACAAAGTGGCGCCCTTTTTGGCAAATTGTTTGTAATTTTTCTTTGAATTTTTTATACTGTATTCCTGGTTTAGTTCTAGTAGCTATTATATATTTCTTCTTTCCATTTTTTTTGGTTTTGTGCTAGTAAGAATGATCCAAAAAGCCACGCCCACATCTCCCCGAGTCTGAGCAACGCGGCCTTATTTTTTTGGTGTGCCTCAAACCTCAAACAATGTCCTTCTTTTGTTATGCTACAATTATCAATAGCATTGAGGACAGTAACATTTTTTGAACATCCACTAATGGTTTCATGGGTTAAAATAAAATAGACTAAAATCAATGAATCCACCAGTTTTACATCCAGTCCTGATTTGATATCAGTGGATGAGTTTTTTTTCACTTTTTAAAAATCATTCCAGACGTTCACTTAGACATACTACAAAAATCATAATAATTGGCAGATCGCTTGGTCCTGTCCCGATTCTCTCAACATAGACTTTACAGACCGGTCAAGAAGTTTTTTCTTAATTCGCGTTAACAGTAGTTCATGTACTTATCGAACTATGTAATTACAGTATAATACGAGTTCTCTTAAGCAGATTTAGCTGGCCTAGATAGCAAAATAGGATCATATCAAACTTAAAAATATAATATCTGGAATATCCTGAGAATAATAGAAGCAGATAAAATAGGTATTATAAAAAAGGGGGTAGAAAAGGTCATAAAATTCACAAAGAAAGAGTTAAGCAATGGATCACAATGTGTTTTTCACCTATGTATACTAAAGCAGTCTAATTGTGTCTAATAATTGTAGTAATAAATAAAATAAACGTCTTTCCTTATGTTTGGTCGATAATGTGAATACCGTGTTTTAACAAAAGAAAATACGAGTTTTATTTCAGCCCCAAAATAAGAATTCTGCGTGCACAGTTTCCGTAAATAATTTTAAACGATAAAAGAGTTTTAAGACAGCGTTTGCCCTTTGCATATTAATAAAATAAACGCCTTCGGAAAAAACGTGATTCTGTTGGGTTAGCAAAAACAGTTGTGTTTTGAAAGCGTTTTACGTATCTAACAAAAACCACCGTGTCGTTTATTTACAGGATGATCCACAATATTTAAGTTTGGAAATTAACAGTTAACGTTAAAGAGTGTATATATATATATATATATATATATATATATATATATATATATATATACTTATATTTATACTTATATCATATATATATATATATATATATATATATATATATATACATGCGATGCATACCAGACCACAGGAATACTGCAAACATAATTCTCATTCATAAGAAAGGTCCCCCTCCTCATTCCCAATCCCTTTTGGGATGTGGTGACACCATCAGGCCTTTACAGTTTTTTCACGATTTTGCTCCATCCTTCCCTGTCCTGGGCTAGTTGTTCGGCTTCATGTAACCCTTGTTTAATCAATATTTTTGTTTAATCTACTCAACGGCTTGGAGATCTTCCCCTAGGTCTCTTTCCTTCAACTCTACCCTCGACTATCAGTTTTTCCATCATACCTGTTCTTTTAGTAATGTGTCCAAAATACTGCAAATATATATATATATATATATATATATATATATATATATATATATATATATATATATATATATATATATATATATATATATGCTGATGTATTATCGAAATATAAATAGTCCTAATATTAAGTTGCTTTCTAATAAGCTTGAATTTGTTCAACTAAATCACCATCGATAAGAAGGCTCCTGACTGTATGTTTCTTTGTACAGAGATCATTACTAGTGTACACTGGTATATTATGCTTACAGTAACTGCCAAGGAGATCCATACTTTCTATTTAATTCGGAACTTCACGAGTCTAACATTTGTATTCGAGTAGGATACGTACGCATATGTATGAACACACATCTACTTTTAGCCTTTACAAACAAGGTAACTATCCTGGTGAAGATCAGAAAATAGATATCAGAATCATTAGCAAATCAAAAAAAGTTTGTCGAAAAATAAATAAATGAAAATGAGAGATGCAAAACCAAACAACACAGGATGGTAATATGAGTGATAAATTGATACTAAATATGAAGATATTGATGAATATAAGGTTCGACCAAAAAAACAGAAAATATTGTTACACTTATTTAAAATACTACTGTCACAAACTGTCAACAAAATCTGTTGGCAGTGTGCTATGCAAAATTGGTAGTCTGCTATCTCTTGAGCCTATGGTATACAAGCTAATCATGATATGAACTACCTTGGGTTTACTTCTAGTGGAAAACTAGATGCCGTAGATTAAGTCGTTTGTTTTCTGCACGGTGGTGTACGGGCCTTCCCAGTTTCGTTGAAGTTTCAGACAAAGTCCTTTCTTACGTGAAGAATTGTATAACCATACTGGGTCACCTTTTTTGAAAGTTGTACCTGTAGCATGCATGTCGAGCCTGATCTTGGCTTGATCATTTTGAAGCTTTAAACTTTTACGATCAAATTCGTAGACTTTTTCTAATTTTTTTTATAAATTTTCGATGTACGTCAGGGACGAACGTTCTTCTTCGCATGGAGGCAATCGTCCAAAAATAAGATCTTAAGGAAGCTTTATTTTTTTCCGGTGTTCATCATCTATGGAGAATAACCGTATGCTTCATGTTTGAAACTTCTATAGATTAAAAGGAATAGAGGAATTAAAGTATCTCAATCTTTTTAATTATCATTGACAAATATTGAAAGGTATTGATAGAAAGTTCTATTATTTCTTATAACCATTCCGTCTGATTAAGGATGGAGAGTCGTAGATGGAGTTATCTCAATAACCAAGATTTTTAATAATTCTGGAAAATCCAATTACCATTTTAAGCAACAACAAAAGTAAAGTGGAAAATACAAGAATAGTCACAGACAAGAAGGCCATCGAAATTTGCAAATCGAAGAATGCTTTCCATTCTCATATTAACTTCGTTAAGAAGGATACTTTGGAACCATCGATAAATCTGGATCCTTTGACCCCACCAAGAGTTAGATTAACCAGTAACTCGAACAGTCGATATCTTCTAGCAAGATTAAGGGAACCGGATATCTTGAAAGTAATTAAACTACATCTTGCTTTTCTACACGACCAACCTGCTTCAGTATGTTACGAAAGATTCACCAACACAAGCGTTAAACTCTTTTTGGCTTCCGAAGGACTTCCCACTAAGACTGAAGATCTACGCAAAATCCTTCTAAAATTTACCGATGCCTATGGAATTGGTAGAACTGAGGTGGAAGCTGATCTTGCTGCTTTTAGGTCATTTCTAACTTCGGAAAGAATTATTCACCTACAAAAATCAAGGGAAAGTCACCAAAACTACTATTTTGTTGCCTATCCAAAACAAATTTTTAAATAATATGACGTGTTCTGTGGGACAAGAGACCTTACATTTTTATAATGATGACAACTTTAGCATGGTTAATATTCGTTCTATAAGATATAAAACAGATGAATTATTTTTGTTTCTAGAGGAATTAGGATTTCCCCCGATAGTTGCAGTTACCGAACACTGGCTTAAAGTTAACGAGCCTTTTTTGTAGAAAAATATACCACAATTGCTAGGTATGATCGACCAAGTTCAGCTCATGGTGGCACCCTAATTCTTTCTACAAATAATAATTTCTCTCTCTCTCCAATGGCGCTACAGCCCAAAGCGGGCCTTGGCATCCTCCAAACTATGCCTCCAACCTTGTCGGTCCCGCGCC
Source organism: Diabrotica undecimpunctata (assembly GCF_040954645.1). NCBI lineage: Eukaryota > Metazoa > Arthropoda > Insecta > Coleoptera > Chrysomelidae > Diabrotica > Diabrotica undecimpunctata. Next base: position 114,366,319 of record NC_092805.1, on the reverse strand, counting down.
GATCTTCTCCAGGTTCTCACGTCTAGCAAATTTTGCGCGTCCTCTGCCACTTCATCCTCCAATATTTTCCGTGGACTTCAGTAATATTTCTTTCTCCATTTTTACTACATGACTAGCCCATGGGCTAGTCAAACAATAATCTTCATACTGCCACTGTTTTTTGTGACTATACCAAAGCTTTTGATTGTATAAATCATGACATTTTGATAAAAAAAAACTAAATTTCTACGGAATTCGAGGTATTTCTTTGAATTGGTTCCAAACTTACTTGAGGAATAGGAAACAACTAGTTCGAGCAAATGATACTGACTCTGATAATGCCACAAAAGCATTGTATGTGGAGTACCACAAGTCTCAGAAGTGGGTTCTTTACTTTTCCTTATCTTTATAAATGACATCACTAACTTAAAAATCGATGGAAAATTTTTCCGTTTTGCTGATGGTACCAGTATTACCTGGAAGAACTCTAATATTGCAACGCTTTATGCAATTATAACTTCTGATCTACTTAAAATAAAAACCTGGTCCGACTCTAATTTACTTTCTTTTAACGTGGATAGGACAGTAGAATTATCCTATAAAGTAGCTCTTGCTTCTTAATAACAGCCAGATCAGTATAATCTATATATAAATAATATATAGATATATATATATATATATATATACAGGGTGAGTCATGAGGAACTTTACATACTTCTACCATATGTAGAGTCCCTCAGGGAGCATATCATGTGGCCACTAAAAAATATCAACTCCTCTTCTTTATTAATTAACAGGGTGATTTGTGTAATTGACCATTTATTTCATTTTACTGTAGTGTTTATACGGCTCATTTGATTTTTTTAATTTTTACATGATACAGTACACTACTATCAAGCATTCGACTGGTATTAGCTAAACTAAAAAATTCCAGGACTGGCTTTGGAAAAATTAATTTAGGGATTCGTATTAAATATTACACCCTGTATACATTTTTTTTTAAATGCAATAAGTGATTTTCAAACTACATAAATAGCCAATGAAAACGACATATGCGACAATGTTGTCTAACTTTTATTAAATTTTTAGTGAACGATCAAATCTTACCAAAAATAGAACAACCATAATGAAGTATCAAATTATAAGGTAATTAATTTAAACAAATGTTATAAATTTCAAATATTTTAATTGAAATGATAAACTGAGTCACTGCACAACAAAAAACAGTAACTACTAACAATAACGAAGAACAATTTAAAAAAAAAACTAAAAATATGTACATAGTGATGATAAACCCATAAATTAGAACTGGAAAAGATACAATAATGGTAACAAAATAAAAATAATTCAAAATAGATTTTCGAAATGGAACCCTGCAGCCTAGCCTGTACACATTTTTGTTGCCGAATTGTTAATTGACGTATTGAATTACGGATACTCTGTGGATCGTTTCTAATAGTATTACAACAATGTATAATTCTATCAATTAATTGTTGTCGGTTATTAATATTCACTGCGTAAACTAGTTGCTTCAATCGTTCCCAAATATGGTAATCAACGGGATTGAAATCAGGGGATCTTGAAGGCCACGAAATAGGACCTGCAAGTCCTATCCACCTGTTGCCATAAACATAATTGAGATGTTGTCTCACTGACAGTAAAAAGTGTGGGGGTGCCCCATCATGCTGAAAATACATCCCTCGGATAGCAACGTTCGCGTTGGCAAGCAAATTCGGCAAAATATTTTGTAGAAAGTTCAAATAGACCTGCCATGTTAAAGGACCATCAAAAAAGTGAGGACCTACTAATTGGTTATTTATGACACCAATCCACACGTTAACCGAAAACCTTAACTGAGAACGACGTTCTCGAATAGCATGGGGATTTTCTTCTGCCCACACATGTGAATTTCGTGAATTATTTATCCCGTCTCTGGTAAATTGGGCTTCATCTGTAAATAGTGTCCTGTATAGCGTTGGTCGATTATTGTTAATCCATCTACAAAATTCCAACCTATCGATCTCATCTCCAGCATGTAGTCGCTGAACCATTTGAATGTGATATGGGTATAGATTATTTTTTTGTAAGACTCTACTTACTTTTGATTGAGTAACATTGAGTTCTCGACTTACTTGTCTAGTGCTTATTGTAGGGTTCATAGTAACGGCGTCCATAATGTCATCTTCCTGCGCTTCATCTACATGTCGCTCTGTTGTTCCACTAGGAAAAGTGCCATTTTCTCGCAAATAATTAAAAACTGACCCAAATGTTGGATGACTGGGAGTTCGACGATTAGAAAATCTCCTGCGATATTCTCTACTAGCAGCCCTACCATTCCCATTACAGAATCCATAAACAAATATTATGTCTGCATATTCTGTGGTCGAAAACTGATGTGGCATTTTGAACGAAAGTAATAAAAGCTCTACCAAAACTAACACAATGTACTTAACGTAGATATGACAGAAGAAATATGTATTCTTGTACACATAAATAACAATTGATAATGACAATAATGACAATGGGTATAAAATATCAAGAAACGTCAAACGGTCAACGCCAACCTTCATTTTAAACTTTTTTAGATTTATTTTTATTTAGTACAGTTGATGCAATGTATTATTATTTGACATAAAATTTTAATCATTTACAATCAACAAAAACTAACACATACAAGAGGTTTGACTTTTTAATCAATTTAATTTATTATTTATCGAAAATAATACCCAATACCCCAAAAAAGTGCGACAACATTGTCGCATATGTCGTTTTCATTGGCTATTTATGTAGTTTGCAAATCACTTATTGCATTTTAAAAAACATATATACAGGGTGTAATATTTAATACGAATCCCTAAATTAATTTTTCCAAAGCCAGTCCTGGAATTTTTTAGTTTAGCTAATACCAGTCGAATGCTTGATAGTAGTGTACTGTATCATGCAAAAATTAAAAAAATCAAATGAGCCGTATAAACACTACAGTAAAATGAAATAAATGGTCAATTACACAAATCACCCTGTTAATTAATAAAGAAGAGGAGTTGACATTTTTTAGTGGCCACACGATATGCTCCCTGAGGGACTTTACATATGGTAGAAGTATGTAAAGTTCCTCATGACTCACCCTGTATATAATATCTAAATAATATAAATTATTTCACATAAATAGTTATTACAAATAAAATTATCCAAATGTGTCAACAAACCTTACACTGAGTTTCACCTTTTAACAAAACATAATTTAAAATTGTTGTTATGTACCAAATGACAGAAAAGCATAATACTGACTGTCATATGTCGAAATCAAATATCAAACGTTTTTGAATTATTAATTAATTATCAGGGTTAACTTTATTTAAAAGAAAACAAAATATGACATTAAACCATCTGGATTCGACCTTTATGAGACAAAATGGAAACTGAACAAATATGTGGAGAGGTCAAACATCTAATTGGACTTCAGGTTATACTGATGATAAAAATATGTATTCTTTAAAATTCGGCTGCTTAATTTTCACTTAAAAACCATGTGGGCCTCACTTAGACCTCAGACACGCTTTTTATCAAATCCCGAGACACAGAATACGCAGTAAGGCAATGATTATCTCGCTTCAGAAAGACTGCACATAGCAATTGAGCTTAATGACCTTTTCATACCAAAACTCATGGAATTAAATGGAAATTTGCCGATTTTTAAAACTCTCTGCCGAAAACCATGTTTTCCCATTCAGAACTCTCTTTTTGACTTCAGACTAACAAATTCCCGATGACAAAAACGAATAACGAATAACGATAACGAGTTTTAAGAAAATCCGGACTCAAACAATGAAACCGAAACCGACTGCTTCGTGGCTAGTCTATCGAGGAATAATATCATTCTCGTAAAATTACTCTCTTGGCAACATACATTTTCCCACCCAACCTAAGTGGAAATATTCATATTTATTTAACCCGTAAATATCTAGGCGGAATTAAGATCAAACGAAATAGCAATTAAAATTATTATAAACAGACTCGAAATTGCTTATATTATCAATATCAGAGACGCAAAAAGATTAAAAATCCTTTTCGGTGTTTTATTATATATACAGCGAAACGAAAATCATACAAGTCTACACAAAAGCAAGTATACCCGTCTTTCTTAGTTACTAAGACTACTGATGAACAGCTGGGGCCTGAAAATTCTTCAATTATATCATCATTTGTCATGTATTTTGGTCTAGGAAATGCTAATTTCCGAGGGGCTTGACGAATTGGTCTTAAATCTCCAGTATAAATTCTATGTTAAACTAAACTAGTGTCGCTGAATAAGACCCTCGGGAATGAGGGAAGGTGGTCCAGTCGCACTATCCATAGCTATGTTGGACCGGAGCATATAGGGATCACGGTCCGTGGACATATAGGTTATACATGAACACTAGCTAGCGGGAAAAATACCTTTATTAAAATACAGTTAAATGTTTATTATAAGTAAGAATCTGCAATAAAAGTTGATTAGTAGTATAACTAAGAATCTGCAAAGAAAGGGGTTAGATATCTTAACATCTGAAAAATAAAGTGTTAATTAGTCTTAGAACTAAGAATCTGTAAAGGAAGGTCGTTAGTTATGACACCTAAGACCTAAGACTAATTAATGCAAAAAGCAAAAAAAGTAAAATTTGAAAAAAGTAAAAGTCCCAAAAATTTCGGGAAACAAAAGTTATTTAAAATGGTCAGATTTTCTGAAAATGCGAAATTTGTGTTTATCGTTGTGCCTCCGGGACTAATCAACAAAGACATGCAACAAAATATAAACAAATAAAAAGTTATTAACAAATTTCGTATTAAAAATTTCCTAAGTCGAAAAAGACCTGAAAAGTAAAAATAGTCCTAAGTTATTTTTATATTAAAAAATGTTTCAAAGTCCCAAAACAGTAAGTATATAAATATCAGAAAAATAATCTAAGTTACTTTTAACCTGAAAAGGAAATAAAATATTCGAAATATTTTCAAAGTCCCAAAAAGAGAAAATAAATATAAAATTATTATAATTTTCCTAAGTTAAATTAATAACCTAAGAGAAAAATAAAAGGATACAAAAATTCCGCCAAGTCCCGCTCAGGGACTCAGTAAATCTGAAAGAGTCGAAAATACCTGGAAAATACCAAATAATTCTTATCAAAAATCCGTCCAAGTCAAAAAGACGGATTTAATTCGAAATAAAAGATTTCACACGAAATCTCCTAAGTCGAAAAGCTGAAATAAATAAAAATTCGGCACTAAGTATCTCTCAGAGACTTAGAAAAATCCTACAATAAAACAGTATAGGTAAAGGTAAATAAAAGTCAAGAAATTCTAGGAACTGAATCAACCAGAAGGTCTCTTATATGCCAAGAAGGCTGCTTCTGCGGAGCCCTGTCCTGACCAAAACGAACTGTTGGCCGTATTTATTTAGAAATAATTGGGTCAACGGTTTCTGGCGGTCTGCCATTGGACCTGCACGATAGCCAATGCTTAATTTTGGATATTACCATTGGCTGTAATTATGTTGCCATTTGACCAATGGTAATTCCGCAATTGAGCAGCAGTTTCGGGCAATACAATTGGCTGCAATTACTGTTGTAATTTGACCAATCGTAAAGCCCGAATCCTGCTATTGGCGACAATAGTACGCTCTGTAGATTTCTCGGGATTCAAAAGTGTCGTAGTTTTCTTTATAAAATTTATTTGATTTTGTCTAATTTTTCAGTTGTTAAGTGATCAACATTTTTAATTAGTTGTTTCTAGAGGCTAGCGTCAACTGGGTAACTTAAACTGTATTCTTTTTTAAATATTTTTTGCACTTGATTATTTTTATATGTAAAAGGATTTTTAGAAAAATTAGCAAACCTTACTGAAATCATCTTATCTACGAAGCACCTAGCATTACTATTCAAGGGATTTTTTATATGTGGGGTAAATCTTACGGAACTTTCGTAACAATATGTAATGATAAGGATGTTAATGGATTAAAATATTTATGTAGAGAAATACTAATATATAATAAGGTACATCAAGATTTAAAAAACTGGACAAAATATATTGGAGAGTCGGGAGTAAACAATACTCATTGGAATTTGTGTAGGTCAATTTATGAATTTATTATAAATGGTCAGGGATTCAAGACGAATTTATAAAGATGGAAAAACACAAAAACCAATAACTGGTAGTAATAAATTGGAAGGTCATAATCATCATCATCATACAATCTTCGCGTATCCACTGCTGGACATAGATCTCCCTCATAATTTTCCATCTATTTCGATCTTGTGCCTCTTGCCGAACATTTTAGATTGTCAGTCCAACGTGTTGGTGGACGACCTCTGCTTCGGTAGGCATTATCTCTTGGTCTTCATTCCAGTATCCGCTTTGTCCATCTATTATCTGTCATTCAAGCCACGTGACCTGCCCAGTTCCATTTCAGTGTTGCTACTCTCTCTACTGCATCAGCCACTCCTGTTCTTTGTCGTAGCTGGCGATTTGGGATCTTGTCTCGTAATGAAACGCCCAACATAGCACGCTCCATCGCCCTTTGACACACACACGGATCTTTTGAACTGTTTGTCAAATTGATATTTGAAAATATGGTTCAGCTTGCCGAAGGCTGCCCAAGTCAGTCTTATACGACGGAGAAGCTCAACGGTTTGGTTATCTTTTCCTATGCGAATCTCATGACCTAGGTATTTATAGGCCATTACCTGGTCTATGGATCTTGTTCCTAAGCATATATCTTTGCTGACTACAAGATTTGTCATCATCTGGGTTTCAGATATATTTATTTTCAATCCCCCTTCTAGCGAGGATAGGTTGAGATGATTTAAAAGTTCTTTGGCCTCATCTATCCTATCAGCTATTAGTACAATATCATCTACAAACCTTAGATGGCTAAGCTTTTCTCCGTTTATGTTTATGCCCTTGTCGGTCAGTTTTGCCCTTTTACATATATATTCCAAAAGCGTAGTGAGCAGTTTCGGCGATATGGTGTCCCCCTGGCGTACTCCACGTTGTATCGGGAATTTCTGGGTTTGACGATCACACACTCTAATACTGGCTGTTGCGTTTTGGTATATGTGTTTAATTATATTTCTATACCGATAGTCAATTCGGCATTGTGTCAAGGCTTCCAACATTTTTTGTTGATTTACGGTGTCGAATGCCTTTTCATAGTCGACAAATATTAAAGCGAGTGGTTTATTATATTCAGTGCATTTTCCTATAAGATTTTTTATTACCAGTAGGTGATCGTTTGTTCCATAGCCTTTTCTAAAACCCGCCTGTTCTATGGGCTGATAAAATTCCAATTTATTTTCTAGTAGTTTCGTAATTATTTTTGTAAATAGTTTATAAATATGTGAAAGTAGACTTATGGGCCTGTAATTCCTGAGGTCGGTAGCATCCCCTTTTTTATGAAGTATGATAATTTCTGCGTCACTGGATTAAATAAGTTTAAAAAATTGTGACCCTAAACAATCTATAAAAATAATTGTTTAATTGTATCTTCTATTTTGTAAAATTTTTAAATTGTGTGCTATAAATAAACGTATATTTTATTATTCAGATTTTAGCATACTTTTCAAAGTCCACAACTTTGCGCCACCCTCTATTATATTTATGTTTAAACCAAAACAAGACGTAATATAATTCTCCATAAAATGTACAATCCGTTTTTGTTTTGTTACTGACACAAACAAAAAATACCTACGGGAAAATACATTAGAAAGAGCAAAGAGAATGTAAATAAAGATAATGTGTTATTTAAAAGCTTTTTGATAATTAAATTGATAAGTTATTTATAAAAAAGAGAAACGTGGTGTTTTTTCATGTTATTATTTTTCGACTATTTTACATATTATTATGTTTTGTCAGGTGTTTTAACAAAACCGAACAAAAAATATACTTATCATCTTTTATTCTAAATATTCTATTCTATTTATACAAGGTCCACAAACTGTTTTCACAATAGATTACTGACAATTCTAGAGGTTAGTATAAATCGCATTACCACTTTTCATCTATTTTTTTCCTGTTAATTGAAACCATTAATTTTTAGGTCTCCCAGGTGGTCTCAATGTATTGGGTTTTTCAGAACTTACAATTTTTGCGAGCCTCTCATAATCCAATCTACTGACGTGATCTCTCCTCTCCCTGCATTTCTGTCTAGCTCATCTTATAATTTCCCTGGCGCTGCATTGTTCTCTTATAAGCTCATTCTTTGACCAGCAATGGATCTCAGCATTCTCATTTCAGTTGTTCTTAAGAGATTCTTGGTTGCAACTGTTTCCGCTCTGGTCTTGATCGCAAAGATAATTACTAGTCTTACGTATGTCTTATATTTTATATTTTCACTTTACTTTCTATGTTCATATGCAGATTCCTCCAGATAATGTCACTTAGGTATTAAGATATTTTTACTTCCTCCTTGACTTGTTTCTGCTACTGATAATATTGACTCCGATATATATGAAGTTTATAACATTTTTCTGCAATAGTGTGATACCTGTATAGAGTAAAGTGAAATGCCTATGGAATGAAGGCCCAGAAATTATAAAAGAAGCCAACAAGCGGTCCAGTAGAGAAAAAATGGATAACACTGAGGGAGGTATATGTTCAGTAGTGGATGCAATTGACTGATTAATGATGATGATAGAGTCATTGTAGGTTATCTTCATCCTGCGATGTAAGTGCTACGTCATCAGCATAGCGGCACATTTTAATTTCTTTGTTTCGGTTTCTGTAACCTCTGTCTGTTATTTTAATTCCTTTTATGATCTCATCCATTACAAAATTAAAAAGAGTTGGACTGAGGCTGTCTCTATGTGGTATCCATGTCTTTATAAAACTATTTTCTTAGATAACCAGTTTTCCGCTCTTACAAATGTACTTCTGTTGGTGTTCATTTCTTTGATGTTTGCTCCAATCATGGGGTCTATATGTCTAGATCTTAATGGTTTAAGGAAATCTACAAGTCTTACTCTATCAAACGCCTTCGTAAAGTTTACGAAGCGCATATAGATAGTTTTATCAAATTCAATTGCCTTTTTACTATCTCGCGGATAATAAATATCTCATCGACCGTTGACCTGTTTCGGTAGAAGCCTTGTTATTCTTCACATATTTCAATACTTTCCACTTCGATCGATAAATAAATATATCGCATTAAGACTTTATGTAATATCCCATTACTAGTATTTCTATTGTTTGATATGCAACAAGTGCTAAAATAAAATCTAATTTAGAGAAACAGTAACGAAAAATCTCAAAAGACTCCACTTATACCGTTAATGTGTAACGGGTAGCTCTTTTGAAGCGACAGACTTAGTAAAACACAGGTTGAAATAAAAATAAATCTATTAGTTTCAACGTATATACAAAAATAAAAATAAAATATACTCTAGGTCCCCGTCTGGATCCCGCAAGAGTGGATTCACCGGCGGACGCCTGTAAAAGAAAAATAATTATTACTAACAAAAATACGCGAATACGCGAATCCAATCGCACGCAGACTTGTGCTCGCTTCCACTTCAATCCAGTGGAAGCGCCAAACGCACTCGCAAAATTCGGTTGTGCAGATCCACGCTATACGGTAACGTTCAATGCACGATACCCACGGGTTCTGCTTGATTGAGGACAGAGTATAATCCTCAGTACGGAAGTCTCTCTGTCCGGGTCGGCTCGCAGATTCAATACACCAGCGAGCCAGGGAGCCTACAGCGCTAGCCACAAGACTAATCTAATTCCGCCAGTCGCTCGCCTTAAATAGCCGCTCCGGATCCCACCTCGTCGTCTCGTCGTGGAAATGGGTGCGCGATTATCGACACTCCCACGGTCCGAACTGTTGAACGTCCAGCTCATCGTTACAAACGTAAATATTCTTATCCACTTAAACTTTGATTTTTTCATATAATTTTATGACAATGGCTTTGGTAAAATCACATATTGAGCGACGTGCTGTTAGAACACTTAGTCGTGAATTAAGAGATACAAGAATAAAACTCGGTCGTACTTCACTTCCTGCACTAAAAACTGTAACGACTGGAACGACACATCGCGCGAACACACACTACATGGAGTAGTAAACGAAGTGCCATGCGTATTTATTAATAAAACAAAATAATATAGAATAAAATAAAAATGGAATAAAATAAAATAAAATTTATTATTTTTGATGGAAATAAGCCAGAATTTAAATTTAAAATAAGTTTATTTTTATATATTTTATAAAATCGAATCGTATCGAATCGCATAGAATCGAATAGAATCGAAACGAATAAAATATCGAATCAAATCTAGTATCGAATTGAGTTGATTATCAAATCGAATCGATTATCGAATCGAGTCGAATAGATTATAGAATCAAATTGAATCAAATATCGAATCGAATCGAATCAAATATAGAATCAAATGTCGAATCTAATCTAATTGATTATGGAATCGAATCGTATCAAGTATCGAATTTATTCGAATCGATTATCGAATCGATTTGATTATCGAATCTAATCGATTATAGAATCAAATTGAATAGATTGTCGAATTTATTTTTAACGATTTCAAACCACTCACTTCACCCTAATGTTCTTACCATACTATAATTTGAATTTGATAAGTTTTTATTCATTACGAGCCTAAACACTTTTGTTGTTATAATCTTCTTAACCGCGGTGCCAAAGGTACATCGGCTAAAGTCTTTGTCTTCATCTGAAGAGCAATTAACATTAATTTCTTCTGCAACATCTTTAGGTAGTTTCAAATTTCCTTCTTTAAGGTTATCCTCCTCGATGTCTTCCTCATCATTTAGCATATCTGGGACTGGAGCAATAATAACAATATCTAACTCAGACCGCGAATTAGAAGCACGAATATCTTCTAAAGCTGAAGATAAACCTTATTTCTTTGCATAGAAATTTCGAACACTAATACTTTCAAGATCATCTACAGATGCCATATCTGTAACAAAATTGTAAAATATCAAAAATACTTCTATACGCCCATTGTACTCATATGAGTACACCTAATTCTAACAAGAAATAAATTACGTTTTGATCAAAATTCTGAAAAATTAATCACTTAATCCCTTTACTACACTTATTATAAACTAACGTAAACCATCTGATGGGAAAAAGTAACTGAGATAAACTTAATGTAAATTTACAATGTCGATGTCGAGACAATAAAAAACGCACGTGATGACTTCATAAAAAAGAAATCAAAACTAACAAAACAGCTGAATAATTTAACGAAATCTGTTAAGGTTGTCGTCTAAGGTTATTTAGTTTCCTGTGGGCGCTATGGGTTAGTGTTGAAGTAGCAAAAGTAAAATAACTTATTTCATTTAAAAAAAAATGTTTTAAAAACTATTTCTGATCTGGAATTTATCATCATCATCATCACGTAGCGCTACAACCCTGAGTGGGTTTTGGCTGACTGTACAACTTTTTTCCAATTTGTTCGGTCTTCCATCAACCTAGGGTCAAATGGAATGTTCATTTCTCGGAGTTCTGCTTGAAAGTTATCTCTCCATCGCATTTTGAGACGTCCGAGTGGTCTTTTGCCTGTGGGAATCTCCTCCCATACCAGTTTTACAAGTCTCTCGTTATGCAGTCTGTGCACGTGGCCTGCCCATCTTAGTCGCTGTGATTTAATTTCTTGGACAATATCGGCGTCATTGTAGAGTGCTTTTAATTCGATATTGGTTCTGATCTTATACTGGATCTGATCTGGTTTGTGGTGATGTCATGGTGAGGTCCTAATACGTTTCTAAGTATTTTTCGTTCAAAGCGTCTGAGCTTTTCTTCGTTTGCTTTGGTCATGGTCCACGTTTCGCATCCGGATGTTATTACAGGTCTGACTATGGATTTATAGATTTTTATCTTTGAACTTCTTGTCAGATTTTTTGATTTTATAAGCTTATCCAATGCGAATAGACAGCGGTTTGCAGATTGGATTCTGTCTTTTATTTCTTCAGTAACATCGTTTTCAGCTGTGATTACGTCCCCAGATACTTAAAACGTTGTACTCTTTTGAAATTGAAGGTGTTGACCGTCACATTTTGTTCTATTCTGTCTCTTCGTGTCGTTCTATTTATACACATATATTTCGTCTTTTCTTCATTAATCTTCAGCCCTACTTTACTTGTTGCTCCTTCTACCTTGTTGAAGATGTCTTTCGTAGATAGGATGGAGTCTCCTACGAGATCTATATTATCTGCATATGCGAGTAATAGCTTGGGATCTTGAACCGATAGCAATTCTGTTTTTATTTCGGCCGACCTCATGGCTTTCTCTAATACAAGGTTAAAAAGTAGTGGAGATATCGCATTACCCTGTTTGAGTCCACTGTTAATTTCAAAGCTGCCAGACAGTTTGTTATTTACACGTACTTTGAATATTCCACCCTCCATACAGACTTTAGTCATCCGAATGAGTTTCTTTGGTATATGCCTGTCTAAAATCTATGAAAAGATTATGTATGGGTCTGTTATGCTCCCATCCCTTTTCTAGAAGTTATCTCAGCCTGAATAGTTGATCTATTATTGATCTGTTTGCCCTAAAACCGGCTTGATATTCGCCTAGGACATTTTCATCATAAGGGATTAGTCTATTAAGAATGATGTTTGAGAGGGTTTTATATGCCGTGTTTAGGAGTGAAATTCCTCTATAATTCGCACATTTTGTTTTGTCGCCTTTTTTGTGGATGGGCACTATTATGTTATCCTTCCATCGTGGTGGTATCCTTTCTTCTAACCATATGTGCGTTATTAGCTGGTGGATTTGGCGATGTAGTGCATTTCCCCCATATTTTAGAAGTTCTGCTGGTATCTCGTCCATACCCGGTGCTTTGTGATTTTTCAGCTTATTTAAGGCCTTTTTGAGTTTCTTCAAAGGAGAGATTTTTGACGGGCATGTCCGCTGTGATATAGATCTCTTCTTTGTGCTGTTCTTCCTGTATGATGTTTAGAAGGTGCCTAAAATACTCTTTCCATTCTTCAGTTACTTTTTTACCGTCGATTATTATACGGCCTTGATTGTCTCTCAGTGTATGGATGAAATTGGTTCTATGTTTTCTTTTCTTAGAGGAAATTGCTTTATAGAATTCTCTGGAGCCTGCTTTGGACCGGTCTCTCTCCATAGCTTCATATTTTTGTTGTTCATAGTTTCTTTTCTTTGTGCGTATTATTTTCTTGTTTCTTTTCGGCAGTCGTCATATTCCTTTTTACTTTGATCTGTTTTCAGTTGTATCCAAGTTTTCCTTAATGTTTGTCTTTTTTCCAACTGTTTCCGACATTCCTCGTCATACCATGTTTTTGTCGTCTTCTGCCTATTCCTTCCAAAGATCTTGTCTTGGTTATTATTTAGGCAGTCGTTTCTCATAGCTGTTCTATATCATTGTATTCTCTTTCAGAGTTCAGGGTTTATTCAAATTGTTCTCTATGGTTTTGTTGTTTCTCTGTATTGTATTTGTGGCTAGATATTCTGGATTTGACTTTTGCTCTGACTAAGTAATGATCTATGTCTCCGTCTATTCCTCTCAAGCTTCTTACGTCTATAATATTGTTTTCATGACGAGCATCTATAATGATGTGGTCAATTTGGTTGCGTGTAATATGCGTAATGTTGCGTTTGAGAACCAGGTTTGCTTATGGATGTCTCTATGCGGAAACATGGTTGACTTTATCATCATATTATTAGCTGCTGCAGTTTCTGTGAGTCTTAAGCCATTATCGTTGGATATATTGTGGAGGCTGTGTTTACCTATTGTGGGGTATAGGCTAGGCTCTTTACCTATTTTAGCATTAAAGTCCCCGCAGAGTATGCGCATATCTTTGCCTATTTTAGCATGAAAGTCCCCGCAGAGTATGTGCATATCTTGTTTGGGCATCGTATCTATCTCTCTTTCTAGGGAATCGTAGAAGTCATCTTTGATATCTTTATCTTTCTCTTCCGTTGGTGCATGCGCTGAAATAATCGAAATGTTGTATCGTTCTCCCTTCATTCGTATCTGGAATTCGTTAACATTAAGTTATAATTACAAAAGTAAGATGCTTTTACCAGTAAGTAATATCTGAGTGGTCTATGTTTAGGAATGATCACCCTGTAGGGCAAATTTAACATGTATATACATTGTTCTTGCTAATATTGTCTAGCATATAATATAATTCTATAGAATTAATCAATCTATTAAATGTGGTACACGTTATTTGAATGGGACTATTTCGTAGCACTATTTTGTAGCTTACGAAGAACAGTACTTATGTTCGTACATGTTCCATAGCGCCGGGGCATGTTTCCGTAAAACACTCTATTAATATTTGTTAGAGCAGCGGCTAATGTCTAACGGTGGTAGGTACATCTCAGGAAATATTTTATTTTCAACAGCCTTCATATATCATGACAAAGTTAATGAATTAAATTTCTGTACTCACACGGTCGTAATTACCTGGCAGATATGAGCCGTAATAGGCCAACTCGGCTACGTAATAAACGTTGGAGACGTTTTATGAAGCTCTCTAACGTTTTATCTAACGACTCCATGCGACGACAGATGCGTCTTTATATTCTGTATATATGCACACGTAAATCACGATTAATGCAGCTGGAACACTTTTTACGGCATTTTTGTAGATGGTAGAATAAATACCAGATGGCTCATGATGTTTAGCTTGCTGAAGTTGTATTAAAATTAAATAATTTAATGTTATTTCATTTATAATATTTACATAGTTGTGATTAAAGGCCGTAGAATAACCATAAAAGAAAGATAATATAAAGCAGATAAAGGTAAAGCAGAAATAATAATATTTAATAAGCAAAATATTTCTGAAAAAGTAAATTCAAAAGAAATTTACAATGTCGATGTCGAGAAAATGAAAAACGCACGTATTGATTTCATAAAAAATAAATCAAAACTAACAAAACAGTTGAATTATTTAACGAAATTTGTTAAGGTTGTCGTCTTAGGGGTATTTAGTTTCCTGGAAGTACTAAGACTTGCAACTATTTTATTATAACATATATAAATAGGGGAAATCAAAACGTCAAAAATAAATTTATTTTAAACTTAAATTGTGGCTTATTCTTATAAAAGTAGTAATTGCATTAAGATGCCACTAAAAAATAGCTTCAAAACAATATTAATAAACCGGTATGGGCCTAGCGTTATTCAAAATTTTAAAAGATTACAAATTATTTACGAAAAATTAGCACATACAGAAAATTTCTCCACAGGAAGTTCTCATCATTATAAACATTTACAAATAGAAGTTTAATACATATAAAGTTGATAAAATCCTAGAATATTATGATCACAATATTTTGAGGTTGTCCCATTATCACCCTGATGTTAATCCAATTAAGCTTGTTTTTAGCTTCTCTTAAACTATATATTGGAGAAAGAATACTACTTTTTATTATCAGATGGTAAAAATTTGTCAAAATCAAATTTTAAGTAGAACTTGTTGACTTAAAACGAACGGCACATACATCAATAAATCAAATTATTTATCAATCTTGAAAATAGCGACTCAGGTGGTGATTTTATTGTTCGTTCTGAAATTGAAAATAGTGACTATAGTAATTCATAGAAATCGATTGTAAACAAATATTTTAACAAATCAAAGTGAAAAATATAATTCTTTTGTTATACGAGTTTAAAACGGGAAAGTTATTTCCAATAATTTACAAAAACCTTCAAATATACCTGTTATTAATTGTTTCAGCTCTTATTGTATTTTTTGTTTAGTGTATAGGTATGGCTTGTTTTATTTAGAAATTAACATTCGTTAAACACTGTGTACTTTTTAAATATTAAATTGTTTTTTATTAGATTCATAAATATTTCTTCCTCCTTTTAATGCATAATTAATGCTACAAAAAATTTGTTAAATAAATTTCATTTTGAATTAAAAGGTTTATGATCTTTAGAATCCCCACTTTTTATAAGACGGCCTACTGTCATATTTCTGTAGAATTTCTGGTAATCCGAAAAACCCAGTAATCAAACTAATTAATACTTCTCACCCTGTCCCAGATCATAGTCACTCTCGAGCAGATTCTCTCCTATAAATTTTAAAAACTTTTCTTAAAGATACATACACTCAACTCTTGTTGCTACATTCATAATTCTCGTAGACCAAAATCCTACCTACTGTCCTTACCAGCTTAAATCGGTATAAAAAAGAAGAAACGCCCAGAACCCTCTTTCTAAACAAATTTGAAGAACTTATATAGACACAGCGGTATGACAACATTCTCTACATAGTTCGGTTAGCTCCTCAAATATAACAGTAGCATCATATCCACTTTCTTACAGATGCAGTATACACATAACTGAACTGTATGCAATACTTAAGGCATTAGACTCGCCCGTAACTAATGAACAATCATTAGCAATATGCACTGATTATCTCTCTGCGATTTATTCAATCACAAATATACAGGTTGTTTCAAAAAAAGGTAACCCCGTCTCTAGGGTAGGTAAAAAACTGAAAAATAATTGGGGTTTGCTTAGTAAAAAATGTTTGTAACGCCATCCGTTTTCGAGATACAGGGCGTTGAAGAAAAAAAAAATTTTACGCATACTTTACGATTTTGCCGAAACTACTGGCACCATTGTAATGAAATTTTATACGAATATGTTTTGAAAGCTGATACATCCCATGAATTTGTTTTTATATCTGATTCTCATACCGGGCGCTAGTTACACGGATCGTACTAAGTAAGTACTAATTAGTCAATATAACTTTTTTAAGAGTATAATTATTAATCAAAATTTCAAGTAAACTTAAACATCATTTAATTTTACAAGAAAAAGGTACTCTTGGTAAAACTCGATACTGTGTACCGTTTTCGGAATATTTTGATTTGAAAATTATGAAGTAATAATTGATGCTGGTATAAAATAGTTAGTAATTAAACAAAACTCACAAGAAGAAAATTAAATTAATGACTAAGAATATAAAATAAAATTCAATTACAGTAAGTGTTCAAAATGCCCTCCGTTTTCGCGAATACACAAGTCTATTCTTTTTTATAAAGATTCCATTAACCTTCTAAACGGTAGGGGATCAGCTATGATGTCATTAAATTGACGTTGAATTCTTTCTTCCAATTCTTGGCGTGAATTTACCTCTGTAGCATAGACTTTTTCCTTAATATACGACCAAACTGCGTAGTCCAAAGGATTAAAATCGCATGACCGAGGAGGCCAATGAATCGGAGCTTCTGCACCTCTACGAATCCATCGATTCGAAAAATGATAACTCAACCAATTACGACACCATCTATCAAAGTGTGGTGGAGCTTCATCGTGCATAAAAAATAAAGAACTTCGCTCGTTTAGCGTTAAATCTTCTAATATCTCGAATAAGGAATTGTTTAAAAAATCAAGATACATATCACCATTTAAATTTCCAGGTAGAATATGATAACCTATTAATTTGTTACCTAAAGTTGCTGCCCAAACATTAACTTTAAATGAGTGTTGGTAATCTGATACCCTTTTGACTCGTCACGTGTGATTTTCATCACATCAGTAGTGTGCATTATGGGAGTTAAACATACCTTGTCGCGTAAAGGTGGCCTCGTCCGTAAAAAGAATGCATTTTAAAAAATTTGGATTGTGGGCTGTAATTTGTTGCAATGTTTCACAAAAATCCACTCTAACTGGTAGATCATCTGGCAAGAGCTCTTGTACTTGTCTGTAATTATAAGGATGTAATTGCTGTTCTTTCAGTATCCGCCAAGTACTTGAAGAAGAAGTATTTGTTTGTCTTGCTATATTCCTTACGCTAACTGTTGAATCTTGATCAAGTAAATTTAAAATATTATTTTCTTTATTAATTGTTCTTGTTGTTCTTGATCTACCAGAATTTATTTTATTTGGTCTCACATTCCCAGTTTCTCGACAACGTCGTTCAACGGCTGTAAATGTTTTTTTACTTGGTTTCTTCTAGGAAACTTTTCTGCATAACGTGTCACAGCTGGACTAGAATATCCTAAACATTCGCCTAAGGTTAATAACATGTCAGTGTATTCAACATTTGAGTACATTTTGATTTGATTTTACAAATAACAAGGTTTCAAAACTCTAATTATTGTTGATTTATCGTCATAACGATCAATAAATGTCAGATTTCCATGGCACACTTGGAGAAAATAGAGGTATACCTATTAGAACTTTATCATTACTACCAGCATCAATTATTACTTCATAATTTTCAAATCGAAATATTCCGAAAATGATACACAGTATCGAGTTTTACCAAGAGTACCTTTTTCGTGTAAAATTGAATGATGTTTAAGTTTACTTGAAATTTTGATTAATAATTATACTCTTAAAAAAGTTATAATGACTACTACTTAGTACGATCCGTGTAACTAGCGCCCGTTATGAGAATCAGATATAAAAACAAATTCATGGGATGTATCAGCTTCCAAAACATATTCGTATAAAATTTCATTACAATGTTGCCGTAGTTTCGGCAAAATCGTAAAAAAGGCGTAAATTTTTTTTTTCTTCAACGCCCTGTATCTTGAAAACGGATGGCGTTACAAAAATTTTTTACTAAGCAAACCCCAAATATTTTTCAGTTTTTTACCTACCCTAGAGACGGGGTTACCTTTTTTTGAAACACCCTGTGTATTATATTTTCCAATATACAGTCCATCCATTGTATCTGCCAACAGCAGTCAAACAATGGTGTTTAAGTAGCTATCATTGGATTATTCATTTATTACAATTTTTACAGTAGTTTTTTATTTTACTGTATACATAATATAAAATACTATACTCGTACTGCCGAGAAATGCGTTTTATCCAAGTCGGTTCTGCGCGATGCTCTTAAGTGAGAAATCAACAGCTAGCGAAGGTCGACAATTCTGTAGAGATATTTATTTACTTTACTATTCGAATTATTCTATAAAAAATAGATGATCAATGACAAACAATAAAATTTGTACGACAGATATTAGACCTACTGTTATCTATATTTTTTTATTATTCTTTTATACTTTTAAATACTATTTTCACGTTTCTTTGTTACAGATTCCAAAATGGCCCTGTCAAGTTAAGCCAAGCCATGCGTATGAGCATGAGCACCGATCCTGTAGCTCCAATTCTATGGGAGCCCCATCTAGAGGCTCTAGATCGTAGGTTAGAAACTGTCCTAAGAGTTATAAGAGACTGTTTACAAAAAGGTGAAAGTCCCGTTTCGGGCAACGAAAATGAGACGTAGGACTTAATACATCTAAATGAAAAAAAAATACTATGACTGAAGTTATTTGTTTCAAAATAATTGGGATATTTTGAATATTAATTATTTATACATATATATATATATATATATATATATATATATATAATATATAATATATATATATATATATATATATATATATATATATATTTCTGAAATAGATAAATAATATGCGTACTAAATATCTTGATTATTTTAATGAAATAGAAAAATTGATAGCAAAGGCTCCATTTTAAGTTTTGTTTTAAAAATATTAAATAGTTTGAAACAAAAATTGGATAATAATTAATTAAATATAAAAACTTCATTGATCAATTTAAATAGTAACAAAAATATTTTTATTTGTATATTTATTGCCAACTCTACTCATACTTTACTTCTGCATTAGCATAGAACTTGCGATTTTCTTTCTGCTTCATTTCCTGTTTTCTCAGAAATTGTCATTTAATCTTTTTTTGTTGCTATCTTCACTTACAGCTTCCGCCTATCTCCTTGATGCTGTATCTCATAGTTTATTCAATATTCTGAAACTTTTTTAACATTAGTTATTATTTTTTTAAAGAACAATATAAATGGAGCATTTTTATTAATTTTTTATGCATTTTGAATAGACATTTTGTAATATTGTATAATATGTACAAATTGTGAATTCAGTTCCTACGTTTTTATTATAATTTAAATTCAAAGTTAATATATTAAATTTTATTTGTAAGTATCTACCTAGTCTCTATCCCAAATTAGTGAAAATTTACTCGGATTTGTATATTATTTAAATATGTATAAAGATTTACTGAAGTTCTCACCTAAGCATAAGCATAAATTATACCTATTTTTAGTAGAAACTTACATTAACCAATTGTTCTTATTCAAATGTTAAAAGTAACCATCGATGATAAGTCAATGTCGATAATAATATCTTGTAATATTTTATTTATCATTCAAAATTTTCTATATTCGATGATATGGAATATATCTGTCATTTGTCAACCCTCTTCCTTCCAGCACCACAAACCCTTAACTTTAAATAGAAAATATAGCGTGTGTGACACATCATTAGACAGGGTATTTTGCTGGAAAATGCATCCATGGTTTTCTTTTTACCTTTTAATATGTTTTGCTTGTACAAATTTAAATTTTTTTTTGTGCCTATTCGTTTCGAATATTGGCGATCATTCTGGCTATAATTATTTTATTAACTGATACTTTAAATAGATTTGTTGTTGTTTGTGGAGAACCATTTCTTAGTTTTTTAACCATGATATTCTTCTTCTCTCAATTCCTCGCTTTCCAAATACTTTGCCTTGAAAGATTATTTTCAGTAATCTGTATTTAGTGCCGTTTCTCAAAATGTGTCCGAGATATTCTAACTTTCTCTTTTTAATCGTATACATAATTTCTCTTTCATTCCCCATTCTTCGTAGTACAGTCTCGTTGGTTATCTTGTCCGTCCATGATATCCTTAGGATTCTTCTGTAAAGCCACATCTCGAAGGCTTCAAGTTTTTTCTCCATCGCTTCAGTGAGTGTCCAGGATTCAACTCAAATTTGTCCAGTCACGAAAAAACTACATTAAAACGAAATTTGCAACAATAATAGGAAATTTTACTAAATGTAACATAAATAAAATTAACTTAATTTTAAATCAATAAATTCATTATTCAAAACAGTTTACTCATCAGCAATAATTATGTAATTATGTGTTCAGAATGATATTCAAAAACGTCCATACAATTAAAAATTCGCTGTTCGATCTTACGACCAACATTTTGAAACATTTCAATAGTTACTAAACTACATCCATGCACTATTTTTGTCTTAGTTCATCCAAAACAAAACATCTTTGGATTACCTCTAATAATTATAGATATGCTTCCTAGTTGAAGTTTTGTTACAAAAAGAATGGCTCAACAATACGATCTCAAAACATTCCTAAAATTCCTGCGCGTATATTTAATTTTAATGGCTGTTGGATAAGTATTTTGTAGAAAACTTTATTCTTAGCCAAATACCGGCAATTGTGTCTATTTACAATACCATTTAGAAAAAAAGGACATTTATCCGAAAAACAAATATTCAACAGAAAGCTTGGATTAGTATTTATTTTCTGAGTGATAATCTTATAAAATTGCAGTCACCTGTCTAGTTCATCTTCATTTATTTCTCGTACGAAAGTATATTTTGTATGGATGATATTTGTAATGTTTCAGTAGTCTTCGGACTGCAGTTCTTGAGGTATTTTTTAAGTACTTAAAGTAGGTTTCAAATTACCATGACCGCTTCAGTCATACTACGATTTTCACACTCCCATTTTTTTTTCAGCTACTGATCCCGTTTCATGAAATTTTTTAACTAATTTTAATACGTATAAGTGATGAAATTGCTTATCTTAATAAAGTTGAACAAATTATTTTGCTGTTCTCCCTGCACACTCTCCATTTTCAAAAAATATGGAAACAATTTTCTGACATAGAATAGACCATTTTGAACAAATGTAAATGAATACGTATTTAATATCGTTGTTAAATGCTACCAATAACAGTTTAAAAACTACAATATAGTTTTTGATTTGACAACAAAAATTTGTCATTAACACCAGCAAAACATAGTCGTTGCATTTAGTTTTTTAGAGTTTTAACACTTTTAATAAATTAATATTTTTTACTAGAACCAAGTTAATATGAAAAGAAATATTCATGGTATATTCCCTATTCAAAATTAAAGGTTTATAGTAATGGAAGGAAGAAGGTTGACAAATGACAGATATTTATATCGTTAAAAATGTCCCATTTGGAATAAAAATCGACCTGTTTTAGCATTTTCACAAAATCTAATGAACGTTGCCAAATGTCAGTGTACAGTGTCAGTCAGTGGCTCTTTTAAGTGGTCAAGCCTGTGGCAGTAATGCTATTTTTATGTAACGTAGTCAAAACATTGTTCCAGTATTTTTGTCTTAATCTTTTTCGAATTAAAAAAATTATTTAAAAACAAAAAGATAAATAGATGCATAGCAGTTACACATCAAGGGTTTATACAATTAAACATTGGTATTAGGTTATGTTTTGATAACTATAGTCATAGACATATAATACAAATAGACTGAGCGCTGCAATACAGTCGCGTTCCCCCAGTGCGACAGAGAAAACTAACGCAAAGCAGTCTCTGCATCTCTGCGCCGTGTTTATCGACCACGTGAGCTTCTCATTGGTCATTTAGGTCACGTGGTCGATAAACCTGGTAAATTAGAAAGAGATGCAGGGACTGATTTGCGTCAGTTTTCTCTGTTGCACTGGGAGAATGGGCTGGTATTGCAGCGATCAGTCTATCTTGTATTATATGTCTATGGTTGTAAATATGGTCGTATTTTAACAATTCAGGGAGGTGACAATTCAGATCAACTGTTTTGACTTAGTTTTCAAAAAGACCATGTTACTTAAATGTTTATCTGAAAAAGAAATGTTGGTTACTGTACAGTTTTTTTACTTATTGAAAGCTACACAAACTGTTCGTATGTGATTAAATGAATCTCATAAATAATTACTTTTTATATACCCATTTAATACGTTAAACATTTGTTTAGCCAAGCAGAAATTAGTTTAATTCATTTAACGTTTGACACCAAATTATTTTATAAGGATATGTTTTTTGTGTTTTGATATACGCAGCCGAAACCCTTAGCATGACAAAAAAACAAAAGGAAGAATACTAGACAGGAAAATACTAAGAGCAATATTAAGACCAATAAAAATGAATTTAGACATATAATGAATCATGGGCTGATAAAAAGGATTAAAGCGATATAGCTTTACAATAAAACACCAAAGAGGAAAATGGCTAGGACATATGGAGATCAGGACCATCTGCGTTAATATTCTCACTATTAGAATAGACACCAAAGAAGACATGGAAGACCAAGATGTACATGGTAAGAAGTAACAAATGACCTTAACATGATGGGTGTACTTCTTCTAAATACATATTGAAAAGTAAAGGGGAAAGCACACATCCTTGTCTTACTCCACGATTTATAGGTATTTCTTTCGATTTTTAATTGTCTATTCGTATTATGGCTTTCTGATATCAGTATAGATTGGCAATGATTGATCTAATTCTGTGTTCTGCAGTATTTTTGCAATTCTTTGGGGTTGTACTTTGTCGAAAGCTTTTTCGAAGTCGACTAGACATATGAATACGTTGCAATTGACATCTCAACATCGTTCGATTAGTGTTTGTACAGTAAATAATGCTTTTCTGGTGCCAAAACCTTTTCTGAATCTCTTCCGTATAATAAATGTCATTAAATAATTCTATTAGTGTACCTATATGATTTTTTGTTAATATTCCTAAGATTTCTGTAGGTATTTCATCTGGTCCCATGACCTTCTCATTTTTTATACGTTTTAGCGCTTTCTCAATTTCGTCTTTGGTGATTGGTGGTCCATTTCTTCCTCTTGGTTCAATGACCTCAATTTTCTCGTCGTCTTTGAATAGCTCTTTTAGTATTCTTCTTCCCATCTGTTTATTTTATCTGTACATTCCGTTATTATATTGTTATTTTTATCCATGATATTTCCGATACCCTTCTTCTTGTATATGCCAGCTGTTTCTTTGATTTCCGGTGTATGTTAAAACTGTCATGTTGTTTATCAAACCTTTCTATTTCTTCACACTTTTCTGATAGCCACAGTTCCTTAGCTTCTTTGATTTTCTGTTTGATTATTTTATTAATTTTTTTGTACTGTTGTTCGTTTTTATTCTTGTGTGCCCTTCTTTTCGTCATTAGTTGTTTTATCTCTTGTGTGATCCATTGTTTAATTTTAGATGATGTATCTTCTTGAAGTATTTGATTTGTGATATTTCTCAAGATCTCCTCTACTATCCTCCATTTATCTGTTGTTGTCAATTGCTTTTGCCTTTCTGCTTCCTGAACTTCTTTGTGCATTTATTCTTTGATTTGTTGGTATATATCAGTTTCTTTTAGTTTTCTCAGATTGATTATCGGTGTTTTGGCAGTTGTTTTTAACTTTTTTAACTTGAGTTTCATGTTTGCTACAACTAGATTGTGGTCACTTGTTATATCTGCTCCTGGGTATGCTTTAGCCGATATTATGCCATTTCGGAATCTTTGATTAATTATTATGTAATGTATTTGGTTTCTTATTATAACTTCACCATCATCCCTATGTGCTTTCCATGTATATATGCTTTGATTTGGGAGTTTATACCACGTGTTTTTGATAATGAGTTCGTTATCTTTACAAAACTGAACTAGTCTTTCACCTCTTTCATCACGTGTTCCCAGTCCGTGTTCTCCTACTACTTCTCCATCTCTTTCTTACCCTAACTTCGAGTTGAAGTCACCTAAAATCAAATTTACTTTTTCTTTTTTAGTTTCATTAAATGTTTTGTTTAAACAACAGTAATTGTAGAAGCTGTTTACTTCTTTTTCTGTGCTATCAGTTGTTGGTGCATACACTACAATGTTGTTTATATTGCACGGTATAGCGTTTAATTTCAATACTGCTACTAGCCATTATCGGTATGAACTCTTTGACTTATCTTTAGATTTCTTTGCTGATAGATATTGCTACTCGTGTCGCTAACGACACTGTCAAGAAATGTTTGCAGATCTTCTTAAGTATAGCTTGGAGTACCGTGTCATCCTCATATCGCAAATTATCGATAACTTCACTGTTCACAACTATTCCTTCTTATTTTTCAGAAAGTACTTTTCTGAAAATTCTTTCAAAATAAACGTTAAAAATTAGGGGCGAGAAGAGGTAACCCTGCCGTGCTCGTATTTTAATATTAAGAGTCTGTGATTCCAAACCGTCTACTAAAACTGATGTTTTATTCCAATAAATAATAATATATAAATCGGTTTCTTAATTTCCTTATGTTTTTCTTATTTTCCAGAAAACGGCGTCGTTAGAGTCACATATAAATTTTTAGATATGGGACACAATATTACTTCCGTTTGTTCGTTTAGTATGCACTCTTGTTCCCATATTTATTTGATATGCTTAGTCAAATGTTTTATTTTCATTGCTCCCCGTAGTTAAACATTTAATTGTTATTTCGTCACCTCCCATCACCTCCTAGGCATCTTCTTTTATTTCCTTTTAATTGCTTAGTTTTTTCTCGATTTTGTGACATCGTCTACTAGTTATTGTTTTATATTTGTCATGTTCTACGTAAGGTATGATATCTGGTCATCTAACTTTTTTAAATATTCTTTTAAACATTCTTTTCTGATTCTTTATTTTCTTATATACATACATTTTCAATTTTGTTAAATCCATAGTTTCCTTCTATACGTTTTAAGGTCTTTAAAAACTTTTTATTGTCTTTTAAAATCTGAAAAAAAGGTGGACAGGCAGACCTTTGACGCATCAGATATTCATACATAACATTTTCAAAGCGTTTACATTTATTTACGAAAATTCCATTAATTTGTTCAATGGCTCGTTATAAAGTGTACATCCTGATTATCCTAGAATCTCACACGGAAAATAAATAGAAATCTCAAATATGGATATAATTAAAAGATTAGTCTATGAAATTGATTGTAGAACAAAAAAAATAACCAATTTGCTTAGCATCATATTTAGAATTTAAATTGAAGAATATCTTAAAATTTACGTTCAACAAACTAAAAGTTAATTATAATTTCTCTTTGGCTGACATTGTTTGATTAATTTTAAACTGTATAACAACACTATCGATTTGTATTTTATCCAAAGAAAGTAATGGTCAGACTGATGTATCTAGGACTCGAAGAAAATTAAATGTAATTGTTTATTAATGTAATAAAACAACATCATACTTAAAACACCTTTTTGGAAATAAAAAGTTTTATTAAATGAAAATTAAAAAATGTTGCAATGTATAGCTGAATTTTAGTACCTATATGACGTGTTCTTAATTTGCTAAAATTCTCATTAGCTTTTCGTAAGATTATGTCAAAGAAATCTATAATCTAGATTATATTTCTATTCTATAATCTAGATTTATAATAGATAATCTAGATTATAGATATACTAAATTATTATACAAAATATACCTCCAGGCAACAACCACTGTCAGATTACATACTAACAGTAATCGCATAAAAATAGAACGAGGGGTTAGACAAGGAGACCCAATATCACCTAAACTTTTTAATACGGTGCTAGAACATGCTTTTAAGAATTTGGATTGGATGACAAAGGGAATAAAAATAGATGGAGAATATCTAAACAACTTACGTTTCGCCGATGATATACTTATAATAGCTGAAGATCTAGGTATGGCAAGAGAGATGGTACAGGAACTCGTTGTCTCTACAGAAAGTGTAGGTTTAAATATAAATATCTCGAAAACAAAAATCATGACCAATTTGGTACCCAACCAGAACATCAGTATTGGTGGGAAAGAAATAGAACTCGTAGATAGATATAAATACCTGGGACATGAAATTATGATTGGCAGGGATAACCAGACTCATGAACTGAAGAAAAGAATCGGCCTTGGGTGGGCAGCATTTGGAAAACTGAGAGAAACTTTTAAAAGTCAGCTGCCCACATGCCTAAAGAGAAAGGTATTTGATCAGTGCGTCCTCCCAGTCTTGACGTACGGAGCAGAAACACTTACCTTAACAAAAGCAGCAGCTACCAAACTGAGAGTCACGCAGAGAATAATGGAGCGGTCCATGTTAGGAATAACTCTGCGAGACAGAATAACCAACGAAGACATCAGGAGAAGAACCGGAGTGACTGACATCATCGAGAAGATAGCCAGACTAAAATGGAGATAGGCAGGACAC
Source organism: Diabrotica undecimpunctata (assembly GCF_040954645.1). Classification (NCBI taxonomy): domain Eukaryota; kingdom Metazoa; phylum Arthropoda; class Insecta; order Coleoptera; family Chrysomelidae; genus Diabrotica; species Diabrotica undecimpunctata. Next base: position 114,339,273 of record NC_092805.1, on the reverse strand, counting down.
ATAGCCAGAATGACAGATGGACGATGGACAAAGAGGTTATTGGAATGGAGGCCAAGGGAAGACAAGAGAAGCGTCGGTCGACCACCTACAAGATGGACTGACGATTTAAGAAGACTCAATAAAAACTGGATGAGAGCGGCGCAAGATAGACGGGGTTGGAAACATGTGGAAGAGGCCTATGTTCAGCAGTGGACTCTTGAGGCTGGATGATGATGATGTCAAAAAAACAATAAATATATATGTATGTATATTGAGTGACAGAAAACAACTACATATATTTTTTCGTCTAATAATTTTTGGTATATAAGTTCGGCATTTGTAAAAGTCAAAAATACTATGTTGTGTTTCTAGGCTCAAAAACATAGGTAAAAAATATTATTTTTAAATTTACCAAGGACCTAAATTTAAATTCAAACCTTGTTTTATCATTTCCCGATAAGTATTTTGGGCTTATTTAATTGTAAAATATTGTTTTTTAATCGTTAATGAAGCGCGTTTATAATAGAATGGGAGCTCGGACTGCGGCGTGTATAAAAGAGGAAGATACAAATTATATTGAATTTTTATTGTACAAATGAGCGCTTGCCCTGCCATGCGCAGTTTGTTGGGTTCATTTTTTCTAGGTTTTTTAGATTATTATGATCAAAAAAGATCTGTTGTAAGTTTTCTCTAAAGTTGATCGTTTTCGAATTATAAATAATTTAAAACTGAAATCACGCATAATTACGATTTCCAAAGCTCAAAAGCACAAGTAAAAATATTATTTTTGAAAATTATCAAGTTCCTAAATTCGAGCTCAGCTTGAGCGCCCGTCCTTTCAAAAGCGCTTTACTATAGAATAAAACACAATATTTTAAAATTAAGTAAACCCAAAATACTTATCGGGAAATGATAAAACAAGGCTTGAACTTAAATTTAGATCCTTGATAAATTCATAGTTGTGTTTTTGAGCCTTGAAAATCGTGATTTGTCGTTTTTTCAGTTTTCAATTGTTATAACTCAAAAACGATTAAGTTTACAGAAAAATTACTATTAATCTATTTTGTTTAATCTATTTTCTTTAATTAATCTATTTTGTTTAGAATGGTCCAAAGAATTCGAAAAAAAATTCCCTGTTCCGAAAAACTTCATTGTTACAATTTGTTTGAAAAAATTCAAACAACTTTTTGCCTGGTCGACCTTTTTTGGGAGTCTCTCATGAAAGTGATTATGCAAAAAAACCCGAGCTTTTCGCTTTGTCTATTTCTGAACTTAGTAGTTCACAATGAGACGAATTATTTGAAGATAGAAAAACAATTCAAACATTATTTAATTTTATTTTTCGCTAGAAATTAGCCCAGTCTATGCCAAAAGAACTCCTGTGTTTTTATATGTTTGTCAAAGTTTTTTATCCGAAAAATCATTTGCTCCGTCTTGTCAAAGATTTTTATCCGAAAAATCATTTTCTCCGTCGTCATCCAAGATTTTTATTAGATACCCATTATATTTGCAATATATCGACATGTAATTAGTTTATATTTTTTCTTGTCTCCATGTTATAGCATAAAAAGTGCCTCTAGCTGTTTGGGTGATTTTTTCTACAATATTTATTACTCTTTCAAAATTGTTGTTAAGCATTTCCAAATAGTAAATCCCTGTTTCGTTAATTTTCATAGTTGACAATTACTAATTTGTTTTTACAATCTTTAACGGCCAAAACTTTTTTCACAATCGCGTATCTCATGCAGAATCTATCCATCCAGCTATTTCATTTTTTCTTTATCATGAATTCAATATGGGAACGTTTTTTTTTATTTCTAGCCTTGCAAAACAAATTGTGAAGTCTTCGATCAAGGGCAAATGCTTCTGTTTGTGTAAATTTATGTTTTTAACATATATTAACAGTAGAGGAAGTCGAAAATGCTATACGAAATCTAAAATATCAAAAAGCATACGAACCACAAGGTGTACCGAACTAATTAATAAAACTTAAATATAGCGGGAATTACTGGCGTATGTCTTCACCTTATTCTATAAAGGATATGACTTACCACCGGAGTGGAGAAAGGCACATATTAACAACATATACAAAAAAAGAGATAGAAAGAATTGTTCAAACTACAGGGAGCTAAGTGTCATAAATTCACTCCCAAGACTCTATGGAAAATAATAAAAAATAAAAATTTAAAAAGAGATGATAAATGTAGAAGAACAAAATGGCTTTTGTGCAGGCAGATTCTGTATAGACAGCATATTTTCTCTAACGCAGGTTATTGAAAAAAGATTAGCCCAAAACCTTTCGTCATGTAGTCTTTATAGATCTGACAAAGGCATACCATAGTGTACCACTTTCAATGCTCTAGGTAGCAATGGAAAAACAAGGAATAAATAAAAAAATATAAAATCAGTACAACGGCTTAATAAAAATATGACTATAAACATTAAAACTGGAAACAAATTAACTAGAGAAATTCCTAGTAGTAAGGGTCTCAAACAAGGCTGCTGCATAGCACCTACACTCTTCAAAATATATTTAAATGAGGCGCTGTCAGTGTGGAGAAGAAAATGCTGCAATATGGGCATTTTAATCGAAGACAAGAGATTGTACACAATACACTTGGCTGTATAGACTAAGCCATTCTAGCTGAAGACGAGAGCGATATAGACTATATGCATAGAAAACTGGAGGAGAAGTACACCAACTGGGGCCTTACAATTAATATACAGAAAACCGAATATTTAGTTACAGGAGAAAAATCAGAAAGCCTACACATTGAAATGGGAACTTTAAAATCAACTGAAACCTTTAAATACTTAGAAGTCCAAATAACATCAAAAGCGGGGAGTAACGAAGAAATATATTCTAGGATTAGCCAAGCAAGATCAGCCATTAGATAGCTACATGGACTAATGTGGAATAATAAATGTTGTCAGCACACTACACTTGATAGGGTAAGGAACGTAGACATTAGGAGAGAAGTGGAAATTGATCTAGACATAATAGATACTATCGAAGCCAAAAGACCAATCTAAAATACGTTAACGCCAGCAAAATATATTTTTTTTTCGTAAGGATCAGGTTAAAATTTCAAAACTGGCCGTAAAGAAGAATGGCCCCTTTTGAGATAGGTATATAAGGGATAAGAGAAATATTTATCGTAAGGTGAAATTATCTAATAACAAATAATATATTATTTGAGATGTTGTTTTATTACATTAGTTTACTGTTTCTAGAAAAATATCGATATTCTAGCTTTTTTTAAATGTTAATTATTATTTAGTATAAAATCTATATCATTAAGCCAAAGTTATTTGTAAAATAATGTCCAGAATATACTTGTATCTATCCAAATATTGTTTTTAGATTATATTCACAAGTGGTTTGTTAATTTTCTTTATTTTAACAGCTCCTTTGTAAAACTATTTATTCCTGATATTTCTTTGTTCCTATGTTCGTAATATATTGATGTTTGTTTACGATAACTTACCATGATTTTGTTGTATGTTTTTTGAGTCATACTATATGGGGGTTTATGAATGGTTGTCGCATTTCGTGGAAAATTCTCTTGGATTTCCTTTATTTCCTATATTTTCCTATTTAGACTTCTTTAACAATATTTTTGAGAAATATTTGTTTAACCCTCTCGCACACGTGGTTTTAAAAGTTACAGGAGCACACGCACATAGCGGTCGAATAACCGCATCTCTACTTAAGTCTAAATAATCAAAAATAGAAACATATTGTTTGAAAGTACCAGTTATTGGTGTTTGAAGTGTTATACATCGCTATCAGATGTTTGTTAATTGGCAAAATTATAAGTATCACATATTTTTTCATGTGTTTTTGACATATATATTTTTCACAATGAATATATTGAGATTTTTTTCTATTATTTTTTTTCGGTCACGTAAATACCATAACCTAATTAAAGTAGAAGTTTGCGGTTCTTCTGATAATTGATGCTTTATTATCTTCGAAATTAGTTTTTGATTTTTTTTACGGGTATTAGCTCGAAGTCGTTCTTTTAAATGTTCAAATAATAATTTATTAGCTAATTCTTTTAAAAAGTCACTTTGCCTAGCATGCGCAGCATTTGTATTTTCTTTCACAATAACGAAACTATTTATACTAGCCATATTCTTTGCTTTCTGAAGAAGACAAAGGTCTATTCTTTATTTGTAAGAATTCAGGGACTATTCATTGTCCTAACTGCTGAAAAATTCTTTTCCAAAAGTCGATTTCTTATAGGGATGGATGTGAACCAATTGTCGAATGTCACTTGCTTTCAGTATCCCAAATTTTCTGTGTCAATCGCTTGAAGACGTCATCTAGTTTATTACTTTGTTTGTTGGTAGGAGCCTATTTAAAAACAAAACAGAGTTGTAGATACAATGAAAATTGGGAAACAATTGTTTGGCATACAGTTCTGCTTCCCAGGGTATATTTCCATGTTTTGGATGTAAAAGCATTTAGCATCAAGCAATGTCAAAATTTTTATGCCGTACTTATTTGGTTGTGATGGTATATATTGCTTGAAAGTGAGTATCAATAGGTGAGATACAAGTCAATATTAAGAGAGAACTAAAGCTTAAATTTAATAAACATATTTAAATTTACGCAAACTTAAGCTGTTAAAATAAGGAAGAAATTAAAACGTCGATTATATAATTAAATGTGGGTTGTATATATACATAATTATATAAAATTATATTTTTGATTTTATAATATAAAATTATACCTACGTGATACTTATAGTGTGTGATATGTATAAGCTACGCAAACTCAAAGTTAAACAATGTAAGACATGAATATTTAATGAAGATCTTATTGTACTGTAATATAGCTCCGAACTTTTTAGTAAAAATCCATGCTTTATAAAAAAATTTTTTTTAAGAATTTAAACAAGGGAGATTTTGTTCTATATAGTTGATTTAAATTTAAAAAAAAAACCTTTTTACGTGTGACAAGACAGTGGAAAATAGAGTACAGTATCAATTGAATATTGAGCGATGACATATAACTTTTGTTAAAACTAATTATAAACTCGTGTATATATATATATATATATATATATATATATATATATATATATATATATATATACAAATACTTGTTGTGAATCAACGCTAAAAAGTTCTTCTAAAATATTGTTTTATTTTGTTCAGAGGAGTAAGAAATATATCCCTCTGTAGTTTCCGTCACCACGCAATAATTTTGATGAAATTTTGAAATTAACTTCTATTTAAAAGCTACCCTATGCTGAAGTATACTTCTACCTTGGGGTCCAATCCACACCAACGGGAAGGTTGGAACCTTTATATTAATAATAACCTTAAAAATTGATCGAAAGATGAGTAAAAAATGTTCTTCAGGGTTTCTTTTAAAAATCAATATACTTTTATACTTTTAAGTAGTGTCATGAATTAATTGGAAGAGTCAATTTACGCGACAAGGTGAGTCCGTTATACAACATGTAAACTTTTTAATCTTCTTAACATATATAATAAAACAGATATTAACTAACAGCGGTTTAAAATAATAAATAAATAATAAGATTTCTTTATTCATTTCAAAAAATATTATTTAAAATTTAAAAATACAGAAATCCTAGTTCGAAGCTTACCGCTACTCTGCAGTTTTCGTAACGATGGTCAAAATTTAAAAGTCATAAATATTATCCAATTAATAACATTGAATCATCTACTTAAATTTTTATGACACTTCTCCTTTTAAAATAATTTCATATAAATACAATTATTATTTTTAACCCTTCTTATTTAGTTCATTTAATTAAATTTACTATTAATATTCATATTTATTTATATTTTATTATTAATTTAATATTTCGTCCGAATTTGATAGATCTGTCAGAAGTAAACAAGGTATGCTTTGTTAATACGTTAGCAGGTGGCGTTAGGAGCAAACATAATAATTTATTGAATTATTTTATAATAATAAAATTTTTTTAAAATATAAATGGTAAGTTAATAAGTAATATAAATAGTAAATTAATAGTTAAAAATACAGAAAGCATAGTCGCGCTAGTTTGAGCTAATCCTCTGTATCGCCTACTGTACCTACCATTTTTTTTATTTAATATACCAATATATTTACAATCTGTAACATAATTACAATAAGTAAATTTCCTGATAATATTTAATAATATAAATATTATTAAAGAAAAATATTTCATAGAAAATTGACCCTTGACAATTTCCTGTGTATTCTTGGCAATGGAATAGTGTCATCTATGTCTTAGGGTTTGGTAGAGCTACTGCTTCTAGATTATATTGGACTTCTGTAACTAGTTTGGCTAAGGTGTTTCGTTTGAGCCTTCGTCCGATTGGTTGTGTCATTAAATTTTGGGCTAGAATGCTAAGGTGGTCTGTCAGTCTCATATCTTAGTCTCTTAATCTCTTAGTTCATATCTTTGGCAGAGTTTGGTTTTTCTTCTCAACTTCTTCGTTGACAGTGTTCATTTTGAGGTCTAGTGCAAAGACAGCATAGACAGGCTTCTTGTTTGGAACGTACCATGAGACCTTAGTTATCATTCCGAGGATTTTTGATTGGAATCTTTCAAGAATCTCAATACTGGATCTAGCTGCTGTTCCCCATAGCTGAATTCCATAGCTCCAAATTTGTTTTAAAATAACTTTATACGTTAAAATTTTAATGTTGATCGACAGTTTTGACTTATTAACCAATATAGTTTGCTGAGTATAAGGGCCCAGCTATTTTCACTTGGTAAAGATGTGTCTCCTCCATGTGAGCCTTCAATCCAAATATATTCCCTAATATTTTTTGTCGTCTTTCTGTGGCAGAGCAGGCTAATAGGTCTGTAGGACTTTATTTCCTTCAATGATTTTCCAAGTTTTAAAATTACTACATTTGGGCTAATTTCCAAACTAGAGGAAATTGTCCTGTTCTTAATACGGCGCTATACAGTTGTGTAAGATAAAGTAGGGCTTTTCTTGGTAATTTCTTAAGATGTAAGATTCTTGAAGTTTTTAGGTCATACACTGGGGACTTTTTTATGTTTAATTTAGTGTGAATTATACTATTGAATTTGGATTTCATTATCTATATGAATACCTTCATTAGCAGAAAAATACTGGAAAATCTTTTTAAGTTGTGCAGAAAAATTTCGGCATTCTCTTTATTGCCTTTTGCTCATACGTTATCTTCAGTGCGGATTTAAGGGTTTGAGAATTGAGGACGTTCTATTTGCCTGGTTGCTTTCCAGAGTGAATATCGTAGCTTCTGCAGGCAAAGGATGTCTGAGATAAGAGTGGATACCATTGTTTTTGTGGTTATTTAATAACGCTTTTAACTGTGCTGCAGCATTTCAGATTGGTTTTGTCCTGCGGTGCTCTTCCCAGCTGCCATATACGTCTTTATAGTCGTTTCTCGATATTTTTATTTGATTTTGTTGGTGCATATAAGATGAATAACGTTTAATTGTAATTAGGGTAGAAATGGCAAAAGTAATATTGTTGTTTTTTCTCACGAAAAAAAAAATGGGAATCGACTTAATTTTTATAATCCTCATAACTCCCATAGTTTATATGCTGGAGAGTTCTACAAAGTATAATTTTATTGATTTTTTAGGTACCTTAAAACATATATTTTAATTTTTTTCCAGTAACATTGACTGTTTTCCTAATATTCTATGTTGAATTTTTAGTATTTTTAGTTAAATACGAAATTGTCACCTTCAACTCGGTTTGAATTATGCTTACCTACAGCAAAAATAAAAAAAGCTCAAGTTCAAGGCTCTTTGATAACAGATTGTTTGATAATATTGAAAAGATTGACTAATATATTAAATAAAATAAAATTACGAATAAGTCTTAAAGTACTAATTTTTCGAAAAAAAACTTTATGAAACATTTTTTGCTTAGAATATATTTTTCTATCGATTAATGAGGTTACTTTCAATATAAAGGTTCCAACCATCCCCAGTTGAGGTGGATTCCAATGTAAAAACAAACTTCGACATGGGGTAGATTTTGCTTGTTATTGTATTCCCTACTTACTGTTAAAATTTAAAGAAAAGTGATGCATGTTTAAGGAATTCGGTGTTAAAAACCTTGGTACACTGCACTACACTACTAGTAGTGTTTTTTCAATATGGAATAAAAGTACGTATCTCTAATGGAACAAAATAAATTAAAACACTAGTACCTCTTGTTTAATTTCGTAAATATATTTAAGAAATATTTTATTTATTTAAATTTTTAATAACCTTTAATAGTTACTTTATTGCAGTGCAGTTGAATAAAATATTACTTAACTGAAAAAGTTACAAAAAAAATAACATAAATATATAAAATTTGTTAGTGGATCCTTATGGATCCTTGTTTAAATCGGTACCTAAACAGATTCTTTAGACAAAAATGAAGGAGCATTGAGGTCCCTATTGCAGTGCAGTTGAATAAAATATTACTTAACTGAAAAAGTTACAAAAAAAATAACATAAATATATAAAATTTGTTAGTGGATCCTTATGGATCCTTGTTTAAATCGGTACCTAAACAGATTCTTTAGACAAAAATGAAGGAGCATTCAGGTCCAAAAACAATTAGATCCAAAGGTCGATTTACCAACTATGCAACTGCTACTTCATAATTCTTATCTTACTTTTTCTTCATCGATACAGCTATCTAATTTTAAATTTTACTGGCAATTAACCGCAATTAAAACACGTTTGGATTTCCATTTCGAAAATCGTTTTCAAAATACCAAACGATACCGCTATCTTTGCTGTCTTTGTCCTTAAATTCGCTTATATTGGATTTGTATTTATCTTTCCAATATACATATTTTTTGTATTATATCGTCATTATAAAAGTTCGTTACATATGTAATTTTATATCATAACTTATATTATATTGTCAATGGTTATTAGTATTTTAATGGGAATAAGCCATAATGGAAGTTTAAAATAAGTTTATTGACGTTTCAATATTTTAGATAAACTTATTTTTAACTTCAATTGTGGCTTATTTCCATTAAAATAGTAACTACTTTAAGATGCCACAAGAAAATAGCTTTAGAACAATATTGTCAATAGTATTCAATATTTTCGGCGCTTGGGATGGTGTGTGTTCACAGTGGTAGGATCTGTTCCTACTTTTAGAATTTTAAACTCAGAATGTTACTTTAACCATGCCTATGGTCCTTTATTTTTTCGATTGTCACCATCCTTTATGTTTTATATAAGTACCGGCTATATCTTTAGTAGCTTTCATCATTTAAAAAATAAAGGCAAGTCAGTATATTAGTTATAAAAATATATCTCTGATTGTCAAATAGAGATGTCTTTTTTCAGTTGGTGATCTTTATAATATTTATTATGATCATCATCTTTGGCTCGACAATAAATTGTGGATCCTGGCCTTCTCCAAGATTCGTCGCCATTCAGTTTCCATTTTCTGATTTTTAATACCTCTAAGTAGGTTTCGTCTTCATACAACCCCTTATTTGCGGTCGGCCCCTGCTGCCACGCTAGTGTACCTTTTATTTTGTAAGCAGTTGTTAACAGGGTTATACATTTGTAGTTGTCACACTGGAGCTGGTTGTATTTTTTATTTACCGTGTCGCCACCATTCTTGTAGAGCATATCACTGCAAATTGAATCAGTATCTGGTGATTTATTATTATTATTAAGCCTTTTAATGGCTTAAACAACCTCCTTATTAATAGGTGTTCCTTCGTTGGGGTTCAATAGATTCTAATTATTCTAATTATTTCGATGTGCTAGGGTGTTACCTGCTTTTTCGATATGATGGCTATAAAAGTTTACATTGAAAAATCCAAGCCATCAGTTGTAGGCTAAGGCCTTTGTATTCTTACAACTCTTTTCTCTTAACTTAAACTTTTTTCTTATTTTATTCAAATTTTTTTATCCGAATTCGGATATTCAATCAACGATTTTTCCTAAAGCTTTATTTTAGCTCGACATTTAATTGATTTACTATTTTTTAGCTTTCTTATCCTCAAACTTTTTAGACTGGCAATTGTTTTCTTTTATCATTCTCTGTTTTTTGTAATAAATTTTGTAATATTTATTTGATTCGACTGAATTAATTCGTAGTTGATATAAGATCTTCCAATGTTTCGTATATTAACCCCTTTTATTTTATCGAATGTTTGTTGAAAGACTGTTGGAGACTAATACGTAATATTTTATTCAAAAAAGACGACAGTTAAGGTTATTAAAATCCAATGTAAATAATTTAAAATGGATATTTACTATGTTATATTTTACCAAAATTGACAATGTGTCTATTGTTTTCGATGACTATATATAAGTTGTAAAACTACTAGCAAATATACCCAAGAAGTTCTATTTAATTTAAGAATACTTGGTGGTGTGTTATTTTTAATTTTTATATGACCAAATAGAAGCTTGAAGGTTTTTCGATGAAAACAATATTAGTCTATTGTTTTACTTTAAATGTAAGTCTGATTGGTTAAGAAAGCTATATTATCTTTATTACTCAACCAAATGATTTAATACTGTATATGCAAAGTTTCTAAGCTATTGGTCTGTTAAGTCAGATGTACAAACTCCTCATACGAACAATAACAACTAGATTGGATAAAAAAATAGACCTGCACCAAACCAAAGAGCAGGCAGGATTTCTGTCCAAGTTTAACGATAAACGTCTGAAATAAATTGAAATAAATAATAACCACCTTACTAACGTATGCGTTAAAGGAACTAACATGAGTCCACTAAGCTCAAAAAAGTTAGTTGCAATTTATTTGTATTTCGAAATAATTGATTATAGAAAACACTAATTTTTCTGTATTTAGTGATTTATTTTATTATTAATGTTTATTGTCAGTTAAAAATCGTTTTTAGAATATTGCAACCGTAATCACTTAAAATTAGTTTTTTTAAGTAATTTTTCCAAACTTTTTATATTGTTGAATGCTTTGACAAATATTTTAACATCTTTTTTTATAGTTCACAGATAAATGTAGGCTTCTACGTATTAAACAAACACCTATGAGGTAGACAAACACAAGGGAATTAAAATCTCACGGTAGGTAAGGAATGCATCCAACAGTGAAAATAGCGAGAGCTGCAAGTTTAGCTTTAATGCAAACTCATTAATAGTTCTGTTCATACAGTTTATCAAGTTTTACTTTTCAAAAAGGGAACTAAAAGATTTAAAACATTTATTAACAAATAGATTTTAACTAATAGTACTTGCATTCATTAGTATTGAGATCCGTAGTGGTTAAAAAGTCTGTAATTTCTGCAAGTATACGTTAATGTGTTATTTGTCACTAAATTCGGGGTTGGGAGGTGTTCAATATAAAAATGAGACTTTTAAATGTATTGTATATACGTTTATACGAGCACAAGACTACTTAATCTATACAAGATACAAGAAATATATCTGATATTAAACATTTGATGGAGAAATATGCAATGTACATGGACTAAGGACGGACAATTAAAAAAATGTTAATATTTATAAACAAATCATAGAAAAAATTTAAGATGAAAGAGAACCTAACAGAAGAGAAATATCTGACTGCAAAATCAGTTTATTTTAGTAGGTTGCGCTTTTTTTTATATATATATAAGGAATATTAAAACATAATGTTATATTCTAAAAATTAAATTTTGTACCTTCAAAAATTGACAGTTAATATCTTAAATATTTTTTGTAACTCTGGAAATATTTAAAATAATTATTAAAATATTAATATACACGCCCATCACTAGGTACTAAAATTTAACCACACATAACTTCGCTAGAGTATATGTATGCCACGTATTAAGTGATTTTGTTGAGTAATAAAAGTTTCTTGGTAACGTGATGATTTTGAAATTTTATAAAGTGAATTGTTAGTTTTTTAACATCATCCCTTACATATTAAATTAAAGGATTTCCCAAAAACCTTCAGACATGTTTATGTAACAACCAATAACTGATTTTTAGGTATATTTTAAATACCCAATTTTTTTATGTCTTTTAAAATCAATAATTTACACCAAAGATTTAGTACATGTATACCACCTATAATAAGTTTTTATTTTATTTATTGTATAATATATCAAACCACTTCAAGTACAAATACTAACCAAACCACAAAAACTACGTTTTGTATAAGACACATTGGAAATCGTATTTTTATCTGCTAACTTTGTTATAACAATTTAGTTAATAATTTTGATCAATTTCACTGTACACAATGAATGATATTTACATTTAGTTTTGAAATTGTTAATACAAAATATCGCTCAACCTTGTAAAAAATAAAAATATTTTATTTAACGTTTGGACACTGTGTTTTTTTATAGCATTCCTCCTTCATCTTCATTACATTGTCGTACCACAGCAGTTGTTTTGGTTTTTTGTGTCAATATGAACGCTTCTTGTAGTTCATTTAATCTCCTTTGTTGGGATATTTTTTAATTTGGATAAACGGTATGCCCGTTTCAGAAAATCTATCTATACTGTTGTTAATTGCTTTCTGTACATCCAGACCTTTAAGTGAGAGTACGAATGCTATGTTTCTATGTCTATCCAATCCTGCTCTATGGGAGCTAAACCTAATTCTTTGTTAGAGAAACGCATCAACGCTTTCGAAATGTACGTTTATAGGTACTATGCATTTTCTGGACGAAACTAATATCAAATGCTGAAGTTCTTAACAGAATTCAAAATAACAAGGAGGTGGCAAAGATGACAAAGGTGGCAAAGAGAAAAGCAAAGTACGCTGTAGCTACTGCTAAGGAAAGATGGTGTGTACAGCTGCATAAAGAGTTGTAAATATTTGAGGGGATGAAGAGGTTATACAGCATTGCTAGAGCAAGCAACAAGGCGTCAAAGGACTTGACCTATGTGCTGCAGATTAAGGGTGCGGATGGAAGAGTGTTAAGAACAGGTGTTGAAATCAAACAAAAATCGTATGAATACTTGAGTAAGTTTCTAAATGAAAAACATCAGAGGAGTGACAAAGCATGCGCGACCCCAAATAAGAATGTAATACCGGAAATAACGAGAGAAGAAGTTATCAAGACGTTAAATAGGAGTATGAACGGTAAGGCTTTAGGACCTGATGGAATACCTGTGGAGGTTTGGAAGGCTCTAGGAGAAAAAGGGATTGATATTTTGTGGCAAATGGTGAGTAAGATACATGAGGAAGAAAGGATTCCCAATGCATGGAGAGAGAGTATGATGGTATCATTCTATAAAGATAAAGGGGGCATTCAGGATACTATAAAGGGATAAAGTTAGTGTCGCACACAATAAAAATTTGGAAGAGAACTCTAGAGCAAAGGTTACGGAGAAAGACATCGATAGGAGAAGAACAGTTTAAGTTTATGCCAGAAAGAAGAACAACGGATACCTTGTTTGCATTGAGACAGTTGATAGAGAAATACAGCGGGAAGAAAACAGAGCTACATTTGATATTTATAGATCTTGAGAAGGTGTGACCTATGAAGATGTATGAAAGAGAAATTGAGTCCTGAGAAGTACGTAAGGCTCGTGAATATGTATAAGGGAGGCTCTTCACTGAGTCCTTACCCATTTAATCTTGTTATTTATGTACTGACAGAGAAGGTGAGGAAGGCGGCTCCTTGATCAATGCTCTTTGCTGGAAATGTCGTGTTAGTGGAGGAGAAGTTGTAGTGTTGGAGAAGAGCTATAGAAGCGGAAAGAATTAAGGTTAGCAGGACGAATACCTAGAAGTATATGTGGTTGGGAGGGAGAGTAATGGTTGGGGATGTAGGATTGCTTAAAGAAAAGCTAGGACGAGTAGGAGAATTGAAATGCCTTGGCTCCTACATAACGGAAAATGAGACACTAGATCGAGAAATTATCCATAGGATACAGGCTGGTTGGTTTAACTGGAAGCAAATGAGAGGGGTACTTCGTGATCGAAAAATTGGGGAAGGGTTGAAAAAAAAGATATACAAGAGTAGGGTGAGACCTGAGGTAGCTAAAATAAAAATGTTACGGTGTATCAGAAACGACTCAATTAGGGAAAGGGGAGGGGTGACTATAGTCTCGAAAAATGGAAATGGTTTGGTCACATCAGACGTAGAAATGAAAACTATGTGGGATGAAGGATAGAGCTGTTACAAGTTGATGAAAGAAGAGTTAGAGAAAAACCGAGAAGATGGAAGGACTGTGTGACAGAGTGAAAGGTTTGGGTGAAGAAGACTCGATGGACAGAAATGAATAGCGACGAAAAGTAAGGAACAGCGACCTTTGAAAAGGGAAAAGCTGAGGAAGAAGAAGAATAAGAATAAATTATCTCAAAATACCTAAACTATATACCAAATTGTAAAGTATTTTTATGTAATTATATGTATCTTACTGTCTGTGCATGTCATCCCACTAATAATCCTTAGTAGTTGATTTTGGATGATTTTTGTAAACAAAAAAACATTTCAAACTGTTAGAAGTTTACAAGCAACGACTTTATTATAAATAGTGTTTTGGAAAAACCTCATTACTACATTAATTTTAAAAACGGTTTTTTTAATTCGATTTGAGTTTTCCAATATGCTACTCTACTAATATATGTTGTTTTTTGTTAATTTGATCCATCTGGTTTTTGTAATGTCACCAGTTGTTGCCTTGCTAGAGAAAAGACGTCTGCACCGCTTTCTGGTATTGCTGTTTAATAGTTAAAAATGCGCAATTTAACATAAATTATATAATATAAACAGAAATTTATTTAAATCATTCAAAAATAAACAGTATAAAGTTCTTGGATAAAAATTGAGAAATTCAAAATTGGTTGCGATTTTTTTTTAATTTATGGTGGATGCGAAGAAAGTTTTAAAAGTTTGCTGAAAGTGCCGAAAAAGTAATATGTTGTTTTTTTGTATGTTCAAGAAGTTTACAAACAACGATTTTTTTCTAAATGGGTTTTTAGAAAAACCTTTACAATACTCTAATCTAATTGTAAAAATTTGTTTCAACGAATTTTGCAATATGCTGCTCTTATAAATGTTTTTTTATTCAATGCATCTGGTTTTGGAATAGCAGATCCAGTTGCCGCCTTGCTATAGAGAAAACGTCTTCGCTGCTTTCTAGTACTGTTCTTTGGTATCTGATACTACTGCAACTACTGAAATACCTAATAATTTTTTAGCTGACCATGCCGAAGCGGTAAGTCACTTAACATTAAAATACGACCTCAAAATCGCCAACATTCAATTAGACGCTTCAAAACGTATTATCAGAGAGCTTGAACGAACGATTAGTAATCAGGATTATATTAAAAATTTGCTACAAAACCCAGCAAATTTTGAGGTTCAACATATGCTAAATACAAACAAACAAAGCGGTGTTGCCGGTCTTCCTCCAAATTCCGTCACTAAAAATGATGGAAAGAAAATCAAAGGTATACAACAGACACGTGAAAATATAACAATTACAAATCAGCAATTCTCAAGCGCATTACCGCAGGCACAACAAAGTTTGAAAATGAATGATATCAACAGTCTTACTCAAAATGTCAACCAACCTCTTCGGTCAGATGTAAAAGTTGTGGGTAATAACAGCGATAGTGAGGAGCTAGCATCAAAAGACAACGTGTGCATTTATGCCGCAAAGTATAAACAATCTTATAGTAGAGAAAAATTTGAAACATATCTACACACAAAGTTTCCCGGGCATGTATTCTCGTGCATTTTGTACGCGAACAAGGTAAATGGATCCAATTCCTTCAGAATCATGGCAGATGCAGAATTGAGGGATATTCTTTTTCAACCACATACGTGGCCGAAGGGCATAGAGGTGAGTGAATATTTTTTTCGCAGAAAACATTCCGTCGATAAATCTTCTAGACAAACTAGATACATCAACCGAAAAAGACAGAAGTGAAAGTGTTGTTTCGAATAAATCTGTACCATTTTATATTAAACAAAAATCTTTAGCAAACTCTGACCAGATTAGTCTAGTTAATATTTTACATATAAACACACAAAGCTTAATAAACAAAATAGATCAGCTTAATATTTTTTTGAAAAATAAAAGATACAATATATTATGTTTCTCTGAACACTGGCTCAGAGAAAATGAATTAACAACATTAAAGCTTGATGAATATTTTTTGTCAACTTTTTATTGTCGGAAGGCATGGAGGTGGCTTGGCTTAACCATAAATATTAATGAATTTACTAGAATCACAACTAGATCAGCAACTTGTTTAGATAACATCTTAACAAACATAAGCAATAAGATAGTTGGTTGTGGAATTGTGGACCCATGTATTTCTGATCATTTTGCACAATTTCTCTACTTAAAAATAAAATCCGAAAAAAAACATAGTGCTAATACATACAGAAGACATATTACAAGTAATGGCATCCGGATGTTAAAACAGTCGTTATACAACGTTGACTGGGCTTCAGTTGTTTCTCTCAAAACAGCAACAGAATTAGCTCAATTTATTACTGAAATATATGTTAAGTTAACTGAAATTAATTTTCCATTAAAAAAAACACAAACTCATAGTAAAGCTCCAATTTCTTGGTTTGATGATGAACTAATAGAAATGCGAAATCTTTCCACAGTCAAGATAATTGCTGATGTTACATAGGAATATAGTGAGTATAAAAAATTTAAAAAGCACTATAAATCAACAATAAAATTAATGAAAAAACTGGCTTATAAAAATTTTTTTTCCAATTCAGAAAATATATCTCGTGATAGTTGGAAAGTTATAAATTATCACAGAAATAAATTTCAAAATCTGTCCAAGCGCGATTACATCAAACGATTTCAATAATTGCTTTACTTCAGTGGCTAAACATATTAGAAGTTCTTTTAATTCTACAAATGAAAATGTAGCCATAGATTTTTTGAAAGATGTACACTCTCCTTGCGACTCTTTATTTTTATTACCTGTTAGTGATACTGAAATCAGGAATGTTTTGCATAGATTGAAAAATTCACACTGCACGGATTTTCATTTCTTAAATAAAAAAATAATTGTGGAAACAATCGATATTATTATTGACAAATTAATTATACTTTATAATAATTGTCTTACTGAGGGGATTTTCCCAGATGTTTTAAAAGTAACAAAAGTGCTACTAGTGTTCAAAAAGGGAGCTTTAGATGAAATTGGAAATTACCGTCCCATCTCAATCATTCCCATTTTCGGCACAATTTTTGAGAGTATTCTAAATGTTCGTTTCGTAGAATATCTAGAAAAACACAAAATACTTCACTGTAATCAATATGGCTTTAGAAAAAAGTGTAGCACTACACTAGCTATACAGAAAATTGTGAGAGATATAGTTGATGGCTTGGAGGAAGGTCATTTTGTGTCTTTGACATTGTGTGACTTATCCAAAGCTTTTGACTGTGTTTTGCATGAATTAGTGTTGGAAAAAATGCATAAATACGGTATTAAAGGAAACACTCTTAATCTATTTAGATTATACCTAACAAATAGAAAACATGCAGTTTTTCTTAATAACAGCTATTCTGAGTTTAACACTGTCGAATATGGTGTACATCAAGGTTCGATATTAGGACCCCCTTTGTTTCTTATTTATCTGAACGATTTATTTCACTACACTTTTTCTATAAAATGTGTTTGCTTCGCAGATGATACAACTTTCATAAATACTGATATTAAGCAGAATAATTTAAAAATTAAAATAGATAGTGATATCCAGAAAGCAAAAAACTGGTTTGTACATAATAGGCTAAAGGTAAATGAAGAGAAAAATCAAAATTTGATTTTAAGTTCTGATTGAAAGTATATCTCAAGAATTGGTGTTAAACTATTAGGAATCTATCTAGACGATAATTTGGAATGGAGTGCTCATATAGATTACTTAAGTTCTAGACTTGCTACAAGTATATTTTTAATACGCAACTTAGTTTATATGATTCCTAAAAATACACTTAGAATGTGCTACTTTGCACTATTTCATAGCCATTTACAGTACATGATAACTGTTTGGGGTAATTCTTCTTACCCAGATCGAATTTTTAAATTACAAAAAGAGCAGTGAGGATACTTGCAAGAGCAGAGTATAGGGAACACTGTAAACCTTTATTTGTGAATTTAGGTATTATGCCACTACCTTTACTCTATATATATGAGACGCTGATTGAAATTCATGCCAACAAAGGTAAGTTTAAGATAAATTCCAACTTCCATGATCACGATACAAGCTCTAGAGATGCTATTAGAGCACAACGTTTTAGGTTGACAAAGAGCATAAAAAATTCGACTGATGTTAGTTTGTATAACTTTTTGCCAGATGAAGTAAAAAGTCTTCACTTGTTATCGTTTAAGCTTAAAATCAAATCACACTTTTTGAAACATTGTTTCTATTCAAAAACGGTGTACCTATACAGCTTTTACACAATAGTACTAGTTTGGTCAGGGTAGTTGCCTATTATAATTATATTTCATGTTTTTTATAATGCCATAAAATATGTCGTTTTTTTTTAACTGTTAATATTAAATATATACATGTTTGTAATGTTTAAATTCGCCAAAAATTTTATATGTTTTATAATGTATTGTCACTATTCCTTTGACTTGTCAAAAACAAAACTATTTTTGTATATTGATATATTGATTAAATAAATTCTATTCTATTCTATCTAAAACTTTACAAGTAAACATGAATTCTACATAAATTTATTCTAATTAGGCAAAAATGAACCATATTTAAATTCTTATACTTGACTGAGTTACTCTTAAATATTTGAGAATTATTGAGAAATTCAAATTGGTTCTCAGATTTTGTAATTTATGGTGAATTCGCGAGAAGTTTTAAAAGTTTGCTGAAGGTAAACAATTCGTTGTTTTTTTATTATTTTCAAGAAGTTTGGTTAAAGATATAGTCTTAAATGTCTTTTCTATATCTTTATTTACTCGTATTTTAAGTACTTACTAGAAGCCAGTTCATAAAAGAAGAAACTTGGATGAAACGATATGATGTGGAATGCAATGTTAGATTTCCCATGTCGGTTTATTCATTGTCTGTTTGCTTTGTAAATCGCAGAAGGCACAGATTTAGGTGTGAATCTAAATTTTGGATTCGATCTTCGGATTTTTGCTTTTGGCTTTAAGTTAAGATAGGTTTGGAAGCAACGATTTTTTCATAAATAGTTGTTTGGAAAATCCTTTACGATATGCTAACCTTAGATTTTTTTAATTTGATTCATCGGGTTTTTGCAAAATGCTGCTTTTACAAATATACATAAATTTATTCTAATTATGCAAATATAAACAATATTATAAGCTTTTATTCTGGTCTTATTCTGAACTAAAACTAGTTAGTCTTAAATATTTGAGATGATTTTTTAATTTCTGGTTAATACGCCCAGAAATTTTAAAAGTTTGCTGAAGGTTTCCAAGTTTTTGATTTTTTCTATTTTTTTTTTTAATCTACTCTAGTCGTATATCTTGTCTAGTCATATAATATGTTTTGTGTATCTTAAACTTATACCATTTGGTGTTTTCTAATCTGCATTAAATTCGGATAGTTGTTTCTGTAAAAATAAATTTAATTTCAAGCAAAGGTGTTACTTCTAGATTTCGTTTTATTACTGGTTTGAGTTAGTTCACTATTAATGCTTGATAGGACTATTTCGTATTATCTTACCGTCAAAGTACTGTTTCCATCGCTTTTTGATATTCTTTCTGTGAAATAGTATTTTATTATTTTCATCTCGGATACATTATCTTTTTTGCAACCTTACAGTTTTCAAGATCTGTGTCCTATCTGTTTTCTAGATACTGTTTATATAGTTACCTCTTCTCCTTTATTTTTTGTTAAACTTAGTTTGACCACCACTAGGTCTATTTATTCTCAAACTTATTTTCTGAGATTTTTCCAAGTAGCAATAGCAGTTTCTCTAATATTATTGGCCATATTTCTCTAATTACATATAAGGACTTTCTTACATGTTCCAGCTTATTTCTTTTTACTACCGTTGCCCTAAATAAACCTTTTTTTATCTTTGAACATCCACCACTTGATTTTTGAAATCTTTTGGATATTTGGTTAAAGCCATAAATGGAGAACAACTCCCAAAGGAATGGACGGAGGCATATATGACATCTATATTTAAGAAAGGAGATAGAAAACGATGCGAAAACTACAGAGGAATAAGCGTAATATCATCAATAGGAAGATTATATGGGAAGATACTGCCAGAAAAGATAGAGCAAGCAATAAAAGGCAAAATCGGGGAGGATCAGGCAGGCTTCACGGCAGGAAGATCATGCATAGACCACATATACACACTGGAACAACTGTTAAAAAAAAAGCAAAAAATAGAGATATACATTTGACATTTGTGCAACTATGGGAGGCAATGTACAAATTAGAAATAGAGACGGAACTCATAGAAGCTACAAAAGCTCTGTATAAAGAAAATAAAGTGTCCATTAAAATGGGAACAAGAATCATAGGAGACTTCACCACAACAAAGGGGCTCCTGCAAGGTTGTTCCAAATCTCCAACCCTATTCAAAATATACTTAAAGAAAGCCTTGACTACATGGAAAAGAAAATGCGAAGGCATGGGAGTACCGGTACGGAACGAATACCTATATACGTTAAGCTTTGCAGACGATCAAGTAGCGATTGCACAAGACCAAGACGACCTCAGCTATATAATGAAGAAACTACAAGAAGAATATACCAAGGCTGGCCTAGATATTAACCTCGCGAAAACAGAGTACCTATCTACAAGTGAAGAATACATAGAAGATCTACAGATTGATGACAACGTAACAGTCAAAGGAAAGGATAAATTTAAATACTTGGGGTTTATAATCACGAAAAAGGCAACAACAGAGAAAGAAATTACAGAAAGATTAGGACAAACAAGAACAGCAATCCGACAACTTAACTCAGTATGGTGGGATAGACACCTAAATACGAAGACAAAAACACAGATTTATAAAACATTAGTGCGAAGTATTATGACATATGGGGCTGAAAATTGGATCATAAACAAGAAAAACAGCAGTAAGATAGTAGCAACAGAGATGAATGCCTGCGAAGATGCTGCAAAGTAACAAGAATGGATAGAAGAAGTAATGACGAAATAAAGCAAAGAACGTCAATAGAAACAGACATACTAACATACATAGAACAAAAAAGACTAAAGTGTTAGGGACATGTAAGAAGAACTAGTGACAGCAGATAGATAAAGAGAATAACCGAATGGAGCCCCATAGGAAGGAGGAAAAGAGGACGACCCCGAAAATCCTGGAGGAACGAAGTAGACGACGCCATGAGTAAGAGAGGCCTAAATGATGGAGAATGGGACAACAGAGAGAGATGGAAACGGTTGAGCGAGGAAAGGCAGTAAATACTGTAGAATCCCTGAATATATATATTTTGGATATTTGGTTTAGTTTTGGTTTTTACTTAGATATCCAGCACAAGCAACGTATGTTATTAGCTCACGGTCTCACTAATGATCATTTTTCATTACATTAACATATATCTTCTTTTTGGTCATGAAATAGTCTATTTGAGAGTGTTTTTGTCCACCTTTGTATGTGATAATTTGACTTCCCCTCTTTTGAAAGAATATGTTAACAATGGTCATATCTAATACTGTTGCTAATTCCAGAATATCATCTTCAGCTTTATTTATAGTTCCAAGGCCTAGTATTTCTTTATATCCTCTCTTGGATTGAACCAGATGTACATTAAAATCGCTTTCTGATCGCTAACTCTCTTCTCTGATAAAATAAAAGATTACTAAAAATGTCTTCTCGACATAAGAACTCCAGAAAAGCAACAAAATTATAAAGATCTTGCGAGAAAAAAGAAGTATTTAGACAAAAGAAAAAAAGCGAGTTCTTAAAAATAAATGGAATACTGGAAGAACTTGAGACGTTTAAAGCCAAAACTAAATTAGAAAATTCTATAAATCTCTGAATAATGCAAGAAAAGAGTTTAAACCAAGGCTCAGAATATGTAAAAATAAAGAGCGACTATATTCAATACAAAATGGGACGTATTAGATAGATGGGTGGAATATTATAAAGAGCTAATTTCCATCGAAGTTGAAGATGAGAATCAATTACCTCCAGAAGCAAGAAACAGTATACCATTAGAAACTACTTCAGTTCAAGCACACAATAAAACATCCAAAATATAACAAAACTCCTGGAAGTGACGATATACCTGCAGAACTTATTAAATGTGGGCGAAAGTCTTACTAGTGAGATACTTAAAATAATAGTAAGATCTTAGAATGATGAACAAATCTTAGAATGAGGAAGAGTGGTGTAATGGAATTTTTTATCCGTTACATAAAAAGAGTGACTAATTGAAATGCAAAAACTATAGGAATTCCCTTCTTAACACAGTAAACAAAATATTTTTGAGTATCCTATATGGTGGCCTAGACGCGTATTCAGAGCTTCTTGGAGAATATCAAAGTGGTTTTAGGTCCAGTCAATCAACAACGGACCATTTTTTTCTGATAAGGCAGATATTGGAAAAAACCAATGAATTAACGAATTTAATATCGTTACTTACCACCTCTTCATAGATTTTAAATCGGCCCTTGATAGTGTGCTACGAAGTAAATTCCCATAAACGAATTCTACATTTCCGATAAGCTAATAAGACCGGTAAGGGCCACAATGCGTAAAGTTGTTTGCAAAGTAGAAATACAGGGTGAACAATCATTAGTGTTTGTAACGCATGTCAGAATGCGCTGGCGTACCTCCTTTTCAAAATCATAGTCTTTTCATAGTCTTGGAAAAGCTGTTAGCGACGCCAGAATAGACAATAGAGAAAATATTTTTAACAAAGCTAGCAGAAATGTACACCACTTTCTCAACTGCCTCAAAAAATATAAACCTACTAACAAATAAAAAAAAAACCATAATGATAGCATCAACACCCAACAACAGAGCTAGAAACATTGGTTCCCAATTCACTGTTAATAACTTTACCTTTAAAGTGGTAAATAAATTCACATATGACCAACAACTGAATAATTCTGGCAAACAAGTACTATTTTGGGCTACGTAAACATATGAAAAGTATAAACTTAAGCCAGAAAACAAAAATAACAATATACAAAACCTTATACTGCCAGTGCTAACATCTGGATTGGAAATATGGACCATCTTTAAGACACATGAAAACCTATTGCTCATATTTGAACAAAGAATCCTGAGAATAATATTCGGTGGCATCTATGAAAACGATATTTGGAGAAGAAGATACAACTACTGCACACAACTGCGACTCCGGCCAAAGCCAGGATTGCGGCTGGTCGGATGCGGCCAATTTTATATAGATTGTAATGAGCCAATGCGCACGTAACCCGTTGCGTCCACATTTCGTCGATACGACCAGCTCCTGGCCAGCCGGTCGATGCGACCATAGTTATTATTGGCTCTTATGGGACAACGCGCACGACGGACAGCCGGTATGCAGCCAGACAGTGATCTGTACGTGTATAGTATAGTTTCTGTTGTATAGGACTATTTAAAAATGGGATTTAACCAATATTTTTTCCTTTCGTTTATTGTACGATTATACATATACACAGCAACAGCTACCTTCGTGACATCCACATTGTAATTGATTAGAAGAATGAATTTAGAAAGCCTGGCCAGAGGTGCAGCCAACGTAGAAGCAGCATGTTGCTGGCAAGATCACAGCAGAACAATCCTCCTGGATAGATGAATCCTTACGTCACGGCTAGCAAAGAATAGACGAAGAGGTCAGCCAAAACTTAGATGGACGGATGATATAGATGATGATGCTAGAAAAATAGAAGCCACAAACCGGCAAAAGTTGGATGGACCCAATGTGGGGCACCAGTGTGTAACAATTAACTACCGACAGAAAGTTGGAAACCAATGTGTAAAAAAACTAACGTTAGGAGCCAATTGTTTAAAGCTTCGTCTAGCTCCGTCTTCAGGTGTAAGTTCGTCTTATCTTAAATGCAAATCTGAAAAATGAGTTTGGCTAGGACAAATAAAAGAGGATATTAACTTATCACATTTATTATACAGAAATAACATGAAATTTTAATATTAATAATAAAAAAAGAAAGCAAATTCTGCCTACAGCCGTACAAAATTTAAAAATGATATTTATGACTGCTGTTTAATGAATTGTTAGCTTCATGCAGGTGACTGGATGGTAGTCTTCATACAGTTAGATGGATTGTAGTGGTATGGTTGTTGGATTCATGCAGGTGAGTGTAGATAGATTATAATTTCAAGCAGAAGCAGCAGCTATGCTGCTGCAATTTTAAACATTGCCTTGCCATGTTTTACCAAGATTACAAGTAATTAGACTTCTAAAATGGTATTAAATAGGAAATGGCAAGTGGCAAAGATTAAATGAATATAATAATTATATTAAACAAATTAATTAAATTACAATAACGATTCATAATGTGTAAGTTATGTACAAAAAAGAGATAAGAAATTATCAAAAAGACACCGGATATTGGTTAAATACTAAATAAAAAGAATTATCAGCTTACACCAATGGAGATTTAACGATGTGAATGAATTTACGAGCAGAAATTCCACCTTAGATATACCAGACATACATTAATGACAAAATGAATGTCTCTTAAGTCCTCAATTTTTAATTTGTATTACAGGTTGTATACAACAGATCGCATAGGCAACAATTTTTATAACTTAGCTCTTCCAACAAACAACTATGGTTATATACAGTGGCTTAGTTCAAGTAGTCTGAACTACAGCTGGTTCACTTGAAACACACTTCATGTTATATAACTAACTACTTTTTATCACTTTTACATTAATTATTATTTTATATTACTAACTACTTTTTATACAACTGGCTATTAACTAAATCCACCTATTTCAGCCTTTAGTTTCTTAAGGGTGTGATGATACTGTATAAATGAGCATTGTTTTATAAGTTGTTGAAATCTTGTTGTTTTGAAGTGGTCGTTATAATTGTAGTATTTTTTTGTTGTTTGTTTTTTGAAACTGTCTCTCTGTGTTTAAATAAAATGTTTAGATCATGGGAAAAATCACCTACAGTTTTTATTAGTCGACAATCATTTAACACGTTGCGTGCGGGTGTTTGATCCTAAGACTTGAAGATGCTCTAGCCTAAAACTTATTTTTTAATAAAACTTCTAAAAAATAATTAATAAATGTTTATTAGTAATTATTAATACTAAAGTATATGGAAATAATGAAAAATTTTTGCATGGCTTACATGTATGCCACCAGATATACGATAAAGGTACTTGCACCAGGAACGGATGGCGCACATGTATGCGCATGAGAAGATTTAAAATATATGTTCTTATACTCGTATACATACAAAAAAGGTATATTATAAGTAAAATATTTTTAGGTCTTGTGAAAATTTGCAAAACATGTCCCAACACATAAGCCTGGTTTTTCCTGACACATAAGGCAATGGTATAATGATAGAACTCTTTTTTTATTTCGGGAGCAGTATCGGCATCGTTTTTGTGATGTCCGTCCTCTTTCATCTCTTTCTTGAATTCTCGTTAAATGGTGACTTGTTTGAGGGTTGGGAGCCCTTGGAAGTTGCCGATGTAGTGGTGGTATAAGTTTGTCGATTATTTCCATACGGAAATCATAAAAAGTCAATTTATTGTTCCCTGATATTTTTTAAATAGGCAAAAATAAAAAAATTATTTAAAAATATTTAAATAATTTTTTTGTACCATCTCATAGTTTTACGGCTACAAGGGTAATAGGACATTAGTTGGTCGAAACAATCGATTTCACTTATATAGATATTATATTATATAATGGGACGAGGCTTTACTAACATTTTTCCTCTTTTGTTCTGGATTTCTTTCAACTCATTTTTAAATTCGGTAGACATATAATAGACAATTCTTTTGTCTTTCCATGCTCCTACCATTACGTCGTTTGAGTATCTTGCTATAGTTTCTCCTTTCTTGAGAGATACCGAAACTACATCTTGTGTCAGATATTTTCTATATTTTCGTATAGTACCTTATATAGTATAGTATAGTTACAAAAATTATCCATGAACAAAGAATGTCCCACGTTTAATTTTTCCGTCATTAGATGCATGACAACTTTTTCAGTATGACCTGATCCTCCCAGTTCATCCAGTTGACCCCTGTATATAACAATTTTTAAAGGTAAGCCATCAGGTTCGGACAAAATATATAACTTAACCCCATATTTGTGTCGATTATTTTTTATGTATTGTCGGAACACAAGTCTGCCACGCCACAGGACCATGGACCAAAGATAAGTTTTTCCAGGGTAATAGATTTTATTCATTTTTTCGTTAAAATAATCGACAATGAGTCGGATTTTATATAGCCGATCATTTACAGGAATTTCTGTTGGGGGAGAGAAATGCAAGTACCTTAAGATGGCTAGAAAATGATCTCTACTCATATGTTGTCCAAAACACAAACTAAATAATCTATGAGTTCTCCAATAATTTGGCAATCTTGAACACTTTATTTTTCCAGTATGAAACAGCAAACCAATACAACAACGCAATTCTTCAGCAGTCACAGGTTTCCATGAAGATATGCGAGATTTTTGATAACTACTTTTTAATGTAAATTCGCTTTCCGCATATATATTAGTTTGATTAACTATAAGTTGCACTAATTCGTCATCAAACAGTAGGCAGAAGAAATCAAATGCATTTTTATGCTCACCCATGTCACAAGAAAGTTCTGTGCTCTCGTAAATGGAATGGACTTCATGGAACATTGAGTTTCATTCCAGCCTCTAACTTTATTTGTTATTTTAGGAGTAACGGTTACTTTGTCATTGATAGGTGGTTCTGTTACCTCCTCAATATTAGCGATATGTGGTTCTATTACCTCCTCAATATTGGTGATATTATCATCTAAAAATAATAAGAGATACATTTTCGAAAATTTAAAAATCTTAATTTTTACCTAAGTCATCATCAGAACTTTCCTCGTCACTAGGTTTGTAAGAAACATCACTAAAATCAAACTCTATCTCACTATGACTTTTTAGTAACATGTGTAATAGTTCCTCTTCACTAAATTTTTTTAATTTTTTATCAGATATTTAACTTGATTTAGAAATTTTTGGCCGCGACGGACCTGCCTCCAAGTCACTCATTTTTTTTTATAATATATTCCAATAATTGCAATTTACCACGAGCTGCATGTATTTCAACGTTTTCTATACAAACGACGATTTTAAAAATATTTAGATACTTGACTAGTTTCACCGACCCTTTTACACTAACTTCGATTTGAAGAGCATAAGTGATTTCAACCTTTTTATTCATAAGTGGATTCTCGTCTGGCATATATATATATATATATATATATATATATATATATATATATATATATATATATATATATATATATATATATATATATATATCAGTTAGTTATAATAATTATATACAATATCTTATATATAGTTCGTCCCAAACCCTTCTGTCAGTGCGTCATAGTTGATCGAATTCTCTCTAACACATTAAGCTAGAAGTGACAGAAAAAAACGTGAGTCTGTGATTATTATACATAGAACTTAGAAAATTATTTATCGTAAAGCTAATTATACTTACGGATGTATAATTGGTTGGAGTTTAGAATACGCTAAATAAATATCCAATCAATGATGCGCATAAATATAATTTGACGCAGATTGTCTCGATCGTGACTGTACTTTCACAATGTCAACTGATAAAATGATAACTGTCATTCCAGGTTAGTATTATCAGACATTTTACAGTGAAAATTTAATTTTGTATTTATTATCATAAAAATATTTTAAATATGCCGAGATATATCGAGAAAGAACAAAGACTAATATTAAAATTAATAAATTTTTTTCAATTAGAAAGAGAGAGTACGATCCTGCAACTGTCAAATTTAACTAAAATGTCATGCAATAATTCTCGAAATTCTTAAAATCCTATATGACGTCAAAATTAGTGACGCACTGAAAGAAGGGTTTGGGATAGACTGTACTTTAAAATTTATTTCTTAAAATATTACCCAGCACAACCATTACTTTTATTTGTTGATAGATATTTCATTTGTTTATGTATTCTAAAACCAATGTAACTATAAGTGAAAGATTACCTTATCCAACAACCTAATAGTAAATTTAAATCATTCGGCGTATTACTGTAAAAAAAACCACATATTAAAAATGTGTATAATCAGTGGCATACATGCGCGCCGTCCGCATATTGGTAAAGGCACCTTGTGGCTCACATGTATGCCGTCCGCATGGAATGTGTTAAGTGATATAAAACAACGACACTGACTGAAACTGTAGAAAAGACTTTACGACCTACAAACAAAAGGATTGTTTTGAATGAACAATCCAGAAAATTTGTATGAACGTTTAAAAATATAAGGAAAAAGACAGTTAAGATTTGATTTCACGTATAGTGCGTCTGTATATCCGCTTATACGTATTTCATCCTAAAAGGGATCATCAGAACGGCTATTCACAATTTCACGGGCGCTCTGAATGTGAAAATAAATCTTTCCTGTCTTAGAAGTAACTCTAACATGGCTTCGAATGGACGCAAACCGTGAACTAATTTTTCGAAACCAAATTTAAACCAAGTTTAAAAATATCTGCAAAATGATCCTAAAAATAGTTGTAAAGGCAATATCATAAGAAAAGCGGACTTTCTAACAGGAATTCTATATTCTACCATGCGCGGCATCGTGAAGAGTGGTGTTAAAAAGAGGAAAACGCGATCGGACTCTGGAAAACCTAAACATTTTAATATCGTGACTGCTAAATGTTTAAGGAATTTGGTTTATGAGGAATACGCAAAAAAGGTAATACCAAAATTGATATTATATATACACTAAGCTTGTTGCGATGGAAAGAACCTGCCATAAAACCACTTTACACTTCTTCTTCTTCTGGTTCCTATCCGTTTCGGATGTTGGAAATCATATTGGCAATCATGACCTTGCTCGCTGCGGCTCGAAACAGCTCCGTTGAGGTTTTCTTAAACCATGTTCTTAAATTCCGCAGCCATGATATTCTCCTTCTACCGGGTCCTCGCTTACCTTTGACTTTACCTTGCAATATAGACTGCAGCAGGGAGTAACGGTGCTGATTTCTCATAACGTGTCCCAGATATTGAAATTTTATGCGTTTGATCGTAAACACAATCTCTGGTTTACACAGACTGCTAAAAAAGCTTTGATTTAAATACAAAATCGTTGATAAATGAGTGGCTATTATGAAAAGTAAGAGTCGTTTAATAATTACATAATTTCATTTAATCAATCACTTCATAGTCGTTAAATAATTTTTACAGGTACAAGCTGCAAGCCATAGCAAACGGAATATCCATCAAAGATGCATTATAACATTCCTCGTTCAGCGCTAGGTCACACAACACAAAATCCCGTAAGACAACTTGAAAGATCACCGGTGTTATTTGCAGCGCAAGAAAATGATCTTGTCGAAAGAATTCACAGATTAGCTGATGTATGTAGTTATGCCTATTACAAGCAAGATTCTAATAAAAAGTGTGTTACGTATAGGCGTAAATCTAGACGTAGCTGGGCGAAAAGCTGAACAAATGAATATGGTTCGAGCCCAAAAAATGAATAAAACAATCGTCGATGACTTCCTTCATAAATTGAGAGATACCATGGAAAAACCAAACCTATTTGACAAACCTGGCAGCATTATACTTTGGACGAAAAAGGTTGCAGATTGGCAATACATAAGCAACAAATCGTTTTTGCTAAAAGGGAAGCAAAACGGGTACCCGAGCAAGGAGAAAACGTGCCAATTATAGGTTGCGGAAATGCGCTTGGTCAACCTGTGCCACTTTTTGTGCTTTTTAAGGGGCAAAGGTTTAAACCTGAATGGTCTGATCACTTGCCCCCTGGCTCAAAAGCTATTCTCACAAATAAAAGGTAGTATGACATGCGAAGCATATCTTTTGTAGCTTGACCATTTCTCTTTATTCAGAAACCCTGGTCCTACCCTACTTATATTTGATGGAGCTAAAAGTCACCTAGATATTTCGATAGTTGAGGCAGCCAACCGCATGGATATAACTTTATTTTGTCTTCCTAGCAACACGTCACACGAGTTGCAACCTATGGACAAATCAGCGTTTAAAAGCTTTGACACATTTTGGGACCAAGAAGTCCTACAGTTTTTAACAACTGAATGAGGTTTGGAGAAATTTTTACTCAAGTTTGGCTAAAAGACATCATCAAACATTATCTCTGGTTTTGCTGCCACCGGCATTTATCCGTTTAGGCCAGTGCTATACCTGAAGCTGCCTTTGCACAAAGTTTGATAACTCACAGAGAAGAAGACGAAGTAAACCACAGTAGCTCGCCATATTTATAAGATATCGTTAGAAGTTCTAGCAAGTAGATTGAATCCGTATATAACTAATAAACTAATAACAAAAAACAAGAAGCTTTAATTACTGTCTCAAGTAGCGAATCATTATCAGATTATAGTCTTCACGATGACTCACTTGACGATGTCTCTAGTGAAGATGAACCTATGAAAAGATCTAAGAGATTCTGGCTTCAAACGATCAAACAGTTCTTTTAAAGATACATGACTGCTGATTACACCAAAAATTAAATTACCCACCGTAACGAGAAAGCCAGAATATACCAATAAAAGTTGTCAAAAAAACAACGAACAGTAAGACAAAGAAATCAATTAATGAAGAATCGTGGTATTGTTTTCTTTGTAACATCTGCAGTAAAAAAGATATGCGTTTGTGATGACAGATGAAGATGACAAAGAAAAGTTTACCTGCCCCCAACGTTCTTAAGTTATATTTTTTAGAAATGTTTGTTACGTGTATACTACTTAATTGCCTTTATTTTTTCAGAAAAATGTGTTACTTTTAATTGTAGTTCTGCAGTGTCTAATATTGACATGGGTGGCAATAATAGAAGATCTGTAATTATTATATTGCCATTCGAACGTCAATAAAAATGTATTCTATATTTAGTTTTTTGGTATATTTAAAATATACTATTAAAGAAAATACATTTGTTTACTACTACCCAAATTTGTTTTCTTTTATTAATAAAAGTGTAGAATTTATTTAGAACCAAACAGTTGAGGTGGTAATATTTGGCTAACTTACCTTAAATGTTTTTTATGTATTGCGGATCGGTTGGTCATTAGTGTGTATGTTGAAGAGTACTGCACTGCGAGAATAATCTTTGTGTTACTAAATTTTTTGGACAAGGCAATAAAAAAGCGTATACACAGTTGTAAAATATTTCAACGTATTTTAATAGTGCGATATTTAGGTTGAGTTTTTGAAGAATTATGTTCTGTATTAGATCGTCTATATATTTTGTACTCCTCTTGGATTGGGATTTGATTTTGAATTTAAACTATTTTTTTTTTAATAAATTTTGTGTTTAATTTTTTGGGCTATAATTGTAAGTTTCAACAACTCTGTGGTTTTAACTTACTCTACAATTTTTTTTTTAAATTAGACGGGCAATTTCCTCCCGTCACGGCATTTCTAATATTAATCCCGTTGTCCTCATTTCCTCAGTATGGTTAATTGCGTCATTATTAAGTTCCACTTCCAATGCCAAATCTGTACCGTGTGGTGTTTTTTCGATGTTTTGTAGTATAATGCAACACACTATTAATATTGGGATCTTTTTAACCTTCAATCGAGCCTTATAATCAACTGTCCAAAGCAACGTTCAATCTTGGATTCAATCAACGGATTCTTGTGGTGTATATGTGTATCGATAAGGCGTCATTAAAGAAAGTTTTATTCCATACCCGTCACCTGCCAAAATTATGTATTATAGCGCATAACGAAACAAATTTCAAACTTTTTCCAGATTCTACTGTCATAAATAGAACCGGGCCATTGTACATTTACACTTCTAAACTTTTCCTGTGTATCGCACGTTCCTTGAACATTAATGCTAGCAAGACCTTTGGTAGTTTGTATATTCATCTCCAAATTGGCAAGGCTTTCGAATACGGATATATGTGCAATCCAGAACTCCAATTGCAGCTGGTAACGAATAAACTTGCTGCTGAGGACGCTGGGCTTCACGTATTTCCTTTTTGGAAAATGGAAACTTGATCCATAGATTTACTTTGTACCAGATTTTCTTCATTACTCCTGCAATTGTTTTTGACACAGTACCTTAGTTGTTGATTCCAATTATTTTTCCTATACTCTTTTATTAGTCCGGATCAGCTATACACCGCAAAAGACTTTTATTTTGTGTAATAGTAATAATGCACCACCTCGTTTCTCATTATTCTCCTCACCAATACCTACATTAGCTAACCAATGCACGTTTGCTTAGTTAAAACGAAAAAGGTTCCTACATTATTTCCATAGACGCGAAGTCGACACTGTAGGCATCTTCAGAAAAATAAAGCTTTAGCTATAGGTCTGTAGTAAATACATGACTTTATGTAATTTTAATTATTTGCTTATCATGCATCAAATGTTTTTGCTCCGGTTATAAAGTGCTACAAACTTATTTATCATATTTATCATATGTTATTATGTTAACTTATATATATTCTTATGTTAACTTATATATATATATATATATATATATATATATATATATATATATATATATATATATATATATATATATATATATATATTATGTTATATTCATGAAATGAATATGTTAACGAATATGAAATTCGTTAGTCATTCTCCTCCACGATCGATTGCCAAGGAGATTTCTTGCGTCCTCATCCACATCATCCTCCCACCGCTTTTTCGGTCGTCTTCCTCTGCATTCTTGCATTCAACAGTTTTTTTGGAAACCTGTTTTCTTCCATCCTAAATATATGACCCGACCGTTGAAGACAATGTAGGCGGACATACTGAGATAAAGGCGGTTTTTTATATATATTTCGTAATTATATCTGATTCGCCACCTGTTGTTTTCATTTATATGGCCTAGTATTCCTCTCAGTACCTTTCTTTCAAATATGTTCATGCACTTTACAGATTTTTGAGTCAATACCTAAGTTTCACATCCACAGCTCACTATCGGTCGGATTATGATCTTGTAGATTCGTTTCTTAGTTCTTTGATGTACGTCTCGTGATTTAAATATCTGGTTCATAGCAAAATATGCCGTATTGGCTAGGATGATTCTTCTGCTAAGCTCTGCATTGTCAGTGTTGTCCTTTGTGATGTTAACTCCTAAATAGACAAAGCTATTTACTTTTTCTAAAATGTCTGCTAGAATTTTAGTCTTTTTTGGGTTTATTGAGAGACCTATTCGTTTAGCATGTGATTTAAGTTCAGTATACGTATTCTATTTAGTGATTTGGTTCTGCTCATGATGTTTATGCCATCTGCATCTGCTGCCAGTTGGACTTATTTTGAATAACTACGTTTCATTCACGAGATCCATTGTCTCAATATTTTATTGTATATACTATCTGAGGTATGGATAAAATGAAATTATTATAAATGTTGCGATTAGCATATATTTGTACAAAGTGATAAAAGATCTTTAATTTATTTTACAATGAATACAAAAAAAAATAAACTGCGCATTTATTTAAATTTTTAAATCGAACCAAATCGATTCTTATGTAACAACGTAAACAAAATTTTTACAAAATAATGTGCATTCTTTGCTTAAATATTAGCACGAATATTAAATTTAGTATACAGACGTTCATAGAACGCTAATCCTTACAGAAACTGCAAAAGGAAATTGTAAATAAACAAGATTTGTAACCCGGTCGATAAAGGTGCCAAAAATCAATGTTTTACTTAGTTCATATAAAAACTTTTGGTAAAGATTATGAGATGACGGTTTGACCGAGCTACAGAGTAATTGAATTTATTTGTAAGATCGAGATACGCATGAAGCAATGTTTTACTTTTCTTTAACTACTATTTTATTTTTTTAATATTGTTATTTTTATATATATTTGAACATAAAATGTATCTATTCATAAAATGTATCTATTCATAAAATAAAGAAATTAAAACTTTTGTAAATTTATTAGATCTGATTCAACTAAGTTTACATAAAGTGTAACCACTTTGAATTAATAAGTAATATACTGACTGGAAAAGTCCAAAAATTACTCGATCTGGGTTTCGACAACATATCCGTAAGAATAATAGCCGCGTGGTTACCACTCGACCAAAGCTTATTTTCACAGTGTTACCAGAAGTTTGTATGAATTACGTAAACAATTTTATTATCAGCGCCTCTATTAACCGAGTTGCAACCCTTGTTTATTCGAAACAGAACGTCATCTCCAAAGCGATAACTTTCTATGAACGTCTATATTTGTTGATTCTACACATAACGTTTCATTACAATGGCAAAAAGACATTTGCCAAGTATATAATCAATCGTTATGTAATATGGAGTAGGTTAACAGTGTATCGTAAAAAATTGGAAACTATTAATAATATAAAGCATTTTTCAATATTTCTTACAGTTGTGATTACAAATAATCAAAGTTTGACTTTGTCCTAGGTCATAAAACCCCAGGTCTCATAGAAAAGGTTGTAATAAAATGGATGAGAGGTTGGGGATGCGATAATGGATATAAATACAGAGTGAAAATTGCTGTACGAACAATAAATCACATATTTTTAAAACAAGAATGTAAAAAAGAAATCAAAAACTTGACTAATCTGTTATAACGGGCCTAAAATTACATATGAAAGTGACGCAGAGGAGAAATGGACCAGCATCAAGAGGGACGTATAAGAAAGAATACTTCAATGACATTAATTATATTATATTATACAATTTTTAAGACTAACCAAACAAGATAACTATTTAATTAAAAATAGAACGAATATTAAAAGATCAAGCATATAATTGTGACAATTATATATCCATCAATAACTACACCATCTTTCTTCGATACACCGTTGCCCCATAAACAGTTGTAACTAAATAAATATTTGTATTGCTCTTTCTCTTAAATTCTAAAACAATTTGTTTGAATTTAATTTCATAAAATCTACTTACTTACTAGATTATTGCAAATCAGAAAAATACAAAATATTTACAAATAGCATTTACATATAAACGTTTTACAATTATCAACAATCTCCAGGAATATTTTGCTCCAGATATGTACAGGTAATAGTATCCAGTATTTTGGAAAGTCGGCAAATGTCTTTACTTCTTATGGTTGTGAAATTTTGAAAGCTGTCTTTTAGTAAAGGTATATTTACGATGTTTTTTATGATTAGCTAATTTGAGTACTGTATTCTCAGTCTAAAGACTAGTGGTAACTCTGAACTGTTACTAAACTGCATAAAAGTGAACAAATCCAGAAATGGTTGAAGATCTTAAGAGCCTCAAAGTTCTAAGAAGAAAATTAACAAATGCAAAATAGAAATAAGAAAATAAGAAAATTAAAGGATACAGATTAAATATATATATATATATATATATATATATATATATATATATATATATATATATATATATATATATATATATATATATATATATATATATATATTTAAACTTTATATACATAAATATATATACAGAACTCAGCAAACCCATTATGAGTTGGAAAATTCACGAAAAAGATTAGCCAACCAAGGATCGGAATTGATTCCTGATATTTCAACAGACGAAATAAGGAATGCACTGAAAAAAATAAAAGGAAGTAAAGCTCCAGGAGAAGACAATATCTTTATAGAAGTTGCAAAGGTTGGGGGGAAAGACGTTTAGAGAATATAAAGCAATTGTTCAACTTACATCTGTACCAAAGTGAAACACCTACAAGATGGTACAGTTCACTGAATATTTTATTACACAAAAAGGGCGATCCAACAGTCATTTGATCAACAGTCAAATTAGATTTTTACCAACCTAGGAAACAGGCAGGTTTTAGGAAAAACTTTGGCACTAACGATCACCTCCACTGCATAAAAGGGATTAGAAAAATCCATCGAATAGAACCGACCATTGGTCCTGGCTTTCTTAGACTTTCGCAAAGGATTGGATACGATAGAAATTAACAGCGTAATGAGTATTGCATAATGCATTGGAGGAAAGTCTTATAATATACGTAGATTATCTGTACTCCAAAATGAGCGCAAACATATACAATAATGCAACTATGCCCGTAAGATTACACAAAGATACAAAATGTATAAAAATCAAAAGAGGAATCAGACAAAAAAACACGTTATCTCCCAAACTCCTTACGACAGTTCTGGAACGTGCTTTCAAAAAATTGGAAAGAGACGCCAAAGGAATCAGTGTCTACAGCAAAATGTTCTCCCACCTAGTTCTGGTCGAACTATGCTCAACATAGTTCTGATAACAGAAAACTGAAAAGATAATGGAACTATGCTGAACTAGATGCCGCCTGTAAGGAAATTGGTTTGAACATTAATTTTGGAAAGACACAATACATGACAAATCTGGTACCAAGCGAAAATCCAAAAGTCGACTGCAACGAAATAGCATTAGTTCACAAATATAAATACTTAGGTCATGAAATTAAAATTGCCAGGGATCATCAAACCGCTGAATTGCAAAGAAGTATCATTTTAGCATGGATCAAGAGCAACATGAGAAAATTATTTGAAAAAGAAGATTTTCGATATCAAACTCAAGGTGACTTAAAGAAGAATATAACGTTCGGTACTTGGACTGACTCACAGAAACAGGTTTAGAAACGAAGAAATAAGAAGAAGGACAGGCGTCACAGATATCATAGAGCGCATAGCACGGTTGAAGTGGAACTGGATGGGCAATTTGGCCAAAATGAATGATGGCCAGTGGACCCAAAAGATTACATTGTGGAGACTACGAGCCAACAGAAGAAGTAGAGTAGCAGAGATAGGCCACTTACACGATGGACAGACCACGTCAAAAGAATCGCTGGGAATTGGCTGCAGGAAACTCAAGACTGACAGGAGGGGAAGAAATTAGGGGTGGCTTAATTAGATAAGGGTTAATTGGACAAAACCAAAGAATTTGTTAAAGAAAAGCCAGAATTAGAAGAAGCATGCAAGTAAAAGGATAAGATGAGGAAGTGCAAGTTAATGCTGGCATACAACTTAGTTGTACTCTTTCATCATCATGGGCCAAATCATCAAAAATATTAATAAAGTCAACGTAGATATAGGACGAACGGCCACTCTCTTAAACATTTTGTGCTATGCATTGTCATATCGTCATACGTCATCGTCTATCAGAAAACAAAGACAACCTACAGATAAATAAAAAATAATATGGTAAGAGTTAAGATAAAATTCGAAGCCATCATCTTCATTCTGGCTTTATAACCTTGCGTGGATCCTAGATCCTCCTCAAGAATATCCCTCCAGTCGTCCCTATCCATCGCTTTTCTCCGCCAAGCACGTATTCCCATATGTATCATGTCTTCATCGATGTTAACAAGGAACTATGTTCTGGGTCTTCTTCTTCTCTGACCAATGGGTCTATCAAGGAGTGTTTTTCTAGTTGGGTCATTTTGTTCCATCAGCATTACATGGGCTATCCACCTCAGAGGTCATATCTTAATATATTTTACGATATCAGGATTCTGGTATATTCTACAAATTTCGAAGTTGTATCGTCTCCTCTACACTCCATTGTCATTCACTGCTCCATAGATTCGCCTTAATACTTTTCTTTCGAAAACATCCTAACATGTTTTTATTATTTTTTGTTAGAGTCCAGGACTCTGAACCATATGGTAGGACTGGGCGTATTATTGTTTTGTAACGTTTTATTCTTGTATTTCTCGATATAATTGTGGATTTAAGGAGGAGATTGAGCCCAAAATAGCATCTGTTGTGGTTCTGTTTATCTCTCCGGTAGTATTATTTTCAGTGCTAAGGAGCACTTCCAGGTATACAAAATCGTTCACTGCTTCGATGACGTCGTTTTCTATAACACGTGGTCGTAGGATTTGTGGTTGCGTGCTTATTTTCATATACTTCGTTTTGTTGGTGTTTATTATAAAACCCATTTTTGTAGCTGATTTTTTAAATACACACTACATACGCCTCTCGGACAACGTTTTCTGTTCTCCCAACAATATTGATATCATCAGCATAGGCCAGGATTTACATTGATTTATTATATATTGAACCAATGTTGTGATTTTCGACCTACGTATTACTTTTTCCAGAGACAGATTGAACAGTATACAGGAGAGAGGGTCTCGCAGGCGCAGCCCGTTGTTTGTTTTAAAAGGTTCAGACAGTTTCCCCTGAATTCGTACTCTACATTCAACTTTTGAAAAAGTTTGAGTTAAGTTTTGTTAAATTTACCAACTGATTTCTTATTCGTAGCTCTTTCATTGCTTTGAACATTTGTCTTCTATGCACAGAGTCGTAGGCTGCTTTTTAGTCTATAAATATGTGATGAGTATCAATGCCATATTCCAGTGTTTTTTTTTCCAAAATTTGTTTCAGGGTTGCAATCTGATGAAATATCGATATACCACCTCTGAAACCAGCCTGGTATTTTCCTACTATCCGTTCTGCATATGGTGCCATACGGTGACATAGTACCACGGTGACAGTGGAAAATATTTTATATGCTGCATTTAGAAGCGTAATTCGTCTGTGGGTAGAGCATTCAAAGATATCTCCTTTTTTTGTGTATGGTGCAAAGTATTCCAATTTTCAAATCATTGGGGAGGGATTTCTGTGTCCATATTTCTTTTATAAGCTGCTGTAACGTCAATATGGTATCATGGCCACCTTCTTTATATAGTTCAGCTGGGAGATTATCTATTCCGGATTATTTGTTTCTGGCTAGCTTTTTACCTGCATATTTAACTTTAAGAATCGTTGGTGGTTCCTCTTCCCTCTCGTCTTCCCATGATATTGAAAAAGAACTGGTAGTAAGAAATGAGATTCTCGAAGAAAGATGGGCAAGATGAGCTAAGATTTAGAAATCAAACATACGGAGATTAGTAGCTAGACAATCAAAAACAATATCAGAGTTGGAGTCTGCGTCGCAGGAAGAGTTCAAAAGAAATCTAAATATATCAGATTAAACAGAATCCAGTTCTAGTAAAAAAAAAGAGAAGCATCTAACTCTAAAAATATTTTATTGAGTATTTCTATGGTTTTATGGTGCTGCTTGAAGCGAAAATCAAGTTTTAATGGACATCCAGGTCTATAAACAGGACATCTTAATGCTGGCAAACAAAGCTCTGGTGTTATGAGTTGTATGTATAGAGTTGTGGAAGACTGCCTTCGTAGAACGATCATGTAGATGTGAGCCACAGGAAAATTCCTGTGATTACAGTGATGACAGCAATCTGTCACAGTGATCAGGTGACATCCAGGTTTCATTACCCTTGTTCCGGCATGCAGATTTTGATGGAGATCCTTGGCTTTCTATGGAACAACACAGCCTTTTATACAGCCTCTGAAAACATGGAGTCCCAGATGACTGAGATTTAGATTTAGGTTAATATTGAAAAATAGTAGAAAAAAACAGCAGACAACTATCAGCAAGGAAAATGTCTAGGCGCTAAGTCTATCTGCACGCCATAAACGTAGATATAGGGTATACAAAAAACATCTTTTAGGGAATAGTCTGAAAAGGTTTATGTTAATGATTCCTTTGAAATCGACATACAATCCACAGCTTTATGGTAAAAACGTAAAAACAAAGTTTTTTTCTGAGCGAAAATGCATGTTTTAAAACATTTCAACAGAAAAATAAATATATAAGATTAATCATACAAAATACCAACTAGATGAATATTGCACATCTAACCTAGAAATGTTAATTACTATAAATATACTAGATTTATTACAGAAGAACTATAATCAGATGGGAAGTGAGTGTTACAAAAATATATGAAAATAAATGCAAACAAAATAAATTTTGTGGAAGTTTTGAAAACAAAGGTTTTCAGTAGTTTATTGTTATATAAAATTAATTTCCATCAAGTAATGGTCGAATCCATCACAAATGCAATTGTTCAAGTGAAAAAATAAATAACAAGACAGACAGTTTAATTAGATGTTAAATGCTAATTATATGTTACAGATAGTCAAAAGACTAATTCACAATTACTGCAATAAGCTATTGATGTTTGTCAGAAATTTACCACAAATGGATTTAAATTCGAAACCTTTAGAAATTAAGGCCACAACTCTTTAAACAACCATTAGATAATATAACTCCAATTTTGCAAAATGCCGAATACACACCTTAAACAAACGACGTACCTAAAATAAATCTTATCTTTTTATTAATAACATTATAAATACCGAACATCGTTATTGCTTAAATATTCTATAGTTTCCATTGAATCTGTCCATCCACTGCCAGGAAACTAAATTATCACGTCAAATAGTGATCACGAAATACAAAAAATTTGAGTATGTAGTTGCTCAGTACCTACTTAAAGAATATACTCTTATCGTAATTGTTTTAAACAGCGCTTTCGGATGTATTAACATATTGTACATTATACAGTGAAACCTGGATAAAACAGTAGTGAACAAATTTTCCAGCATAGATAAGAATCCGCGTTAATCAGCTTAGATTGCTACACATTGCAACATGCAGTAATAACAAAAATGTTCACTTCTGTGTTAGACTTGATGCAGATTATTCAGGTTTCACTGTATATAATTTACAAAATTGTAAAATTATAATTAGATAAGTAATTAAGAGATATACTGGCATATTATTTCTCCAATGCGTAGGGATTAACTCATATATAAAAAGGTCGTAATCGCTTTTAGACATCGGAATGTTGTGTATCTAACCTACCTGCCAATTTAGCAAAGGTCGTAAGTTCATATAAGAAGATTCATACGAAACTGTACTGTAAATAGTACTGAATAATAATTAATGATTTTTAAGTTATAGATCTATTGTGGTTTTTAAGATAAACTTTTTCAACATTCGGATTTACGAACTTACTAAAGTTGGCTAATAATATGCAAGGTGAAAAAAATATAAACACGTATAAATACGGTTCCTCTTTTGGTGCATTGTTGCAATATTGCATGACTTAGAGGAAATAGAGGCACATGCTTTGCAAGTCACCTATTTCTATTTATAGCAACATTCCAATCCGTGTAATTGCGAGAAAGTTCCAACTTAACTAAACATTTCAATTAAAAGAAAAAATAATTTTATTGCCTAAAGAGTAGCATGAGTCCACAAAAATAATAAAAACAATTGATAAAATTACACCCAAATAATCATTTTACTAGATTGTAATATATACACATCTGCAAAACACTTGTAGAGGATGAAAAGGCAAAAGCATTCCAGAGAGCACGTGCATCACATTACAATCCGTTTTGTCTTTCTTTTGTGTGATAAACAGTTGCATACCTCCTTTTTCCTGTAAACGCACGGGGCAAATTGCACGAAAACTGCACGTTACCCGATATATTTCGATTTAAAAAGATCAATTTAGATTCCAGTTGATGCTTATTGCATGTGAAGGACCATTATTAAGGTCTTATGTTCTTACGACTATATAGAGCAGATATACAGGCATTACCACAGAAAGTCTTAATGCAGTATGAAACAGAACTCTCTCCAATTAAATAATATAATATGATATAATGACATAAGAAATAACAATAATAATTGTATTTTGATATGTAATATTTTATCTCTATTATATTTTGTACTAAATAATTGTCAGTAACAGCACTTGAAATTCAAGTGACACTTTTTTAGAGCAGCTTAAAATAGTCTTGATATGAATACATAATATGTGTTATAAAATGTAAAAGTTGAAGTTTAAAATTCAACTAATGGACATTGTAAGATTGAATAAAACAATATATTAATTGTTTTGTGACCTTACCACTGAATTAAATGCAATAGAACTCATATGGACAAAAATAAAATAAAAAACTAAGCGTTTTAAGTTGAGTGTCGTGAAAATATCAAGATACTCAGCACTAGAACGTGCTATTAAGGGTGACACAGCCACTATATCCGAAGATATACGAATCCGACGAGGAGTGCGACAAGGTTGCGTCTTATCACCACTATTATTTAATCTGTATTCGGAATCTATATTCAGAAAAGCATTAGACGACCAGTACCAGCATGGACATCAGGTCCACTGAAGATACCGTCTTAATAGCAAGCTACGCACAAGAACTACAAAATATAATAAATGCGGTAGTTGCGTCATAGCTAAATGTTCGGTTTACATCTAAATGTTTCCAAAACTAAAATTCTAGTATTTTCAAAGATACCAACAAACGTACATTTGTACGCCAAGGGACAAATAATAGAACAGGTAACTCCCATGAAATATTTGGGAGCAAATATCAACAGCCAGTGTAACCCCAAAAAAGAAAATTTGTCAAGAATCGAACAAGCGAGGAAAACACTCATGAACACAAAACACAGTTATTGATGTTCTCCACCTTGCATCTACGTCGTATATCTGTACTTCTAGCTCTGTCCCATAGTGTCTTACCATCAATTTTTCTAAGTGTTATCATCATTATTGGTCTGATGACTCGTTTTGTAAATTCTGCCTCTCGTTTCTTTCCCGATATTTTTATTTCTCAATATTGTTTCATTTAGGCAGCCTGCTGCTCTGTTTGCTCTATTCACTTGATGTTCCACTTCAGTTTCGAGCTTTCCGTAGCTAGATAATGTGATGCCTAGATATTTAAACTCTTAACACTTGTTCTATTTTCTGACCTTCCAGCTCCAATTTACATCTTAGTAAATTTACTGTTGTATCCATGCATTTTGTCTTTTTTGTGGAAATTAACATGTTAAATTTTCTGACGGTTATATTAAATTGGTGCAGCATATGTTGTAAAGCATCTTCACTTTGAGAGAGTAGTATTGCGTCGTCTGCAAGCATTATTTTAAGTTGTTTTTCTCCCATTTGGTATCCTTTTTTAGTTCTTACTTTTTTTATTATTTCATCCACAATCAGGTTGAGCAATAGAGGACTCAGGGAGTCTCCCTGTCTTATCCCATTGCCAGCTTCAATAGGGTCGGTTAGTTCTTCTACTTTTACTTTCATTTTATTGTTTTGGTAGATATTTTCGATCGTTTTGATTATTTCTAGAGGTACCTCTCTTGCGTAAAATAAGTGGATAACGTCTTTTAATTTGACCCGGTCAAATGCCTTCTTAAGGTCCACAAAACATAGATATGCCGATTTGTTGTATTCTAATGATTTTTCTTGCACTTGCCTCATTATAAATATAGCGTCGGTGCATGATCTTCCCAACCTAAAACCTTGTTGTTCTTCGGCTAGTGTTATAATTTCATTCAGTTTATTTGTTATCACTTTAGTAGTTAATTTTAGTGTTGTGTTTAATAAATTAATTCCTCTGTAATTTTCCGGGTCCGACTTGTCTCCCTTTTTTTGAAGGGAGGTATTAGGATGCTTGATCTCCATTCTTGAGGAATTCTGTTTTGTTTTATTATTTTTTGGATTAGTCTTAATAGTTGTTTGGTCAGATCTGGCCCTCCGTACTTTGGGAGTTCCTTCGGTATTCTGTCCTTTCCTGGTGATTTTCTAGCTACTTTCAAGTACTTCAAATTAGTGTGATTGTTCTTTTGTTAAGCCTGCATACATTGCTCCTAACTTTCAATTACACCTTGTATATTACTGAAATTTCAAGTTTTATTTATGATAAAATTGACTATTATTTTCATTTTGATATATTTATGAATGTATCATTTTTGATACATTCATAAATGGTATTTTGAGTAAAAGGTTATGGGCCCACAGCTAACTTGTTTTTAAGGATGGTTCAGAGGAAATATTTTTAGAAACTCTCTTAATATGACTAAAATCACTATAATATTTAGCCGCTGCTATCAAGTTCTATCAAATGGACCAAAAAAATATAGGCGAATGAAACTATGTCATATGCCAACCAACACACACAAGAAAAACTTTGATATGGAAGAAGAAAAAAAATGAATATCGAAGAAGGACGGAGAGGCAACTGATAGAACAATCTGAGAAGAGAAAAAAAAAAACAACCAGTGAACATATATCCGAGCTTCGCGGGTACTAGTCTCCTCAAGAATTGCTCTCCAGTCATCCCTATCCATCGCCTTCCTCCGCCAAGCACGTATTCCCATATTTCTTATGTCTTCATGGATGTTATCATATTCATAATTTTCTTTGGAAACATCCTTACATGTTTTAATTACTTTTATTTTTAGAGTCCACGTCTCTAAACCATATGTTAGGACTGGGCGTATTATTGTTTTGTAGCGTTTTACTTTTGTATTCCTCGATATAATTGAGAATTTAAGAAGATTGATCCCA
The DNA here is from genome assembly GCF_040954645.1 of Diabrotica undecimpunctata. Taxonomy (NCBI): domain Eukaryota; kingdom Metazoa; phylum Arthropoda; class Insecta; order Coleoptera; family Chrysomelidae; genus Diabrotica; species Diabrotica undecimpunctata. The sequence continues at coordinate 114,295,017 of NC_092805.1, read as the reverse complement.
AAATTGCATATATTGGCAATGAAAATTCTGCGGTTTATCGCTGCTAATATTATTTTCACTGTTAACGAGCGCTCCCAGGTATACAAATTCGTCCACTGCTTCGATGACGTCTTTTCTATAACAAGCGGTCGTGGGATTTGTGGTTGCGTGCTTATTTTCATGTACTTCGTTTTGTTGGTGTTTATTATTAAACCCATTTTTGCAGCCGATATTTTTAGTGGTACATACGCCTATTGTACACCGTACAAAAGGCGTTTTCCGTTTACCATATTGATATCATCAGCATGGGCAAGGATTTGCACCAACTTGTTATATATTGAGTCGGTGGTTGTGATTTGTGACATACGTATTACTTTTTCCGAAGCTAGATTGAACAATATATAGGAGAGAGGGTCTCCCTGGCGCAGTCCGTTATTTGTTTTAATAGGTTCCGACCTATAACATTATTGTTTTTTCTAAAATTTTTCTAAGGGTTGCAATCTGATGAATTGTCGATTTACCACATCTGAAACCAGTCGGATATTTTTCTACTATTCGTTCGGCATATGGTGCCATATTATTGTGAAAAATATTTTACACGCTGCATTTAGAAGCGCTATTTCTTTGTGGTTAGAGTCAATGTCAACTGTCAGAATGAAGATATCTCATTTCACCCTAGAAAGGTTGGGCTTTCTTTTTTCAATGAGCATATCTGTTACCTTACATTAACAAATTTCTCCTTAAGTGGGCTAAAAATTCTCTATTAATAGTAAGACTCATCTGTTTCAACTGATCACAACATCATATTTATTGCTTATCAGTTTGCTAAATGTATCTTGTGTAAAGCAGGATACTTATATTAACCTATTTAAATATGTGGAGTTTTTGTGTTATATATTAAAAAAATTAGTCGAATTAAAAAATAAACTACAAAATTCCAATTACTGAGTTACCACAAACTTAGTTACTTATCTTGCCACAAACGCCACTTTATAACGACGACAGTATGAGTGTACTAATTTTATCGCAATTGCCATTTTAGTTGTAATTAGTAAAATGTGCACTTTTTGCACTTTACCACAACTCGCAACTATTTCATGAGGTTCCAGGTTATCTGGCAATATTGCAAACGACCGATGTCGAATCAAATGCTAACTTTCAGAAGAATATCATGGAACTGATCTCTTCTCTACAATTTATGGCGCAAATGACCTTAAAAGCTTTAAGGTATTTGTGATCTGTTAGAATTATGAGTCCGAAGTAAATTAGTAATTCCGAATAGATGTTAAACGTGTGTATATATAACGATAGACAGCGGAAAAGTATCGAACTATCGGAAAAGCTAGTTCCACCTTCAATCGGATGGGGGCCTTCTTCAAGAGTCACAACCTCTCTCTTGACACAAAAGTAAGAACGCTGCGATACTTCTCTGTCCTTTTTTATGGTGTTGAATCGTGGACCTTGAACGAAGATATGTGCAGAAAACTGAAAGCATTTGAGATGTGGTAATATCGGAGAATACTTAAGATCCCGTTAAGTTTATATCATTATTGCTTCCCCAGCAGATGTACATTTTACACCCAGGTATTTAAAAGTTTATGTTCCTTTAGTGGAACATAAACATGGACCACAATTGATCCATTGTGAATCCTCCCAGTCGTCCTTAGCTCATTGTCCATGCTGCCAATTCCAGGAAGGTGGACAAGTCACCATGGCTTGCCAAACTCTTACTCTCGTATTGACGATAAGTCTGGATATTCACATAGGACATGCTCGACAGTTTCGTCGTCTCGCTTACACTTCCTACATAGAGGTGTGTCTACTAACCTAAGTGTGTGGAGTTAGGTGTTTGCTTAGTTGACAATGACCAGTTAAAAAACTGTAAAGCGTAGGTTTGCCTAGTCATTCCCGAGTACTTCTTCGATTCTGACTTTTCAAGATTCCTTGGTGCTACTCTGGCAAGTCTACATCCTTGCCCTTCATCCCATCTTTTCACGGTTTGCCTGTAGATTCGGAAGAAAATTGACAAAACGAAAATATTTTCGAAAACTCGGATAATGGAACAGGCCCGAAAAACATGTTTATGCAAGAAATCGATATGAAGATAGGGAAAAAACTGATGAGGAAGGAGCAAAAGAGGACGTTGTACTAAGAAAAGAAGTAAAAAGAGTTTCTACCCGTTTCTATAAGACAGAAAATGATATTTAAACTACTTTCATTCCTGATCCTGATCGATTTTTCAGCGAAGAGATAGCTCTGCCTTTGCAGTACTTTATTAAGTTGTTTTTAATTGACGTTATTGAAAATATCGATTACCAGTCTAATTTGTACAGCACACAGAAAAAAAGAAAATCCATCAACAGTTCGCTCCGTAAAATAAAAGATTAGGTACTTACCCATTTTATTATGGATGGGAGTAATAAATTTACCAGCAGAAGAAGCAGTCTCTATAATATTCCAAATTGCAGATATTATTTCCATAAAACGTTTCAACTTCTCAGAAGATTTATACACTGCAATGACAATAGCCAATTGATTAAAAACCAAACCACTTTTGAATGAAATTTTGCCACAGTATCGATTTTATTTCATATCATGGAGCTTTCATATTTTATGAGTTGCACAATACACCAAATGCGCTTAGCAAAGAAGAAATTTCTTTTGGGATAGATGCCAGCTTTGTAATCAGTTTGAGTAAGACAGTTTCTGATCCGTCAAAATTCAGTAATTTTTTGTGAAAACCGGTTTTCTGGTCTGGGGCCTTTACAGTGTTAAGGAGATATGTCACATGGAAGGTATAGTAGGCTCATGATATACACTTTCAACTACTATCTAAGCCAGACTTCTGTTTGTTAATACTTTAATTTTCTATCGAAAACTTTGCTTCGGAAAGAAGCAAAAAAAGGTTGGCTTTTGGTCAAAGACAAGCATCGTGACATACTACTAATGTCGCACATTTAAAACCAGTAATTATTAATCTAAAATTATAATAATTTTACAATTTTGTTATTTCGAAAGATCTACGTGTCGGGATACATTTTTGTTATGCCTACGATAAATCAGAAAAAAAATGGAAAATATCAGATGTAATATTTATGTTATAGGTACCAGAATATAATAAAAATATTTACATTTTGCTTTTCTAGAAAAATAGATTTAATAACTAATTTAACATCATCATATCATATCAAATAAATAATCAAATTATACACATAACGTGAACAAGAGATTTAGAAATCTCTATAGGGCAGTATTCTTTACAAATTTTATTATATATAGCTACCTCCTTTGAAAGATCTACAATAGTGTGAAATAGTGTCTAGAATTACGAAACGAAGATTTCTTATTTTAATATTTAGTTCACAGCGAAGTGAGTATTTTTCAAATGATCAAAACGTTTGAAATATTTATCAAAAATATATACTTTTATAACTAATATATTACTTTATATCTTTGTATAGTTGTCCGCAGACAATGTCTTAAGTTTTTAATGTGTATGTATATATTTGTTCTAAATTGATATGCTCACGATAACGTTTTTGTAACATTGACACCTTTTTTGTGTTTTTATTACTTTTTGTGATTTCTAGACAAAAATATTACTCATATGCAATTATGATTGTTTCGCCTGCAGGGTTTAAAAAGGATCTATTGTAGCAGCGTTGGATAAGTAAATAGTGACAATGAAACCGTGGCAAGTGAAGTCGATCTGAATACCAGATACCGTGTATCAAAATTCGCTAAGATACGCCACTGAAAAAATATCGAGCTCCCAATCAGTTAATCTAGAAAACGATGAGGAAACGAGTCATTCATGCAAACGACTGCAATCTCACATAATTGGCATTTGCTGTACCTCTTTTATAGTACTTAAGTATGTACAAATGTAATTGTAGATTTCACATTTCAGAAAAAAGGAAACACAACGCTCTTAGGTTTTTTTCCAAATATCGGCTAGATCTTTGAGAAAGGTTAGCATTAATTATTAGGTAAAGATACATCGCAAAGACAGCACGATATACAATAAAAAAATGCACGTCAATGAAAAGTAAATACGGTTAGCACTGTTTATCATCACATTAACTTTATTTTACTCTTAACTCTTAATTAAAAGTAAGTTTTATACGGATTTGAAATATTCTAATCCATTTTCCCATATATCGTCATGCCTTCTAGTGTTGTTTGGATTGACCGGAATAGTATATGACAGCAAACACAAATTATCGTGCAAAATGACATATTTTTCCCTCGAGTTACCGGACTCCTCTGGCCGACGAAACTACCGGAAACTTGGAATTGAGTGTCGAATCTACGACATTTTAATTACTGCTATGTGTTAGTGTTGTCTGCTATTCAGACAAATTTGTGACTGCTACTGTTTCTTTGCCGTAACTTAACCAACACCACTAAATTGAGTTCGTATAAGGCCAGCTGAGCCAAACTTCGCCATAATTGATGTTTGTCTACATAACTCAACCGGTATTAAACGCTTTGTAAATTATCACCTTTGGTAACAGGATAACATAACAAATGACTTTTTACTCCTGGAAAGTTAATAATTTAGGAGGAGTCGATACAACTTGACACACATTAATTTCATTAATGAGCAGAAAACGTTTTGACAAAAGTAGTGACAAAGATTATCTTAGCAAATGATTTAATTTTTCAAGATATTCTTCATGAAGATAATTTGATGATTTTATACAATGAGTCACCCTACATTTTTACAGAAATTGAGTTACTCCATTTTTTAACCTGGCAAAATGTCGTTCTATAATTAGCAAAACATATTTAAACCACATTTAGGCATTCGCACCATGTAGTAACTGAGATGTCAAGCCACATCACGCAGAACTCGAATTTATATTTTTGAAAAAAAAAAAAAAGAGTAAATCCACAATAAGTTATGTAAATGCGTTAAGGTCTGTCGGACTCAATTTTTATTAGTTTTTTGTATTATTATTTTAAAATACTGAATTAAAAAGTCTTAAGTATCCTCCAGATAAGTTTTATTTAATGCTTTTTAGATGGTAAATAAGCCCCTTTAAATGGAAAAAATTGTTAAATAATATTTTTTTTTTGTTTGAACATTAATTTGGAAAGAAGGAAAATGTTGCTTTAATGCTAGATGTTGTGGGTTAACTCATTATTACTAAATTTTGAAACAGTAACGTTTTTTCAAAATGAATAGAGGAAAAATTCTTGCCGAAGTGGGGGAGAAGATTGCTTAAGCTCCTCATCTATTGGAGGGGAAGAACAAATCTAGACGAAGAACTATTCCAGTCTTCGGGTAGTGATTACATTCCATCGGATATCGAAAAAGATATTGATCACGTCATAGAAGAAGAAATAATTGAAAGTGACGAAAACAATGGAAATTGTAATGAAAATGGTGCTGTCGTCTTTCAGCCAATACCTCGACAGGTAGAGTAAAAATGGGAATCAGGAAACGAGAAAAATACCAATAAACAGTTATTGGAGAATATGAAATATGTAAAAAAGCCCTTCCTTAAAACGCTGCAAATAAACCAAAACCGAATAAGCGTTTCTTTACAACAATCATCTAACAATATGGAAATTGTTGACGATAGAGGAACGAATTGTGGTGGGAAAAATAAATGTACAGATGACCAGATTGCAAAAAAACATGGAACGAATAAATTCTTTCCCAAAATATGTTGAATTTCCCAAATTCAAATTTTCTAAATCCACCCTTAAATTTAAACAAAATGTACGAACTTTATAAATAGTATTTCAAAAATTCAAAAAACTCCAACTTCCGATATGCAGAAAAGTCACCCAATACCTAAAATTCCTACTGGAATAGCGTATTACAAGAGACATCTTAATTTTTATAGTTTAGGAATTCATATAGTCAGCCAAAACCAGGGAACATTCAATGTATGGACAGAAAATGAGGGCTGGAACAGGCCCTCAGAAAGTGGGATCGTGTCTTTTAAAATATATAAGAAAACATATTCGTGCTCCAGTAAAGGAACTTACAGCTTTGGTCAAACTTATGCGGCGGTCAGAATCACAGCATCAAACTTGTTTTATTATTAATTCATGCTCTACAGAACCATCCGACAATCGAAAAAATTATTATAAGATTTTTACTATCCGAACACAGCTTCTTACTAAACGACTCATAAATTCAGTGACGTTGAGTCAGCGGTGACAATTCAAGATTATATATTGATAATGACTATATGGATGTAATGGCTAAATGTCGCAGAAAGCATACATTCTTAGTAACCCGTCTTGTAAAAAGTGATTTCGTTCTGTTGAGAATTTGATCGAAGCTATTACCAATAGAAAAGTTAATGTAGCAAAAAACAAAGTGTATTGGTTACGTTGCCAGATACTACTGAACAAAGACAAAAACTTATTTATGAAATCTAATTTAAGTCAAGAACACCAATTGGTTAGCATTGAGAAACAAGGGTCGAAAACCATCCATTAAAGATCTAGAGTATAAACTAATACCTAAAGATGTTCAGCAGTTTTACAAAAGTGTATTATCGTCAAACACAGCAGATTTTCAAGATGATATCGACGGTTGTGTTGCTTCCATTGACTTGATGTCGATATAGGTTTGGAGAACAACTTACAACATGAGCTTGTACAAGAAACCTAGGGAAGTGACAATGAAAATGATAAGCAAAAATGAATAAACCAACATTTTTTCCATGATTCTAGGTAGGAAAAGATATTGAAATATACATTTTTATAAAGAAATTTCTATAACTTGCTAAACTTATTTGCTGTTTTTTTAAGAACAAGCCTAATGTGTCTTGACCCATTATTGCATAACACCATCCAATTACAATTTTGCCTGCATTTCAACTAAGTTTCATAGGACCATATTCATAGTTCACTTCGAACCATAATATAAAGAATCATTTAAAGCAAAATCAGCAGTGAATAATGGAAGATCTATCAAATCGATCCTTGAAAGCTAAGTAGTAGACAAATAATGCTATACGTTTTCCGAAAGCATCGACGCTATATACGTCATAGCTCAAAAATAGCTGCCCTGATATGTATTAACTCTAGAATTTGTGTATTTCGTTTTTACTCTCCAAAATTGTGTTCAGTTATTGTATGATCTCCGCTTTTATAAGCACATTAAATTTATGCTTGACTTACTGGGTTATATACTGTTTCGATTTTAAAAATATTACTTTTTAGAAAGATATTTTTTGGCCACAATAAGAAAAGGTAATAAAAACCAACAAATCGGGTGTTTAGTAAGGCTGTTGTGTAAAAGATATGTTTAGTAGGTATTTAGATATGTTTAGTATTTAGTAGGTAGCTGCTGCAAATACAGTTGTAGATATTTAAATAAAAAAAAAACAATACCATAGAATAAATTTGAACGCAATTATTAACAGTTTCGTAATTCTAGATCATTTGTAAATTGATGCAGTTATGCTAGAGGGTTTTGTCTCAATCGCCTGATAAATTAATTCAATACTTATACTTCTGACTATGACTAAACAGTGCTAATATGTGATTTGTTACTAACGACTGGTATGTAAATAACAAGTTCTTACATTTCTTAGTCAGAAACGAGTATTTACATCTGTAATGATACATTGTTTTCAGGTTTTTATAGATCGTGGTCTGGAAAACAAAACAAATTAGTACAAAACTCTACTGAACTATCACTACATTCATAACGTAGTTAATCAAAGGCACATTTTTGCATAAATTTAAAATTAGGAGAATACATTGATAATAGTTTGCCAGTCAAAAAGTGGCCTCAAATATTTTTATTTCAACTAATAATAATTTTTGAACAAAAATTTCGTTCATTTATCTTTTAAATAAAGTACGCTGCTAAAGGCTTTTTTTAATATGATAATATAACGTTCCCTGAAAAAAAAAATGGTCACAAATTAGGGTTGCCAGCTGTTAAAAAATAGAGGAATCAAAAATAAAGTAAAGTAGAGTTAGCGCGTTTTCGGCTGTGGAAAAGAAGATTTGACAGACTGAAAAGAAGAAGATTTGGCAACTAAATAATTTGCAAATGAATGTAATTTAAAAATCGCAACTGACTAGTGACAACTAGCGGATAAAAGTTGAATTATGACAGTCGGTAATGTAGATTCCTTCGACCTAATGATGGCGGTTGTATTGGGGCGGGGCTTGTGACGTCAAGATATATCTATCTATCTATCTATCAAGACACATTGATAGAACGCTCTCTGTAACACATTGATTTTCCAATGTGTGGTAGAATCCCCCTAGCCCCTCTACTGACGCTCAAATGATCGGTAACGTTTTCATTAATTTACTGGAAAATTTTAGTTTAGGTGTTTTAGTGGGATTTTACGAATGTCTTGTAATATTTTATTCATTAATAGGTAATATTTAATCAATTATATACTGAATGTATTTTTTTACCAATAAGGTCCCATGCTTCATAAACATTATAGAGGATAATGTACAGAGCTATAACTTCTTTTATAAAGTTTTTCTTTCAAACAGAAGTAGGCTCGATAGAATCGAAATATTGGCCATCATATTTTTGGGTCAGATAATCTTTTAGTCCATGTCATTCTTTGTATTTAGAAATTGGTTTCTCTTTTTCTTAACTATAATAAAGTTTGCATACTAAACTCTATCTATGACGGGGGTTTGACATTAAGTTATCCTTGCGTACATACGAAAGAATTCTATTTCGACGCCAATTTAAGGGGAAACAGCTCTGGTTGGCCTAAAAAAAAATATCTGCCATCAACACAATGCACCCATTTACAAGGCAGCTGTTGCACATGTTGCTGATCATGTTTTGCAAAGAACGGTGCAAACCATGTTGAGTTCGAGTTCGGAAAATTACTTCCGAAAAGGATAAAAGAGTAAAAGTATCTTGTCAAATAGATGGTGCGAAAATAAGGCCATATTGCAAAAAAATTGAGATGGTTAACAAAAATTATGCATTTTCTTTGTAATGCTAAATTATCATCAAACTACCCTTGTATAATAGATCCATCTTTTTTTATGTGCTGTTACACTTTGGTTCAGTAGAAATTCTGAGTGTGTACTGGAAAATTCAGAATTTTTGAATCCAAATTATAACCTCTTAATTTTACTGTATCGTCTTGTTTATTTTACCTAAAGCTGTAACTTAATCGTTTAAGGAAACGACAGTAATTAAAGTTTCTTTTTAGTACATATTACCTACCAGTAGTGATTGGACAAAACCTCTAAACACAACTAAAAATATAAACGTAATAAGTAGAAGTAATACGCCAGATAGTAACATGTTAGATTGTAACAAAAAATAAAGGTTATAGAATTGTTTTTAACACCTAGATCTTACAGATCTTATCTCTACAGTTAAATAAAAAATAAACTTGATCTGTAAAAATCCCATATAGGTGAAAAGCCATAAAGCAACGTAATATCAGTTCAGGTACATTAATAGATAGAGCAATTTTTTTCATACGTATTTTTGATGGATTAGGCACCCAACGCTAAAAAAGAAACAATTTTACATTGTGCAACATATAGAATAAGAATCATACTTTCCTACTTTGTAACACATGGTAATTAGTTTATTTATGAAAGAAATTAGGCTCAAAAACTATTGCGGATAGTTATAAGAATATGGACTTGTGTAAAAAAACTATTTGAAAGCCTGTTCCTTCATATTTTGCGAAAAAAAAAGTTTGATTATGTATTATTTTGTTGTTTTTTATGTGTTTTTTGCTTAAAAAGCAATAAAGCTCTTGTATTTCTCATTTTATTATTGCACAAGGTATAATACATATTAAAATAAAGTTTTGAATGGTCACTATCTAGTGTACTCAAAGAAAAGTATTTTTTAGCATAAGCTCTATGATACTTCCGTCTAAGAGATTTGGTGCTCGTGAGATGTAAGATGACTAGCGTATTAGGCACTTGTGAAATAGAATAAGAAGGTGAAAACTTAAAAGGCACTTTGACAGTCTTCCAAATGAGCTCCTCAACTACCACAGTTACGTTAATTGGTTAACAGTTCATTCTAAAATAAAAAAAAAAGATCAGATTAGAGCAATACATTATTCATTAATTTTTTTTAAATAAGAATAATTCTAATAAGAGTTTTATAAAGATTTCCTTTAACAATAGAAACCATAAATTTTAAGTATAGTGATTTTTTTAGTGTGTGTACATTCATAAGATTAAATGTAGTGTTTTAATAAATTACCGGCTCTTTTGAAGAAAGCACTTTAACCAGCAGAATTTTACATTTTATAGCAGTTGGCAACACGTTTATGTCAAATCGGTGATAAGTTTTGAAAGATAATGAGTCATGAAACATACCTAACAGCAGCAGCAGACTTGAATTTTTGTTGCTTCTTTTTTAAAATAATTGTTTTGTTAAATTAGGATGAAAAAAGGTGTATTTGCTTATTTTAAAATAAGAATATTACTTCCAAAACGTACACTAATATTGTTAATCGAGTGAATGCACATCAATGACTCTCACTCAAACACTTATTGCCAAGGTGTGTGATGTAAGTTTAGGAGCTGTAAACAAGATATTGCAATAAAAAAGAGACACCGGGATGTTTTATGTGAACGTAACAGGGAAATATGCAAGGAAGACGAAGACAAAAGCAAGGGCTCAAGCTGTTTTAATAGAGGAAAGTAAATTAATATCCAGGAAATAAGCAAAACATTTCAGAAAGGCCCCACTGTTTGAAAAGAACTTACAAGATGAAAGAAAAACAATCAGACCCCACAAGAATTAACTACTGCCATGATGAAGATTATACAAAATGTTGTTCTCAAATGAAAGTCATTTTTTGGTAATGACAGCGATCTCGTTTTGTTAGAGTAAGTAACAACAAAAACTTGTGATAGATCACACTGATCAAGTAGTTAAATATCTGTTGAAGGTTAAGTTCTTGGGCTCTTTTTCTTATAAAAAATAGCGGATCCGCAGTTCTGATAGAAGGTATGATAGACTCGCAGAATACAGAGAATTGTTAAAACAGGTTAAGAAAAGAATAGGTATAAGAATATGCACTCATGTAAAAAAATTATTTAAAAATAAAACTTATAGTAAGGATGAAATGGTTTTTCAACAAGATTGATCCATATCTCCCAAGTAATGACCAAATATTTAAAACACAAAATATATATCATGTTTGAATGGCCTGGAAACTCACGAATCTCTATTCGATTCAAAATTGGGGGTTTATTTTAAAAGGTTGGCTCATGGAGCCGAGCACTGACATCCAGAATGACATAAACTGTCGTGCTACAGGTTAAGGGTTGAAAGGGACTTCGGAGGCAGGAGAGGTAGCCGATATCCATTTTGGAATCAAATTATGAGAAATGCCTACCGGTTCTTATTAAAATTTTTGGCGTACAGGTATTTAAAACTGGTTAATATATTTTGTAAGATATAATTAATATTAATATTAGTAGATATATTTGAAAGTTTATGAATAACACTTTTACAGTCTGATATTATTAAAAATTTTTGATTATTAAATAAATTAGTTTTAATATATTTTAATGTTTCTAATATAGCGAGTTGTTCAGCTGAATAACTTGAAAATTCGCTTGGAAGTTTTTTAGTCTCGAATTAGTTTTGTGTAAGGTCCCAAAATGCACAAGACGTTTTAACGACAACACTGTTGCGAGGTTGTGATTATAGATAATGAATTAACTTCTATATTGACATACAGTCAAATAGTCATAGAATACCGAATTATTATATCTCATACTCATTATTGTATTTCATAAATCATGACAACGCTGACCAGTAGAAAAGAACAGAAGATAATCGAAGCCGCAAGTTAAAGAGAGAGATATCAATCAGTCTGGGCGCTCATTTGACACTTAGTAGCGTATCGTTTACGCTGTTAAGTGAATTTTAAAAATGATGGACTAAAAAAAGTATTTTCACCAAATTTATGTTTTTTTATGTATTTGAAACAGAGTTACGTGAAGCTTATTTAGCTTTTAAAAATTAGTTATAAGTAAATTATATACTCGAAAAATGTGTCTCACATGAAATTTATCGAAAGTATTGATTAGAAACGACAAAACTTTTAAATATTCAATATTTCAAAAATTCACATATTAAGTAGAAACATAAAATCATTACCTCACTCTACCGCAAATCCACAAGTCTCTTCAACAGCCTGAGTAAGTTTATCTAATAACACTTGGTACGACTCGTACGGCGGTATGTCTATTCTATTAAAACAGGTGTGCGCTTTGGGCAGATTTTGCGGGGGTACGTCCACGCAGTGTATGGTGAAGAGCCTAGGTCCCGCCGCTCCAGTACTACCCTGCAACGCTTTGAAGCCTTGAAGAGGCACCCTAGAACTTCCCGTCACAAACTGAAGGAGGCGCGCCCTCATTTCTTCAGAATATGAGTCAACTGCTTGCCAGAACCACTGGACTACTGGGGTCTCAGGCGTGCAATGTTTTAGTCTTGTGTGCGCACGCCAGTCAGCTAAAAGCAGAACAAGTGAATATTATAGAACCATTTACTTATAGACATTTAAATATATTGGTATATAAACATATGTATGAAAATGCATTCGTAAATATGACACATTTTCGTACACATACTTCCTCAAAATTTTATTGCTAAAAAATTTTTGCTTTGTGAAATATATTGTTTCTTAATTACAATCCGTGTGCATAGGAAGTATTTGGTGACTGTTCGGTGACTAGGATTACAATAGTGTTACCATCCCATATCAATAGTATCGCTCTTGTTGGTATAATATTGTTAATAACTTCTTTTCTTATGTAGTTTCTAATGCAAATATTTACACAGTAATAAACATGGTTTATATAATATAAATTTACCAATATATCCCAACTTACCAATATCTATGGATCCGATTCCACTAATGACAAGTTCCAGCTCCCGTTCGTCAAATGGCCTCAAAGATGTCGACGGAATGAGTTCTGAGAAACCCTTTTGCAACGCTAGGAACTGCTGTTCGATGCCTCTCATAAATCGATAATTTACGTACAACTTTACGTATTCTCTTTTATTTTCTTCCGTCACCGCTATCGATGCTCCTCCAGGTTTAAGTTCGTGAACTTTGACAATACCAAAGCTGTTGTTCTCAACGGAGAAGGTCGTGTCTAGCACACCGTCGATGTTATTTTCTCTGAAAGACAAGATTACGAGGTTTACGAGGAGTAAATGAAAGTTAGATTTAAATGAAATCAGTGGCTTCCCGGTCAGAAAGCACTCAGCTAGGAAATAAATGTTTACACACTTCACAAATACTTTTCTTTTCCATTCTTTGGTTTTTTTTAATAAAAAAAGATTATCCACAGATATTGAATATTCAATGTTACACTATGAATGCCTAAAGCACTGCAGTAGAACTAAAAGATACATTTAAGAAATTACTTACAACATCCAGGTGAGACTTCGATGCAATTCAGGATCTACTCCTTCAATATCTTGAAGCGTAATTGGTTTGTTCAATAGCTGCTTATAAAACGGAAGAGTGAAACCTCCTTCCAACTGATGATTATGAAACACCGCTATTCCCAATATCCTTCCCACGAAATGAAAGTATGAAAGATGCTCCGGATTCACCGATGAATCTGGATTGATTTGTAACGTGTAGTGATCGTCCCTGCTGTATTGGAAAAGGCCATATTGAGGATTCAACATTTCGCGCGATAAGAGATGTAACCACTCTCTTGCAACGCCGCCATAGTCTAGGCCTTCTTCGCCGCGGAATTTAACCATCAATCTTTTGCGCATATCTTTTGGGCGCATTTTCATAATAAGTCTGTAAAATAAAGGTACATTTGAGTATGCGTAGACAGTCTGTACTAGTAATGATTCTAAAATGTATACATAATTACAAGGCTATAGATTTGTCAACAACTGCCTCCAAGTTTTTTTTTTTAATTTAAACAAAATAGTATTTAAAGTTTACGATACCTAGCTCTAGGATAAGCTAGTCCAAAGACGACATAAGGTAAGATTTAAAAAAGTGATTTATTAGTGAAAAATCTTAAATAATAAGTTTATTTTTAAAATCTCTGTACATAGTTTTTTACAAGGTTGTTTACCTGTAACTCTCTTCAAAAACTTCATTTCTGGACACTTCCAGTCGACAATGTCCACTTTGTGGTTGTAGAGCATTTAGTTCTGCTCTGAGAACTTTCAACTTGGCCACGAGATCTCGCCTATACTTTGGTAGGTGTTCCGATTCGTTTAGGAGGCTCTGAGGTAGGTCTTCGTTCCTAATCTGTTCGGGCCTTATTCTGGGAGATACTGGGTCTGGATTTGAGTGATGTGAAGATGACTGACCGTCTGGTTCAGTGGTACTGAAAAAAAAAATTATTTATTTTTAACAATGAGATACTAAAAAGTTATAAAATAAGATTTAAGATTTAAGCATTTACCATACAAATTAAAAGGCCTACAGGCCTACACACCCTGTTGAGCATTTTAAATAAATAAAAATATACGTTATGAATTATTAATTTGTTTTTATACCGTTGACATATGTATCCGTAATTAGGTTGTTTTTTTTTGTAATATTATTAATTTCTACCTTGTAGAAATTAATAATATTACAAGGTAGAATTAAACGATAAATACACATACTTGGGTCATGAAATTAGAATAACCAGAGACAACCAAACCTGCGAGCTAAATAGACGAATCACGTTGGGATGGGCGGCATATGGAAGGATGAGAGACATTTTTAAAACAAATACCCCAATTCACCTGAAAAGGAAGGCATTTAACCAATGCATCATACCAGTCTTAACCTACGGAGCAGAGACCCTAACTTTAACGAAAGCTACTGCCGAAAAACTGAGGGTAACACAAAGGCGAATGGAGAGGTTAATGCTGGGCCTGACCTTGAAAGATCGCGTGAGAAATGAGGAGATACGCTGACGAACTGGCGTAGACGACATTATACTGCGAATCAATAAACAAAAGTGGAGGTGGGCTGGACATGTTGCTAGAATGGAAGACGGAAGATGGACGAAGAGATTATTGGAGTGGAGACCAAGAGCCGACAAGCGAAGTCGAGGCAGACCACCCACCCGATGGACCGACGACCTAAGGAGAATAGAAACAAACTGGATTGCAGCAGCTAGAGATAAAGAGAACTGGAGACGTTTGGAGGAGACCTATATCCAACAATGGATGTGAAAATGGGACTGGATGATGATGATGAATATTATTAATTTGTCTTTTATCTGTTTATGTATGGTATGTTTGCGGCTATGGTAGGTTTGTCTTTTAGTTGTTAAATACGTCGTAGTTGTCGCTTTGTTTGAGCCATCAGTGTTCTATCCCTTAAATGGATATCTTTTTGGTGTCGTTTAATATTAACTAATATTTAAGTTTGTATAAACTCTTGTTTAGTTATAATTGTATGTTTGTTATGTATGTATATTTATGTTAATTTCACTTATTTTTAAAATAGAGTTTTATATATTCCTCTGGCTTTCATTTGTTTTATTTTAATATACATAGTCAATGTGAAAGGAAGAAACCAGCGAGTTCTAGATTGAACATAATATCTTCTCTTCACTTTCTGATGACCCCAATTGTTAAATTGAGGTAAACTGCTAACTTTATTTTTTTCTTAAAGTTGAGTACAGGAATCTGGCAAATTCCTATCCGATTCATGTTCTTTCCGAACCTTCGATTCTTTTAAACTCTGGATATCCTTCTGCTAGATATCGCATAATTCATGGAACTATCTCTCATTTTTTTCTTGGAAGTTGTTTGTTGTTATCACCGGTCGTACTACAGCCAATTGGCATATTGTACATCTTACATTCGTGTCACCTGCTGGATCTGTCGGGATCAAACTGGGTAAGCCAGTACCTAGCCATTGAGCTACGGTGGCCACTGCTACCTCCCATCGTACAATATATCCATCGGCTGACACGACCAACCAGCAAATTACAACTCAGAGTAACAGACACAATTTGTATTTTATAGTAAGACGTTTGAAAAATTTCTTTCCGGAGTGTGCCTTGTTCCAAGTTCCCACTCTAACACGGTCAGTCCGCTAAGCTATCGAGCCGACATATATCCAATATACCAGCTCCAGCATATAAATGATGCTTGTGTATGTAGAAGAGTAGTCTGATTTTCTTACAAACTCATTTATTATTTACCTCCTATATATTACCAATATAATATGTGATTTAATGTCTAAAGTTTACCAGTAAAGTGTAAAAATATTAATTAAATACGACTAACTCTTCTATTCCTTTAATACGTACCTAATAGTGGCTGTAGCTGTAGTGGTGGTAGGTGTAACTGTTGAACACGTACTGGCGACAGGTTGACCAGGTGGATTACATCCATTCCTCCTAATAATGTTGCTCAGAATTTGAGAATTTAATCTAGGATCGGTAAACTGAGTTGTACGCTTGTTGTGATCGACGAAATATATCTAAAAAAAAATTAATAACGTGAACTAAACAACACTATTTCTATATGGATCATATAAAAAAACGCAGGTCAAATTTTGATAGTAGAAAAAATGGATAAGTGATAAACCGGAATCACACTACGATACCTGAAAGTGTTTTGAGAGCGGGAGAAGAAATTATTTATGTACAATTAACAGAATATTCCAGTAACATTAGAAATAATATATTCATCAGGATGAATGTTCAATGTTAAAATACTTTTAATTCGCGACAATATGTTGGTGTTTACAAATTTCAAATACACCGTCAAAGTGTGCTGTTTTCGAGGCTTAGACTGCCCTATATAGTTAAGCTATAAAATGGTTTTTTAAATCCATTTTGCACACTATATTTAATTTAATATTTGAAATGGGAAAATTTTACTTACCCGCCCGGAACTGGTTTGTCGCATTTCCCAACCTGGCGGTAATGGTCCTAAATGGTCCAAATCGAGACTAAGTGGTGTTAAATCTTTGGGTATTCGAGGATCATGCCACGTGGATACACCCGTTGGTATATGAAAAAAATAAACTTGTCCTTGTTGGGTTGTTCGCAATTCTAAAATAAAATATTATTTTGTTATATACAGTAAGGTAGAAGAAAAATTTTATCTTCTTTTTTTTTCTCTTTTATCTTCTTTTAGCCATTTTTCATTGACTCTGACTTGTCTTATTTTCTTTCCAATTACACTATATATGCCTTTATACTTTTCGATGTCTACGTTTGGAGATCGAATGTTACAACAACCGGATTACGGTCTGTGGATGAATCAGCCCAAGGATATGTTTTTACTGATTGAATGTTTCGAAACCTTTTTCTTATTAAAACATAATCTATCTGTTTTCTAAAACTTTGCTATGACTCTCAGCAGGCGACCTCTAGGTGTAGAGTCTACGATTAGGTAATTTAAAAAAAGTGCTTGTAACGACCAGACTTTTCTCTTGACAGAACTCCACCAATCTGTCCCTCCCCTCTCATTTCTTAAACCGAGTCCGAATTTCCCAACAATGTCTTCTACATCTCCTTCTCCTTTCCTACTTTTGAGTTAAAATCGTCCATAATAATTGTGATATCTCTAGGCTTTGTATTATCCAGGGCTTGTTGTACATCTTTATAGACCTGTTCCATCTGAATGTCTGACTTGTCCGAAGTTGGAGTATATACTTGAATTTTATTTAACTTTCGTTGGATCATTGTTAAAGTAATTAGAACTACTCTATTAGAGATAGGAATTAAAGATGTCACTAACTGACATAAGTTCTTATCAACAACAATTGCTACTACATTTCGATGGTTTGGATCATCATTTCCCGAATAGTATGTTTTGGCATTTAAAATCTCTTGTTCATCCGAGTCTGGCTATCTGGTTTCACTAAGTTACAATATTTTGATAGAGATGCGTTGCATCTCTTGTATGACGTTGTGTATCTTTCCGGCTTCTTAAAGTATTTTGACATTTTTGTAGGGTGCAAATCTAGTGCAGCCTGGGAAACTGTATGAACTTTGAAAACAAATCGAAACGAAAATATAACGATATACCCAATTGGACAAGAAACGTGGAGAAACTATTATAGAGATTTAATAACAGAAAAAAGGGTGGAATTTGAGAATGTTAATTACGATGTTTCAGAAGAAGTGTGGTCCAGTACCACTGAACGACATAAAAAACACTATAGAGGATGAAAAATCATAAAACAACTGGTCGAAAATTTTCGCCGCATGTAGTATTGGAAAACTTAACCGTGATTTTTAACGAATGTTTGAATGGGGAAGAGATTCCGTCAGAATAGAAAAATGTTTACATACAGAAATCAGTTTCATACACAAGAAAGGAAATAAACTTAACTGTGCAAACCACAGAGGACTCAGTGTTATAGCTTTTGCATGTAGACTGTACCGCTGAGTATTACGGAATAGGATATAAAGTCAGTTCGAAGACTGGGATCAACAAAGGGGTATTAGACCTGGAAGATCATATGTTAATGATTTGTTTAGTATGAAACAATTAATGAAGAAATCACTTGTATATGGAAGGCAACTGCACATAGTATTCGTAGACTTAAGGAAAGCCTATGATAGTGTTCCGATAATTAAACTGTGTAAATCCTTGACAGAGAACAGAAAAGGTACACCCACAAAATACATGTATTAAATGGATACAGAATATAAAAATGTCGTCAAAATAATGGTTTTTCCCAAAACCAAAATTATTCAACGCGGAGTCAAACAAGGAAAACCACATAAAGCACATATAATTCCCGAGGAAATTTCAAGTATAGTATATATATATATATATATATATATATATATATATATATATATATATATATATATATATATATATATATAAATATATATCATACACGTGTTGGTATTTTTTAATACAAATGTTAATATATGTGACATATGACATCAAACCAGTAAATTCTATATTTCTAAGAAATATAAATGAATATGTATATAAAACATAGAAATATAGTCTGGACATTACATGCCATAAACTTTTGACTTACCATAACCTGGAGGCAAATCCATCTTTACCCCAGCCACGGCCAGCCCATTTTGATTATTATTACTAGGTGATGCAACTACATTAACAGAATTCCTATTTCTACCTTGCCTTCTCCTGCTGCTTCCATCCCTTCTCTCCCCCTCGTTACTAGGCCTTGGCCTCCTTTCCCTTGTTGTGACCCTCTGCTGAGGACTACCAACTACACCCCCTCCATTATTTGTCACAGTGACCAGCGTGCTACCCGTTGTGACAGGTACTGCAGGTGCATTACAACTAATGTTATTAGGCGCCGGTACTACAGCTGTAGAGGTAGGAGAAACTGTTGGAAAAGTTAGTTGCGAGGGAGTAGCTGCTGATGTGGTAGGTATCGCCCTCATTGGCGGTGCTTGTTCTTTCTGGGGGCTAACGACGGGAGAGGTGCTCGAGCACGGTGTCACTGGTGATTGTGGTGTATCTATAGTGGTAGTTGTTGTTATTGTGGGGGTACTAGTTGTCGGCGAGTTGTTATTTACTAGTTCAACATTTCTACAAACAAATATTTGGTGATTACTTTCTAAAAACGATAACAAAATGAAATAACAAAACAGATATTAAGTTTATGAAAAAAAATGAGGTTACTTTTTCTTTCGTTATTGGTATAAATTTGCTGATATGAATATTGACTAAATGAAGATTGAAAATCACTCTGCAAGAAAAAACGTAATTGTGCAAGTAAGTTGGGACAAGCTTATTCATCAATAAAGACCTCGATTATAATAAAGAAAATATAAGAGCAGCATTTGAAGCAACAGATACACAAAAAATAAATTATGTCACAAAGACGAGTAATAACAAGAAAAAAATGTCATTTTAGGATTCGTGAATTGAACACAAACTTATTTAACATTTTCTTTGTGTACAATGCCTCTTTCAAGCGTTGGCTATCGTGATGTTAACAATCGGTAGTCAAATGTAACGCAGTCAGTAAAGATGATTTCTTCCGACCCAACGTTTTCCTTCTATTTTGCTCTGAGTGATCAACTGGAGTGAAGAATATTTAGGTCCCCCTGATTATATATGACTGAAGTAATGGAACTTTCTCATTTTGATGGTGTTGATCAATTCTTACGTTTTTACATGATTTCTAGCACACGTTTGTTGGATATGTTTGCTGTCCACAGGATTTTGAACATGCGACGGTAGCACCACAACTCGAACGCTTCCAATCTACTTAGAGTTTTTACTTTTATTATCCAAGTTTCACATCCACAAAGCAAAGTAGACTATAGGCATGGCATAGACAGAACGGCAACCAATGAAGCTTTTGCGTGCCAGTGCTAGTCTTTTCGAAATTTCCTCGTCGCTCTGAACCCTGCAGTCAATCCTTCTTCCCAGATATTAAAGTCTTTCACTCCGCCCAGAGTTTTGTTATCGCTTTAGTACCGAGTCTTCAATATATATTTTTCCGACCACCATCCATTTCGTTTTTTTACGTCTTTTTCATTACATTCTTTGTTTACTGTATTTTGAACAGAATTTGAAGGTCTTCTGGACTCTCTGCCATTACGGCGGTATCATCTGCGTACATGATATTAATAATTTCATCTAATTTAACACCTAAAAAATAAAAGGCTTCTTCTTCTTCTTTTTATGTAGACATGACTGTTTGCTTTTCAATGTGCCTCCAGTAAGTTGTCGTTCCATCGTTTTCGTGGTCTTCCTACTGATTGTATTCCCATTGGAGAACCGTCTCTTGCCGTCTTTACTACCCTATTTGTTATCATTCGGCTGATATGATCATTCCATTCTACTCCTTTATTTCTTACCCAGTTCTTGATGTTCTCCACCTTGCATCTACGTCTATATCAGTACTTCTATATACATATCTGATACGTAATATATATATATATATATATATATATATATATATATATATATATATATATATATATATCTGATGACTGTTTTGTAAATTCTGCCTTTCATTTCTTTCCCGATATTTTTATTTCTCCTTACTGTTTCATTCAGTCAACCTGCGGCTCTGTTTGCTCTATTCACTTGATCTTCCACTTCTATACTTCACTTGTTCTATTATCTGACCTTCCAGCTCCAATTTACATCTTAGTAAATTTGCTGTTATAACCACTCATTTTGTCTTTTTCGGGGAAATAAACATGTTAAATTTTCTGGCGGTTATATTAAATTGGTGCAGCATACGTTGTAAATCATCTTCAGTTTGAGAGAGTAGTATTGCGTCGTCTGCATATTGGTACCCTTTTTTAGTTCTTACTTTTTTTATTATTTCATCTATAATCAGGTCGAACAAATGAGGCTTCAGGGAATCTCCCAGTCTTATCCCATTGCCAGCTTCACTAGAATCAGTTAGTTCTTCTACTTTCACTTTTATTGTGTTGGTTTGGTAAATATTTTTGATCGTTTTGAATATTCCTAAAGGTATCTCTGTTGCGTACAATAAGTGGATAACGACCTTTAATTTGACCCAGTCAAATGCCTTCTTAAGGTCCACGAAACATAGATATGCCGGTTTGTTGTATTCTAATGATTTCTCTTGCCAACCTTTCCAACCTAAAACCTTGTTCTTGTGCTAGTGCAATAATTTCATTCAATTTATTTGATATCACTTTGGTTGTTCTGTTGTGTTTAATAAATTAACTCCTCTGTAATTTCCGGGTCTAATTTGTCTCCCTTTTTGAAGAGAGGTATTAGGATGCTTGATCTCCATTCTTGAGAAATTCTGTTTTGTTCTATTATTTTTGGAATTGGTTTTAGTGGTTGTTTGGTCAGATCCAGTCCTCCATTCTTTAGGAGTTAGTTCGGTATTCTGTCCTCTCCTGGCGATTTTGTTTTTTAAATTCCTTAATGCTTCCTTTACCTCTTCCTCCTAAATATTTACTTCTTCGTTTGCCGTCACCTCTGGTGTTGGTGGTTCATTATAGTCACCCTTAGCAGATAGGGATCGAAAGTAGTCTGCCCATGTTTCCTCCTGAATGTGTTTCGTTTTTATTAGTTCGTTCATCTCTTTTCTTTGTCCCTTGATCATTCTCCATATTTCTCTCTGTGTTCCGTAGACGTCGTGTTCCATCTGTTTTGAGAAGCTCTGTCAGGGTTCCTTTTTTTATTTGGCTAACTAAAGTATTGTTTCATTTCTAATTCGTTTATAGTGATTGTATGCCTGTTGTGTTCTGTATTGTAAAAAGGCTTTCTTCTTTTCATCACATTTTGTCCTCGCGTCCTCTCTAAACCATGGGGTTTTCTTTTTTGATAAGTTAGTCTTTGTTAAGTTTCTCTCTCCGAGTGATTCTGTTGCTGCGTTAATTATGTTATTTTGGAGTTTTTCCCAGCTTTCCTCGATGTTATCGTTTTGTAATATTTCATTCCCGGCAATCTTTCCTGATATTCTTTTTCTTGTAAGTATTCCGTGGATTCGAAAAATAATAATAAAAACGATAATAAAAATAAAATTTTTGGAGATAGCACCTGTTCGCATACATAGATATTTTAATAAAATTATTTTAAGACAACTATTTTTAAAAAATTTTCAATAAAATCCTTTATAAAAAGGTAATTAAAAACCCAGTCGGGCTATGTTAAATAGACAAAACGTTTTCGGAATAAGCATTCCATCATCAGTGTCAGGTTAATACATGAATGTAGTCACTAAATATGGGGGTAAAAACCCTTTAAAAATTACTAAATGAAATTTAGTTTACATTATGTCTTGTTTAAAATTAAGATGGTAAAGTTACCGTTGGATTGGTAACATGGCGACATATGCCATGTAATGTAATTTTTTTAATATATGGTATACAGCCAACTACAGGAACTTAGTTTCCTTGTGGATTACAACTATTTTTCTTCGATAGGTTCGATCAAAAAGCCCGGGTCGTATTAAGTTTGAGAATAGGACCTTACGGGTCAATGTAAAGATCCGGATTATTCGTGAAGGGCCATCACTAGTTGTGTTACTTTTACTCATTGTCAGTTTACATTCTTCACAGAATCGTGTTGCTCTTTCTTTTTTCCTTCTTCTGGTGCGTATCTGGTGTGTATCTGGACCATTAAAGTGCCATCTTTAGGTCTAATGGTTTGTCTGATTTTCTGCTGTATCTTGCCGATAGATCCCGGTTTTCAGGCTACTTAACAGTTCAATCTGACAAAATGACTTTTTGAAAGAAAAATTGTGCTAATAATATCAGATATAGCCGAACGACGATCGAAAATATCAACAAAAATAAGCGAAACAAAACGAAAGAACATCGCGAACAAAATCATACACAAAAATATTGTACATACTGACCTATTAGTTTCCACATTATTATTATCGACATTAGAATTTGAATTATTGTTGTTTAGTCTAGGCCTGTTTGTTCTCAATTTTCCATTGCTTTGTGGTCGAATCCATTGTGTCGATTTTGTGATGTGGTTGACATAGTATAAACGGCCGGTGGGAGTTCTCCTTTCTTCCCAACCAGGTGGTAGCTCTGCTGTAGTATTAGAATTAGAATTTTCATGGTCTGTGGGTCCTCTAAGATCGCCTAGAGGACCCACAATTGCCAATGGGGTTCCCCCACAAGGGCCATCTCTGGACAGTAACGATATTATTATTTGGCCTTTCACTGGTTCATCTTCTGCATTTGCTTTTCCTAGATCCAGACATTGATCTAAAAAATAAACCAAATCATATTACACATATATTTCTCTTGATTTTGTTTAAGAATGAAAATAAAAATGTTTTAATACTTACACCCAGTATCTTTAAGCCTTTGTATTAAATTATTAACTATACGAACACATCCTAGAAAACCGCTGCCTTGCTTTTTATGAACTTTGCGGTGATTCCAAACTGAAATTGTGATACTATCATTTTTACTTATATACAAATCATAATGGGAATTCCATTTTGGATCTAGTGTATTCTTTACGGTCTCCGTAGAGTGGCACTGTCCACTGCCATCGACAGATATCTTTGCAAAGGGATCGGGGAGACCTTAAATCAAATAAAAATAAATAATATATATATATATATATATATATATATATATATATATATATATATATATATATATATATATATATATATATATATAATGATTAACATCATACACATAAGAGAAGAAAGTTTATCTGAAATCCGTTTTTCAGGAGAGGTTATTCATTAGGGAGCTCACTATGTAAACATGAAACATTTATAATTCCATTTAGGTAAAAGAAATATATAATAGACTTACAATAAATTTATTCTGCCTTGAAGTAACCGTTTACTAACTATAATTTGCTATGCATCGTCAGGTCTCCGCACAGGTAACTTGATGCGTTTACCTTTCCGGAGACCTGACGATGGATAGCAAATTATACTATGCGAAACGCACTACTAATGCTGTGCAATCATATTTTATCGAACTTTGATAAGGGTAATAAAGTTAGCTGTTTGTTTTTTGACTTAGCACGAGCTTTTGAAACTGTAAATCATCCAATACTGCTGGAAAAACTTTATCATAGTGGTGTTAGAGGAACTGCATTAAAGTGGATCCACACCTTTTTATCGAAAAGGTGTGGATCCATTTGCTATCGAAAAGGTTTCAAAAAATTAAGGTCAATGTAAATGGGAATATAATATTTTCTTCAGAAGAAAGTGTTCTCTCCGGAGTTCCACAGGGAAGTATCATTGGCCCTCTTTTATTTTTTATTTTCGTCAATTATTTAAATCAACTGATAAGCGATAGCTCAACATGTTTGGTTCGGAATCCATTAGATAATTTTTCTGATGCAAGTGTTCGAGTAGAAAACGTGGAACAGCAATCAGACTGTTATGTCACTCAATTTGCTGACGATACCACAGTTGCACTAAATTCCAATAATTTTTTTCATGTAGTACAAAAAGCAAACTGTCTTGTAAAAAGTATGACTCATTACTATTTAAATAATGTCCTAATCTTAAATGGATCAAAGACCAACATCGTAACCTTTTCACCTTCTACTATGCAGATGAGTCCATTAGTAAAACTTGACAATGGGTCAGTGGTAAATAGCCACTCCAGTTGTCAGGTGTTTACCTGGATTCTAATTTGTCTTGGAGCTCTCACGTTGATTATGTAGTGGGAAGATTGTCTGCGCACTGTTATGTTCTATGACAACTTAGAAATTTTGTCTCCCTAGATATCTTAAAACTTTACTATTTTGCTCATGTACAGTCAATTTTGCAATATTGCTTAGTTTGTTGGGGAAATTGCTCGCGAATTAATGAGGTGCTTGTTCTTCAAAAAAAAATTATTCGTAACATGACGTTTAGAAGGCGCTTGGATTCCTGTAGACCAGTTTTTAAACAATTAAATATTTTAACTGTAATTTCGCTATATATTTTCAGTTGTGTTGTTTATGTAAAGTCACATAGATGCAATTTTATTTGCAAAAATGATGTTTCCTTAGAGTGGTTACAATTTTCGTTACAAAAATGATTTGGTGATCCCTGTGATCACTTGGCCGTTGTAGGCAAGGGTCCTTACCCAAAATACGTTCGTTTGTATAATAAATTACCTAATTATGTTAAAGAGTCAAATATTTATGTATTTAAGAGAACAGTTAAGGATTTACTTCTGGTAAACACTTTCTATTCGATAGAGGAATGCTTGCAGGCATCTTTTTAACAATTTGTATGTTTTTGTGTATATTTTATATGTTTTTATGTTAACTGTTTTTATGTACTTATAGTTTTTACTGATCATAGATTGTATTTGACGCATTTCAATACTTGTAAAAGTAGGATGAAATAAAGAATATTGATTGATTGATTGATTGATTGAAACCGGTGGCCCAAGGTAGAATAGATTGATTGTAAGTATATTATTTATTTGTTTTCCTAAATTGAAATGGACTTACATGTGCAACCCATCTATTATTTCTAATTCTCTGAATTCTTGAAACTTCTTTAGTTCATTTCGAGAAAATATTTTTTCGCTTTTTCTGTCTTTTAACACTCATGTACCAAAAGATTGCCATGTAAAAATGGAACTTGGCAAGACACATAAGAAGAATGGAAGACAACCGTTGAACGAAGCGAATTATTGAATGGCGACCAAAAGCAAACAAGAGCAGTAGTGACAGACCTCAAACCAGATGGCTGATGACATCAAGCGAATGGTTAGTCCCGAATGGCTGCAAAAAACCACAAACAGAAAGGAATGGACACACCTAATGTGGCTTACATCCTACGATGCATGGAATAGCTATTGATGATGATGATGATCACCATACGTAACGGTTAATTCTATTATTGATTATTGTTTTGTATATTTGAACCTTTTTGTGCATTCTTATCTCATTTGTTCACAGCAATAGGTTTAGCATGTGTATGCTTCTTTTCACTTGAGCAATTCTAATTTGTATACCTTTCCTAGTCACATTGACATTCTTTGTTAAGTTCCAAAGTGCTTATGTGTTAAAAGTTTTTTTTATTATATCGTCTCCTAATATTAAGTCTCATGCTTTTTCCTTCGACTCGTAGATTTCGACTACTGTAATACCCATGGTGAGACTCCATTTCGTGTACTCTTCCACTAATTTCCTCATTACATAGATGATGCAACCTTTACGTCATGATATCCTGCGAATAAAAGTGCATACAGCAGTCCTGCTCAGCCTCAATTCCCACATTTCTACACTTTTTCCTCCAAGTTTAGAAACGCTTCTTGTACACATATTTTAAACAGTGTAGAGAAGAGTTGGCAGCTCTGTTTAAAGTCTTCGTCATATTTAAATGTACTTTAGATATTCTTCGCTAGCTTAACACAACTCTCCGCTTTCTTGTGAAGCTTTTTTTCTGAGTACACTCAGATCTTTTTGTTTTTTGTTGGTGTTTAGATCAAAACCAGTTTAATTTTTTTCACGATCAAAACGTTTTTTTCTTGTTTGAACCTGTTTGGATGTTTTGTGCAAACAACAACACTTTTACATATACGTTTTATTATTAATGTGAAATAGCGGCTTAGTATTAATTTAAGTTTATTGTGGTACTGATGATGACACCAGAAGAAGTAGCACAAGCTGTTGCTTTACAGGCTGAGGGGCGCTGCATTCGTTACATTGCAAATGCTTTAGGAATTTCTCGAAGTACAGTGTTTGATGCAATACAAAGATTTCGGGAAACACAACAATACACCAGGAGGCCAGGTCAAGGTAGACGAAGAACCACAACTCAAGTTGAAGATCGCTTTCTTAGGTTACACGCGTTATGTGATCGTACATTATCAGCACCAGCACTTGTTCAACGATTAAATGATGTCCATAGAAACACAGTTTCCGTTTATACCGTTCGAAGACGCTTAAATGAATATGGATTAAGGTCCAAAATACCTGTGACGGGACTTCTATTAAAGCAGGTCATCGGAGGCAACGTTTACATTTCGCTCGCGAACATCTTAATTGGAGTGTTGTGCTGTGCTTTTCACGGATGAATCAAGATTTAACAGATACTCATCAGATGGGCAGCCTAGGATATGGAGAAGAGCTGGTGAACGTTATCAGCAGTGTTGTTTTACTCCGAGAGTTCAATTTGGTGGAGGTGATATAATGGTGTGAGCAGGCATTTTCCTAGAGGCTCATACAGATCTTGTTACAATTCAAAGGGGCAATTTGAACGCTCAACGGTATATTCAGCAATGTTTGGAAGATCATGTGCCATTTGCCCCATTCGTTGGAGAAAACTTTCATCTGATGCAAGATAATGCTCGTCCGCACATCGCAAGAATAACACGGGATTACTTGGATGAAGTTGGGATTCGTTTATTACCATGGCCCCCAAGGAATGCAGACTTAAATCTAATAGACCATACATGGGATATTCCGGGACGACGTATCCGACGTAACCATGGTGAGTTTGAAACCATGAATGATTTGGAGCAAGCAGTTCGTGACGAATGGGAGCAAATCCCTCAAGCAGACTTTGCTGCCTTAATCCGAAGTATGCCTGATCGAATGAGAGCCGTAATTAGGGCTCGTGAAGGTAATACACTCTGCTAAATATCGTTTTCCATAAAAAATGTTTATATTTAAAAACAATAATTTTTTTTCTTTGTAGATTTTCAAATTTTTTGAATTGTTTAATGTTTTTTCTGTGTAACATTCTTGAGTTGTAATAAATTTGACTTTTAAATTTTGTTTATTATTTAATACTCAATTGGAAACATCTTAAACTTTTTTAAACGCTAGTTTTTAGGAAAAATCTGAGTGTTCGGTTAATTTTCCACCCCAGTGTATAATTGATTGTCTAAGCACCACAAATAACTTGTTTATCGTGAATCTTTTCGCGATCAATAATGTGTATATCTCTATTTATCTTTGAAAGTATTTCAATTACTTGTTTTAAAACAAATGTAGTATCTAGACATGATTACCGACTAGGAAACCACTTTGATCCTTTATATTTCATATTTATTTTTTTAATCTCTGTTTGATTATGCGAACTGACGTCCATAGATGGGATGCAACGAGAAGAAACTTTTTTATTTTTATTTTTAGCGAAAACCGTCAATGTTGATAAAAAGTTTTGCTTGTTCTAAAACCCCAACAACCCCGCAAACAAAGACCACAAAATCGCAAAAAATAGAGGAGTTTAAGAGAGGCCAATGTCCAGCAATGGACGTGATAAATGAAGGCTGGATGATGATGATGATGATGATTATGATGAAAACCCCATAAAATGCGATCAAATTCATTTATCAACACCTACTTCATTTTATAGTCAATTTTGATCAAATAAAAGGCAGATATCGAGCACAGTTTATTAATGTACATGATTAATAAACTGTGCTCGATATCTGACTTTAATTTGATCAAAGTTCATTTATTCGATAATTCAACCTTATAAAAGTGCCTTCCACTGCCCAAATTATTCCAGACCACATTATCAACTGTAACCAAATCCAATCCCAAAAGCTCCACTGCACGTGTTGTTGTGCACAACTTAATCCACGATCCACGATTTTCATTACGTAAAATAGAAACCTTTAATTGAAGACCCTGTAATATATTCCTTACAGTCAACGCCACAAACGATGTGTGCATCTAAGGCTCCATAGAATTCGCTTACACATTTCGGCTAATATAGAGGTCCTACATAAACATAATAATGGGCGACTTTAACGCCACGGTGGGTAAAGGAAGATATGAAGACATAATTGGAGAGTACGGCCTTGGAGTTAGAAATGAAAGAGGCGACCTGCTGTGTGAATTCTGCCAGGAGAACGGTTTTGTCGTCATGAACACATGGTTTCAGCTCCCACCTCGTAAGTTATATACTTGGAAATCACCAGGAGACCGTCCAAATCGAATAATTAGAAACCAAATTGACTACGTTTTAATAAACAGAAGATTTCGTAACGCTATCAAAAGAATCGCAGCATATCCAGGTGCTGATATTGCATCCGATCATAATCCGCTAATAGCAGATGTGAGGTTAAAACTAGCAAAAATTAAGAGAACAAATACAAACACCAGTACGCCTATAAATACAAGAGAACTGATGAGAGACGAAAATCTGAAGAAGAGTTATGCAAATCAAATTAATGAAAGAATGCGAATAATAGAACAAAATGATGATATCGAAGAGATAGTCAATGATATTAAAGGAACGATTCTGGCAGTAAACAGGGAAGTTAAAACACAGATCAGGAATAGAAAGCATAACGAATGGATGACGGACGAAATTATGGATCTAATGGAAAAGCGAAGGCAACATAAACAACAACGTAATCAAGACAAATACAAACAGATACACAAAGAAATTCGCCAGAAAATTAAGAAAGCAAAAGAACGTTGGATGGTGGAAAGGTGCAACGAAATAGAACAATTGCAGGAAAAAGGAGATAGTTTTGGACTACATAAGAAGATCAAAGAAATATCGAATATACACAAAAGCCACCACAGAACAAGAATACGGAACGACAGAAACGAATACATAGAGTCAGAAGAGGAGATAGCAATGGCGTGGAAAGAATACGCAGAAAGACTTTTTAATGACGAAAGACCAACACAACCAACGCGCAAACTTCCTTCCGAAAACTTATCAGGGCCATCAATAATGCGAAGTGAAATAGAATATGCAGTTAGAACCACAAAGATGCATAAAGCAACAGGTCCAGATGAAATTAATATAGAAGCAATAAAACTACTAGACGAGGAGAATATCGAAATCTTGGTAAAGCTGTTCAATAGAATTTATGATACTGGTTACATTCCGCGAGAATGGCTGCAGTCATCCTTTGTGATGATCCCAAAAACAGCTAATGCTACAAAATGCAATGAACACCGCTTAATCAGTTTAATGAGTCACTTGCTGAAACTCTTCCTTAGGATATTACACTCAAGAATGTATAAGATACTAGAAGAATTTAGCGGGTCAACACAATTCGGTTTTAAGGGAGGACTAGGAACAAGAGAGGCAATTTTATGTTTGAACACTTTAATACAAAACTGTTTAGATCAACGAAAAGATGTCTACCTCACCTTCATCGACTACGAGAAGGCATTTGACAATGTTAAACATGATATCATGATGGAACTACTACATAGGGCCAACATTGACCAGAAGGAGATCAGAATTATTCAGAATCTATACTGGAACCAAATGGCAAAGGTGAGGATTGATCAAGACCAATATACTGATGAATTTGAAGTCCGGAAAGGTGTCCGCCAAGGCTGCATACTCTCTCCGATGCTTTTTAATTTATATGTTGAAAATATATTTGCGGAAGCATTAGAAGACACGGAATTAGGCATTAAGGTAATACGGCATACCAATTAGCAACCTACGCTATGCAGACGACACAGTGATTATAACTGATAAATTGGAAGATCAGCAGTTATTACTTGATAGGGTGAATAGCATAGGTAAAAAATATGGCCTCAAAATCAACATTTTGAAAACGAAATATATGGTCATTAGCAGAAACCCTCCAGAAAACCCGATAATATGCATAGGTGACGATCGCATAAAACGCGTGAAAACTTTTAAATACCTTGGCACCACAATCAATGACCAATCGGATCCACAACAAGAGATAAAAACCCGAATACAAATGGCAAGACAAGCTTTTGTGAAATTCAGACCGCTTCTATGTAATCAAAACCTACATTTCGAAATACGCTACAGAATGGTCAAGTGCTACATATGGTCCATCTTGCTTTATGGCATGGAAACGTGGACTTTGAAAAAAACATCTATCAACAAACTTGAAGCATTTGAAATGTGGTCATTAAGAAGAATGATGCGCATACCTTGGGTGGATAGAGTTCGAAACGATGACGTCCTTAAGAGAGCCGGCGTGGAAAGAGAACTCTTTAAATTAATTAAAAAACGCAAGATTGGTTACCTTGGGCACATATTGAGAGGAGCAAAATATGAAATACCTCAGTTAATCCTACAAGGGAAGATCGAAGGTAGGAGAGGAGCCGGCCGCAAACAATTATCCTGGTTAAGAAATATTAAAGAATGGACAGGAATACACAATACTCACGCCGCCAAGAACAGAATTCTAGTAATGAGATAGTCGCCTACGCACTTTGGTGTATGGCATGTTAAGAAGAGAGGTCCTACGTAGAACGAGAGATTTTTAACACAAGCAAACAGCGCAAATTAGAATATCTTGCTCATGTTATGAGAAATGAACAGAGATGTGGCTGGTTGCAACTGATTCCAGGGAGAAGAACATTTTGGCTTCAAAACTGAGAAAGTGAAGTGTTTCAATACTTCTACAATTGGACTATTCCGAATAGTAGCAAGCAAAGTTAGAATTGTCGAGCTGATCGCCAACATCCGGAACGTATAGGCACGGTAAGAAGAAGAAGGATTCTACCATATATCCTGTCGAGGTGTAGTTACATATTAATATAACCACGTCTTTCAGAGATATCAACGAATTATTGGTATTCCACAACTGCAAAATCCAGCTCAAACCTACGTTAAAATTATGTGCAACGTAAATTTCTAAAAAACATCTCTCAATAAATGTAACAGCACTTATTTTACTATTTGTTAAATGCCGATGATCCATGAACCCTTGTACTCTTAAAAATCATGTTTTAGTGCAATTTTAAAGTTTACCAAAACCATCCTCAAAATCTAAAACATTTTATTGTTAAAATGTAAAGCAATTAACCATAAGATTGCAGCCCAAACAAATATAGGGACAACCACTTTTGCTTCCATAAGTACATAGTACACATGGTTGATTAATTTTCATGGCATGTATATTTCATGTATATTGATTTGTAGAGAACAAATCGAATGATATGTATTCACGAATAAGTAAGTTTTTTAACAAGGCAAATAGACGTGTTATTATACATTTCTGATGTGATTACTTTTATTGATTTACTTAAATATCGAGCGAATTCTAATATACACTTAAATTAGAACAAATCCCAAGTCACGTCATAAATTTTAGTCAGTTTTAATTAGAGTAAAGAAACAATGTTAATATGTATTTCAAATTCTAAGTGTTTTACAAAAAAGCGCTGTTGTCAATTAAAACGTACCTATGTATACATGATTTAAAAAGTTATCAAATACGCTGTTCCGTATGGTCTTTCCAAATGTGGGATAACGATAACTAGTGACATTAAAAATATGTCAAACAACTTATATGAGTGTATGTAAGAATCTGTTACCTGAACAAAACAAAATTAATTTTGTCACTCATTAAAATTTTAAAATAATAAACGTCATGCATGTACACCAACTAAATATAAAGTATGATCTGGTACTCATCTGACTCTTATAATTATTTTTTACTATATCCTAACAGTATATATTTTTTGACGGCACGGGATATACATTATATGTACTATACGTCTCACGTCGTTTGATTTGATATGTTATATGCTAGGATTCGGCTAGTTGTTTATTTTGTACTCAGTCCGAGGCTTTCTTCGGGTCAATAAAGCAAATTTACCATATAGTATCATATAGTATATTCTCATCCATAGCATCATGTGATATCTCGTATGTCGCTATACGTTCATTAATAACGAATATGCTGTGTAATGCCCTTTTGGTAGTCGCCTTATTTATTTTTCCTATCTTAATATATTCGTTATATCATCCTCTTTCATTTGCTATGTAACATGTTAGGATTCGATCGTTTGTTTATTTTATACTTAGCCAGAGGCCTTCTTACGTCAATAAATCTAAATTTGTCATATAGTAAATCTATTTTTATTCACACTGCCCTATGCGATCTCGCATGTCGCTATACGTTGATTAACAATGAGGTTACTTTATAGTCCCCTTTTGGTAGTCGCCTTGTTTGTTTTTTCTACCTTAATGGAGATATGATGTTTTGCCCTTTTTGCAATGCCGGCTTGTGTGTTTTTTATGTTTTAACATATTCGCTAACCCTCTTCTTTTTAATGATGTATCATACGTCACGATCCGACGAACTATTCTAGACCTGCCGCAAAACCCAAAAAAAATATGTAAATTATTAATATGACTTTTCATCACAAAAGAGTGTCAGCTATTTCTCTGTACAGTTTTTTGTAAACAAACATTTTAGATTAGATTAGTAATATAAATAACAATAAAGTGCATGTAAACACATAATTAGGATAAAATGTACCAAAAAAGTCTAGTTATTGAAAAAAAGAATTACTAAAATAAAGAAAAAAGTGCCTCAATTAGCAGATCATTTTTTTAATCGATTATTACGATACCTGTACAAAAAAGGAACAAGGAAGCGATGTTATGAACTATATACGAGTGATACACGCTCTAAATAATTTTCTTTATAAATGTTATTTCTTTATTAAATAAATATATTCATTTAATAAACATTTCTTTATATATTTCTCGCCATATATTTCTTTAGTAAATTTAGAAAGAAAAAGTTTCTCCATCCCTTGTCGAAATATTTTACATATAGTTATAGTCATGTTTTAGTTTACTTTTCTCATTATAACACTATTATCCATATGATTAATAAATTTTAATTAATAACAGCCAAATATTACTGTTTCATTTACTCTCACTAACGATTACTCAGGGGGTTAGCAGATATATTTTTATAGCACAAAGAAAAAAGTTGGCAAAGTCCGGGACACAATCGCACTGTCCATTTTATTCCCAAGTCGTGAGACCAAAATGAATGCAAAAACAAAAAGAAATGAGTGACTCTCCTGGGACCACAAATAAAAATATAAAGGCACGGGTAAATTGACGATCCAGGTCGCGGACTCTGTCCTTGCCCGTATTATATCTTAACGATCCCAATCAGGATCCTAGAGGCTAACTTTCAACACAGTAGGCAGTTTCCGCAGAACTTAATGTTGCTATAAGAAGGTTTGATTTATACACCATGCAATTACTTGACACAACTCTGGGTATATTAGGATCACATAAAAGATATATTGGTTATTGGCGAAAAGCTTATATATAGCGAATCTACCGAAGCCATGCGCAATTGTACGATAATGGAAGATGTCCAATAATCCAGGTGACTGCAGTACGACCCGAATAGAACGGTTTCCAGAGTAGAAAAAAAATTCTATATTGCCTTACCTGATTCGAAGAATGGCAACACTGGAAGTATGACATGGTTTGGGCTTTTTTAATTTTTTGTGTAAATACAGTATTTTTCATAATAGACATACGACATAAAAACAGTACTATAAAATGTAAATAAAATATAAAATTTTATTTAGCCAACATAAGATGCAGCCAACTCAAGGTACATTACACATGCATAGTTTTTGTTTAAAGTATCACCATAGTGCAATATTTAATCACATAAATTAGAACAAAAAAATAAAAAAAGAAAATAATTAAATTAAAAAGCAATTGCCAACGTTAACGTGAAAGTGTGGTTATGTAATGGCAAGTTTAGACCATAGACATATAATACAAAATAGACTGATTCTATTATAATATGTCTATGGTTTAGACCAGTGATTCTCATCCTGTGGGGCGCGTCCTTTTAGAGGGGCGCGCTATTACTAGTGGGGGGGCGTAAGCTTATCGAAAAAAAAACACCAACAACATTGAGTAATTTACTAAAATCAAAGCCAAACATAATTCTGACAAAATAAAATACACATGAGCACTGATATAATAGGTAAACTTATAAAGAGCACTGTATTAGTACTACACATAAAGTTATCAATACTAAATTATGAAAAAGTTTAATATAATTAGTGACTTCATTGGGCTTGTTTTGCAGAGATTAGTTTATCGAAACAGGGTATAATATTAGAAATAGATACTCTCAGTTCTTTTTCTAAATCTAAGATGTTAAAAACGGTAATCGTATACGGAACGCTCTGATTTTCAGTACAGAAAACTCATCACTTAGTGGGCGCTCACAACGACCCTCGCTCCGACCATAGAATTGTACCATATATTATCGACCGCCAGGTAAAATAAATGCGTTATTTTAAATGAGAGCGTTTACTGCCAGTGCTTTGCTCTAGGCGAGGATACGATGCGATGGTCTCCGTTATGCACGTACCCTTACCCCTGCCCAAAATTCAAAGAGGGATTTATTATTAAACTGTTTTTTGATTTCGGCATTTGCTGTGAAGCCTATAAAGATTTTGAAGTTATACTTCTATACGCGCGTTCGACGTTGGAAATTTGTACGGGAGTGAATCGGCAAAATCATTACATATGTAAGACATAGGTAACAGAGAGACAGAATATATATTTTCTCTCTCTTTCTCTCTCGAGAATAAAAATGTTACTTTTGTAAATATATTTAATATTTATTAATAATATTATTACTTTATATTAATTCGATAGATATATACATTTGCCCAAAGTCTCTTACAAATAAATATTCTTCCTGGAACTTCTATGATTCGTAATAACCTTTCCATTTTTGGAATACGATAAATAAATAAACACAAACTCAAAATACAACCAAAAAACTAACATCTTAATAATGTTCTTGTCAAATAATGACATTGATTAGCCACTTTATTATTTAAGGTTATTTATTATTTAAGGTATTTAGAACCAGAAGCGAGTTTGATCTCAATGAGGGAATATATTTTTTTAATTATTATGTTCTGATTTTTGTCACTTTGGTTTTAAAAATCAAAGAATGGAAAAATCATAATATCTTTTTTAATATTGTTTCGATAATTTTATACATTATTTAATTTTCCAAAGTATTTTATTTATTATTGAATATTTAGTACATATAGTAGTCATGGGCGTAGAGATGAAAGGGACAAATATAATGATTGTTATTTTAAATTTCTTTTACGTACTTATATGTTTATATGTCAATCTCAAAAAGGTCAATTTTATTTTTAAATTAAGATTGTTTGGCATATATATGATACTAGTGACGTTATCCATCTGGGAAGAAAGAGTTCACCGAGAGTTAATTTAATAAGATTTTCACAATTTAGTGGGGATTTTGAAACAGTGCCACAAAGAATCAAAAAAATCCAGGGACCTAATGATTTATACAAGTGCTTTCAAATAATATAATAATTTCTCCATGGTCCCGTATCTTACAAAATGGCGCCAAGAGGCTATTAATAAAAATGAGGCTTAGTTCAGTTACCTAAAAATTTAGTAATTCATGTTTTAAGGTTCAGAAAAGAGTTGTTTTGGTGGGACTTATTTGGTTTTTTTTTCACGTTAGCATATTGAATAAATTAATTTATTTTCGCTAGAATATTATTATGTTGAATATGTTGTAATTATCTCCACAATTTATGAGAACAAACTATATACTAAAATTTTTGACCCTTTTAATATTTATTATTAAGGACTCAATAGTTATTGTCTGTCTGTTTTTCTGCCTTTGTGTGCTATAATTATAAAGGAAAAATCCTAAAAACTTGATACTTGATACATAGCTTGGTCGAACCCTATTGAATTTCTTCTTCTTATTCTTATTCTTTATAAGCAATTCTGCTTGTTCATTGGCGAATTAATACATCTATGGAAGGTCGTCAATCCGTCTGTTGCCCGGCCGTCCGACACTTCTGGTGACTTACCTCTTGCTATTTTGACGACACGGGTCTCCCCCATTCTGCTTATGAGGTTATTCCATTTTAATTTTTTCTATTTATTGTCTATTCGCTTATACACTGTACGGTACATTTTCTTCTAATGTCTTCGCTTCTCTTTCGATCTCTCAGCGTATTTCCTGTAACTCTTCTCAGTACTCTCACTCTCATCTCTGCCGTTTCCAGTAGCCTTTTAGACTAGGCGGGATCTGTAGAAATTCAGACCGTAATGGACATTTTCCATAGGAAGCTATTTTTTTGCTGGAATCCTTCAGGATGTACTCAATATCGATAATCACGATATGCACCAGTCGCAAACCCTGTGCTAAATTTTTTATTTAACAAAATCTGAAAACAATTGAAAATTTTGCTCCTATTTTCGTTTATAATTCGGAAAATATTGATCCTAGAGAAAAAATTATAAGAAGTAAAAAGTTTCGCTATTCAATTTTACACAATATTTCGTTAGCTAAAAATTGAAAATGTTTAATGTTAAAAAATAGCAATAATTGGAAAAAAAGTACAAAAAAATGAAGTTAATCCTTTAAATGTTTTCGACTTTTTAAACTTGACTTACAAGCTCCATATTCCGCCTAAAAAAACTTTTTAATATGTTTAAAACGTGTGCTAAATTTTGTTAAGATCGGTCGGATAGGTTTTGCATAATAATTTTGCAATCCGGCCTACTGGAAAAAAATCGCAAATTTTCAAATTTATAGTAGGCCCCAAATAAGCCTCTTAGATAGTTGCAAATTTTTTTACATATAAAGAAAGGCTTAAACTTTTAAACACTTTTTGTAAAATTTAAATCGGTTTACTAGGAGAGACTAGAAATTTTTTTTAAAGTTTTAAACATTTTTTAGGCTTATAAACAAATTGAATAACTTTACGAGCTTTAAACATATTAATTTCAAAATTTATGAGGTTGTAATACAACCTCTGCATTTTTTTATCAAGGAAA
Source organism: Diabrotica undecimpunctata (assembly GCF_040954645.1). Lineage (NCBI taxonomy): Eukaryota > Metazoa > Arthropoda > Insecta > Coleoptera > Chrysomelidae > Diabrotica > Diabrotica undecimpunctata. Next base: position 114,257,110 of record NC_092805.1, on the reverse strand, counting down.
AAGCAAAATTGTTAAATTGTTTTCAACAAATAATGATATATCGCAAGAAGCAAGCATTTTTAATGAAAAAAGTGCCACTAAGGAAGAAATTAAACGCAGCGGATGTAAAATTATATCGGCATTGTATATGGGCCACTCAAATTGCGATTTTACATTGAATAAAATTCGCTACTTGTGCTTTAATAAAGGTTGCAAAAATAAAAATTTTCAATTGTTATGCTGCCACCAACACAATCTGCAGCTGAGCAACACTCGCTTCGTGTATATTTCCAAGTACAGCAGTGGCTTGGAAATAACCTGAATGCTACTGAGTGGGGGTGGGAACTAACTCAAAATCCACAAGGAAAATAATTCCTGTAGCTGGCTGTATACCACGTATAACAAAAGAGGTTAGTCTTTGTATGTGGGTATATTTTATTTTATAAAAACCCTTAAAAGGGCAACATTACAAGCACGAACGTTTTCGGAACAACTGTTCCATCATCAGGTTAAAATGCCTAAAATAAGTATAAACCATTTAGTTACAACAAACGTGGTTTAAAATTTTGACTAAGGTTAAAAACAATGAAATGGTTATACTTACAGGTTAACATGCCTGAGCCACCAAAATATTTGGGTAAAAACCCTTTAAATTGAAAAATGTTACCGAAGAATGTACATGATGTTTATATTATTATATGATGTTTAATATTTTAATTAGATTTTACTTCAGGTAACATACACCCATGCTTAAGTGAGTTCCAGTGTCCGGAGAGTACACCTCTTCAAACGGACTACGGTTGGCAACTGATTGATGAAATACTCATGAGCGGTGTCAGAAACAAAATGTCAATGAACCATGAAACAGTGTTAGTTAAACATTATATTACTACAGCCAAAAGATTAAAAAACTTTGATGATGTTAAAATGATAACAGTAATCCAGGTGTTGGAATTTAAGAATTTCTCTATAATTATTTAATATTGGATGTAAAAGATGTAAATTACTGGTGTTGTTGAAGGTCATGTTTAAGAAGATGACGTATGTATTAGGCAGCTTATTTTACTCTTTATCGTATGGAGTGTGGTCTAAAAGGTGTAATTTGTGAAGAATTAGCTGAAATATATAGAAATGTCCTTTTATGTTGCTAACATCTAGGACAAGGAAGAATAATTAGTATATATTTGTAGCTAATGTAAGACTTTTTTGAGTAGATGAAATTGTTTAATACTGCTAGTATCGTAAAAATTTTTTAATATAAGTGAGTCCAATAGTTTGAGAAAAAAATGATTGAAAATCTTCCGGCTGAAGGAATTAAAGTTATAATTTATGTGATTAAATTTAAAAATTTTATGGAAAGACTGAGATCCTCAGAGACCTGGCAGGAATAACAGTAAATGGAATGACTAAAGAATAAAGGGGAATGGGTTAAAGGGAAATGAATGAGTTAATCAACAAAATTAGAGATGATAGAGGTCCTTCATGCTTAAAGCATCTAGCACCCTGAACAAAATATATTTTGGTTGTGTTAAAATCTGATACATAAAAGTTTGAAATTTTATTTGTGAGTATGGTGTAGTAAGTTATTGACTAAGAGAGGGGGGAGCAATGGTTGATTAAAGGTTTAGGTAAAGTGGGAGAAAGTGAATTCTGATGAATTGCTGGATTGTGTTTAAATGTTTACTGAGTTTGGAACTAATGGGTGGATGGTAGATATATGAAAAGACAGAGAACTAGCAAAAGAAATTCCAATGAATGAGAAATGAGAATGAGAAATGTCCATTCTTTTTTCTTTTGCTAGTTCTCTGTCTTTTCATATATCTACCATCCACCCATTAGTTCCAAACTCAGTAAACATTTAAACACAATCCAGCAATTCATCAGAATTCACTTTCTCCCACTTTACCTAAACCTTTAATCAACCATTGCTCCCCCCTCTCTTAGTCAATAACTTACTACACCATACTCACAAATAAAATTTCAAACTTTTATGTATCAGATTTTAACACAACCAAAATATATTTTGTTCAGGGTGCTAGATGCTTTAAGCATGAAGGACCTCTATCATCTCTAATTTTGTTGATTAACTCATTCATTTCCCTTTAACCCATTCCCCTTTATTCTTTAGTCATTCCATTTACTGTTATTCCTGCCAGGTCTCTGAGGATCTCAGTCTTTCCATAAAAATTTTTAAATTTAATCACATAAATTATAACTTTAATTCCTTCAGCCGGAAGATTTTCAATCATTTTTTTCTCAAACTATTGGACTCACTTATATTAAAAAATTTTTACGATACTAGCAGTATTAAACAATTTCATCTACTCAAAAAAGTCTTACATTAGCTACAAATATATACTAATTATTCTTCCTTGTCCTAGATGTTAGCAACATAAAAGGACATTTCTATATATTTCAGCTAATTCTTCACAAATTACACCTTTTAGACCACACTCCATACGATAAAGAGTAAAATAAGCTGCCTAATACATACGTCATCTTCTTAAACATGACCTTCAACAACACCAGTAATTTACATCTTTTACATCCAATATTAAATAATTATAGAGAAATTCTTAAATTCCAACACCTGGATTACTGTTATCATTTTAACATCATCAAAGTTTTTTAATCTTTTGGCTGTAGTAATATAATGTTTAACTAACACTGTTTCATGGTTCATTGACATTTTGTTTCTGACACCGCTCATGAGTATTTCATCAATCAGTTGCCAACCGTAGTCCGTTTGAAGAGGTGTACTCTCCGGACACTGGAACTCACTTAAGCATGGGTGTATGTTACCTGAAGTAAAATCTAATTAAAATATTAAACATCATATAATAATATAAACATCATGTACATTCTTCGGTAACATTTTTCAATTTAAAGGGTTTTTACCCAAATATTTTGGTGGCTCAGGCATGTTAACCTGTAAGTATAACCATTTCATTGTTTTTAACCTTAGTCAAAATTTTAAACCACGTTTGTTGTAACTAAATGGTTTATACTTATTTTAGGCATTTTAACCTGATGATGGAACAGTTGTTCCGAAAACGTTCGTGCTTGTAATGTTGCCCTTTTAAGGGTTTTTATAAAATAAAATATACCCACATACAAAGACTAACCTCTTTTAACTCAAAATGGTCTTGAGCCAATACAAACTGAGCAGGTATTACTACCTGACTCACTGATTATTCAGAAATATTAGTTGCAAATGTAAAAAACTTTGTTCAAAAATGGATTCCTTAGATTTTCTAGATAAAGCTACAGATGAAGGAGAAGAAACATTAAATTTACAGATCGAGGATGAAGATATTGAAATGGAAAATGAAGGTTTTGAGGAAGAAATAAGACCTGAAGATTCTTGTCCTTCCAAAAAAAGAAAGACTTAAAAAAAATTATTGAAGATTGAGTCAAAATAAAGTTTATTTATGAAAAAAAAAAATTTTTTTTCGTTCGCTTTTGTTTTAACAATTTAAATTATTTATTAACAATTTATAAATACATATTTGTTTACTAAAAGTAACAATTTACTTCAATGTATAAATTGCAAGCTCAAAAAAAATGCATGAAGAAAAAATGCAATTACTTGTTTAACATACAATTGTTTATTGTAAATTTCCCAATTTGCAATTAAAAATGGTATTTGAAAATATGATATTTGAAATCCTTGTCGTCTGAGACATCAATTAAAAAAAAAGAGCAAAATTGGTTAACAAGAAGCCGAGGTAATGCAATTTTTAGCGCGCGCTATGATTTTGAACTCGCCGATTCACATTTCGAGTGAATGTCCCCCACCACCACCTCTCATGCATTCCGAGCGACATTTTACGCGAAAACGGTTTTTTATTTGTCTTTTTTATGGATGTTGCCATGAAGCGCATTACGTAAAACTTTTCATATAAACAGTACTTGACAAGGCGAGGGTACTTGTTTAAAAACGAGCCCTCTATCACTTATGGTTACACGGCAAATGTATGCCGACTTTGACCTTCAATATCTCGGCAACCAGTAAGCCGAATGTATCTTTTTTTTTAAAGAAGCGTCTTTTAATATTCTTTAAGTGTATAAATTTTGAAATTAATATGTTTAACTCTCGTAAGGTTATTCAATTTGTTTATAAGCCTAATATATATATATATATATATATATATATATATATATATATATATATATATATATATATATATATATATATATATATATATAGGCTCTCCTAGTGAACCGATTTGAATTTTACAAAAAGCGTTTGAAAGTTTGTGCCTTCCTTTAAATGTAAAAAAATTTGCAACTATCTGAGAGGCTTATTTAGGGCCTACTATAAATTTGAAAATTTGCGATTTTTTTTTCAGTAGGCTGGATTGCAAAATTATTATGCAAAACCTATCCGACCGATCTTAACAAAATTTAGCACACGTTTTAAAAATATTAAGAAGTTTTTCTAGGCGGAATATGGAGCTTGTAAGTCAAGTTTAGAAAGTCAAAAACATTTAAAAGATTAACTTCATTTTTTTGTACTTTTTTTCCAATTATTGCTATTTTTTAACAATAAACATTAAATTTTCAATTTTTAGCTAACGAAATATTGTGTAAAATTGAATAGCGAAACTTTTTACTTCTTATAATTTTTTCTCTAGGATCAATATTTACCGAATTATAAACGAAAATAGGAGCAAAAAAATGGGAAATTTTCAATTGTTTTCAGATTTTGTTAAATAAAAAATTTAGCACAGGGTTTGCGACTGGAGCATATCGTGATTATCGATATTGGGCACATCTGAAGGGATTCCAGCAAAAAAATAGCTTCCTATGGAAAATGTCCAATCCAAAACAGATCCCGCCTAGACTATTTGTGTTGTGGCTGTGTCGAGTCTTGTTTCTGAGGCATATGTCATTATTGGTCTTACTCTGACTTTATAAATTCTTGACTTCATCTCTTTGTTAATGTGTCTGTTTCGCCATATAGTGTTATTAATTCATCCCGTCAGTCTATTTGCTTTTTGTACTTGATTTCTTATTTCTTTGTCCAAGACTCCATAGCTGCACAATGTCGATGCGCATTAGTAATAATGGTATTTTATTTCCATTACTTGTTCAATAGTTTTCTAAAATGAGATTGTCATATTTTTTTGCTCTTATGTGGACCGGTCATTTCAGACTATCTTTATCTTGGGCTATCAATATTGCGTCGTCTACGTAACAGAGTATTTTTACTTCTTCTTTTCTTATTCTGTATCTTCTTTCTTTATTCCGCTGCCTATTTCTATAGGTTCTGAACTTGTCCATCTATTCTGACTTCCATTATGTTGTTTTGGTAGATATTTTCAATAGTTTTTATGATATTTATGGAAACTTCTCTATTATACAGAAGATGGATTACATCTTTGAGTCTTACTCTATCAAATACTTTCTTTAAATCACTCAGACACAGAAATGCTAGTCTATTATGCTCTAGTGATTTCTCAGTAATTTGCTTTATGACGAATATTGCATCTGTACACGATCTTCCAGTACGAAATTCCTGCTGTTCATTTGCTAAACTTATCCTCTAATTTATAAGTAGTAGGTAGGTAGTATTTAACAAGTTTATACCTCTGAAGTCTTCTGGCTGTTCTTTATCACCTTTTTTGAATAGTAGAATTAGTTCGCTTGTTGTAAATTCTTCCGGTATTTTATTGTGTTTTATAATTTTATTGATTAATGCTGTTAATTTTCTGTCATTGCTGCTCTACAATATTTCAGTAATTCGTTTGGTATTCGCTGGTAAAATTTTTGAGCAAATGATACACAGAGGCCTTTTTTCTTCATTTACTTCAGTAAATTGATTTTATTTTTGGAAACAATCTCGCCTGCGCATTTGCTAATGCTTCACTAGTATCGAATTCTTGCAAACGTAACACACAAACTAAAATAATCACATTAACGATATATTTAACAGGTACAGAAGGACTGACTCGACTGATCAGAACTGGAGAGATGCATATGGTCGAGAATGTTTGAAATAACTTAAAACTTCTCGCGAAGAGAGACATCGGTTCCCGATCGGTGTTGCCACATATCAATAAATTTACTTATTCTCCATAATTTGGTAATTAAAGTTTTAGTGTAAAGTTAGCGTCAAATACTCAAGGTATATTATTATTATTGCATACATATATTGTTATTGTACGATAGGGGGCGCGGTGAAAATAATTATGGAAAATTTCGTCGCAAATGGTAAAAGGTTGAGAAACGCTGGGTTAGACCATAGAAGTATAATACAAACAGACTGAGCGCTGCAATACAGCATCGTTCCCCCAGTGCGACAGGGAAAACTGATGCAAAGCAGTCCCTGTATCTCTTTCTAATGGGTCGGATTTTTTGACGACGTGACCTAAATGACCAATGGAAAGGAATATTCATTCAGAGTCTTCCAATGTCTCGTATACCTCAAAAGATCTAAATATATTACTCAAAAATGACAGAAAAATTGATGTAGATGTATATTTTGACTTAAAAATAATTGTGGATCACTCATTATATTAGGCTTTAATCAGCCTAAACCGGGTCGGTTTAATAAAAACTTAACAACGAACAATAACTTATTAAAATTCTCTGTTTGACCTCTAAAATTCATACATACAAGCTGAATTTTGCTGAGAATGTCAATTTTGGGACTCCAAAAAAAGAATCAAAAAAGTTCACCACTTTTACCCACCAGCTTCTCCCTAAAATCCCCTCATCATAAAATGTAAAAAATCGATTTATCAAAAGTCTCTATGCCGAAGAAAAAATGTTTCAAGTGAAAAATGTAGATGAGATAATTTTGAACAAAAATGTGTATTAGCACTTTTTCTATAGAATGAACAGTTCTCTTATATATAATATATAACATAACAGTTCTCTTATATAAATATAATATATAATAGATCCCATCCCATAAAAAAATCAATCTTAAGTGCGTGGAAAAATAAATGGAATGTGTCGAATTCAACATTAAAACAAGTGAAACTCAGCATAGAGACATGGAATGTGTTACCTATGTCAAGAAGCCAAGAAATAATAGTAACGCGACTCAGACTTGGACATACTAGGTTAATGCATGAGTACTTAATTAAAAAGTGCGAACCGCCGCGATGTGAAACGTGTAATACGACACTAACACTAACGACTACTTCACATACTATGTGAAGGTCCCCTCTACAATCAACAATGAAGTAACAACAATATACCAAGAACACTTCTAGAAACAGTTCTCTTAGAAGCAACGCTTAAAGCGACTGGTGACTTTTAATGTCTGGTACTCGCGCGAAATCAATTTTATATAAAATTTGTATCAACTGGATGTAAAAATTTAATATCTTTTAACCAGAGTGTCCTATTGACAAAAATTAAAATGCGTTTTAAAGGTGAAGAGAGCAGCTTTTGGATGCAATTTTTGCACTACGCCGCGAATGAAGTCAGTTTATATACAGGTGTTAAAGCCGTACTGTTGCTATAGATGAATCTTCGTACACGTCTATGAGCCAGAAATAAAGCCACAATCGAAGTATAGGAGACTCTAGTTCTCCGAGACCTAAGAAATTTCATGTTCAAAAATCTGCAGAAAAAGTTATTGTTTTAATTAGCTTTTTGGGATGAATAATGATGGGATTTCCTAAAGAGTAATCATAATTGATTTTCTGGATAAGGGCAGAACAGTAACCAGGAATTACTATTGGGCAATACTGACCACTCTATGAGAAAATTAAAAATGTGAGAAGTGGCGGAAAGTGTCCAAAGGTATTTTGTTTTTGTAACACAATATTCCTGCACACATATGGCATGCAGCCATGCAAATAATTAGTGATGATTTGAGGTTCGAATTATTCAAACTGTCCCTCTTATTCTCCAAATCTGGCTCCATCCAACTATCATGTCTTTCCCAAAACTGAAAGTGTAAAGGTTGTATATTTTCTTCCACAAAGAGGTAAAATAATCTCTGGAGGCCTTGTTTATACATTAAGTATTTTTTAATGTTTAGAGGCATGACAGGTTAATTTGTTTGTAATAAATTATCCAATTAAGAGGAGAGTATGTTGTACAATAAAGTCTTTACCTTTCAAATTTTGTTTGCTTCTACAGTAGGCTAAGAATTTTGCGATAAAACCTCTTAGTAAAGTTATAGCAGGATTTTAAATTTAACATAAAAAGTTATTAGCATTTGAAAGTGTATTAAAATAACTAACTCTTTGTGAATGTGCTGTTGATATTTAGACAAGTATAAATACAGCAATATTTTCTTTTATTGAAATATAAGTTACATCTTAATGAATAGACAAAATTTTTACTGTTTTGCCATAACAGACTGTCCTGGCAATAGTGAATCATCCAGTATACATTAGGCTATATTTACCAGAAAGTGATTGGTCTGCATTAATTTTACTTACTCTCTTATTGTCAATTATTATTATAGTTGATAACGTTATATTAAATAATTGTATTACGTAATAATTGTTAGAAGTAAAATGATGTATTCTAAATAAACAACTTTTCCACAACAAAGTATAACTTTCTGTAAAAGTTGATATTTTATTTTTTCTAACACTATTTGTGACATTTTAGATATTAAGAAACTTTATAAATATCTATTAATACACTCGCGATCATAAAATCCGGGTCATCTTGAAAATTTCAAGTTTCTTAAATATTTTTGCCTCTGGTGCAGTAATTACCTTTTTTTTTGGCTAATGTATTTTTTATTTGTCATCAATGTTTGTTTTGAAAGAAAAAAAAATGGTTTTTTATTGTTTTATTGAAAAAAAAACAGAAAACAAATCAAATTGTTGATAAAACAGACATACGAAAAAAAATGGAAAATACAGAACGTGGTAAAAAATCAGTGAAATTTCAATGACCAATATCGTGTATTGCCTCCCCTTGCTCTAATAACCTCTTGCAGACGACGGGGCATACTCTCAATTTTTCTCCGGATTACATGTTGTGGTATGTTATTCCACTCTCTCACTAACAGATCCTTAAGCTCCTGTGCGTTGTTAGGAGGTGTATGGGTTTGAATATGTTTTTTTAAATCGTCCCAGAGATGTTCGATGGAATTCAGGTCCGGAGACCTAGCTGGCCAGGGTACCCTCATAATTCCAACTTCGTCCAAGTATTACATATTGATCCTGGCAACGTGCGGTCGCACGTTGTCCTGCATAAAAACGGCGTTTTCTCCAAGCCCTGTCATGCCTCCACCTCCACCAAATGGCATTCTTGGAGCAATGCAAGCTTGTGAAAATCGTTCACCGGTTCTCCTCCAAACTCTTACACGTTCATCGGATCCAGTTAGGCAGAAAAGGGATTCATCTGAGAATAACACTTTGCTACAATCGTTAATTCCCCAATGCGCGTATTGTCGAGCAAAAGCTAGTCATGCAACTCGAAGCACCCGGTGAAGTGGCGGTCCTCTAGCCATTATCCGAGAAGATAGTCAAGAAGAACGAAGTCTTCTTCTTACTGTTGCAACACTAAAATTGCGATTTCGTACTTCCTCTAGACGATTTTGATGCATAACCGCAGTTGAGGTCCGGTTTCGTAAAGCCTGAAACACAAGGAAACGGTCATCTAGTGCCTTGGTCGTTCTTCTTCGTCCAGAGCCAGGTCGCCTGGTTAGCAAGCTTGCCTCCTGAAAGCGTTGAAGTACTCGTTGAACCGTAGAAAGGCTTACGCCAACAGTTCTTGCGACTTGCCGTTGAGTGTGACCGTCTTCCACGAGTGCAACAATTTGTGCCGTTTCAAACAGTCAAAGGCATTTTTGTCAAAAAATAAACACTAATAATGGCACTAATAAACACTAATGGTGGCAATAATAAACGTTTGTCGTTGCATTTGAACAGAAAGTCGAAGTACAAACGAGACATTTAAAACAAGATGAGTTACAGGTAGCGTTCATATTGGGAAGTGTGCACTTTACCGCGAAATCGGCACTATTGGAATTCTTTGTTACAAACGAAACCGCAACAATTCTCAGAAACATGCATTAGTTTGTATTTGTGTTATTATTATTTACGATAAAGCTCGTTAAAAATGAAATATCGGTGATTTTCAAGGTGACCCGGATTTTATGATCGCGAGTGTATATACTAAATACTAAACACTAAATACTAAAATACTAAGTATAGTATTTTTTCTCAACTTTACAAAAAATTCCTTTGATATATAAAGTTTTTAAAACCTACTTATTACATGGGTATTTGAAAATATTCCATAATAAATAATGCCAGAAATGATAAACTAAATTGACCCTTAAACCATAGCACTGTAGTAAAATGTTTTAGTTGAAGATCTACTTTTGATTTTACATGCATAAACTATTTATGTAACCATAATCATTCTGACACACAATGCAGTATGAAAATATAAATAACAGTTGTAAACACACATAGCTATATGAACACTTACAAAAAGTAGATCAAAGCCAACACTTTTGGAAGTCAAATCTAGGCTACTACCAATATCTTTGTAATTTATTTTATATTATTTTTACAGTAGAAATATTAGAACAAAAGAGCAGGTGATTCAATATGTTTATATAATATTATGTCAAAACATTGTTACAATTACTGATAGGGCATGAGATTATTTGAAAAAATCAATAAATGTTGGAAAATTATTTTGGAACATTCTTAAATGACTGGAATAATCTTTGGAAAAAAAATATCACTTTAATAAATAAAATAAAAAATAAATCCATAATATACAATGTGACCCATTTATATTGGAAATACCCTAAGTTTAAATTTGAAGTAATTAACCAATTCCAACTTTTTTTAAATATAAAGTGATAAAAGATGTACTTTAAGACAAAATTTTTGAGTTTTCTTCAAATTTTCATGACATACTATGTTCCTTTTTCTTAGTAAAAAGTAGAGAATTTTTATCCATAATTTTTTTTATTATTAAAAAATTATTGTGTATCAATCTGGCGTTACAACACTGCATGGGTCCTAGCCCTTCAAGGCCTCTTCAGTTGTCCCCATCCATCGCCGACATCTGCCAAGCATGTATTTCTATATTTCTCATGTCTTCATCGCTGTTATCAAGGAACCTTGTTCTGGGTCTTCCTCTTCTTCTCTGACAAATGGGTCTATCAAGGAGTGTTTTTCTAGTTAGGTCATTTTGTTCTATCCACATTACATGCCCTACCCACCTCAGAAGACCTATCTTAATAAAGTTTACGATATCTGGTTCCTGGTATATTCTATAAAATTCGAAGTTGTATTATTTTCTCCACACTCCATTGTCATTTACCACTTCACACATTCGCCTTAGTACTTTTGAAACATCCTAACACATTTTCATTACTTTTGGACTGTTAATGTTGACTTAATGAGAAAGCTGGAAGCTTTTGAGATGTGGCTTTTTAGAAGAATTTTGAAAATATCAATGACTGATCATATTAAGAATGAAATGGTGTTGAACAGAATGCCTTTAAGAAAAGTAGAAGATAGTGACGAATTTGGAATGGTTATAGCTAACCTTCACTGGTGGACTCGGCACTAGAAGAAGAAGAAGAAGAAGATTATTACAACTAATATTTCAGTCACAAATAAAACCTTGAATCAACCAAATATTTACTTAATGAAACAAACTTAAGTGTAACAAATAATTATTAGAATATTTTAATTTAGTGCAAAACTTCATTTTAATTTAGATCCTAGTTGGTTTTACTAATATACCAACTAGTGAGATACATTAGTTATAAAACACCTACACACGTTTCTATTTTTTTAAGGATTCACATGTATGAAATATTAATACAACATTTAATAATAAAATAGATCAATTAACACAATATTAAATGGCAATGGATAGAAAATAGTTTGGATCAAATATGTACACTTCCCGTCATATAAAACTGGTACACTTTTTTTCCCAATGTAAACCTGTGTTCAGACTGGACACAATGGTCCGTGAATCAATTCGTTGTTGCCATCACAGATAACGGAATTGCACAAAATCTAAATATATAAAAAATAACGTTCAAAAATGTATAAAGTTTTTAGATAGATATTTATATAGATAGTTTTTAGATAGGTATAGGTAAAAAACCGTATCTAATAAATTTAATAACCAGAGATAGGGTTGAGCTAATATCCAAAATGTTTGAAGGATCTTTAAACCTAGGGTATTGGCACAGGGAACATTAGAATGCATATACTGTAATTTTATACTTCAATTACCTACCGAACACGAACTGTATTTTGTGTCAATAAGTTTAGTAACAGGCAAACTACCAAAATTAAATTATTATTTATTACAAGAACAATAAATGTGAAAAAATAACATTATACTTTATCCTACGTATTATTAACTATAAAATATCCGGGACGAAAAAACGCTTTTCAAAACGTGACAGTTACAATTTACAATCCAATATCTCACTGTAATGTTTTATTATAATAATTTAAAGTTATGTCTGGATTGATTATCTATCATTATTTTTGAATTGAGATTATGGAAAATTACAATAGTAATAGGAGAATTTTTTAGGATGCATGTTTAAATAAATGTGACTGACTGATAGTGAATGTTCAATAATGTTTTAGTTTTTAGTATACTTAAAACTGGCGGTCTGTCGCACAGGCCTGCTTTTAGCTGGTTTCATATAATATTTTCGTTGAACTGGCAACAGTGCCCTAGAAATTAGAATGACACATGTGACAAGACCAACGCACACAACTTAAAAAACACGGTTTTTGGTTATAAGAGTTGTACCAGTTTTTTAAGACGCGAACGGTACAAGCACAAAAGAGAAATGTAAAAAAGAATACAGAAATAATTTTAAATATGGCAGATATTTTATAAATTCAATTATTTAAAAGCAGAATTGTTTGATTGGGGAAAAAAGTTGGTTATATTTTTATTTAAAAAAATATTAGAATAAAACAGACAGTGCTAATTTGTACCAAGTTTATATTGGGGGTAAGACAACACAAAGTCAATTTTAGGTTACATTGAATAACCTAAAGTCATATGCATATAATAAAATAGACTAAGCACTGCAATATAGACATGTTCCCCTAGTGCTACAGAGTAAACTGACGCAAAGTATTTCCTGCATCTCTTTCTAATGGGCAAGGTTTAGCGACCACTTGACCTTCCATTGGTCATTTAGGTCACATGGTCGATATACCCTGAATATTAGAAAGAGCTACAGGGATTGCTTTGTATCAGTTTTCTCTGCAGCAATGGGGGAACAGGTATGTATTGCAGCACTCAGTCTATTTGTATTATATCTATGCCTAAAGTCTAATCTACTCTAGCCTAATATTTTGTCATAGCTTGAAGATACCTATAGCCAAAAAATTATTACACTGTTGTCAACAATTGAATTTGACTAAGCTCCATCATAAAGAAGAATATAACTATGACCAAGTGTTGTGCTAAAATCTGAGGTGAAAGAGGTATAAAAATCTTCATTTTGAGCTGTGTTGTCACTTTTGATTTGATTCTGTTTGATTCTACCCTACACTATACCCAGTTTTTTGTCTTTAAACTATTTTTTGATCATTATTACACCTGCATAATTATATTGTGATTTTTGGATACAGAATTGACAAAATTATTATTTCTAAAATATTAGGAAGTGGCAAAATTCAGTTTGAAAAAGACTTGACAGATCATCAAGGATAAATTAGTCATAACTGTTAATAATTTGTTAACTATTTGCAATTTTATCTATTTGCAGTAGTTAATTATTGGGCAATTTATAAGGAAGATTTTTCAACATAGTCATACAAATCACTGTCATTGTGTCAAACTTTGCAGATCTTAAATATGTAAAACATCTAGAAAATACAAAAACAAAGACTTTGAATAATATTAGAAGAATGTTAAATATTGGCAATATCTTGTGAAATGAAGTTTCTGAAGTGTGAAAATACCTATGTATTGCAAATACTTTTACACCTATCAACAATGTAATATGTACATATTTGTGTTATTCATGACAATAGACTGATGTAATTGCAATAATATATTTAGTATAGTAGTACCAAAAATCATAAAACAATATTTGGTATCTATAGATTAAGTGGCCTAATTTTTATTATCATTTTTGCTATCTTTATACCCATTATTCATTTATTTTAACAGCATAATTCAAATATAATTTGATAATTGTAATTTTAACAAATGAAAATTTTGTAAACAAATGGTACTTATTTTCTACAGTAATGTACTTTTTAACAAAGCCTAGTTGAAAGTCGAGTTGTTTTGCTATAGAATAAATGCAAATCCATGTTAATTTTATGCCATTCTTTGACAAATAACAAGAATAATTTATAATTTGGAACACCCTGTATCATTTAATAGGAAAAATTGGTACTCACGAAATAAATCCTTCCTGACTAAGTTTCTAGCACATAAAACTGCAAATAAAAAGTGAAATTAGATTAAAGTTTATTACACGGGATGTAATATGGATTAATAATCTAGGAAGTAATCAATGAGGCCATGTTAACTTGACGTTTATAAAACAATGTTTCGTGCTGCTAAATGATTCACATTTTTGTTAGTACACTATATTTTACTCACTTGTTAATCTAATTTTTTGTGCACCATTACGGCGATTTGATGGTGCGTTGGACATTATTAATAAACTATTTTTATTGTCCGCATATCACTACACGTTAACTTTTTAACGCCATGTTGATATTTTAATTACATTTATTACGAAACACATAAAACAACATTGTGAAAGGTGACATATGACATCAACGTCAAGCTGTCAACAAGAACTAGATGATTTGATTGGATATGAATATTTGAGTTTTTTTAACTAAAACCAGGCAACTTTACATACATCTTCAAGTTTTTATGCTTTGCTATTTTTAATTTCTACTATGATTTTCACTTGTTTATATTTTATGTGTTCTACCAATTTTTATTCTTGTATAGTTAGAGCAACTCAAATTCAAATTTTCGTTGTTTTTTATGGAACATTTTAATAAAATTAATTTCTGTAAGTCTGACTGTGGCCAATTCTATTACAAAGAGGGGGGCAGAAATGTATTTTTAGAACAAAAATATATTTTAATTATCTCAGATACTTAATCCTGGGCTAGACTACAAGCCCATAGGACATTTTTAAGGGGTTATTCGACCCAGCATGAATCACATGTAAATCAATACTACAATATGTAATAACGTTAGAAACTATGCCATCAATTTTTAGCAGTACAGGTGACTACACAGGTAAGGTAAACTTACCACTCAAGGGTGGAGGGCACTTTGGCCAAACATATTTGTACAGAATTTATAACTTAGGTAGATAATATAAAAATAATGACCTGCGATCTAATGCTGTACAAAAATATTGGTACCAGTAGCAGCGACAATCTTTGATTTTCAGAAAATTTTGACCCCATCTTCAGCAATTTGGTACAATACGGTATTTACACACATAGTTTCGAATCGTTAATTAGATTACTTTTTTACAGGTAAAAGGGTGAGAAATCTAGGGTACGTCCCTTGTTTTTAATAAATAAAATGTACGGTACTAGGTGACCTAAGCCAAAGTGAGTATTATCTCCAAAAATTTCTTACACATCTAGATGTTTAGAGCAGTACCGCTTTCTCCATGGTCTTATAGAGAGCTTCACCAGATAAAGAAGCAGGCAAGCCTGGCAGCCGCTTGGGGCGCCAAATTTTAAGGGGCGCCGATATAAAAATAAAATATTTTTTACATTCAATATTTTTTAAATTAAAATTGATCACTTTTCATGAGACAATTTTTATTATGCCAACAAACTGAGGGTTTTTTACACTACAATCTGATCATCAAGATAAATGGCAGTTCTATTCTAATCTAAATTATTACAGTTGACATTCTAAAAACTATATCTTCATTCAGTAATGTTTTTTATAGGTATTAACTTACTTACAGTAATATTTACACTTTACACAGGTATATTAGATTGCACAATGTCTTTTACGCTAACTATTTTCACTTCATTAACTCGAAGGGTTTTGTCCTCTTGAACTTTCTTTTTAGGTATATCCATGTTATCGAGGATTTGGATGATTTCGATATTCATATGTTGAAGTAGACGTTGTTTATGACTGCTGACGCATTTGGCAATTAGTTGTTCTACTGTTTCCATCTTCAGATCTCGGTGGATGCAGCTGTTTTTACGTATCATGAAGCATCAACGCTGGTCCTTAGTACCTTATTCTAAAACCTCTCTGTTACTTCAATGTTGCTTTTACTGGCGCCATTCCTAGAGCTATGCGCAGTATGTCCATACTAAAAAGAACGAGAGGAGAGGGAACTTGCAACAGAATTTTGAAACGAGCGATGAGTAGCACCTCGGTGGGATTCGGACTGTGGTAGGCCGAAATAGGAATGAATGAGACACGACGCGAGAGAGATGACAGCTTCGCTAATGTAGGAGGTTGAAAGTCTTTGGTAGTTCGGGTGAGTGTGGTTTTCCCGATGAACGTGTGGGAGAAAGAATGGGAATCGGGTGAAAACTGCCCTGTTTGGCTGTAAAGGACTGGTTATGGCAAAACATCTCGGGAGAGATGTTTTGCCATAACCAGCCCTTCCATCCTGATGTCTGGAGTGATAGAGAAGAAGATTTTAGTTAAATGCCGACAGTCTCGGAGTCGTGACGGGACAAAGTGTCAAAGGTCTAACTCCCTCGGGCATCTCGTCCTGACACTACTTCGTTAGGGTATTAGGAACCCAACACTACCTGAGTGAGTCACAGGTGTCTGTTTTCCTTCTTCTCTTTAAAGATGTAAAAAAATTATGTACATACTAGTCTTGTATTTGTTTGTTAATGATTCGTTGTTATAAATGGATAGTTTAGAATTTCTCTTCTCTCTTCTTTTTAATGTGAATTTTCCAATGCAGTCTCATATCCAAATAAAACCCAGGTATTTTGCAGAAGCTGCAATAGGAACATGAATGTTATCTATTCTGATAGGCTGATGTTGCTCTCTATTTCAGACAAAGTTGACATGCACTGATTTTATACCATTAATTGTAATTCTTCTAAAAATTAAACATTTTTTGTCCAATGATTGATTTTACTTGCAGTTTTCTTGCAGCTTCTTCATGCTCTTCTTTAACTGATAGGATGGCCTGATCGTCAGCGAAAGTGCCTCTCATATCATCTTTAAGGTGTGGAATATCATTAGTATATGATAGGTAGAGTTGAGGCCCTAGTACCTACTACCTTGTGGTATTCCCGTTTTGAAGTCTTTCAGTCCAGAATAGGTCTCTTCCTGCTTGATTCTGAAAAATCTGTTTAAAATATAAGATTCCAATAATTGAAAGTATCGCTTTAAAAGCACTGTTTTTAGTTTGTGAATTAGGCTCTTATGTCATACTCTATCAAAAACTTAAGCAGCGTCGAGAAAGACAACTAAACAAATTTTTCTTTTCTTCCAGTGCTCTTTATATTAGTTTAATTATTCTATGTTCATACATAGACAAACATGAAACAAAAATCAAGAATGATGATCGGAGAATATGCAAACGTTAGTAAACAAGAAGAAAACTGCTTATCAGAAATGGATGTCAACGAGAAAGGAGGAAGATCACAAATTATATATAAAATTAAATCGAGATGTAAAAAGAGAAGTAGTGAAAAGTAAAAATGAGATGTGGGATCGAAAATGTGCAGAGGTGGATAGGTATATGGGAAGTACAAGAGTTGGGTAAGCGTGGAAGGTGATAAAGTCTCTCCGGAGGGAAGGAAAGGAAAAAATCTAACTTACAGTTAATAGATCTAAGACAGTGAAAACACCATTATAAGGTCTTACTGACAGAGGATAGATGTAAATTCCAAGAGATCGAAATGGAAAAAATATCCGAACATACACAAATAATTGAGATAACAACCTGGGAGTTAAGCGATGCCCTCAAAAGTTTAAAAAAACGGTAAAGCAACAGGACCTGGAGACATCCCAATTGAGTTGGTAAAGTATGAACCAAAAATATTACATGAGATGTTGGTTCAACTATTTAACAAATTTTTAAAAGGACAAAATATCCTCGATGATTGGAATGTTGGATACATCAGCTCAATATTCAAGAAAGGGGATAAACGCAGATGCTCTAATTATAGAGGAATAACTGTCATCAGCTCAGTGGGGAGGTTGTACGGTTGAATAATAAAAGAAAGAATAGAATCAGAATATGAAGACATAGAAGAACAAAATGGATTTTGTGCAGGAAGATCGTGCACTGATGGTATATTCGTTCTGCAGCAGTTAATCGAAAAACGGAAGGCAAGGAACCTATCTACCCACCTATTGTTTGTAGATTTAGAGAAGGCATACGATACGGTACCTTTGAAAAAACTGTTTCAAACATTGACGAAAGTAGGTCTCAGTAAAGAGTATGTGGATGCTATCGCAAATATATACAAAAATGCAAGAAGTGCCGTTAAAAAAGGAAACTTTATATCTGAATCATTTCCAATAACAAAGGGGCCTAAACAAGGATGTTGTATATCTCCTACCTTATTTAAAATATATATTCAATCATCGCTAGAGCAGTGGAGGAAGCAAGTATCCAGAATGGGAATAGACATAGGCGATGGTAAACCTCTAACAACTTTATTTTTCGCAGATGATCATGGACTACATGTTTAGAAAACTAAAGAAAGAATCTGAAAAATGGGGCCTCAATATGAATATGTCAAAGACAGAGTATCTTAAAATAGGAGATGATGAAGAATATCCAGAGTTAGAAATTAGAAACAAAAAGACATGTAATGAATATAAATATCTCGGATCTATAATATCTAAAGAAGGCACTACCAAAAGAGATATCGAAAACAGAACGCAGCAGGGAAAAAAAGCGGTAAACATTCTAAACTCTCTATTATGGTCTAAAGATATTAGACAAGAAACGAAATTGACAATCTATCGAACCTTGGTAGAGCCTATTATGATTTATGGGGCAGAAGTTTGGCAGATCGTGAAAAAAGATAGAAAAAGAATAGAAGTAGTAGAAATTGATTTTCTAAGGAGAGCGTGTGGTGTATCCAAAAAAGATTATATCAGGAATGACGATATTAGAAGGAGGACAAATACTGTATATTCCAGTGTAGACAGAATCGAAACGAGACAGACAACTAGTGTGGTATGGTCAGGTGAAGCGAATGAATGAAGATAGATGGCCAAAGAAAGCTTTAAATTACATACCACAACAACGAAGAAGAAGGGGAAGGCCTTCAGTTGCCTGGGAAGAAGATGTACGGCACATAATGAGAGATAGAGCCATCAAAGAAGACGAATGGATGGACAGAAAACGATGGCGGTCGAAATGCGAGAAGCGGCAGAGGCTGTAAGAACCTCGCTTATATGTATGTATTATTCTATGTATTTGATGCAAGGTCGGATGACTTTCCCTAAACCCAAACTGATAAAGTCGTATTAGTCGTACTAGTTTAGGTACACTTCAGTTGTAGAATCAGCCGACAGGAAAGAGAGAATCAACCAAGAAAGGAAATTCTAGGTCTGAGAAAACTGAAAACTAATAAGTAGAACCACATTAACTGCTGCAAAATCGACGCTAGGAATAAAAAAAAGATGACCGATAGTTTGATAATGAGTATAAGACGGCAATTAAAGAACGAAATAAAGCACATAGAATATATTTGACTATACCAACTAAAAAAAGAAAAATGGTATTTAAAAATAGAATATCTGATAAACTGTGTACACAAAAAAGAGAAAACATATAAACAAACAATTAATTAATAGACATGGAAATAAACTTTAAAGAAGACAAACATGTAATTCAAATAAAATCAAACAAATAAAACAAGGTTATAAACCAAAAACTAATTTGTGGAGGAATGGAAATGGCGAAATAACCGGCAATACTAAAGAAATTAAAGAAACTTGGAAAAAATATTTTGAAAAGATACTGACCGAAAACTCTCACAATGATAATGTAAAATACACAGAACATGAGCTATTGAAAGAGGCAGAAAATGAAAAGAATAAAATAACAAAACGGCCAACAATAGAAGAGGTTAAAAGGGCAATCAAACTGCAGAAAAATAACAAGGCCCTGTATGTTATGGAATACCTGTAGAATTGTTTGAGTTGGGAGAAATAGAAATAACGTAAGTAACATATGAAGTCATACACTGAATATGGAGACAAGAGAAAATGTGAAAAGCGTGGAATAAGAGTATTATCTGCACTATCCATAAAAAGGCGATAAGCTCCTCTGTCAAAACTATAGGGGAATCTCCCTGCTGTGTTGTGGATATAAAATATTTACCAGTATACTTAGACATCGACTACAATCCCTCACGAATATGATCATAGGAGAATATCAGGCAGGATTTAGGCAGGGAAGATCAACCATCGACCAACTATTTACGCTTAAGCAGCTCTTACGCAAAGCCTGGGAACATGACATAGATGTCTATAATATTTTCTTTGACTGTAAACAGGCATATAACTCAAGGAACAGGACACACTTATACAAAATATTAGGTGAATTTGAAATACCTTCTAAATTAATTTAGGCTCATTCGAATGACAATGTCGGATACAGTAGCTCGGGTACAGATACAACATTAAATGACAGACCCATTTCAAATAACACAAGAATTAAAACACGGTGATGGGCTGACACCAACACTATTTAATTTAGCACTGGAATAAGTAGTAAAAAACATCAGAAGGGAGAAACAACACACTTATCAATTAATTAGTCCAACTGGCAGCATATGCAGATTACATAAACATCATTAGCAGAACCAAAGCAACAGGTGGAAATACGTATACGGAACTTCAATTACATGATAAACAAATAGGTTTGTCAACACACACAAAAAAAGAATAAAATTCTAGTAAAAAGTCAATCGGAGAGAGCAACACGACCCTACCTGACAACTTAGAAAAAGTAGATAGCTTTATCTAGTAGCTAAGGCCGAGCAAACGAATGGAAGAAGAAGATTATCTATTTAAAAATCAACATCACAAAGGACAAAATTGACGATGCAGAGCTTAGCATAAGAATCATTTCAACCAATACGGCATACTTTGCTGTGAGCCTGATATTTAAATCATGAAACGTACATCAAAGAACTAACATACCATAATCCGATCGATAGTGAGCTATGGATGTGAAACTTGGGTATTGACTCAAAAATCTGTAAACCCCATACAGACTCATAGATAACCTAACCCCATAGATATTTTTCAAAGAAAGGTACTGGGACGAATACTAGGACCTGTAAATAAAAACAATAGGTGGTAATTCAGATACAATTATGAAATATATTATATATATATATATATATATATATATATATATATATATATATATATATATATATATATATATATATATATACTTCTCCAAGAAATTAACGCATCACTTTGAAATATTAAAATATTTTATTAGCGTTAATAAAAATTTCCACTGTAATGTTATATTTTGCAAGCCCCTTGTATATGCTATTCGTACACTCTATATTTATTGACTGTGTTTTATCGCTATAGTTTTTTTCGCAACAAAACAAAAAGAAGCAAAAAATGTACTAATTCTATAAATATACTAATTTCCAAGTGTTCACGAATTTTATTGGGCTACTGTTTAATTGTTGATTATTGTTAATTGTGTTTATTATGGAGCGTCAATCACGTAATTTAACCCGAGATGAATGTGCCCAAGCAGTGATACTGTCGGAAGAAGGTTGGAGTTACCGAGGAATTGGTCATCGGTTTAATGTGTCACACATATCCGTCTAACAGGTGTTAGAAACATTCCTCGAAACAGGGGATCATATTCACAGACCAGGGCAAGAACGAAACCGGGTAACTGCCCCTATTCAAAATCGATTTTTAAGAATTTCTGCTCTTCGACAACGTTTTGTAACACATCGAAGTCTACAAATTCAGCTTCGAGACGTGCAAGCTATACAAATTAGTACTGAAACTGTTCGCCAGCGACTTAGGAAATACAACTTAACACCTAGGATTGCCGCCCGAGGTCCTCTATTAACTGCAGAGCATCGAAGGGGGAGGCTACATTTTGCCAGAGAACACGTTAATTGGTTAGAGGCAGACTGGGAAGGAGTGCTATTTACTGATAAATCCCGATTTTGTTCGTACAATAACGACAGACGTGTTCGTGTGTTGCGACGACCCAACGAACGATATGCTCAGTGTAACTTCTCACACACCACATTTTTTGGTGGAGGATCAGTTATGGTGTGGGGTGGTATTTCTTTGACCCCCCGTACGAACCTAGTGGTCATACAAAATGGAACTGTTACAGCTGAAAGGTACATATTGGAGATCCTGGAGCAGCATGTAGTACCATTCGCTCCTTATATCCGTGAAAATTTCTTACTAATGCAAGATCATACCAGACCTCACGCTGCACAGATCGTCAGAAATTATCTAGAAGAGGTAGAAATTAACACTATGGAATGGCCAACACATAGTCCGGATTTAAATGCGATTGAAAATCTCTGGGATATCCTTGGTAGGCGATTAAGAGCAACACCGATCCAACCAAACAACTTACAGGAAGTGGGAGAGAGGCTGATCCAAATTTGGAGAGAACTAGACGAAAATGAAATACGGCCATTAATTTTAAGTATAGGCCAACGATGTGAGGCTGTTATATGTAGTAGAGGTGGAAACACTCGTTACTAAGACTTTTTTCATATTTTAGTTTACTTTTCTTATCATTATTTTTTTAGAATTTTCCGTTTTATTTATTTTTTCTCCTGTACTTCAACATTTTCCAATGATTAGACAATTTGGTATAATTACCAGTGGCGGCTGGTGTGGTAAAATTTTGGGTAGGCCAAGCCAGCAAATTACATATAGCTATGTGTAATCAGTGGCGGATCCAGAGGGAGGGTTAACGGGGTCATGGGGGTCATGACCCCCCCCCCTTAAAAATATTTGAAAACCCACTTATCCTATTGGTGGTATGACTAAAAGTGACCTTGCATCAGAGAAAAGTAATCACCCTCAAGATCCATGAGCTCCCCAAAAAAATTTCTGTAGCCGCCAGTGTGTGTAATACATATTTTTTTGTGTGTGAGAGTGAGAATCTTCTAAAGACCGTACCAGATGAATCGTACCTGGCGTGTGTTGGATTCAAAGTAAACGGAGTACATCTGAACGCAGTTCCCCTGGGGGCCTTGCCTTCGGATACATCCGTGTTACAATGCCTACCAACTAAACTTCAGTTCTTCTAGATAATGACGATTCCAATAGTGAAACAACAATGTCCAACTACTCACTATCAACATTACTATTACTGCAACCTGGTAAAGCGTCAGAAAAACTCATTTTTATGTATCACTTATAAAACTATCTCACTATTCCAAGAAAAATTTAAAAAAATCAACCTCGATCGGACAAACAACTATATAGTGCAACTAGTAATAATAACAGATAACAGTGAAAATTGAACTAATGCTCGGCGACAATGTTGTTACATATAAGTTGGATACAATCAGGCGACATAGAAATCATGCAAATGTGATTTTTCTTTCGAATTTTACGAATTTTTTAAAATTTATTTGGGCAACCGTGCACTTGTTTGCAATTGTGTTGTTTGTTTAAAAATGTATTACAATTACAGATTATGTTACATATTTTTTTATCATAATTTAAAACAAAAATTTATATTACAATTCGATAATTACGTTACAAGTGACAACGATGGTCGACGTAGGCCCGATCGTCTGGTGCCTAAACAGCAAGCATAAACACGACAATATAAATCGTTGTCCGGCAAGCTGCTTAACTTCAAACGCTTTTTGTACGGGGATCTTATGTGAGCTGGGTCGGCCAGTTCCGATCGGGCCTATTAATGATATTTAAAATGCGTGAATACGATTCGATGTTTTCTGTGGGAATATAATAACATAGTTGCTTTAACGGACGCTAATGTATTGAGTGATTTAGTACATTTAAATGTTATTTACATGCAGTAACATAATTTTTGAATATATGTTTTTCAATTTTAAAGCTCTTAAAATTATTGGGTAGGCCCGGCCTATCCTGCCTACCCCCAAAAGCCGCCACTGATAATTACTAATAATGTAGAATAAATCTGGTGAAGTTTTACTTTTTATTTTATCTCAGTAGGTCCGCCTATGGTGTCTTCAATTGTCAGGCCATGTACTTATTTAGGATGGAAGAAAACAGGTTTTAAAAAAAACTGTTGAATGCAAAAATGCAGGGGAAGAGACCTATTGAAGAAAGCGGTGGCAGGATGATGTGGATGAAGACACCAAAAATCTCCTTGGCAGTCGATCGGCTCGAATTGGGCTCGAATAGGATCGATGGATCTAAGGTGGTACGAAGTTCGCCGGATCAGCTAGTAATTTCATAATATTATTTTGTAGCGTTGATTGTTTGTAGTTACTTTATAAATTTGTTCTTAATTATGCAACCAATAATACACGTAATTTTTAGGTGCGTGTTTTATTAATTATTACAAATAAACACAATCACACATTTTGAAGTCTGATAGGCAAGAGTATGGAGTATAGACAAATACAAAAGAATAATTCAGATTTAACGTTAGTAAGGCAAAATCAATAACATTAAAGTAATAGTCGTTCACGAATGTACGAGAAATAGATTTAATTCAAACTCATTTATATTTTTCTCTGATATCACCTTAAAGAATGCATGAGCTTGTATTTTATTATGATTTCCATAATACCCGCAGTATTACCACAAGTCTACCACATAAAGATTCTGAAAATAATCAATCATACACATTCATAAATAATGATTACTGCAAACGCTGAAAATAAATTAATAAATTATTCATTGTCGTATTTCTTTTATATTTCCGGACCAATTTTCATAGAGAAAAATTGAATCCTTGATCATACCATTTTCGGCTCAATTTCGTTAATGACTCTAGATCACTCTTAATATTGTAACGTGTTTAGCAATAAAACGAGTGGTTCTAATTTATGTAAATATATTTATTTATAAGCTTACAGTACGATATTATCTTATCAAGTCATCATCATCATCATCCAGCCTTCATTTATCACGTCCACTGCTAGACATATGCCTCCCTTAAACTCCTCCATTCTTTGCGATTTTGTGCTCTTTGTTGCCAATTTTTCATGATACGCCTGATGTCGTCAGCCCAACGTGTAGGTGGCCTTCCTCTACTACGTTTGTCTGCTCTTGGCCTCCAATGTGTAATTTTACTCGTCCGTCGTGAGTCATGCATTCTCGCTACATCTTCTTCTTAAAGTGCCTATCCGTTCCGGACGTTGGCGATCATCACGGCTATCTTCACTTTGCTTATTGCAGCGCGGAACAGTTCAGTGGTAGTCGTGTTATACCACTTTCGCAAATTTTGAAGCCAGGAAATGCGTCTTCTTCCCGGTCCTCTCTTACCATTTACTTTCCCTTGGAGAATCAGCTGGAGAAGGCCGTAACGTTCTTGATTTCTCATTACATGACCTAGATATTCCAACTTTTTAGTTTTGACGGTCATGAGAATTTCACATTCTTTCCCCATTCTACGCAGGACCTCCACATTAGTAACTCTGTCAACCCAGGATATACGTAAGATGCGCCTATAACACCACATTTCGAAAGCTTCGAGCCGATTCATAGATGCAACAGTCAGTGTCCATGCTTCCATTTCGTAGAGCAGAACTGTGAATATGTAGCAGTTCAATAGACGGCATTTTGTTTTTAATGATATGTCTCGACTGTTGAAAATAGTTCTCATTCTAACGAATGCTGCTTTTGCTTTTATTATTCGCTGTTTAATTTCTGTTGAGTGGTCCCATTGGCTATTTAAATTGGTGCCTAGATATGTATATTGCTCGACTCTTTCGATATTCTGTTGGTTGATTTAAGTTGAGCGTTTAGTATTGGTTTTTTACTAATTGTCATAAATTTGGTTTTCTTTATGTTAAGAGCTAGTCCGTATCTGTTGCTGACTTCTGTTATGCGATTTGTTAATATCTGTAAGTCATTCAGATTATCGGCAAAAACTATAGTGTCATCTGCATATCTAATGTTATTCAACCATTCACCGTTTATTAGTATTCCTTTCGCACAACCGTCTAAAGCTTCCTTAAATACCCATTCAGAATAAATATTGAACAACAATGGAGACAAAATACAGCCCTGTCGTACTCCACGTTCTATTGCAATTTTATCAGTTAACTGGTCTTCTATTTTGATTTTGGCCGTTTGATTGTAGTAAATGTTTCTGATAATTCTAAGATCTTTGTTGTCAATTCCAATTTCTTGCATTAGAGTCATTAATTTGTCATGTTTTACTCTGTCAAATGCCTTCTGGTAATCTATAAAGCATACGTATATATCACAATTCACATCCCTGCATCTCTGAAATAGCACCTGTACAGCAAAAAGGGCCTCCCGTGTTCCCAGAGCATCACGAAATCCGAATTGTGTTCTTGTTAGTTGTTCCTCACATTTTGTATATATTCTTTTGTGGATGACCTTTAGAAATGTTTTAAGTAAATGGCTCATAAGGCTTATAATTCTATAGTCTTCGCACTTTCTCGCATTGGGTTTTTTTGGAAGATTTATAAAAGTTGACACTAACCACTCTTGGGGAACCACGCCCGTATCATATATACTGTTAAATTAAATATATTTGTCAACCATTGTATGCCATCATAGGCCATAAGTTTTAAGAATTCTGGGTGAAAATTATCAGGGCCTACTGCTTTACCATCTTTGGTGCTTTTGATGGCATATTTTACTTCTTCGACTGCAAATGGTGGTCCAGATTCGCAATTGGTGTTTGTTGTAATACCAGTGTTACTTCGTATATCTTCAAAAGTTTTTTCCACGTATTTGATCCAAATATCTCTTTTATGCTCTATTTCCAGTACTATGTTTCCCTGATTATCTGTCAGGAATCCAGTGTTCTTGTGTTTATATAAGCTTGCCGCCATCTTTTTATGGAGGTTAAATGAATCATGTTCTTGTTGTAATGACTCTATCTCTGTACACTTCGAGCTAAACCAATTTTCTTTTGCTATTTTAATAGCCCTTTTTATTTCGTTATTTATGTTGTTGTAGTAATTCTTATTATCTTTAGCGTTTCTTCTGTCTTCCATCATACATAGAATCTCCTCCGTCATCCATTCCTTTTTATTTGTTCTTTCAGGTTTTAAGTATTTTTCTGTTATTTCTTGACTTACTTTGTGCAAATTTTCTAGTTCTACATCTGTGTTATCTGTTTCTGTACGGGCCCATGGTTTTTCTGTACGAGCCCACGTTTTTTCTTTTAGGCGTTTTTGTACCTTTTCCTTTACTGTTTTATTTTTCAGTTGGTTAATATCGTACTTCATAATTTTTGGTCTTTGAACTTTCTTTAAACTAAGTTTCATTTTGGCGATAAGTGGATTGTGGTCCGAATTTATGTCGGATCCCGGGTACGCTTTAACAGATGTTATAGAGTTTCTAAATCGTTTGTTAATAAGAATATGGTCTATTTGATTTCGTACTGTGTGATCTGGAGTATCCTGGGGAGATTTCCACGTATATAGTCGTCTTGGAGGAAGATCATAAAAGGTGTTTGTCCCTACGAGCTGTTCTTCAGTTGCAAATTCAATCAAACGGTCTCCGCGTTCATTACGTTCCCCTAGACCAAAGGATCCCACTAAATTTCCACTTTGTCCTTTGCCAACTTTGGCATTAAAGTCTCCCATTATTAGTATTATTTCGTTTTTCATTCTCGCTACATGGCCTGCCCAATTCCATTTAAGTTCCGCTATGCGTTCCACAACATCCGCAATACTCGTCGTTCTTCGCAGATCTTCATTTCTTATTCGGTCCCGCAACGTCACTCCCAGTATAGATCGTTCCATTCGTCTCTGTGCCACTCTCAATTTCGAAGCTGTAGTCTTGGTTACAGTCATAGTTTCCACACCATAGGTCATGACCGGTAATACGCATTGGTCAAATACTTTTCTTTTGAGGCATGTTAGTCCTAAGTGTGTCTCGCAGTTTTCCAAAGGCTGCCCACGCTAAAGTAATTCGTCTTTGGATTTCGCATGTTTGGTTATCGCTGCTGATTGTTATTTCGTGACCCAAATACGTATATTTCTTCACCAGTTCTACCACTTTGTTTTGAATAGTTAAACGGTTATTGGGGACCATATTCGTCATAAACTTAGTTTTGGATAGGTTCATTCTGAAGCCCACCTTCGAACATACAAAGACCAATTCATTTAACATATCTGTGGCTTCTCCTAAATCATCTGTGATAAGGACAATCTCATCTGAACAGATGACACCTTATCAAGTAACTAAACAAAAATCAGCGCGGCTTGTATATAGAAGTCGTTAAATACATACGAAAATTGTGGAGATAAAAACTTGCTAAAACCACCTTTTCTGCTTTTGTAGACTCAAGAAGCATTGGTTTTCTAAACACCCTAAATATAGCAGATAGAATTCCAAATTTGGTATGGAAATGTGAGATGAACAGATCATACAAGGTGGATAGCAAAGATTTCGGATTGGAGCCCAATAGGAAGGAGGAAAAGAGGTAGACCCCGAAGATCATGGAGGGATAAAGTGGACGAGGCCATGGAAAGACGAGACCTTAGAGATGGAGAATGGCAGAACAGAAAGGACTGGAGACGTTGGCTGAAAGAAGGAAGGCGGCGACAGCTGTAAAAATCCTTATATAGATAGATAGATAGAATTCCAAATGTATTTTCAACTACACTTCTTGCTCTGATGTGTCTGTAATTTTAAATTCGATCTGGTAACTCTTTCTGTAGGGTGCCTGGGAAGGGTGTCAATGTAAGCGGCTGCAAAGTAAACGCCTCATCACCAAGAAACACAAAAGGTGAAGGTGATGTTCTTCCTGGTAAAACTTTTATTTATGGGAGATTTAAGGAAGAGGTTTCAAGTAACTGTTTTAATGTTGTATTAGCAAATACGTCTTTATCAGATAAACGGCCTTGGCAACCTATATTTACGAACGTAAAGCAATCGTTAGCGTCCACTATAGCTAAAAGTACTATGCTGAAAAATCCCTTGTAGTTGAAATATTCGCTTCCGGTATTTCTTGGTGCTTGTAAACATTATGTGTTTTCCATCGATACTACCACAACAGTGAGGATAATTCCACTTCAGGTCAAAATCATTTGTAATCTGCTGCCATTCCTCTTGATGTTTGGGCACCTGTAGAAAGAATAATTACGCTATAAATATGTATGCATATTCGATTTGGTAGAGCAGAGTATAAACTCGACTACATGCTTGCACTTAGTTGCTTATAATTATATTTAAATGCTATTTTTGTTTTTTATAAAAGTACAGAGAAGGTCAAAAATAAGGCCGTGTTTAGTCCTCACTGCATGATCCTGTACCCTGTACATACATATATATTTTTTGCCAATTGATTACATTAAATGAATTGCTATTAGGCATGTAACTATAAATCAAATTATTGGTTTTACAGGAAGAAGATTGATCACAGCCAAATGAAAAGGTGTGCAAAATTATAAAGAAAAAGAAGCCAACAAAAGAAAAGCAGTAGATACGAAATCTGAAGAAGCGTACGCGGTAATGAAATAACTATCAAGTAACGGGAAAAGGCGAGATGACTTTGATGTATATGGTGAATATGTAGCAAGATTTTAACAGAAATGTTACTTTATTTCTGAAACAATAAATAAAAAGTTTAAAAATATACTTACTTTGATTCTGTTTTTTAAACAGTCAATCAGAGCATCACATACTTTGCTTAGAAGATTTAAATAAATAGCTTAAACTTTGGTAAGAATTTCCACTTGATAAGAATCTTATCGTAACTGCTAATCTTTTTGAAGTTATACTTCTATACGCGCGCTCCACGTTGGAAATTTGTATGGGAGTGAATCTGTGAAATCATTACATATGTAAGATAATGACTAAGAGAGAGACAGAAGATATGTTTTCTCTCTCTTCCTCTCTCGAATATAAAAATGTTCCTTTTGTATATATAATTTAATATTATATATATATATATATATATATATATATATATATATATATATACATATATATATATATATATATATATACATATATATATATATATATATATATATATATATATATATATATATATAATAAAATATTTATTTATATTATTATTTATGTGATATGTTTTGTATTATTTATTAAATGTTCATAATTATATTAGTCTTTTGTATTTCAAAATAATAATCTCAATAAATCACTGTATGATTCAGAACTGTCAATTTTGAAATACGTTTGTGCCATGTCCTCGGTAGTATAGTAGTCAGTATCCCCGCCTGTCACGCGGGAAACCGGGGTTCGATTCCCAGTCGGGGAGGACTTTTTTATTAATATTATTACACGGTAAATTAAACATATATATGCGTAAGTAGAAAAGTTATGTATATTATTGTCATTTTTAAATATTTATGAATATTGCATTTTAATTTGTATTGGATTATTGTATTAATAACAAAATAAACAATGAATTTTACTGCAGAGTATGTGTTAAAAAAAATTTTGCATTAACTCCTTTCATACATATATGAAAATAAAAATATACATTTTCATCAAAATATTCATTCAATCCTTTTACTATACTCCTGTTACAGGTCAAAAGTTGTTTATTATTAATTGTTAGTAATTTGTTATTAATTCTGATTCTCTTTCTGCTATGTCTTACCTATAGCATTACATATATAATGATTGTGCAGATTGACTTTGCAGAATAAATTTGTAACGGCGAATGCGTGTATAGAAGTGTAACTTCCACCGGCAGTCCCACTGGACTACCACACCCGTTTTTCTTACTGGAAATGCATCTCGAAATGCTGTGTCTTTCCTGCCTATTTTATGGCCGATTTCATTTATGAGAAATACAAAATCAGAACTTTTCATTCATAAAAAGTTTTTAAGATTGCCATTACATTTAATGTCTCCTGTCGATGGGTCTATGTCATCTCTTTGCTAGAAGAGCTATATCACTATATTGTGCTCGAGCTGCTAATAAAGGCCACACCCAAAATCGCATTCTCTAATACGGATCCTCTACGTATGACGCCATTTTATATACTGCCTAACTACCAGTCATCCAGCTAAAATGCTGCAAACGTTATCCTCATTTTGTTGTTTTGTTTTTTGTTATATAGCCAGGATGCTTATGTTACCACCTTTGTTTTTCGAGAAATAACAATTTAATCATTTTGTGTTTTGATTAATAATTGATGTAGGTACGCACACCAACACCAAGTTGGCTTTCACAAATCAATAAATTCAGACATTAAATTTTAGTTATTTTGTTTTTAATTTAATAAAAAAATTTGTTCTACATTATATTTTTTTAATTAAGATTTCAAATATTATAAACCTATTAAAAATTTAGTTATTTCAAGCAAAACAAAACGAGAGTTTATTATTTACGATTTACGTAAAAAAATTCACAGCTGCTGCAAGACTAATATTACATGTTGTCTATATGATGACCATCTCTGTCAATACATAAATATATTCTTTTCCTTGGAAAAAAATCCCTGGTTATTCCTAACTTCGTTCTACGTATCCTCAATTTTTGCCCAAAGTTGATTGCTAGTTTGTGTTTGAACAGCAATAACCAACGATTTTAAGACACCCAAAATAGAAAAATCACAGGGGTTAATATATGAAGATCTTGGAGGCCAATTAATTGGACTACCTACCAATCCATTGGTTTTCATAAGTGATTTAGGTTCATAACATCATAAGGGTGTTTTTTATATTATAGTCAGATTGATACTAAAAGTAGTAAGTATGCCAATAATTTTAATTTTCTACAATTATTTGATTATAAAACAATAATATCCCATTTGGAGCCAACTCCGAATTAAAATGAGCCTTTATAGAAATGAATAATGTTCAATAATGTTCATATAGTATACTCATAATATTGACTTATAATATTCTTTATAACCATGTCCCCACTACTCCAATACTATTTTATCATCATATTCTTACTTATCTGAAAAAACTAAGTAATTATTAAGTTAGATACGTTTAAAAAAATACACTAAAACAGGAAACTTTATCGATAAAAATTTCCAAAGCGTAAGAAATCTTTAAATTGGGGCCAACATATATTTTTTAAGAATAATTTGCTGTAAATATATAGGCAAAATACGATTTATATAGAATGGGAAGCACGTATTATACCAATATTTCTATTTAAACATTCTTTTAGTTGACCTTCTTTGCTCACGTAACTTCGACGACTATAAAAACCTGACCCTTTTCAACTAAGTATTTAAATTTCTTATTCAAAAACCTTGTTAAAATGCATTAGTAATATTATCATTAAAACCTAATGAAGCCGACATTAATATTTATCAGCGGTAAATCGCACGGTTCCGGTTTGATAACCATATTAATATTCCACAAAATTGCTGTCAATATTTATTTTATTATGGTTGTTTATGCTAATAAAATCTGGGAAGATAGAAGCAAGTAACAAACATAGGTTGCGGGAATAATACCGCAAGAGTGGCAGAAGTCAGCGTTTAAAACCAAGCAGCAAAAAAATCCTCTGACTATCGAACACTCATGAGTCATACTTTCTAGTACTGCTTAGTGCTAAAGTAATACACAAGACAATCTATGAAAAGTTAGGGGAGGATATTAGTGAGATGCGGTTCGAGTTCCGAAATGGAATGGATACTGGAAAAAAAACTATTTGCCATCAACATATTGATTCAGCGATGTCGGGATGTAAACGTTAACCTACACTACTTGTGCTTTATTGACCACGAAAAAGCTTTCGATAGAGTAAGACATGAAAAATTAATATCAATACTTATGAATAAGCACAAGAAGTGACTGACGTAACAGTCAGAAGAAATGAAGATCTGTAGAGGAGTTACACAGGGATGCGTTTTATCACCACTTTTGTTTAACTTATATTTTGAAAAATTTTTCAAAAACACGCTCAATAATATCAAAGCGGGAGTTACCATTAACGGAAAATTAACTAACAACTTACGATGTGCAGATGACACATTAGATGACAGATATCTACAACATCTAATAGAAAGGTTAAGTATGAATAGTACTGAGATGGGAATTACTATAAGCACTAAAAAAAAACGAAATATATGCTAATTACAAAAAACCGCAAAATATACACCACTATTGCCAATTAATGGTAATGTCATAGAACAAGTAGAAAAATGTCAGTACTTGGAAACTTTGATAAATGAAACTAATGCTCATACTGCAGAAATAAACAGGCGAATAGAGATTGTTATATCAGCATTTATACCAATGAAGCCTCTACTCCTATGCAGAAATCTTAATTTAGAAATCAGACTACGTATAACATGTTTTAAATAACTTTCTTCAAAATATATATCGTTTTCTAACAGGTAGTTTTGAATTTCAATTTTCGTGTTATTTGCACTTGGAGACTTATGTTATTGACGACTGTGGTAACTTGCATTGTCCATTACTATCACACTATTTTGAGAAAGGTTAGGTATAAGACAATTCTTAAACAATTGCTCAAAAAGCTCTGCCGTTGTATCTTCATGGTAGTCCACGCAGGAGTCTTTAATGTTCTTTGCAGAAAGCCATAAGGCATTTGGGACCCAACCATTTTCTGGTCCTGCATGTAAAATTGTTATTCTTTTCCCTTTGTTTGATGGAGCTTTTGTTTGACACCTGTTGGAAAAATCGGACCATCCTTTGGATGGTGTTTCATGAGTGTCAAACCATGTCTCGTCCAGATAAATTATTGGTCGATCTTCTGTACGGTACTTTCTTATGGAAGTTATATATTCAGTACGCCACTTTTGTAAATGATGCGACTCCATAAGCACTTGCCTTTTGTCAATTGTACGATATCTGAAACCCATTTTAGACAAAATCCTCCAAAGACTAATGCGGCTACAGTTTATTTGTGTATCATCATTAGTAAGCCGTTGTTTTAAAGCATCTAATGTAGGTATCCGTTGCTCTTCGTACATTGTGTAAATTTTTCGTCTTATTAAGTCCTTATCACTTTCATCAATACATCTGGTAGAACCGGCATCCTTACGCTTCCTTCTTGACTTAATGGGATTTGATGTAATTCTTTTCACTGTGGTTAGAGGTATTTTCGTCAAATCAGATATTTCACTGTATTAGCAGTAAGCCATCTTGTAAGTAAAGAACTATATATTGTTTTTACGATTTTTCTAGCGTCAGCAGATAAATGCTTTTTCTTTGCTGGAACACTGGAAGAAGCACCATCAATGTTTTTCCACGGACGCCACATAATGCTGTTCTATAGGTATAAATAGGTATAACACTGGTAACACTTGTAACACTTTCAACTAAATGAAACAAAATGTATATTTAAAAATTTCTCATCGGTTTTATATACTTTTACAAATTATACAGAATAGAGGGAACCTGTATAATTATTCCAGGAAATACTTAACGATCAACATATTTATTGTGGTCATTAAAAGATCAACCATTGATAGTGAAACTCACTGTTAAAATGTTTACAACTTTATGAAATAAAATGTATTCTAATCGTTTTTATAATTTTATGCGATTTTTTAATCGTTTTTATATTACCAGGAATTTATTATACAAAAAAGATAACGACACTCCACAGTAGCTTTAATTTTACCTGAATACTTACCTGCTCAACTAATCTTGACTAAGCTGGGGTACTTGCGGTCGGGTTTTATTGCAATCATTAAGCACTCAACCATTTTTCGTGAAATAAACTATACCATTCAATGTTATATATTTTCAATACAGTAGGGCCTCGCTAATCCGGACGGGTGTAGATGCGAGGGCGGGGGCAGCAGTGAGCCAACCTGCAGTTAGTCCTTTTTTTTATCGCCGTTGGTGTTGGTTAATTTAGCGCGTTCGCTAATATCATGACGCCGCCACGTAAACATTAAACATTAAGAATAAAAGAAAAATTGTATGTTATAGAAATGTTAGATAAAGATGACAGCTACCACCTGTCGTTGCTAGGAGGTTTGGTATAGGCAGGTCAACCATGGGCGACATAAAGAAAAACAGAGACAAAATCTTAAAGTTTGTAAGCCTAACAGAATGTGGTCCCGGTGTAAAATCCCGTTTTAGAAGATGCTTTGTTTATGTGGTTTTTGCAACAAAGACGATTACATGTTTTTGTAAGTGGTGATATAATTTGTGAGAAAGCTAGTGTTTTTCATCACCACATTACAAACTCAATTATCGAATTTAGAACAAGCCGGGGATGGTTAGACAAATTTAAAAAATGCCAAGGAATAAGACGTTTAAAAATGACCTGTCAAAAACTATCCAATGGTGAATCCGCTATCGGACCATTTCGATATTTATTACAGAAAGTTATTGGAGAAAAAAAATAACACTGACAAATCTGGTTTTTACTGGCGATTATTGCCCGATCATACTTTAGCCAAGATGATGCAAATCCTAAAAGAAACAGGAATTAACAACCAAGATCTGAAAATAATTAGAAATCTCTACTGGAATCAGGCAGCAAATCTCAGAGTTGAAGGTGAACACACTGACTATGTGAAAATCATGCGTGGAGTGAGGCAAGGCTGTATTTTATCTCCTCTAATCTTCAATTTGTACTCTGAAAGAATATTTGTCGAAGCTTTGCACGAAACTGAAAAAGGTATTCTACTAAATGGTTGCCGGCTAAACAACATCAGATATGCAGATGACACCATAGTATTTGCGGACAACTTAGATGACCTACAAGTTCTTATGAACGAAATCACGTATTAAATGCAACAATATGGACTCAATATAAACGTTAAGAAAACAAAGCTTATGATAATTAGCAAGAAAAGAATAACAGAAGGTCAACTCTACGTCAACCAATCCCCTGTAGAAAGAGTGACGCACTACAACTACCTCGGCATCATAATAAATGAAGAATGGACCAACAACCAGGAGATTAGAGCACGCATCGGAAAAGCTAGATCCACGTTCAATCGGATGGGGGCCTTCTTCAAGAGTCACAACCTCTCTCTTGATACAAAAGTAAGAATGCTGCGATGCTACGTCTTCTCTGCCCTTTTTTATGGTGTTGAATCGTGGACCTTGAACGAAGATATGTGCAGAAAACTGGAAGCATTTGAGATGTGGCTATATCGGAGAATGCTTAAGATCCCATGGACTGACCGAGTCACAAATGAGGAGGTCCTCAGAAGAATGAATAAGAATCGACAAGTACTACCACCATAAAGTCTCGAAAGTTACAGTTCTTCGGACATATTATGCGAAATAAATCCAGATATACTCTCCTTCAAGCCATCCTGCAAGGAAAAATATTTGGAAAACGAGGTCCAGGAAGAAGAAGAACATCTTGGTTAAAGAACCTCAGAATCTGGTTCAATACAACATCTGTGCAGCTTTTCCGCGCTGCTGCAGATAAGATAAAGATTGCCATGATGATCGCCAACATTCGTAACGGATAGGCACATCAAGAAGAAGAATACTTTAGCCTCTGCCAATGAGAAGTTGGCTTCCGGAAGAAAAATGATAAAGATGAGAATGACTTTCATGCCTTGTGTAAATGCGGCTGGAACCCATAAACTTCAATTGCTTGTTGTTACAAAATTAAAAAACCAACAGGCATTTAAATCAACACGTCTTCCTCTTTGTTATAGTGCCCAAAAAAAATGCTTGGGTTACGAAAGGCTTGTTTCTTAAGTGGTTTAAAATGGAATTTGTTCCTGCACTTCGTCGCCATCTTTTGTCTCTTAATTTGCCTCCTCGGGTACTTTTATTGTTAGATAATTGTCCTGGGCATCCATCAGTAGATGAACTTATCTCTGAAGATGGCCACGTTTTTGCAATGTTCCTGCCAGCTAACACCACGGCCTGTATACAACAAATGGATTAGAACGTTAAACGAAATGTGAAGTTAAATTACCGCAAATCACTTTTGGTTAACTGTCTTGCATTATGTTCTTATAACCTCATTGACACATTAAAATCAATATCTTTAAAGGACACTGTTTTTTTTTTCGCTAATTGCTGGACCGATGTTAGGGCATCTCTAATTACCAAATCATGGAAGAATTTGCACCCTGAATTTCTCACTGACGATGATGAACCAGAAGATGATGTTCCTTTAGCCCAGATTTTTAATAAGTTTAGGGGATCCAATGATCTTTAAATAAGTGAGGCATAAGCTCAAGAATAGGCTGCTGGTGGTGCCGAAAGATATGAAGTGTTAATTGATGAGAAGACTGTGCGAGCGGCCATGTGTGAGGACGATAAGCAAGATAAGGAAAATAGCATTGAAGTTCTCGCCTTCGAAGAAGTTGGTAGTTCACAGGTCGTAAGAAGTTTCAACAAAGCTTTAAAATGGGCCGAAGAAAACAAATGTGATAGCCACGAAGTTATGTTTCTACGTCGGCTTAAAGATCGGGCTTTTGAAATAAAGTGCAGAAATTATAAACAGAGGAGCATTTTAGACTTTTTTCAAGAAGAATTAACTAATGTTTTATTTAAACTCACTTTTTTTCTTACATAATTGTAATTTTGAATATTTGCTTTTTTCTCTTTATGCTGTAATTTAAAGATCGATTAAAGAAACTAAGGTTAAACATATATTTTATTAGCATTAAATTCTTCTTCTTATTGAGTCGTCTCCTTTCAAAGGTTGGCGATCCAAATGACAATTATAGCGTTGGAAACTGCTGCACGAAAGATTTCTGTGAATGAGGGGACTATCTCCTCAGGTCTTTCAGCCCCGAGTTCTGGCGTCTTCCAACTGATCTTTTGCCCTGCACTCTAACTTTCAATATGATTTGGAGTAATTCATAACTTTCACCTCTCGACACATGACCGAAACCGAAGTATTTTATTTTTCTTTCTTTGATTATGCTGAGTAATTTTTTTTGTTTGCTCATGCGCCGAAGTATCTCACCATCGGTAACTTTTTGTATCCATAGAATTCTCAGCCTTCGTCTGTATATATACATCTCATTTCAATATGGCATAGTAGATATAATCCGGATGCCTCGATAATCCGCAAAGGGTCTTGTTTTTGCCTCTCAAGGTTAACGAGGCCCTACTGTATTATTATATGAGGCTGAGACTTGGACTTTAAAAAAATGTAATTTAAAAGAATCGAGACTTTGGAACTCTGGTTATATAGCAGAGGATTAAAAATATCATGGACTGATACAATTAAAATAAAGAAGTAGAATAAATAATAATAATAATAATAGGAGGAAGAGGACTTATGGATATAGGTGAGCAATTGGATAAACATTGTTAATTTAAGAACTTATTTTCAGGTACAGGCTGAGACATCTACTTTACATCGAGAAATTTGTGCAGTAGATGATACAACGCCGCTTAAACTAAGGGAACAAGAAATGCGCATAAACCACCTGACTCAGCAAGAAAAAATGCGCACCTGGATGAGTAAACTTTTAAAATAGATTTACTATGACCTCTATTATCTTAAGGATTTTGATAGGCACTTGAACTAGCCCAGTATTCGTGTGTTCTTTAATGCATACAATATTTCTTCCTTTGTAACTTCCTCATTTGTTTCGTTTTCTTCTAATGATTGTAGCATTTCGATTTCCCCTGGTTTGTATTAAAACACCAAAAAATATTCTCAATTTTTTGTGTCGCTGAGATTGATAATATAAACATTTCTGGTCTGTATATAATAACACAGATGGGTATTTCTTTTGATGTTGATTCCGAATAATATTGCGCGTTAAATAAATATCCACTTAGGTTGGTAGAAAAGTGATGCGGGGAGATTATAATGTCAGTCGACGATGGATCGCGGTAGCTACCGGTTTCATTGTATAGTCCGGATTTTTCTTCAAATTCGTTATTCGTTTTTGTCATAGAAATATAGTGTAAAGTGGTAGTAGCAGTTAAGAGAAGCAGTTAGAAGAGATTTGGATTTGGAATAGATAGCTTTCGGCGTGTAGTCTTCAAAGCCGGCAATTTTGTTAACTTGAGAGGTGAATTTGGGCTCAAGATGCTATTTGGTAGTTTTTGTTAACTTAATCACCGATTGTTTATGCTGTGCTCTATGTGAGCGATTTGTAAGATGACGTTTCCAACCATTTGATAGATCCACATGGTTTGAAGAAGGAATTGAGTGGCCGAGTTTTAAAGATTGCAGTTTGTTGTCATCCAGAATAATCCGAATCCTGAATTAGTGTCCAACTTCCCAAGAATTGTCCATTTGTGTTTCATGGTCACCCCAGACCAATTGCAGTTTGTGTGGGACACAGTTGTGTGTTGTTTGCAGTGTTTTTGATTCAATTCCAATTTAAAAAACTTTCTTAAAGTAAATACATCAGCAAGTGATATCAGGTACTTTTTATTAAAATTATTAAAGTATTGTAAGTAAATTATTATAAGTAAAAATAAACAATTTTTCATTAATAAAAAAAAATTCATTGACATAAGCTGGATGCTCGAATAAATGAACTTTGAAAAAATAAAGGCATATATCGAGCACAGTTTTAAATTAAATCTTGCCCAAGTACTTTCGCTTCCTAGGGCATCTTCAGGGGCATTTCGTCAATTTTGGGCTATCCAACAATCGCAGAATGTCATAAACATAAAATTAAACATAAAATTGTACATAACACTACACTAAACAAGGACAAACAGTTTAAAATTATTTAAAAAATAGTCGAAGCTACAGTCTGGTCGGCAACAGGAGAATCATTCTCTCTCCTATTGCCGACCAGAATGTAGCTTCGGCTATTTAATATAATTTTGTTAATATTATTTGTAATAACTGTTGATGTGAAGTAATAATAAATATGTAATGTTTCTCTCTAACCAGGAGTTGTAGAATTATTTCCTTTAAAAAGATTGAAGTCTTTCACTGACTGAAGTATTTCCTTCACCCTTTAGTATTTTTTGGAAAGAAAAGCCTTTCTTTCTATCCAGCAAGAAAATTCTTTTAAACGGCGTCCAAATTCAAATGGTTTAGGAATTTTCTTTTATTTGTTGCCCAGGAAATCTATGTATGTATTTTTCAGTCCCCACTTTCAACCCCCTATAAGTGATACCCAATGTGGTAGGCAAATTATATCATTACAGGATATATGTCTTGTAGGTTTCCTCTTTCGAACAGCTGTCCAATATATTCTTTCCATTGTTTTACTTTTTCCGCAGTCATTATTATGACGTTCTCGTTTTTATTAAACAGTTCTAATATGGTTTCTTTGTTGCAAATATTTCTTTATCCTTTTTATATAGATTGCATAGGTCGTATTTCATCTGAAGATCTTTTATCTCTTTACATTTCTCCTCAACGTAAGTTTGTTTTGAGTCTCTTAACTTTTTTCTGATTTCATTGTTAATGATTTTGTATTTTTTCTTGGATTTTCCGTTGGTTTATCGTGTCCAATATCTCGTCGGTCATCCAATTATCTATTTTTTTATCGGTTTATTTAGAATATCTTTTCATGGAACGAGGAGACAGTTTTTAGTGTTTCTCATTTTTGTTAGTCTCATAGGTGTGAGCGTCTAAGATTTTTATATATATTCTGTTGGAATTTTTCTTTTACATCATCTTTCTTCAGTTTTCTAATTTCTACTGGTGGGTTATGGTCTGATGTGACATCTGCTCCTGGGTATGTTTTCACCGATTTTATTCCTACTAAATTTTAAATATACCAAGTATTAAAAGGAAAAAGACAGTTAAGATTTGATTTCACGTATAGTGCGTCTGTATATCCGCTTATACGTATTTCACCCTAATAGGGATCATCAGAGACGGATATTCACAGATGCTCTGAACGTGAAAATAAGTCTTTTCTGTCTTGGGAAGCAACTCTAACATGGCTTCGTATGGACGCAAATAGCGACATCTGATAATAAATCCGTAAACTAATTTTTCGAAACCAAATTCAGATTTAGGCTTTAATCTGTGCGTTCTAAGAATTGCAAGGCAAAACAGACGTTGATAAAGATGTTATTAGAGATATGGGAAATCTAAAATTTCATTCCACAGCATATCTCCTTAACTAAGCAAAAATCCTTAGTGAATTGGTTTCTAGTACTCATAAAGAGTATACCGGAATAAAAGGAAAAACAAAGTTAAGATTTGATTTCACGTAAAGTGCGTCTGTATATCAGCTTGAACGTATTTCATCCTAATAAAGATCATCAGAGACGGCTATTTACATACGCTCTAAACGTGAAAATAAATCTTTCCTGTCTTGGGAAGCAACTCTAACAAGGCTTGTTATGGACGCAAATAGCGACATCTGATAATAAATCCGTACACTAATTTTTCGAACAAAATTCAGATTTATGCTTTAGTCTGTGCCTTCTAAGAATTGCAGGGCAAAACAGACGTTGATAAAGATGTTATTAGAGACATGGGGAATCTAAAATTGCATTCATAAAATTAGTTATAGTTAAAAAAAAAATCTCATAAAGAGTATACCGGAATAAAAGGAAATAGACAGTTAAGATTTGATTTCACGTATAGTGCGTCTGTATATCCGCTTACATGTATTTCGCCCTAATAGGGATCATCAGAGACGGCTATTCAAATCAAATCTTAACTGTCTTTTTCCTTTTATTTCGCTATACTCTTTATGAGTACTAGAAACCAATTCGCTAAGGATTTTTGATTAGTGAGGAGATATGTTGTGGAATGCAATTTTAGATTCCCCATGTCTCTAATAACATCTTTATCAACGTCTGTTTTGCCTTGCAATTCTTAGAAGGCACAGATTAAAGCATAAATCTGAATTTGGTTTCGAAAAATTAGTTTACGGATTTATTAAATCAAGTATTATTAACAGAAAATGGCAAGATCTCCATCCAATGTACAATTTTTAACGATTGTATATTTTTGATGCAATGGTAATAAAACTTGATTTATTTACAATTTAGTAGGAATCAACATTAGATGAAGTATGTTGTTGAAGAACTTTACGTTAGGTAATTTACAAAAGAAATTTTATACCTTTTTACTTATCAAACTTTTATTTGATGCGCAACTCATTTTTTATTGACTGAGTATTTTCTTTTATTCGTGGATATCTCTTTTATTGCCACAGTAATGGCAATGCATTGTTTTAAATACTGTGGTTAATTTGATTACGAAGATGTATCTGGTTAAAAATTTTAATTAAAAATATCTTGACTATTTTTATTTAAGTATTTTTTATTTATTATCGATTATCTGAAGCTTTGTCAGTATTATTTGATCTATCATTTCACATATTACATCGCTTGTAACGAATGATAGCCTTTATTTGAAATAAAATAACTTTTTAAAGCTGTCTAAAATGAAAACAAAGCTGTAAAATATTATATATAAATAATATACCGCTATTATATCAGGTAAATAATATTCCAATTATCAGATAATGTATACAGTCAAAGTAAAATAATATATCACTTAAACGTGCTTTTTCACATAAATGATGAATCCATTATCAAAATAATTTCTCTAGCTATCATAGGTAATTTTTTAGATTAACACGTTTTCTGCCATCTTATTGTCTAAGTCAATGTCTCTATGAGCCAACCGTCTTTTTTAACGAGACCTGTGGACCGTCATATTACAAACGTATTGGTCCCGTTGGACCAACGCGACCCTGTGATATGTACTAGTGCTTATGTGTGATATTTTTCTCTCGCAACAAACATAACCTAACGTAAACAGAGGGAACGTTGTGCAGTGTCCACATAGATTGCTTTTAAACTAAATATAGTAAAAACTAAATTAATGTAAGTATTACATAATGTTCAGAATATATATTTTTACAATATATTGCTTACTTTTAGATGTCTCAACATTCTAAACCCCTAACAGAACGTGATTTGCAAAGTCTTTCTATTAATTTTGGAGAAACTTTTAGTAAAATTACGAATTATCCGAACCTTCTGATAGCGAATACGTGTGTAGATTAGACTAGTCAGATTCAGAAACTGAAGTATGTACTAATATTTGTACAGAACAAAAATGTAAAATTAGATTTACAACATAATCGTGATCTTCAACATAATATCGATCCAGACCCGAACTTAGATCCACATAGTGGAGATCCAGTGCCCAACATAGAACCAAATTGGTGTCCAGTAGTAGGTAATTAGAAGCTAATAGCACGTTTTTCTGTTTCTTCAGGAGTGAATGCTGAAGTAGCTGCAATGTTGTTCTCAAACCAACTCAGTCTCTAATAGCTGCAGATGCCATATCAAACTCTCGCTTATATGACTGGACTCCAATGACAAAATACTGAAATAGGAAAATATTATTCCTGGTTGCCTGGGTCGATTTAGTGCAAATAGAAAAAATTGCAGACTATTGGAGTAACGATAACCTGTTTCATAATAATTTTGTAAAGAATATCATGTCAAGAAATCGATTCGAGATATTGTTAAGGATTCTTTATTTTTTTAATGATAATTCATTGGCGGATACAAGTGATAAACTATAAACTAACGCCACTTGTAGACATTCTACAGTGCAAATTTGACATATTTATACGTTTCAGAAGAATATGTCTGCATCTATGAAACTCTACAACCATTTGGAGATTAAACCATCGGTTTAAATGTTACGGTAATTCCAAAAGACATAAATATGCCGTGAAACTATTTAAACTATGTTTTAGGTTTGAATATACTTTTACCTTTCCAAAACTCTTCGAAAAAATCGAAAATTTTTATCCCAAGAAGTATTAGATGTAAAAATATGAGACGGACAGATTGTTTCTATGGAAAACGAGGATAAAGTGACCATTGCAAACTGGAAAGACAAAAGAAATATTTACATGCTCTCTACTAAACACGGCAATGAAATGGCCAAAGTGTCTTGTAATCAACCAAGGGGGTCATAGATTACAATCAAGGCAAGGTGGCAGAAGACTAATCTGACCAAAAAAGAGCTTACTCTCTTTTAGGAATAGCATAAAGTATTTAAAAAAGTGGGCTTTAAACCATATCAATTGTAAATTATTTTATAATATATAAGTCTCTAACAAACAAAATGTTGGTGATGGATCCCAAACCAAATCCTGCCAGAGATATTAGGGTATGATGAGTTGCATAGATGGAAGCACAGAAGACCTAAACAACAACTGTTAGTGAACATTTAAAGAAGTCTAGATAATATTGCAGCTCTTTTAGAAGATACCACTATGAACATTTCAAGATATAACGCATAAACTAGTTGATATTTCATTTCAGACTCCCCTCCAAAAAAAAACATATAAAAAACACAAAAGTGGTCTAGGCCGCTAAAC
Organism: Diabrotica undecimpunctata; assembly: GCF_040954645.1. Taxonomy (NCBI): domain Eukaryota; kingdom Metazoa; phylum Arthropoda; class Insecta; order Coleoptera; family Chrysomelidae; genus Diabrotica; species Diabrotica undecimpunctata. The sequence continues at coordinate 114,212,867 of NC_092805.1, read as the reverse complement.
AAATTATAAAGGTATTGACAAAACGGCGCCGACTACAAAAGAAAACCCAAAAAAATCTAAAAACGGGCAAGAAGGGCCTTTACTCTCGGCCACCGAGTCGCCGAATTGAGCCTAGCTCGGAGCGGGATCTTCTAAACTATCATGACAAGCCTTTATAGCACATCAGCGTGCTATAGGGGGTGGAGGATAATCGAGAGCATTGGAATGGGATGGAGTGGTCCCTGATTTACATGAATTAATCCACCTTACCCCAATGACTTGCATACCCGAATGTCATTTTAGGGGTGTGCAAGTCTTATCAAGGTGGGTTAATTTCTATTGCTTACTTGCTTCACCTTCCCTAAACACTATCGAAATTCGCCTGATGTATGAGAACCTTGTCGCCTACATTATTTTTTAATATTGTGTTTAAAAAAAGCTTTAAGTACTTTTAGCACTGAATATTTATCTTAATATTTATGTTCTTATTTATACCTTGCTAATATATTTGAAGCTATTTTTTTTTTAAATATTCTCTGCATAGAAAAATAAAAGTTTTTGAAAATTTGGTATAAAAAATTTGGTTATCTTAAAAAATGCCACAAGGGAAAATGCCATATCTGGTTTTCACATACTAATTTTTCAATTTAGTTATTTTCGGGAAATTGTAAAATTTTTAAAACTGATGCATGGAAATGTTTTTGATATATAAATCGCTGAGTTTTGCTGGTATAGAAGAGTCTTTCAAATACATTTTAAAAAATTAAAATTGGTTAATAGGGTATCGGCTATTTTTTCTTTCTTAAATTTCACTGTATAAAAAATTATTAGAACTTGAATTTTTTAAGTCTAGATTTAAAAAAAATTATACAGGGAATATCAATTTCATTGCCTAAAATCTGTAACTTGTTTTCAACTAACTTTTGGCCTCTTAATCACGTTTATTACGTGATAAACGTCACAATTTTGTTTATCACGTCAACTTTTTAAGATACAGAATACCCCCAAAAGTATTTAAAGAAAAATAATTATTATTTATTTATTGTTTATTTACAATTTAGCATTTAAATGACCATGAAAATACAATATTCGGATTTTACTTTGAAAAAAATTCAGAAAGTTAAGAAAATACTATGTTGTCGAAGAACAAACTTATTATTTTTTCTATTAAAATCTAAACTCTTTATTAGTAACATTAATGTTTAAAAACATAAAATTAAATTGTTTATAATTTTTTAAACAGTATTGATAATTTAAATAATTTCTACAAGATAAGAAAATAACTATCACATATCACATATAACAAAACCAAAAAAAAGTTTCACATATTTCTTTGGATAATTGTTTTGGAGTGTGAAATATTTTGGAAGTTTTAATAATTTCCAAAATATTTTTTTGCGCCTGTTTTTCACAAATGTTTATTTAAACGCACTGGAAAATTTCTTGTTCCTAATTACACAAATACATAATGGTATAATTATTTCTATTCTATTGATTTTTGTCGTAGATATAATATTTTTCGAGACAATCAGGTTAAAATGTTCAAAACATATTTTTGTTCTAAATTTTTTACCGATGTCAAAAAATTTCATCTAGAGAATATTAAAATTCTAGTTAAAAACAATTTTCAGAAGACATTTTAAAAAATGAGTGAGCTTCCCGCTCACTTCAATTAACCCTAAACAGATCTGGTCTGGATAAAAGCTAATATTTTGTTATATGCAGAAAAATACTATTACCACTACTACCTACAATAACTCATTGCCACAGTTGGTTTATTTTAAGTTCAAGATCTTATTGATAGCAGTAGTCATTGTCATTGGGCTACTTCCTTGAATTTATATTTTATTTAAGTTTACACTTCACTAAATATTGTTATTTTAATTGTCTTCTTATATCTGCTTGCAAATTTCTCAAATAATACATGGTTTATTATAATTTAATTGCTAATGTGATTACTAGAGATCCAGCGGAAGCAGTAAGTAGAAAAAATTAAGAATATATTGTGAATATAGAGAAAACTGTGCGAAGGCCTCATTTGTTTGCCAAAAATCGTTTCAAATACTTACATTATCCCACCAATCTCTGCATAAAGGTTAGTAATATAATTTAATGTTTATAAATTAATTACCTACACCAAGCTTAACACTAAAACGACATTGCTTTAGATACTACTAGAAGGACCACTGGCCAAATAACCTTTCAGAAAATGGCCTTTTTTATTTATTATTAATTACAATATAATTTAACAAGAACTCTTACAAACTATTCTATTACCAGAATTAGAAATACATAAGACTTTTTTAACGTTTTTTTTCTATTAATAAAAAGTGAAGGGAACAAGACACTCTCGAAAGAAAGCGTGGGTCTGGAAGACCAAACCTATACTAAATTTAGGTATGTACAAATAAAATTAATATTTTGTCATATCTCCACCAGCATTGATAACAGATTGTAGTTATTTCGATACACTGTACATGATTCAGGATTTGACTGCAGCAAGATTTACCACATCTGAATACAGCTTGCCCTGGTATTAGCTTCTTATCTGTGATTGTGGAGATTTTATTGAGTATTATCAGTTAAAGAATTTTGAGAGCGCGGTAAAGCAATGAAACTGGTCGGAAATTTTTGGATTCGGTAAGTGTTACGCCACAGCTTGGTTATTTTTAAAACTCATACGGACGAATTTTTCATTACTAAGAGCTAATTTATTGTTTCTTTTCCAAAAATTTTTATTTTTTCCGTTCTATCATCCAAGCCTGCTGGTTGCTTTATTGTTTTCTGGTGTTGGCACTCTTTTAATCACGTCTTTATCTAATTCTTAGGTAAAGTCTTCTCAATTAGCCCTTTCAAAATTAAATCTTTTAAAAGGAACTCTTTCAGAATTTTAATATTGTACAATTGAGGGGGTCATGTTGTGTTTTAGAGATCGGGATTGTGACAATTTTATTTGTTAGTTCCGCTATTCTTACTGAAGGTATTTTTGTTCTTCCCACCTTTCCAAGTCTTCTTTATTCTGATACATTCCTTTGTAGCCCCACGTAGTAGGTACTATGGAAGTTATAGTTTTCCGTTATAATATTATCTTCTTCTTAAAGTTCCATCTTCTATCGGAGGTTGGATATCATAACGGCTATGGTCACTTTGTTGGCTGCTGCTCTGAAAAGTTGTAGTGAACTACAGTTAAACCAGTCTCTAAGGTTCTTCAGCCAGGAGATGCGTCTTCTTCCTATGCTTCTACTTCCTTGGATCCTTCCTTGCATAATAATTCTCAGCAGCTCATATTTTTCTCCTCTGGTTATGTGACCCAAAAATTCTAGTTTTCTTCTTTTTATGCTGTTCATAATTTCTAACTCCTTATTTAGACGTCGTAGTACCTCAGCATTGGTAATCCTTTAAACCCACTGAATTTTTAATATTCTTCTGTGACACCATATTTCGAACGCTTCTATTTTTCTTATGTGTTGTTTCTTCAATGTCCAAGCTTCAATTCCGTATAGCAAGATAGAAAATATGTAACATCTTAGAGCCCTCAATCTGAGATGCAACTGAAGGTCTCTGTTGGTAAGCATTGTCTTCATTTTCACAAATGCTTGCCTTGCAGTTTCAATTCGGAGTTTAATTTCTCTGCTTTGGTCATTTTTGTCATTAACCCAGGTTCCCAGATATTTATATGTCTCTACTTTTTCTATTTGGGTTTGCTCTATCATTAATCTTTCATTTCCATGTTGCGTTTTTGAGACAATCATAAATTTAGTTTTTCTCTTATTTATTATAATATTATACTTCTTGTTATTGAAATTAATAGACCCCCGAAATGTAAAATTGAGCGAGTGGCTTGTAGACTGATGTTATTTTACATCGTCTGATCCCAACAGTGAGAATTTTGATATCGTTTTTGAAAGTAAAGCAAGTATATATAACATATCGATAACCTAATACACATGTGGGATGTCCATCATATACCATTTTAAAAGACAAATTTTTCAATATGCAGTATTCTTTCAATTTATTTCAATCAATTTTGATGCATTATACTATCCTAAATAGAGTATAAAAGTAAAAATATTAGTATCTCAACGGTTTATGATCTAGAGCCTACTCTATTTATACTAGCAGCAAAATTCCCAAAAACAGATATACCTAGCACATCAGTGCTTTAAGGTAGGTATAGATATATCTCTGACCTAATAGAAATTGAACTTTCATTTTGATCATGCGATTTTTTAAGTATTTCTATTTAAACATATTTAGGTTTGGTTAGGTTTTTGGTTAAGTCAAGGCTATGTTCTTTGACTTCACACCTTTATTTAATATTAGTAATATTCAATATGATACGAACTTCGTCCTCCAAATACAACACCTCAATAATTATGGGGTCACAGACATATTAATTATAATTATTGGTGCTTATCTAACGTGAGTTTCCGTTGCCGAAGTTTATATATATTTATTATTAATATTCTGTTGGGTATTTATCTATTAATTGTGGATTCCAAACAACTGGAAAAATGTTTAAAATATTCATATTAAAATAGTGCTATTAAAATTTGGTGTGTGATGGTTTATTTACGAGAAAGGGTTTAAAGGTAAAAGTTTAAAATTTGAAAAATTGATCAACGGAACTGTGATTTGTTATTTGTAAGATAGTGATCGGTGAAGTGAGTTTAAATATATCAAAAATTACTTGATCATTTTTCGTATTACGTGGGCTACTACGTAAGTTTTGAGATATGGGAATGCCGGTATAGAATGAACAAAATGTCATCAGTATCATAATTATTATGATATATTAATAATAACGCTATACAGCGTGGGGCAAATCTATGGAATAAATTATTTTTTCGAGAATAGGCGACTTTGCAATCAAATCCCGAAACAGGTCGATTATTATTTTTAAATTTTGATTTTTTTTTGCATATATATCATATTAGTGACGTTATCCACCTGCCTGGGTGTGATGATGTAATCGATGTTTTTATTGGGTCATTTGGAATATTCAATTTTCTATTCAATTCTCAATTAATTTTTTTTAATTTTTGAATTAAATTAATTTATACAACAAGAAGTATGTATGTAATCTTTAATACAAAATACATTCTACTTCTTACCAACATTTGCAACATGTTTCCCGTGTCCACTTTCTCTAAACATTTACTTTCTAAATTGGAAAAATTTTTAAAGATTAAAAAAAAAACTATTTTATTTATGGTTATAATTTTTTTAAATATTGTTAAGAAGGTTTTCAGATATACAAAAAAATATTTTTATACCCTTTTATTTGTTTTTTTCCAAATTTATAAACTAAGGGAAGAAACAACGAGAATAAGATACTCAGAAGGACTAGAGAAAGAGATGGACAATGAACATGAAATAACAGAAACAATAGAAGAAGAATGGGGAAAATTTAAAAATGCGATGATAAAAACAGCTAAATCAATATGTGGAACCACAAGAAATAACAACGGAGGGAAACGAACATCTTGGTGGAACGATGAAGTGAAAAGAGAAATAAAAGAAAAGAAGAAGATTATGGAAAGAATACATCCAAGACAAAACACAACAAAAATATGAAAATTATAAGAGACAAAGAACAAAAGTTAAAGAGATAGTTAAGAAAAAGAAAAAGAAAAGTTGGGAAAAATTCGGGGAAAAAATGGAAGAAAACAGCACAGAAAATGTAAAATTATTTTTCAGAACACTGAAAAACCTTAGAAGCAACAAAGAAACGAAACTGAAACAAATAATGAACAAGGAAGGAACAATAATAAACGACGATAAGACAATAATGGAAAGATGGAGGGAACATTTTCAGCTGATACTGAATGGAAATCAAGCGAATACAATGGAGAAGGAAAGCCACAACAGGAGAGTATCCATGAGAAACACGGAAAATCCAGAAACTATAGAAAAAGAAGAACTGGAAGAAGCAATAAGAAAGATAAAGATTGGAAAAGCACCAGGAAGCGATGAAGTAGCACCAGAAATGATGAAATATAGGGGAGTAAAAGCAAAAGAAAAATTGTTATACATATATAACCTAATATGGAAGAGAAAAGTAATACCCAGAGAATGGACAAATGAGTAATTATACCTATATACAAGAAAGGAAACACAAGAGACTGTAGGAACTATAGAGGTATATCACTACTATGTGTAGCAGCAAAAGTATACGAAACCATAATAGAAAGGAAAATTAGAAAAGAAATAGAACATAAATTAGAGGATGTACAAAGTGGATTCAGGAAAGGACACAACACACAAGACCATATATTCACCATGCAACAAGTAATAGAAAAAGCCTTAAAGAAAAATAAAGAAATACATTTGAGCTTTATAGACATGGAAAAAGCATTCGACTCAGTCAAAAGAAAAGATATATGGAAAAGCCTAAAGAAGAAACAAGTAAGTGAAGAACTGATAGGAGCAACAAAAAGTATATACATGAAAACAACAAATACAGTAACAATGTTAAATATACAGTCAGAACCATTTGAAACAACCCAAGGAGTTAGACAAGGGGGAAGTCTCAGCCCAGTACTATTCATAAATGTAATAGATGAGATAGTGAAAGAATGTAAGAAAACATTCAAGAAATACTGCATCGGTTGGAACAGAATGCAAATGATAAATGCTGAGATGTGTATATTTGCAGACGACATAGTATTAATTGCGGAAACTGCAGAAAAACTGAAATACAACTTAGAGAAATTGAACCTAGAAGCAAGCAAATACAACTTAAACATAAACAAAGAGAAGACTCAAATAATGAAAATATCAAGGAAACAAGGGACGGAAGATCAAATAGAAATAATGATAGACCAACAAAAAATAATACAGACAAATTCATACAAATACTTAGAAACAGTAATCAACAACAAAGGAGACATCGAGGACGATCTTAACAACAGAATGGAAAACACAGGAAAACTATTCCAAGCACTAAATAGAGGATTCCTTAATAACAAAGAAATATCAACAAAGACCAAGATGACAATATACAAAACAATATATAGACCTACAGTGACATATGGAGCAGAAAATTGGATATTAAACAAAAGACATCAGAGCAGAATTCAGGCAGCAGAGATGAAATACCTCAGAAGAACGATAGGAGTAAAAAGAACTCAGATAGTTCATATCTGAGTTCTGATTCTATCTATTGATAGAATCAGAATTGAAGAAATAAGAGAAAGACTCAAAATCAAACCGATACTCGAGTCAATCAAAGAGAAAAAATTGGCATGGTTCGGACATCTAACCCGGATGGACAATAATAGACAAGTAAAAAGAGTGTTGGACGCCAAACCAATAGGGAAGAACAGAAGAGGAAGACCCATTAAAGAATGAAACAGTGACATCTCGCAGATACTGCAGAGTAAGGGTAAGACTTGGCAGGAAGCAACACAGATGGCATCCAATAGGAAGGAATGGAGAAAGTTCGTTAAGAGCTAGGACACCTCAGAAGACTGTCAAATATTACAATTTAATGAATCGTATTTTAAACGGCCCAACACCGAAAGGTACAAATGGGTCTACTGATTAAGTAAGTTATTTGTTTTTTCCACTGCAGAAGGCGTTTTCCAAAAGATGCATTTTAATTTGGAAAACATTTTTTCCTTCACGATTTTTTTTTAAATTCCAACGGGATTAAATTCGTGAGAGTTAAAACTAATACATAAACCTTTATAACGTGTAATTTTTTTTTATTGTTTTATAGCTGCGATTTTATAAAAAGTTCGAAAAAACGTCTGTTTTGGGTGTGTTGTAACACTTTGTTATGTCATAATGTCCGCGAACGTGTTAAGTGAAAAGCAATTTTTATTTGTCAAATACAATCTTTATTTTTATGTTTTGACAGCAATAAAATGTATTTTGTATTAAATAAATTACATAGATTCTTCTTGTCGTCTAAATTAATTTAATTCAAAAATGAAATACTTTTTTGTATCTAATCTAATCTAATCTAATCTAATCTAATCTAATCTAATCTAATTGTATAGGTAGATTCTAATCGTATATTTTTGGATTTTAATAAAATCTGTGAACATCCATGGAAGATATTATTTTGATGTTTTATCTTCTTGAGAACCTCTGTCATACGCAAAATAATTTAACAAGATTCTGCGCGGCTTCAAATTAAATTTGGTATTTTTCTTGTGTGAATAATTGTCTCGCAACGGTTGATCACATTGGTCAAAGTCAGAAATAATCATTGTTAGTCATTAACTTACAATATAAGTCGTCTTTTAACTTATATTGTAAGATTGTCATGTGACATGTCGTGATCTTGTCGCCCACTAGTTCTATTTTCGAACATTTAATTTGCTTTTCTACATATTTCTTCACTTCTTAATATTTTTTTATATCAAGACTATGTCTATGTCTTGTTTTTTCAAGCCCTTGTAGAGTAAGTTGAAATTCCGATGTCCCGGAACTTTAATACCCTCGTTTGGGAATCTTCCGGGTAGTCTGTTCGTGTTCAGTTTTTCTTTCTTTGCAATTTTTGCAGGTTATTATCACCTATTCTGTCAACGTGGTCTCTCCATGCTCTTTTTTGACTACACTCTTTTACAACATCATGGATGTTACACATGGTCCTGATATCGTTGTTCCTCACTTTACCTTTAAGTGTTTTGCCAATAATTGATCTTAGGGCCGTAATTTCTGTTGTTCCAAGTATGTAGTTGTTTAGTAGTGGTTGTTTCTGATCGTGTTTCTATGGCGTAGGTCGTCATAAGTCTTACACAGGATTTGTAAATTTGTGTTTTGCTTTGGATGCTTATATATTTGTTTCTCTATATTACATCCCGGAGGTATCCTGATATCCTAGACGCTAGTATCGCTTGTGTTTGTATAGTTTTTGTTCTATTGCTTGTTATATTAGTGCCTAGATATTTGAATGACATGACTTGCTCCACATTTTTACTATAAATTGCTAATTTACACCGTCAAGGTTCTTTTGATATTGTCATAGATTGCGTTTTCTGGACAGAAATAATCATATTTAATTATTTTGTTACTATTTTAAACCTGTATAGTAGTCTCCGTAAATTGTCCTCATCTTTAAATATTATCACCGCATTATCAGCATAGCAAGTTATTTTAAATTCTGTATTGCCCATTCTATAACCTTTTCTCGTGGTTTTTACTTATTTAATGATGTGATCCACAAGGACGTTCAAGACGACTGGACTGAGACTATTTCGTTGCCTAGTTTCTGTTGATATTGCTATCTTTTTGAACAGCTTACTGTTTGCCCTTATGAAAGTGCTGTTCCCGATGTTCAATTGTGGATTAACTTAAATAGTTTTTTAAGTTCTGGTTTAAGTTTCTTTTCTCTAATAATTTCAGAACATCGGCGAGCTTCACCCTACCAAAGTCTTGTGTTAGGTCAATGAAGCACATGAAGGAAACTTTATTATATTTATTAGCTTTTTAGCTATTTTTCTGATAATTCCTATTGCATCTACGTGGATCTAATATTTCGGAATCCTTGCTGTTCTTCATTGATGCCACTCTGTGACAGTTTTTCTGCCACAATTTTTGTAAATAGCTTTGAGGCGGTGCTTAGTGGGCTGATCCCACTATAATTATGTGGGTCTGTATTTTCTCCTTTTTTTTTCACACTCTGCCAAAGAGAATTAATGCCGTTTTAAAACGTAATGGTGACTACACACAGTGGAGCCAGTATTTTTCTTACTTTTTTCAGTACAGTTACAATGCAAGCTTAATCGTATCTATCTAATTTATAATAGTTGAATAAAGTCCTGGAAGACAGAAGAGATAAGGTAAAGAGGACAGACGAGAGGGAAGAGGAACCACCAATGATCCGTGAAGTTAAATATGCAGTTAAAAAACTAGCCAGAAACAAATCACCCGAAATATATAGTCTCCCAGCTAAACTATATAAAGAAGGTGGCCACGATACCGTAATGGTGCTACAGCAGCTTATTAAAGAAATATGGACACAGAAATCCCCCTCAATGATTGGAATATTGGAATACTTTGCACCGTACACAAAAAAGGAGATATCTTTTAATGCTCTAACCACAGAGAAATTACGCTTCTAAATGCAGCGTATAAAATATTTTCCACAGTAATACGTCACCGTATGGCATAATATGCGGAACAAATAGTAGGAAAATACCAGGCTGGTTTCAGAGGTGGCAAATCAACAATTGATCAGATTGCAACTCTGAAATAAATTTTAGAAAAAACACTGGAATATGACATAGATACTCATTACATATTTGTAGACGATGATATTAATATTGTTGGGAGAACAGAAAAGAGTACGAATTTAGGGGGAAATGTCTGAAGCTTTTAAAACAAATAACGGGCTGCGCCAGAGAAACCCTCTCTCCTGTATACTGTTCAATATAGCTCTGTAAAAAGTAATACGTTTGTCATAAATCACAACCATTGGTTCAATATTATAATAAATCAGTGCAAATCCTTGCCTATGCTGATGATATAAACACCAATAAAACGAAGTATATGAAAATAAGCACGCAACCGCAAATCCTATGATCACTTGTTATAGAAAACGACGTCATTAAAATAGTGAACGGATTTGTAAACCTGGGAGCGCTCCTTAACACTGAAAATAATACTACCGATAAACCGCAGAATTTGAAGGGCCAACAAATGCTATTTTGGGCTCAATCTCTTCCTAAAATCCACAATTATATGAAGAAATACAAAAATAAAACTCTACAAAACAATAACACGTCCAGTCCTAACATATGGTTCAGAGACCTGGACTCTAACAAAAAGTAATGAAATCATGTTAGGATGTTTCGAAAGAAAAGTACTAAGGTGAATCTATGGAGCAATTAATGACAGTGGAGTGTGGAGAAGACGATACAACTTCGAACTTTATAGAACTCTTTTTGAATTTTTTCAATGGAATATTTTAACAAAGAAATAACTTCTTCTTCTTCTTCTTCTTCTTTTTCGCGCGATTAGGATTACTCCTGTTTGTCTGCCTCTTATTCTGTTTCAGTCGTTGTTGACTGTACATTATCTTTCCACCTTTTTGGCGGCCTTCCAACGGGTCTTCTGCTATACGGCTTGTTGTTTTTACAGATGTTCGCTAATCTATCTGGTCCCATTCGGTTTACATGTTCGTTCCAGTTTTTTTTTTTTCTTGTTTTTATCCACCTGTTAATATTTTGAATTTTGCATTGTTCTCGTATACTTCTGTTGGTTTGTCTGTCTCTTAATGATATGCCCGCTATTGATCTTAATACTTTCATTCCGATATTGTTGATTTGTTGTTTCGTCTTTCTTGTATCGGTCCTTGTCTCCGCTGCATATGTTAGGATTGATCTTACTGTTGTCTTGTATACTTTCATTGTGCTTTCCGTGGTCAGATATTTGTTTCTCCATATGGTTTCTCGGAGGCAACCACTTACTCTTGCCGCTTTTGATGCTCGACTTGTGGTCTCTGTTCTTATATCCCTGTCACTAGTGATCTCTACTCCTAGGTAATTGAATTTTATTACTTGTTCTACAATTTTGCGTCTATTTCTAGTTTGCATCTACGCGGCTCTTTACTGATCACTATACATTTAGTTTTTTCTACTGACATTCTCATATTAAGTTTGTTTACTTTGATATTGAAGGTGTGGAGCTGCCTTTGTAGGATATCTTCGTTATCAGCAATTAGTACTGCATCATCGGCATAGCATAGTATCGTGATTTTATGCGCTCCCATGTGGTATCCGTATCGTTTTCTTACTTCGTGAATTATTTGATTCATCACCACATTGAATAACAATGGGCTGAGCGAGTCTCCTCGGCGGATTCCTCCTTTTAGTTCTATGCATTCTGTTTCCCCTGTTGGCATTATAACTCTGGTCTTGTTGTTCTTGTTAATTTCATTAATTGTCCTTATTATCTGATGGTCTATTTGTTCAGCTTGTAATAAATTTAAGATGTCATTTCGCTTCACCCTGTCAAAAGCACTTTTTAAATCTACAAAGCACATGTATGCTGATTTTCCATATTCAATAAACTTCTCTATTATTTGTCTGATAATAAAAATTGCGTCTATTGTGCTGCGGTTCTTCCGGAAGCCTTGTTGTTCATCTGCCATGTTCGCTTTTCCTCGATTTTATCTTTTATGACTGCCGTTAACAATTTTAATGTACTATTCATCAGACTAATGCCTCTATAATTTTCAGAATTTCTCGAGTCTTCCTTTTTAAGTATCGGTAGCAGGAGACTTTCCTTCCATTCCGCTGGTACTACTCCGGTATTTATTATATCGACGAATAATTTTAGGAGCCATTTGCGTAGTGTTGTTTCTCCATATTTTAGCAGTTCATTGTTTATCTTATCAGGACCAGGTGCTTTTCTGTTTTTTAATTTTTTTATTCGTTCTTGTAGCTCTTCTTCTGATATTAGTACTCTATCGTGAGTTTCGTTAATGATTATTTCTCTGTTCTTCTCCTTCTCCATATAATTTCGTGAAATGCTACTCCGTAATGTTATCTATGCGTACAAATTCATTCATTTCTGTTTTTTGTCTCCTTATCATCTTCCACACCTTTTTCTGGGATCCATAGAGGTCGTATTCCACATCTTTGGTAAATTTCTCCCAGTGTTCTTTTTTGATGTTATCTATTTCTTGGTTTACTCTATTCCTGACTCTCACGTAGTCTTCTCGTGCCTCCGGTGTCTTCACTCCTTTGTATGTTAGGAAAGCTTATTTCTTTTCATTTGCTAGTGATTTTACCCTTTCGTCGTACCATGGTGTTTTGTATTCCCGTTTATTTCTGTTAACTTTTCTTATACCTGAAGCTTTTTCCGCTGCTTGTAGAATACATTTTTTTTTAATTTTCCAGGTTTCTTCTATATTCTTTTTAGTCTCTAGGGTATATCTGTTTAGCTTTTCCGTTAGTCTGTTTCTATACAAGTTTTGTGTCCCTTCTTCTTCTAAGCTTTCTATGTTTAACTTTTCTTCTACTTTTGTATTTCGCTTGCCTTGTGTGGTGATTACTATATTTATTTTTCCTAGTACCATGTCATGGTCGGATCCTACATTGGCGAAAGATAGAGTGCGCACATCTATTATATTCTTGGGGTGTATTTGTCTGTTTGTTATAATGTAGTCAATCATAGAGTTACGTCCTCTTGTATCTGACCAGGTGATCTTATGTTGTATTGGGTGGTCAAAGTATGTGTTGTTAATTCGAAGGTTATTCATTAAACAAAGTTCTAGTCTTTCTCCGTTGTCGTTGAGCGTTTCTTCGTTAAATCTTTGTGTAACTCCAGCCACAGGTATGTTGCCTACTCTGACGTTTAGGTCGCCAAGAATTATTGTTTTACTACCGGCTATTGTGGTGTCCAGTAGATCTTGGAGCTGTCCATAAAAAGCATCTTTGTCTTCCTTGTTTTTGCTGTTATCCGGTGCATATACGGGGATAATATTAAGTATCGTCTGGTGAAGTTTAAGGCAAACCAGCATCATGTGATCGTTGATGTATTTTATTTCGTGAATATTGTTACTATATTTATTGTGCATTAAGAGGCCTACTCCTGCCTGAGCTCATTTGCTTTTATCTACTCCGCTGTACAGAAATATAAATTTGTTTCTATTGGCACTTCCTTTCCCTTTCTTTTTTGTTTTGTTCAGGGCACATATATTAATTTTATGGAGCTCCAATTCCTGCACAACTTTCTGTTCCCGTTTGTTCCACGATGCGATGTTCCAAGTGCCAATTCGTAGATTATTTGGTCTCTTTGTCCTTTTTCTTGCGTGATTCGTCATCTGTCTATCCGTCCAATTCCGAGGCTTCTGTTCGGTTCTCTGAGCATTGATTTTTTGACAGTAAGTAAGTTTAACCCGTGCAACCCAAGCCGCACTTCGTGGAGGTGAGGATAGGGATTGAGTAGGAGAGGCTAGAGAATACTAACTGAAAACAGCATCTTATATTGCGCCTCACTACCCCTTTGAACCCTAGAAATAACTTAAAAAGAAAATTTCTGCATTTTTCTATCAAATGAGATCTGTCCTAGTCCTGATACTTTTAAATACTTGACCATAGCTAAAGATGATTTTGTAAGCCAAAAGCGCTCGGCTAAGAAATAAATGTTTACACACTTGAAAAATACTTTTCTTTTCCATTCTTCGATTTAGAATTGTATTAAATATTGTTTTGGTTCAATTCATATGCGTCTGGGCTTATACATGCTTAATAAAATTGGAAGTACCAAGAGTATTACGAGAAATTCTAAAAACTTGTAAAACAGAGTAATTGCAGAGGAGGTATAAAGGCAATGCGAGGAGATATCTAAGCTTTAAGTCCACTATTATTACACTATAAGAACACAATAACAAATAAACAAACAACCATAGGATAAAATAGAACGGAACCAATACAAGCAGATGCTCTAATATACGTCAATGACCTAGTTTTTTTAATAGACAGTTGCGAAAAAATATGACCCCTGAAAAAAATTGACCCTTTTTCATATCCCTCTTTTCGCTTTATGCACGGCTTGTCTGGAATTTGGTGTGAACAGATTTGTTGCTGTAAAATTAGCAAGGTCGTTAGTAAATAACAACACCTAAAACTATTTCAATTATATTTCTTGTCAATCATAAACATTAAACGAATTTGGTATAGAATGAAATAAAATATTTAAATATGGATGATAATTGAAGAAATGAATAAAAATTAAATAAAGAATGGAAATAAAATAAAATCTAAAAATAAATCTCTGCAGTTTTGTGCTTCATAATGAAAAGAATTTTCAATTTTATAAAAATTATACAGAATAATGCATTATTTTGTGCAAGACTGCAGTTCGGATTTTCCAGTTAGATATCGGTGATCAATATAAGCGATTAAATGCGAAGACAGAGAGAACATTCAACCTGTAGATTCCCAAAAGTGAACGAGGTAAGTGCTAGTTGACGTAAATAAATTTTTTTGTTTACATAAGATTTAAAATCTGTAAATTGGTTTATATTGGTTTATATTTTATTATTCACATTCCTTGAGCTTAAGTTGTTAAGCTATTATTTTGTTTTCTTGGTACGGCGACCATTTTGTAAAAGAAACACTTTTTCTCTTTCTAGTGTTCGCAGTTTTAGTTATTACTGTTTTCTTTTTCATTGGGTTAAAACTACTTCATTTCTCATACAGTCATCATCATCATCCAGCCCCATTTTCACATCCATTGTTGGATATAGGCCTCCTCCAAACGTCTCCAGTTCTCTCTATCTCTAGCTGCTGCAATCCAGTTTGTTTCTATTCTCCTTAGGTCGTCGGTCCAGCGGGTGGGTGGTCTGCCTCGACTTCGCTTGTCGGCTCTTGGTCTCCATTCCAATAATCTCTTCGTCCATCTTTCGTCTTCCATTCTAGCAACATGTCCAGCCCACCTCCACTTTTGTTTATTGATTCACAGTATAATATCGTCTATGCCAGTTCGTCGGCGTATCTCCTCATTTCTCACGCGATCTTTCAAGGTCAGGCCCTGCATTGATCTCTCCATTCGCCTTTGTGTTACCCTCAGTTTTTCGGCAGTAGCTTTCGTTAAAGTTAGGGTCTCTGCTCCGTAGGTCAAGACTGGTAAGATGCATTGGTTAAATGCCTTCCTTTTCAGGTGAATTGGGGTATTTGTTTTAAAAATGTCTCTCATCCTTCCATATGCCGCCCATCCCAACGTGATTCGTCTATTTAACTCGCAGGTTTGGTTGTCTCTGGTTATTCTAATTTCATGACCCAAGTATGTGTATTTATCGATTAATTCTACCTTGTTGTTATTGATTTGTATTTCTTCGCTGGGAACCATATTGGTCATCATTTTGGTTTTCTCGAAATTTATCTCCAGCCCAGTTTCTTGTAGTATGTCATTCAGTTCTTGGAGCATGTCTTTGATCTCTCCCAGATTATCTGACAGAAGCACGATATCGTCCGCAAAACGTAGATGGTTTAATCTTTCTCCATCGATGGTATACCCATACAGTATACCCAGTTAATCCGTAATATTCTTCGGCAAATCCATATCTCGATGGGTACTATGGCCTATCCATAAATTCAAACCAGGTTTTCGAAGAAACGGTAGCTTTGGGTGTTATTTTGCAAGTACTTTATTAAATTGTGTTATATTAACTAATTAAATAAATAAAGAATCGATTGAAAAATAAAATTTAATTAGGAACTATTCAGGATATTACCTTTAGCTTATAGTAGAAGATTCTGGACTCTGGCTTTTTTAACGGGTATTCTTATTTTTTACTTCGATTATTACTGTTAGTATTTTGCTGACAACCATAAATGAATCGGTAATTTCAAAAACAGCATGAGTCAGAAATTATAGTTTTGAGTAAATCACAAAAAACTGTTTTAAAGTGCTGTAGAGGTAATGGATTTTGACAAGAGCTATGAGTCTTGTCGATGCAGTATACAAGTTTATTTGTTATTTACGAGGTCATAGCTCTTGTCAAAATCCATTACCTATAAGAAAAACTGTTTTAAAATTAATTGTTGCAATATTTTACTATCCTGTACATTATGCATTACATATTTTTTGTAAAAATTGTTTTTTAAGTCATATTATGGTTTTAAAAAAGTGACATGTTTCAGAACAGAAATAAAAAAAAATATTTTTTTTAAATAAGCATTAATCATCATTAATTGCATCAGTAGAAGGCTACTGCGTAATCTCTTTAAAAAATGAACTTTTTTTTCTCTGGTATGAAATCCATGAGCTAGCGTATATCTTCAATTTTTTTATTAATTGGTAGTTTACCATCCGGATAGGCCAGAACTGTTGGTGAACATGGAATTCTATCACTTATTTTTAGTTTAAAGTTGTTAGTGATAAAGGGCAGTGTGAATAAAATTGTAGTATGCACTTAAAGTACCATTTTCGTAGCAAAAGCTAACATTTTTGTGAATAATATTAAGTCGTAGCTTAAACTTATAAGTGTATTCTGTTTGCTTTAAGTATGTTCTGTCTTTTTGTAGTAAAAGCTTATTTAGATGTGAATAAAATACAGCATTTACTGAAATTTTAAAGTAACAACTTTGAATTTTTCAAGCCAGGTAATGTGCAGCTTAAAAATTAGTCTTGTATAGAACTTCAATCGAACACATTTCAAAATGGCTCAATTTATGAACATCAGACGTCGAAAATATTATTCTCAACGAAGTGAGTGTCGGGATGAGGAATATCATAATTTATATCGTTTTTCGAGACTTAATGTGGAGTGGTTAGCAGAAAATTTCCTTGAAGACACTGGAGAAACAACGGGAGGAGCATTAAATCCGAGACAAAAAATGCAGATATTTCTTCGATTTTTAAGTGATCCTGGATTTCAAATTGGAGTTGGCAAGGATGAAGGTGTTCATCGAACAACAGTGAGTAAAACTGTGAAATTTGTTTTAACTAAAATAATTTAAAAATCACATATTTGGTTACGTTTTCCTTTAAATAACATTGCTGAAGCACAACAAGAGTGGAGTGTTAAGTATCAGTTTCCTTGTGCATTTGGTGCTGTTGATGGTACACATATAAGGATTCCGAAACCATCTGAGCATAGAGACGAATACTATAACAGAAAAGGTTACTTTAGCATAAATGTACAGGCAACATGTAATGCAAAAGAAGAATTTACTTCCATAGATGCTCAGTGGCCTGGGTCAGTACACGACAGTAGGATACTAAAGAATTCTGCAATTTATGTCGAAATGAATAATATGCGGCATAATAATATGGTGTTATTAGGTGATTCTGGTTATGGAATCAGACGTTGGCTGATGACGCTATACAGAAATCCCGAAACTCGTGAAGAAATTGCGTTTAACACACTTTTCATCAAAAAAAAAGTCATAATAGAAAGGTGCTTTGGCCAACTGAAGAGAAGATTTCCAATTTTGCAATATATGGTTAGAGTAAAACTAGACAGAGTTGCATTTGTTATTATTAGTTGTGCTGTACTTCATAATATATCAAAGTATTTAAATGATCCACTTCCTGTCGATGAAGAAGAAGATGTCATGAATGACGAAGAAGAAGAACAATACAATTTAAAAAATGACGCTGAAAATGTTATGTAAAGGGGACTTCAACGGAGAGAAGATATTAAACATTTAATTTACCAACTAAACATTTAATTATATAAATTGTTATAGTTATAAATTCAAAATTATATTCAAAAACTGTTGAAACAAATAAAAATATACAGTGGAGGGGAGACGAGTAGAAAATATAAATATATTCTCCGCAGTACAATGCGTCGTCAAAGTTAAGTTCGGGTCGAGACGTGCAACAGCGAGGTCGTGTTCGATAACGAGTGAGATAAGAAACAATAGGGCATTCATGGTGCTTATCAGCACCCAGTGAATGTAAGCACTGAAAGTAAATAGTCCTTTGTTTCTAACAAAGAAGCAATCGAATGAACCGTTGTTATCAGTAAAACCGTTGGAGTCGTTGAATTTATTGGCGCCTTCAAGGATACCGGTAACAGCGGAGATTTCAGAAAAATATTCGGGTTAACCACAGTGGGTCCGTAAGGGATGACACTGCGAAGCTTGGAATAGTAGCAATTCAAGTCGAGCAGCAACAGCCCCCTGCCCCTGTGGTATAGAGAACCGCAAGAGGAACCCTCCCTGTCAACACAGGGAGTGAACTACCGAGCAGGCTCCTGGGACGGCACCCAGAATCCGGGCTGGCAGCGGCCAGTACGGACGAAAAAAAAACAGATCTCTAAAGTAGACATATCTCAAATTTGTTTGAACAGTTTGTTCACCGCCGTAAGGCTACAATGTCGAACCTCACCCCCCAAGGTAGTCCCGACACGCAGGTGTCGGAACTTGAAGAAGAAGTTAGCGACAATCCCTTGTCGCCCATCCCTCAGGTCGATACCTATAACTACTACAATATACTAGATAACGAAATAACCGAAATTATCGCGGATATAAATCCACAACGTGAACAATATGTATACCAGCAACAACTGGACAACATGGAAGAAGAAGGAGAAGAAGAAGACACAAAAAAGAAACGATCAATTTCTGATGACTCAGATAACGAAATGGAGGAGCTAAAGAAAATCAAAAAAGAAGATTTGGACCGTATGGAGAAGACAGAAATGCTTCAGGCCATCGAGAAACTACATAAAATTATAGACGTTCAGCACCGATACTCCCGGAAAATCCAGAAAGATATGCAGGCACAAATTAGGGATCTACAAAGAATGATTCAAGAAAAAGGCGCCGACAATAGGCGGCAAACTCAGCAAACAAGCAAACTCAGAAAGTAGAAAAACCAAAAAAGACCGAGATTCCGGTGAAAAAAACGGAATCGAAGCCGAAAAAGGAAACGAAGCAACCCGAAAAGGAATCGGAAAAAAAAAATCAGAAGACAAACCAAAAACAACAGGTAAAATCTCAATTAATCGCGAAACCGAGGATGATAATGACATGGATACCATCGATGCCGAATGTCAAAAACATGCCGTACAAGAGAGTGATTGGCAATCACCCAAATGTAAAAGGCCTAGAACCAAGGAAGTGACAAGCACCAGTGTCGCCGAAAAACAGACGGAGATAATCCAGAGAAGAAAAGAAAAAGAAATGGACAGTAACATTAAACTGATCCAAGAAAAAAGACAGGATAAAGAAAAAAGAATGCAGCCTAGCACAAGCAAAGCTACCGATTCAACTAACGAAAAAACACCTGAAAAGACAACAAAAGTAGCGCCGAAACCACCGGCCATCATTTTAAAGACCGTAAACGAACATCAGCGAATCTTTCAAAAGGCCGCTGAAAGTCAAATATTTTCAGTGTATAAATTCGCCCGATCCGGAAGGACAATTATCATCCAAACGAAGACAAGAAAAGACTATCTAGCAATGGTCAAGCTACTTGAAAAGCATGAGCCGAAAGTAGAATTTGTCGCCTATCCAATAGACGGTAACAAAATGAAAAGAGTTATAGTGCGAGTGCTGGCCGCCACCACTGACCCCACAACCATAAAAGAGCAACTTCAGAGACAAGGAGTTGAAGCAACTCATGTAATAAATATGGTTTCAAAGAAGGAAGACAAAAAGCCACTTCCAATGTTTTTGGTCACTATTCGAGAAGAAGATGACCCAAAAATTAAGAGTCTCTCAAACATCTGCTACATGAGAATTCATGTAGAAGATGAAATTAAAAATGCGAGAGATACCATTCAATGTTACAATTGCCAAGGCTATTACCACAGCTCCAAGGCGTGTCATTGTGGAGCAAAGTGCGTCAAATGCGGCAAAAATCACCTTAGCAGGGAGTGCGACATGGACGGCGAAACCAGCCCCAAATGTATTAACTGCAACGGTCAACACACAGCCAATTATCGAGGATGCGTGAAAGCACCGAAAAGGATACCACCACCTAAAGTACAACAAAAAAGTAGACCCATAAATAGTAAAACAACAAATAATGGAGTCAGCTATGCGCAGGCCACGAAAAACCAGGCAAATAAGGAATCCACAACAGCCGTAACAGAGGCGGCAGCATTAATTGCAAACTTTAACAATGACATCAACGCCAAAATGGCGCACTTCTCCACAAAGTTGGAACAACTCACACAAGTGATGACAGTAATAAGCTCCTTCGGCAAACAATGTTAGCACACCAGACGTGAGATCTACGCATTGGGTCCTGGAACTCAGGTGGGCTATTTACAAAAATCAATCTTCTGGACGAAATCGCAAATCGATTAGAACTAGATATCATAGCGCTTCAAGAAACCAAACTAGTGGAAAGGAAGAAAACTAAATTTCCAGGCTACGATATCTATTATGGCCATTATGGTCAAAAAAGGAATAGAGCACCAAAACATACCTACTCCAGGTGGTTTGGTCACTATGGAAGTCACAATAGTACGGCTAATCACCGGAAACGAGACACTCAAAATCGTCTCAGCATATGTTAGACCTAATGAACCGATCCTAGACGAGGACCTCAACAGTATCCTGGATTCAGAAGAACCCACGATAATAATAGGAGACAAATGCGAGATCACCGAACTGGTACGACAGGAGAACTAACGCGAATGGTAGATGGCTCTGTGCCTATCTCGAAACACAAAATAATACCTATGCAGTTGGCCCAATGGATCCAACATGTTACAACGAAGTAGCAGAACCAACACATCTCGATATTGCAATCCTACACAACGTGGGTCAATAATACGAAATTCACTCATTAAATGAAGGCGATTCTACGCATAATCTAATCGTCCTGACCCTAGGAGCTATAGATATTAATCATCTGCAGCCCCACAAGAAGAGCACAGTAAACTGGCCTAACTACAGAAGAATTGTGAGCGAAAACATCGGTGCGATACCCACTATAAACAATATCGTAGAACTGGAGGATAGTGTGGTAAAGTTAGAAAACACTATTAAAAATGTCATCGATGCCAGCTCAAAAGAGATAGTAGTTAATACAATAAACGGAAGATTCAGGGACATTAGTACAGAACTAAAGGATCTAATCAAAGAAAAAAACAGAAAAAGACGAAGAGCCTACCGAACTCGAAACCAAGAAGACAAAAGGATTGCAAACGAGTTGGACAGAGAAGTCAAGAGGCAACTGCAAAACCACAGAAACGAAAGTTGGGACACCTATCTCCAAGAGCTTAACCCGAATAAATCCGGTTTCTGGAAATTGTCAAAAGTTTTAAGAAAAGACAAAAAACCGATTCCACCACTACACGGAGAAAACGGAATCATCTACACAGAAGAAGACAAAGCCGAAGTATTAAAAGACTAGAACTAGAAAAGGCATGTCAAAACAACGAACATCCTTACGAAGACATCGACTTTACCATCCAAGTCGAGAATCACGCAAGAAGAATAAAAAAGAGAAAGGGATGAATAGGACTAGTCCACACGTCCCCCGAAGAAATTAAAAACTTAATAAAAATGAAAAATGCGAAAAAAGCACCAGGACCGGATAATATCACAAACAAGGCCCTCAAGAATCTACCGACGAAAGCAGTAGTATACATCACTAACATCGTGAATGGCATACTAAAACTGCATTACTTCCCGGACAGATGGAAGGAAGCCCACGTGCACGTAATGATGATTGCAAAACCGGGAAAAGACGGCACTTTTCCACAAAACTACAGACCAATCAGCTTACTCTCATCAGTAAGTAAAATCGCAGAGAGAGTCATTTTAAAAAGACTCAATGATGAATCTCTAGCCTTGAGATCTATACCAGAAGCTCAGTTCAGATTCAGATCCGAACACTCATGCGAATTATAAGTACTGAGACGAGATAGCCACAGAGTGAACTAAAAGAACTGGTAGACAGTGAGCACCAAAAAAATAATTAGTATTAAGCACAATATACACCGGGGTGTGTGCAGGCACTATACACCCGGGAATGCACACCCCAAACACACCCACATCTAGTAGTAGGTTAGATGTAGGCATATACACGGAGTGTGTGAGAGCATTATACACTTGGGAATGCACAGTCCATAGTTAATTTAGAATAGTAGTAGATAGTGAAAAAAATAAAAATGCTCACCGCCTAATAAAACCTCATCAATGACAAAAAAAATAAAAACACCTTTTACTAACACCATCATATATGGATAACGGAATAAAAATAACGAACTAACAGTGACGGATTTAATGTCACCCGCAAAATCTCTAATTATATCATCTGCTTCTGTGGCTAATCGCCATAAAGAACAGAGATAATTAATATACCGATGGAAAAACGCTAAGATACTATATTCGGATACATATATGTAGTTACTAATTAAACCACAATTTAAGAATAATATATATAGTCAAAGCCATAAGGCAAAGGCCCTTCAGGCACAAAATACGCGAATTCCGAGCATTGAGACCATGTGCGGCAAACATGGGCTTGATGGCCGGGCCACCTTCGAGCGCCCAGCCGACGAGGAGAACAAAATTCGTTTTGTCAAATCGTCGGCTGAGTGAACGAGCACACACAAACACTTCCGATCAGAGAGCCGCTAGCCCCGGCTGGGGACTCTCTGATCGGAACACACGAATTTCTTTAGGGACATCAGTCCCGACGCTAAGATAAAACAAAATAGAATCAGTAAAGTAAATAGGGAGAAAAGCCGACATTTAGGCTACCCCTACAGTTAGGTGGCATAACCACAATTACTAAAAACAGAAGGTACTTCATTACCCAAAGTACCTTAAGTAAACTCTAAGATCATAAGCCTCCTCACGTTAGTCATACGCTGAGGAGGGGTGGATCTCACCCTTATATTGGTATACACATGTTCCTAGGGGTAGGGTTGATCACCTCGTGTGTTAATGTGTGAACGCGTTGTCAGTATCAGCTTATAAGCGAAGTAGTAACATCTCCAGAAGATGCCAACCCCTTGTGTTGGCGAAACGTCCAGAACTAATTTCAGAAGACAACGGCCTAACAGCCTGAACAAACAGTTTAACAAGATGTTAAATGTTGAATGGTTTCTTGGGCTTGAAATCCATATTGGCATTTGTCATTTTGGACTTGGGAGTCTTTGTCAATGTATTTCAGGTAATTTTTAGTTGGAACGATGCTGAATGGCAAGTAAGAAACCTTCTCTCTCGGGAAACATCTTTGCTGATGTCAACCAACAATTTGACGCTGTATTGTCGACATATTCTTAGCTGTTCTCCTTATAACGTCGCCAATGTAGAGGTTTATTCATCCAGGGGTGCATTTTTTCATGCTTAGACAGGTGGTTTATGTGTATTTAACTCCGAAATTTAGTTTTCTCGTATTAAGGACATACGTCTTTAATTTTCTCTCTCGAAGATTTGATTTCTTGCTGGTTTACTTAACAAATTTTGCTACTTCAATTATTATTAAGTGTTTGTCTAATACAGTAAACAGAGCATGATTTTAAAATTGACAGATTCAAAGAATGTGAGGTACAGAGCATGTATAATGATAGAAGTTATTGTTTTAAAATTCGCGCTTGCACACCACGTAACTTTCCTGACGTATTAGCTCCGCCATCATAACCTTGCCCAGGATGATTTGAAATATCTAGCCCTAAAGATCTAAGTTCTCGGATAATAACGTTTAACAATCTTCAACGTCCCCACTCTAATTCTGCATCACTACTAATCTTAAAATTTTTTTTTTAAACAATACTTAGTTTTGTCTACATATCGTACACATAGTGTTAATTGTTCGTTGGAGCTGATGTCAGTTGTTTCGTCTACCAAAATAGAAATATATTTGCTTGGTTTAATCGCCCCGACAATTCTTTTCTCAATAAAACTGCCACAACAGTCTACGGGCTCATTTTGCGTTATTTTACTTGTAAGCGTTGAATTTCTGGGAGCATTTTTAAGATGGTTTTCCAGAATCAGATCAACGGCATCAACTCTATATTTAAGTACTTCCCTAAAAAACTCTTCGTTTGAATTATTGATTGATCCAGACGATTCCATTTCCAAATCAATAGCACGATCATCTCTGTGTTTTCTTAAATGAACGTTTTGTCGTCCATACAAAATAATTGTTTTTAAAATCGCAGCAAGTTTCATTCCATTTTCGACACTTTTTAAAAGTTGCTACATTTTAAGTAAGCTATTTTATGATTATTATTAGAATAAACTCTAGATTTTTCACAAGCTTCCTTAAGTGTCAGAAAGGGCTTTGTAACTAAGTTCTCTAACGTGATTTTGCTTTGGCCCCCTCTTTAGCCCCGAACAAAACACACGCACGGCGGTAAGTACCTTCATCTTTCTTTCTATAAGATAGCAACAGGAATTTATTTAATTACATATATGCTGAAATTTTCTTGGCTGTCCGATTATAACGTCGTGGGATATACTGTTCTTTGTTTAAAATGTGGAAAACATATTGTTGTATAAATTAATATTTCAAATCAAGCATTCTGCGTAATTTAAAATAATTACAGAAATGATAATTTATAGCAGTGGTGATCATTTGGTGTGTATTTAAGTTTACTTTTATTGCCTCCAGAGTATTGCAGGATTGCCTTCATATTCATATGCAGGTATATTATTTACATTTAGTACTTCCTCAAAATACTCCTTCCATCTGTTTAAAATACTATCTGCGTCTGATATTATTTGAAAACAATACTTATTTTCTTTCTGTATAAATCGCGTTTCTATTTTCTTTATGTTTTATCACTTGAAGACATGAGTTGATAAAGGTGCTATGTCCATTTTTTTCAAAAAATGACTTATTTGTATATTTGGTTACCTAAAGTCGTAATACAACCACTGAATAACTCAAGATTCTTAAATTGTTATTAATAAGGATTATTTTAATTGAGAAAGTTACTACGTCCTATGACTAAGTACCCTTTTTTATTAGATAAAGGTGCTATGTCCATATTTAAGGACATAGCACCTTTATCCACTAGATAGTGGGAAAGTTTTATTTACATGGTAGGTGCCATGTGACATTTTATGGTTATGTGTGTTGTTTATCACATCTTTCAACATGGGTTCGAGAAGTAAAAGAATGTAAGAATTAGTAAAAAACAAGAAAATATGTGTTTTAAATAAAGGTAAGTCCGAATAGAGAATTTTTTTGTAGATAGAAACTGTATTTTGTACCTACTTCTCTAGAGGTCAATACCAATGCTGCGATTTTGGAGCAGCCAAGCACTAGTGGACTTCAAAAGAAGGTCAACTCTAAAGCAGGTAAGCATATTAAAAAATTTTTTACTACCTTTATTAATTAATCATCTCTTTTTAATAACAATTTACCCCCTCTGCAATTCAATTTTTTATTTAAAAAAATATAGATATAATATACATTACTTGAGTTATTATTACATACATACCTACCTATGTACATAAATTAAATTTTTAGACTATATGGATAATTCTACTGATGAAAGTGTTACATCAGGCAGCGAATATTCCCCTTCCAGTGAAGAAGATTCAGAGGAGGATTCTGATAACTCACTTATTCGACGAGTCTCATAAACAAATATCCGGATGTTGATAGAGTTAAACGTAAAATGTTTTCTGATAACCAAGAAATTAAAACGGTAAAGCTAAAAAAAGTTAAGATTAAGAAATAAAAATAGAAATTAGAAATAAGTATAAATTTAATAAATAACTAAGATATTTTTAAGGTTCCGACAAATAGCAGGGAAACCCCGGATAGGATTGACGAAGTGCAGGAGGAAATACCTCGGGAAATACCTATAGAAGACCATAACCAGCAATTTCATGTTACTGCCGATGAAATAAGTAAAAGAGAAATTGTTAAACCAGTTTTAAAAATAACTAAAAAAAGAGTCCGGAAACCTGATAATTGGAAACGAAATAAAGCTGCAAGGTTAAGACAACAAGGTAAAGAATATATTTCTCAAAAGACTGGTAAACTGATGGAAGAAAAAACAATTAAAAGAGATTTACTGTGTAAAGAAAAATGTAAACTAAACTGTACTGAGAAGTTTAGTATTGCAAGCAGAGAAGAAATTCTAAGAAAATTTTATAAGCTAGATACAAATTCCAAAAATATTTTAATTTTTAAAAGTATTAAGATGCAGGAAGTTAATCGTCACCGCCCTCGTAAAAATATAAAAACGAAAGCTTACAGCTTTAAATATTTTATTACGTGTGATAAATAAAATACACTAGTGTGTAAAGATGCTTTCTGCTCTTTATACCGAATTGGACGAAAAAAGTGTTTAAAGCTCAAAATGACTTAAAATCTGGCCAGGTAATACCCTCACCACATAAGCAAGGGCATCACAAAAATCCAACAAAAATATCCGATGAAGTAATAAACTGCATTAAAAATCATATCAAGCAGTTTCCTTCAGAAGAATCACATTATTCTAGGACTAAAAACCCACATACAAAATACCTTTCCCCTTTACTAAATATTAACCGACTTCATCAACTGTATATAGAGGATTGTCAAACAAAAAAGCTCGAAACTAAATATTTCGTAAAGGCCTCTTTTTACAGACATATATTTGAAACAAGGTTTAACTTATCTTTTGGTGTACCAAAAAGTGATACTTGCTTTTGCGCAGCAGAAAGTTGACAGCGAAGCAGTAAAAATTTCCAAAGAAAAATGTTACATAACAATGGATCTTCAACAAACGATGCCTTTGCCAAAGCTATCAACGTCAAAATCTTTTTACTTAAGACAAATGTGGCTATACAACTTTGGAGTCCACTGTTTAACCAGTTCTGGTCATAAGTACTATTTTTTTACATGGACTGAGGATATTGCCAATAGGGGAAGTAATGAAATAGCAAGTGGTTTGCTACGATTTTGTCTGTTTCTTAAAGAAGAAAATCCCCAAATTGATCATTTAATAATTTGGTCAGATCAATATGGGGGACAAAACAAAAACTTCTCCATTATTAATCTTTTTCAATACCTAATATTAAATAAAATATTTAAGATCATTGACCATAAATTTCCCGAAGTTGGTCACAGTTACCTTGACTCTGACAGAGACTTTGGAAGAATAGAAAAGATTCTTAGAAAACATCAGAATATTTATATACCAGACCAATATCGGGAAATTATTAGATCTGCGAGTACTAAACAAAGTGTATGCCTTAACATGGAACATTTTTTTTATTGCTTTGAAACTCTACCTGCAAAACTTCATTTAAACAAAAGACTCACTAATAGTCTTGACCAAAAAATAAATTTTCGAGATAAAGTGAAGTGGCTAAGAGTAAGTTGTTTTGGAAAATACTTTTACAAAACTAGTTTAGATCCGTTTACCCCATTTATGGAAGTTAACTTACAAAAAAAAGTGAACTGATAGTATAAAGTAATCAAGTTGTTTTACACAAGTTACCTAAATGCGGTGGTTTGACTTCTGAAAAAATTTCAAATCTACAAGATTAACTTACGTTTATTCCAGCAGAGTATAAATGGAATTATGATATTGTTTTAGAAGTATGTTTGAAAAACCCTAAGAAAAAACGTAATTCATGTTAAATTTAAATGTTTCTGTGTCTTTGTTTATAAATTTTTAATTTATCTTACTTTGCTTTTGTTAATCTGCAAATAAAATTTAATTTCCAGATTACTTAATAGTTTTTTTTTATTATTTTTTTAAAATTTAAATACAACATAGGTGACATAACACCTTTCTCTACTCAAGTTTATACCAACATCTGCATAAAATGTTGGTTGATTAAGGTGCTATGTCCATTAAAATTAAAATTACTAAAAAAGTTTAAATTCTAGAAAAACAAAAAATATTATAAAAAAAAGTACAAAACGATTCTAATCTAATAAGATATTGGTAATTTTTATAAAATTTATTAAAAAAAATATATAAGTGAAAACGCGTTTCCTTCAATTACTCAATATCTGAAAAAGTGGACATGGCACCTTTATCATCTCATGTCTTCACTTCGTTTCACTTTCGTTTTCTTCATCTACAGATACTTTTTGCTGTTCTTCCTTACCTGTCTGTAGCGCTTTTTGTTTTACATTTCTTCTCTTATTGATAGCTTCTTTACACTCCTTATTAAACCACTCAGTTTTACCTCTTTTTGTTTTTCTTGGAATTACATTTTTTCTGCCATTGCAATATTTTTTCTGTTTCTCCTTTTTTGTTTATACTCCCTTGGGTTGCTGTAAGTTATGCTTTGCGATTTCATCTTCAAATTTTTGTCTACATTTTTCTTGTTGTATATTTAAAGTTACTTCTAGAGTTACGCTGCTTTTATTTTTTTTTTTCAAATGATTGGTCAAGTTTTGCTTTTGTATAAATCTGCTCCTCTGGAAGATCTTATATCTGTTACCATCTTCTCGTATTATTTTTAAATAAGCACATGATCTATTCGTTTGGGATATTTTACTATTTGAAGCTAGCCAGCAACACTTATGGATGTCTTTATGAGCAAACTTTGTGCTTATAAGTCCTATTGTTGCTAAGTTTGCTAGTCTTTGTCAGTTATCGTTGGTAATTTTGTGTTTGCTAAAACTGGCTATTACTGGCTTATACATTTCTTCCTTTCCAATTTTTGCATTGAAATCTCCTATTATAATTTTTATATCTCGTTTTAATAAAACCTCTTATTTTCGCGGACGTGTACGTATGTTAAATAAATAATGTTCTATTTAGTAAATTGTTATTTATTAAATAAGAAGATACCCTAGTATTAATCTACTCAAGTTGTTGATAATATTCATCTATATCAGTTCAGTTAAAGTTAGGTCATGTTAGGTAAAATTATATAAACTAGAAAAAATATGCGAATGCATTAAAAAAATAGTTGGATATCTTATCAACATAAATAAGTCATGACGAGGCCAAAGTAGGCATTAACATATTTATTAAAATTATTTTTACTTTAAAACAAGAAACAATCCTCGACAATCATTGGTTTATTTGTTAATTTCATAAAGTAAGTATCGTAACTAGTATTTATTTAAAAAATCCCTTTATTGCTTTTATACTGTTCTGTACCTATATAATATTAATAAATCGGCTGCATCTTATCTTATTTATGTCCTATATTTCGTCCATGTCTCGTTTCCATGCAAGGTTTATTTCCCTTAATAGCTACTACAACGTATTTAATTGTTACGTTAAATTGTTTTTAAGATGCGTTCTCCAAATACCGACGGTTAGCAATAGAACATTCTTCACTCTTCGAAATCCCTTTAGAAGCTAATATTTATTTACATTTATCTACCCTCTTAGATGTTTTGCATAAGAGAATGTTTTCCTTCCTGAATTTTTTTGTCTTCAATTTTGTCGTTCATTATAAGATAAAACACTGAATTTTTCTACTCAATAAAGATGACTTATAATAGATGATTTTTCATAATTTTGTTCGATTTTTTTTGGTCAAGGATTTTCTATCCGTTTTTGTTATTTGTAAAACTTCCTCGTTAACTTAATTCTTACAAATGGGTAAGTTTGGAGATAGAATCTGCTCCTATCGTCATCATTATATTAGCGTATTCTCCCAATTATGGTTCAACCTACCTTACATAATCGTTCTTCATTTCTGCCCACGATTGTCTAAAATTCACTTTTCTGTGCCATGTTGTATCGGCTTGTTTCCTTATGTCATAGACTCATCTTAAATTTGGATGTCTTCTTGGTCTTTTTTACCATAATGATACCACATATTAGGATACCACAATGTAATTCTAGTGGAACATCTATTGTCAGTTCTTCTCGCTAAATGTCCCGCTCACTGCTATTCTAAAGATTTCATTTCTGTGGATTACATCAGTGTGCTTGGTTTTCTGTCTGATCTATTAATCTATTCTATTCATTTTTATCTCTCTTTGTTATACTTTGGTGTCCAAATTTCGCAGCATGTTATGATTAGCAGTATACACAGATGAAATACTTTTTCTTCAGGTGGAGTGGCAACTTCAATTTAAATATCACTGCCTTTCTACCAAAAGATGACCAAGCCACTTCATTCGTCTGTTGATTTCTGGGACTAAGGAGCCAGATTTATGTATTAATTGTCCCAGGTATACATATTCGTCTACTATCTCAAGTGCAGTGTTGTTTATTATTACATATTGGACATTCACTAGCTCGCTGTACATGGATTTTGTTTTTGTTAAGTTCATTTTTAGGCCAACGTCATTGGCTATAGCTAGCTGAATTTAGGTCGCTTATAAGTTCTTGTAGTTCTGCAGGATTATTAGCAATTAGAACGATGTCGTCTGCAAATCTTAGATCTTCATCAATGGATATTCCTTTGTTCTGCCAGTTGATTTTGCTGAATATATTTTCTAGAGTTGCAGTAAAGAGCTTTGGTGATATTGCGTATCCTTATCAGACGCCCTTGGTAGTGGTAAATTCTGGAGTATTTTCATAAATTTTTACCTTAGCTGTTGCTTGCCTGTATATATTTGCTAAAGTCTCTACGTACGGTTTGTCAATGCCTTAGTTGGTCAAAGCTTCTATTACTGCCTTGGGATATATAGAATCCAAAGCCTTCTCGAAATTTATGAAGATTAATGCTAACGGTATTTTATATTCTTTAACTCTACTCATTAGTTTTCTAAACGTATGGATATTATCCAGGGTAAAGAATACACTTCTGAAGACAGCTTGCTCTCTTGGCTGTGCAGCATCTAATGCATTTGTTAATAATGTTGTTGATGATCTTTGTGAATATCTTGTATATGATTGGTAGTAGACTTATAGGTTTGTAGTTTTTGATATCTTTTTTGCTACCTTTCTTATACATGAGAATTATGTTTGCTGTATTGCAATGGCCTGATATGCATCTTGATCTTAGAACGTTCGTAAATATGCGTGCTAAAATTTTCCACTCTTTTTGCCAGCGTATTTAAGCAGTTCCACTGTTATATCATCTATTCCAGCTGCTTTATTGCTTTTCAGTTTTGTAATTGTAGATTTTACTTTTTCGAAAGGACTTCTGGTACATCTTTTATGTTACTGATTGCTTCTTCAAGTGATTCAGGGTCTTTGTAAAGTTTGCTGTAAAATTTAGTCACGAGTTGTATTATTTCATTTCTGTTTGTAATTCTGGTGTTTTCGTTTGTTAGAGCGACGCTTTATTTCTTCTCAATGATTAACGCCTTTTTTATTTTCTTATAGCTTTTTCTGTTTTCGATTGCATTTTCTACCGGTCTTTCATTATAGTTTAATACTTTTCCTTATTGTCTTACAAAGTTCTGTGTGTTGTATTCTTTGTTTGTTACTACTTACTTTCATTTCCATTTTTTGTTTGCCTCCGATTTCTTTGGCAGTATTAATGATGATTTCCATTAATTGAAAACTGTCGATTTGGTCATGTAATCTTTCATCAATCCTTTCTTTATCATCCTTTGGTAGTGATCTGAGGTTTCTTTTAGATTGTTAATATTTATGCCAGTACTGTTGGTTTTGTGATTATTTTATTCTTTCTAGTTTCAGATATAGAACAATTTTTGTTCTGATTAGTCTATGCTCGCTGCCTATTTAAGATTTATTATTACACTGGCATCATTTATTGTAGCAATCTTGTTAGTTAGAATGAAGTCTATTTGAATTATAGTGGTTTCATTTGGTGCTACTAAGGCCCATTTTCTGTTCGATTTTTTCTTATAGAATGTATTTGCAATAGCCATATTTTGTTAGTGTGCAAACTAAACCAGTCTTTCCCTTCTTTCATTTGTTTCGTCGACTCCATACTCACTCCATGACGTTTTCTTGCCGTTTCGTTTCCCCACTTTGGCATTAAAGTCACCAATTCAATACTCGAAGTGATTTTTATTGTGATTTAATGTTTCAGTTATGTTACTGTAGAGTTCCTCTATTTCTTCATTAGAGTGAGTAATCATTGGAGGGTATATTTGTTTAATTTATATATTGTATCTCTTTGATAGTTGTAAGGTTTAGCTATCCTATCCGAGATACTAGTTATTTCTACTACTCTTTGTTTCCATTTCTAGTTAATTAGGAATCCAATACCGCAAAGTTCTGCCCGTTGATGTTCCTCGGTTGTGTAATGTGTTTCCTGACGCTAATATATATATATATATATATATATATATATATATATATATATATGAAAATTACTGAGTTCTCGGGAAGAACCGCGTTGAGAATTTATATATATATATATATATATATATATATATATATATATATATATATATATATATATATATAAATATATTTATATATATATATATAAATATATTTATATATATATATATATATATATATATATATATCTTTCTTTGCGGCATTACTTTTTACATTAAAAGAAATCCTTTATAATGTGTGTTAAGCCCATATTTATATAATAGAAGAATCTAACCTTATAGGCGCTTCCATTCTTATTACGCTTAACATTGAAAGATTACAGGCCGAACTTCGAGTCATGGGAATTTATCAAAAGCTATGCTGAAGATCATTATGTGTCTTTTTCACCATTGCGATCATCAAAGTTCAAAAAGAACATCAAGAAAAACATTAAAGCATTAAACACTAAGGTGTAGAAAACGTTAAATGGAGTATTACAACAACTAATGTATCAAAGTAATGTGAAACATTTTTGGTCCCATTTAGGATCTTATCAAAAACTCCACGGAACCGCATTTGGAAACATTCTTTGGGAACAATGTGTCGAAAAGTCTGTCGTTGCTAACCACAGTTATTTTCAGAAGTAAGGGATTTTCCCCATCTTTGTAAGCTGTCAACACAGCTACTGCCATTTGTTCTTATTCTAATCAGATTTGTCCATATCTTACAGAGCAGTTCAAAGCCTGTCAGTTTCTGGCGATACAGGCTATCTAATTTATTTTCCGTGATGAGTTGCTCTCCCAGTGTCTTGTTCAGGCATTGGTTAGACTAAGGAAGAGGCCTTTAAAAATGGAGGATATCTGGAGCAGAGTCTATTAATTTCGATGTCAAGCTTGTCATGGTGGATGGATACTTAGTAGTTAGCCAATGTTTCTATATTCTCCGAGAAGAGAATGAATTCTTCATAGTTTCGGTGGTGGGATGAGAAGCCAATAGTTCGGTGTGGATCTAATTGTACCTGAGATTTATTCGAATTCTATTGTTTAATGAGTGTGATCAGATTTCATACCAGACTCAACTCTTTGAGAAGATTACGCAGAAGGCACTAAATGTATTTGGCCGAAAGTCATCTGAACTAACCTCACTTTACCCAGTGTTATATGACCTGATCGTAATTTGACTTAATAGACATTTGATCTGATCTAAATTAAATCTCTTTCCAAAAATCGATTCTGGATGTGCTTCTGGAAATACCATCTATTTGATTACAAAGATATAGCTTGAGAGAAAGTTGAACTTGAAAGAAAGTAATTGAGAATTGCTCAGGATAGAGATCAATGGAAGAAGTTGGGAGAGGTCTATTTCCAAACATGGACGGTAGAAGGCTAAGAAGGGAAAATAAAATTAAAACTGGATTTTGACACAAGTAAAAAACAATATAATATACATAACATGTACACTAATTAGTATAAAAAGGTATCAACAGACATCTCGGTTTCACTAACCCAGCAGTCAAGTTGAATGGTCTGACAGTGCCTATTTCCTTTTCCCTATGGAGACCTTTCGAGGCTCTGAAAAAACGATGTAAAATTGTTTTTAATATTTTGACACATTTTTTGAATAGTTTGCTATAAAGACTTCTTAATTGAAGTCCATTAGGTGAATTACTAGCGGACCAACTCGACATTGAGTTTTTTAAATGAAATTTTTATTTTGCGAGAAAAATTAAGAGATTATAGAGAATAATATAAGCAAGAATATACATAACATTCTTCAAGAATAATGCAAGTAAAAAGTGTATTAAATATCACGAAATATTTCGTCGAAAACAATGTTTTTTGTTACAATGTTATCATTTAGCAGTTAATTTTGCATGCTGATCACGAATCCTGTGTCAGATTTGCTCTATCTTGACGTTTTATGCGCGTTTCGGGTCACTTCCGGTGTCGGATCGCAACCGGAAGTACATATTTAGATTCGTCTCGACGAGACCTTTCGATCCATATATACATTGTGGGGTCTAAAACTTAAAGAAAATTTTAACTTCCGGTCATCTCAAAACCGGAAGTGAATTTTTGTACCAAAAGTATATCTTGACAAACTCATACGTAATACTAATAATATTCCGAAAAAATATTTTAATTATCTAATATGGTTTTTGAGTAAAGTGGTGGACAAGAAAAGGGCTTAGCGTTTTAGTATATAAGAACATTAGTTTAAAAGTCTTTAGGCAATTTTGTCTTAAAATGTAATATCTTCTAGTTCTAACGATGTTAAGTCAAATGACTAGGTCAAATATACATTAGATGAAATGTCCGTTAGTTCTAACGGCTTTAGGTTAAATGGCAATTAAATGAAGTGTCTTAGACAAAATGCAATTAGATCAAGTGTCACTAAGAGAGCTGGTATCGTACCGAAACGTCTGTTGCAAATTGCCTAAATCATGTTCTAGTAGTAAATGTAGAGCGCTCCTTTAGTGCAATGAGTCGGGTGAAGTTATGGCTACGCTATACAGATTTTTAAAACTGGTAATGGTTCACATTAAAAATAATATGACAATGGTAAATAATGTAATAATGTAAAGTGTAATGAAGGAAGGAAAGAAAACCAAATTTATGACAATTAGTAAAAAACCAATACTAAACGCTCAACTTACAATCAACCAACAGAATATCGAAAGAGTCAAGCAATATACATATCTAGGCACCAATTTAAATAGCCAATGGGACCACTCAACAGAAATTAAACAGCGAATAATAAAAGCAAAAGCAGCATTCGTTAGAATGAGAACCATTTTCAACAGTCGAGACATATCATTAAAATCAAAATGCCGTCTATTGAACTGCTATATATTCACAGTTCTGCTCTACGGAATGGAAGCATGGACACTGACTGTTGCATCTATGAATCTTCTCCAGCTGATTCTCCAAGGGAAAGTAAATGGTAAGAGAGGACCGGGAAGAAGACGCATTTCCTGGCTTCAAAATTTACGAAAGTGGTATAACACGACTACCATTGAACTGTTCCGCGCTGTAATAAATAAAGTAAAGATAGCCGTGATGATCGCCAACATCCGGAACAAATAGGCACTTTAAGAAGAAGAAGTAATGAAGGAAAGAGCAGCAATGAAGTAATGACATTGTGGTGAGACTTGCATTGTCTTCTTCTGGTTCTACCTGATCATATATTTTTATTAATTTTTTACTTTTTGATGAGTATGATTCGAGAGTACTAGAAAAAATAATATGGAAAAATTGAATGTTAGTATAGTTAATTATATCTACAAATTAATAGTTTATTATGATTTACACTTTGACATTGTCAAGTTCATGTTTTATTGTCAGTTTTGAAGAGTAAAAAATATAATTTGGGGTTTTAATATACATATTAAAACAACAATTAAAAATACACAACTAATACAGATTCTATTTTTTTCAGATAACATGAATAGATTAACTCAAATATTAGCGATCATATTATTTGTGAGTCACCAAGCTTTTTCTGAAGTACTTATAGACTTATGTACAAGTAAAGTGTACTGCCAAGGCAACTTATTAGATGTAGTCCAAAAATCTAGAGTATTTAACGATTCCAAGACATTTGTAGATCTAGTACAGAAGTATCCTGAGAACGTTACTCTAGACCGGTTCAACAAATTAATGGTTAGCACTAAAAACCGTCCTACAAAGATCAACATAACCCGTTTTATAAATGATTGCTTTTCTTCTGAAGGAGAGTTAGTAAATTGGACTCCCCCAGACTACAAACAAAATGCAAGTTTTTTAAATAAAATCAACGATACTGAAGTGAAAAGTTTTGCCAAGAAGCTGAATAATATTTGGCCATTACTGGCTAGGAAAGTAAATAACACTGTTTCTAAACATCCCGCGCAGCATTCGTTGATTTCTTTACCGAATGGGTTTATTATACCTGGTGGAAGATTCAAAGAAATTTATTACTGGGATTCTTACTGGATAGTTAAAGGGTTACTGATATGTGGAATGAATGAAACTGCCAGAGGAGTGCTGGAGAACCTTATCTCATTAGTTAGAAGGTAACACATTTAATTCACTTTGTTGATTTTGTTATAAAGCCGTTTATGAGTAATACATTAGTTTTACAATAGATTTTGAAAATAATAGCAACAAAATAGATCAAATTAAACTAGAAACAGAAAAAAAATATAAGCACATGTTGGAAATTTTTTAATTAAGTACTGTAATAGTATTTTGGAGATTGGTTATTTTGTTTTTTGGAGAAATGTTATCTGTCATACTTGGCATGTATTAAATGTATTATGTTGTTCGCCTGTTTATCAACTTTTTTTCCACAGCTAATGTTAAAGTGTTGCTATAACAACTGTTTTGAGTAGATAAAGTATCACTTTAACCGCAAGGGTAGATAAAGTGACACTTTAACAGCAAGAGTAGATAAAATGTTTTAAGGATAACACATTAAGGATTAAAAACAACTGAAATTTTTCAATTAACATTATTAGAAATATCTATTTTTGGAGCATCACAACTTGTACTCGTTTGGTTAAACACTTGATTCGAGGTACTGGATTGATTTTCTGGTCCGTCAAGTATACACTTGGATACAGCAATCTTATTGCTTATTGCAACAATATTCTCCGCAAAAACCAAAACGTAACATTTGTTTGACATTTGTTGACAGAGTAATTCATATCCCTAGCAACGGAGCAACACAATTGCGATTTTTGTGCTAAAAATTACAATTTTCTTTGAAATTCTATTTTTCACCTGAACTTGAAGTCTTGCTATAGGAAAAAGTGTTGTATAACGACGATAAAATCGCATTATCTTCTCGAGCATAATTAGCGTCTCGACTAACGTCTCGACGCTAAAAAACGCTCTCGAAGATAAAGTACAATTTTATCGTCTTGTACAATAAATAACTATTATAGCATATGTTACCGATTTGGTAGTATTATTGTACTTATGCTCATGTTTATGTTTATTTTATGTTAAGTATAATAGTTAAAAATATTTATTTCATCATTAAACAGTGTAAGTTTTAGGCAAAAGTAAAAAATGACACTTTTTCAAATTAAAAAAAAAATGGTTCCTAAAATTAGATACCCTATCCAAAATTAGGAACCCATTTTTCAATACAAAAATTACACACGTAAGTGTTCTTTTTATTACTATCAGCACACTCTTCATGTGACCATCTGTAGCAACTTGAACACTGTACCCACTTTTCTCCATGTTGGTTTTTGAATAATGTTAAAACGAATTAAAAAAAAAACTAATAATTTTGTATGCATTTAAAAAATATAGTGTTGTAGTAGAGAACACTTTCCCTTATATTTTGATCTTTATTAATATTTTGCATTTAATATTAAGTTTGTTTAATATTTATTGTAGATATGGTTTTGTTCCAAATGGAAGCAGAGTATATTACCTGAATAGATCCCAACCTCCTCTTTTATCGTTAATGGTTGGACTCTATTACGACGCTACGAAAAATATAACGTTCATTAAAAAAAATATAGATATTCTTGACCAAGAAGTAAATTGGTGGTTGCAAAACAGAGCAGTAAAAGTTCGTAAGGATTCTATTATACACACACTATTACAGTACTCAGTTAAAAGTGGACTTCCTAGGCCTGAATCATATGTAGAAGATCTTCATACTTGTGAAGAGTTTGTGAATAATTCTAAGGTATGTTACTGTTTCTTTAAATTAAAAAAAATTATTCTGGTCTTTATTTTTCAAACCAACATGAGGGAAACTTAATTGAGCAGCTACTGCTCTTACCGCTTCCAGGAATTTTTTTAATTACATCTAAAACATCAGTTCTATCCTCTTTTGAACGACCACTATTAGTAGCAATTTATGGTCTCAATGTACCTTTTCTCTCTTTAACACCGATTAATAGAGATAAGAATAATAAGATAAGATTAATAGAGAAAAGAAATAATCGTCTGTCTGCTGTATTACAATTGAGATATGCTTCCGCATACCGCTTTGCATCTGCTACATTATTTCCACTCGCAATACTTTACCTGTGATTACCAAAATTACCGATAATTATTTTAAACCCTTAGTCCTGGTCAAACTTAATCAGAATTAAAAACATATCTGTCATTCCTGCCAGTCCACGAGATATTGGAAAAAATCGATTTACATTAAATTTTGTTATTTCAAAGAACTATAATGTGCCAGCATGTTTGAACTAAGGTAAGTTCAATCGAGCTCTTTTTGGCTCCAAAATGTTTGGTTCAATTTATTATTTGGATATTTCGTTAATTTACACTACTCTCTCATTTTTTTATGTGTATCTATCATTTTGTTGCAATTCTTTCTTATATCTAAATCGGTAACGGTCGTTCAAGCATTACGTAACGCAATTAGGGTTGAGGGGTGGTTTTATAAAACATTACGGTGCATTACAAGGAAGGGAGGAGATTCAAACAACGCGTTACGTAATATTGTTTTTTGAATAAATAAAAAAAAATATAGGGAAATAAAATCTTCCAAGTCGGCAATCCTTTTCGTTTATGTTTTCGGGAAATCTCTCGATTGTATTGTATAATATCACTATTTTGTTTCTTTTGTTTGTTTTACGGAGAATCCTTGGACTGTACTGTACGTCCTTTTTATTTTGATTTCGTTGTCCGTAAGACACAGAAACACGCTGCTGTAGTCAGTATTGATAAATTGAATTCATACTGTAACGTCACCAAAAGTTGAAAAAAAAAATGTGAAAATTTATGCAATCCAGCAGCAACTACGATGCTTCGGCGCAATGTAGAAAGCCTAAAGATAGCTTACAGAATCCAGCAGAAACTAATATGCCATGCTAAATCGCAATATTTCTTGCAAGTGATTGAATGCGCGGACGAATGCTGTTCTTTCCGCTCGAGAAGTGCATTGAAATCTGTCCGGATTTCTTGCACTTCTTGCCTGCCTAATCATTTAAGCATTTAAGCAGGTGCCCTACGATTTATTTTATCTATCACTATAATGAGACTTCAAGAACAGAATATGTGCAACCAGTAGGATCTATGTTGAAAAAGAAAATACTTAGGGCCAGGAATCAGACAGCGTACGGGTAAGTAAGTTAAAGAGATAAGAACCATTTATTACAAAGTTTCTACAAATAAATGTGGAAAGGTCGAGGGCTGCTCACGACGTTGCAGGGGCACTTGCACAAAGGGAAGGTTGACATGATCCTATTTCAGGAGCCCAACGTAAAGTTGGTCTCTCGACAGGGGATCATTAAAGATAGGAAATCTGACGTGGCCGTATACTTGGTGAATCGAGGAGCTGGTATTACCAGACACTCCGCTAAGAATGGTTATGTTAAGGTATATGTCGGAAACCTGGTAGTGTATAATTGTTATGTTTCACCAAACATCCCGCTTCGAGCATATGAAGAGTACATTGACTCGATTATGCAAGAGGCTAGGATAGAGCTTGTACCGGTCGTCATATCTGGTGACCTGAATGCGAAGGATCGTCCATGGAACCCACGAGTGCAAGATGGGAGAGGGAAATACCTATCAGAATGGATCTACGCCATGGGGCTTACTGTGTTAAATGATGGTAAATTCGTGAGAGGTAATAGTGAATCCTTTCTGGACATCACACCGGTTTCTACGACATTTCTAAACAGGGTCGTAAGCTGGACTGTTTTGGAAGAAGAATCGTTTAGCTTACACAAGTATGTGAGTTTTGAAATAGCTAGCAAAAGACAGAAACGTAAAAATGGGGATATCAATCTAAAGAGATGTTTAAATGAGGAGGTTTTTGTAGATGCTTTCGGCTTGATTGGTCCGGGATGTGAAAATGTGCGTGAGTTAATTGAGGGTCTGAGTAATGCATAGGAGTTGGCTTGTGTAAGATCAAATGGAAGGTATAAAAAAAAACAACCATACTGGTGGAACGAGCAGCTTGGAAATCTGAGGACAAATTGCATGAGAGTAAGAAGGAAGTGTAAGAGGTTACGAACAGTACAAGCAGGATATTTGGAAGAGAGAATAAATGAATTAAAGCGAATGCAGAATGAATACAGAAATGAGATAAGAAAGAAAGGCGGAGTAACCTGCTTCAGGATCTCGAAAGGGATATCTGGGGGCAGGGCTTCAAGATTGTCTGTACCGAATTGAAGGAGAAAAAGACACCCTACCCCCTGCCTGAAGATGAGAAACTCCGCTTAATACGGGAACTCTTTCCTCAGGTGGAGGATAGGCGTGAAAGGGTTATTGGTTTCGTAGATGCGGAACCTTTTACTGAGTTGGAACTCGGCGAGGCTGTTGGACGGATGAAGATCCGAAAGGCACCTGGTGTAGATGAAGTCATGTCGGAGACAGTAAGACTCGCCGCACTAAGATACCCGCAGGTTTTCCTGAGATTGCTAAACAAACTGCTTGAACAACAGCAGTTTCCAACAATTTTGAAAGAAGCTAGGGTTGTCCTTATTCCAAAAGGTAGAGGTGAAGAGGAAGAGGTACGATTTCGGCAAATTTGCCTTCTTAGTTCGATAGCTAAATTGTACGAACAGCTTGTAAAAGGCCGCCTTGAGCGAGAGCTAGAAGAAAAGCATCCACTGAGCGACCGCCAATATGGTTTCAGGGCCAAAAGGTCTACCATAGATGCGGTCATAAAAGTAACCTCTTTAGTTACGCAGGATACAAAGAAATAGGTGGCTCTTATCCCGCTTGACGTTTAATGCCTTGAAGAATGCCTTAAATACGGCATCATGGGAAAAAATCATGTCCAGGCTGAGAGAATTGGGCGTTAGTGAGTACCTAGTCAATGTAATTGACAGATACTTTACTGACAGGTCCATAAGAGAAAAAGATACCAGCATCAGTTTGTCGCAGGGTATTCCGCAGGGTTCAGTACTAGCTCCCATGTTAGTTGAGGCTACAGATGCCAAGGGAATGCACTCTTATAGCTTATGCCGATGATCTCGCACTGGTTGCGAAGGCGAGTCAGAAAACGGACATGGCTAATGCGGCTAACACAGCTTTGCGTCGCTTTAGTAAGTGGATCAGAGAGAACGATCTACAGCTAGCGCCTCAGAAAACTGAGGTGTTAGTTCTCAAAGGAAGCCGGGAAAAATCCTCTCTTTGCTTTATAGTGGAAGGTGTGGACGCTTGCACCGGTTAAATCGATTAAGTATCTGGGAGTTTGGTTGTCGTAAGGACTAAGGTTCGGAGTACACATCCAAAAGACGGTAGAGAGGGCAAACCGAAATCTGGAGGCGTTGATACGGCTGATGCCAAACATTGGAGGCCCAGGTAGCACCAAAAGAAAGGTGTTAAATGAAGTTTTCTAGTCGGTGGTAACCTACGCTGCCCCCGTGTGGTGTAGCGTACTAAACACTGCGAATTACGCTAAGCTGATGGAGACTTCGCAAAGACGAATGCTCCTCAGGGTATCTAGCGCATATAGGACAGTTTCAAATGAGGCTCTATATGTCATTGAAGAGGTGATACCGATAGTTTTGTTGTGCAAAGAGCGAGTGATGGTGTATGCGAGGAGGATAGATGAAAATGAGAGAAAGAACGATAGTAGAGTGGCAGAGAGAATGGGCGAATGATAGCGGAAAGGCAAGGTGGACGAAGGAGCTTATTGCCGATCTGAGGACTGTAAGTTCAGAAAACTAGACTACTTCCTGACGCAGTTTCTGATCGGATATGGTAGTTTTGGCACCTTCACAAATAGAATAGGCGAATCTACCTTGGCTGACTGTACTGTTTGTGGGGTACCGGACGCTCCCGCCCACATTTTTAACTGCCAGAGATGGCCAAATGAGAGGGGAGATTTCGAGAGGAGAATGGGTTTCGGGCCGGATGAAAGAAACGTTGTAAACATATTGTTGAGAGGAGAGAAAGAATGGAGAGAAGTACACTGTCTGATTTCTGGGGTGATGAAGAAAAAGGAGCAGAAGGACAGAGGAGGAAATTGAGCAAGGGATCTAAAATGTATGGTTAATATTATTTATTGGTTTATGGCCTAACGTCGGAAACATTTTATGATTTACGGTAATAGGTATGGATATTTATAAATCTTTAGTTTTTTATTTTAGTTGTTCATTGAGTGGCAAGACCACCTCTCTGGAACGGTGGTTACGGTTTTAGCTGGAACACGGTTAATCCGGCACTACCCTGGGATCTTCTGGCATAGTGTCCTACTTGGCCGAAAGATGACAGGGTGCCCAGTTCCGTGACGTAGATGTCCAAAAAATATTTCCCCAACCGTTGCCTGTCAGAATTGAATGGATACCTTCTTAGGCTCTTTTCACAAATCTCAATAGTGCATTCCACAGCAACTTGCTGCCAAAAGGGCAAATGAGCTTCTCTGAATTGTGGGCTACAATAAAACATCGTCTGAAGATGTCGAAATTAATGCAAGTGGTTTAATAATTCCGGAACTCTCCGGCTGCTCTCGGAATGCCAGTAGTAAAAGAATCTGAGTGGCTGACAAACCGATGAGGAATAGTAACTCCAATTAAGTTATTTTTAAATACCTACCTTTTTCTTCCATTCTTATCAACAAAAATTTAGGAACTCCATCACTAGAGTTACGACATACCCTGGAGCAGATATTGAATCTAATCACAACGCTTTAGTCGCTGATTCAAGAGTTCGGCTAAAACGAATAGAGAAAAAAACATTAGCAAAAGAATTTTACCATTTCAGATGTCAACGAGAGTAAACCAGATAATTATGTAAACAACTACATGAAAGAAATGAGAACAACCGAAAATGTTGAAAAAAACATAATAGAAGAACATAATGTGACTAATAGATTCAATGGATGACGGAAAAAATACTAGACCTTTTTAAAATAAAACAAGAATAACGAGCAGCTAAAAAAATGACTTCAGAAATGGAAAAATTACAGAAAAAGCATGACATGTTCAATTTACAGCACAAGAAATTCGTGAAGTTTCTGGGCTGTATAATAAGAAAAAAACTTATATTCTAGTAGATAATGCAGGAACAGTTATCATTGATGAACGAGAAATATTTGAAACATCAAGTAATTATAAACTGAATTGTTCCAAGATGACAGATCAAACATACAAAGCAATGTAAATCAAGAAGAATCTGAAATTTTAATCTGATTTTTTTCATGCAATAAAATCAGTCAAAACTAAGAAAGCAACCGAACCAGACAACATCCCAGTTGAACTCTTAAATCAGTTACGCTTTTTAATGATGTACATATATTCTACTATTTTAAATAACTGGGGAATAGCTGAACTATGTTTTTATAGTAATTTCGAAGAAACAGCGGGCAAAAGATGCGAGGAATACAGATTAATTAGGCTGATAAGCCACACATTGAAATTTTTTTTCCTTCGCAATATTCATTACGAAATAGACCTAGATGAAACCCAGTTTGGATTTAGGAGTGCGCTGTGAGCCGTGAGGCTCTTATTGGCTTAAATGTACTTCTCCAAAGATGTGGCGACCAACGTAAAGATATTTATGTGGCTTTCATCGATTACGAAAAGGCTTTCGGTAGGCTGAGGCCTAAGACGCTTTTGAACATATTAAGAACCAAAGTCATTGATGATAGAGATT
The DNA here is from genome assembly GCF_040954645.1 of Diabrotica undecimpunctata. Classification (NCBI taxonomy): domain Eukaryota; kingdom Metazoa; phylum Arthropoda; class Insecta; order Coleoptera; family Chrysomelidae; genus Diabrotica; species Diabrotica undecimpunctata. Next base: position 114,168,821 of record NC_092805.1, on the reverse strand, counting down.
TACGTATCATAGAAAACTTATATTGGAAGCAGTCGTATGTGTCGATGGGAGATTAACCAACGAATGTTACATTCAAAAAGGCATAAGATAGGGATACATATCCTCGCTGGCATTTAATATCAATTTGAATATAATTTTTAACAGACTTTGCAAGATAAAGATTATGGGAGGAAATTAGTGGCGAACTGATTAATTTTAGATACGCGGACGACACTGTTATCTTATGCGACAGTCTCCAGGGTATTCAAGAGTTGTTTCATTGCGTAAACATGACAGGAAGAGAGATGGATCTAGAAATGATGTTTCTACAACAAAATTTATTATTTTAGTTACTAACCTCACAACAGTGCTTCTCTACAGATCATTGAGACAGAAACAAATCATTGAGAGAGTTACTAACTTTAAATATTTGTGATGCTACATTGTAGACCAACTAAATCGACCCAAATAAAGAGATAAAGTGTAGAATTGAAGCAGCTTACACAGCGTTTTGAAAAATGAAATCATTTTTCTGTCAAAGGATGATCAAATGCTACATTTTATCAGTGCTGTTACATAGCACAGAAACCTGGATCCTGAAAGCTGATAAGGAATTGGAAATGAGATGTCATGCTTCATGAACATCCGCGATTGGAGAGGACTACGCAGTGCTGCACAACTATTTCAATTAGCTGAAGACCGTCAAAATTCGAAATTGTAATTGCCAACGTCAGGGGGGACCTAATAGACCACCGAAAGAAAAAGATACCTACCTCGTGATTTTATTTTTGTTAAGAATACGATTTTAATTTGAATAAAATGTTTTATTTCAGATACATTTACGTTTATAATATTGTATTGCCAAATGTAGAAATATATATATATATATATATATATATATATATATATATATATATATACATATATATATATACACATATATATATATATATATATATATATATATACACATATATATATATTAGTTTATGAGTTTATTATTAAAAAAAGTTAAAATAGAAGAATGCATCAGAAGAACAATAAGGGATAAGACCAATAATCTATTTAAGGATGGAGTGAGGGCAATGTAAAAAAATGAATGATCAGCAGTAAAAGTTTATTATTGCGAGTTAGATAGCTCTTGTTTTATTTATTATTACTGCAAATGCGATTAAAAGAATAACAAAGTTATTTTACCGACTTTTTGGTAATTTTCGCAACATAATTGTTACTTTTAGGTAAAAATGGTCACTTGGGTGTTACGTAAAGTTTAGGTAGGGAGAAGGGGGTCTTGTAAAACGTTATGGAGGGGGAAGGGGGGGGGTCAAAAATCTTCAAAACTTGCGTTACTTAACTTGCGTTATTTATACTTGAATGCAATACTTATATACATTCCAATCAATAGTAAATAGTTTAGCAATTTACTGCCATAACGTTCCATAAATAATACCAGAATAAAATCTTTCTTGCATTGTTTCTTCAATTATGGTAAAGAATGTGTTTATATAACTAGTATAATTAAATATGAGATGGAACATACTTCACTTCAATGGGTAAATATCAAGAAAAAAGATAGAGATTACAGAAGCCGAAGTGCAGGAGTATATAATTATATAATAGGTAGGACAAACAGAAAGAATCTTAAAAAACGGATAACTGAACATAGAGCGACCGAGAAAATACAAAAAGCAATTTCACATATACAAACCATTTATTTGCAAAACATTATTGTTATGAAATCATCAATGAACATCATAAATCATCATTATAAACATCAATTTATTTATAACTGAAAAATTTTACATAAACCACAAAAATAAAAGAAAGGCATATTTAACTCGGGAAATTATAGACAAAATTGAAGATTTTGTTGTTATCTTTACGGATGTTATCAAACGTTGCCAGAAAAATTTGATTCAAGAGGCACAAAATCGAAACACATGCAAAATTATGAGGGATATCTATATTCAGCAGTGGATAAGGTAAGATTGAATGGTTTACAGAGAAGTGATTTATGGAAATCATGATATGTTTTTCATTGGTAGGCGTAGTATATACTAGAAACCTGTCTTTTCTCATACATATATATATATATATATATATATATATATATATATATATATATATTGCAATCTTGTCTTTGTAGCGACAGATTGTATCGCAAACCATTGAAGACTTGTTGTGAATCTATGCATATAGGAGTAGAGGAGACCCTGCACACTGAACCGAAGCTTAGAAGAGTATTATCAAAGTATTGTACTGCAGATATAGTTATTTCCAATCCTCAAGAACTCCACTACCTTGCCCTGCACTATTATTTAGATGTATGGCCAAGTTGCTGTCGTCGTTTTGACGTTTGAGATTTTCTTGGCAAAAAAGGGCATATCTCCATATTTTTTGTTGTGGTTAGTATGCTTGCTTTTCGAGGTAGGGTTAAACGCTGTACTGCAGTTGCCCTTTGTTTGTGTATCTTCATATATGTTTTGTGTGTAATCGTCTGTCCCAAGTTTCGTAGGGACCCAGGCAAAAGCTGGACTTCCGATGTGTTGATCCCCTCCTTGGATCTTTCTGAAATAAAATGTTTTGTTATTTTTGCTGGTTTTTATTATTTTTGAGTTTTTTGAGTGGCAACAGCGTTGTTTTTAGAATCTTAATATTTTTTTGGCAATTAGTCATTAATAACATATGTAAGGTTATATCTAGAACTAACATTGAATATGGTTGGTGTCTGTGTTTCTCTTTAGTACTATATCCTTATGTCCTGTACACTTATTAGTAGTATGATCTAAGCTATATTTTTGTCCTTGCATGCTGCCTTCTGTTGTTTTTATCAAAGCTTGTTATTTCTCTTAGGATACAATTAGGATGATGTCTTGGTTCAGTGTATATCTTCCGTGCCTTTTCGTTTATAATTTTTAATGCCCTCTGTTGTTTAGTTTATCTATAGATATACTACAACGTTACACGCGTTATATACAACAGATATACTGTTGACACACATCATATTTCCGTTTGTCCTACATGTTTGTCTCCATGCTACTGTGGCATGCGTTAATGTCGGTGTAACAATGCTATGCTATTGAATAGTTTCATCTTTATTTTAAATCTGAGTTTACTTATTTTTCTTTTAATCCAGCTAACTTGGTCTGGACTAGTGTTGTCTTATTTATTGTGATTTAACATATAAAGTAAACATCAGTATCTTACCAAATTCAGTTGCTAGGTACTTACCTTCGTTTGATCATTCTATTTTAATATCGAATATTTCTGTTTGGTCATTTGGAATTTGTGTTCTTTTTTTTTTAATTACAGCTTGAGTCTTCTCGGGATTGGTAACTATTTCTACAAAGAGACAGTTTTGGCTATTTATGGTATATAGTAGGAATGAAAGTGGTATATAGATATGCTGACGACACAGTTATTATCGCAAATGACTGCAACGAGCTTCAAAGACTCATGCAAAGCATACACACAGCAAGTCAATAATATGGTTTAGAACTCAATACAACCAAAACTAAATGCATGCTCATCAGCAGAACACAACAACCTCCGATGCCTTCCGATGTTTAATTGACATTAAACAACCGAAAAATAGAACAAGTGGAGACATACACATACCTTGGAACCACAGTCAACACAAAATGGGACCAGTCAACAGAAATAAGATCACGAATTGAAAAAGCGCAAAACGCGTTCAACAATATGAAAAAGTGGTTCACAAGCAAAATTTCAATGGAACTAAAATTAAGACTGGTCAAGTGTTATGTCTTCCCGGTCTTGTTCTATGGAGCAGAGGCATGAACCACAACGAAAGCCACCCTGAAGAAACTAGAATCCTTTGAGCTGTGGATATATCGCCGTATTCTTCGGATATCCTGGACAGACCACATCACTAACGTGGAAGTAATGCAGAGAATAGGCAAAAGCAAAGAAATAATCTTCACCGCAAAGAAACGGAAGCTTGAGTACTTCGGACATGTCATGAGGCATACTAAGTACCGGCTGCTACAGTTAATAGTCCAAGGAAGAATCGACAGTAGGAAGGGACAGGGAAGAAGACGACACTCATGGATGCATAACCTGCGACAATGGTTCAGACTAACATCGACCGAACTGTTCAGAGGTGCCGTAAACAAAGTCAAAATAGCCTTGTTAATAGCCAACGTCCGAAACGGATAGGGCAAAGGAAGTAGAAGTAGGAATGACATTAACACTTTCTGTGGTATTTCGGCTTTTAGTTATACTAGGATCTAAACCATCCAGATGAGTTTGAAAATACACTAAAGCATTCCTGCCATGGGGTCAAATGACGAATGTATCGTCAACATATTCTAGCCAATATGTAGATTGGAGCATTTATGTGCATAGTGCTCGGGTCTAGAAGTCTTTCATAAAGATATTGGCAATTACTGGAGATAGTGGGGAGCCTATTGGGGCACCATTTATTTGTCTGTAGAATTGATTTTGGAAGATGAAATAGGTGTTGGACATACAATGTTTAATGAGAGATAAGTGGTCTTGCTGGATACTGTATTTAGTTTTCAGAATGTTGAGAGTTTCGTCTATAGGTATGTTTTTAAAGATTGAAACGATATCAAAACTTATTAGAATGTCTGACGGTGAGATACGGTATTGTTTAAGAAGTTCGATAAAATGAAAAGAATTTTTAACCAAGGATGAAGCATTTTCGGCGAGAGGTTGCTTCAAAACTTTCGAAACTAAGACTGAAACTCAAAAGCGCAATTTAGCGTATTTAATAGCCAAATAAATTTTAAAAACTACAACGTTGAAACCCACTACAATGGTTTATAACTTTTTTAATACCTCTATTTCGACTGTCTGACCATCTGTCAAACTGAAGAAACCATCTCAGTTTACCTTCCGAAGATGCTGAAATAACTACACGAGACTTCGCTAGAGTTCTTAGAAACTCAAAGCATCGTACTCTGAATATTAGCCAATCCGAGAAAAAAGTCCTGAAAGAACTTCGGTTAAATCCAAATCAATTCATTCTTTCCGCCGATAAAAGCAATGCCACCGTCATCCTAAACACTTCTTTTAACAATAATAAACTCTCAAATCTTATTAATACTGCAGACTACAGACCAATTCCTAATAATCCAACAGCCTATCTGGAGAAAACAACAAAAGCTGTTATCAATAAAACCTCTCTTCATGTTGACCTAAAATGTTCTTTAATTCCTCGAGAAAAATCTTCCAGAACACCTCGAATATATTGCCTACCCAAAATTCACAAGCCCGATATTCTTTTACGCCCCAATGACAGTGCATACAACTACCCTACACAACCATTGGCCAAGTACTTGGCCAAAACTCTACAACCTCTCGCCGAAAATACTTCATCCTTCGCCAAAAATTCTTTTTATTTTATCGAACTTCTTCAACAATATCCTATCTCACCGTCACACATTCTAGTAAGTATTGATATCGTTTCACTCTTTACAAACATTCCTATAGACGAAACTCTAAACATTCTGAAAACTAAATAAAGTATGCAGCAAGACCACTTATCTCTCATTAAACTTTGTATGTCCAACACTTATTTGTTGACAAAATCAATTCTACAGACAAATAAATGGTGTTCCAATGGGCTCCCCACTATTTCCAATAATTGCCAATATCTTTATGAAAGACTTCGAGATCCGAGCACTATCCACATCAATGCTCGAACCCACATGTTGGCTACGATAAGTTGAAGATACATTCGTCATTTGGCCCCATGGCAGAGATGCTTTAGTGTCTTTTCAAACACATCTAAATGGTGTACATCCTAGAATCGAGTTAATGATGAAAGTGGAAACTGATTCATCGCTACCGTTTCTCGACTTTATCATAAAGAAAAACCAATCCCAAAGTTTTTATCACTCTGTATATCAAAAACCCACCCATATCAATCGTTACTCGCATGCCAACTGTCGTCAGCTACCTTCACAAACTAATTTAGTTATTAATACCCTTGTCTCCAGATCAATACGCCTTTGCGATGATGCAAGTATTATTGAACACTGAATTATCTAGTTTAAAACAGGCCCTCATCCAACACGGTTACCGAGAAAATCACATCAATAGGAGCATCCAGAGAATTGTAGCACAGATACAATTAAAACTTTGGCTTCAAAAGATTAGACTTACTAGAGGCTTTATAAATTAACTGTCAATTTCCACCAAATAACCGTCAATTCCAGAAATAGTTTCTTATTTTTAAAGGATTAGTCTAATCTAAAAATTGTCTAAATAAATCATTTTCTTAATAAATTTATTGCACACGGTATTTATGGTTATATTGTTTTAGGTTGAATGCTATAAGAACATTCGAAGTGCAGCTGAGTCAGGATGGGACTTTTCTTCAAGATGGATAAGGAACAGCACAGGAGGTATAGGAGTTAATCTTACTGATATTCATACAAGTGATATACTTCCAGTAGATCTAAACGCTTTTATATGCGGAGCTTTTGATCAACTTGCCAAGTTTTATACGCTAGTTGGTAACAAAACGAAATCCACAGATTACAAGCTAAAGGTTGATAAATGGAAAATTGCAATCGACAAAATTTTCTACCACAAACGCGATGGTATTTGGTATGATGTAGATGCAAAAGTTGGTAGATACAGAGTAGGATTTTATCCCAGTAGCTTCGCTCCTTTATGGGCCAAATGTTTTGCACCTGCACGTGCTGACTATTACGGTTCACGCGCAGCAGACTACTTAAATAGAAACAAACTGAGCAACTTTTTAGGGGGTGTACCGACTTCGTTAATTCAAAGTGGTCAGCAGTGGGATCTGCCAAACGCTTGGCCCCCGCTGCAAGAAATCTTTGTCCTAGGTCTTGATGAAACAAGAAACAAGAAAGCCAAAACTATTGCAAATTTATTCTCCAAAAGGATTTTACGGGCGTTCATGATAGGTATGAATACTACCAACGAGATGTTCGAAAAGTACGATGCTATTAATGTAGGTCAGTATGGAGGTGGTGGAGAATATACAGTGCAATCTGGTTTTGGATGGACTAATGGGGTGGCATTTTCATTAATACAGAGAGATTATCTTCACTAATAAAGAAATCATATTAGGTAGCCAAAGAATTAGCTGTTTTTGGATAATTTATATTTGTAAATATTTATTAAAGTTGTATAAAGTTTTAATCTATTTTTATGTCTATTTATACAGTATTTGCTAAATTAAACAGTAAGGAAAAAAAAAGAGAAAATCAACATTGTGTTAAAGGATTATACGTTTTATTATATATTTTATACAATATATTAAAAATGTGTACCAACGCGCTGCAAACAATCTTCATAACGATACACGCCTTTTTTAGCTTGTACCAAGTCTAAGCATTAGATGATGTTAGATCAGGACAATGAGAAGGTCATTTTAAGTCTGTTTTAAGAGAATACATTATGTTTTCAACTATCAACGCAAAGATAATAAGATAGATGGTCATCGAAAAAATTAATACTGAACAATTAGTACTAAAATTAGATGACAAAACTTTGAAAGGGTGGAACATTTTAAGTATCTGGGCAGCTGGATTAACTGTAAAGTTGAGAACCACGGGGCAATACCGACTAGAATAAGAATAGAGTCCATGAGTCGATAATAGTATTTAATTAAACAATTTTTTTATAGACATATTTTTAAAAAAAAATTCAATTTGTCTCTTGGTTATTCGCACGTGACCCCTGAAGTATTTGATATGCTGTGTAAAATATCCAATTTACTTTTCATTCTCAATGAACAGATGGAATGTTAATTTCAAGTGATAAAAAAATATTACACAACAATATGTAGATCCTTAACAAACGATGCCAGTATCAAAGTTATCTACATCACAGTCTTTTTAGTTGAATCAAATGTGATTTTAAATCATTGGTATACACTGCATTATCAATGACGGTCATAAATTAATTTTTTATATTACCTGAAAGTAATAAAAATCATGGCAGTAATGATATTGCAAGTTGTTTGCCCCATACTTTCAATTTAATCAAAGAAGACAATCACCACATGTGGTAAGTAAAATAAAAACTCTGATTATTTTCCTGTATAAGTATTTGATACTGAATAAATTTTTTTTGTAATTAATTAGAAACTTCCGGAGCCTAGTCCGGAAGTAGAGATACTGACAGCGATTTCGGACGAACGGAAAAGTCCCAGTAAACATCAGAATATTTCAGTACCCGACCAAGTTTAGAAAATTTTTTATACAGAAACTCAAAAAAACAGCCAAAATCAGCACCGTACAAAACAACACAATAAAATTAAAATAGTATTTCTCGTTAAGTCCAGTAGGTGACTAAAAAACTAAAATACGGGAGCATTGTCAAAATGCAGGTTACGCCGGCAACGTCGCTTGTAAGATCGCAGAGTACGTAGTAGCCAATCGTCTTTAGTAAGTTTAGTAATTAGTAGGTATTTGACTTGATAAATGAGTAGTTGGTCCGGACCATATGCTAGTGATTACAAAATAAAATGTAAAATAAAAACAACGAAGAATGAAAGGCGAAAAGCACAGAGAACATGGGACGTAGATAAATTATTTAAAAAAAAAGTAAGAAGAAGATTTGTACAAGAAGCAAATACAAAGATGCAGTTCAAAGAACAACAAATGGAGAAACAGTGAAAAAATTCAAACAATGAATAAACAATGCAGCAGAAAAAGTGGTTGGCAAAATGCAAAATAAAAGAAGAAATAATTAAATTGATATAAGGTTGGATGCTCGAATAAATGAACTTTGATCAAATAAAAGGAAGATATCGAGCACAGTTTTATTAATTTAATCTTGCCCAAGTACTTTCGATCCCTAGAGCATCTTCAGGGGCATTTCGTCAATTGCGGCCTATCCAACAAGAATAAAATGTTATAATCATCAGACTATAATACACAAGGACAAACACTTTAATTTTTTTTTAAAAATAGGCGAAGCTACATTATGTATGGAAACCGGAGACAGAATCAGAATCATGTAGTCAAGGCTTTCTCTAAGTATATTTTGAATAGGGTTGGAGATGTGGAACAACCCTGCAGGAGCCCTTTTGTTGTGGTGAAGTCTCCTATGATTCTTGTTCCCATTTTAATGGACACTTTATTTTCTTTATACAGAGCTTTTGTAGCTTGGTTGTAAACTGATTTTGTTTACAACCCTGCAATTTTCAAAATAGTATATTTCCCGTTGTTCATAACTTTACTCCACCCTGTATGCCAAGACGCCCTATTTATTCCATCAATAAACTCTCAATAACGGTACTTACTAAATTCTGTTAAAAATGACCTGTCCCCGACATCGGCGACAGTCCAAAACCCCGGTCTGTTAGAAACTCTCGCGGAAGAAACATGGTGCTTTAATAACAAAATTTGTGATTGGATTCTTAGAGCGTCTCTCTCTCTCTCTCTCTCTCTCTCTCTCTCTCTCTCTCTCTCTCTCAAGTGTTTAGCAATAAGAAAATTTGTCTCCGCGATTGTGAAACTAATAACTTTGTGTAACTACGTATATTGTCACATATAGTACCCACCAGGTTGTGTTACCTATAATACGTAGAGAAATAAAAGTTAGTTGTAAGTTACGTACCATAGACAATTAAAATAATACAGTCCACTTAAAAACCCAGAGAATACTGGCGGTATAAGTTAGTAGAAGATTGAAAGCACGTGGAATCACACATAATTCCACCTCAAACGCCGGTATTTTCTCCATGGTCCTTCGAGCCGGATGGATGATTCTCCATGATTAGCTATTTACAATTGAAGCCCAATCGAGTTGGAAGGTGCACACCAGACGCAAGTAGACATAGGCCTCCCCGAAAGCCTAGTGTATCGAGGTAAACTCTTTCCTTAATAAAGAAAGTGCAGTGATAGCATTAAACACATAAGCAGATTGTTTTCTCAGAAGTGAATATAATTAAGTAATTTAGAACATAATTTAGATTGTATAAATTTGAGAAAGCTATGCCGGTCTGAAATGTTTTTTGTATGTTTCAGGTGATGCTACGAGAATAATAAAAGCTACGAATTAGTTGTTTTATCATGTCTTTATTTATTTCATCGTAAACCAGATTGGCATATGCATTATTTAATTATGTATTTAACAGTAATATAGAACCGTAGATTATCAATTAAGCTATCACTCTTCTCATAATATTTGGTGATTCTGTTACAGTGCGAGTCACAAAGTTGCAATTTAAATATAATTTAGTTCTTCACTTTTACTCATAATAAAAAATTTATTTATATTGAATAATTCATTTTATTTTGTATACTGTTATTCTCATTTGGATTTAGCAAGAATACTTCTCTTTATTTCTGGTTCTGTGTCTTGTTCAGCATTTGCCCTTTTGTATTTCAAAAGAAGTGTTGTTAAAAAAATATATATATACCTCTCTACATCTCTCTCTCTCACTCTGTGTCTTATCTTTGTATTTTACTCGAAGGGTTAGTTTAGCAAAAAATACTTCCCTTTCTTAGTATTCTTAGTATAAGTAGTTCTTAGTAAATTCCCAGTCAACTCGTTGTTTGTAATTACAAACATGGACACTCTTAAGAAAAAGCGTAGTACTTACAAGGCGCAATTCACCCGCATAGAAAAGTGGTACAGTGCTAATACCTCTTGTGATGATAAACATCAGTTGATGTCTCGTATAGACCTTCTCAAGGAGAACTTAGCTAAATATGACTCCATTCAAAATTAAATTGAGTTATTGGACTCACCTAATGACTCCGAGGACAGAGAGGAATATGAAAATAAATGTCTGGATCTAAAATGTACCCTACAAGCTCAAGTCGAAGCCTTAAATCAAGTGTCTTTCCGACCAGATCCTGATCATTTCTCTCGTAGTGGCCACTCTCATATAAATATTAAGCTACCAAATATTCACTTACGCACATTTAGTGGAAATTGCATCGAATATCCTTCGTTTATCGACTTATTCAGAGCCCTAATTGTCAATAATTCACAGTTATCATCAAATGCTGAGAAATTCTTTTATTTAAAATCATATCTAAAGGGAGAAGCGTTAAAGCTAATTGATAGGCTGCCGGTAACTGATGATAATTTTGTCATAACTTTAGATTTATTACACAGCCGGTATAGTAACCAAAGGCAGATAATCCGCTTATATTATCAGCAGTTACTAGCCACTCCTACATTGCAAAAATGTACTTCGCAATCGCTGAGACAATTCGTTGCAAATTCTAAGGCAATTTTCGATTCCTTAGATACGGTAAAGTTAAGTAAAGCAGAATTGTTTGAATCCTTACTTGTTCATTTATTGGAACAAAAACTGGATTATACTCGTAGCACTCGTCGCTCATTTGAAGAGCAAGTTTCAGTGAATCAGCTTCCTTCTATTGATGACTTTTTCGATTTTTTGAGTAAGCGTTGTGTTGTTCTGGAAAATATCAACTCTAAGAATTCCATTGCGGCCCAACAACCCACGTGTAAAGTGACTAGATTTCAAGGTAATGACCATTCTCACCCAAGTAAGTTCAAGGTAGCTTTTCACCCACAATCAATCCACTTAGGTCAAATGGATTCAAAATCAAAATCATATACCTCACAGCCCAAAGGATGTGGTTACTGCTTGCAGCAAAATCACCGCATCTACTCATGCACTAAGTTTTGTTCATTGCCTGTATCTGATAGAATTGAATATTCAAGGGCCAATAAGCTCTGTTTTAACTGTTTAGGTAGTAAGCACTTTTTACAAAACTGTGGGTCAAAATCTTCCTGTTCCCTATGCCACTCGAGGCACCATTCTCTTTTACAGAACACTCGCAGCTCAGCAGCTAACACTCATACTGCAATTGAACCCTCTAATCACTCACTCAACCACGGAGAGTCTTCCACTCGTCCTATATCTCATACTCTTCTGACAACTCAGCCAGAAATTGACCAGTCCAGAGCCGTACATGAAAATAACTTCACTTCACGCTCAACTGTACTATCGACCATCACTACACATGACACTCACGTCTTGTTAGCTACAGCCAAAGTTCACATTTATCCAGTAAATGGACGACGTATTCTAGCCAGAGCCATTCTGGATTCTGGAAGTCAAAGTTCATTTATCACTGAGTCACTAGCTAAATCAATAGGATGCAAACGGCATCCTTCCAGTCTGCGTATCTCGGGAATCCTTAATGATAGTAATGTCATTAAGGAAAGGGTTACAATAGATATCTTTCCTCGCAATTCTTCTGCTAAGCGGTTGACTCTTTCTTGTGCAGTAATACCTTCTATTACAAATTGCTTGCCTCAGATAGCCATTGACATAAGAAAGTTTAAAATTACCTCTCATATATTAAATAGGCTGGCCGACGAAGATTTCGGTCAACCAGCTGGCATTGATTTGCTCATAGGAGCTGGTGCTACCAGGACTTGAAAAGTTGGGAAAGGATTGCCCTCTCTTATACAGACACAGCTAGGATGGGTTGTGTCTGGCTCTGTACCACTCAGCTATCTTAAACCCCACTTTCAATCTCACCCAAAATTGTACACATTTCACTCGACCCTCGGTTTTCAAGAAACCGAGGAATCACTTAATAAAACCCTAGATCGCTTTTTCCAACAGGAACAAGAGCTTGATATTTGTAAAAGTTCGGAACAGGATGAGCTTGCCGAAGCAATCTTTTTTTCGACGACTAAAATTCTGAAAGACGGCATCTATCAGGTCGACCTCCCTGTCATTCACCCTTTGGCTCACAAAGAATTGGGCGATTCATTTATGTGTGCTAAAAACAGATTCCTTTCTCTTGAGAAGAAATTTGTCAAGCATCCTTTCCTAAAGGAAGAATATAGAAAAATTCTGATGGAGTATATTGAGCTAGGACACGGAAGGACAGTCCCTCTGGCCCTTTGTAACTCCAAATTTGAGAATAAATACTTTGTCCTACATTTAGCATTTGTACGAGACCAAAGCTCTACTACGAAAATGAGAGTCGTTTTCGACTTTTCGGCTAAGACCACTTCAGCTCTCTCACTAAACGATATCACTCTCCGTGGTCCTAAGGTTCAGCCCGAACTGTTCGAAATTCTTACCAGATTCCGAACTCATAAATTTGCATTTACTGCTGACATAACGAAAATGTATCGGCAGGTGAAACTAAACCCCTCCTTTCACTTTCTTCAGAACGCTTTGTGGCGAGAAACTCCACAAGACCAATTCTCTTGCATTGAACTAACTACAGTTTCATTTGGTCAAAAGAGTGCTCCATATCTGGCCTGTCGAGTTCTAAAGGACATTGCTCAAAATACCTCTTGTTCAATGGCAGTGAAAGACACCCTATTATATCAGACTTATGTGGATGACATCTTATCAGGCTGTAGTACTGAAGAAGAAATCATTTCACTGCATCGTTCGTTAAGCTCTACTCTTTCTTCCGCTGGCTTCAGTATACACAAGATCAGATCCAATTCATCTCTTGCTGCGTCCTCTGCAGAGTCTAGCAGCGCGGCAAAGGACATTCTTCCTGAAAAAGAGCCATGCAAGGTGCTAGGCATTAAGTGGGATCCCGCAACTGATGTATTCCAAGTTGCCATTCCAGAGTCGCTTACTGTTAGTTCACCTACCAAACGAAAAATTCTCTCTGTCATAGCGCAGTGCTATGACCCTCTAGGATTTGTCAATCCTGTAATTGTTCACGGAAAAATTCTAATGCAACAAATATGGGCCAAAAATCTCTCTTGGGACCACACTATAATCGATCCCGATCTTTTAGACAGTTGGTTTAAGTTCTTGTCAAGTTTAACCAACCTGTCCTCCTTCTCGATTCCTCAGTGCATAATCGATGAAAAGGACGTAGTCCAAGTCGAATTACATGGGTTTTGTGATGTCAGTACTCAGGCATATGGATGTTGTATGTATTTAAGAGCAGAATACTCTGATTCATCTGTGTCATCTACACTTATTGCTGCAAAATCGCGTGTAGCTCCAGTGAGAAAACCTCTCACTATACCCAAACCAGAGTTGTGTACAATGGTTCTCTTAACCAGTCTTTACACCAAGCTTTATGCCATAATACCTCGTTCTCTTACCATTTCTGACAGTATCTTGTGGTCAGATTCTATGGTAGCTCTCTCTCTCTTGGGCGCATTCACCTTCCAAAAAATGGTCCACCTTTGTGGCAAACAGGGTGGAAATAATCCAAAACGCTAGCCCTACCCCAAAGTGGAAGCACATAAAGTCTGAACTCAATCCCGCAGACCTCTTATCTCGGGGCAAGCTTTAAGATCAGGCCAGATCCTTTTGGGCATCTGGACCATCATTTCTACTAGATCGATCTAGCTATTGGTTTAAACATAGCTCGTTTGAGCCTATGGTCAATCTCCCTGAAGAAAAGAAAGAAGTTAATGTATATACCAAAACTCAGGAAAATTGTTGGATCGAATATATAAACCGATTCTCATCATTCACTAAACTTATAAATTCCATGGCGTACATACGTCGGTTTGTGTACAATGCCCGACATAAAGACCGCTTATCTGGTCATTTGTCTACTAAGGAATTGTAAGATTCCAGACTATTCCTAATACGTCAAGTCCGAAATACTATTTTTGACACAAGGTCGATTATTACTTAACAAGCAAATTGCTTCACTGAATCCCTTCATTGACAGGTCTACATTACTTAGAGTAGGTGGTCGACTCAAGTATTCGGATGTACCCTTTGATCAACGACACCCCCTACTGCTCCCTGTGCGTAATCACTTCACTACACCGTTGCTCACCTCAGAGCATCAGCGTCTGGGACATGCAGGATCTCAAACCACCTTAAACAATTTCCGCTTAAGATATTGGCCCCTAGACGGACTTAGGTGTGTAAAACGTATAATACCCTCATGCAACACTTGCTTTAGGTTTAATGCCATCGCCTCAACCCAAATTATCGGAGATCTCCCTCGTGAACGAGTCACATCGAAAAGACCTTTCGAAAACACAGGAATAGATTTTGGAGGCCCCTTTTGCATAAAGTCCTCTTCCTTGAGAAGAGCCCCTACATCTAAAGGTTACATAGCATTGTTTGTATGCTTAGCTACCAAAGCAGTCCATTTAGAAGCAGTGTCTGACCTCACGACAGACGCCTTCCTGGCTTGTCTTAAAAGATTCATAGCTAGACGTGGTATCCCATCCATTATCTACAGTGGCAATGGAACTAATTTTGTGGGTGCCAATAATCATCTCACTCATCTTAGAAAACATTTCTCAACACAGCCTCATGTGTTTCACGAGTTCCTTGCTTCTCAAAATATCACTTGGAAATTTATTCCTCCCAGATCCCCACACTGGGGTGGATTATGGGAAACCTCAATTAAAAGTGCTAAGTCACTTTTGATTAAAATCACCGGTAACTCTGTATATACCTTTGAACAATTCTGCACTATTCTTGCTCAAGTAGAGGCCGTTCTTAACTCTCGCCCTCTATTCCTATTGTCTACTGATCCGTTAGACCTACAGCCTCTTACTCCAGGACACTTCTTAATAGGTGCTCCCCTGTTATCTTATCCAGAGGTAGACATTTCATGCACTCCGGATAATCGACTGAAGCGCTGGCAGCAGTGTACTCAAGTTCAGCAACTCTTTTGGAAGCGTTGGACCTCGGATTACCTAAATCGGCTCCAAAACCGACCCAAATGGATTCACGTAACTCCTAATATTAAAGTCGGCGATTTAGTATTGGTTAAAAAACCTTGACTACCCTCCCTTACAGTGGCCACTAGCTCGGGTGACCGAAGTTTATGAAGGAAAAGACCACAACGTTCGAGCAGTTCAAGTTCGCACGAAAAGTGGAACGTTCATTCGCCCTATCACTAGACTGATCTCCTTACCACCAGATGAGACTTCAACGCATGTTCTTGGACCTTCTTCCGCCTTATAGTAAAAGTAAGGCTACAAGATACTAGACATTTCTCTGGGGGGCAGTATGGTTGTAAACTGATTTTGTTTACAACCCTGTAATTTTCAAAATAGTATATTTCCCTTTGTTCATAACTTTACTCCACCCTGTATGCCAAGACGCCCTATTCATTCCATCAATAAACTCTAACGGTACTTACTAAATCCTGTTAAAAATGACCTGTCCCCGACATCGGCGACAGTCCAAAACCCCGGTCTGTTAGAACCTCTCGCGGAAGAAACATGGTGCTTTAATAACAAAATTTGTGATTGGATTCTCAGAGCGTGTCTCTCTCTCTCTCAAGTGTTTAGCAATAAGAAAATTTGTCTCCGCGATTGTGAAACTAATAACTTTGTGTAACCACGTATATTGTCACATATAGTACCCACCAGGTTGTGTTACCTATAATACGTAGAGAAATAAAAGTTAGTTGTAAGTACTAGTATTCTTTACGTACCATAGACAATTAAAATAATACAGTCCACTTAAAAACCCAGAGAATACCGGCGGTATCAGTTAGTAGAAGATTTTCTCCATAGCTTCTATGAGTTCCGTCTTTATTTCTAATTTGTACATTGCCTCCCATAGTTCTGACCTTGGTACAGAGGCATACGTTTTTCTCAGGTCCACAAATGCCAAATGTATATCTCTATTTTTTGCTTTTTTCTTTTCCAACAGTTGTTCCAGTGTGTATATATGATCTATGCATGATCTTTCTGCCGTGG
Source organism: Diabrotica undecimpunctata (assembly GCF_040954645.1). Lineage (NCBI taxonomy): Eukaryota > Metazoa > Arthropoda > Insecta > Coleoptera > Chrysomelidae > Diabrotica > Diabrotica undecimpunctata. The sequence goes on along the minus strand of NC_092805.1, from coordinate 114,152,207 downwards.
AGCCTGCCTGATCCTCCCCGATTTTGCTTTTTTCTCGCAGTATCTTCACATATAATCTGCCTATTGATGATATTATGCTTATTCCTCTGTAGTTTTCGCATCGTTTTCTATCTCCTTTCTTAAACATATATGTTATATATGCCTCCGTCCATTCCTTTGGGAGCTGTTCTCCATTTATGGCTTTCTGAAATATCCATTGTATTATCCGGTGTAATTTTTTTGATCCGGAACGTTGAACATTAATAACTTTAAACTTCTTTGAGGTAGCTTGTACTAGTTTTCGCCATCTGTCAGAAATGCACTCATTCGTCGCTCTTTCAGGGCTCATTCGAGGCACTCCTCGCACTTTAGTTTTTTGATTGTTTTTTTTTTCAATGAGACCAAACAGTAACAGGACAAAAAACTGTGTCATGCTTCAGGATACTGGTGAAAAATCATTAATATATTGTTATTGTTTATTTATTTAGCATATGCCATTTCGACACATTTATAGTGCAATAAACAATAAACAAGTTAAATTAAAATTGATTTTGTATAAAAAATGTAATCATGTCTAATTTATGGGCAAACATCGAGATTGTTCAAGTAATTAATCGACTCGCGCATCACAAATAGGCTGGTGGCACTTCTCCGTTAAGTGCTTAAAGGATTGGACCTCGTTGCAGCTTCATGACGAGAACGGTAGTTACCCCACCTATGCTACATATATGAACATCGACCATATTGAGTTGTGATGCAAGTGTGCACGAAGTCTTACGTGGTATGTCAAATCCAGGGAGTATCTCTGTGTTGCAAGGTATACTTGTATTTGGTTTTGATTCCAATCGTTTATGGGCCCATTTGGTGATTATGTTAAACCCGATATTCTTTGGTCAAAAGATTGAGTCAGCGACATTTGAATGTCGCTCAGCACTGGTAGCCAATGGGTTGGTGTGGATTTAATTACTTCAGCGATCCCCGATTCCCATGGTGTTATTTAACTAAACATCAATCTTTTGAACGTGGGCACTGTTGATTCATATTGGGGCGAAATATTCAGCTACAGAATAAACAAGAGCTAAGCCTGAAAACCTAAGTGTCGATACCAATGCTCCCCATGTTGTGCCGCAGAGCTTCTGAATAATGTTATTTATGGTTTTGAACTTCTCGGCAAGTATATTTAAACGTCCTCCAAAGCTTAACGTTATTTTCAAAGTCGCGTCTAGGTATTTTGGGTGTTTATTTTGGTTAAGTCGTGCATTATCAAAGTGAACGTTAAGTTTTCTTGACGCCAAATTATTTGTTTAGTTGGAAGCAGGTTTAGAGAGGTCGAAGTCTCCATTTTTAAAAATATATTTCCATAACTTCTAAGTCTTCCGTCAAAATTCCTCAGCTTCTTCTAATATTCAGCTGTGTTAATAAACCCCAGTCATCAGCATAGCCAAACTTTGTTGATGATGTCGGCATATCTGCAATTTAAAGGATGAAAAGCAGTGGTTCAAGTAGCGAGCCTCGTGACAGATTATTTGTGAGTTTTCTAGGGGTGTTTATTTCAAAGATCTGCTGTTTAAATTAACTACAGTTCTTTGATCTGTTGTTCAAAGAACTCGGAATACAAAGACTCAGATAGTGTTTTAAGCAACAGACATAACATTTTAAATATGTCTATAGAAATGTTTAATCCGACAGTTATTTTAATTTCCTTACCATTTTAAAAAAGCGGACTTATCCGGTTCTTGCTGCAAGCTCTGCGATAACTCCTTATCGGACCAAAACATATAGATGCAGATTATGCACAAAACATTTTTTAGCTTCAAATGCGGAAAGGTCTAAGAGGCCTAACGATCATTTTGAAAATTTCTCATCCTATCTATAATCTATACCTCATAAACCTACTATCAAATTACACAATCACAGTTTTTGTACAAGCAATTGTAAAGTAGTATTCTTTGAAGTGTGATTGCGTAAAATGCCACAGTAGTATATGGGTGATCCGTCTTCATACCAATTTATTGTGCAACCTAAGGAACCTATATGTGGTTTATCGTGCTCCTCTTACTATTGTTGCAGAGACATGGAAGTGAAATTCGTTTAATAGGTTGTAACGTTATAAACGTCACATCTTTATTAATTTATATTTTAATAATTATTTCATTTTAATTTCTTTATTAATTTATTAATTTCTTTATCTTCAGTTTAATTTTTACTATTTTTTATTTATAAAAGTAGTTGGCGCCCTATGTTTTTTCTTTTCTTCCTCTGTCTTTATTTTCTCTCTCTTTCTGTCCCGTAGAATAAATATTCGCCCTCTCTCTTTTTGTTCGGCAGACTATTCTGTTCCGTGTTGACAGACAAGCTAGTTTCATGATATCTATAGCAACATCCTATGACATCTGTGCTAACTTCATTCAGTCTCCCACTTTCTGTCAAAACAACTTTTCTGTAGTGGGATTATTTTTTGCCTCTTTTTGAAATTTATAAAAGAAGGCAAAAATTATTATAAGACTCATTTTTATGGTCTACAAATTCTCTTGGGTTTATTGGACATATCAAAACTTTATTGGTTTACTGGACAGTTTACTGGACATTTTATTGGTTTATTGGACGTATCGAAACGTTATTGGTTTACTGGACAGTTTACTGGACATTTTATTGGTTTATTGGACATATCAAAATTTTATTGGTTTTATTGGCATATTTGGATTTCAAAAATTGGTCAGGACATACAGCCACGCGTGACTGCAGCTCTCCAGAAGCCACAAATTCTAATTGGAGGACCCAACAGCTAGAACACACAAGCAGCCCATCGAAGCAATAAGTAACACTTATTAACTGTTAAGCTTTGGCAGGGATAATTATTGTTTTTTTATTCATTTAAATAAATATGTTTGGTTAAAATTTGTCTTATTTGCTATCAACTGAGAACTCAGGTTAAATCCCTAGTTTAAGACAAGACGAACTCACCCTTGAGATACTGAGCTAGGCAAGGTATAGAAGATAAGCTCCCATGGTTGATTGAGGTATTATTTTTACAATAGTACTTCAATTCTCTTTGGTAGTCTCATCGTTACAAGGTAGCTGTAGTACATTTAAAAATTTCTTTGGTTGTTAAAGAATACAAAAATAATACTACCAATAAGTAATTCTATTTCATTTGCCAATAAAATAGATAATCTGTATATACAACTAATCTTTCTACTGAATAATTCACGATACTTATCAATCACGGCTTCATTAAACGCTTTCTGGAATAAACAATTAACTACTCATGTTAAGTGTTGATATAGATAAATAAGTACCCAAACAATACCTGGCGTCGTAAGGTTGTAAACAAGTCATAGTAAAATTAACAGCCTCTGTGAAAACATTTATAAAATTATGTAAGTAGTCGTTTTTATATGATTTTGATATAAAGATTATGATTAGGTGGATAAAACAAAATGTATTTGTATACTATACCCTATCGATTCCATTTTTCCCCTCTCCCTAGTTTTTCTCCTCCACACACACCCCCACACAATTTGTACAAACCCCTGCTCCGTGTGACATATGTGTTCCAATGGATCAACGTAGATCAAACCAATCACACTCTTTAATGAAACGGTACCTATCTGACCCCCAAGCTATAATCAACTACTTCTCCCCATCGCAGGAGATAACGAATGGGGAGGCTTTTGTACTGTACCAATACTGGGTAATGGGACATCCTCTGTGTTACTTTGTGGAGTTAGGCCACCTAATTTTAGGAGTAGCTCTCAAATAATTCGGTTCTGTTTTATTACTTTCAGAAAATTTAGTATATTGTGTATATCATTGCAGTATTCTGTAAATTAAGCCATGATATTTTGGCAATCGTATATAATTGGTAACATTTGGTATATAAATTTTATTTCGTATTGCAACAGTTGTTGGCAAACAAACAAATTTTTGGTATAAAATAAAATAAAATTTTAATTTTTTTAACTACTTGCTGTAATCCCTTAGGTTGTACCGAAATGTCGCTAAATAAACTAATTATAGCCCGTAACGTATGTTTACAACTATCCTAAATAGTCTAGAGATCATCCAAGAATTCTAATATTTCAGTCAAATTCGGAAACGGTATTTTGCCCATACAATTTTTTGTGTGTATAAAAAGGCACGTCTTTTCATTTTTTTTTATTTTCCGTTTTGCATTAAGATGTAAATGACGGTTCTACTCGTGTTTCAGACCCCTTTTAGAATAAGATTATTTTTGGTACTTATTGTTTTCTTTCGTATATTTTATTTTGTATTTTCTAATCTAATTGGAGTCCTAATTTGGAGGCAACTTTTATCCTAATTTGGAGGTCACCTTTACATGTTTTAACCAAATTGAATTACTTTTTGTAGTAAATAGTAAATTTTTTGTTCTTTTTGCGTATTTAATTGAAATTTCTCAATTAATTGCATCTTTTTTTATTTTAAACACATAGTTAAGCCATTGCAAAGAGGAGTTAAGTTAGTTAGGACCGTTCTCCTGACTTTTATATTTGGTAATTTTATCGACAGTGGGTATAATGTGTGATTACTTTATCCAAGGTATTCTGCCAGTGCAAATTCTTGTTCTTTCGACATAATTTGGCGGCATTCATAGAAAGGTCTCATTTTCACTTCAGTATCAGGGTTATTCCTTTGTTTTTTCACGTATCTGAAATAGAAAGGTTATTGTTTATTGAAAAAATGAAATCTTTTACGCAAAACCTAATCGATCCTCTTTTTCTTTACAATTTACCTTGCTAAAGTCTGAAATGACACCCCGTTCAGTTCTGCTGCTTTTCGCAATGAAAACCCTTCTTTTGTGACTAATTCCACGGCTTCTCTCATTTTACTGTCAGAAAAAGAAGCACTGTTAGTCTTTCTTTTTCTTTTTCTTGTCATGATCTACAAAAAAAAGAAACAAATACTAAGAGTTTGTATTATCCAACTAACGTCCTTGATGGGGTACAGCGAGACGAATCTCAGTCTGCTCCACTAAAGATTATCTTACTATACCCCACAGGTACATTTTCACCAAAGTGTAACATTTTTTCTAAATTCGAAGAAATAAAAATAATATCGCTACATAATTGCATTCAAAAATACCTAAGCTTTATTTACCATCAATGCATAGCCGAATAATATCGGTCGATGTGAGGAACAATATAATTACTTTCGGGAGCAAAAATCACACTACCAGCTGACACGCAAAAACTAACAAGCGCATTAAAGCTAAGATTTGCTAGTAGACTAGACCGCGCAATTAGTCTTTGCGGTGGTGAAGAACAAAGAATTACGTGAGGCGATGCTTCAACGCTTGGAAGTCTTTGAAATGTGGGTATATAGACGACCACTACGAATAAGCTGGGTCGACAGAGTTAGAAATGAGGAGGTCATTGGACGGCTGAATTAAACAATACGACTGGTCCATATAATAAAGAGACGCAAGCTGATATAGTTCGGTCACATTAAAAGACACCCTGAAGAATATGAATTTTTGCATCTGATCATTCGGGGAAAGATCTAAGGTAAAAGTGGTAATGTTAGAAGAAGAACATCATGTCTGAAAATCTAAGACAATGGTACGGAAAATCGATTACATTATTATTTAGAGTTGCTGTCAATACAGTCACGATAGCGAATATAGTAGCCAACATTATATCCAACGATCGATAACGGTCATGGAACTAAAAGAAGAACAAGAAGAACAAGCATAATTGCTTATAGAGAGGAAGAATAAGCAGAAAAAAGATTACTAATAGAATAAATTCGTAAAAGGAATATGAGTCCAGTCGATAGAGATTTGATCCCTAAATATCATACGAACAAGTTAAATTTTGACGAGAATATCAATTTTGAGACCCTAAAAAGATGCAAAAAAGTTTACCACTTTTACCCCCTAAACCCCCCTCATAGAGGGTAAGAACGTAAAAAATTTATATATCAAGAATATGTACGCCGTAGAAAAAAATATTTCAAATAAAAAATGTAGCTGAGATAATTTTAAATAAAAATGATTATTATCACTTTTTGTGTAAAATGAACCGTTCTCTCAGAAATAACGCTTGAAGCGACCGGCGATTTTGAATGTCAGTTACGCACCTAAAATTAATGTGAAATATAATTTGTATCAACTCGGCGGTAAAATTCGATATCTTTTGATCAGATTGTCCTATCGACAAAAATCAGAATGCATTTTAAAGGTGAAGAGCGCAGCATTCGTTTACAATTTTTGTGTTTTGCCGCAAATGAAGTCAGTTTCTATAAATATGTTCAATAAATAAACGTTGCATGATTTTTGCCATTTTTTACGATTCTCATGAGATCAATAAAATTTATCAGTTTCATTGACCTATCGTAGTGAAATTTTCATTGTTAGGGACCAATCTTCAAAACCTGAAACATGAAATTTCGATCTTGTTTTGGCAACAAATATGAGGAATTTGAAATATCACTAAAAACGCAAAATTTAAACTTATAGCGATCGCACGTTACGTGAAATGCCTTCAAGAAGGCGGTTTTGGATGCAATGAAAAACAGAAGTTGGGTAATTTTTAAAAACATGCTAGTGTAATTGAAAAGCGTAGTTTTAAACGTTTAAGGTTGTTTGTAATGTAAAAGTTTAAATTCAGAGTTTTTTAGGCATATTTTAAATGCCTCACATTTGATGCCAAAACTCACAACTAAAATTTCATGCTATAGGTTTTGAAGATTATTCTCTAGTAATAAAAACTCCATAGTGGCCGGTAAATGAAAGTGATAAATTGTATTGATCTCATGAGAATCATAAGAAATGGCAAAAATCGCGCCACATTTATTTATTTTATAGTCTTTGTAAAAACTCAGTTTATTTGCGGCAAAACACCAAAAATTGCGTACAAAAGCTGCACTCCTACCTTTAAAATGCATCTTGATTTTTGTCTATAGGACACTCGGATCAAAAGATATCGAATTCGATTCGAATCGAATCAAAAGAGATCGCTTTAAAAGAACTGTTTATTCTACATAAAAAATGCTAATAAACATTTTTGTTTAAAATTAAATTTATTTAATTTTAAACAAATTTTAAAGGTATTGAATTTATTTAACACCTTTATAAAAACAGCTTATTTTCGGCCAAATACAACCACTGAATACGAAAGCTGCACTCTGCATCTTTAAAATACATCTTGATTTTTATCGATAGGACTCCCTGATCCAAAGATATCGAATTTTTACTGTCGAGCTGATACAAATTTTGTTGAACATTGATTTCGCGTGCTTAACTTGACATTTAAATCACCGATCTCTTCAAGCGTTGTTTCTGAGAGAACGGTCCATTCTACACCAAAAAAGGTTTATAAACATTTGTGTCATCTCAGTTACATTTTTTATTCAAAATATTTTTTTCTACTGCGTACAGATTCTAGGTAAATCGATTTTTTTTGCGTTTTTACCACCCTACTAGGGGGTTTTAGGAGCAAGCCTGGGTGAAAAGTGGTAAGCTTGTTCCTGTGATTTTTAAAGGTTCACTGACATTTTCGTCTCTGGCGACTGGAGTATATTTTTAACCGTAAAAGTGTTATTATAGCCGAATATGTTACTAAATAAATATATCAGGCCAAAGTGTCTAGACAACTTTAATAATTGGGCAAACATTGCGCTAAATAGTAATATTTAAGAATGTCTGTCTAATTAGTTAGAATTGATTATTTTTTCACAAGGGTCAATTATCTAAAATATCTCAATTTGTTTTATAACTGTTTAATTATTATGTTTTTTATCATCTATAAAGGCTTATTTATGCATACCAATTATCTTGACCAACTATTGCACACGTATTTGCCAGCTGGGTAGTTGCTGTTGTAATTTAATATTTTTATTCACAAATTTAAAAGCATGCAGTCAGTTTACCAAACGAACTAAGGAGTTTAGTTGCACATAGTGCATAAGTAGGCACATGTAAGTACAATACGAAAATTTTACAAAAAAAAATACCAATGTTAACAGTATTCTTTTGAAGTATTCAAAAATTAAATGTATTGTTATTATCATTATCATTCTCTCTAGCTTTATTATATCTTACTTTTTCTTTGTTTTCTCATTATTAATATTGAGTTGTTCTCATTTCGCCGTTGGAAATGCCCAAACTATCTTAATCCGTACACTCTCTCCTTGCTACTGTTAATATTGGTAACACATCTAGGCTTTCCGTCATAATTTCATCTTTAAATATATCATTTTGGTCTCTCCACATAGATCTTTATACACTGTGCAAATTTTTGATAACTTCTTTATCGCTTGGAAAAAAATTATTTAATTTCATAAATTTTAGTAAAGTCCATTTCAGAAATAGGTAAAAAAGTTCCTATTCCAATTCATCCATTATTTTATTTAATTTGGTTACGTTGCATTAATAGCCCAGAGAAATAAGCATTTTTTCATGACACTCGTCCGGCCAGGCAAACGACAGTTGTTTTGAGTAGTATGGACCTCTGTAACAAAAACCTATATGTTTCCTGCCGCCGATTTTTTGGACTCAATTCGTTATTAACAAATTAAAGTCAAAAAACGGAAAATTTTTGCTTTTTTCGTCTATCAGCAAAAAGTGAAGCATTTTAAACAACTTTTACAAGAGAAGAAACTTTTATGTCATATAAAAACCTTTAAAATGGCGTTTTCTAAATGTTTCTATCCTTATTTGTTGCTTCGGAAGTTGCAAAATAGGTCAAAAATTTCGGATTTTTATAAATGTTAATAACTTTTTTAAAAATAAACTTATAACATTTATATTTCATGGAATGCTGTGTCTTGTAGTGCTTAAAATATGGTTAAAATTTCAAAGTGATCGGTATATAGTTTAAAAGTTATTTTATTTGTTTATCCCAAATTAATTTTTTTTGCAACAATATAAGTCAGAAAATTATATAGTTTTAGTAATTGTAAGGGTAGTTTCTGGAAGAAGAAGACTTGTTCTATTATTAACATTAAAAAAAATAAGAAAATTAATTTTAAATATTGCAAAATAATTTTGCAAAAACTTGTCGATTTTTTGCTTATAAACAATTAGAATATCTTTTTAACCATTGCCTGTAAAAATATTATTTTTTTATATTTAAAAAGTCTGTTGACATGATGAAAAATGACATCATTCTGTCTCCGGCTTCGGCACGCAATGTAGCTTTTCTTTAATAATTTTAAAGTGTTTGTTTGTCCTTTTGTAGTGTAGTGTAATGTACAATTATATGTTTATGATATTTTGTTCTTGTCAGATAGGCCGCAATTGACGAAATGCCCCTGAAGATGATCTAGGGATCGAAAGTACTTGGGCAAGATTAAATTAAACTGTGCTCGATATATGCCTTTTATTTGATCAAAGTTCAATTATTATTTTGTTATTTACGTGCCTGAATAGTAAAATTTGAACTCCGTTCAAACCATTCCAGGAGGTTGCGTAGCCACGAGATTTTACGTTTTCCTACGCTTCTTCTGCCATTGATTTTGCCCTGCATTATATTTCTTGATAGTTCGTATTTTTCTCATCTTATGATTTTTATGGAATTTAAGTTGTTCGATAACTTGTGCGTTTGTTTTCCAATTTATCCATGATACTTTCAGAATACATCGGTAACACCACATTCCGAATGCTTCAAGGTTTTCGTTGGATTGTTTCAGTGTCCAGTCCTCAAAAATATACAAAAGGATGGAAACAATATAACATTAAAACATTCTTATCCAGAGCGTTATATTGATATTGCGATTACAGAAAAGTTTTACCTTCTTTTTCTTCTTCTTTATAAGCAACTCTGCTTGTTCATTGACGGATTAATACCTCTATGAAAGGTTGTCACTCCATCTTTTGCGCGGTCGTCCGATACTTCTTCTGCCGATTGGTGACCTATCATTTGCTATTTTATCGACACGGGTCTCCTCCATTCTGCTTATGTGGTTTTTCTAATGTTTTCACTTCTCTTTCGATCTTTTAGCGTATATCCTGTAATTCTTCTCAGTTCTCTCATTTCTGCCGTTTCCAGTAGCCTTTGTGTTGTGGCTGTTTAAGGTCTTATTTCTGAGGCATATGTCATTATTGGTCTTACACTGGCTTTATAAATTCTTGACTTCATCTCAGTGTTATTTTGTTTCGCCATAGAGCAGTATTAAGGGATCGTATTAGTTTATTTGCTTTTTTTACTTGATCTCTCACTTCTTTGTCCAGGTGTCCATAGCTGGATAGTTTATTTCCAATGTATTTTATTTCCATTACTAGTTCAATACTGATGCAATCAATTTTTATTTTACATCTGTTGATTCTTTGCTGATTACTATTATTTTAGTTTTCTGAGATTAGATTGTCATATAAAATTATTTTGCTCTTATGTTAAGTCTGTGGACCAGTTTTTGCAGACTATCTTCATATTGGGCTATCAATATTTCGTCGTCTGTATAACAAAGTATTTTTACTTCTTTGTTTCCCATTCTGTATCCTCTTCCTTTGTTAACGCTTTTGATGATTTCATCTATGATGAAATTAAAGAGCATAGGGCTCAACGAGTCCCCCTGTCTTACTCCGCTGCTTATTTCTACAGGTTCTGTAAGTTGTCCATCTATTCTGACTTCCATTTTGTTGTTTTGGTAGATGCTTTCAATAGTTTTTATAATATTTAGGGGAACTTCTCTATTATGCAGAAGATGAATTACATCTTTGAGTATTACTCTGTCAAATGCTTTCTTTAAGTCAATCAGACACAGAAATTCCGGTCTATTATACTTTAGTGATTTGCTATATGACGAATATTGCATCTGTACATGATCTTCCACTACGAAAACCCTGTTGTTTATCTGCTAAACTTATCTTCTGATTCATTAGTTCTTGTAAAATTTTAGTTGTAAGTTTTAGCGTAGTATTTAACAAGTTTATACCTCTGTAGTTTTCTGGCTGTTTTTATCTCCTTTTTTGAATAGTAGAATTAGTTCGCTCGTACTCCATTCTTCCGGTATTTTATTGTGTTTTATAATTTTATTAATTATTGTGCGTGCATGTGTTTCATTTCTTATTGTCTCGTAATTATGGTACCATAATTACAAAAGTTTTCCTATTGTGTTAAAAGTTGACCATTCAATTTCAATGCGGCATCGTATTTCTTTTGTCTGATCAGTATCTTCTGTGATCCATCCTTAAAGGTATTTGTACGAATATATATTTGTTCAATTTCTGTATTATTATATATAACCACATACCTCCATACACCAAACACCGCGTAGCATGGGCGTGCTACTATACAGATACACATTCGTAAGAAAAAAAACCGAAAGATAGTGTATCACATAAAGACGATAGAATCTGGGCAAAGAAAGCGTAAAGCATTAAGAGTTGGTGAATGTCCATAGATAGAAAACCCTCTCTACATGTGATACTCTTGCAAAGTATAGTTCTAACCATATTCCTATATCTGAAGGCAAAGCAGAACAGAAAACGTGGAAAAAGTTTCATTCCAACAGACACTCTAGAAAAAATTGAACTTCAAGCAAAGAACGCCGAAAAACGGAAAGCTAAAGCTAAGACAGTAAAAAACGATTTATAGAATCCGAAAATCGTTCTTTAAGTGACCAAGCAGAATTCCTGAACAGCCCAACTGAATATGATGCTGATATTGATGCTTCAATAACATGATAGGAAGAACTGGATAGAAACGCGGTCATTGATGTTCTTGTTAAATAAGTAAAATATTTTATTGGCAAAATTTTGACTAGTCTTTCCGATGACTTTGAATATGAGATCAATTACCTGAGAAGAAAAAATAAATCGAACAAGTTCTTTTATTCAAATGTTCCTGAAGTTCTAGTGTTTTATCGCAAGACATAGCGATGCTTTTACCTGTACCAGTTTATACGGAAAAACAAAGAGGCAAAATAATTTTGTTCAGTTCGAAGTGAATTTTGGCGCACTACATGTTCAATGAACGATGTCTCGTTCCACCACTGTGTGTCTCAGTGTGGACCACTGTGGGACACAGTGAGACACTTTGCAATATCAAAATGATTTTTTTACGCTTTTGTTTTCAAGTTCAAATCTAGTTGTGTATTTTTGTAAAATAAAGGCCAATTTACAGAATTATTTGTTTGTTTTCATCATATATAGAAAAGTGAAAAAATCTCGAATGACTAAAAATCGTCTCACTGTGGACCACTCTCCCCTATAGCGAATTTTGTCAAACGGATTTTTTTTTTATTTTTGTACTGAATTTTAAAACAATAACATTTTTAAATAGATAATAAGTACCTAGTCCCTTTTAAATGATGTGTCACAAACCCATACCATTCTCCACAGATTTACTTTATACCCTTCACTCTAGATGGTGCCCAATTTAGATGTTTAATTCTTAACCCTTAACTGGTCCGGTACTGTAGCAGTAGCGTGACTGGTCTGGCGTAGTCTGCGAAACTACTGTTTTCAAGAAAGCAAAACAACACTCAAAAATAATTTTTTTATTAAGAAAAAATGTTACAAACATACCCTGATATATTTATATAAAAGTGAACGTATTAGATTTGGGCATTATTTGGGTTATAAAAAAATTTTAAAATAAAACTGACATCCATACAAATATTTGCGAAAAAGTACATAGTTTTGTAAAGTAATTAAAAAACTATATAAAAAACACTATGAAAAAAATGTATTTCTAGGATAAATGTTCAAACTGCACACTAAACAAAAAACTAGGTAAAATAAAAATCGTTCAAAAATGTTTGTTTCCAGCATCAGTCAAACTTTACCAATTTTATATGCAATTTTTACATAGTGTTTTTGTACATCCCAAACAAACAAACAGGCTTTTTGCAACGCAAGCACAGGTATTTTGTGCTCATGACTGCTTTGAAAATTTCTCTTCCAGTTCCATCTGTTGCAAATAAACGGTCCATATTTTCGTGATTGGAGTTGAAAATGGCAGTGTAAACAAGGAGTGCCAAAAATGCTCTTAACTCAATAACATACATTTCTCTAAGATGACGGATAGAACTAGCAGAATATTTCTCACTCATTGATCGTAATTTTGTGTTTGTATTATGCTCAATATATTGTAGACTGTTATCACTAAACAACATATACCAAACAGACAAGGATATCGCAGCCTCGCAGAGAATTTTTGCCTTTGTTTTTAGAATTGGCACTTTTATGACAATGTTGTGTTTACGTGTTTTAGATGAGGGGATAACTTCTGACGTACACTACCTGTGTCGATAACCATAAACATACGTTTTGTCACTATCACTTACTGCTAATTCATCACAATCTGCAGGCTCGTCAGAATCAGAAAATTCCGAACATGTATCGTGTTCAGATTCAATGTTATGGTCTTCCGAAATATCGTCTACATCACTGTCACTATCACATTCCTCATTGTACCACTTTTAAAGAGTTGTCTCATAATCGTCATCACTGAAACGCACTCGTTTTGATGGCCCGCTTGAATAATTTCTAAAAATGCACGACACACAAAAAAGTCACACCAACAGTCCGGCGTCGTCTGAGGAACTACTCTCGACCTAATTGTTGCGATAACTTTTTAAGAACTGAGAGAAACTTGTCGCAAATACAGCCACTTGTCAAGCTTCAATAGTTTAAGGATTAGATAGAAGGACTTGCCTGTGGGCTGTGCCAATTTCCAATAAAATATAATTAAAAATATGGAATCATCTGTCAGACGACGCCGGACCAGTTAAGGGTTAAAGCAGGAGGTACTTTAAAAACTAAAATTGACGTGTATCCCAGTTTTTTTTTTTTGAAATATGCACTATTATTGGAATAACGAATGTAATCCATTTAACTGTTCCACATTGTATAAAAAGTATTAGTCACATATTTTAATATGAAAAATCGGATATAAGAAAAATAGGTAAAAAGTATCAGATCAAGTCTTAAATAAAATGGGTCACCAACGAATCGCTTGAATTGTTTGAGTACAGTACTGCTTATTGCTCTACTTTCTTTTGTCTACACTACACATTATCTTTCTCCTTCCATATCGGCTCCGGCCGTAGGCACATGGCCTGAGCTACCCCTTGTCATTCTGTTGGATCATACCATTTTCGAGATGGGACTTTTACGAATTAATTCGAGGTATCCATGAACGTGTCTCTCCAGATAACGATTGATTTGATTACCTGTTCAGTTTTTATAAATCAACTTTAGAATAGTTACGACAAAAATTAAAATAAGCAATTTCAGTTTTGAAACTTATAGTTGGTATTTTTTTTGTATTGATGTGATTATTTTAAATAATATCTATAATATTTCGATCTTTATGTAACTCGCCGTGTACAAACAATTCGTTTTAAAATTTCAACTATGATCTTGATGTTATTTTTTATGTATTAGAGAAATATCTATCATTGCATCTACATGATGTATCTACAGATAGGATTTTTTAAAAATATATCAAGAAAATGGATGAAATAAGTACTTGGTACAAACGGTGGGATGAATGTAGACGAACTTAAACGTTAAGTGGGATAGAAACCCTCTCTTCTTAACTTCGTAGAAAAACTATGGTATGAAAGTTGAATAATAACTTTCTATACATGTAGTTCGAATTTTGTCGTCGTTCGTTTCTCATCAAGTATGGCAGCAATTCATGCTAAAAAAGATTAAGTTGATTACTGCATGTTCAACGTCGAAACAGTCATCATCCAAAACGAAGAATGGCTTTAAAACAAAGAGAATGATGATGATCACAAACACGATTCTGAATTGATATCGATAATTTACCATTTTATACCTGTCTGTCAATATTTTTCATTTAACTCTTTCGCCTCGACTTTTTAATTTTTATGAACTTTTTTTAGGAATTTTTTTGGATTATTTAGGCTCTAAATGCTCTTTTTATGCGATTTGCAACATTTGTCAAATTTATTGACCTATGTTTTGATTAATATTACCATGGGACATATATGTCCCTCCAGGTTATAATTACGTCCCAGTAGTTACAAAACTTAATAAAAGCAGATAACACAAAAACGTGTTTATTGTATAATTCATATATGAAATATCTTAAAACAATCCATACATAATGCAATGTTATACTCACAGCATGAAACCTTTGTTGTTTTTTCTTTTTTTAATTTTGTGACATCAGCGGCATCTTCGTCGAGTTGTCCCTTCAATGTGCAAATGCTCTCCAATATTTTGTAGAGACATTGTAGTTTTTTGATGGTCTACCATATAATCTGCGTCTTTTTACGGAAGCATTTTGTCTGCCACAACTGTTCAGCTGCTCGGCTAATGGTACAATAAATTGCAGAAGAAGAATTTTTTTTTGGTGTATTTCTTTATAAAGTATCCAAGAATTCACCACCCACGTCAGACGTAGTTTACAAAGTACCTAATTCCGCCATTTATTAGATTTTTTGTTTATATCGTACAGTCCACACAGCTGATCTGCAAGATCGACTCCGACCATATTTTGATTGTAAAATAAAACTGACCGTGGACAAGAAACATTAGTTTTTGAACCATTTTGAACCATCTTTCATTTTTATTTCGACTAAACCAATTTCAGCTATGTGACAATTACTAATTACAACCACTTATTTAGTATTCTTCCATTTGACGGTTAATAAACCCGAATTGCTGCATTGCATTTCTAAGTCTAAGTACTTACAGCTTTTTACTGATTTCTGCTAGCTGTCTTCGATTGCTTACACAGTTACCAACTGCCGCATACTGTAAATTCTTCATTAGGTTATATAGATACAGGCCCATGCAGATACGTCTGGACTTCTAATACTTTGACATAGTTTGGTAACCACTCCTTCGCCCAAAGTTCCTATTTTAATACTCCTTTTTATAGGTTTTCTAGGTATATATTGCTATATTGCTTGAGAACTGATCTGTCTTTAAATTTAGCTATTAATTCATCAACACATTGATAAACACTATCGTAACGTCCACTTAAAAAAAGTTTCCAACAAGTCACAACCTCGTCAATATAGTAAGTTTTGTTAAAGTCTGTTGGCTTATCTGGATTATTGAAGTAGAGCTTCGATAGCAGTGTCAAAAATGTATCTCTAGAAACCGCAGATTTCAATGCTTCATTCTCCATTGATTTATTTGTAGACCAATAAAGCTGCATGGTTGGAAATCGATTGTAACTCACGATTAAGACAGCCCCGCCATTATCATTATTTCAGAGGGATCGGTAGATTCAACACTAAGTTTATTTTGTTCTTTTAACATCTTTAACCGTTGGTTTGTATTTTGTGATATATACATTAGACGACTTCTAAGGAACATTTTTAGAAACACATTTATTTCGCTACAAGAACGATTAATTGAAATTAGTGGCACAGCGAAAACGTCACGGATCGGTAGATTTTTTCGGGGAACAAAATGTTCATAAGATGGTTGAGAGGTTGGCTATTTAATCAAAGAGACATTTAGTATTGTACTAGAAGTTGTAGACATATTACCAGATTGTTCTTGGGGCAATTCATCATTCAAGAGATATATGGTTAATTGCTAGAATAAATGAACTTTAATCAAATAAAAGGCAGATATCGAGCAGAGTTTGGTGCGTATTCCGAACAGCTAACCTGAAAGGGCTCTTCTTTATCATCCGATTCATTTTATAAATTGTCAGCCAAATATTTTAATTCGCGTTTATCCACTTTCCTTTCTAATTTTTCCTTTTTCTATAATAAAATACAGAGTATGATTCGAGAGGGATAAATACGTTCCATATTAAAATTCTAGTGGGACTCATATGTTCCAACGTATATATTTCTTCTGCTTCTTCTTCTTCTTTTTATATAGACATGAATCTGTCTGTTTTTCAATGTGCCTCCAGTAAGTTGTCGTTCCATCGTTTTCGTGGCCTTCCTACTGATCGTCCTCCTATTGGGGAACCGTCTCTTGCCGTCTTTACTACTGTATTTGTTATCATTCGGCTTATATGATCGTTTCATTCTACTCTTATATTTCGTACCCAGTTCTTGATGTTATCCACCTTGCATCTACGTCGTATATCTGTAATTCTAGCTCTGTCCCATAGTGTTTTCCCATCAATGTTTCTAAGTGTTTTCATCTCTGCTGTTTCTAACATGCTTTTTGTTCTCTCTGTGTCAGGTCTTGTTTCTGTCGCGTATGTCATTATTGGTCTGATGACTGTTTTGTAAATTCTACCTTTCATTTCTTTCCCGATATTTTTATTTCTCCATATTGTTTGATTCGGGCAGACTGTGTCTCTTCCGTAAGGCTACATCTTCTTTAGCCCTGTTTTCTTTTGCTACTCCACTGTAGATTAGTACGTATTCACCTACTTTGATTATCATTTTCCTTTCTATTTGTTTCCTGTAGAGCACAAATGTCTATTTCTTTCTCTTTCAGCACTTGGGTTATTTCTTGGCCCCTTGAGTTGTGCGATCTGATATTCCAAGTAGTAATTCTCATCTGGCTTTAGGACGTTTTTCGCTTGTCCTTATTTCTTGTCGTAGTCGTCTTCATGGTATCAATTCGGTTCCGAGGCTGTACATTGTTTTTTTTTGAGCAGTACCTATTTGTTTTTACGATTGGTAGGTTGCTAACCTTGTCAATACGTACACATTTTATTTGAACCATTCAAATATTTTCTTGGAAATTTCCGGAACTAAAAAAAATGATTCCAAAAGTCTGAATCGCTAAAATAGATAGCATGCGAATAAAAACAAAGAACTATCAAAAGATACCTAGTTTGAAAAGTATTTGTGGTTATTTCGACCTTTCTTATACTAAAAAATAATATCTAATACTCTCTTTAATTTTTTTAACGAATCCGGACAGCATTTCTTTGCAATTCGATAGTGGCCACCTCTATAGTTTCCGTTCGGAGGAAATCGTGGTAGATCGGGGGGCACGGCTGTCGATTCGGTAGATGCAGATGGGCACATTCGCGTTCCAAACTAATTACTTTGGCCGCCACCGGCCCCCAAGACTCCACGTGGTCTGTAGACCATGATATAAATCATCACGAAATAACATCATCGAACGTATTCGCGTTCGCGAAAACGTATCGACAATCATAATCTCTCATTCTCAATACAATAAATAAATAAACAAACTGCAGTGGAGTGTCAGTGGCAACTAGTCTACAATAAATAACATCAGATCATGAAAATAAATCCTGAAAAAATAGTTAAGTACTCCAGAGACATTCGTAGCTGGGATATCGTTATATTATCTGTTGTAAGTATTGTTTCTATTTTATTATAGTACAACAAACATTTTCATGCGGACACCTGATATTGTATTGTTTATATTTGACTTTATTGACGTACAATGCGGATGTAAGGGTATAACTTGTTGCTTACACTTACAGATAAACTCTGGAAAATTTTAGTAAAAGCAGATTACCATTTTTTTTCAGTCGTATCTCTTTTACATCACATTTTTTATGTTGGATTGTTCGCTTATTTTCTGCCATACTTCAAGGGTTGAAAGAATTATATAGAATATAGTTATGAAATATAGTTATTCTTTTGCTTGCTGTTGATTGCTTCACCTTCTCTCCATAGCCTCATTTATAGACCAGAGAAATTAGCAAATAAAAAGCGTTTTTCGTGAAAATCTTCGATACAGCTAACAACTGCTTCTGATAAATTTGGTGATACCTACCAATATGTGATGCACAAAATGTGCAAAAGAAAAAATCCTTTAAAATGAGAGTTTGTAAAGTCATTTTTGTTAATTTGTTGCTTAATTATTGCAAAAATAGCTTCAAAAGACGATTTTTTGAAAATCGTTAATAATTTTTCTAAAAATACACAAAAAAATTGTAATATAGACTTATAATAGGGACCCAGAAAGCTTTTATCTACAATGTTATTATGTCTAAACTATTAGGTCTACAGAAAATTCTAAAAGCACCAAATTGGAGAGAAAGGCTTATTTTATCAAATTAAATCATTTAATAATTAAAAATATGTTAAACATTGTAAAATAGGTTTAAAGAAGTACTGTGATTTTAAGCTTATAAACGTTTAACATAATTCAAACACATTAACATATATGTATAAAGTTAATTTATTTTATTCGAAATATGGCAATTTTACATGAATTTAACCTTCTGTCGGGCGCGGTCTTCAAACGTTTACGCCTCTTAATGTAAATAACAGCAACTTATTTTAATACTAGGCATTTAATACTAAAAACTTAAGTACATAAAAAACGAGTACCGTAAACTGGGGTAACTCTGCTCCACTTTTAGGAGTTATTAAAGGAATTGCGAGGAAAAGTGTATAAACTTTCTACTAGTATTATGTTTTTTTTTTAATAACTGATGAAGAAGGTATACAATGTAATTATTGTATGGTATTTTTTATTCTAAAAATAATTAATTACATATTTTTTTTAATAAAAAGTGGAGCAAAGTTACCTATAGTGTGGGGTAACTTTGCTCCACCTCATAAAAGCATGAAATTTTGTATAGTAACGTATAGTTGGAGCAAAGCTAATGGGTTGCTTATATTAACCTTGCTCCAAAAATATTATTTGTGCAAAAAAAACTAAAAAAGAAAGCAGCGTATTCGGCTGAGTACTTCCTCAACATTCAGGGGAAATATTCCGCATTTTCGAAACCCTTCCTCTAAATTAGATTTGATTTGTGGACCAAGCAAGTCCATCACCTTTGACAAAAATGGAGGAAAGTGTTGCTTCTGTATATTAGTGTTGCGAATGCCATCTTCAGTACTTTTCAAAACTGACAAAATTTTTCGTCAGGGTATTTTTAGGGGCCGAAAGAAAGCCACGTCTAGAGGTTGCGTCAAACCTGTACTGTTTGGAGGCAGACAAATTAAATGATTGTCGTTTTCACGACAGAGTTGAAGTGCATGTACTGTAATATGTTAAGAGAGGTTGTCGTATAATAATACCTTTTTACCATTCAGCTTCCTAAACATAGGTACCAACTGGAATTTAAGCCAATCTGCAAAAATATTTGCATCCAACCATCCGGAACTGCTAGCGTTGTAACGGCATCCTTTTGGCCCATTATCAGCCCAAGTAGTCCACATTTTAGTAGCCCGGTAATTAACATAGGGTGGTAAAAGTTCACCTTTGCCGTTTCCACAGAACATAATGGACACAGAGGTCTTTGAAGCGTTTCTAATTAGTTCTGGATACTTGCAACCTCTCTTGACAATGACTTTCTTTTTGCCGGGATCAACAGTGAGATTAGTTTCATCACAATTCCATATATTTGTTGGAGCAACGCCGCCTAACTCAACTGCCAGATTTTCGAAAAAGCTTCTCAATATGTTTTCATCAACTCCTGCTCGTACACGTTTAATATTTTCTGCAAAACGTAGGGAAATTTCAGGATGTCTCACCATAATTTTTTTGATCAAATCCTCTCCAGGGAAGTTATCCTTGAAAATTTTGACATCTCTTCCGCAACGGTTTAAATAATTTTTGATGTTTTTCAGTTCCCTTGCGTTAGTAGGTAACCCATACTCTCCCATATAAATCAGGCAATTGACAAATTGGTTTTCTTCGCCGGGAGTAAATACGTTTTGCCTCCCTAGCGTTTTGGAATGTTTCCCTTTCAGTTTATTTAAAATGGTCCTTCTTGGAATTTCATATTTTTCTTTTGCCCTTCTGTGTGAGATTTCACCTCTTCTTATTTCATTTAAACACTCTTGTAGGGTTTCTTGTCTATAGTCAGCATAGCGCTGTGATCCTAGTACTGTTTTAGGTGTTCTAGGCATATCTGTAACAAAAATATATATTAAACATAATATATATTTCGGGGTAACTTTGAGCCACTTTTTGGAGCAAAGTTACCCCGAGTCACCTGATAATTTGTAAACTTAGGTTAGAAAAAGAAAAGTTGATCATTTGTTCATTTATAAGTTACAATTTAGTAAAAAAGTTGATAAACAGTATACACTTAACGCATACACAAATACTTACTTGTGAGATAATAGCACAACTTTCTACACACACCAAATTTTATACGTAGTTTTTACCGAAGTTTTTACACCACCACCTTCCCGACTCGCTGTAGGCATGTAAATGGAAGAGCAAGTCGATGCTGCACATGGGGAGAATTTGTCAATAGGCAACCAGTAAAACGGCGATGCGCGTTTTGTGAAGACGGTTTTTAATTCATAGGCAAATTAAAATGAAACTTTTTTTAGTAATGGAGCAAAGTTACCTTGGCAGAGGCAAAGTTACCCCTGTTTACGGTACAAATCATTAACGCAAAAAGGTAACTAACTTTTTCTAAAATCTGAGGTAGTATGTACTCGTAAAAAAGTACCTATAAAGTTCTGTATTATACCCTTCCCTCATTTATGTCATCTTATAGTATTTCTGTAAATATCTGACTGCAAATATTGTAAAAGCTGTCTATGTGAATCGGACAAATGGGTTTCTTACAATTTTTGCAGTTATACTTAGTCAAACATCTTTGTCCAATGTATATATGACATCTCTTGCGTTTTCCGACATGTTCATTTTCTGTTTTTTCTTCTCCTTGTTCTAATTCCTGATCTTTCCGAACTTCGTCGAACAATATGAGGTAAAACTACTTACTGCATGTGACAAATCTTTCAAAAAAATGTTTCTTCCAACAACATTTTGATCATTGCCAAAATATATTACCTCAACATTGATTCCAAATATTGAGCATAGCGAAAAATACCACCATGGGCCAACGACGAACATTTCTAGCTACGTTGTTTGAACACACAATTTATCTGTTGTGTCAACTCCGACTTTGATGCGATTGTAAAAGGTGATAATAAATGGCTTCTTTTTATCTCCTGTTTCAAGATGAATAGAGGAATCTTCATGAAGACTTGAAGCCAAAATTACACATTTTCCTTTTCTGGGAACGTAAGAAACCAAAGTGCACCCATTTTTGAAGGTAAACAAGCTACTATTAGCTCTCGTCTTATTTTTAAGGAATTCAGGTGGAATTTCGACTTTGTTATTTTTTTAACGTGCCTACTATCAATGGAATACTGGTGAACCAGTTATCAGCAGTCACATTTTGTCCAGTCTGATAAATAGGTTGGCAAAGTCGCAGAACAACATCCGTCGAATTTCTCAATCGAAATGGGCCTTCAGGTTGTAATCCTGCATATATTTCCAAATTATATAGATAGTAAACCTGAGAATCCACAAGTGCATATATTTTCACACCATATTTATTAGGTTTATTTGGTATCTATTGCACAAAACCCCATCATCACGATATGGGGTCGTATATTTCGACGATATACGAAAGCCTTCCAATATCTCATCAATCGTAACGTTGTGTCTTAACCTATAGGTTTTTTTGTGAATTGTTCACTAACATTGTAAAAATGTCACGAATTGCTGCAATTTTGTCGGATTTTTCTCTTTCATTTGTGGTAGTGCGATCATCAAATCGGATACAATGCATAATGAACTTAAATCTTTTGATGTTCATGACCAGTCGGAATTTTTCAGTACCATCCCCGTCGGATCCCAACAGGTCTTCCACACTCTGTCTGTTACTTCTGTGAACACCAGAAACTTATAATTTTAATCTATTGGTTGGTCTGTTGTACAATCATACGCAATATTTCGTCATCTAAATATTGCGTATGATTGTATACCAAACGAGTTTTTGACATTCTTGCAGTACCTATTACACATGGTAACTTGCGAATAAGGTTATGTTGTTTTAAACGAACTCTTTGTGATGGGAGATTTTTATTCCATTTTGTTTTTTCTAATAGCTTCCTTCCTTTACTTTCCTCTCCTCCAAAAATAGTTATCATCTACGTTATATCCGTCGTAATCATTATTATCACTAGCTTCTTGCTCGATATCTGAATCGTCGTCACGAGGTTCGACTTCATATTCTGCATCTGTATTCTCTTCATCATCAAAATCGTCTTGTGAACCTTCGTCGTCGTCAAACATCAATCTTTGTAGTTCTTTAACATCTTTAGGAGTCTCCAAGTTATATTTTTTACTACAACTTGCCACGATAAGCGTCTTTCCGACTTAAAACAAATATAAATTTGGTAACTTACAAAAAAATCTCCAACCAGGCGCAGTAAATCAGTTTGATGTATATAAAGTAAGTGTAAGTATAATTATGTAATTTTAAAGAAATAGTACTTACCAAACTAATAAATGTCACAAATTTACAAAATTAATTTTATTAACCCAATGGGCGCGGTAGATCAAAATGAGCAATATGTATTTAAATATCTTCATTCTAGCAAAGAATATTTACTAATTAGTAGGAGGTAGGAAGCTACTGGTGACGACTTTTCCCTACTGTTTACGAGACACACACATTGGCACAAAACATTAGTGTTGTATCAATTTGAACAGCCGCGCCCGACGGAAGGTTAAAAGAAATGCAATGTCCTACGACCCTTATCACTCGAGTTAGCCCTATTTTTATTTCTCTATTTTGCTATTTCAAAAACTGAATTTATAAATTAAAATTAATAAAAATCGCAAAATATCTCCGGTTCTATCTATTTTGCCTGCTCCTGGTACCAACCTTTTTGTACGGTATTAGGTAGCAAGTCATTATTTTTGCATTGCCTACCTAAGTTATAAAAAATGCCGTACAAAAATGTTTGGCCAAAAAAAGTTACCCCTTTGAGTAGTAATTTTATTTCACCTGTGACTCACATGTACCGATAAGAATTGACGGCATAGTTTCTAAAGTTGTTATACCATATTGTTTTATATTATGCGATTCAAACTGGGTCAAATGACCCATTAAAAATCTTCCATGGGCTTGTAGACTCTAGCTAGAAATGAGTCTGTAAAATGATTGATTATTTTTTAATTGTACAAATTTCAACACTTGTACAATTTAGATGGTTAATTTTATTGCATTTATAAGTTATTTTTAAGTTATTTTAATTTTTATTGCATTTATAAGTTATTTTATTTTTAAGTTATTAAAATGCCGTGATTTGTTTTCCCAATGGATTCTTAGTTTTTTTTGGTACTTAATAAATAGGTTTCAATAGATGCTTGGATGTTAAGTAGCTTCATATGAATTATTTTTACTTGAAACATATAATGTAAGGTAACTATTTATTGTTTTGTTGAAAAAATCACTATATTGCACTAGATTGTCATACTATATTATACCTAACTATCAGCATAAATTCATATGCAAAAAGTAAACTATAAGTGAAGGCAGTATAAAATCAACGTAAAAAATAAAGACAATGCGTATGTTATTTCACACGTGCAATGCGTCACGTTTCCCACGTAATAATTGCATCGAAAACAGAGAGTGACATTTTAGTGTCCTTTCAAGGTCAAAGTTGTTTCACAAGAATGCGACAATACAGGTAGGTAACCAACAAAAATTGAAAATTAAATAAAACGCTGTTGCAAACGATTATTTTCTCGATATTCTGTACCACTACTTAATACCTGTGTATTAAAGCTAACATAGGACTAATATTCAATTTAAAGCCAATGTAGTGACTTATTAGCAAAGTCTGGTTATGCAAAAATCATCGATTTCACGGCAAATTTTTTCGCAGATATCTGAAGCTTTTAAGACATAGGTGGGGGTTACTAGAAGACGAATAAATGAAAAAGTACTCGTATTTTTACCTTGCATTTTTTTTAAACAATAATTTATGGTCACAATTTGATTTTTTGTATATAAGTTTTTTCCTTATATTTTACATAAACAATATATCATTTTTTTATATCAAGAATATCTTTATTTTCCCGTTTTTTAAATTAAAATTAAGATAGGATATTAGGATAGATTATATTAGGATAGCATAGGATTCTTTAAGACTTAAACTATCTCAGAAGTTAAATGCATATTGCGTTTTCATCGAAATTATTTACAGAATAAACGTTTGAAAAAGGGGTATGTTTTTTACTTATAAACAATTGTAATAACTTCTATATTTTTCAAGCTACAGACTTGTACGTACAACCATTGGATAGTTGGCAAAAACTCACATTAAAAAAAACCTTCTATGACCAATAGGAACGAAGTTAGGGACTATTTTAAAAAAAATCATATCTCTATTGTTTATAAACATTAAGAAATAAAATTTGCACAAATTTTGAACGAAAATCTAAACTTTTTATTGAAACTTATAGCTATAAAATTCATCCAATTTTTCAAAACTTACAGCCCTTCGAAAGGAAGGTACTTTCAAAAGATCGACAGAGGAAAGTGGAGGGGATAACTGTATCAGCTCTGTTTTTTTTTTTCGAGATTGGAACTTCAAATTGAAACACGTAGGAAAAATTTACATTATCTCGGTTTCCATTGCAGCTAGAAGCCTCTTTTTTTTAATCTAGGGTAGCTCGTCGAAATATGAATAACTACATAGTTTTCACTGGCCGGAAACATGGGAAACCTCGGAAAAATTGTGTCCATTTGAAATTCACCGTAAAAACTTACTTTTTTTTTTTAATTTCGCTGGAATAGTCTGTCTCAGTATTAATAATGATGACATAATTTTCACCCCACCCTCCCGGAAATCTCGGAAAATCCGGGAAAATCAACATATATTTTTTTCATTTTATATCAATGTAATAATGCTTATTATATTTTATAAATTAAATTTCAGGTAATTTTTTACACATTATATTCCATATATTAATTATAATTATTTACTACTTTGACGATCTATATGTTTATATAATGTGTATAGGTATATGTACAGTACGAGGACGGTAAACACATTTATTAATGTTTTTAGATCTACAAAGATCACAGAGTATACTGTCCTCGTGTCCCTACATTTTATATGTATTCATGTGAGTAGGAAAAAGATCATATATATATATATATATATATATATATATATATATATATATATATATATATATATATAATAGAAAACCGGTAATATATCTTAGTAAGCGTAAAAAAGGCGGGATGGGTAGCATCTACCACGCTCCAAAATTTCGTCAAAATAGTCCCTAACTTCGTTCCTATTGGTCATAGAAGGTTTTTTTTTTAATGTGAGTTTTTTTTACCAGCTATCCAATGGTTGTACGTACAAGTCTGTAGCTTGAACACCTTTTCAAACTCCCTTTTCAAACGTTTATTTTGTAAATAATTTCGATGAAAACGCAGTACGCATTTAACTTCTGAGATAGTTTAAGTCTTGAAGAATCCTATGAAATTTTCTAAATGTGTCTATAATCATTAATAGAGCAAGTTCAATAGTTTAAATATTTAGCCTCAGGGATAAATAAAGTAAATAACTTTTACACTATTTGACCGATCGGGGGGAAATTTCGCACAAATTTAAAAGACGGTAATTCCTCGATGTTTTGTTCTCCTCCATTTTGTTTTGTTAATAAAAAAATAAATAAAATTCATAAATTAGTGCAAAAAACTGCTTTTTTGCAAATATCTCCGTAAATTATTTATAAATTTTCATTTAAAAAACGGGAAAATTAAGTAATCGTGTGGGGAAAAAATAAATACAAATATTTGCCTATTTATCTAATTTAAAAAATTCTTATAATAGTTCTCAAAAACTGCATACAGAGTGAAATTTTTTCTATGAACAAAATGAAGTAATGTTTTAAAACCGGTCTTGTTTTTTCCAGTGTGGATCAGGTCCGGTTTGTTTTTTAATTGTTAAATTAAATGTTTGTTCAAAAAAATTTAATTTTTCGTAAGTCTTGTTACAAAGAGAATCAAACAGCTATTTCAATTAAAAATAAACCAATAGTGTTTACACAAGCAAACAAAGGTAACACTACTATTGCTATGGATAAAATGGAATATAATAAAAAAACAATAGAATTTTTAAATATCCAAAATATTAAAACAATAAACAAGGATCCGTCGGAAAAGTATCAAAAACAAATTAAACTGGCGTTAGAAAATTCAAAACCAATATTAAATTCAATAAAACAGAAATATCTCAATATCATGAACTTACAGCCAGCCTCCTAAGTTAGACTCTGTTATTAAACTACACAAACCTAATCACCCGATAAGACCTGTAGTTTCTTTTTATACAGCTCCTTCATATAAACTTGCAAAAAAACTGTTAGAGATTATTTTAGAACACACTAAATTTTCACCTAAATTTACCGTAAAAAATACAATAGGACTAGTCAATACAATTCAATATTTTCAGTTACCTAATAACTTCAGATTAATTTCATTTGGCGTAAAAAATCTTTTTCCTAATATTCCTCCTACAAAAACTTTATAGTAAAAAACTTTTTAGACCATAATATAACAAATCCAATTATTTCACCTGAAATTTTACATCTTCTTGAAAATTTTATTAACTAGGACTACTTGAATTTAATAATAAAATATTTACAAATACCAGTGCAGGACTTATAATGGGTAAGCCCATTGCTATCAGATACTTTTATGGATCATCTAGAAACAAAGATTTCAATACATCCCGTATTCAAACAGTTTTTATATTGGGGAGATACGTAGACTATGTACTGGTATGTTTTATAGGAACTAACACGCAACTTGACCAATTCGTATCGTATATTAATTTACTCCATAGTCATATTGAATTTACAATAGAAACAGAACATAATCAATCCATAAATTTTCTAGATTTAAAAATTATCAGACTTAAAAAACATGAGCTCCTCCATCCCATCCTACACAATACAAATTGGCAGCCTATGCCATGTCAAAAAACAAATTCGAGATAGAATTGAATATTATTAAGTAAATAGCAGTAAACAATGGCTACAGCGAACAGGAATAACACCATCTTTCAGAACAAACACCTTAGGCAAATATAATAAGAATAACAAGAGCCAAAAGAAAAAGCATTTACACAGTGGTGTATACAAACTTAAATGAGGCGACTGCACAAAAACTTACATTGGTCAAACTGGTAGAATTTTAACAAGCGGATAGCAGAGCACAAAAGGGCTTTCAATAATAGAAAAAAACGGATTCTACGTTCGCACTTCACCTTCTTGACCATGATCATTCTTTTAATGACCAATATAAATATATTGGTCATAAAATCATAAATCTGAATGACCAACTTAAGACAAACAGTTCTCCCCTTCTCAACTTATTCAGTTGACGACCAAATAAGTGTAAACTCATGACAAAAATAGATCACTTGAGAAAGACACTTAAGAAATAGCTGTAGTGATAATAAATTATAATAAATTTTGTGAAAGTTTTGAAAACAACAGTTTTCAGTTTTTTATTGTTAGATAAAATGAATTTCGATCAAGTAACGGTCGAATCAATCACTTATTAAAAACAACATTTCTGACTTAACAAGAGACTGACGTAACATCAAAGACGTAGCCACCATATTTCGAAGAGTCTAAAACGGCTCTCTACAAATGGCTCTTAGAGTACACAAACTCGCCAAAATGCGATCAAGCACAAAGCTCAAGAAGTAGATAAATAATTATGAACCAATTTAAGTTTATCATATCTCAAATTAACCGTTTTGAAGAACTTAAACAGCAAAAACATTTTGAAACACTCTGTCAAATTATCCAGAAAAGACGATTTTTGCGTTTTTTTATTAAATCAATGTTTTAACAATTTTTCACTTTATCAAATGAGGACGAAAGTCATTTTCATCAATCAATCGAAAATCGAGAAAACAATTGAATTTTTCATATGTCAACCAGTTACGAATTATCATAAATTAAATAGTTTTTCGATAATTCTAGTGGATTAAAATTGTTCCATCTTTTCTAGTGAATTATTAGACATAACATCATTGCATTAACCAGAATATAGTAATGAAAAGTATAGCTAAAGTTCTAAAACACCCACACGACTCAATTAGTTCTTGTGTTTTGAGTGCAGTAGGGAATAATCACATAATAAAGATTGATATCTACTTTTTGCGTTAACAATAACATTATATTATAGTCTGGTCAATTGGCTATGCCAAGGCCATAAAAAAAAATAACATTATAAAAATATAATCTCATTTACTGATTAATTGGGATGATTACAGTTGTAAAACATAAGAATGCAATTGTGAAAGTAAGATAATTACTGTATTCACATTTTCCAAGGTTCTCAGAAGTACTGAAGAAACTAAAGATTGCAGGACTGGAAATACCATTACGAAAATCAATGACTGATGAAATATAATATCATATGTCTTAATATTATTAAACAATTAATACACAAAAATGGCTTTTTGAAGTATTTTGGATTTTTAGCTTTTATCTATTTTTTAGAATATCATCATGCAGTGTTCTAATAGACAATTAATAACTAATATGCGTTTCATTTAAAAATAATTAAGTTAACGCAAGTATCTCATTAGTCACAATAAAATCTTATCTTGGCTATAATTTAATTTTTTTGTTGTTCCTTGTTATCAGACCACCTATATATAATGTGTGTTTAAATGAATTCCTATAAATTTATCATTTAAAAATTGAAACATTACTGGGCGCTATTTGTTAACTGGAATATCTGAAGGAAGTCAATAGAAAAACTTTTACTGCGTCAATATTATGAAAAAACTATGAATTGTAGATGAAAATGTATAACAGACGACTGTCTTGAAAAGAAAATACCTTGCTCTTTAACCCTTTCGACCCCACTTTTTTTTCTTCTCTCCAAAAACTAATATTTATCATTTGGTCATATAATGCGGTTCTACGGATGTGTTTGATCATATTAATGTTTTTTTTTATTAAGTTTGGAGTTCTTTTATCCTGAAATATATTGTCTCAATATTTTTTTTTAGTGGGACGATATATCCCAATGGTATCGAAATAAAATTATTCAATATTTTTAAACGTTTTATTATATGAAATAAAAACCTTAAAATCAATTTTGTTTTAAATTTAACCAATAATCATTCATAGTATAAGTAACAAAACATTTTTATAAATGGTAAGGAGTAAAGAATTATTTGCATAAGGATACCTGACACATTTGACATATCATTTGTGTCCATGTTTCTTTTTTCTTGGCAGAACACACCGTACAACTGTAACGTCTATTCTTATTAAGACCAGGGCGTTAATCAGCACAACACCACACTTGCTGGAAGAAACGAGGGGAGAAATTCTTCGAATATCCCTAAGGATATTCAAGAGAAAAACGCCCACCGTTCTATCCATCAGAATGGTGCTCTGTCCAACTGCTCAGCCCTGGGTTCGTTCCCTATTCATTCTCTCCCCATACCAATCCCAGAAAGGTACAGGAAATAAAAAAACTTACGAAGTCATAGTAAAGGTATATATATTTATTAAATAATAATAAACAGAATTCATATTATGAATGTGAAACAAAAATAAATTTTTAAACTGAGACTCAAAGATTCTGCCGGTTGTCGGTATTAAATAATTTAAGTATAAAAAAGTATCAGTTTTAGTTCGTTCTGAAGGAGTCGTTCAGTTCTCCAGAAAGAGTTCCGATCTTTGTGGAAGTTAGCCGCTGTATTCAGAATATATGTTATATTCTGATGCATCAATGGGTTTAAGGTAGTATGGGTGGTTGCTTATTGTTTCCCCAAGGTATTGTGGTTGGCAGTTGTTTGCTTCACAAGGTAGTGTCGTTGGCTATTGCTTGTTCCCCACGGTAGTGGCCGTGTATACGGCTGACACTAATCAATTTGTGACTAAAGTTTCATTGTAGAATGATTGTACTGATATGATTGAAAAGAGCGCGAATAAAAGTTTGTATCGGCTTATATAGGATGGAACGGCTACTAAAAATATTTATAATTTAGTGAGGTCGCTTTGGAATAATATAGTACGGGGGGCAAGCTTGGTGTCACGTTCAATTGGTTGATTGAAACGGTACACAATGATCCCCCACATTTATCATATACTTTGTTCTCTTTGAAGGTCTTCCTACAGATCTTTTTCGAACATGAACTTTGGTAGAGCTTTTTCCTTCGGTTACTACATCTTGACATACTGTCAGTAAAAAAATCCTTAAATGGAATTGTCTTGCGATTCAGTTGGTTGTAAATAATCCAACTATTGACTTTGTGAGTCTAGAGTCAATACCACCCATACAGCAATTGTAAAAAAGCTATAGCTTCTGGGCAAGAGACGTCTGCTTTTGTACCATCAAGTCCTTTAAGACTCCCTCTGACTAACTTATTATTGAGGAGAGGCATATTTTTCTAGTCCTTATAGCAGTTTCAATAGCTGGAAACTTGATTTCGTGAAGTAGTTTTACAGTAGTGAAAAATCTGTCGAAAGCTAAAACGACATTATCATCTTTTATCGTACTTGAGAGTGTGTGCACAACTCTTTCCCCTAAGGTACCTTCAAATTTTTGGATTTCTTTTCGACTTTTCTTCGATATTTATATCATATGTGTAACCTGTATCAGAGTCGGATCTAATCCATGTCTTTATTCCTCTATTTATAGGTTTTTTCGGAATATATTGTTTCAATCTGCTTCTTCCCTTACTTCGTCATGCTCTCATCAATACATTGACGAGAGCTATCTAACCTGTATTTCTGAAAAGTGTACTTCAAGCAAGAAACAAATTCATCAGTATAGTAGGTTTTTGAAGCATTTTCTTACTTTTTCGGGTGATTCATGTACTATTTAGAAGGCGTTGAAAACTAGTAATCAGAAAGACGAGGAAGACCTCCCTTCTGTAGAGATCTGTATCGTGTTCCTCTTCATTTTGTCTTCCTTCTTCTGTAGAGATCAATTCTATCGTTGGTACAATCCACAATAAAGAGCATTAAACTTGGCGGAAATATCGGACTAAAAGTATGAACAATTTCTGTGTGAATTACAGGAACATTCTTAGCAGGAATAGTTGCAAATCTGAGTTCAAAATGGTTTGGAAGATTATACCAAATTTTTTCATCTCTTTCTCCTCTTTTTTTGGTCATTTGTTCTACATTTTCACCTTTATTGTCTGGCTTTTCATTACTATTTTCAATCACTGTATCTATTATTTCTTCATTGTTTTCTTTACCTTCACACGTTCTGAAATTTCTTGATTATTTATCTCATCTTTAGATTCAATGATTTCGAAATCTGGTTCTTCAGAATCGCTGCCAAAAGGATATCGATCAATAGAAACTTCATTATCACTGAAAACAACCATTAGGATTTTATTTCAGTCATTCTACAGAAGTTTACTTATAAATACAAATCAACATCAACTCACCTTTCGCCATAATTTTGTTTGAAATCACACAAATACTATAAAGTAAACAGACACGCCTTCGTTTAATCAATGAGAAATATAGGTTAAATGAATGGTGGGTTCCATATGAATTAGGCACATGGTCGTACGATTAAAAAATACCACAATATTTAATTTCAATGTAAACTTGGGCTTCATTTACCCAATAGAATTTTTTGAATTTCTGATGGGACGTATTGTCCCAAGTTGGTCGAAAGGATTAAACTGTGATTTTCTTAATTAAAAAAAAAATCGGTTGCCTGTAAAGTCGGTTTTACGGGCGAATATTTTACGTGACAACGTCTTTTTCTCGGTAGAATATTTATTGATATGAATATTATTAAATTGCACAATAGGAACAAGGAATTGAATGAAAATAAGAATTGCACAAATTTTAACTATAGAAATATATTTTGTTTACTAAAACATTGTACATGTAAACTTAAACTTAAATAATTTCTATTTGAGTGATTTTGTTGAGGATAGGACGATGATCGCACAAGCACGGAAGCACGCACCGATTCAACGCGCCTAATTCTCTAGTGCTGCGTGCGCAGCAGACCGATCATGTTTGAGTGGGAGAGAGACGCAAGGCATTCGCCGGTCCGGCGGGCCTCTCTCTCGTTCGGTGACTCACTGTAACAGACGTGAGCGGGCGTTACACTTTTTCATGAATGACTCCGAGCCACAACCTAATTTAAGACGTTGTCACGTCAAAATGTTTATAAACAAAAAAAGTTATTGCAAATTAAAGTAAGATTCCTTTTATTTGTTTATAATTATACAAATAAATAATAAAAATATTTAAAACATATTTCACAATGTGAGTTTTATATATTGCATCATAGAACACGACGGTTACCACCGTCCGCTTATTTATAACACAAAATCTTTTATTTTAATTTGCACCTACAGCTGGCCGCTCTTCTCTTCCGCTTTTTGTGCACTGTTTGCACCGCAGAAAATAATTATTTTCTGAAAATGTTGTACAGGTAAATTTTCAGGAGTACAAGGAGTATGTTTGTGTGGTGTATGTTGTGGAGAAAAATTAACCGATGTTCCCGTATCGTTTATAGGGTCCAGTCCTAACAAGCTTTGGATAAGTAAATCTCTGAAATCGATCAATCTGATTGTTGCTGCTGGATTAGGACTGTTAATCTTTTTGGACAAAAAAAAATTCATTCAAGATTGCTATATCTAATAGATGAAATATTATCTTTTTATACCAGAAAATGGTTTTCCTGTTCTGTTCTTCTGTTTTTACATATTATTAGTCTCGGGTGATGCAAAGTCGTAGTCGTTATCTCTCCACTTTGAATTTTTCCTTGTCTTTGTATGGAGGGAGCAGGGAAATTTTTTTATTTTCGGAACATTTTTACCCCATTTTTGGTGGTTTGATACAGTACGGCATTCATACACGTAGTTTCGGATCGTTATTTAGATTACTTTTTTTACAATGCCGTATATATTGGCTGGTGTAGGGATAAGAATTCTAGGGCGCACTTAATCACTAAATCTAAACTAAATCTAAATCTAAACTAAAAACACTAAATCTCACTAATTTTAATTTAGTTGCATAATATAATAATATTTTTGGACATGCCGTATAATATAATAATATTTTTCACAGTACATGTGCTTATAAAAGAAAAATTAATTTCCCTCTAATAAGTGGGATATTACGATGAAACATTTCTGTACGGCATTGATATGTTTTGTTAATATTGACATCAATTATCACTAGAAACAAAATGCTGTGCAAAAAATGGTTCTAAATGGCTTTAAAAAGTACAGTAATACCTCGACTTATGCGAATCCAGAGTTAATACACGATTTTGAAATCTTGTCGATTCGTCATCTGAGTGCCACACAATCGTTCGATTATCGATTAAATAGAATTACCGCCCACACATTATTGCTCCAAAGTACATGTTTTGATTTTTCGCACGAAATCAGCACATTTATTTTGTATTAGGTATTTCTTATCTACAGTTTTGTCTACGGAATGGGTGTTTGTTACTTTTATAGCAGGATTTTTATTTTATATCTACTGAAGACTTAAAAGAGCAATGATGTCATCCAAACGAAGTAAAACTGATCCTTCTGTAGCAAATAAAAAAAGAAAAACGTTATCTTTGGGATGTGAACTTAACGTAATTACAGATTTTGAATCAAAAATGAAATTCTGTGAACTATCAAAGAAGTTTGATTTATCGGAATCAACGGTCAGAACTATTATAAAGGGCAAGGAAAAAATTCTCGGAAGCTGTGAAAAGTGCACAATCTTTAAATTCCACCTTCATACGTAAAAGTCATGGTATTATCTCCGAAATGGAGACAATGTTAAAATTATGGTGTGATAATGAGGTTAATGTGAAAAATTGTCCTATTGATCAGAATACAGTGTGCTCCTAAGCTAAGATAATTTTTGAGAGACAACGGTTGGTTCAGCCGATTTAAAACTTTCTGTGTTTGGCATAGCATTGCAAAAAGCGGAGAAGCGGCAAGTGCTGATAAAGAGGCTGCGTCTTGTTATCAACAGAAGTTAAAAGCAATAATAGATTAATGTGGCTACACCAAACATACCATATTCAATGTAGATGAGACTGGCCTGTTTTGGAAGAAGATGCCTAAGAGCCTCACTGACACTGAAATGGAATTGATGTCAGAGCATGATGAAGTTAGTAATGTTATTAAAGAAGTTGATAGTGATGACGTTGAAGAACTGTTGAATTTCCACAATCAGGAGCTGAGAATAGATGACCTCATAAATACACGAGGAAGAACAAGACATTCAAGAGCTTGAGTGTTTGGATCCAGTTCAATCTGAGGATCAAATGACGATTGGACACATGACTGAAGGCCTCAGTTTGATTGAAATGGGATTAAAAATTTTAGAAAATATAGAACACAACAAAGAGTGCATTTCTTTTACCAAACAAGGGATAAGAAAATATTAGCCTGCTATGAAGAAATTTTGCAGGAGAAAAAAAAATCTTTTTAGTCGTCAAACTACTTTGTTAGATTTTATAAAGCCTTCTACATCAAAATAAATTGAATTGGCAATTTTATATTCGTATATCCTAAGATTTTAATACAAATTTCTTGCGTAAATTGCTATTTTTTCTTATCTTTCGGTCCCAATTAAAATGATTTATATACATACATTATACGAAATTATACCCCGACTTACAGGAATTCGAGTTACGCGATTATCGCTCGGTCCCACCTATCGCGTAAGTTCGGGGTATTACTGTATTATAGTCTAGGTTGTGAGGCCGCTCCCGTAAGAAAAATGTTTCTGATTCGGTTTCTTTACGGATTTATATTCAAAATCCATTTTAAATAAATCAGAAGGGTGCCGAACAAAAAAAATTTGAAAAAATTTTCTTGAAAAAGGGATAAATGCTATGAAAAAAAGTAGAGGTGCAGCAGTACAGTAATTTTTATGTTCGAACGAATTTCTGATAGTCTTTACCACCCTATGAATTTGCTTGATGGTACCATGTTGTTTCCTAAACCCAAACTGATATTTCAGTAAAACATTACTGTCGCATGTCGTATAAAATTAGCTCCAGTCTTCTCAAAAAAGCCGTTCAAACACTTTGGATATAATAGGCTATCTGGTCGATATGAAGATAGTTCCGTGTGATCCTTATTAGGTTTTAGAATAAGAACAATTTGAGCAAATTTCTATTGAAGTCGAAAATAACCTGTTTTTAATATTGAATTAAATATATGTCATTAAACTTACGCATTCGTTGCGTAGATTTTTTAGTACTAAACTAGATATTATATCATATCCAGATGACTTTTTAATTTCCAGATTATCAATTACTTCTTTGATTTCAGATTTTTCAACAGATTTAATAAATAGCTTCCACTTCTTCAACTGATACTTCCCTGTGATGATTTAAATGATTTGCCTAAGTATATGCTTTATCTATGTTATTTTTAGCTCAAGTGCCATCTTGTTCGCTGACTGGCATATTCATTTCAGTTGGGTTTTTAGGTTTTTTTGTTAGTTTCCACAGTTTTTCGCATAATTTGTTTATTCTTCAGGTGAGAAGTTTTTTTTAAATATTTGTTGATTCCATTGTCTTTATGTTGGATTAATTTTGAGTAGTCTGCAAGCTCTATTAAGATCTGCTTTATATTATGGATGCCTAGTGAGCTGCCACCTCTTTCGCAGTTTTCTTTTTTCCAATATAAGTGTATTTATGTGAGCAGGCTAGGACCCTGAGTTATATTTGTAAGTCATTTCTGGGATGGACGTCCAAGCAGCTTGCTGAATAACTGTAGTTAAGTGAGCAACTGCATTTATATGTCGGTACCACTTTTAAGAGGCAAGGTTAGGTTAATGGATGTTTTTATTTGTTCTCTGTATCTGTTCCAGTTTGTTCTTTTATTCGAGAGCGTTAAATGGTCAGGACAGTTACAAATTTGGTTTTGTAGATCTATGAAGACAGGTGAATGATCTGATGAGAGGTCAAATGAAGGAGAAATTTGGAGGTAGGTATGTGATATTCCTTTAACTAGAGCGAAATCAATAAGATCAGGAATTTTTTGCCCATCAGTGGGCCAATACGTAGGCTTTTCAGTAGAGGGAAGAATTAAATGATTCTCATTAATACTTTCTAATAATTCCCGTCCACGTAAGGTTATGATTCTGGTGCTTCATTTAAGATGTTTGGCATTATAATTTTTAGAAGTAATGAAATGGTGTCTGAGCATCTTAAAGTATTCATCTTTAATTATTTTATTCGGTGGGCAATAAACAGCAGATAAAATAATCGGGCCTTGTGAATCTTCGACCGAGACTGATGTGGCTTAGATGTTAACTCTACTAATTTTATTTATTTCATGATGCTTACTGTTATTTCTTGTAATAATTGCCATACCTCCGTGGGCTTTACCTAATGGATGTTTAGTTACATAGGTTGAATATTTGGGAATATAGAAATGGCTTATATTAGTCATGTGTGCTTCGGAAATAAACATACCATTTAGATTATGAGAGTAAATAAATACTTTAACTTCGTGGGAATGAGTGGTTAAGCCATTGGCATTCCAACAGCATATCTTTAGTTAAGTGTTGAAGGTTAAGCTTAGATATCAGAGACATTATGAGATCAAACATATTATCCATTCTTTTCATTAACTTACTGTAGTAGTAACTTACATGTACTAGTAGTTCTAGATTGTTTTGTATATGTTGAGGAGTTGTTTTTTTTTTAATGCTTTTTAATGTCACCTGGATTTGTTGAAGGATGTAAAATACGAAGCAGCAGTAGACAAATTAAAGAACAATAAAGCACCGGGATCGGATCAAATAGCATCGGAGTTACTGAAGGAAGGAGGAGACGCACTACAAAAAAGAATACATGAATTGATAACAAAGATATGGTCGAATAAACAGCCACCAGCGGAGTGGAATAGCGGTATTATTGTACCATTACATAAAAAAGGCAATCAGTTATAATGTAGAAACTACCGTGGAATCACGCTGCTGAATGCAGCATACAAAATAATGTCCAACGTCATTTATAAAAGACTTAGACCACAAGCTGAAAAAATGCTTGGCAAATACCAAAGTGGCTTCTGTAGACAGAAGTCAACAATAGACCAGATATTTGTTTTGCGACAGATCCTCGAAAAAAGAAGTGAATATAACATCGACACACATCATCCCTTCATAGACTTTGAAAGCGCATATGACAATATAAACCGAGAATTCTTAATAAAAGCAATGAAAGAATTTAATATACCAACACAACTAATAGAACTGATAAAAGAATCTCTAAAATTAGAAAGTAGAATCCGGATACAAAATGAATTAACGGAAACAATAGATGTGAAAAAGGGACTACGCCAGGGAGACGCTCTATCATGCATCTTGTTCAACATCGTACTCGAGAAAATACTGAGGGACACAACAGTCAATACACGAGGAACAATCATTAATAAAAGCGTGCAAATACTAGCATTTGCAGATGATGTTGACATAATCGCAAGATCAAGAAGAAAAATGATAGAGGCATACAACCAAATAGAACGAGCTGCACAAAATAGTGGTCTTAAAATCAATCAGACCAAAACAAAATATATGCAGGTAAGTAAAAACGCAGAAATAAGGCAGCCACAAAATATAACAATAGGAGAATACAACATAGAGGGGGTAAAAAACTTTATATACTTGGGATCCCTAGTGACGTCTGATAATAACGTTACGGAGGAAGTGAAGAGGCGAATATTTATTGGAAATAAATTTTACCATGGCTTAATAATTAGGCAACTAAGATCAGATAACGTCGCAAGAAAAACAAAATTCCAAATATATAAAACCCTAATAAGACCGATACTCACATACGGCTCAGAAACCTGGACACTCACTAAAAGAGAGGAAAAGTTATTAGCCACCTTCGAAAGAAAAATCTTGTGACACATATATAAGGGCACAAAAGAAAACGGAATATGGCGAAGAAGATACAACTCTGAACTATACAAAATATACCAGGATCCGGATATTATAACATTCATTAAAATAGGACGGCTGCGTTGGATAGGACATGTAGAAAGAATGGAAGAAGGCGAAATACCAAACAAAATATTCAAACAGATGCCAGTAGGAAAAAGAACAAGAGGAAGACCGAAGCTGAGATACTTAGAACAAATAGAAAATTATATATAACAACCTTAAAAATAAAAAACTGGAGAAGAAAAGCACGAAACAGATCAGAATGGAGAAGAATCCTGGAACAGGCCAAGACCCAAAAAGGGTTGTCGAGCCAGTGATGATGATGATGAAAATACGTATAACAACTAGGAATCCACGGTTTTGTTTTAGTTGGTATGTATGGTACTGAGAATTTTTTCTGCTAAAGATTTTACGATTAATGAATAGCTTTTGTATGAGTCAACTTGAACTTTAATTTGATTGCTAGCAAGGCATTTTAAAGTCTATGTACCTGGAGTTATAAGCTGTAGTAATTCCTGCAATGGTTTGTATACACTCGACATTTTGTATAAATATAAGTGGTGGCTGTTTATCTTTTTGGTCTTCCAGCATTTCAACCTCTTCACTAGGTTTATCATTTTCAAGTACCTCGTATCTGTTAGATGTATGAACAGTTTGCCTTAGCCAATAATCTTTGAGTGTAGTTTGTCTGGTGTTTTTCAATTCAGGACTATCATTCACTATCACTTTTTACCTTATCTGCACCTGGGAGATTTTTTTGTGGTGTCTATATTTGAAAGTTTGATAAATTCGTATGTAGATAGTTGTTGCGTGTTTTAAATTCTATGTGCTGTTGATCTAGTGAGTTGTAACTGTCGATTTCGATTTCTTCCAGGTGAAGGAATCCGGCCTAGGCAAGATTTTCTAATGGCTGGATTTATGTCCTCAATGTATTGATACCTAGTTGGTTCTTGGTTATCTAGTTGGTGATCCATAGTTTTCCACTAATTACAACTAGGAATTATTAATACACTCTGGCATATTTTGTTAATATACCGGACTATTTTATTTATATTTTTTATATTAATAAATGTAGTAATTAAATTAGTATTAGTTCCTTGTTGAATAATTATAATAACTTTGAACACAAACACTTTTTTCGGTTATTGTGATTAAGTTTCTTGATAACGAACGGCTCATACTAATTATAGGTACTAATTATAAAAAGATAAGATAATTGTACACAATTATTTCTATGATACTTTCTATGAGACTGAAGAAAGTAAAATAAAAAAAAGAATGCTAACTAACTGAAAAGGAAAGTAGATTATAAAAAAATCGAACTAAATAGAAAGGGCGCACCTTATCATTTCAATAATAAGATAAGCCTGAGAGATAAGGAAAACTCAGAGGATCCTAGATGTTAGAAGGATTCGTAGTTACCTACTATTATAGCTATGTGAATTACTGATTTAATCAAAAACTCTGTATGATAACAAATTAACAATTTTACTGTATCCAAGATGGGTAAACATAAACTAATTTTTTAAATCGATATTATTATCATCTTTTTTTTTTCAGTTCATATACGTCTTATGACCATTTCTAGTCGATATGAAGTGCTACATTTTGTACGCTTCGGCAGTATTATTCAGCTATATCAGCGCTGAGACAGTACAGTCATGTGATAGTTTAATTTATTGCCAAGGGAAGCTTTTGGACACAGTACAATCCGCGAGGATCTTCAGTGACTCAAAGACGTTCGTGGATTTGAGCCAACGACAATCTCCGGATGAAACCTTAGGAAATTTCAAAAAGTTTATGGCAAAATATAACGATAATCCATCTA
Source organism: Diabrotica undecimpunctata (assembly GCF_040954645.1). Classification (NCBI taxonomy): domain Eukaryota; kingdom Metazoa; phylum Arthropoda; class Insecta; order Coleoptera; family Chrysomelidae; genus Diabrotica; species Diabrotica undecimpunctata. The sequence goes on along the minus strand of NC_092805.1, from coordinate 114,111,822 downwards.
AAGACGAAGTTAGTAAATTTGTGGAGGACAATTTTAAGGGTAAGCTTGAATTCTTTAAACGACTGTAAACATTTATATTTCGAGTATTTTTCTTAGTTAGCTTAAAATAGGGCGATATTATTTTTCGCAATATTTTCATATATATATTTAGGGATTCTACAGTATTCACTGCCTTCCCTCGCTCAACCGTTTCCATCTCTCTCTGTTGTTTCATTCTCCATCGTTTAGTCCTCTCTTACTCATGGCGTCGTCTACTTCGTTCCTCCAGGATTTTCGGGGTCGTTATTCTCTTTTCCTCTTTTCTCTTTTCCTCTTTTCTCTTTTCCTCCTTCCTGTGGGGCTCCATTCGGTTATTCTCTTTATCCATCTGCTGTCGCTAGTTCTTCTTACATGTCCATACCACTTTAGTCTTTTTTATTCTATATATGTTAGTATGTCTGTTTCTATTGATGTTCTTTGCTTTATTTCGTCATTACTTCTCCTATCCATTCTTGTTACTCTGCAGCATCTTCGCAGGCATTCCATCTCTGTTGCTACTATCTTACTGCTGTTTTTCTTGTTTATGATCCAATTTTCAGCCCCATATGTCATAATACTTCGCACTAATGTTTTATAAATCTGCGTTTTTGTCTTCATATTTAGGTGTCTATCCCACCATACTGAGTTAAGGCTGTTTTAGCAGTTCAAGCCAACTGCGATTTGAAATGGGCGTATCACTTACTTTTCTACACTGCTTACGCGAGACCATCTTTACTCAGTGCCGCCGGCCGACGGGTAGTTTAATGACAACAAATACATTATTCTCCATTCAAATTAGTTTTAACACGAACCAACTGACCGTACGTTCATGAGATTTGACGTCACGAAGGCGATAACGATGAAACTAAGCCCAATGATGAGTAACACGTTTCACTATTAGATTTCAGTATTTTTTAGCAATTTTCTTTAAAGTTGAAACACGCTTTTCTCGATTATTACTGGACACAGAAAGGTGAAACAAAAATCAACGATTACAGAAAAAAAAAACTCTTTCGAGTGATGGGCGTAAAAAGTTTGGTTATAATAGAACGTTAAACAGTATATTCCAATTTTTCAACAGAAGTTTCAAAAAAATAAAAAAAGTAAAACCATCAGTTTAAAGGCAACATAATTTTGAATAACATGTCAAAATTTCGAGACATTTTGTCAGTAAATAACAGAGAAAATACTGTCCCTAGGTTTTGATGCACCGATAAAACAGCCTTAAGTTGTCGGATTGTTGTTCTTGTTTGTCCTAATCTTTGTGTAATTTCTTCCTCTGTTGTTGCCTTTTTCGTGATTATAAACCCCAGGTATTTGAATTTATCCTTTCCTTTGATTGTTACGTTGTCATCAATCTGTAGATCTTCTATGTCTTCTTCACTTGTAGATAGGTACTCTGTTTTCGCGAGGTTAATATCTAGGCCAGCCTTGGTATATTCTTCTTGTAGTTTCTTCATCATGTAGCTGAGGTCGTCTTGGTCTTGTGCAATCACTACTTGATCGTCTGCAATATTTTCAACTTAACAAAAAAGGAAGTGCTAAGCAGTGTTTGTACAAAATTTGTTAAAAACATAACACATAACAATTACATTAATTAGAAGTCAACTTAAAAATAATATTATAGAAACGTGCAGTAGTTTTTCCCAACGTATCTTTTCATTGTGCACACTCCACACAAACTATTTTGGTGCAATCCATACAAGTTGGAATTTTACAAATTATGTAGAAGTGTGCTGTTTTTCGTCTTTTTTTAGCTGGACAACGACGTCTCATTTCTGGTTCTACTAGCAGCATTGCCAGTTGTTTGTTAAAGTAGAAAAGTTTTAGCTTCACATTATCTCGGCACGACTAATGAACCAAAAAATAATTAACAGTGGAAATATCCTTCTTCTTATTCTTGTGCCACTCCTATCGGAGATTGGAAATCATCAAGGCTATCCTGACTTTGTTTACAGCTGACTAGAGAGTTCATTAGTGGTACAGCCAAACCATTCTCTCAAATTAAGCAACCATGACATTCTTCTACGGCCTGGATTCCGTTTTCCTTCTATTTTTCCTTGCATTATATTTTGAAGTAATGCGTATTTATGTCCTCTCATCAGGTGACCCAAATATTCGAGTTTTCTTCGTTTGATCGTTGACAAAATTTCTGGGTCTTTTCATATCCTTCGCATTACTTCAAAGTTTGTAACTCTTTTAACCCAACGTATCTTCAGCATTCGACGGTAGCACCACATCTCGAAACTTTCAATATTTTTTATATTGTTTCTGCTTGAGAGTCCAGGCCTCTACACCGTATAATAGCGTGTTAAATACGTAGCCCCTTAGCATTCTTAATCGGCCCCTTAGCATTCTTAATCGGCATTAAATATCCAGCATTCGATAATAATTGCCATTGGCCAACGCTGCGTTCTTCGGCCGCGTTAAATAAATACTGCACTTTTCATCTATGCTATCTATCCCCCTTTGTTAGATTGTACGTCGATTATTTCTTTAGATTTTCCTACGTTCTCCCTTATGGTGCATTGATGAGACTAACAAAACGGCCGTGTGCTTATTTGGAACGGGAGAGAGTAGAGTAATTGTAAAACTGTACAAACCAGAACCTGCAGGTCTTTGTTTTGTTGGTAAAAACGTAACTGTAATTTCAGGCTCTTTTTTTTTCAATGTTCCAACGTATGTCAGTCCTTTAGATTTTAGTAAATTTGCTAATTCTATGGAACTAAACCAATTATCATTACCACCACAATAAATATACACATCCTCCGTTTCTTGCTCCGAATGGCTGTAAATAAATGCAGAATCTGATCAGCATCACTCTCGTTTTCATCGACTTCATCAGCCCATTTCAGCAAGTTTCTTCATGGTTTGCATCGCCATATCTGATTCTTTTTGATAGACCAGCTTGCTTTTGAAATCCATTACTAAAACCTAAAATACATCCGAGCAGATTTATAAAATCTGGAAACAAGAAATATACCTTCATCACAGCCCTGTAGTCTTTTGATTACATCGAAAACTGAAGTCGTAATAAAATCCGAATAACGTACACAAACTTCACAGCCGCCTCATTGACAGAATACTAATCGTTGAAAGGTGAAAAAGGTACATGCCTGGCCAGATAGAGTGGGTGGAAAATCTAGAAAATCGTCACTACGCATATGCACTTGCAATGAGTAAAATCGACTCCGTATCTATCTGTGGTTACAGGTTAAAAAATAAAAATGGCAAAAAACTGACATTTTTGGACTTTCAATCATTAATTTTGCATAAACTATTGGATTAAATTTAATGTATCACAGCTCAAATTAAAGCTATTTTTTATGTACTATCATAACATTGTACTCATTTCAATCTAAAATGTTTATTTGATTACAATAAAAAATAATCAAAAAAACATTATGTTTTGCACCTTAAAAATATAAAAAAATATATAACCAACAGTTTGGAGTTGCACGCACTTGTAGGCTACTCTAGGCATTGCCCTTCATAACGCTATGCTAGTTTCAAAAATTCACCTAATTAATGCACGTTTTTTTTTTCTCTACAGCTTGGGCTATAAATAAAATCACACAATAATCACTGAAACTAAACCTTGTTGTCAGAATTAAATCTGTTTTGGAAGCATTTTTGTAAAATTACTTTTGGACACCATGATATACATATAGTAATTTATCTGAACTTGTTGCGTTGAGCTTGTCCTTTGGATGTTTCCGATTTATCAATTTTAATGTTAGCACTAGCACTTGTAGGAGAAACAGTTCCTCTAACAGCTGAAACCATCCTCGTAGATTGCACAGTCGGACAGATTATACGCAACCCTAACTTCTTGTCCAATTTTGGTAAAAACATTAATTTGACCTATTTTATGTTCAAATAGCAGTAAATGACTGACAGATTAATATTTAACAGATAACAAAGAATTACTAGAATGGACACCTCCAGATTTTAACGAAAATCCCAGTTTCCTCGATGGAATAAAAGATCCCAAAGTTTTAGAATTTGCGAAAATACTTGTAAACATATGGCCAAATCTAGCCAGAAAAGTAGATGAGTCCGTGAGCAAGCATCAAGATCAGCATTCCTTAATCTATCTTCCGCACGGTTTTATTATTCCTGGAGGAAGGTTTAAAGAAATTTATTATTGGGACACATACTGGATTATTAAGGGTTTATTGCTTAGTGAGATGACGGAAACTGTTAAAGGTACTTTTGTTTTATTTGTATAATTAATTTCATTATTTATAAGGGGTGTCTCGGGCCTAAGTTCATACAAAATGATGTTAGTATTGTATTTCATATCAATTTTTTTAATGCAGTAATAATTTTAGTAAAATAGTGTTCTTTACACCTATATAAAATTTTCAGTAGATATACTTAGAATGGATAAATATATAATATGTACCTATGTTTATTTTAGAAGTGTAAACATAATCTACAGTATTGCCTTGAAGCCAGAGACGTACCAGCTGTACTAGTTAAAGCTCTAATTTTTTTGCGAAAATGATAGTCTCTGTATTAAAATATCAAAAAGAACTTTATTTTACGTGTTAAGCTAATTTAATGGTACCCTTAGCTGAGTTCGATAAATAAAAAGCTTTTTGGCTGATTTTTATTTATATACTACACGTAAATTTTTTTCATTCTCCATTTTTATAGGGATAATCCTAATTGTTATTAACTGGTACTAGGTAAAAATAATTTAATATTAATGGAAGGTAATACCCAATGTTAAAAACTCGTTATACAGGGAGTCACATAAAGTTTTGTCATAAATTATACCATGATTTTTTCGGATAAGACGATTTGTCCTATCTTGCCCATATGCAAAAGTGTACCAAAAAAAGTTATGGGGTGTTAAAGATAGAATTTATTTAGACTTTATTTAGACTTTTTTATTATTGCTCCAAAATGGTTTAAAACTTTTTCATGAAAATTCATATTATGCGTTAGCATGCAATGGCCAATAAAACCGAAGTAGCGAAAATGTTTTTTTCTCGATGTTTCCAGGTGTTTTTACAGTGGCGGAATAAGGCTAAATCGGGCCCTAGGCAACATTGTAATTCTGGTTACCATGGCATTCCATGGTAGTTCCAGTTAAAAAAATTTCCAATGTTCTTTTTATTTGTTTTGCCACTTTATATCGATCTGCTTTTCTTTTTATTTTTTCACACCGACTTAATTTTTTTTAAGATCTCATTTTAAAGACTACGTACTAAAAAGAAAGAAGAAACTGATCTTCAGTTAAATTTATTTTATTTAATAGCACAATCACAATTAGTGGTTTTTTATATTAAATATTATTTTAATTAAATAATGTAATACTTTTTAAAAAAAATTTACAATTGTTTTAATAATTCGAAGATATTAATTAGTCCAATTACTTTTTCTTATGAGGAGCAGCTTTTCTAGACTTTTGGTGAACTTGCGGTAGCCTTAGATAACGTAGGCTTAGTGCTTTTGGTTTTTTCGTAGGATTGCCTTTATTTGCTTTCTTCGCTTTGCTGGGTGTTTTTACTTTCGCCTCTGTGGAAGTCTGAACTGGAGATGAAGATGGTGCAGTTTTGGGAGCTGACTTCTTTTCAACTTTCTTTGCTTGCCCGGCTTTTTCTCCTTCTTTGATGCTGCTTCTTTAGACTTAGTCACTTTCTTTACAGATTTTGCCTTTTTGCTATAAGCAGGACGTTTGGCAGCAATGGAAGTTTTTTTTCAGTTTAGTTGTTCCTCCAGCTTTCATTTTTCTCCTGAACTAGGCTTTGTAAATCCAGAACACGAAGAGATAGATGCTAACTTGAAGATCCTGACCTTTCTTTTGCCTTTGTTTACACCAACGATCCAGTACCAACTGCAGCTTTTGAATATTTTTTGATGAACGATGCAACTTTTTCCGAATCTACTTTGTACTTTGTACAGCGATATATTTCTTGATAGCCTGATGAATTACCTCTTTTTGGATTGTTTGCCTTCTTTTCATTTTTGGATGGTGGAGGTGTTTGTGGTGTTCCAAGACTACATCAGCTATGAATCCAAAACAATCTATTTGCAATCAAGTCTAGGACTTAAGTCTTAATTGCACAATATTTACCTGCGGGTGTGGATGCATAAGCACGGGAACGCTCGTCCACCCTTGTCGGCTTCATTAAATAACGATTCGGCATAATTAACTATAAAAATTTAAAATATAATTTTAGGGCCTCAAAAATTACGGGCCCTAGGCACATGCCTATGTTGCCTAGGCCTTAGTCCGTCCCTGTGTTTTTAAGAAGGACTTAAGATCTGCCTCCGACTTTTTGTAGTATAATATTGGAATAAAGACGGGACGTCATTGGAATGAAATACTTATTTTACGATTATTTTGTCTGTTATTATTTTTTTGTAAAATCATTAATTTAGAAGACACAGCCACTTTTTTTAAAAGTAGTATTACATTTTTACAAATATGTTACTATTTTTTAATTAGGAACAGAAAAGATAATAATTTAATTTAAAAAGTGTTTACCCTCACTTTAGAGGGAGTCATTTTGAACCAAACACCAAACCCGATCAAGGACCAAACCCGATCAACGACCAAATCAAACATCTCCCTAACTAATAAAATAGTCTACTTTTAGTTCACTTACAGATATACATTTTGATTTTTGGCCCTTCTTTTTAAAGTACTGAAGGGCAAATTATAAAACCTAGTAACTCTTTTAAAAGGCTCTAAAATAAAAATATTTCCATGGTAAGTCTTGTTAAATTTAAATGCCATTGCTGTCTTGTCTTCCAAACATAAGTTGTAATCATTTTTATGTATAATATACCTGGAACAGAAAAGATAATAATTTAATTTAAAAAGTGTTTACCCTTTATTTATGTATAATATACCTGCATTTGATTGTTATAAAAAATATTCCGGTACAACTCAAAATTTTTTGTAGTAGAATAAGCAAGAGTAAAATGGTCCCCGGAGTCATTTTGCCTCAATATGGAGGGACCATTTTATTTGGAGGAAATTTGCGTGGGTGACTTCTGATAATTAGAAAAATTGCAACAGATATGAAATAAACAGAAAAATTACCTTTTTAAGCTCTATAAAAAAATTCAACTTACTTTAATTAAAAAGCCTAAAACACAACTTCTGTGAGCACGAAATTAAAAATATTACATGTGTTTTATAGATTAGATTAAAACTAGCCTATTATGCTTCGAACATCTTCCCAGCTTCGTACATAGGTATCACTAGTAGTACTGAATATAAAAAGGATACCTAATAATTAATCAACAATAATTAAGAATCTTTTTATCTAATTTAGAAATAGAAAGAAACTATATTAGTCCAGTCCATAAAAGTTATACAAATTTTGCCGAGAATATTAATTTTGGGACCCCAAAAAAGACGAAAAAAAGTTAACCGATTTTTCACAAGCTTCCCCCTAAACCCCCACATATGGGGGTAAAACGCAAAAAAATCGATTTACCAAGAATATGTAAGTCGTAGAAAAAAAATGTTTCAAATCAAAAATGTAGCTGAGATAATTTTAAACAAACATGTTTATTGAAACTTTTTGTATAGAACGAACCGTTCTCTCAGAAACACCGCTTGAAGCGACCGTCGATTTTGAATGTCAGTTACGCGCGCGAAATCAATGTTCAATAAAATTTGTATCAGCTCGACGGTAAAAAATCGATATCTCGACGGTCGCTTCAAGCGTTGTTTGTGGGAGAACGGTTCATTCTACACAAAAAATGCTAATAAACATTTTTGTTTAAAATTATCTCCGCTACATTTTTTATTCAAAACATTTTTTTCTACCGCGTACAGATTCTTGGTAAATCTATTTTGTTGAGTTTTTACCCCCCTACAAGGGGGGGTTTAAGAATGCGCGGGGATAAAAAGTTGTAAACTTTTTTGCATCTTTTTTGGGTCCCAAAATTAATATTCTCGGCAAAATTCAGCTTGTTCGTATGATTTTTAGAGGTTCAGTGCCATTTTCGTTTCTACGACTGGAGTATATGAACGAAACAATTTCCCAGCCATAATATTTGTCTCCTTTCTATACTTCTTTTTCTCATTTTTTTTTTCATTGGATGATATTTTATGTAATTTACTATTTGTCTCCCTCATAACATCTTCAATGTATTGCAGTTTCCTACTTTTGATAGTTAATATTAACTCCTATATTTTTTTATTATTTGAGTTTCAACTACTAAATTTGATGTTTTATCCATCCAGGATATTGTCAGTATCCTTCTATAAATTTAGATTTGAAATATTTTCATCATATTTACAGCAGTATTTTTTCATTGCCCAAGTCGAAACATCATACAGTAGGATACCATACAGTAGTATGTAACATTTTTATAGTCGTACTAGTTCTAGACTTAACTATCGACTGGTTAATAGTTTTTTCGTATTGAAAAAGGACTTGTTTTCGCAGTTTTTAGTGTCTTTTTAGATTTTTTTTTTCATTCACAAATTTTTCAGGTAATTATATTTTTCAATACTGTTGAAAACGTATTTGAAGATGTCCATATCAATTAGTTTATTACGTCTACTTGGAAATTATCAGGTCCAGGCCATTTGTTTATTTTCGCGATTTTCACAAGTATATTGTATTTCCGCTATTGTTATATACCTATTTCTTTATTTTGATGTTCTTTCTTGTTTTCTTTTTGTTTTTGGTCTACATATTTAATATATTTTTGCCACATTTCGATTTTACTTACAATGTCCTCATCCAGGAAATTTCCAGATTTTCTCTCTGTCAGCTCGTTCAGTACCCAGCAAAAATGGTAAATCTAACAACATTGCAAACATAAAATTTGAAATCTACATATTACAGAATAGCCGTATCCCAATTTTTGTACAGTTCGTAGGCCTTTCCGGACTTTTGGTCCACTCCGTATATCTAGTATGATATGAATAATCGAGTAGTCTATTTGGAGACCGTTTTTATCTGCAGAATGTTGTGCTCTTAAGTCTCCATTTTGGCAACTTAAAAAACGTATACGAGATTACCATATAACTAGCGGACTAAATGTAAAAAATATCTATCATAGTTCATGGAACGTCTTTTATTATTTTAGTACTAAGTTGTAAAAATTGCAAGTATCATCCAATATTGTAGGTAGTAGATTATCCTTAAACATTAATTGTCTTTTTTATATAACTCTACTTATACATAAACATTCAGGGAATTAATTTTATCAATTTTAGTTTATTCACTTTAACAACAATAGATAAGTAGGTATTAATATTTCTTTGTACTTTTTTTAGGTATCTTAGAAAATTTCCTCTCCCTAGTTGACAGATATGGCTTTGTACCGAATGGCAGTCGGGTATATTACTTAAACCGATCTCAACCACCCTTACTGTCTCTGATGGTGGGTCTTTACATAGATGCAACTAACAACAAAGACTGGTTAGAAGCAAATGTAGATATTCTCGAAAAGGAATTGACGTGGTTTTTAACAAATCGTATGACATCTGTTCACGGGCACAAGATGGCAAGGTATGCGTGTCCTAGCGGCACGCCCAGACCTGAATCTTACTATGAGGATACTGTTACTTGTCAGTCCTTTAAAGACAAAGATAAGGTAACTATTTCTACTATTATTAATAAATTGGATTAAAACTTTAGACATATATATTGTATTATATTCAACTTAGATATTGTATTCTATTCAACGGCACTTCTTTAGGTATACTGTAACACACAATGAACCGTGCTAATACAAAAGACACTGATGCAGTTTGTATCTCAAAGGCACCGATGCTCAGTCGTTAAAAATAATGGGTGAGTAGGGAAGTAAGGCACACATGAGGTATATAGAATGAAAAAAGGTTGAGAAGAGAACAATTATTCACAAAAAACGGGCGCCACTGTTTGCCACCTGAATCCTTAAAAAAAGAAATGGGATGCTCATAATACAAAAAGGAAGACTAAATGAAATGAAAACCTATAAAAATGTAAAAAGAAACGAAAATATATGTAATATATAGACCAATCTAAATAAAATATTTGTTCGAGAGTGATTAAGCAAAATGATTAAGTAGGACTTATTGAAATAGCTGGTTAATTAATTAAAATAGTAAATAATTGAATATTATATAGTTTTAAATAAGAAAACACATGGCGTAACTCATAGATGTTATCAAGTCGTGAAAAGAAAAAACTCACTTACCTTTTGTTGAAATGTGTTTTAGCGACGGCAGCATATAAGATCCACAGCCGACGTCACGATGCAGAAGGACTCGGCGTGGTACGCCGCGAGGGGAAGTCAGATTTTCGGCGCTATTAAGTAGTTGGCCGAGGGATATTTTCAGACGAAAGACAGTAATAAATTAGATGTTAACGCTGTAACTGGAGCTTTTCGTGTAGTGTATGCATTCCATTATTGAAAAATACGATAAATTAGATAATTCCTCAAACAGTTGGTCTTCTGAAAATCTTTATTTCAAGCGTTCGGAGTTAAAATGAATAGTTTCCCGAACACGTGTGGTGATTTAGACAAGTGGCGTTTTCACAACTTAACGAACGTTATGCGTTTGTCAGCTTTGCCGTCGGAAGATAATTTAGGTATATAGTGAAGTAATTAAAATACATAATTAAAGAAGATACAATAAAATAACATACTGTAAGGCCATATTATAATAGAATAATAAAAGGTATTATAGTCAAAATATGTAAATAAATTATAACTACTTTTCCAAACACAGAGATTTCCTCAACAAAATATTTTTATTGAATATCTAAGAAAACTGGTACATTTTTTGGATATTTGCTTTCTGGGACCTTTAGAATTAGATTAACTATTATAATATATGGTATAATTTGTATGTTTTTCTCTAATTCCAGTTTAATAGTAGGAATTGAGTTATCTGGTTTACAGTATATTTTATATTATCGGAGCACTGCCTCTTGTTTTTTTTTGTAAGAAGTGGGAAATCCAAATGTTGCTTAGTTGTTATTTCCCACTATTAGTTCAAATATTTGAGTAGTTTCTTGGTTTGATCTGGTTCAATTGAAATTAATAATTGATTCATGAGATACATTAAACAAATAGTAATATTAAATGTTTTAGGAACAGTGTTATAAAAACCTAAAAAGCGGAGCCGAAAGTGGTTGGGACTTTTCCTCACGTTGGATCTTAAGAGAAGACGGAACATCTGGACCGGACTTGCCAGATATTGACACATTCAGAGTAATACCTGTTGATTTGAACGCTTTTCTATGCAAATCCTTTAAAGAACTATCTAGATTTTATTCAATACTAGGCAATGTTGACAAAGCTCAAGAATGGAGCGGCAGAGCTGACAAGCTAGAGAAGGGTATACAAAAATTTCTTTATTCCGAGGAATACGGCGTTTGGTATGATTTCGATATAAAATCTGGGAAGTCTAGGAAAGGTTTCTATCCCAGTAACTTAGCTCCTCTATGGACAGGTAGGATTTATTTAAAATTTTTAACGATTTCATCCGTCATATCTTTGCAATATCTGAAACATTATATTCTTTTAATCATACGTGAACAAACAATGGCGAAGTTTATGTAAAAATAATTTTTGAACTGTATCGGTCAATCGGATTGTGATCGCCCAATCATCTTCCGTTCTGTTTTCCTTCTACCACTAGTTTCTCCATATTGTTACATGAGGAATCTCCAAAGAATGTTAATATCGTAGAAACTATATAACTGACACATATATAAACGTGATACCTATTCTTTGCTACACTATTGATTGTAAACTATATATCCAAACAAATGATTATTTTTTACACGTTTAAAATATTTTTTTCCTGGGTCCGTCTCATCCAAAAGATCTCTATTCTCACTGAAACTGAAGCTTATTGTATTTGCTGCCCGTTGTTGTTTCCTACACCCAGTCTAGAATTTTTGTACCCTGTAGAAATTTGTACCGGTCTTTTGCTTTGTGCGTCCTAAATATACGAGAGTCTCCTCTTGGTTGCCCATAGAGATTTTATATTTTATGGTCCAGCGGCCCAGAATCGTATAATACATGTTTTATAATTTCTAGTTCCTTGTCACAGAATCTGCAGTTAAGGTCTCCATTGTAAATGCCTATTTTATTCAAGAATTCTCTTACTGGTGCATACCCGGCCAACATTCCTGTTACTCTTCACAGTTTGTTCCTGCGCATATGAAGCAGTTCCTCTGTTGTTTTTCTACATGGTCCACCAATGAAGATTTTTCCATGTGTGGATTTTGGAATTCTCTCCTAGTATCGCTGAGGACTCTCTCTGATCTAGTCCTGTACAGCGCTGCGAACTGCAGCCTTTGGTACTCCCAGAGTTACAGCCGCTTCGTATGATTCGTTTGATCCTCTTTTTGCAAGTTAATCTGCTTTTTCGTAGCCTTCGATGGCCTGATGTCCTGGTACCCAAACAAGCTCAAATTTATTCCGATCTGCTAGTTCATTTAGTTCTTTGATGCAGTCCCACACTAGCCTAGACGCCACTTCCTGACACGCCAATGCTGCTTGACTGTCAGATAACATATGGAACTCTTCTGTTTCAAGAATTCTTTCATTATTTCCTTTTGCACATTGCAGTATCGCATAAATCTCCGCTTGACAAATGGTGCAGTTCCTCTCCTAGGCAAATCTTTTGCTAATTCTTTAATTATTAACATTCTTAAAATTGTAGTTTTTTTGTGATGTGACCTGGTTTCCTCAGAAAAATTTCCTTCGTCACAGTCCTTGTGATACTCATATGCCCTCAAATCCTCATTCCATATACTCAAATGCAAGGAAGACAGGCCTAGTAGAGCCCTCATAGCTGTTGTTTAAGCAGTGCACATGGTACCAGTTATCCCCATACACGCAAGTCTTTTCACCTTGCTGAGTTTGGCTTTTGCAGCTTTTTGAAGTATCTTAGTCCACCACATCGTCGCTGCATAAGTAATTGAGGATTTGATCACCATGGTGTATACCCAGTATACCAACCAGTGTAGGTTTTAATCCCCATTTCTTCCCATACATACGCCTGACCCTCGTAAGTGTTGCTGGTTATTTTTTCTAATTTCTGGTTCCAGGTACTGTACTTCTACTTTGGCTGAACTTCTTGTCACTGCAGCTTTAGAGGACCTAATCACTCTAGTTTCCGTCTGCGTGGAAGGCGACTATGGTGGATTTGTATGGACTTATATTTAGCCCCTCTGTATAAGTCCATTGTCTCGCTAGTTCTAGCCCCTCCTTCATGCGATTTTTGACTACTGTATTGTACTTTCCTTGCGACCATTTACATATAGTTCTTATAAGTTCGTCCATTACTAGAGTCGACAGCAGTGCGGACAGAACTCCATCCTGTGAACATCTTCGGTTGACCCGGGTCAACACGGTCTCTCCAAGGATAGTGGTATTTACCATTGTATTCCTGAGCATAGATTCTATCTAGTTCAAGCATATTTCTTCGACTCCTTTACGTCTTAGGGCATTGCTAATACATGTTATCGAAGTGTTGTCGAAAGCCCACTCTATATCCAAAAAGGTTCCCAGCATCACCTCTTTATTTTTAATTGTATTTTTCACTTTTTCTACGAGTCTGTGGAATGCTGTCTCGGTTAAATCCGCTGCTTTATAGGCATGTTCTTGATGTATTTTACTGTGTAGGTACCAATGTTTCATCCCTAATGATCTGTCGAGCAATTTCTTTCATGTCTTCTGTAGGAATGACATTAGACTTCTTGGTCTTAGAGACTTTGACTTTTAACTTTTCTTTTTGACTGTCTCCCAGCTAGTTCTTGAGGATCTTTGCAGAGCCCTGTTGCCTACTGATTCCCAGTCAATTGGTGATTTAATATTTGTGATCCAGGGAAGTGCACTCTGAAGAGCTCTTCGGCCGTGTCTCTTCCTGTATTGGTATACTCGCCCTTGTTATTTAGGAGTGAGTTAATTGGTTGTGTTTTCTCCTTTGAGAGCACCTTTTGAAGTCTAGCACAAGCATGAGTGCTTTCAATTTCGTAACGGTGCTTCCTTCATGTGTCTCTCTTGGCTTTAATTATAGCTGTATAGTATTCCGTCCGTGTGATTCTGTATTCTCCACACTCCCCGGTTACTTTGGCTCTGTTGAATAGCTTCCTCGTCCTTTTTCTCAACACAGACAGTTCTTTATTCCACCATGGCATATCCCTGGTGGAACTCCTCTCCGTTAGAGGCAGGTTTCTTGGAATGCTGAAATGACAGCTTCATTTAAATCATTCATTGCCATTTCTAGATCCGTGGCATCATTTATCTTTCTCCTCACCCTCGACAGATGTTGGTCTAGAACTTCTTTATAAGCTTCTCAGTTAGTTGAACGTGGGTTACGATAAGTGACTTTTGCTGCTTTTCCCTCTAAGATGTATCTAATGTGTCTATGGTCTAGGCAGCTCTCCTCCCCAAAAACATTTATTACATTGTACACAATAAGTAAATTATTTGTAGTTAAAAAAATATATTGACCTCAATCGAACTATATATACACATTGCTGGCAACAGCATCACTGATGACTATCGACAGTACACTGTGGATAGATTTTTTACAATCTGGATCTAGAGGTCACGGGCTATGCTATTATTAGGCAGATATTAGGAAGCGTTAGTCATCATTATAAGGAGTATAAGATTTTTATATCAGCATTCTACTTTCTATTTACATCTAGTCTGTTGAAAAGTATAAAATAATTGGTCTGATTTACCCGTGGTCTTTAGTTTTTTAAACCAATTATGAATATTTGCTATTTGATTTGTATCTTGCAATAACTGGGCCCTTATTTAATGTTAGTACTGCTGTGCTACCAGCATATGTGGCTGCAATTCCCTTCGGGATATGGATAGATCCCCTTGAAAAAATCCAATTTTTTTCAAGATGACAAATTGTGATTTTAGACAGTGATAAGTAGCTCATTCAGAATCAGAATTTTTTACTTTTAAATTTCGCGGCTCCATGTTGTGCCAAAGTTTAAATCCGATTTGTACCACCTCTCATATTTCAAATCAAATTATGATTTTATTATGAACGCCGTTTTTAGGCGTCACGCCCTTCCGGTAGGGATCTATGGAGAAGTATTGCCGAGCCGCAAGCCCTTATCTCTTGCCGTACTGCTCCACCATAGGCCGATCACACACCAGCATATTCTAGTCTAAGCCGCAGATTCATCTAGAATTTTAAACTGCTGCGTTAGCCTTTTTTATTTTTCTGTACACCGAGCTGGGACACGAACCCACATCCACTGAACCACTCCACAGTGAAGCGAATGAGAATCGGCCGCCTAGCCCGCTTGGCTATCTGACCGACTCAAATTATGATTTTTGACATTATTTCAAGTAACTTCCCATTAAGTAAAAATCTAGCGTTGACATAGAATAAGAAAGCAATTGTTATTTATCCTGTGGTGAAACTCACACTGATTACTTTAACGTTTCGCACTTAAAAAGCATTCAGTTATCATTGTCACACAGAACCACAGTTTTTAATCGGAATATTCTCACGATTCGATTGGCTAGGGACTGATATATGATTAATGAATACCAACCAATTAAATAGCTGTACGTAAATATGTCTTCTGAATATTAGAGTATACGTGAATGGTGAATTCTGTTAATTTTCTTTTACAAATAATCACAGACTTATTTTTTGTCGCTACCTAATACACGTATTACGAAGAAGTGTAGCACTAATAGAAAAGTCTAACAAGAACCATATATTTATATTTCAATTGCATTTGTTACTAACAGTTTACTTTTAGTACAATTTTTTTATTGTTATTATATTATATTTGTAGGAGACTTCGATAAAAATCCCGAAACTGGAGAAAAAGTCGTTCAGTACTTAAAGAACAATAACATTGACGATTTCAAAGGTGGTATTCCTTCATCATTGCTTGACAGCGGTGAGCAATGGGACATGCCAAATGCCTGGCCTCCTTTACAAGAGATCGTCATCTTAGGCCTTAAAAACACTAACAATTCCGTAGCTTTAGATATGGCGGAAGAGCTGGCGAAGAGATATGTAGATGCGTGTATGCTGGGATATGAGAAAACTCAAATGATGTACGAGAAATATGACGCCACTACACCGGGGGCAAGTGGCGGCGGCGGAGAATATAATCCTCAAACCGGATTTGGATGGACCAATGGAGTAGCGCTTTCACTTATTGATACCTTTTATAAAAAATAGTATTTTTGTAACGATAAATTTTACAAAACGTATTTGCTTTTTATTTCTTCATGACGTATCTTAATAGGTAGATCTTGCAATAAATTATATTTTAGAAAGACAACAAAATCAGGATAGAATTGAAATTTTGACAGACACAAAAGGTCAGAATTGGTTAGTATTCAAAGGAAGGGAGATCTGGTTGCGTGTATTCAGGCGACGAGAGGCATAAGTAAATCATCGGAAAAGATTCCGTCAAAATCAAATAAGTGACAAAAATCCATAAACAAGTTTCTCAGTTAATTCTCTAACCGTTTATTTTTTAAAGTGGTTCAAAATATCTGATAATTTCTAATTAGGGTAATGTGAGTGTTGAGAGAATTCATTTCATGTTCATTTTTTTTTTAAATATCTATTATAGTTTGACCTCCAGATGAGAAAGAAGGTAGACCGTCTCTAGAAGGTCATAAAGGTTTAGGCGTAAAAAATTAGAAGAAGTTTTATTTGAATAGAATAACGAAATAAATCATTTTTATTGTTAAAATAAAACAAGCAAAAAAATATAAAAATAAGACAGTAAAACAATTCAAAAAATAAAAAACGTTAACTATCTATGATGGAAGTCATAAAAACAGTTTTTCCCGGTGTAATACATAAATTCAGACCGCGCTTCATGCAATAAACTCAAGTATCAGACTTCTTACAAATATTTACATCTTCTCTTTCCGGTTTTGGTATGCATACTTGGATCATGATCTATACCGTCATATCGCACATCATCTGGTGGACGAAGCGAGTTTGTTCCAGTCCTAGACATATTAGGTTGGGCTGTCCAATTTTGAGATCTTCCTACAGTAGGGACTGGTGCGTATTTGCAGAAACCCTCAGTTATTTGCTCGCGAAACAGTGGCAATTTGATCTTTTCAGATGGCTGTGGATGAATTCTGCGATGTGGAACATAGGCATTGGTCACTGCCATGTCAATCAGGTGATAAAATATTTGTAACATGGAATTTCGAGTCTTCAGTCGAATGTGATATCTGCCGATTAGACCGTCCATAAGATCAACACCACCCATATGGCGGTTGCATTCTTTGATGATCTGTGGACAGTCCACGTCAATATACCGCTTTTTTTCTATCATAACGAACTGCTTTGTTTGGTTGTTGTTGATCAAATGCTCGTTTGAATGACTCCTGTCTTATATAAGTGGAAGCTAGACATACATTTTTTGTATCTTTCCAAAGCACAGTACTTAGATCAATACCATATGCCATCCCTGTATATTTCACAGTATATCCCCTTCTTTGGCCAGTTGCTTATCTTTATCGGCTGGTAAATTACAGTTACTAATTCAATTGGCTCGAATAGTTTCCAATTAATAAATAACCCGTGCACGAAGATACTAATAACTATATTTGACGCTGCACCAAGATCAGGATTTCCTGGTAGGATGACGTTATCACCAGCTCCATTGTAAATTTCAAAACTGTAGGAGTATCCGTATAAATCATAGGACAAATAATTTTATTCCCCATTTATGAGGTTTATTAGGCATGTATTAGCGTAAATGGTGTTGCATTTTTGTTGAACAAATTTGCTCATCCACGCAAATTTCGTGACATCATTGAAATAAGTTAACAAATCGAACACCGTTCCGTAGGTACTCCGTACCAAACATTTTGGTGTTCCATCAGTAATTGAGTTGAATCCATCTGAAAGATGGAGGTTGCTGCAGCAGCCTACATTCTAATGCATTATTCAGTTAATAAAACAAAAAATACTCGTGAAAGAAGGTAGTGGCAAACACAAGTGTATAAAAGTAGGGAGAAATATGGTGGCAATCACTTACTTTTGGATTTGAAATTTCAGTCGATCAGTCACCTTCCGCCTTTAAATTTTTGATCACATTAGTGGGTCCAAAAATAGGTCGAAAAGACACAAAATGAAGAAAATCTATCTCTGTTCAAGAACGGTTCGCTGTCACGATCTGTTTTTTGGCGACTGGAGATTCTTTCACTAGTTAACAATACCTTTTTAAGGTATTGTATCTGGTATCTTGAAACAATCTATAAGTGTAATAATTCCGGAAGTATGTGGAGCTATAGTCGAAGAGTTGAAAAAAAAAACATTCAGGTAATTATACGTCTCATTTAATATTTGAATTTTATTTATAATTATGTTCAGTACTGGTTTAATAACTGGGCATATCTATAGAGAATATGGTTGGGGAAATTGTATTTGAACCATTAGAATGGGACTCTATATGTGTTGGCGTGGAATATGGGGTCTTTTGGAAAGATTGCGGTGAAAATTGGGATTCAGATGAGTGATATATTGGATTGGTATATATAGATATAGAAGAATTGTTAGAATGTACTGAGGGAGTAGGGCTTTATGTATGTTGTTCAAAGGTTCCTCTGTCTGCTTGGAATAAAACAGCCATTATTTTTTCTTGGACAATTGACGCTGTAGCATTGGAATAATTTATTAGTTTGGAGGCCACCAACTTCCCAAAGATCCCAAATGCGGCGTCTAACTTTTCATCATCGGCATCTCTTTTCTTTCGGATTTGGGAAGTAGGTAGGGGCTAGAGTAGCGAATTTATCTGGTCTTATTTGAAGAGTTTCCTGAGCTGTCACAGTCTGTTGACTTTCTGAGTCTCTTTTGCTGCTATTATATCTTTAGGAATATCAAGATGATCTTCTCCCAAATTCTCATTTACTTCACCTATTGTCTCCATCTAAATATCTTTTGCAGATACCAATAACATCCGAGAAATGGTTGGACGTGGCTAAACTACATAATGATACTTGGAATTTTCCTCATCGCCTAGGTGCCCTGGATAGTAAACATGTGGTATTACAATCACCAATTAATACGGGCAGCAAATACTTTAATTATAAATCAACATTCAGTATAGTCTTGCTTGCATTGGTTGATGCTAATTATAATTTTCTCTATGTTGACGTTGGTGGTCAAAGACGAATTTCTAATGGTGGAATATTCAAGAATTGTTCTTTGTACAACAACTTGCAGAATAATTGTTTGAGTTTGCCTGAAACAGAACTCTTGAATGGAAGACAACGCGAAATTACGTATTTTTTCGTTGCTAATGAGGTATTTGCTTTGAGCGAAAGGCTAATGAAACCATTTTCTGGGATTCATAATAAAGGTTTCAGAGAATCTTTAATTATAGGTTATCGCGAGTACGTAGGGTTGTGGAGAATGTATTTGGCATTGCTTCAACAATATTCAGAGTACTCCGAAAGCCTATGTCATTAAGTCCCGAAAAAGCTTCGCTCATAGTAATGACAATAGCTCATTTACATAATTTTCTACGTAAAAGCTTAACCTCCTGCCTGCTGGATATGCCGAAAGGAACATTTGATACAGAAAATATGGAAAAGTTGTGGAAGAAGCATATAGAACGGTAACTAATGATCCTATGTCGCCCTTCTACCTTTGAGAAACATACCAAGGAAATCCCTACCGTTGCTAAAGTGATTCGAGATGATTTCTAGCGAATTTAACGAAATTCTTCCAGGAAGAAGGTAGAATTTCATGACAAGACAATTACGCGTGAACCATTTTAATGACTTTAAAAAAACAAGAAACCTAACGAATACTTACAGTGTTCTTATTATTTCGAACTTTATCCCTATCCTAAAGAAAAATCATGCTCTTGTAAGCAAACTAGCTACTCTCGTACAGTTCTGATCGACCTGTAAAATAAAAAAATAAAGTGAATATTATTTAATAGGTACCTACTGAAGATTCAATTTGAATTTGAAACTTTAGTTACTGAAAAAAGTAAGAATCTATAGTAGTTTATGTATATGTTTCCTCTTATTTTTACCATGTCTTTTATTAGTATATAGAGAACTAAATTTGATTTTTAATGACACTACCCCATTTTGTAATAGCATTATAGCTTTATATATTAAATAAATTCTACCCAAAAAAATTTGGAAAAGACAAAAATGATGACTAATTTAGTTCCGAGCCATCCTTTAGGTATGGGTAGAAGACATCGAAATTGAAATTGTTGACAGCTACATATACCTTGGACATACGGTAAAAATTAGCAGAGATAATCAAACTGCTGAGCTGCTGCTAAGAAGAATAACTGCAGCTGCAGCTTAAAAAGAAGAGCCTTTAATCAGTGTATCCTGCCTGACCTTACATATCGCGCAGAGACACTTACCCTAACAAGGACATCTACACGCAAACTACAAGTAACGCAACGTAGAATGGAAAGATCATTGTTAGGCATAACGTTGCGAGATAGGGTAAGAAACGAAAAAATTCGTAGAAAAAGTGGTGTAGAAGACATTATAAAACACATAGCCAAAATTAAATGCAGGTGGGCAAGACACGTCGCTAGAATGAAGGATAACAGGTGGACCAAAAAAATCTTGGAGTGGAGACCGAGAGCGGATAGACGAAACCCGGGAAGACCACCCACAAGATGGACTGACGACATAAAGATGATTTGTACCAACTGGATTGCAACAGCGCAAGATAGATCTGAATGAAGGTTTTTCGAGGAGGCCTATGTTCAGCAGTGGACGACTATGGGCTGATGATGATGACCCAAAAAAATTACATCTTTGAAAATTCATGAACCACTCACCTGTTCCTGTGTCATTACTTTGTTTTATTTTTCCTTTTTCGTTCTGTAAACCAGATAGAAGATTTGTCATTTTTTTTTCTACACTCATCTGCTGTTATTTCCATTTTAACAGCAATCTCTTCCCATACATCGTTTTTTTTTTAATTTTGGTATAATATCTGGGATTATTTGTATCCCATAATATCTCTTTTTCCCGACAATTTTCTATTAACAGTAAACTATTCTCTTCCGTCCATTCCATTTTGATACACTTAATTTTGAAACACCTTCAAAATAATAAACTGAAATGACTGGAAATTCGGTCGAAGATTCACAAGCGAGTCCAGACATGAATTTACGGTGTACATTGTCGCGCTCACGTTTCTTTTGATGCGAAGCATTTTACCGACAGCCAGTGGAACGCTTCGATGTACGTCGTTGACGCGTCTAAAGGTGGGTACACATATTATGCAAGCCGAACGGTATACGTACCGTACGCGTACAGATCCTTGAAAAATATTCTACATCGTACTGATCGCATACTTATCTCGATCCATGGAAAGCGACAAACCAACAACGAACACACATGTGCGAAATGATTCATTTTATTTATAATTTGGGTACTGATTTATGTTCCTGTTTTTGCTTGTTTAACAAAAATAAAAATATGTACAATAATCAGTTTACTGTTTTCTCACGTCTCTCTAGGAAGGAACACGTCATTCACACAATGTCGATTTGATGACACAATAAAAATGTTCGCTGCGTCTAGTAAGCGCCGTCCAAACTGAAAGACGAGCTTCCTTTGAAGTCGTGAAATAAACCGCAACAATTTGGTTCGCGACGAGTCACGATGAAACAGTACGCAAGCGGTTTTTTCTGCCGTACACATTAACGAATATAGCGTTCGCATACCGTTTGGCTCGTATATGTGTACCGACCTTTAGGTACGGTACGCGGTTGCATGACTCTATCCACACCACAGTGGTCTGTGATCCACACTTAAGAACGCGACAACAGTTCAAATTAGGCTATCCAACAATATATATATATATATATATATATATATATATATATATATATATATATATATATATATATATATATATATATATATATATATATATAGTAAACTCTTAAATATTGGGGAAATCTGCAAGAAATACTCTAATGTGTATCAATTGTTTCGCCGAACGTTTTCGCCAAAGAGAATTAATTTGGCTTCTTCAGGGCTGAAAGAGAATAAATTATAATTAGCTACCATATATTATCTATTAAAACATTATTGATCTTACCGTAACTTAGAATTGTAGAGTTAGAATATTAAAAAACTTTGCTAGTAACATAGTGGTGTTTTTTGTTACTATGTGCAAAAAAAGTTTTTTATAAGAATTTAAATGTATGGTAGCTTCGAACTTGACACGTAAAGGCTTACCCAAGGTTAATCGAAAAACCCAATGCAACTACATTTAAAAGGAGATTTAAATTTCTTTTCTATATGTATATATATATATATATATATATATATATATATATATATATATATATACTATGGTACACTCGAAGAGTGGTGGGTTTATCGGTCAAAGTGGAGAAATAAAAGACAAAGAAGGTGGCTACTTCATCTATTTATTGAAGACGTTTCGCTTTCTGCTCAGAAAGCATCATCAGTTCATCTAAAAAGAACATTATAAAACCAAACATCCATAGAGAAGTTACAATAAAAGTGTGTTACCTTACAAAGACATGTAGCAGTCAAAGATGTTAAAAATATGAAAAAGCTTACGAAACTGGACATTTAGAGTAAAGTTGTATAAATCAATTAATTGAAACTTGGTATAGTTTGCAATTTAACAAAATTAGCACAGCAAAAGAACATGTGATAAACATACATGTATATAAAAAAGTTATTATAAAAACTTAAGTAAAAAACATTAAGATTTATTTTAAAGTGTAAAGAACTAGAAAGATCATGAGAAAGCACTTCCAACAATTTATTAAATCAATTAGATTTTAAATTTAACTTTAGGTAACATTATAAGTTATTTAAATTAATTTAGTATAAAGATAAAATGAAGTTACCAGTCTTGAGCTTACTGAGTCTCGCCGATAAATGAATTTACAGGTTTAACACCCACGCAAACAACGTGAATAAAGATGGCCTTGAGGTCAGAGTGACAAGAACAGCAAGGCGAAATACCAACCTCTATGTAATAGGGCGGTGTATTCAAAAAAAGTTATAGATTTGGTTGACCACTTGTCGTTAAGAAATCAAACAATGAAAGGAAAAGGTGGTTAAGATCACCATTTATCCTACAGTGATTGATTTGTCAACAAGGAACAAAGTATGAAAGTCAAACAAAATATCATATATTATAATATGACGTCACTGGTTAGCCAGCCAACAGGTGAAGATTAATACAACTTCTACAGTCCAAAGGTTCAAATCATTTCGGACCGTAATGAAAAAGATTCTATGAATCAAATTTCAGTTTAAAATTTTAACAACTAAGTTCATCAAAAAGAACAATTACTTAATTATGTAAAAGTGATATTGACAAATAGTTAATAAAATGTAAGTTGATAAATCTAAGTTTAAGAAAGAATAATTTATTTTATTTTATTTTTATTTAAATTTATTATATGAAAATATGATAAGAAAAAACCCATTATGGGACAAAGTTTGAGTAAACAACATATCAGGCCTAATTCTGCAAAATTAATGCATGGTAAATTTGGCTCAAATTACTAATGTCGGTTCTCTTATTAAGGGTATTAGGGTGTTTTAAAATTGAACACATTTCTAAAAACTGTCTTTTAACGAGATTACGTTCAGTGCCAAGAATTTTAACTTCATTAAAGTTTACTTCGTGCTTAGTGCTAATAGCATGTTGGGCAAGAGCACAAGTATGTTTAGATAAATTAATATCACTGCGGTGTGTCGTAAGACGTCCTCTCAGTGATCTCCCTGTCTGACCGATGTAACATGAGTCACACTCAGCACAAGGTATATGATATATTAAGGCGGGTACACATAGGCGAGCAGAACTGTTCGCGAACCGTTTGTGAACGCTATATTCGTTAATTTGTACGACGGGACGAACCGCTTGCGATCTGCTCGTTCGTTGCTCGTCAGGAACCACAGCCTGTCGGTTTTTGGGACGAACACAAAGAATGTTCGCAGAACTATAAATTGTCTATAAATTGTTTCTGCTAAGTGTGCGATGAGATCATTCGGTTAAACAAAATTGCTGAACGAGCGCGGCTTATTCAAAAGTAACGAGAGAAATTAATAACAGATAATGTAAACAAAATACCGAAATGTTTAGAATAACGAAGTAAATTAATTCTTGGTTTGTTATTAGATACTTAGGGTATTGGATAGCCTGAACATAAACATATTTTCAACGAACTCTTCGCGAACAGCTCACGAGCAGTTCGCAAACAGTTCGGCTCGCATATGTGTACCCACCTTTACATTAACTTGTTCCAGAAGGGACAGAGGTGTTTTAGTTTTAGAAAACAAATTCCTGACAGTCTTAGCATTCTTAATAGCAATTTTAACCGGTACGTTGTTATGTTTATACAGTTTAACGAGTTTCTCAGTAACTTGAGGAAAATAAGGTAACGATGAGTAATGGGTAGTTGGATTCCCAAGTACAGTATTAGGCAGAACAGTGTTGTTAATTGAATTATTTGATATTATTCTAAGTTTGTCACCATTGGGTATGTCATTTAAAGAAGAACAATAGCTTTGAACGAAAAGTTTTTATAATAACTTTTTTATATACATGTATGTTTATCACATGTTCTTTTGTTGTGCTAATTTTGTTAAATTGCAAACTATACCAAGTTTCAATTAATTGATTTATACAACTTTACTCTAAATGTCCAGTTTCGTAAGTTTTTTCATATTTTTAACATCTTTGACTGCTACATGTCTTTGTAAGGTAACACACTTTTATTGTAACTTCTCTATGGATGTTTGGTTTTATATTGTTCTTTTTAGATGAACTGATGATGCTTTCTGAGCAGAAAGCGAAACGTCTTCAATAAATAGATGAAGTAGCCACCTTCTTTGTCTTTTATTTCTTCACTTTGACCGATAAACCTACCACTCTTCGAGTGTACCTTAGTTTATTTTGGATTGGCGGTCGTACTCCTTTTCTCGATATATATATATATATATATATATATATATATATATATATATATATATATATATATATATATATATATATATATATATATATAAATATATATATATATATATATATATATATATATATATATATATATATATATATATATCATCATCATCATCATGTGCAGCTTTATCAACCGTTTCCAATTACGGTGCAGCCTCCCTTATTTCAATGTTATTTTATGTTCTTATTATTATTCGACGATGTCTTAGTTATACGTTGTTCTAATAATTTGCGCTCATTTGCGCCCATATTTTTCTATCTTGTGCTATTCGAGACCACGTTGTTCCTGTTAATTTTCTAATATCATAATCCCATCTGAGATTTGGGCGCCCCTTTGGTCTCTTAGCGTTCCTGGGGTACCACATAGTTGTTCTAGTGGTCCATCTGTTATCTGTTCTTCTTGCCATATGTCCTGCCCATTGCCATTTCAGGGATTTTATTCTTTGGATTACATCAGTCACCTGGGTTTGCCTCCGTATCCATTCAATTCTTTTACGATCCCTCTTTGTTATCCCTAGCATACATCTTTCCATTGCTCTTTGAGTTACTTGGAGTTTCGACGTTATTTCTCTCTTTAATATCCAAGTTTCACATCCATATGTCAAGACGGGTAATATGCATTGATCAAATACTCTCTTCTTGAGGTATAGTGGCATTTTGGACTTGAAGACTATGGAATTTCGTCCGAATGCTGACCACGCTTGTTTTATTCGTCTGTTGATTTCCGGAAGTAGTGATCCCGATTTATGTATGAGCTGTCCCAGGTATATGTATTCATCTACTACTTCTAGCGAGGTTTCATTAATTTTTATTTCCACGTTGGCGATCAGATCATTGCACATTATTTTAGTCTTTGCTAGGTTCATTTTTAGGCCTACCTCATTGCTGGCTGTATTAAGGTCATTAATTTGCAGTTGTAATTCTTCAGGACTTCTAGCAATTAGAATGATGTCATCAGCGAATCTAAGATGGTTTAGGTATTCTCCATCTATACATAGACCTTGGTTGTTCCAGTCTAATTTCCGGAAGATATTTTCTAAGGTTGCATTGAAGAGCTTAGGGGATATGGTGTCTCCTTGTCGGACTCCTTTCTGAGTGGGAAATTCTGGGGTATTTTCATATATGCTTACTCTAGCTGTGGCCTCTTTGTATATATTTGCTAGCGTTTCGACATATGGTTTATCTACTCCTTGGTCGACAAGAGCTTCTATGACTGCTCTTGGGTATACGGAGTCAAATGCTTTCTCGAAGTCTATGAATGCTAGCGCCAGTGGTAGATCATATTCTTTTGTTCGGCTCATTACTTCCCTTAATGTTTGAATATGATCCATTGTACTGAAGCCACTTCTAAAGCCTGCTTGCTCTCGGGGTTGTGCAGCGTCAAGTGTGTTCTGTATTCTGTTGTTAATGATTTTGGTGAATACCTTGTATATCACAGGTAGCAAGCTGATCGGTCTATAATTTCTAATGTCTTCCTTGCTACCTTTCTTGTGAATAAGGATTATGTTGGCTGAATTCCACTTTTTTGGAATATGTCTCGATTTTAGGCAGTCTGTGTATATTTTTGCTAGGATTTTCCAAGTTGTTTGACCAGCAATCTTTAGAAGTTCGGCTGTAACACCGTCATTACCGGCTGCCTTGCCGTTCTTCATGCTCTTAAGAGCTGCCTCTACCTCATCCACGAGAACATCTGGTACATCTTCTTGAACCGCAATTTCTTCTTCGCCTATTTCTTGTGCTTCCGGAGCTTTATATAGACCCTCATAGAATTCGGTTACATGTTTTATTATTTCATCCCTATTTGTGATCCTTTCGTTGTTGTTTCCCAATGCTATTATTTGCTTTCTACCGATTGCCAACTTCCTCTTGGTTTTCCTATAGTTTTTATGGTTTTCGATTGTATTTTGTACAAGTCGTTCATTGTAGGTTTTTATATCTTCTGCGATTTTTTTCCGTATTACTTTGCACAGTTCGGTATATTCAATTCTATTATTGGAGTTAATTTTCATTTCTCTTCGTTGTTTCAGGAGAGCTGTTGTTTCATCTGAAAGTTTTCTATTGCTGTTGTGTGCTTGTGATCCTCCAACTTCTTTGGCGCAATTTAAGATTGTTTCCATTAAGTGTGTGCTATTCGTTGGGTCTTGTAATTTTTCTTGAATTAAATTTTGATAAAATTAAATTTTATTTATATATATATATATATATATATATATATATATATATATATATATATATAAATATATATATATATATATATAAATATATATATATATATATATATATATATATATATATATATATATATATAAATAAGTTGGAATTTTTTGTAATGTTCAAATTGTTTAAGTTTACTCCTGAGGAAGCTATGAAATAAATAGCGAAATATTGAGTATCTTAGAAAAAAGAAAGATTTTTATTAGAGACCACTTCACCCGATAATTCCAACGTATTTATAAATTATTTTTTGGTCGAAATAATCACTTCTAATATATATTATATATATATATATATATATATATATATATATATGTTTATATATATATATATATATATATATATATATATATATATATATATTTATATATATATATATATATATATATATATTTATATATATATATATATATATATATATATATTTATATATATATATATATATATATATATATATATATATATATATATATATATATTGCAGGACAAGTAGCTTCTAAAGTATCTTTTGAGTTATTATTTCCAAAATCTTCATTTTTTATCTCAAATTCTTCATTCTCGATTTGGATATTTATGGTTTCTTCTTGTCTTTACCCTTATTCATCTGAAGCTTCATCTAAAATTCCTGGATATTCCAAAGATTAGATATCTTGTTCAACCTATTCTATTTGTTTTTTTAGCTCAATATTTTTACATGTCTGACCGTTGCAGTGCAGACAATAATCAGAACATTTGAGCCCATGTTTGATACAACTGCAGGTTTTCGTGGAATCTTTTTTACATTTGCAACTAATATTTTTTAATAACGGTCAGACTGTAAAACCTGCTCTGTTTAAATAGGATCAAGACCATTTTGAGTGAGCTCCGATCCCCATTCTGTAGCATCCATTGTATTTTCAAGCCACTGCTGTACTTGGAAATATACTCGAAATTGTTGCTCATCTGCTGATTGAAGTTCTTGACAAGACAATGATATTTGTTTAAATACGAACTATCTGTCACTTATGGCTAGGCGACAAATGCATGCAACCATACTTTAAACTCCGATATCTTGGCAATTAATGACCCGAATAATTTTTTTTTCAAAGTTCCATAAGTGTACAAATTTTGAAATTGATATCTATGAAATTCGCGAAAATATTTTATTTATTTATAAGCCAAAACAATATTTAAAACTTTTCCCTAGGCTCTCCAAGATAATAGATTTAATACACAATATTGTTTGTGTCAATGGTCTTTGCAGCCGAGACACATTAATTTAAATAAAAACAAAAATTTCAAAGTGTGTTTAAAAGCTTGAGCCTTTGTCATTGTCATTTATACTTATACGTGTGGTGTTGTCTGTATTTGTCATTATTTTTTTTGTCATATTCATTTTTACGCCGACTGCTCGGATAGTTAGCGAGATTTTGGCAAGGTTCAGATCACAAGATTTGTTTCACTTTTTATAAACATATTTGTAATAAGAATAAAAAACGTTATGGAAGACATGTTGCGGCTCCCAGAAAATCTAGAGAGATGGATTTTTTGGGAAAATCTAGCCCTCTAGATTTTCTCAAGAAAAAAACTCCAAGAAAAAAAAATCTCAAGAAAACTTTGCTGCAGTAGGAAGAGAAAAGGACTTTTTGGCTGAGTAAAAGAAGTTTGAAATAATGTTATTTAAACTATAATAAATTATAGTTTACAATCCAACACCAAAGTCCATGGGTGATTAAGTATTGCGAAAATCCGGAAGATAGGTCGCTCCGAACATATTCTATGATAAAATGTTGATCCATGATTATAAAACTACTTTTTTATTTTTACCTTTAAACAATAACCGTCGCTTTTGCATTATGATAATTTGTCAATTTTGTCAAAGTACAAATTGTTGCAAATTATTGAAAATAAATTTGAGTTTAATTATATTTTTTAATTATTTTATTATAAAGAGTTATTGTTTAAAAGAAGGTAATTATTTAGTTATTTGCCATTTTATTGCATATTTAGTAACGCCTTCTCATATAATCAAGGGTAACAATGCAATACAATGAATTGTTATTAAATAATTTTAGTCTCTGTTTAAAATGATTTTATCTACATTTTTCCTAATTATTTTTTGTTATAAATTGTCTAATGTAAACTGCGCATCCAATTTACTGGTAAGGATATTTGTTAGTTTAGTAAATCATTATCTGTATACCATTTACTGTTTTCACGAGGAATAAGCCATAATTTTACTTTAAAATAAGTTTATTTTGACGTTTCGATGTCCATTTCGGAAACCGTACTTGAAATACAAATCGATCAAATTTGTTCATTACCCTTTTTATTTTTTAGCTTCGGAACAATATATTATCTTTTTTTTATTTATAAAAAACTTGTTTTAACCTACTAAGGTTATTAGCGGAATGTAACAGTTGTTAACTACACTTTGCTTAGCAAATTCAAGTATTTTAAAAACAAAAGTAGGTTATCTATAGTTTTTTTTTATTTAAAATGTCTTTAAGATTCTTTGGTAAATGAAATTTAATTCTGTGACAATTGAACTTTTCGCACTTTTTCACTAGCACATGTTTTACCGTAAGGGGTGAACCGCATTCATCACAAATTGGGCGTTCTTCTTTCTTAAACAAATGTTCTTGAGAAAACTGGGTATCTTGAGTAAACGGGAAATACTTATTCGCTTTCGTCTGGATACCTCGGGTAGTTGCCATGGTCCAATCTTATTTTTTATCTCCTGAAGTTTTGATGGTGTGGATTTCCATTTATTGTTCCAGTTTTCGAATAGATGCTTTATGAAGTAGCTTTTTAGATCCATACTTACTTACTTACTTACTTACTTAGATTGGGGTGATATAAATATACTGTTGTCGTTTATAGCTTCTTTAGCATTTTTATCTTCTGCTTCATTACCTGCTATTCCTACATGTGATGGGACCCAGAGAACATTGGTGCTTGTATCTTTTGTATGCAATTTATTTACTTCTTCCTCTATTAATAAAGCTAATGAATGCTACGTGTATATTTTCCTGATTATTTGTAGTGATGATATAGAATCTGTCAAGATTAATAGTTTGTTCATCCTATTTGCATTTGTTTTCCTGTTAATATAGTTGCAGTATCTTGAATTCTATGTTTGAGAATTTCTGTTCTGTTAATTATTACCACTCCGACTTCATTTTCAGTTTTAGGCGCGTCTGTATAGTATACTGTGTAATCGGAATGGGAGTAAATTAGATTTCTGAAGAGTTGTATGATAAGATTAGGGTTGGTGCTATTTTTTTGGAATAGTTATAGACTGCAATTGACTGTGGAATTTTTATAATCCAAGGTTAAGATGAAGATATATTTTTGTATTGATATAAAGGTGGAAATTTCTTGCAGTTAAGTAGGTTCATTGCATGATAAATTCGTTCTTTTCGGCAATCTTTCTGTCTCGATTCTTACTACAAGACCAGCCCAGCGCCGTCTCTGAAGTTTAACGAATTCCTAGATCGGTGTCTCTTTGAACAGTTGGTAGAGTTCATGGTTGTACCTGGATCTCCATATTCCGTTTTCGTTAATAGGTCCAAATATATTTCTTAGGACTTTTCTTTCGAAGACTTCCAGTTTTCTTTTTGTCTCTTCTGTCATCACCCATGTCTCGTATGCATAAGATACTATTGGTCTGATAATAGTTTTGTAGACCCTGATTTTCGATCTCCAGTGTGTGTTTTTTGAGCGGAACACATGATCGGGTGAAAAATAAGCTTTGTTTCCGTTTACTATTCTTCTTTGGATTTCTGGTTCTTCTGTTCCATCCGTCTTTAATGCAACTTCTAAATATGTGAAACTTTCTACCGTTTCAATATCGTCCTCTAATTCAACTGTGCGACTATTTCCCCTAGCTCTTGCCTGTGTTCATTTTTTTGTCTTTTGAATATTTATTTCTAGTCCGATCTCTTTTGCTTTGTTTTCAATTGTGAATGTATTTCTGCCGCCTCTTCTGTTCTGCGAGACATGATGCTGATATCATCGGCATAGGCGGCAATCTGTATTGATTTATTTGTTAGGAAATTACCTCTTCCTATATTCAGCTATCTTATCACATATTTCAAGGTCAGGTTGAATAGTGTCGGTGCCAGCCCGTCTCCTTGCTTTAATCCTTGGACTATTGTAAAGTTTTCAGTGTGCTCATTTTGGACTCTGACCGACTTTCTAGACTTAAAATTTGTTGGTAAGTATGCTACCCTGTTATTTTTTTAACTTTTTTTCAAACCGATAATATATTTGCTGTTAATGCTAGATATGTATTCCTGACAGGATTCTTGTTTGCTTTTTGTGTGATTCTCCTTGCTTCAGCTCTACATTTTTTGTACGCTGTTAATAGATCAATATTTTTGTACTTTTGTATTGATTCCACTGTAGAAATCAATATTGAGCAAGAAAGACTGAAGATGATAAAAAGTAAAAAATTCAAACCTTGGATGCGCCCAACGAATGAACTTGACTTTGAAAAATATATCACCAGTAACTTACTCAGAAATACAACAAGAGAAGACGTAAATAACCTAAACGAAGAAATAGTAGATACATTAACACAAGCTCAGGAAAAATTTGGCCCTAAACATGGAAAAGAACAAAAAATTAGTAAAGAAACGAAACAAAAAATGGAAGATGGTAGAATGCTGAGAAGTCAAGGAAATGTTGACTCACAAGATATAAACAGCATCAATAAAGAAATCTCTGAAGCCAATAGATGGGATATTAGAAAATACAACAACGAGAAAATTATAAAAACTATAGAAGACAACAAAAGCATGAAAGCATTGAGGAGAAAAATGGAAAATGGCAAAAAAGAAATCTTCCAACTTAAAGACAAAAATGGAAATATTATCTCAGATAGACCAAGCATATTACATATAGTGGAAAGTTTCTATGAAACATTATATAAAAGTCAAGTTATTCCAGAGCACATCGAACAACCAATACATAATGTAGGATCGGAGGATATACCAGATATACCACGAGAGGAAATTCAACATGTCCTCAAAAATATGAAAAATAATAGAACTCCGGGGGATGATGGTGTAGTCATTGAGACAATTAAACTAGAAGGTCCACTTTTGATGTCCCAATTCAAACACTTTTTAATCTATGTCTGCATAGTGAAAACATTCCAAGTAAATGGAAGAATTCGGTTACAATCCTCCTCCACAAAAAAGGGGATAAATCAGATCTCGAAAACTATAGGCCAATTAGTTTGCCTAACCACCTATACAAGCTCTTTACTCGAATACTGACAAACAGATTAGAAGTTAAACTCGATTTCTATCAATCAGAAGAACAGGCAGGATTTCGAGCGGGACACGGAACAAACGACCATTTGCAATGCCTTAAAACCCTAGTTGAAAAGTCTATCGAATATAACAGACCACTTGCTCTTATCTTTGTCGACTTCCACAAAGCATTTGACACAGTCGAAACAG
The DNA here is from genome assembly GCF_040954645.1 of Diabrotica undecimpunctata. Taxonomy (NCBI): domain Eukaryota; kingdom Metazoa; phylum Arthropoda; class Insecta; order Coleoptera; family Chrysomelidae; genus Diabrotica; species Diabrotica undecimpunctata. The sequence goes on along the minus strand of NC_092805.1, from coordinate 114,079,173 downwards.
TTGCTATCTTAAAAGCACTATCAGAATGCAGAATAGATCACAGGTATGCAAATATTATTCGAAATATATACGAAAATGCGACAACAACCGTTAACCTCCATTGCATGACTGAGAAGATAAAAATTGGCAGAGGGTGCGGCAAGGAGATACCTTGTCGCCAAAACTATTTATAACAGTTATGGAGTACGCATTTAAATGGCTAGAGAGGGAATCAAAGGGTATTAGCATCGATGGAACGATATTCAATCATCTCAGATATGCCGATGATATTGTTCTCATAACAGACAACTTAGGAGAAGCCAGAATTATGCTACAACAACTACAGCAAGTAACCCAGAAAGTCTGTTTAAAAATAAACTATGGAAAAACAAAAATGATGACCAATCTCGTCCCCAATGAGCTAATAGAAATCGAAAAGTCGCCCATAGAACTTGTGGAAAAATATGTGTATTTGGGTCACGAAATAAGGTTAACGCGAGATAACCAAACATGCGAGCTACTCAGAAGAATAAGTCTGGGTTGGGCTGCATTCGGAAAAATGAGAGACGTATTTAAAATAAATATACCGATCCATTTAAAAAGAAAAGCTTTTAACCAGTGCGTTCTACCAGTCCTCACATACGGAGCAGAAACCTTAACTCTCACAAAAACATCAGCCAAAAAATTAAGAAGAACACAACGAAAGATGGAGAGATCAATGCTTGGAATAAGCTTAAGAAATAGAATAAGAAACGAGGAAGTTCGTAGACGAACCGGAGTGGAAGACATTATCGAACATATTACAAGGCAAAAATGGAGATGGGCAGGACATGTTGCAAGAATGAAAGACGACAGTTGGACAAAAAAATTGCTTGAGTGGAGACCACGGGCTGACAAGCGAAGCCGAGGAAGACCCCTCAATGCGATGGACCGACGACCTCAAAAGAATCGTGACCAATTGGATAGCAGAGGCGCAGAACAGAAGCAGATGGAAAAGTCTAGAGGAGGCCTATGTTCAACAATGGACAACTCAGGGCTGATTGATGATGATCGACTCAAAATTGTTTTACTTAAATGAATAGCAGTCCCACATTGTGTATTCTACCAGGGAACTGGTTTGTGTTTCTTTAAAAGTTGTATCATTATCTTTGTTTTCAATATTCTTTTCTTCATTTGTTTCCATTTTGATGCATACAAATATTATCACACAAATATCCTGTCTAACCATCTCTACCGATTCTCCTCTCCTAATCAATTTTGTTCTTGTTTCTTTTTGTGTGCTTAACATTCAGTACCGTATACAATAACCTGGCTTTACGTTATTATGAAATTTACCTTTCAGATTTATTGGAATTTTTCACACAACTCACCACTCACTTCCTTCAATTCTGTCTCATCATCATCATTATTATCGATCGTCCAATATTCGCTTTTTTGTGCCATCTTGTACCGGCCTGTTTCCTTATATGTATATAGTCTCATGGTCCCATCTTAAATTTGGACATCTTCTTGGTCTTTTGACGCTCCTTGGATGCTACAGTGTAATTTTATATAATTTCCTCGAAGTGTTCCTTTCATCTTTGTGTTATTTCTTTCTCATTTTATATTTGATTTCCTTGTTTATCCCTAACTTTCGTCTCGTATATTTCGTTGTACTTTTCCTATTAGGTTTCGTATGATTGTATATTGTGTTCGTAGGTCGATCTTCGAACTTCTCTTCTTTCGATCCTTCCTTTTGTAGGATTTCTTCTTTTTAATTTTTTTTTCCTTTTTTCTATCAGTTTTAGAGCATCTTTAGTTATCCATTTTTTATTTTCTCTTTTTTTAAACAATTGCAATTGTTTTATTCGCTGTATTTATCATTACTTTTTTAAAATGCTTCTATGTTTCTTCCATTGCCTCTCCAGTTTGTTGTGATATGTTCGGTTAATTGCCAGTTTCTCAGTGCATGTAATTCTTATACTTTCTTGTTTTAGGGCATTAACGTTGTAATTGTTCCTTCTGTTGGTTTTTTGGTTTTATCTCTGATTAATTTTATTTTTAGTTTCGCTCTAACTAGCATGTGGTCTGACCCCACATCAGCACCTATTAAGCTTCTGACATCTTGCAACTAGCTTCTCTATTTATATTTAATTGTTACTTATTTATTATTAAGTTTTTGTACCTCCTTTCTGGTGATTTTTATGTTCCCTTATGTATCCGCTTATGTTTAAATATGCTTCCACCTATTAAAAGTTCATTTTGTTTGCAAAATTTGATTAGTCGATTTCCATTGTCATTCCGATATTCCCTTTTTTTTCATCACTTGTTCATGTCCTGTATTATCATTGCGAATTTAGGAATAAAGTCTCCGATTATTATCTTCATATCCCTCCTAAATTTATTGTTAATCTTATTATAAGTTGTTTGCAGTTGTTCATAAAATTCGTCATTCTCATCTTTTTATTTGTGAAAACATATACATTTACTACTATAATGTTATAGTATCTTGCCTTCTTCTTCTTAAAGTGCCATCTCCCTACGGAGAATGGCAATCATAATGGCTATTTTTATTTTTGAACTTGCTGCTCTAAACAAATCAATCGATCTGCATTGATACCAATCACGTAGATTCTTCAACCATGGGTTCTGCCTTCGGCCAATAGATCTTTTTCCTTGAATCTTTCCCTGTATTATAAGCCTCAAAATTTCATATTTTGGTCCCCTCACCACGTGGCCTAGGTATTCCAGTTTTCTGGTTTGTATAGTAGTGATTAGTTCTGTTTCTTTACCAACCCTCTCCAGTACTTCTTTATTTGTAATTATATCAGTCCATGATATTTTTAATACATTGCGGTATAACCAGAGTTCGAAAACCTCGATTCTTTTTAAATCGCATTTTTTTATTGTCCAAGTCTCAGCTCCATATAATAATATTGAAAATATATAATAGCGAATAGTATGTAGTCTGATCTCAAAATTTAGATTTTTGCACGTTAGGAGTGGCTTCATTCGTATTGTTGTGAATTTATTAAAAGGTTCAATATTTATAACACTTACGGATTTAATTTATTTCTTTATTTATATTAACTTATCTGACAATAATTTATTATATCCGTACGTAACAAATTCGCGAGCGCGGGTGTTGAGAATTAACTGGCCCTCCATATAAAAATGTTGTATTTATATACGAAATCCTGATATACTAGAACAGCATCGAAAGATCGCATTGTCTTGCATCGAAAAATCGAGAAGCATCTAGTTGGATGATTCACCATAATTTGAATCTGGATCCTTCGCTAAAATTTCTACAATAAAACAGAATTATTAGTGAATAAAAACATGTTTTAAAGGTTAAAACTATGACTCATATTTTTACGTAACATTGCCCCCCTCTCAAAAGATGGTTCCTCCTGGAACCTTGTTGGGACTAGAACTGGAACGGTATGCTGGTATCGGCAACTGGACCCTCTTTTACAACTTCCAGTTGTATAAAAATGACAAGGGACGGTTTTCTCTCCGCACCAGTAACTATGCGGATTGCAACAGACTAACACCTGGACTTCGGTGTCTTTAAAGATCTCCTCCACCATATTTCGGATAACCCTCCAATCTAATTGGCGGCACTCCAACTTTGGCATGGCTAACTTTTGCACGTCGGACTCTAGTACGTGCCCTCTCAATTGAAGTAAGGCTTCCCATACATCTCGGTAGGTAGGTTGGTCACGGGCAGTGTCTTTTGTTACCAGGTAGAAAAGGTAACGTGATGCATCTTGGAGTTTCAAGGTTTTACCGGGAGCTGGCACTTGGCATTGAAGTTCTGCAACTCGACCAAACTTCCTTCGAAAGACGGATGCCAACCCTGGTGCGTCTTTGATACTGGCCGGGATGGTAAGGGCCAGCGAGTAGTCATCGGGGAGCGCGAGTAGATCTTGCTTTTCTTCAGTGGTAACACCATGTCTCGCTTTACCGGTACCTCCATAGGCACCCATGAATTCCTCAAACGTGAGGTCAAACACATCTTGGACTTGGTTTACTTCCACTTCTTCATCTACGTCGTGGTCACCTTCGAAAGATGCCAACCGGTTATGGTGTACTATCATCGGCTTTCCCCTCGGAATCTTGCTTATTCGGTAGATGACATCGTTGATCTTCTCCATGATGAGGTATGGACCTTCCCAAAACTGCTGCAATTTGGGAGAACAACCTTTTCGCTTCTTGGGATTATACAGCCATACTTTGTCGTTCTTCTTAAAGCAACCCTTTTCGGCTTGTGTATCGTACCGTTTCTTCATTCGGTCGCTAGCGATCTGAAGGTGGGAACGGACCAACTCATGTACATCGTCCATTCTTCTTCGTAATTCGATCACATAATCTTCACCTGCTACATCTTCTCCAGGTCGACACCCAAATTCTAGATCACAAGGTAGTCGCATTTCGCGTCCGAATAGGACTCTGGCTGGTGTCTGGCCCGTTGATTCGTTAACAGCAGATCTGTAGGCCATTGTGAAGAACGGAAGGTATTGGTCCCAGTCTCGCTGATGATCGGACACCATCTTTGTCAAATACTTGCCAACTGTCCTATTCATTCGTTCTACCATACCATCCGATTGCGGATGATACGCGGTAGTTCTTGTTTTCTTCATGCCTAGTCTATCACATATTCCTTGGAATAGATCACTTTCGAAGTTCCTGCCTTGGTCACTATGGATCTCCAAAGGCACTCCAAATCGGCTGATATATTCTTGGATCAACTTATCTGCAACGGTGGCGGCCTTCTGGTCTGGAAGTGCGTAAATCTCGACCCACTTAGTGAAGTAATCCATTACTACCAACATGTACTTGCCCCCATTTTCACTTTCTGGAAATGGCCCTGCAATGTCCAAAGCTATTCTTTCAAACGGGCTTCCAACATTATATTGTCTCATAGGAGCTCTCCTTTTCCGGTGAGGCCCGTTACTCGTAGCACAAATAGTACATTTCTTACACCAGTCTTTTACGTCGTCGGAACTGTTCATCCAATAAAACCGTTCCCGAATTCGCTGAAGGGTTTTCCTTACACCAAAATGCCCTCCCGATGGACTGTCGTGTAACTGACGAAGTACTTCGGCTATTCTGCTCTTTGGGATCACCAACTGTCTTCTCTTCTCTGAACCGTCATCATTTTCCAGGACTCGTTTAAGCAAGCCATCTTCGATGATAAATGAGTCCCACTGGGCCCAATACGTCTTAACTACTGAGCATAGGTTTGATATTTCCTGCCAAGGTGGTCGACGGTTTTCCTCTTTCCATTTTCGGATTTTCTGTATAACTGGATCTCTCTCTTGTTCTTCCCTTATCTTAGTAGGCGTCCAGTCGTCGTTGACAATCGTCGTTCTTAGCACTGCTGCTTCCTTGGATTCCGTTTTGTTGCAGTGAGGACACTCTGCTGGGCATGGCCTTCTGGAAAGAGAATCAGCGTTTCTGTGGCTAACTCCGGCTCGGTGCTCAATCTTAAAATCGTATTCTTGGAGTCGTTCGATCCACCTGGCTATCTGACCCTCTGGATTCTTAAACTGCATCAACCACTTAAGGGCGGCATGGTCGGTTCGGATTAAAAACTTCCTTCCATAGAGGTATTGATAGAAGTGCTCTACTGATTTCACTACTGCCAGAAGTTCTCTTCTCGTGACGCAATAATTCCGCTCAGGTTTTGAAAGGACTTTACTAAAATATCCGAGGACTCGTTCCTGTCCTCCTTGAATCTGAGACAGCACTCCTCCAATTCCCACGTTACTTGCATCCGTATCTAAGATGAACTCTCCTTCTGGCAGTGGATACCCCAAAATTGGTGCTGTTATTAAATGCTTTTTCAACGTTTCAAAGGCATTTTGGCAGTCTATATCCCAGCGGTATTCTCTTGCTTCCTCTGTAAGTCGCGTTAATGGCTTAGCGATATCTGCAAACTTCTTAATAAACCTCCGGTAGTAAGTACATAGTCCAAGAAAACTTCTCACTTGATGTTTGTCAGTTGGTTTTGGCCATTCCTTAATGGAATCGATTTTTCCCTTATCCACGGCCACTCCTTCTTTACTGACTATATGACCCAGATAATTGACTTTACCTTGGAATAGCTGGCACTTCTTGGGGTTTAGCATCAATTGGGCAGCTTTAAGTCGATTAAAAACGTTTTCTAAATTCCTCAAATGATCTTCGAATGTCTCCCCCAAGACGATTATGTCATCTAAATAAACCAGGCATGTTTTCCAAGATAACCCTCTCAACACATTTTCCATAAGCCTCTCAAATGTCGCAGGAGCATTACAAAGTCCAAATGGCATAACGTTGAATTGCCACAATCCAGATCCTGTGGTGAAGGCTGTCTTTTCTTTATCGACTGGGTCCATTTCTACCTGCCAGTATCCAGACTTCAAATCTAAAGTAGAAAACAATTTACTTCCAGCCAATGTGTCCAATGTGTCATCGATCCGAGGCAGAGGATAACTATCTTTCTTGGTAACGTTGTTCAGCAAACGGTAATCCACACAGAACCTCGTTGTTCCGTCTTTCTTCTTAACCAGGACCACCGGAGAGACCCATGGACTCGTAGAAGGTTCTATCACCCCGTCTTTCTTCATTTCCTGAACAATCGTTTCAGCTTCCTCTCTCTTCGCCTGTGGTAATCGTCGAGCTGTTTGACGAATTGGCTTAGCATTACCAGTATCAATTTTATGCTTAACAACGGTAGTTCTTCCCGTCTTTCCTCCTTTCGGTACGAAAATATCACGATACTGCCGAAGAAATTCCCTTAATTTCCTTTTCTCCATCTGATTTAGAGACTGTCCTGCAACTGCAACCATTTGGTCGAATTTGTCGTTGGAATTATCAGATGTTGTCGCCTGACGAATTATGGATGTCACAGGTACACAAGTTCCTACTTTTGTCTCTTTCTTTATGGTCACTGGGTAGTCGTTGACATTGATAAGTCTCACAGGAATTTCTTTAGCCGAAGTCACCAATTCCTTTCCAATTATGATTCCACGGCCAACCTCATCGTCGTGGTTCCAAGGCTCCATCATAACAGGTCTCCCTTCGTCTACAATTCCCTGTAGTCGCGCTACTATGATCGTTTCGCTTCTCGCAGGCACGACTGTATCTTCTGTAATGGCTGCTTGCACAGTGTTGTCATTATGTGGATGGAGAAATACCTCCTCGTTGCCAACTTTGATTACCTTATTCTTAAAATCCAATTGGAATCCATGCATATTCATTACGTCCATTCCTAATATAACATCCTCTTCGATGTCAGCAACTATAACAGTATGGACAAACTTTTCTGCCCCAATTCCCAATTGTACCTGGATTTCTCCATGAATGTTGGCATTTTCACCTGTAGCGGTCCGAAGTCGTAACCTCGTTGGTAACAGTTTCTTTCGGCTGTTTATAACTGTCGGGCGTATAATGGTTCTGGTCGCTCCGGTATCCACCAACAACGTATGCTTTTTACCATTTATGTCTCCATCTACATATACACTATCTTCACGACATTTCAAAGAAGCTATTAGTATGAGAGGGTCTTTGGAAAAGTTTTGGGTCGAAGCTGCCCCCCTAAGGCTGACCCGTTCTAGTTTTCCTGATGGTGAGTTTCTTGATTTGCGTCGTACCTAGGGTGCTTACAGGAGCTTCGTACGTGTCCTATTTCGCCACAATTCCAGCATCTGATGGTCTTCGTTTTCTTGTATGTCATGCTTTTCATCATATTAACGAGCTGGTCAAGTTTATCTTCATCTCCTACCTCTTTTACAGTCCTAACTTTACTGTACCCGCCAGAGGCCTGCGTAGCTGACTCGTATTCGAGGGCGGCGGATAGGACATCAACCAGCGTCTTGTGACGAGCTAATCGCAGTGTTCTCTGCATTTCATGATCACGAAGACCATCAATAAACGTTTGAACGGCCAATTTTTCCATCATGTCTTCGGGAGCTGTTGGATAAGCATATCGTACTAATCTGGCAATATCTACCTCATATTCTTGAAGAGCCTCATCTTTCTTCTGTCTACGATTTTTAAGCTGTGACTGATATACATGCTCCAAATGTTCGTGGCCATATCGCATATTTAACCTCTTCTTCAGTTGTTCGAAATCATCGGTCTCCTCTACGGCTATGGTCTGAAGCACATCTAAGGCATCTCCTCGAAGAGCGATAGTCAGGTTTACAGCCTTTTCTTTTTCAGACCATCCATTTGCTCTTGCGGCTGATTCGAACTGTTTCATGTAGTTGTTCCATGATGATTTTCCGTCGAAAGTTGGGACTTTAACATGAATAGAACCTCCACTTCCTTCAAATTTCGGCCGTGTCTCCAACTTAAATTTCGTCTCGTCTTCTTTTATCTCCACTGTAATCGGATTGTTACCTCTCTCTGCTGTCCCTGTTTCTTCCATCTTCCTTTCCATCTCTTTAATCTTTTCTTCGAAGGCCAACTTATCGGCAGCAACTTGGTTTTTTAGCGAAGACACTCTATCGTCAAGAGCAGATATTTCAGAAGTGACTTTAGAGATGTTAGCAGAAACTTTGCTTTCCAGAGAAGAAATCTCGTTAGAAACTTTGCTTTCTAAAGAAGCGATGTCGCCGGATACTTTGTTCTCCAATGATGCGATGTCGCCGGAAACTTTGGCTACATCAGAAGACACTTTCGAAATATCGTCGGAAACTTTGTTCTCTAATGATGCGATGTCGCCGGAAACTTTGGCTACATCAGAAGAAACTTTCGAAATCGACGAGAGGACAGCATCTTCAAATATATAAGTCTCTGGATCTAGTCCTTCTTCTAGCAAAGCGTTCTTTAGTCGTTGGACTAACTCAGCCTTTTTTCCGGTAGAAGCTAATTCTCTGTCTTCAAGATGTCTTCTTAAATTAGTCACTGTCAGCTCATAAATCGTAGCCATTTTCACAATTTATTTTATATTCACTTGTATTATTATTATAAGTCTAATTTATGTTCGATCCCACTTCTGACACCATTTGTTGTGAATATATTAAAAGGTTCAATATTTATAACACTTACGGATTTAATTTATTTCTTTATTTATATTAACTTATCTGACAATAATTTATTATATCCGTACGTAACAAATTCGCGAGCGCGGGTGTTGAGAATTAACTGGCCCTCCATATAAAAATGTTGTATTTATATACGAAATCCTGATATACTAGAACAGCATCGAAAGATCGCATTGTCTTGCATCGAAAAATCGAGAAGCATCTAGTTGGATGATTCACCATAATTTGAATCTGGATCCTTCGCTAAAATTTCTACAATAAAACAGAATTATTAGTGAATAAAAACATGTTTTAAAGGTTAAAACTATGACTCATATTTTTACGTAACAGTATAAATGCTGATCTGGCAATCTCTATTTGCCTGTTTATTTCTGCAGTATGATCATTGGTTTCATTGATCAAAGTTCCCAAGTATTGATATTTTTTACTTGTTCTATCACGTTACCATTGATTGTCAGTAGGTGATGTATATTTTGTGGTATTTTTGTAATTAGCATGTACTTCGTTTTTTTAGCGTTTATATTATTTCCCATCTCAGCACTATTCATACTTAAGCTTTCGATAAGATGTTGTAGATCTTCTATACTCGTTGCTATGATCACACTGTCGTCTGCATATCGTACGTTGTTAATTAATTTTCCGTTAACGGTAACTCCCGCTTTGATATTATTGAGCGTGTTTTGAAAAATTTCTTCAGAATATAATCAATTTGAACTATGGCACTTTGGTTCCAATATAATGTCTGCACTATATTTATGATTTTACTGTCAATGCGCTTGTTCATAAGTATTGATATTAGTTTTTCATGTCTTACTTTATCGAAAGCTTTTTCGTAGTCAACAAAGCACAAGTGTAGTAGATCAACATTTACATCCCGACATAGTTGAATCAATATGTTTATGGCGAATAGTCCTTCTCGAGTACCCATTCCATTTCGGAACCCGAACCGCGTCTCGCTAATATTCTTCTCTGCCTTTCGTATATTCTCTTATGTATTACTTTTAGCAGTACTTTTAAAGTATGACTCATGCGGCTCAGTGTTCAATAATCAGAGCACTCTTTTGCTGCTTGTTTTTTAGGGATGGTTATACATGCTGACTTCAACAACTCTTTTGGTATTATTTCTGTATCGTACACCGTGTTGAATAAATCTGCCAATACTTCCAAGTTATCCTCTTCCACTAGTTTTAACAGTTCTACCGGTATTTCATCTAATCGAGCTGCCTTATTGTCTTTAGAGTTTTTAATAGCATATTTGATTTCATCTATCGTGATCTTCTGTCTCTCTAAAGGATTTAATTCTTGTATTTTCTGCATTTCACCTCTTTCATCTTGGAAAAGTTCTCTAACGTACTCCTCCCATCGCCTTATTTTCTCTGGTAAATCTATTAGAAGTACTCCTTTTTTAAAATCCCCAAGGAATCTAAGTTCCTGTAGTTGGCTGTATACGATATATAACAATTTTTTTTATTAAAAATCCTTTATAAAAGGTATATAATTAAAAAAAAAAAACCCAATCGGGCTATATCACAAAACGTTTTCGGAATCCATATTCCATCATCAGTGCACCTAAAAAATATATACCCACTTAATTAAAAAGAACATGAGATTTAAATTTTGACCAAGGTTAATACAAAATGTGGTTAATACTTACTAGGTGGGTATACATGTATTGAGCAACTAAATATGTGGATAAAAACCCATTAAAAATTGTTTTTTAATTTGGTTTACATTATAATGGTGATACATTCTATGATGTTAAAGTTCATGGATTTGGTAACATGGCGACGTATGACTCCACGTGAAGTGCTGGTCCTGAGACGATGTGTCTACGAGGACCTGATGAAAGCAACTGATTGAAATGACAATATTGACATGTTAGGACGGAAGTCCAAACAAAGCAGTCAGTGTAACTTTATGTGTTAGTCCGATTAAGACAGAAGCCAACGCTATTTAAAAATTGAAAAAGTTAAAATTAAAATATTGTAACAGTAGCAACCATCAATGTGTTGACGTCATTCACAGATGTCAATATAAAACAAATGAATTCAATTAGAATTTAGAATAATAAAGTGCACAAAAATCTAGGAACACACTGAATAGCATGAGAGCAGTCGAATAACGGATTACTTGGCATATAATCCTACTCAAAATAATTTTACAAAATAGCATACTTCCGCTATTGATTACATCATTAAAAGATTGTGAGAATAATATCCAGAAGGATTAGTTCAGTTATAGTTGAGAATCAAATTTGTAGGCAGTAGATTCTCAGAAATGTGAATGCGATAATGAATAACGAGATCGTTTCCAGTTTGTGATGATAGATATTCTAGTAATTAATATTTATATCATTCACATGCAGCAAAATGCAGACAAAAAGAGCCCTAGATAGTAAAATGCAGGACGCAAGACCAAAAAGGAAGGCGTATAATATTTATATACAATATATAGAAAAAATCTAAAAGTATGATAATATTCTGTGTAAAAGTCATTTATGACAACGTCGTGTTCTTAGAACCAATAGAAAAGAATATTAGATCAGCGTTGCCATAAGATTTCAATTTCTTTTAATTTCAAAACCTTACCACACTTTTTCAGACCTTGATTCAGCCAATTATCATATAATTTCACTTTTTCACTTTAAAGGGCGAAAAGTACACTTTTCGCCCTTTACGACGATACTCTCGGATTTCTTATAAGTGATGTTTCCGTCACAAGATAATTTCATCTTTTTCTATAAGAACACTGTTCCTGCTTCTTTTCATATATTTGATGTAAATTTGCTCTAATGTTCGCAATAAAACACATCATAATATTTTAGCTATTGAATCATCGGCATTTATTTTGACTTCAACTTTCTTAAAGATTGGGATTTCGTTCCGAAAAAAGAAACGTGGAATTTCGACCGAATAGCATATTTGGAAAGTTTCTATTAAGCGTGGTGTCAGACAGGGATGTGTTATGTCACCGATGTTGTTTAATGCCTACACTGAACCAGTTTTTGAAATAGCGTTAAATAATCGCCGCGAAGGTGTTAAGATCGGTGGTGAAATTATTAACAACATCAGATACGCTGATGACACCGCAATAATGGCAGAGAGTCTAGAAGATCTTCAAACCCTGCTGAATGCTGTAAACAACGAATGCACTGAAAAGGGCTTAACAATCAACGCAAAAAAAAACAAAATGGATGGTGGTCGGAAAAATTAATATCGAAGACTCAGTACTAAGATTAGATAACAAAATCCTGGAAAGGGTGGAACACTTTAGATATCTGGGTAGCTGGATTGACTGCAGGGTTGAAAGTGACGAGGAAATTTCAACCAGAATAGAACTCGCACGGAAAAACTTTAGTAACTGGCGTTCTGTATTAGGCAGTAGAAGTCTGTCATTGACCACACGTCTAAGAGTATTAAAATGCTACGTCTGGTCCACTTTGTTCTATGGATGTGAAACCTGGACAACAAAAATAAAAAATCTTAACAAATTAGAAGCGTTTGAGTTATGGTGTTACCGTCGCATGCTCAGAATCCCGTGGACAGCACACATATCTAACGAACGCGTGCTAGAGACCGTGCACAAAGAGCGAGCATTGATCAACATCATCAAAATGAGAAAGGTCCAATACTTCGGTCATATAATGAGAGGATCTAAATATCGCTTACTCCGGTTAATCATTCAGGGTAAAATCGAAGGAAAACGTTGGGTCGGAAGAAAACAACTGTCCTGGCTGCGTAACATTAGACAATGGACAGGTCGAACGGTCGAGGAACTGTTTCATCTAGCTGCCGACCGAGAATCATTTCATCAGCTTGTCAATATGACGATAGCCAACGCTTGAATAAAAGCACGGCACACAAAGAAGAAGAAGCATATTTGGTGTCATCTTCAAGCTGGATGCATTTGCTAGCTCTAGTTTCAATGTTTTCAAGAGATACATTTTCCGATTGGCCTTCCCTTTGTTTAAATTTTTTTAGAATTCTGTATGCAGTTCTCGTCGACACTTAATTCAAATCACTACACAGAGTAACTCCATCGTTGACCAACATATTTTTATTTCTTTCTTTTTATTGTATATAATAGGTTTTTCTCCCATCGAAAAATTTGGTCATCGTTTACTTTGACTGCTCTTGCCTTCCATATTGCTCACATCACTAAAATACGTAATTACTGCTTTGATAATCTAATGAAATAATTGGACGGATTTAAGTATTTTATCTTACACGGAAAGATGTAATAAAATTTTACAGCTTCCTGTTTTCACTGTAGAAAAAAAACTACTGTCTAAAAAATGTAAAATATTTACAATGTGTTTATGTGAGTCGTGTTCTATTTACTTCGATAGAAAAACAACGATAGAAGCCCCAAGGAAACAGAACAAGAGGAAGGCCCCGTAAAAGATGGATAGACGACGTAGAGAGGGATCTTAAAACCATGAACATCAGACAGTGGCGAAGGAAAGTATCCGACAGGGCAGAATGGAAGAACATTGTTAAGTAGGCCAAGACTCACCAAGAGTTGTAGCGCCATTAGAAGAAGAAGAAGAAGAAAAACAACTGAATCTCTGAGTTGCCGGCTTTCATCGACGATCGAGGTTTTAGGAAGGTTTAACTATTACCTACTAATCTTAAAATTATTTATTGTAATTAACCTAAATGTCAATAATAATCATATTCCTACATTAACATGGTACAAACTATAAACAGGTTTTCTTCAATATAAGTATACTATAATTCCACTATTTGGAAGAGTGATTTTATCGTTTGAAGTCAGAGAAGTGGGGAAAGACGTATGAAAATCCGGTGGCGTACACTCACTTTTATTTAAACGTTAATTATATTATATTTTTTAAATAATATTTGTTCGAAATAGGTAACAATATAAATTTATTTACAGGTTTTTACTGACGTTTCGATCTCTATATCCAAAGAACGTTTTCAAAGATATACACGATAGTTACATGTATTTTATTTGTTTATTATTATATATTTATATAATCTTATATTATTTATTTGCTTTTTTTTTCTAACTTTAAAAACGGTCTCTGGAATATAGATCGAAATGTCAGTAAATTAAAGATTTGAATATAGTTTGTGGCTTATTCCCTACATTCCCCTAAAAATACAGAATGCCATAAGCAAAAAGCTATAATTGATGGATTCGACCGTTACTTGATGGAAATTCATTTTATGTAACAATAAAATACTGAAAACTTTGTTTTCGATTCCACAAAATTAATTATAAAATCTTATCACTACAGCTGTTTCGTGTACCTTTCTCAAGTGATCTATTTTTGGTATGCATTTACACTTTATAGTCTTTAACGAAACCACTTTAAAGTCTTTAACCAACTTGAGACAAACAGTTCTCACCTCCTCAACCTATTTGGTTAAAGACTATACTGTGTAAATGCATACTAAAAATAGATCACTTGTAAAAGGTACTCTGCCGAAACAGCTGTAGTGATAAGATTTATAATAAATTTTATGGAAGTTTCGAAAACAAAGTTTTCAGTGTTTTATTGTTATAAAAAGCTATACAAAAATAAATAAATTTGCAGAAAAGTTATTAATGCTACCCGGCTGTCGCGAAAGGTACGCTAAAACGTCTATTGACGTGACCTGATCAGGTTCTAATTTTGTTAAGATTCTCCTAAACTAGCGCTCAAATACTTCGGAAGTAATTTCTTTATGATAATCTCCTGTTTTTCTTGACTTATATGAAGCAAGCCATCATCAAGGAACCCTGTATCACTTCCTATATGGATAATGATTAAACGTCGTCCCTTTCCTGCTGGAGCTTTTAATCCTGTAAAGCAGCCTTCTATAATTGCTTCACGTTTACCTTTGACATTTAAATCTTGCCAATCTTTTCCAACTGTATGACCTTCGTTAATTCAGGTTTCATCTAAATAATATGTTTTCCGTTTAATGCTGCGAAGTGTGCGTATTTCTTTAAAATATTTTCTTTTCCACACAATAATTTCTTTTTTTTTTTTTCAATAACACACTTTTTCTGTTTTTACATATCGAAAGTTCATTTCGCGCATAGTTCTGATTAATACTCTACGAGATATTTTGGGTAAAAAGTAATTGTTTTCGAGCCCTTTAGAAATTTTTTCAGTGTTGGAATTTTACTCCGAAAATAAAATGTCTTTTCTCGTCATCCAAAACAATGTTTTTTCTACCTCTAGTTTTACATTTTACTTGCTTTTTATTTTCCGATGTACTTTTAGGCACATGATAAATACAGCTAATGGATACTTTTGTTAAACTGCTACAAATATCGACCGCTTGGCTAATATTTGATGCCATTTTTCTGCATCCTGCAATTTAATTCTTTCATATCGTATCACTACCTTCTCTTCTGACGTTAATATTTTGCTGTCTTCTCTTGGAACAACTCGGATGTTCGTCCATTATATTTTAATAATCACAAAATATAATTAAAAATTTACTATAAAACGACAAGCTCCACTAACACTAGGATTATCACCACAAACTTCAACCTCAAAAATATAATCACAAAAGGCAACAGAAGCGCTCCCGCCAGCACCGCTTATGTAAATGAACGTTTCTTGTTTCGGCAGGTGCGGTGGTATTTAGTGATGTAACGAATGTCAGTTTTTGAACATGCGAATGCGAATATATGCCACCGACATTCGCGAATACGAATGCGAATATTCAGTTTTTGTTAATTTGGCAATTTTAATTGTCTCCGGCACTACCGGCAGTCTCATTTGCGTGAGGTGTGTAGTTAGATAAGTTCAGATAAATTTATTAATTCAGCAATTTTCAGAACAATTATACAAATCATGTACTGTATTACTTTACAGTGTAGTGTACATTATAATATGTATCTTGTTCCGAAAATAAAAATCAGCTGAATTAATAACTTTATCTGAACTTATCTAACTGAAGTCGAACTGTTTATGTTTGTTTGTTTAAACTCTTTACATAAAAACACATAGACTATTTTTAATTTGTAGTTTAATAATTCTTAGACTTTTTCAAGATGATTGTCTAAAATTAAAAACTTTTGGATAATAAAAGTTTCAGAGAATAATTTGTTTTTGTTTGTTTACACTGCATCATTTATTTTTTGTTTTCTAATTTTATAGTTTTCTAAGCTTGTAAAATAAAGTGAGTTTTCTTAATAAAAAAACTGAGAAGTGAATGGATTTTAATTTTATTAACATAATCTTCAAATTATTTTTTTTTATACATATTCAAATATTGTCTATACATACACAAATTTTCGCGAATGCGAATGCGAATGCGAATATTCGTTACATCACTAGGTGGTATTACCGCTACGATGCTTTACAAATTCCCAAGTTGCCAAGTTTTTGAAACGGAATGGGAATGAAATGTAACATATCAATTTTTATTTTATAAACTTAAATATGTAAAAAAACTGAACATGTTAATAAAATTTATTTCAATACAATTTTGTGCTCAATTTTTACTATTGAAAAAACTCATTTTTTTTTAATTTTTATGTCAATTATAATCGCTGGGTCGAAGAATTCAGGTTTGTATGACCATAACTGCTACTTGTGAACAAGAATCGGCTACACTGTACGGCCTCTTGTGGTTACGTCTGCTATAGAGAAGCACAAATAAATGTACTATAATAATAATTATACATTTTATGATTTCTGATGAGAAAACGCAAATTAAACGGGTAGTTTTCGGGGGCCGGTGAGTACATTTAAATTTAAGGACAATCGGCGTTTAAACGATGAAATCACTCTTCCAAATAGTGGAATTTTACTATAGCTTTATCGAAACTTCTTATGAAATATTTTGTACGCTATTGGAAGACCTGCAATAGTGCTACAACGTCACTTTTACTTATAAAAATTCAAAAAATATTATTTTATACGTGCACCTTGTATTCTTATATATTTCCTTTCTTTATTAAAATTTGTTCAGTAATTTTTTTTCTAAAATATTTCAGGTATTTCTAGAAGAAGACAAGCCTTTATCTTATGGACAACGAATTTCTAAAACCCATAGAGGTGATAAATTAGGTAGACATGAAAATAATTGGATTAGTATTTTGCAACACAATTCGCAAATGAACGAACCTACGAACAAGTTGTTTGACACATCAATATTTAAATCTATACTCGAAAAAATAAGAAGTAAATTAATCTTACCACCGTGGTCTAATGACATACTGGAAGATAATATTAAAATATATCCTCTGTGGTTGCCTAAAGTAACCAAACAATTTAATACTCCTTACAATGGTTATGTTTTTAATCCTAATTCCAAACTTCCAAAAAAGGACTCCAAAGTAAAATCAGACCATAAAGTGAAAAATATTTGGCCATATAATTATGTAACAAGAAAAGAGAGTAAGCCAGTTAGTCCCTCTATAAAAAAATTTGTGAAAACACAAAAAAAGTCAGTTGACAATCTTAAAAATAAGTACATAAAAAATCTATTTGAGCTGCCCTCAAAAAAATATAGAAGCCAGCACGTCTCGTCATCAAAATTTCCAACGAAACACGGAAATATTATAGTTGGTACCGTTAAGAAGAAATCATTACAGAAACGTGAAAGACAATTGCCTGCAATAAAAAATAGTAGCATGCACGAACATATTTCTTTAGAGAAGCTTGCAGTCAAAAATGAAAGTCAACCAATTAGTTTTCCTAAAAGTCAGTTATCTTATATTCCGTCGAAATCTACCGCAGGGCAACATAAACCAACGTTGAATACCAATTCCAAAATTAGAAGCAAATTAGTTTCCAATAGACGCCACAACTCTCTACCACAAATTAATTCGTCCTCAGAAAATCCTGTACAAGAACATAAAATCAAACTTAGAAGTGGACAATTTATGAGTCCGACCAGCGAATATGTTGTACACCATCCCAAAATGAACCATACAATAAATCTTGAACCCAAGCAGTCTGAAATTTCAACAAACAGTTCATTAATGGACAAAAAGGACCCTTCTAATGTTAATGTCAATCAAACACAAATTCTCACAGATCAAAGTTTTCTAACAGACAATTTAGTAATACCACAGAATCGAATAATTAACTCGTCTATAAAGGATAATATAATGCCCACTGCTGCGACATACAAAGACGTTAAATACCATGATAGAAAACATGGTAATGATTTGCTTGGCAATTTTAAAGTACCTGTAGGACCAAAACCTGTTGATAATTCATTAATAAATTCTATATATACTAAAATAAAAAGTGATGAAACGTCTTCTACTCAAAATTACAACTTTATAATAAATGAAAACATTAAACCAGTTTTTAATAAACCTTTCAGTATTTTAACACAACAAGAAGAAAAGATCCTTAATAAACCAACAGCTAAGTATGAAAAAAATTTAAATATAATGACAGTTACATCAGCATATACCTTTGTAACAGATAATAAGATTCAACAAGTTCATACTACAACTTCCGACATTGAAGAAGAACGGAACCCTGTTCATGTCCCAGTAGTCAATTCGACAAGAAATATATCGACGGTTAAGTCTGCAATAAAAAAGAACATAGTACCTACTTCTCAGACCGATAGCTTTAAAAGAAACTACAATAGAAAACAGTTTGAGGGCTTACCTTTAGACTTAAACGCACAAATGGAACAAAGTCTTATTGATATTTCAGTAGACAATTCTACAATAAACAGCGATGTAAAGTCTACTACTCCAACCTTTACCTTAGTAGGGGACAACAGTACACAACTATTTGATAACTTACCTTCTAGTGGTTCAGTAGAACGGGACGGAACACATGTGGATTCCTTTTACAGACGAAATCCCGTACAAGAACATAAAATCAAACTTAGAAGTGGACAATTTATAGATCCGACAGACAAATATGTTCTTCACCATCCCAAAATGAACCATACAATAAACCTTGAACTCAAGAGGTCTGAAATTCCAGCAAACGGTTCTTTAATGGAAAATGAGGACGATATTACTAATGTTAATGTCGAACAAGCACAAACTCCTATGCATTTTTTAATTGACGATTTAGTAATACCACAGATTCGAATAATTAACTCGTCTATAAAGGATAACTTAATTCCCACTTCGTCAACGTACAAATATGTTGAATACCACGATGGAAAACAAGTTGGTGGTTTGCTTAGCCATTTTAAAGTAACATTAGAACCAAAACATGTTGATATTTCACTACTAAATTCTAAAATAAAAAGTGTTCCACTGTCTACTACTGAAAATTACAGATTTATAGAAAATGTCAGCATTAAACCAGTTATTAATAAACCTTTCAATTTTTTAACGCAACAAGAAGAGAAGATCATAACTGATCCTACATATAATTATGAACAAAAGTTGAACATAATGCCTGCTACATCAGCTTATAACTTTGTTACAGATAAGATTCAACAAGTTTATACTACATCTTCTGACTTTGAAGAAGAACGGAATCCTGTTTATATCCCAATAGTTAATTCGACAAGAAATACATCAACGATTAAGTCTAAAATAAAAAATAACAAAGTATCTGCTTCTCAGACCGATACCATTGAAGGAAACTACAATAGAACACAGTTTGAGGACTTACCTTTAGTCTCTAACGCACAAATGGAACAAAGACCTATTGATGTTTCAGTAGACAGTTCTACGATTAATAGCGATGTAATGTCTACTACTCCAACCTATACCTTCGTCGAAGACCTTAACAGTACAAAACTATTTGACAACTTGCCTTCTAGTGGTTCAGTAGGTCCAGAAAGAACATATATGGACAATAGGACTCATACTATAAATTCCGACTTTGAAGAAGAACGGAATTCTGTTCATATCCCAATACTCAATTCGACAAGAAATACATCAACGATTAAGTCTGAAATAAAAAATAAGAAAGCATCTGCTTCTCAGACCGATACCATTGAAGGAAACTACAATAGAACACAGTTTGAGGACTTACCTTTAGTCTCTAACGCACAAATGGAACAAAGACCTATTGATGTTTCAGTATACAATTCTACGATTAATAGCGATGTAATGTCTACTACTCCAACCTATACCTTCGTCGAAGACCTTAACAGTACAAAACTATTTGACAACTTGCCTTCTAGTGGTTCAGTAGGTCCAGAAAGAACATATATGGACAATAGGACTCATACTATAAATTCCGACTTTGAAGAAGAACGGAATTATGTTCATATCCCAATACTCAATTCGACAACAAATATATCAACGGTTAAGTCGGCAATAAACAATTACTTAGCATCTGCTTCTCAGGCCGATACCATTGAAGGAAACTACAATGGAAAACACTTTGAGAGCTTACCTTTATTCTCTACCGCACAAATGGAACAAATACCTATTGATGTTTCAGTAGACAGTTCTACGATTAACAGCGATGTAATGTCTACGACTCCAACCTACACGTTCGTCGAAAACCACAAAATTACACAACTATTTAATAACTTGCCTTTTAGTGGTTCCACGACGTACAGATTTGTAAAACACTATAATAATAAACAGGTTACTGAGAGAGAACAAACCACTCTTCCTATGTCAATACCCAATTTTGGAACAAAAGATGATGTAATGTCTACTACCATGACCTTCAACGCTGTAGAAGGAACAACAAAGCCTATGGATACACCAGTAGCTAATTATTCAAAAATATATAACATGATGGATGCTTCTTCTACCGACAACATTGTAGATCATAATAGCAAATACGCTAGAAGCTTACTTTATGATTATGTAGTACAACGAGAGCCAAAATTTGTTGACATTTCAGTAAACAATTCCCCTGAAAATGTTCAAAAAGTGACATCTTTTACTTCAAAGTACAATTCTGTAAATAATCCTAATAACAAACAAATCTATCGGTTACCTTATCATCTTGCAAGGGAAGGAAAAGAAAGACCTCCTCTTACCCCACTAGCTAATAGAGCAACACATAATGATTTAATTCTACCATATGGCTTTGGAATAAACCAAAAAAATAAACCTTTCGTTACCCTAACAGTGAGTACAATAAAACATAAAATGGAATCCATAAACAACTATTTTGGAATACCTTTAGAGAACTCAGTCGTAGTTTCCTATACAGATGTATTAATTACCAACCCAAAGAATCCTTACGTGGAAGGAGAAAGTAGCTTTGGTTACAATCCAGTTATTCAATACATACCTTACTACTACCAATAACCTTCACTGCAACATACCGAAGACTTATAATGATGGTTCCGTACAAACCAAATTCAAATATGCTCCTTCTAAGAACATCCAAATTTAGACAAAACTGACAGTTACAACTTGTAAAAATATGGCAATATTTTCTTTAAGAGATTTATACAAAGAATAGATAGATTCATGTAATGCTTACACAATCATTACAAAAAATATATAAAGAGAAGTAAAATAAAAACTATCTAAAGTGTAAGAAATTCTATTATATCTTTGTTAGAATATGTACATCTCAATTGCATGTAATAACTCAATTTTTTTGTTTAATATAAAACTAAAAAATTTTGGTGACTTTATATGTAATATTTCATTTTTTGTGTTTTATAAAAATCCAAAAGTTGTTCGAGTTTTTATTTTTTCATTTGATATTTGGCAATATTCAAGTTATGCTGATAATTTTAAACTGATGGCAGAAATAATCTGAAATCAGAGATTACACAGCCCCACAAAATAAGTAAAAAATAAAAAAAATAGTTTTACGGGCTAAAACTTAAAATATTGCAGAAAAAGTTAAACCCTGTTTTAGATACTTGGAAATCATAATGATACTATTACCCCAATATTCGATGCCTACCTAGTACTCACGATGGAATTTGAACACCTGGGATATATACTTAATGGGTATCTATACCATTACAAGCTTCAGTTTAACTAATCTCTAGTGAATTTTTGATATCAGTTTGTGTTCATTTTTTTTTGGCATAGACTTTTAGTCATTCGGCCAGACTTAACATGGTAGAAATGGTTGTCTAAGGAATCATACACTGCTCTCGAGTTTAGTGATAATAAGTACTGAAGGTTCCAAGGGGCTAATATATTGTGTTTATGTAAATTATTTATTAATCTGGATGAAATTATAGTATTTCTGGGGCAACTGAAAAATAGATGATCTATGGAGTAATGTTTGGGGTAACAAGCATGTCCAAATCTCAGTCTAATGATCGTGGTAACATATTTTCTAGGTACATTAAAAAACTTATACCAAGGAGTTTTAGAAATGTCTGTTTGAAGAGTAGTGTATCTATTTGGGCTAACAATGGAATATTCCTTCCATACCTTTGGTATAATCTTAATTTTAAGGAAGCCAGAAAGTCGCAAGCCGTGATTTTATACGAAGTTTCTCTACTAAACAAAATACTTTCTCTTGCTAATTGGTCTACATGTTCCTTATTTTCCAAACCTATATGTGCTTTAATCCAAACAAAGAGTACATTTTTGCCCCTTGTTACTAACCTTTGTTTGATATCCTTAATTTTGTAGATATAAGGGCAACTGTACGTATTTGGCAATCTTGGTTTCCCAATAGAGGTCAAAACTGATAAAGAATCTGATAATATCACTATATAGTCCGAGTTACTTTCTGTTGCATAAAATAAGGCCTCATATATTGCAAGAGCTTCTGCTGTAAAAATAGAGGTCTAGGAGTTCAACTTAAATGTGTGTTCTATTCGTTCCAACGGTTTAAAAAAAAGCGCATCCAGTGCCGTTTGATAATTTGGAAGCATCGGTATATATAACGACGGAGTTTTCGAATTCTGATAATATTGAGTGTTCTCACTGTAATATTCTCTGTGTTCATTATCGACAGTATTTTGAACAAAATAAATAAAATTATGGCATCTTTTTCATTTTTTGAAGGAACAATAAATAAAATATTCGTAGTCCCGAAAACTGTAAAAAAAAAGAAATACTGAAATCAAGTAGGTACAGACCAGAAGAAACTCTGGATGACTGATGAGGTACTACAATTAATGAAAGAAAGATGAAAGAGCAGAATAGATACTGATCTAAACAGACAAAGGTCCATCGATAACTAAATTAGAAGAAAAATCAGAGAAGCAAAGGAACAAGAACTCAAAGATAAATGCAGAGACATCGAAATATCACAAACAAAACACGTCAAGACAAGAAAATAACAGGACAATTCAAGAAGATTTCAATAGGAAAATAAACATAAAAAAATTGCATAGAATATTTGTTCTCAGATCCAAGAGCAGAACAACAAATAATGAACACTATAACATGTGTTCGGTCACAATAGACCTCTTAGATCGACTGGAAGGGTGGTGAAGAGCTCACTCATATTGAGTCTATAACCTAACACCATAATTTTATAATATATTAGAGGAAGTGGAGCAGCAATAATATCTATTAAAGATAAAAACCTTGTGGTCCAGATGAAGTTTAGTCAAAGAATATCAAACTTTTTATGAGAACTTCAGGAAAGAATTAATTATCATTTTCAATGAGATCTATAACACTGTAAAATACCGAGAGAATGGTTGAGATCAGAATTTACAGTACGTACTGCCAGAAAAAAACAAGGGACCGAAAGACCAGTGATTACAGAGCAATAAGTCTCATGAGTCACTTGTTAAAACTTTTTTTATAAATCATACATCGGAAATCATACAAAATCTGCTAAGAAGAAGTATCACCAACAAAATTTGATTTTATGAAATGTCTGGGAACAAGAGATACTCTATTTAGCATACAAGTGTTATTTCAAAGATGTGGAGAATGAACTGTAATGTATATGCCTGCTTTATTGATTATCAAAAGGTATTTGACAAAGTTCAACACAATAAAATGATAAAGGTCCTGCAAGATAGTCGAATTGACGGCAAGGACTTGTACTGTGTAATCTCAAATTTATACTTACTGGAATCAGTTAGCTTCTGTTAAAATTAACAACGAGTAAACACAGGATTTGAAAATTCTGGGAGGTCTTCGACAGGGATATATATTGTCATCTCTCATATTCAATATGTACTCAGAGGCAATTTTTCATGAATCCCTACAATACACGCTGTAGGAATACTGTGAAATGGCGAACATTTCAAATATGCTGATAACACCGTCATTTTTGCCTATACTGCTCAATGATTGCCGCTTTTAATAAACAAATTAGCTGAAATTAGTAAGAAATAGAACCTAGAAGTTAATACTAAAAAAACAAAAGTCATAATAATTAGCAAAGCAAGAATTTGCTAGAAAAGAAGAAGTAAAGTTTACCATCCATGTGAGAATAGTAGAAGTGTTAACATACACATATCTGAGTACAGTATTAAATAAATAGTAAAATCTTTCAAAGGAAATAAAATCAAGAATTGAAAAAACCAAAGCTGCTTTCATCCAAATGTCCAAATTTCTTAGAACACATAATTTGAATTTTAAATTTAAACATAGACTACGATGCTATATGTTCCTTATCCCATTATATGGAGTGAAGACTACAATATGCAATGAATGCAATGTTATACTTGACTGAGGCAACAATAAAGAGGCTGGAAACATTCGAAATGTGGACTTATAGAACAATTCATAAAATGCCATGGATGAAAAAAACCTGTTTACAACATTCTCCACAGGACTATTCAGAGCAGTATCGACTAAAATTATAATTGCCAGAATAATTATCATCATTCAATAAAGGATAGGCACTAGACATTTTTTGTTACATATATAGTGAATACACTCTTGAAATGTACACTGGTTAATTGCAAATCAAGAAATCTACTTATTGTATTGATATTCGTATGTTCCGAAAAATTATTTCCATACCTGTATATGTATATATATATATATATATATATATATATATATATAAATATATATCCCAAAATATTAATCTATATCTACTGCATGTTTTTAAAATCTACCGACTCCAATATATTTTTAAAAATTATGTTATTTAGTTATTAATACTAAGTGAAGTATAAAAACATTGTTTGTGCAATAAGAGCATTTTGAGCTTTCTATTAGTTGTTTACTTGCGTACGGATACTATTCAATATTACTAGATATTAATAATTGAGTTAATCGACGTAGTATGACTTTTTTATAAGCTGAAATTGTAATTATTTACTCCATGACCTCTGCACCTTTACCAAAAATAGATGCCGTTATGTAAATATTCTTTGTAAACTAAGTTTGTTTAAATCTTATACATTTTTAGGATTTAGGATAGACATCATGCAAATGACACGAGGATTGCTATTAAAATTTACTAAAAATTTCAACAAAGCAACAAAAATTGTTATATCAACGATAATTATTATCAAGGTGAATTTAAGAAATCGCATCCGATAAACAAATAAAATAGTTATATTTTTTATAAATAAAATATCTCGGTAACCGAAACTTGATAGAGTCTGAGTTGGAGCCAGGACTAATTTGATGACATGATTTTTAAAGACCCTCATACACGGGCGATCCATTATATTCCAAGCTGTAGAAACAAAAATGAATGGTTTTGAACATTAATTAGTAAGTGTTTAAAACCAGCACAGCGTTATGAAGGGCTATGTCTAGATATAGTAACCTACAAGTGTTTGCAACTCCAAACTGTTGGTTACAATTTTTTTTGCACTTTTAAGGTGCAAAAAATTGTGTTTTTTGATAATTTTTATTTTGATTTTATTAAATCAACATTTTATAATAAAATGAGTACCATGTATAAAATACATATAAAAAGATTAAATTTGAGCTATGCTACATTAAATTTGAAGCAATATTTTATGCACAATTAATGATTGAAGGTTCAAAAAATGTTAATTTTTCTCCTTTTTTAGTTTTTGAAATAACTTTTGTAAAAATTATTTTGTTTATGTAAAAATTAATTATATTTTAGCTCTTTTAATTATAAATCGAATGAGATTTTGTAAGATCCGGTTAATTTGTTTTCGAAATACAGTTGTTTATAAAAATTCTTAAAAGTTTATAAAATTTGCAGGACCAGAACTTTTTTTGTAAAAAAGATAGAGATGCAATATCCTAATTCTAAACGGATTCTCTTCTTAATTGATTAGTTTTTTATGTAGAAATAAAAATATTTGCTTAAACATTGTTTTAACCCCTCATTTATTGCTTTCAAGTAGGCGCAATTTGCGCTATAAATTAATTAAGCTACAGCACCCCCTATACATTACATCCATTTCCCACCCAACTTATTGATTTTTATGGTAGAAGTCAAGACAAAGATCAAAAAAAAGTTTTCTACGACCAATAGAAGTAAAGTCAGCTTAATTTGTTTAAAAATCACAGCTGCTTTGTTTATAAAAACTAAGAATTAAGATTGGAGCCACTCAATGGTTTAAGGCCTATATTTTGAAAGAATATAATTTTTATTTTAGAAAAACCACGTTCCTACTGTTTTTCTAAGTAGCCGAATTGGCTCGATGGTGGGGTAACTCTTCTACTGTCGGACCGGCGAGAAAAAAATCGGAACTTCAAATCGCCGGAGCTCGAATAAATTTATTATATCTCAGTTAAATACGGACCAATTTTGATATGGTAATATTTTCTTTTGGGTGGGATTAAAACTTTAGTGACTATTAATATTTTTTAAATTGCTCTTAATTATCTTTATTTTACATATCGCACCTCCGCTAAAAAAGAGTCACAACTCAAAAATCGCCATTATTGAGATGAGCATGCTACAAGTATTAAAATAAGTCGTACTTTCTTCCATAAAGGCGTCACTCTTATATTTGAACTATTTACCGCGAGATGGCGATGGGATACTTTTGTTTTTTACAGGTTAGCTCAGCATGCATTCCGCTACAGTTTCATCTTTGACTTTATAACAGTCTACACGTAGTGCTTAATCCTGAAAAGAGTCACATTTAGAATTGTAACATTTTTTGTGTAAATTATTAGTTTTATCTGATTATTGCAATAAGTAAAATACTGTTCTTTTTTGTGTTGTGACAGTTTTTTCGAAGTTGTAAACGAGGAAATTACTTTTGCATGGTGCGGAAGAGTATTACATTTTGAGTTTAGCCAGTTTTTTTGAATATGTAAGTATATTTTTTCAAACTATTTTTGAAATATGACTGTTTTGCAGAACCGGCAAATACGATTTTCAAATCCACTGGCGTTTCTTTTTTAATTATGACGCTTTTTTAGAATTATTGACTGTTATTTTCTTATTTATGACTGTATGTTATTCTTCCTTGTTTTTATTTATTATTATTTTTATTGCAGCAAACAGGCTGGTTTCATAACATGCAAAGTTCATCGAGTTCAAGGATAAGCAGATAAGCAAAGAAAATAAAAGCAGAGCGTTATGCACCAGATCAAGTGCGAAACTCAGGTAATCTGATATTGAATAATAAAAAAATAGCGTGCCCTAAAGTTTTTATTTTAGCTACAATAATGTTACTTCTTTTTCAGAAATCTCAAAAAGACATCTTTTAGAAGAGGAAAATGCTGCACTTGTTTCTTATGATAATGCAAACTATGTAATAGCTACGAATAACGATAATAATAAGCCTGGTATATCATTATTACGGGTTGACCTTTCACCAGAACGGAAAGACGAACTCCAAATCTCGGACTTCGTAAGCGATAATGATGATAAATCCATAAAAGATCCAAACTATGAATTAGATTTTAGTAGCTCTAGTTCGTCCTCCTCTTCTACATCAAGTGATAGTTCTAGTTCAAGCAGTAGTTATAATCCAGGTTGCAATGGTTTCTTGTCGAATTCACACAATGTAAGCCAGGTAGCTGACACTCGACTTGCGGACTTTCAAGCAGTAAATACTCTAGCAGCAAGCATTCAAGTACCAGACGTTGAAGTTGTAGACACTCTAGCAGCAAACTTACAAGGATCAAGACCTGAAGTAACAGATACTCAACTAGCAGACACCCAACCAGCAAACACTCATCCAGCAAACACCAAAATTGCCAATCCTAAAAAAAGAGGGAAAAAGCGAGTAGCAGTGGCAGAAAACTGGTTAAGTAACAAAGCCAAGAAATTACGAAACTCTGGCCAAGCATTTACCTCGAGATCTAAATCACAAAAACCTATTGTTGCCAGGAGTATCAGAACTGCTTGTGGAGATAAATGCCGGCTAAAATACTCTAATAAAATATATGAAAATACCAGGAAAGATATGTTTAAAAAATATTGGGCCCTAGAAAATATAAAAAGACAGAGGGATTTCATTCACAAATGCATGAAACCAGTCAAACCAGTGTACAGGTACAGCAGTGCAGAGAGGCCTAGACAACATAATAATGTATACTATTTTCATATAGATAATAATGAGCAAGTTGGCGTATGCAAATACTTTTTTATGGCTAGGCTAGATATCAACAATCGAATTACACGAATGGTCGTTGACAAAGCTGAAAAAGGGTTCCTGGAAGTAGACTTAAGAGGTAAACACAAAACCCATAAAAAAGTGGATCCATCGATTAAAGACGGAGTTCGTGAGCACATTCGATCGATTCCTCGTATTGAGAGCCACTATCTTCGCAAGCAAACCAATAGAGAATACATCGAAGGCGGAAAAAATTTAACTGATATATTTAATGACTATAAACAAAATTGCCAGGGAAACAATCTACCGCACGCAAATTTAGTAATGTTCTCAAAAATTTTTAACACAGAGTTTAACATTAGTTTCTTTATACCCAGAAAAGATCACTGTGGGTTGTGTGATGCGTATGAAAATGCCATAGGAGAAGCTAAGGAAATATTGGAACACAAGTATGTATTACATTTGAAAGAAAAAGATTTATCGAGAAAAGAAAAGGACCAAGAAAAGGCGAAGGCTAATCCAATTACATTGTATCACTCTGTGACTTGCAAGCAGTTCTTCCTAAGCCGCAAGGAACTGTATCTGTTTTTTATTATAAATCGAAGTTGAATTGCTACAACTGCACGGTGTCTGATTTGAAAACTGGTTCAACGGAATACTACTTTTGGCATGAAGGGCATGGAAATAGGGGGAGTGATGAAATAGGTTCATGTGTACTTAATTTCATAGAAAAAAAAACTGGACACTTGTTATAATGAAGCTGGGCTTGGACAATAAGAAAAAAGATCTCTTGGATTTAGTAAAGAATAATCACATTCTCAGTTGGTGTTCAGCATTTATAACTCTTTGTAACAATAAATAAAAAAAAAAATTCTGCTTTTCTTTGTGTTTGCTTTATTATACTCTAACGACGTATTTTTAAGATGATAATATCTTGTTCTAAAAAAGTGTCACAATTTCTGCATGTTTCTATTTTTTCACTATTATCTGCAAAAATTGAATTTTCTGAGAAAAATAATGCACCAATAACACTAAGATAATATATTCGAGTTTACAATAAAATGGCATAGCAGCTTGCATTTAGTCATGGAACTGACAAATACATGTTCAACTAAACTAAAATCTTTAACATCATTTTTCTCAAAACAACGTTTTTTGAATTGTGACTCTTTTTTAGCGGAGGTGCGATATCATATATTTTTTATTACTCTTTAAATAAAAATATTTTTAATATTCCACTGACTTATTAGTAAAAAGACCATATGTGTGTAGTGATTTTAGTATTAGGAATTAATAACGGTTAAAAATAAAAAAAAAACGCTTCAGTTTAGTTGTGTAGCTACGTAGACAACTACTTATATTATTTTTTGAAACACAACTCTTGTTCGAATGATCTAAGGATTCTTGTTTATTTATAAATAACAAATTTAAATTCATATTTACATCAATTATCTGCTTATTGTTTCTGTAAATAGATAAAATTTATATCCCCTTCAAACGTCTTCCGACCCTCTAATTAAATATACATTTTCCCTTATTAAATTTGAATTTGTAATAATAAAACTTGTGACATTGCTTCTTGAGCTCAGAAGTTGATTTTTATGTGTAATATTAACAATTAACAGTATTAACAGTATTAACCTTCTAATTTTAATAAATTTTACAAATTAATCCAAAAATTTGATGAGTATTAAAAAACATTGAGCCCAATTTACATTAAAATAAGCTTAAGGTGTTTATAGCATGCCGCTATATTTGATTTTTACTGGTCGTAGAAGAAAACTTTTTTTAATCTTTGTCGTGACTTCAGCTATAAGAATCAATAAGTTTTTAATGTGTGTAATGTATAGGAAGAATTTATTACATAACTTTCGTTGATCTATATATTTTCTTAAGAGGAAAGTATTTTCCAAACAGTTAAACAGTAGCACCAAAACGGTCCTTCAGAGAGGATTACTGTCAGTCAAATCCTCATTCCAAAAGGTACGTAGGTACTACCATACCAGAAAGTATAGAATTATACACCAGCCTAGATGAGATTATACATACAAGTATAAATTCAAACCACAACAAACATAAAAGGAACACAGTTCTAACTGCAGTTTCAATAATAAACAGATATTCAGATAGACAATAATAATTGTAGAAAATCAACTCCACAGAAGGTCCTCTGTAGCATTTCCTCCCAAGTATCGGGCGTCATCACCCTAAACAATCTTCCACTCCTGAGACGGAGAATATATCGTCTCAGAGAGTACCCCCTCCGCAACTAAACGAAAGCCAACCATATAGCGAGGAGAAATCAGTTCAAAAATTCAGTAATTTAACTACTTCTGCCAATTCTTCCAATTCCAATGCCATAAAGAGCAAACAAAATCCAATTGAGGCTCCAGTAACCTCATCTTCTAAAACACCAACCTCCAGTCCCGTGGTGGAGAAAAAGTACCACTACAGAATTATTTCAATTTCACCAGCCTATGATACCCAGAGGAAGTTCTTTTAACTGGTTAATATCCAGGGACTTCTAATGGGTAAAATGGTAAACCTTGGAATAGTACCTAGGGACCACTTAACATTACACGAAGCCTCCAAAACAGTTGATCTTTGGAAGATGACCAAAAAACTCCAAGACATGACTGAAAATTCATCAATCTTTGTCGAGTCCAAAAATTTTAGACCTTTAAATCAATCCGAAACTTCTGCTCCCAGGCCATTACCGTTTAAAATAGATCCAGCCATTCCGATCGAGGAGCTTTCGTCAGCCTCAACGAACTTGATTTTCCCTTCAGATGCATACATCGGATCATTTCAAAATAATATGATAGACCAACCAGGCTAGTCCGAATTTTCCTGGATTTAGAAACTCACTTCACAGATGCCTTGGCTAACGGTATACGTATAGATTGACTAATAAGGCCATCTGAAGTCCCCCACACTTCCAACATCAGGAGATCCACTACTACGTACTGTAGCAGATCTTGCCAAAGCGGCCATGACATCTCAGAATGCCAGCAGAACCAAACCATTTGCCCTAACTGTGGCAGCAATGAACATCGTAGTCCTAGTTGCCCGTCCTAAAATGTCCCAAATGCCCAAACTGAAAGTGTACTTACCCTACATGGTCCCCCAGATGCCCTAAAAGACATGACTTACCTACCACACATGAGAAAGCTAAACCTCTCTATGCTGAGAGAAGTATTCCACCCATTAACCTTACTAACGAAATTAAAGCCATTTAATTCACAACAACCTGAATGCTTAACGTTCTATCTGACTGACGGGAAATGATAAACAAGTATACTTCTGATCTGTCCAATACCTCTTCTTACACTCAGTGGTCCCTTACATGAAAATCAACAAGGTTAAAAAGACCTTCGTCCTCAATTATTAAGTCACTACATTCGATTGTGTAATAGGGACGATGAACTGCAATGGCGTCAGTAGGAAAATAGCCCTTATCAAACACTAGCTCTTTACCCAAAATATACAAATCCTCTCCGTAACCCATACCCGTCTCAAACATCCTCCTAATTTCTCATTTTCATGGAAGGCTATACCACATATCACACCCTAATATCGACTACGTTGCAGTTGATATACATCTCGAAAATAATATCAAAATTACAATAATCTCAAATTATAAACTTCTTACCCATTTACTCCACTAGCTGGAGTTCCACAGCGCTTAATTGTAGCTCCTACATTATACACAGTCCATAATAGTGACATCCTCCACCTCCTGAACAGGTCAGAAACTATCTTGCTTTATGCCGATTACACGGCATTACTTTCCGCTGATACTCTCAGCGGGATGCAGGGACAAAAGTCTGTGTTCGATAGAGCACAAATACAACAAAATAGTAAAAGGTACAACAGATGAAGGGTCACCTTAAACCCTTTCAAAACACAAGTTATCTTATTTAGGTCACCACAGGCCACAGTTGAAGATGGGAACCGGATAACTCTCTTAGGAGAAAGACTCGATTACATTGCTTCAGTGTCCTACTTGGGAGTCCACTTTATGAGAACTCCCAATTGAAACACTGATCTCCAACTCACTATTGACAGAGTTAGGAAGAGATCTAATCTCTTGGGCTCTTTATTCGGTAACAGTGGATTGGGTATCCATCTCGATTTACGCTGGATTGCAAATTGTATTAGTGAACCTCTGAAAGACCTATGATAGTGTCCCAGTCAACAATCTTTGGAAAATCACGGAGTAAATGACACCTACATAAACCTTATTTAAGCTTTACATAGATGAAACAATAAAAAACTGGAACAAGAAATGTGGATAGATGGGAGTAAAAATTGACGACTAAAATTGACGACTATATTCATAGCCTTTTGTTTGCTGGTGATCAAATAATTTTAGCACAAGTTAAAGACGAAATCGTTTACATAATAAAAAATCTGGAAGAAAAATTTGAAAGATGAGGTTTTCATTAATTATGATAAACCGCAATATATTGTCATTGAAGACACCCCAGAAAACCTGGAGATAAATAACAATTAAATAAAACAGAAAATTAAAATAAATACTTGGAGGTAACTTTAACAAATACAGGATCAGATAAAATGGATATAATAAATAAAATAAAGAAAGGAAAGACAACATGACAATTACACTGGATTATATGGAGCGACGATATTACAAGCAAAACTCTAAATACCAAATTTTTAAGACAATCACTGTATGGCTCAGAGACGTGAGGACAAATAAAATGATTTTTTTATTAAACACCTAAGCTGTGTTTACACCACTGAAATCTGGTCACAGTTGACCAATTATCAATTCTTCTTTGACTTAAATTACTAAATGGTACTTAAATTATAAGAGGTTAACCCTATGGTGTCCTCTTATTTTATCTAAAATCTATGCACTATAGCTAACACACAGCACTATGTTCTGATTTTACACTAGTTAGCATTTTACACTAACTCAAATGGTTTTTTTTGTTTAAGTCTTTGTTCTAACCCAGTACTGTCGAGGAGTTGGATGGGTTCAACGTTTACGTGACATTTATGATATACCAAGGAGCATCAACGATGTTCATTAATAATTTATTCTGTAATATCTTGATGATTTGGATAATACTTGAATTGGCACAGCACCAGAGTTGGCAACCATAACTCCATAATGATCTCAGTATTTGTTTATTTGTTTGGATAGCAATTGTTTGTTATGCATAAACAATACTGAATTTCTTTTCATCAGCCAATAGATTTTTTGTAATGGATACCTAGTTCTTCCCTTTTCTTTTTAATACGGACTTTCCAGCGAAGTCTTTCATTAAGTGTGATTATTATTTTGGAGAAGATGTACATGGTATTTGGGCATAATTTACTCTAATTGGAATGTTTTGGATTTATTTATTAGTAAAATTAACGTGAATTGATTTAGATTCATTTAGTTTAATTTTTTAATTTAATTTAATTTAAGATTAAGTTTTCATTTTTTAGTCCAATTGTAAATTTTATTTATTGATAACGGTAATTTTTCTGCAGCTTCTTCGATAATATAATCGCCTACTGCTAGGATAGCAGTATCATCTGCAAAGGTGTCTATAGTATCATTTTCTAGTTTAAGTATATCGTATATGTATAACTCTCTCAAAATGGGCACTAAAAAAGATCGATAGGAATAAGATCTAAGCCTTCGAAATGTGGGTCTAAGAAGAATTCTAGGCGAGTCCTGGACAGAACATAGTAAAACGAATAGCTAGAAGAACGAAGACCAGAGAACTATTGGTAGTAGAAGGAAAAGTAGAAGGCCGAAGACCAAAAGGGAGATCTCCAATATGGTGGGCAGACCAAATGAAAACTCTGGTGGGAAAATACCTACATGAAGCCATCCATATGGCACAGCAAGACAATAATATTTAGAGTGTCACCACGCCCTGTCAAGGGCTCAAAGAACGAGGAGGAGAATATATATAACAGGTAGAGGACCGGACTCAATACACTTTCTTGAGTGACTTCTACTTTGATTTCTTTTACATCTGTGTACACTTCTTCTTGCTTAATTCTGAAATATCTGTTAGATATGTATGACTGCAAAATTTCTGAATATTGTTTAGGCATAATAATTTTGAGTTTGTAGAATAAACTTTGATGCCATACCTTGTCAAAGTTCTTAAATACGTCTAAAAAGATTGATATATATATACATATATATATATATATATATATATATATACATATATATATATATATATATATAATATATATATATATATAAATATATATATATATATATATATATATATGTATATATATATATATATATATATATATATATATATAGAATGTTTATTTCTAAAACTAAATTAGTGGTTTGGAATCATTTTTTTCTTTTATTATTGGTTTCATTCTTTTTAGCAAGAGTTTCTTACAAAGGTTGGTGATTTCCCTGGTTTTGGTATCATTATAACCTCAGCTATTTTTTATAAATTTGAAAGATATCTTAATCTAAATGCAGCATTGATTATGTTGGTCAGTTTTACTATGGCTTAACGGGGCAGGTTTTTTAGTAATTATCCAGTAATTAAATCATATCCTGGTGCTTTCTTCGGATTGATAATCTTATATTTCATCAGCTACTTCCTTCGGATATTGGTCTGATTCTCTCTTCTGTCTGATGAGGCTCTAGCAATATTTGATCATTATTTGTCCTTCATGCGCTTTCAATATATTTTCTAAATATGTGGTAAATCTCTTTGCCTTCTGCTTATTGCTTCTAGCCCAGCTACCGTCTTCCGGATTAATATGTGGAGAATAGGTTACTGGTCTTTTAGCTTTTTTGTTGCTTAACATAGAGAGTACTCAGTGCTGCTATCATCGGTCAACTCTCTCAGGTAAGAACTGATTGACCCATTTTTGGCACTTCTTAGTTTTCTTTTCTTCTTAAATAACTTTTTAATATTTTTCGGATGTTCTTTGTTTACTTTTACACTTTTGATCTTGAATATGAATACTTTTCCCATGATTTTTGTATATTTTGAACAAACAACTCAAATTCCTCATCTAATTGTTCAGGTTTTTTTAATGGTACCGCTAATTTATTTCTGTCTTTAAGGATTGATCTTTTCCAGTCTGTTAGTTTATTTGTTAGTATTGGTTACACTCTTTTCTAATGATCATGCCACTCATAGTGGCATGCTCATTAGAAGTGGATTTTATAGGTAAATATATGTTTAACTTATCTCAACCGTCATTAATATATAATTGAATAAAATATTTTTAATAACGAAGAAATTAATTAAGTCCTGTATTTTGTTTTTATCTGTTGGCAAATAAGTCGGTCTACCTGTTGATATTGTCTCACATTTATGTTCTTTTATGGCTGCCAGTAACTCTTTTTCTTTAGTTTTTGACAATCTTGATCGCCATTGGGTGTGCTTTGCATTAAAGTCAACTCCAATGATATATCTTTTTTCCAAACTTTATATATTCTACATACTGTTCTTGTTTAATGGAATTCTTACGTGCGCTATAAATTGAGCTTACATTACTTTCGCAATTATTTTTATGTTTGGCACATACTGTAGTTGCTTGTATGTGTTTTTGTATGTATCATATTTTAGCTCCTCATAATGAATGTGGAATGTTATCTTTTATTATTAATGTGCTGCCTCCTTTTGCTGTATTGTCAGGATGTATAGTGTGGTATATCCTATAAACTTTATGAAAGATTGTTTAATGAAATGTGTTTCAGATATGAGACATAAATAGCAGAATGAAAAACAGAATAAATGCAATGGAAATGATGTTTTGGGAAACAAGCTGCAGGTTAACACTAATGGATAAAGTAAGAAACTAACGAATTAGAGAACTAATGAATGTGAAGGAGACACTAAATGACAAGATAGAAAAAAGAAATTTTCTCTGGTATGGGCATATGCGAAGGATGCACAAGACAAAAATACCACTGAGAACTTGGAAATGAAAACCAAAGAGAAGGAGGAAAGCAAATAGGAGGGGAAGGACGCCCCAGATGTCCGCTACAGTAAAACAGACAAATAAAAACATCAATGGAAAAAAGAGACCTCATTGAAGAAGATATATATGACAAGAACAAATGGCGATTGGGATATGGTAAATGGCAAACAGAATCTGCAATGGATAAGGAAGTAAGTATTATGTTATTTAATAATTTATGCATCATAAATAGGATCTCAGACAGCCCCCACACAAAAACTATTAAAAACGTCTTAAAAACTTGTTCAATTTTTTCACATGCGAAAAATCATGTCATTTTTTCGCTGTATTACTAGTTACCATTCTACCACAATTTTACAATTATTTCCCGTTCTCCAACCCTTCCTACTCACATTTTAACCCCACTCCATTAGAAATACAGACAGTTGTAAGATAGCAAAGAAAGTCTCACTCTCTTGCCTGTTGTCTCTCGATGATAACGGACATTCTCTCTTGACTACTGACTGTTGCTAGAAACAGTCGTCCTCTCTTTCGTCTGCTGAGTCCCACTAGGCAGACGTATAATCTCTCTATCGCTACCTATCGCTTGGTACAGACTTACCAAGCTTTTTCTCCACTCTAATTATCTCTCTCGCTTATAGTTACGCGAAAAATACCGCAAGTACTATTTTAAATCGTGTACAGACGCAAATGTTCTCTACATCGTGATCTAAGTGTTAATACGCGAAACACGTGTTCAGAAACCGGTAACCGGACAGTTTCCCCGTATGAAGAACAACCGCGACTGAAGCCTCTAAATACCGCGAGTGTGTGTATGTGCAGCAGAAGAATTGGTAAGACTTTGTATAAACTTTTTATTTGCTATAATCTGTATAACCTTTTACCACATATCCTAATTTATTTGAACCAGCCCTATGTAATACAGTCCTCATTTACTGAAATTATATTCATAATTTCACATATGTACACCCTTTTTGTACAAAACTATTAAAAAAATTACTGAGAACATTTGCAGGAAATATGCTGTGATATCGAAAAAGAAGTAAAGAAGTCAGAAGATATAACATATAGGGAATAAACGAGTAGATAATTAACAAAAAAAAAAGAATGTAATAATCAGATAAGGAGAATGAAGGAGACCAGAGTGGTTAAAATATCAAGAGATAAATCCCCAAACAGTAGAAATATCGGACGACCACGCAAAAGATGGAGTGGCAACGTTCCATAGAGATATTATTATTGCTCATGACGAGGAAGATGAAGAATAGCTTTGAAGATGACCGTTAAGATTTAATCTTTTTTCGTGACAGTTCCACGTATGAAGCGCTAGTCTGTATAGAATGTCTAAATCCAAAGCATTAATAATTATTTCCGCTATTACTACAACAATTATTAAACGCTTTGTCCTTTACATGTCTCAGCCACGTAATGTTTGTTTTTAATTTTTATATTGCGATTATAAGAGAATTATCGGTATAACATCTCTTACAGGCATTTTATCATTGTCATTGCCCTATTAATAAATTGGTAATGATCTTGGAATAATCCCGGAAAGATAAAATTAAATAATTCTCACTACATATCTACATTAAAAAGTAATACTCAATTAACCTTAATAATCGCTATGTTTTACTCACATGTATAGCAAACATAGCCTATCTATGCGATAATATTAACCAAAACAAATTTAATCATATTAAAAATATCACATCTCCCAGTATTTTGCATATAAATTTAGTTTGGAAAAAATAAATTTACATAACACGAGGCACTTGAAGTGTTTTAACTAAAGTTTGTGGTAGTAGTTTGGTGATTGATGGTGTTTTAAACTAGGTACGTAATGTTGCATGACAGATATTAATGATTGTATTTGCTCTGTGTAGATTGACATATGTAGATAAGGTACGGTAAAAAACCTTTTGTTGTAAAACAATAATTTGTTAATTTTGTATGTAGATAAGGTACGGTGAAAAACCTTTTGTTGTTCTTCTTCTTATGGTGCCTTATTCAATTAGTGGATGTTGGCGACAATTCTGGCATACACCTCTCGGTCTTGTGTGGCCCTAAAGAGTGCATGGGCATCGAGGTTTGTCCAATCCCTTATGTTTTTAAGCCATGAGTATTTCTTTCTTCCGATGACCCGTTTTCTTTCTATCTTTCCTTCCATAATAAGCTTTAATAACTGGTACTTGGAATTTCGAAATATATGACCCAGATAAGCAGTTTTTCTTCTTTTTATTATTGGCAGCAATTCTCGTTCTCTGCCCATTCGATTTAATACTTCGACATTCGTTGTGTGATCTGTCCAGGGAATTTTAAGTAGTCTTCTAAATACCCACATTTCAAAGGCCTCCAATCGGTTCATCACATTGGCCTTTATGGTCCAGGTTTCTACACCATATAGCAGTATGGAGTAAATGTAACATTTTACAAAGCGATATCGAAGCGTTAAGTTAAGGTTGCTGTTGCTTAGCAAGGTTCTTATATTAGTAAATGCTGTTCTTGCTCAATCCTGCTACGTATCTCTATGTCTGGATCTAGATCTTCAGTTATCCAAGTACCGAGATATCTGAACTTGGGGACCTTTTGGATGTTCTTATTATTTACTCTTATATTTAATTGCATATTTCGTGTTCTGCTAACCACCATTACTTTCGTCTTGTCTATATTAATCTTTAAGCCCAGTCGGTCTCCTTCAGTGTTTATCTATCTATTAGTCGTTGTAGCGCTTCTTGGCTATCAGCTATTATGACTAATATTGTTCTGAAGCTATTTTCTTGTGGCATATTTAAGTAATTACTATTTAAATGGAAGTAAGCCACAATTAAAGGTTAATTCGGAAATCGAAGTGGAAATTGAAACGTCAATAAACGTACTGTAACCTTTAATTGTGGCTTATTCCCATTTAAATAGTAATTAGCTATTATGACTGTATCATCAGCATACCGAAGATTTTAAGGTCATTCTCATATATCACACGTTCCTGGAGCAATCTTACTAATTCTGAATGATTAACACAATCGAACGCTTTCTGGTAATCTATAAAGCATAGGAAGACATCTTTTTGCTGATCTCTGCATTTCTGGAATAGGACAGTTAAGCTATAAAGTGCTGTTCTTGTGCCAAATCCTTGTCTGAAACCGAACTGTGTGGGGCTAAGGTCTCTTTCACATCTGTTGTATATTCTTGTGTGAATTATCTTTAAGAAGAGTTTTAGGACCTGGCTCAATAAGCTGATCATTCGGAATTGGTCGCAACTATTAGCGTTTGACTTTTTTGGGATTGGTATAAAGATTGATTGAAGCCAATCCGTATATCAAGGCGTCTATATTGTCTTCACTCAACATTGTTAGAACCTCTATGCATATGTCGTCTGGGCCTGGTGCTTTTTCCCATTTGCTCTGTTTGATTGCCCTTACAACTTCTGACTTCAATATTTTGGGGAAGGGTTCACTTTTATATTCACTTTCAGAGTTTCTTCTAGTGTTGTCTGAGTATAGTTGCTGTGTGTCGTTTTATGTTGAAGTAGATTCTTGGGATCAGTAATTAATTTCTTGTCTTTCACAATACTGTTAAAATTGCAAGGTTTTGTATGACCTGTCACTTCTTTAACGAGTTTATGTATGTTAAAGTGGTCATGTTTTCTTCCAATTCCTCCATTTCTGCACACCTGTCTAGCAGCCACTGTTCTTTAGCTTTGCTACACTCTTTTCGCATTTGTCGGTTAATCTGCTGATGTTTGGTTCGGTCTTTGTTTTTAAATGATCTGCGGTCGTCCACCATTGATAATATTTCGTCAGTCATCCAATTCTTCTTTTTGTACTTTTGGGAAGCCATCAGAGACTTGGTGGTTACGATAGCTTTTTTAATACAATTTCATTTGTATTCTACTAGCCGGTTGTAAAACAATAAATTGTTAATTTTGTTATTTACATGGAGACATAAATACCTGTTAAAAATAAGTCTGTTAACTAACACCTCTTCTTGAGACTCCTTTTTTAACAAATTGTTGAATATCCTTATAGCTTTAAGATATAGAATGAACGTTGACTCCGAAGCCAATAATCCCCAATCTTGCACACACACACACACACACACACACACACACACACACACACACACACACACACACACACACACACACACACACACACACACACACACACACACACAGAGACACACACACACACACACACACACACACACACACACACACACACACACACACACACACACACACACACAGTTTTAATATAACTTGGTAATTTCACATATCTTATTTAGTTTATGTAATATTTAAATTTACTATCAAATGATATTTATTTATATTTTTATAATTTCATATAAATACAATTTCATATAGATGTAATGTTGGATTTTTGCAATTATCAATTCGACTATTGTATATAAGTGCGATAAAAAGACATGTTCATATTTTATAGTTACAGAGGAAGAGTCCATTTGTGTACCTAATGAAGGGTGGCGGATAGGTATACAAAATGTCAAAACTGACCACAATTTGTTATTTTAATTTTTGAAATGTTTCATAATTTTTTAGTTACATTAATAAAAAGGTTAAAATAGACACACCTCCAAGAACTGCTGCTGAATAAAAAATTGATTGAAAATATTATGAAATTGTTAAGAGAATAGTCAAAACAGTAATCTTGTTGATTAATATAAAGCTTCGCCCTAGTATACGGTACCGCCTACTGAACCCGTTTTTTCCAATATTTTTACCCTTATCATCATTCCGACTTTACAACTCTGCGTGGGTCCTAGCCTCCTCAAGAATTTTTTGAAGTTATATCCTCTTCTCCACACTTCATTGTCATTCACCGCTCCATTTATTCGCCCTAGTACTTTTCTTTCGAAACTTCCTGGTATACATGTTTTCATTGCTTTCTGTTAGAGTACAGGTCTCTGAAACATATGGTAGGCCTGCGCGTATTATTGTTTTGTAGAGTTTTACTTTTCGATACTTCTCGATATAATTAAGGATTTAAGAAGGAGATTGTCTCCAAAATAGCATCTGTTAACCGTGCAAATTCTGCGGTTTATCTCTGCGCTAGGATTATTTACAGTTTAACTGAGCGCTTCCAGATATACAAATTCGTTCACTTCTTCGATGACGTCGTTTTCTGTAACAAGTGGGTAGTAGGATTTGTGGTTGCTTGCTTATTTTCAAACATTGCGTTTTGTTGCTATTTATTATTAAACCCATATTTGTAGCTGATTCTGTTAGTGCTACATACGTCTCTCGTATTCCAAACAATATTGATATCATCATCGAAGGCAAGGATTTGCACTGATTTGTTATATATTTAGCCAGTGGGTGTGATTTTTGATATACGTATTACTTTTTCCAGATATATATTCAACATTATACAGGAAAGAGGGTCTTCCTGGCGCCATCTTTGTGAACGACACATTTTTCTTTTTATCAGATTCAGTTTCGATTAATGAGTCGGTCATCTAGACGTACGAGTCTATAAATTTAAAATATACATATCTTATAAACTAGATATACATATTGAAAATCAAAAAGAAATAAAAGTATCAAAAGTGAGAATAGAAAGAAGCCTGATCGATCCTAGATTATATACATTGGTATCGATATTTTTTCATTTGCAATGACGGAAACACATTGCTGGGTTGTTGTCTGTGATAACCTGCAGCCACACTGATAGGTTTGTAAAGATGGGTTTATCGCTTCTATTATCAGAAAGTTTCCCTACGATGTAGTACACCATTTTTGATTAAAACATCACAGAGAAAATGTGGTTCAAAACAAAAACAAGACCAATATACAGGAAATGTGAAAAAAATCTTTAAAAAAGATCTGTATTGAACACTTGCATCAAAATTAATTGGTAGCGAAAAAGTAAAATAAAATGTCTCTAAAATGCATGATTAGGCTAATTTATGTATTTTGTTGTTAATGTTAAATTTCAAGTTCTAAATTTTGTGAATATACTGAATGAAATGCACTTTCTCTAGTCTTCCAATGGGAATTTCCGAAATTTGGCAGTTAGTAGCGGCCATGTTTTTGTAGCTACCTCTGTCAAATTTGCTGTCGTTTATCTAGTTTGATCTTCTATCAAATCACTTTGGGGGATATATCGTACAACAATACGTGCAAATGATTATTTTTTTTATCAAAATTGGTGTTTTCTTTTTTACACTTAACGGTCGCTATAATTATCCTATTGAGAGGATTATTCGCAATGTGGTGGATAAATTTGAATCTACTGATATAGTAAACAATCAACCAACACCCATACATCGACTAAAAACGCAAGATCTGCCGAAAACATCGTCTCTGTCCGTTAAACTGTGCAGGAGAATCCGAAGTAGTTGATTTCACGTCAAAATGTAATTTAAAATAGCACAAAAGAAGTACAAAGTACTTCTCACCCAGGAGCTGAAGGTAAACGACCATACATAACAACATGTGTTCGCTGATGAGCTTTGGAGAGTTGGAAATTGACCCTAATTAATTCGTACATCTACAAACAGAATTGTCAAATTTGGGACGATACCTATCTAGATGATCCAAGAGCGTCCCATAGATCATCTCATAAAAAATCACTGTTTGGTGTATATTTTACGCTGGCGGCGTCATCGGTTCATATTTCTTTGAGAACTACGTTGGCCAAACCATCACCGTCAACGGCGAGTTCTATATGTCGATGATTACCAACTTCTTTTGGTGCGAATTGAATGATATGGATACCGACGACATATGATTTTAATAGGACGGCGCTACGTACCACATAGCTCATGCCTCACTGGACATTCTGCACTAGCGATTTGAGAGCGTGGTCATCTCACGTGGAAATGATATGAACTGGCCACCAAGATCGTGCGATTTTAGCCCGTTCGTTAGACTCTTTTTTGGGGGTTTTGCTTAATATTGTTCTTAAGCTATTTTCTTGTGGCACTTTAATATAATTTACTATTTTTATTGGAAATTAGCAACAATTTTAGTTTAAAACATGTTTATTTTGACGTTTCGGTTAAATTCAGCCTGATTTATACGCTGATAAGTCATGGAAATTTGACATTTCGGAGGCGTTTCACCCAGCGGAGCCGCGTCGCATATTTCAACGATGTTATCCATATATAATGGTATCGAGAGGCATTTTAAAAGAATAAAAACTTTTGGTGGTATTAACGATTTTCAACGCATCTTGCCTTTCAATAGTTGCCTGCTTTTTAGGATTGGAAGTATAGTTTATTCATTAACTTCAGCTTAATTTTTTAGACAATTAATATCAATTTGCAATCGCATATTACAAATTTTTAAAACAAAACAAGTAGGTATTTGAAAACGAGTAAGTTTTATCTACACCTACATTTAGCAATACAATAA
Source organism: Diabrotica undecimpunctata (assembly GCF_040954645.1). Lineage (NCBI taxonomy): Eukaryota > Metazoa > Arthropoda > Insecta > Coleoptera > Chrysomelidae > Diabrotica > Diabrotica undecimpunctata. The sequence goes on along the minus strand of NC_092805.1, from coordinate 114,035,587 downwards.
TATTTCTTTTATTTCATTTTCATTTTCTTACTTTACTGTGATCAAAAAGTATAGATAATCTTTTTGACTTAATTAAAATGACTGTTATAACCTTGCTGCTATATAAATGCCTACCGGAACAAGTTGGGATACTGTTTAGGAGGTTTTATAGTTCACGGTACATGCGTCTGCTGAACCTCAATAGTTTGGCCGATTGGGAGATGCAGAATTATTTTTAAATATATTACAAACAAAAATTTACTTTGATTTGTTTTTATACGTAATAAATTTCTAATTTTTGTTTTTATCAAAGATAAACTAACTTTTAATTGACATCTAAAGATCAAGGGTACCTATATTTTATAAACTCGCACATGTCTAAAATAGAAAAATATATTGGAAACATGTAGCAAAGCATCAATAAATATTTATTAAGATAAGTTTTTAACTCTAAACATATTCACGTGTCTTTATAACTACTTGGGCAAAGTAAACTTCATGCATCAATGGCGTGAAGAATAATCGATTTCTTCTTAATAACATTTACATCACAAATGTTAGGTAGGTATTTTGATTCTTTTATTTACATAACCTTTGAAAATCTGTTTTTGTTAATAATACGTCACAAGAGCATCAGATCATTTGGAAATCATACTTTATATGATTATTATTTATTGGTATTTAATATTTTTTTTATTTACTTCGTCTGTAGATATTTTTTAATTAGTTTATTTTCATAAACTTCGGCGTGTTGGCACAGCTTGGAAGATTATTTTTTACAAATGATACATATAAAAATTATTTTCCTTGCAAGATTTTGTAGGTCATTTATAATACTCCAGTCGGGTTAGACGAAAAAAAGGTCTGACCATGTATGGCGCGAACCGTTTTTCTCCGCCATTTTCAACTTTTCGACAAAAGTGGTACAAACTCAAATTGTTGTAAATACGATTTTCTACAATTTATTTTTACAATTTTTTTCGTGCGGTCGATATTTTCCGAGTTAACCCTTTACCGCATAATAAATGGCGCAAACCAAAAAAAAAATTTTTTTAATGTTTTAACTAAATTTTTGTCGTAGCTGCATGGCAGCCCATATCTGACACGTACTAATAGTGTACGCGAGATATGCGGCATAGTTCTGACGGCGAGATAGGCAGCCGTGCGCAGTTTCAAGTTCATTCTTGTTGAAATTCTGAACCACGTGAAACAGTGCTCAAAGTTAGAGGTTATTTTTCATAGTAAAAACGTTTTTTATGGCGAGAAAAAATAAATTTATTGTATTGTGATATTAGATATCTGCTTAGGTAAGTACTAAAAATTATGAATGTTGAGAATCTCTCGAAAACACCAAAAAGGGTTTGTGCTATATATGGCACACCATGAAGTTATGGACTCATTGATTGTTTTTGTAGATATGGATCCAAAACTCTTTTATGGTACAATGAATGCAGTTAGAATTCCAAATAGTACTAATAGTGAAGAATCAGATTTGTCCGATGAAGACGGCACAAATGAGATGATATTGTGTCAAGATAGTGACAATGAGGAGCGTGAAAATTTACTAAGCAATGTCAAGGAAACTGTCATTTCTGCCACATCCTCAGATTCCTCAGATGATGATACCCCTTTGTCTGAAAGACTTCGATATAAAAGGAAGAAATCTCATAATTGGGCGAAAGGAAATCTGGGAAGATCAGAAAATGATACAAAATTTACTGGTTCTGAAAATTTACCTTCTTCTATTTTATTACAATTAGAAACTCCGGTCCAATTTTTTAAGTTTCTCTTTCCTGATATTCTTATAGAACATATCACAGACCAATCAAATTTATACTCAGTGCAACAACGTCCAGACAAACCAGCTAATATAAAAAAAATATGAAATAGTACAATTTATAGGAATTACTATTTACATCTCGATAATTTAACTGCCATCAACAAGACACTATTGGAATGCCAATATTGGCCACCGAACAGTTAGAAGAAATAAAACGTTTCTTGCATTTCAATAACAATGATGACATGATTAAAAATGATCGGCCTGGACATGACAGATTATTCAAAATTAGACCTGTTCTGAGCCAAATCAAAGAACGACTCCTCATGGTTCCGAAAGAAGAATTTCTAGCTGTAGGTAAACAGATTATACCAACAAAAGCGCGAAGCCAGCTAATGCAGTATAATCCAAAAAAACCACATAAGTGGGGCTTTAAAAACTTTGTGCTGAGTGGTATTTCGGGATTCAGCTATGTCTTTAATTTGTTTGCTGGTTCCCAGAGTAATATTATACCTCTAGGAGCACCAAATCTTAGTATAAGCAGCAACGTGGTTGCCAAATTAGCAGATTCGATACCAAAACATCAACATTACAAGTTATTTTTTGACAATTGGTTCACCAGCATACCTCTTATGATATATCTGAAAAAAGAGGGCATTTTACCTTTGGGAAGAGTAAGACTTAATCGTGTTCCTGGAGTTGTGATGCCAGTTGAGAAAGAAATGAAGAAGTGCGGCAGAGGTCATATGGTAGAGAAAATAGCTAATATAGACAATGTGGATGTCAGTGTAGTGTCCTGGTTTGATAATAAAATCGTTACTACAATGTCATCATATGCTGGAAGTGAACCAATGGGAGAAAAAAAAAAGATTTTTCAAACAAGAAAGTATACATAAAATGATACCTTGTCCTAACACTGTCCTAATCTACAACAACTACATGGGAGGTGTAGATCTCCTTGATTCCATGTTAGGATTTTATCGTATAAAAATAGGTCGAATAAATATTATTTACGAATATTTTTTCATTTCATTGACATGACAGCCGTGAACTGTTGGTTATTAGCAAAAAGAGCGAAGAAATTTGATTTACCCCTTTTGGATACCAAACTAGCAATAGCCGATGCTCTATGCAAAGCCGGAAAACCAATTAAACAGAACAGAGTAGGAAGACCTTCAAGTAGTAGCATTCGGCAGATATACGAGAACAAACGAAAAAAGGGACCCACTAAAGAAATACTCCAAGAAGACATCCGTAAAGATGGGCTTGATCATTTTTCCTATTGGGATGAGAGCCCTAGGTCAAGATGAAAATTTCCAGGCTGTACAGGAAAAACATATATAGTGTGCATGTTGCGTTCTGCACATAAGATAACCTCAATATAGCAATTGGGGTCATCAGAGAGGGAAGAGAAGATATTCTGTTCAATCCAGAGCTCGTTGGTTTCCCCCTTTCGCATTGGGTATGTAAATCCCCAATTAAAAATTAGTAAAATCAATAAACAAATTACATACATTTAATTACAATAAATCCTTTATATTACGACAAATGCTTTAAGAGAGGTGAATGAATTAACGTAAAAAAACACAGCTGTTTGGAACTAAATATGATACGATGGATATCTATATATTACACAAACCGCTTGTCTCTGGATGAAATTATACATGAATATGCTAGAATATGATACGACAGGCAATACCAAAATCAATGCAATACAATACTTTTGTGTATATATAAAGGTAAACAAACCAAACAATATTATAAGTAATAAGCATAATTACACATATCAATTAATAGTAAAATAAAATATACAATCAGGTACTCTTAACCCAAACGCACACAAACACACATCTATGTGGTTTGAGAGATAAAACTCGACTATATTTGTCGAGGGAATTCAACCCTTATCTCACACACACACACACACACACACACACACACACACACACACACACACACACACACACACACACACACACACACACACATCTGATAATCTTAAATATACTACGGGGAGAATCAAAACTCACAAAAAGTCTGTTAATATTTTATAAATATTTATATATCGTTGCGAAACTGCAACAGTGCACAAAATGCACAATACCGTTGTGTATTAATAAAGAAAGAAACTGTTATTTGCAGTTTCATACTGTATAGTGTATACTGTAGCTTCAAAATAGTTTGACTTTAATATTACATTGACAAAAAAAATTTTTTTTTGTCAATAAAGTTTTCCTCGTAGCTAGATTTTTTTCAATATTTTTACGTAAAAATAGAATTAAAATTCTTATCTGAGAATTTATTTTTGATAAAAAACAAAAATTCATTCGGTAAAGGGTTAAGACGGAAAACGGTTAAAATGGAGAGAAAGCATAATTATTGATTATAGAGAACCAAACAGATCATAAGATGCACTTCCAACAGTATAATCTAGTTAAATTTGATTTTAACTTTAGGTAACATTATTAAAATTGAATTATAGAGATATATATATATATATATATATATATATATATATATATATATATATATATATATATATATATATATATATATATATATATATAATGAAGTTACCACTCTTAAGCTTCTCAGTCGCTGTCGGTGAAATGCGAAAAGCAGTTAGGTACCACGCCGAACGAGAGAAGACAGTGGCCTTGAGGTCAAAATATGACAGAACAGCAAGGCGTATTTTAAAAAGTCTATGTTATGGCAGCATAGTCAGCAACAGGTGAAGATTGATTCAACTTCCAGCAGTCAAAGGTTCATAACATTTGGAACTGAGAATAATATAGATTCTATGAATCTATTTTATTATAAAATTTTAATAAACTATTTGAGCAGAAACAATTATTTTAAATATGTAAAAGTAACATTGACAAAATAATCAATAAAATGTAAGTTGAATAAATCTAAGTTAAGTAAAGTAAGAAACTATTTTATTTTATTTTAATTTGAAATTATTTAATATGAAAATATGATAGAACATACACCTTAGGGGACAATTTTTAAAGTAAACAACATATTAAGCCTAATTCTGCAATATTAATGCATGATAAATTTGGCTCAAGTTACTAATGTCGGTTCTCTTATTAAGGGTATTAGGATGTTTTAATATTGAACACATTTCTAAAAACTGTCTTTTAACGAGATTGCGTTAATTGCCAAGAATCTTAACTTCATTAAAGTCCACTTTGTGTTTAGTGTTAATAGCATACTAGGCAAGAGCACAAGTATGCTTAGATAAGTTGATATCACTGCGGTGTGTCGTAAGACGCCCTCTCAGTGATCTCCCTGTCTGCCCGATGTAGCATGAGTCACACTCAGCACAAGGTATGTGATAGATGACATTTACTTGTTCCAGAAGGGACAACGGTATTTTAGTTTTAGAAAACAAATTCCTGACAGTCTTAGCATTCTTAACCGCAATTTTAACCGGTACGTTTTTCTGTTTTTACAGTTTAATAAGTTTTTCAGTAACTTGAGGAAAATAAGGTAGATATGAGTAATGGGTGGTTGGAGTCCCAAGTACAGTATTAGGCAGAATAGTGTTATTAACTGAATTATTCGATATTATTCTGAGTTGGTCACCATTGGGTATGTCATTTAAAGAGGAACCATAACTTTGTGCATAAAGGTATTTATTAATGAGGGAAGATGGATATAAATTCTCAATTAGAATATTTCTAAGTAATTGAAGGGATTCCCTTCGATTAACCGGATGTGTCAGTCTATTTAGCCTACAGCTTAAAGCTTTAATTAGGATTAATTTATATTTGAAGGGATGACAAGAATGGTAGTTGAACAAGAATGGTAGTTGAGAAACCTATTAGAGGCCATTGGTTTCCTATACCAACTTGTGGTTAAGGTGTTATCTCCCATTCTAATGACACGCATGTCTAAGAAGAGAATACTATTTGTGGTGGGGTCCTCAAGTTCAGCAGTGAACTGTAAGTGAGGATCGAACTCATTGAACAAAGACAAGGTGGCCTGTATCTTGTCTGGGGGTAAGGCTAATAATAGGTCATCAACATACCGCTTAATAAAAGGGATTTGGAAATCTAAAAGACCCAAACGGTCAGATACTAAATCATCCAATACAAAATTAACTAGGATTGGAGAGATTGAGGAACCCATATATATATATATATATATATATATATATATATATATATATATATATATATATATATATATATATATATAGAATTTCCCACTACCAGAGGCGTCCGACAAGGAGACGCAATATCACCAAAGCTCTTCACTGCAACTCTAGAATATATATTCATCAAAATGAACTGGCAGAACAAAGGAATATCGATTAATGGAGAATACCTCAACCATCTAAGATTTGCAGACGACATCGTTCTGATTGCAAATAATCCTGTAGAACTACATGAACTTATAAGCAACCTAGATGCAGCTAGCAATGAAATTGTACTTGTAATAGATGTCCAAGATGCAATAATAAACAACACTGCACTTGAGATAGTAGACGAGTATGTATACTTAGGACAATTAATACATAAATCTGGGTGCTTACTTCCAGAAATCAACAGAAGAATGAAACTGGCTTGGACAGCTTTTGGTAGAAATGCAGTTATATTCAAATCGAAGATGCAAATTCACCTAAAGAAAAAAACATTCGATCAGTGTATACTACCAACCATGACATACGACTGCAAAACTTGGACACTAAAGAAAGAGATAATATCGAAACATAAACTCACTCAAGGGTCAATGGAGCAATGCATGCTAGGTATAACAAAGAGAGATAGAAACAAAATAGAATGGATTAGACAGAAAACCAAGGTTACTGATGTAATCCATAGAATTAAATCTTTAAAATAGTAGTGGGTGGGACATTTAGCGAGCAGAACTGACAATAGGTGGTCCACTAAAATTATACTGTGGTATCCAAGAGGCGTTAAGAGACCAAGAAGACGTCCAAATTTAAGATGGGACTATGACATAAGAAAACAAGCCGTTACAACATGGCACAGAAAAGCAAATTTTAGACAATCGTGGGCAGATATGAAGAATGAATATGTAAGGAAGGCTACACCATAATCGGTAGAATATGCTGAGAATGATGATGATGATATATATGCATATGTTGTATGCCGACGGATCGGAAGATGGAGAAATACGAAAAAGACTAACGCAAACAAACAGAGCTTATTTTGCCCTCTCCCATATATTTCGGTTTAACAATGTCCACCGAAATACAAAGATGAGAATCTATAAAACCTAAATTCGACCAATAGCATGCTATGGCAGTGAAGCATGGGTCCTGAAAGAAACATCCAAAAGCAAACTCGATACATTCGAAAGGAAAGTACTGAGGAGAATACTAGGACCTGCGAGAGAAAACGGAATCTTCAAGTCGATACAACAACGAGCTTTATAGAGAGGATCAACTTTATAAGGAAGCGCCACTGAATACAAAGATTGCACTGGGCCGGACATGTGATAAGAATGGGAAAGGATAGGCTACCAAAAAGAGCACTGAATGCTAAAATACAGGGAAAGAGACCGATTGGAAAGGCAAGAAAGCGCTGGGAAGACACAGTAAACAGAGACGCACAAGCCCTTTTAGGAGTCCGTGTATTGAGAAGATCAGCCACAGACAAGCAAGGGTGGGGGCAAAAAATAAAGGACGTCAAGGCTCAATTTGGGCTGAAGTGCCGTAGAAGAAGAAAAATAAGATATTTTGTATGTACCACTGGTGTTACTGGATGATTACGACCATAAAGCAACATCCATCCTTCGAGCCAGAGGCCCTATGGCTAGATTACGTCGCTCTCCGTGCGTAATCATCTTAATAACACTCTTGGTGCAGAAATAACTATTAAACCATATTTTTTTAATTGATAATGAAGCGCGTATGGGAGGGCGGGCGGATTATTTGTACTATGAGAATTTAGATCGGCAAAAATTTCGGCCTCAGCCCGAATTCCCCTTCGTGTCACAAGCGTTTCATTAACTATTAAAAAACAATATTTTAAAATGAAACAGGCTCAAAATACAAATCGGAAAATGATAGAACAAAATTTGAACTTGAATTTATTTTTTTTTGTGAATTAAAAAATAATGTTTTTTACTTGTGTTTTTAAGCCTTGAAAATCGTAATTTTGCGTTTTTCCCAGTTTTAAATTATTTCTTACTCGAAAACGATCAAGTTTACAGAAAAGCTAGAGATCGTTTTGTTTATTTAATGTACTTAATCTGGTTTTTTGTTTTCATATTATTTATTAATGTAGGTGTCTACGTTAATATGCTGCTATAATCTTTATGCTTCATATATGTAAATAAAGTAACTTATAGTTTTTCGAAACTTTCTGATTGGGTTTTTCACATTGTTTTTTTACCTAATATGTAGGAGTTGGTCCAATGTCTCAACCCTCTTCCTCATGAGCCACACTTTATTATCTAATAATTATCAAAGAAATAAACGTGGTGTTGTCTTCTATCTGTCATCTGGGAATGCGCTTTCTTGCTATTACAGGCTCCTCCGATAGACATGATTCTACAAGATGGTACCAATGGTACTATGATTCTTTCAAATTCGCACATATCTCACAATGATTCGAACTTAATATTAGCTTTTATTGATTTTTTATATCTTTGTCCTGTTTATATATTTATCTAGACTTGCTTTCTTTAAACAATATATCATTATAAGGTTTTTGTAAGCTATTTACCCTTGGACTGTTTCATTATGTTAGTGTATTAATTATTATCAAATTAAAAATTTCATTTTCCACAGCGCAAAAAGTTGGTTCAAAAATGAACATTATTACAATCCACTGTACTATACTTATAATTCCAAAGACAATCGTATGGAAGTGAACTAATAAAATTAACGGCCTAAAAATAGAAGAGAACATATATTCATAAATTATAGTAGAATAAAAATAGCCTCGTGTTAAGTAGAGGAAATTATGTTATGTGATTGAATATGAAACCTTTCAAGAGGAAAAAACTATGAAAACCCTACTGACAATGCAGTTATATCATAATAATCATCAATTTGCTCAATAGCAGCTATTTACCCACTATAAAAGCTCTGAACACTTGGCGTGTAAAAGTTAAGTACACATACAGTGTTTGTGTCGATATTAGCCCTAGATATGAATTTTATAAAGGTTTGGTGTGTAGTTACTTTCTATAGAAACGGTAATATGTGACGATTTAAATTTTAAATGGTTCTCGTTGTTTTTGGTAGAGGTACGTTCATAACATTAAATACGTATGTTTAAAATTGCTTTAGTTAATTTTTATCAAATGTTATAGTTAAAATTTGTTAAAAAAACACTTATTGGTGCTTTAAGGAATTACAATCAGATCAATCGGACCAATAATCAATTTAATTCGAAATTAAATTTCCCGAGCCTGCAATTTAGTGCAAAGTTCACCTAAAGCTCTCCCTTCAATTGTTGTTTATTCATTGCACTATTTTTTAAAGGGTATCTTGTAGTGTTTTTACTTTTGCACAATTTTAAATCAACTCAAAAGGCTTTGTGTTTCTGAATCTTCGCATTAAGAGTTATCAAGGAGCTGGTTGGCCTAAGGATTCACATTTTGTTGGAATTTAACTTCATGACTCCTTGCAAATTTCTTTATTGCATTATCGATATTATCTATCTCAAGATTCATAAAGATATCACCATTTCTTATGAAGCAAGGTCCTTTCAGTATGTTCTTTAATTCTTTGTTTAATAATTTATTTTGAAGACTCTCTTCCAATTATCCAATACACTTATCTGTATTTTCACTCCATTTTTTTATTTTTTTTAGCATAAGTTCTCGAACGAAGCTTGGCATCCAACATTATACCTAAATATTTTACAGTTTCTTATTATAAAAACTATAGTTCTGATACTCTGATATTAACTTCATTCTTAAGTGTTTTCTTCATCGTCATACAATTGGTTTTTGATTAATTGATTTACTATTACCTCCTAGAATACCAATACGTGCGAGGATTAGAGCAAACTTTCTAGCAACTTTATTTTTTGCAGAACGTTGCTACCCAGTGGAATAGTTTTATTTTGAAGTCACCATCTTTTCATCATAAACACAACAGTTCGTATTGGGTATCATTTGAACTCCCTTTTTAGATCAGTCAGTAGTAAAACCATCAGGCAGAACATCAGTATTAATGATCACAACTTCGAAGTAGTAAAGAAGTTTAAATACCTGGGGGCGATAATCACAGCGGAGAACCACATAGAAAAAGAGGTCTCAGCAAGGATAGCTGCGGGAAATAGAGCGTTATACGCCCCTTCAACATTATTAAGATCGAAGCTGCTAAAGAGAAAATCTAAATTAACACTGTACAAGTCGATTATTCGCCCAATTATTACATATGGCAGTGAAACATGGACTCTTAACCAGCGGGAAATCAATAAGCTTCTAGTATTTGAAAGAAAGGTTCTCAGAATAATATTTGGCCCTCAAAGAGATGAATTCACTGGGGATTGGAGAAGACGCCGCAATGCTAAATTGGTGACTCTGTATGGAACTGAAAACATAGTTAGACATATCAAGGCAAACCGAATAAGATGGACAGATCAAGTGGTACGATCAGAGGATGACAGAGTGTTAAAGACAGTGTTTTTTGAAAGATCAGATGGTAGAAGATCAGTAGGCCGACCGAGAAAAAGATGAAAGGATGATGTTGAAGCCGATTTTTTTAATGGAAGACCCTGTATATTTTTAAAAGCTCCTTAACAACCTTATTTTAAAATATACAGTGTGTTTATATAAATAGGGTGTTTATGTACATATACAGGGGTAATTTGGGTTTATAAAGCGCACATTTATATACAGGGTGCGGCAGATAAACGGCCACATTAGAAATATCTCGAGAAATAAAGGTAACTGAATTATAAAAATTTTAATGAAGGGGTTTTGAAGAGTGACCTATTTAATGAAAATATTTGCTACTTCCAGTTATACGTTTAACAAAACGGAAACAAGAAGTTGTGCAGGAATTGGAGCTCCATAAAATTGATATATGTGCCCTGAACGAAACAAAAAAGAAAGGGAAAGGAAGTGCCAATAGAAACAAATTTATATTCCTGTATAGCGGACTAGATAAAAGCAAACGAGCTCAGGCAGGAGTAGGCCTCTTAATGCACAATAAATATAGTAAAAATATTCAAGAAATAAGATACATCAACGAACACATGATGCTGGTTTACCTTAAACTTCACCAGACGATACTTAATACTATCCCCGTACATGCACCGGATAACAGCAAAAACAAGGAAGACAAAAACGCTTTTTATGGACAGCTCCAAGATCTACTGGACACCACAATAGAGGGTAGTAAAACAATAATTCTCGGCGACCTAAACGCCAGAGTAGGCAACATACATGTGGCTGGAGTTACACAAAGATTTAACGAAGAAACGCTCAACGACAACGGAGAAAGACTTCTAGAACTTTGTTTAATGAATAACCTCCGAATTAACAACACATTCTCTGATTAAAAAATGTATCCTACAAGCAGCGGAAGAAGCTTTAGGTAAAAGAAAAGTTAACAGAAATAAACGGGAATATAAAACTCCATGGTACGACGGAAGGGTGAAAGCATTAGCAAATGAAAAGAAACAAGCTTTCCTAACATACAAAGGAGTGAAGACACCGGAGGCACGAGAAGACTACGTGAGAATTAGGAATAGAGTAAACCAAGAAATAGATAACATCAAAAAAGAACACTGGGAGAAATTTGCCAAAGATATGGAATACGACCTCTATGGATCCCAGAAAAAAGTGTGGAAGATGATAAGGGGACAAAAAACAGAAATGAAAGAATTTGTACGCATAGATAACATTACGGAGGAGCAATGGACTGAGCATTTCACAAAATTATATGGAGAAGGAGAAGAATAGAACAGAGAAAGAATCATTAACGAAACTCACGATAGAGTACTAATATCAGAAGAAGAGCTACAAGAACAAATAAAAAAATTAAAAAAACAGAAAAGCACCTGGTCCTAATAAGATAAACAATGAACTGCTAAAATATGGAGGAACAACACTACGCAAATGGCTCCTAAAATTATTCGTCGATATAATAAATACCGGAGTAGTACCAGAGGAATGGAAGGAAAGTCTTCTGCTGCCGATACTTAAAAAGGGAGACTCTAGAAATCCTGAAAATTATAGAGGCATTAGTCTGATGAATAGCACATTAAAATTGTTAACGGCAGTCATAAAAGATAAAATCGAGGAAAAAACGAACATGGCAGATGAACAACAAGGCTTCCGGAAGACCCGCAGCACAATAGACTCAATTTTTATTATCAGACAAATAATAGAGAAGTCTATTGAATATGGAAAATATATTTATTACAAGCTGAATAAATAGACCATCAGATAATAAGGACAATTAATGAAATTAACAAGAACAACAAGACCAGAGTTATAATGCCAACAGGGGAAACAGAATGCACAGAACTAAAAGGAGGAATCCGCCAAGGAGACTCGCTCGGCCCATTGCTATTCAATATGGTGATGAATCAAATAATTCACGAAGTAAAAAAAACGACACGGATACCACATGGGAGCGCATAAAATCACGATACTTGCTATGCCGATGATGCAGTACTAATTGCTGATAACGAAGATGGAAAGCAAAATGAAAGTATACAAGACAACAGTAAGACCAATCCTAACATATGCAGCGGAGACAAGGACCGATACAAGAAAGACGAAACAACAAATCAACAATATCGAAATGCAAGTATTACGATCAATAGCGGGCATATCATTAAGAGACAGACAAACCAACAGAAGTATACGCGAACAATGCAAAATTCAAAATATTAACAGGTGGATAAAAACAAGAAAAAAAAACTGGAACGAACATGTAAACCGAATGGGACCAGATAGATTAGCGAACATCTGTAAAAACAACAAGCCGTATAGCAGAAGACCTGTTGGAAGGCCGCCAAAAAGGTGGAAAGATAATGTACAGTCAACAACGACTGAATCAGAATAAGAGCCAGACAAACAGGAGTGATCCTAGTCGCACGAAGAAGAACAAGAAGAAGAAGATGAAAATATTTTCATTAAATAGGTCACTTTTTAAAACCCCTTTATTCCAATTTTTATGTTTAAGTTACCTTTAGTTTTCGACATATTTCTAATTGGCCATTTATCTGCCACACCCTGTATATATTAGCCAACGGGTATCAGCGTTTTTATAATTTTTTAAAACAAGAACAGAAATAATTTTATTTCGTAAGTGGTTTCCATAACCACTTACTTAATAAAGTCACATTATATTAATTTGTGTGTGGTGTCATGTAAAAAAATGAAATTTTTATAGGTATATTCAAATGTAAAAATTTATATGAAAGAAATTTAGCGAGATTTTTCGATTCAATTTGTTTGGGCTCGGGGTCCAAAGTTTACGCATCTTATTCCCGTTTACGGTCTTCATTCAGACCCTTAATGACTTCTTCTTCTTCCTATGCCGTCCCCATTAACGGAGGTTGGCGACCACATTTTTAAAAGCTTCTCTGTCTTTTGCAACGTGGAATAATTCGTCTACAGTCATGTTTGTCCAGTCTCGAATATTTCGCAGCCATGACTAATTAATATATATTTTAAAGAGTACATAAGAGGCCATTTGTTTGTAGTGTTTTGAAAATTTAATTACCTAGGTTTTCGAGGCTGATCAAAACCGATTGTTGATTTGAATATTGGATTATTCAGTTTCTTCCTCCTATTAGGTACTATCGTTAGACAAGGGAGAAATTAATATACCCGCCTTTAATAAAAAAAATATAGACTATTTGCTTAAATTTTTTTTCAAATTCCCGCACTTAGGGTTCCTCACCGTCTAAAGGCTACCGTTAGCTTTGTAGTGGACAAAGAGCTCTACAAGTTCAGTTCTGGTTCTGTAAAAGGTAGGCCTATGCAAATTTACTAATCAATTGATTGAATATAGGAAAAAAACATTTTTAAGCGCTTTTTGGTGTTTTCGCCCCACTATGAGCCTGCCCTAATTATGTATCTTTTGATACCTCTGTAATATTGGCATAAACAAAAAAAAATATTTGATAGAATTTATTACATATTTCTAAGAACTTTTTATGTTAAAGAAAAAATTTTAAACTTAGTGTTTAATATTATGGTAATTAATTATTTCGTTACTTGCTGTATATAGCATAACATTTTATTACTATCAATGTCAGTAGTTTTTAAATAAATATATTTTTTGTTTGTATTTATGATTAATCTATTATAAATATTTTGTTTTCAGCGGACCACAACCGTTATGAACCATGGGTCCCCACGTCGCAGTGCTTTTGGCTATTGCGTTTATTGCTAGTACTGTGAACGCAAACTCTATACCTTCATGTGACAGCCCAATCTACTGTCAAGGCAATCTTTTACATACCATTCAAATGGCAAGGCTATTTCCAGATTCCAAAACATTTGTAGACATGCAACAAAAACATCCCGCTCAAGTAACGTTACAAAACTTCAACCAATTAATGAAAGACAAGAAAGATAATCCATCCAGAGAAGATTTGATAAAATTTGTCAATGACAACTTTGAAAGTACAGGAGAATTAGTTGATTGGACTCCTCCAGACCTGAATAAAAACCCATCTTTCTTAAAAAGGATAGATGATTTAAGAGTTAAAGCCTTCGCTAAAGGTTTAGTAAATGTTTGGCCTAAACTTGCAAGAAAAGTTAGCGATAGTGTAAAGGAACACACAGATCAACATTCTTTGATTCACCTTCCTAATGGCTTTATAATCCCAGGAGGACGGTTTAAAGAAATCTATTATTGGGATAGTTACTGGATAGTAGAAGGATTATTAGTCAGTGAAATGACTGAAACAGTTAGAGGAGTTTTAGAGAATTTCTTATCAATTGTGGAGAGATTTGGCTTTATTCCAAATGGTAGCAGAGTATACTATCTAAATAGATCACAACCACCATTATTAGCCATGATGATGGGAAAGTATATAGATCAAACAGGAAACAAAACATGGTTAGAAAAACACGTAGATACCCTTGAAAAGGAAATGAATTGGTGGTGGAGTGAACGAAAAATAACAGTAAAGAAAGATGGAGCCAACTATGATATGTTCATGTATGCTGTCAAAAGTGACACACCCAGACCGGAATCCTACTATGAAGATATTGTTACATGCCAGAATTTTACCGAATCGGAAAAGGTAAGGCTTATTTATAATTTAGGTATATTAAAATAATATTGAAATATGGTTTTAATAACTAACATTTTTATTTTTATCCCAATATTACAAAAAATCTGAAGGATTGCTGGAATAACAAATCAAAAATATTTAATCCTATTAATTCTCTTTTTACCCTTTGTTAATCTGCAATGGTCGATGACTTCTTTCTGTTGTCCGTAGTGTGTAGTGGACTCCAAGGTGAGAAAGATTTTTGGAGCTTTCTAGGTGTGCAGTAGGAGTTTTGAAAAAAACCGTGGCCTGCGGTCGAAAATTCTACATTGCATCTAGTTGGATCACGTTTTCTCATAATACTTTATGATTATTGATGATTATAAAATAATAAAAGAGCCAATCCATTAGAAATAACGCTAAAAATGCACGATATTAGATATCAGCCGAAAGAGATACTTGATTTAGTACTGGTCTACAAAAAATTTTCCCGTAAAATCTCTCTTGCACCCATACAACTTACTTTTCATCGTCACCTGGATCTGGTTTCAAGTCTCTAACGTTCCAGACGGTTGCAAATTTATAATCAACATCCCTAAACCCATGAGTCCATGGTGAGTTTCTCTTGTTAATATAATAAGGCCCAACAAACTTCGGTGCCAACTTCTGGCTAGTTTCTGATAGAACAAAATTATGACGCCACACTAGCTGGTTCAGCAGGTACTCCATATCTCGCTTCCTAAGATTATACCTATTACAACTATTCCTACCAGCTACTTCTAAACGCTTCCCAACATCTACGAACATTTCATTCAAGTATTCATTGCGACTAGTGTCACCCAACCGTGTACCATCTTCCTTGTAGATTCTTATTTGTATAATCTTCACTACTTAACATATCATATCGCGACCAAAGTTGATAAAATATGGAGTAAGCTTAGTTCCTTAATGTTTTACCATACGAATAGCAGAACCAATCTCGCTAATATGTGCATCCCAAGTCCGATGATTATCCGACATATTCATGGCAAATATGGTCTTAATATCACGGTTTTGACATTCAGTGGGATTCGCTCTAGGATTATTAACCAACTTAGAAAACTCCTTACCGCGTAATTGCGAGCCATTATCACAAAAATCGTTTTATGGACACCAAACATGAGGAATACTTCCTGCTCTAATTTCTCGACCAGCTTACTAGCGCTAAGAAATTAAGGGGGAATAAAAGACAAAACTTACTAAGATAATCTGTCACTATCAACAAATTACTATTTTCACTACTCGACTTTAGATCCACGGTCCAGAAGCTTACCGACCACGGTCGGTAAGCTTCTGAATGAGACACCATCTCAATTTATCACAAAGAGGCTTGTGAGATAGTTTATATTGAATACACCCTCTACAATGACCAACATACTTAACAATATCTTGGGCCAATAGTCTTTTTCACTAACTCTAGCTCAAGTCTTATATAAACCAAAATGTCTCGAGGTAACAGGTTCATGAAAACTGGACATAACTTCCGTTCGAGATTTATTTGGTAAAACTAATCTCCATGAATCCGAGGCAGGTTCTAATTTATAGTATTCAGAAGGTATGTATTTTCACAATAAACCAGATGTTACTATCGATCTACTAAGTTAACGAGGATCTCTTTCCACCCTACCCATCATCATAATGTACCAACTATCATCTTCCGCTGCTACCTTGAATTTATTTAAATTCTCAATGGGTTCGATAACATAGTCCTGTGAACCTACAACATCGATTACCGGAACAGATCTAATTAAAGCGTTCAGAAATACCAAATCTTTACCCTTGCGATGCAATATCTTTGAATTCATATTGCGCTGTATCCGTACCG
Source organism: Diabrotica undecimpunctata (assembly GCF_040954645.1). NCBI lineage: Eukaryota > Metazoa > Arthropoda > Insecta > Coleoptera > Chrysomelidae > Diabrotica > Diabrotica undecimpunctata. The sequence goes on along the minus strand of NC_092805.1, from coordinate 114,018,783 downwards.
ATCAGCGAGCCAAACGATCTGTCAAACTTTGTATGTTCTAAAGCGAACGCCTTCCAAATCAGGTCTTAATTTCTCGTTATACTATCTTTAAATCGTGGAATAGTTTCGCTCATGTCTTGTTAGTGAACCACTCAAATAAGCAATCACTCGTTGGCCATCAGGATGAGGTTGAATAAGGCAGGCGCCTATTCTAAGACCAGAGGCCTCTGTATGTACAAGAAAAGACTTCTCATAATCCGGACAACTCAAAATAGGGGCTTGAACTAAACATTCCTTAATCTTTTTAAATGATCGATCACAAGTATCTGTCCACTAGAATATAGAATTCTTCCTAAGAAGAGCAGTTATCGGAGCTAAAACGGAAAAAAATGTGAAATATAACGTCTATACCAAGAGTACATGCCGATAACCCTATGTACTTCTGATACGTTACAGGGAACAGCCAGGTCAAGCATGGCATTAACTTTATCGGGATCAATATGTAGGCAATTTTTAACAACAACATAACCCAAATACTTCAACTCAGGTCTACAAAACTGATACTTCTCAACACCAATAGTGATTCCTGCTTCCATAAGACGTTGAAACACTTCTAATATTCTTAGATGATCCTCAAATGCTTTGGTTACTATTACAATATCGTCTAGATACACGAACAAATAGGGTTCCAAATTATGACCTAATATTTTGTCTATTAATTTCTAACACGTAGCCGGAGAATTATGTAGTCCAAACGGCATACGAAGAAACTAAAACTATTCTCTATTTAGGACAGTGAAAGCAGTGTACAGGTTCGAGTCCTCAGCCACTTTCACTTGCCAGTACGCCGATGTGACCTCAATACTAGAAATATACTTAGCATCACGCAATTTGTAAAGTATATCAAATATGAGTGGTAATGGATAACTATCAATGACAGTCACAGCATTCAACTTCCTATAATCGACACGAGAACGAAATTTACCATCTTTCTTTTTAACCAATAATATTGTTGAAGAACAGGGACTCTTTGACCGTTCCACAACCCCAAGTCGCAACATTTCGTTTAACTCATATATATATATATATATATATATATATATATATATATATATATATATATATATATATATATATATATATATATATATATATATATGATCCACAGCGGGTTCCATTAGCTACTAAACAAGATGTTCTACAACTACTATCTACAATAAGACCTAAATCTCTAATAACAGACAAACCATTACTACCTATAATAGTCCTCGATGGACTGAATCCAATATACCTAAAAGAGACTAACCTAAGACTTCTACACTAACATAAGTACGTTTATCACCTACAGCATGCTTTACCACAAAATCAAAAATTTTTTGACATGCTGAGCCTGATTAACAAAACCAAACTTTTTTTTACTGCGCATACACAGCGAACATTTCAATTAACGCTCTAACAGAAATGTTTCCAAGCACACTAATTTCACAAAATGGCGATATTTGTTTTCCTCGAACATCTCCAGACCCTAGCCCTTTAGATTTTTTCTTTGGAGATATTTAAAGAACATCGTCTGCGCTAATTTACCAGCCACCACCGAAGAACCGAAGCAAAACTTTCACAACGCTGTTAACGCTGTTAAGTGTGAGGGCGTCTTTCACAATTTGCGATCCAGATAGCAAAAGTGCTACGAGCGAGATGGTCATTTAATTGACGTGTTTTTCGGGAAATAAAATCCGCATGTGGTTCTGTGTGTCTATTTGAGTAATACATTTTTTTCTAACCGGTTCTGGAACCAAGTTTCATTGATTTAACAACTGAAATTCACTCTGAAACACCCATTATAAAATTGTATTTTTAAATCATTCTGTATAGATATTTATCATTAATCCGATTACTTTTTTCTTTGCAGAAAGTCTGTTACAGAAACCTAAAAAGTGGTGCAGAAAGTGGTTGGGACTTCTCTACCCGTTGGTTATACAATGACGACAGAACCCCCAGTACAAACCTCTCTCAAATAGATATCATTAACGTCGTACCAGTAGATCTAAACGCTTTCCTCTGCAAAGCCTTTGAAGAACTCTCTAGGTTTTATCAACTTATAGGTAATAACGAAAAGGCAGAGGCATGGTCCCATAAGCAGTTAAACTTAAGATCCGCAATTCAAGCGATCAATTACAATGATGAGGACGGTATTTGGTATGACTTCGATGTTAATTATTCCACTCACAGAAAGGAATTTTATCCAAGCAACTTCGCTCCTCTTTGGGCTGACGCTTACGATACTACCAAGAAAGAAACATTTGGTATTAGGGCTGCTACTTACTATAAAAAGATGAAGGTTCCTTCTTACGCTGGTGGAATACCTACATCCTTAATCCAAAGTGGCCAGCAATGGGATATGCCGAACGCATGGCCACCAATACAAGAGTTCGTTGTCTTAGGTATATTATCTTTTTACTAATAAATATTATGACAGTATATTTATATATATATATATATATATATATATATATATATATATATATATATATATATATACAGGGTGTCCCATAATTAATTGGACATTAGCTAATGGCTGATAGCTGACATCAAAATAAAGCGTTTGAGCTCAAATTGCTTAGGCAAAATGTTGCTAGTTTTCGTTCTACAGGGTGATTCATTAATATTTTTTTTATATTATTTTTAGGGATATATTGAAAACTACTTAACCGATTTAAGTAACATTTGGTATCTTGCTATTATTTAGTATGCTCAATATAAAAATAATATTAGTTTTACCATTGACACTAGGTGGGGCCACCTACTATAAAATTGGTTCATTAATGTAGCCATAATTTTTTTGTCCGCCCTGTATAAACATTCTAGGAAAAAAACATGAAATAATATTCCATTCTACACAAAAAAGGTATTCTTGTTTCGAATCAAAAAAGTACGCCGGTTTCGAAATAAACGTATTTTTTAGAGACGTGCATAAAATGAAAAAATTGTACAAAAACTTTGTAAATTCAAACATTATTCAAAAGGTCTTAAATACCAGTGAATATTAAATGTATTAGTAGTAGATAATTTTTGCTAACAAAATACAGATGATTAAAACAATTATTTTTATTAAACCTTTTACACAGTAAAAAATTTTTAAAAAAATCAGAAATTTAATTAATTTAAACAATGAAGAGAATATAAAACAATTGACAAAGTAAATAATTCAAAACGAAACGAAAAAAAAATTAAAATAAGCGTTCAAAAAGTTCACCATTAGATAAACTACATAATCTAAATCTCTTGTGTAAGTTTTGTCTTATTTTAATTAATGAGTTTCTTTGGGCCCTAACTACGTTACACTCCCTCAACAATATTTTGAAATAACTCTAGACGGTTATTTTTTTTTTTTTATATATAAACAAGTGACTTTAGGTAACCCCACAAGTGAAAGTCTAGGGGATTTAGTTTGGGACTGCGTGCTGGCCATGGGTATACATTACCTCTACCAATCCACCTTTGAGGATAAATTTCATCTACATAATTTCTAACTTCTAGGCTATAATGTGGTGGTGCATCATCATGCATATACCAAGAGTTACGTCTCAAATTTAGTGGTATGTCTTCTAAAAGAGTTAGTAAATCTTCTCTCAAAAAATTTAGATACGTTACTCCGTCAAGCCTAGTTGGTAATTCGAATGGTCCTACAATACAATCCCCAAATATGCCACACCATATATTTATTGAAAACTCATGTTAAAAATGATATTCTTGAAATGCATGAGGATTTTTTGTCGCATAGGTATGGCTATTGCGCGTGGCTTCATCTTCTTCTTCAGTGCCTTATCCAGTCCGGATGTTGGCGATCATCACGGCTATCATGGTTTTGTTGACTGCTCTGCGAAACAGCTCCGCGGAGATCATCCCAAACCATTGTCGGAGGATTTTTAACCACGACGGCGTCCCGGTCCTCTCTTGCTAAATACTTTACCCTGCATAACGATAAATGCATGTGCGAGTGGCTCCATCGGTAAATAAAATTTTATTATAAAATATTGGATCGTCTAAATGTGGCCCTATCATAAACTGAATAAATCGGAGCCTTACTGGAAAATCCTGTGGTAAAAGTTGCTGTACTGGAGTAAAACGATACGAATACAGATTTTCTATCCATATTATTCTTGACACCGTAGATTTGCTTATACCAGTGGCCGCAGAAACAAGCCTTGTACTGGTTTCTGGATCTTCTGCAACACGCACAACAATTGCATCCTCCATAACCGCATCAATTACTCTCGGTCTTCCATCATTCCTGTTTTTGGGATGAAATGACCCTGTTTCCCTAATCTGTCGAACAATGATCTAATAGTTTTATGGTTTGGTTGCCTTCTATTGGGATAAAGTTTGAAATAGCGTTGAGCTACTTTACGAGAACAAACATTTTCTTGGGTATACAAACAGATCATATCCCGCATTTCTACATTAGAAAATTCACTATGACGTGGCATTTTACCTTTATCTTAAGTGGTTTATAAAAAAACTCAATAGAATTTGGACAAATAATGACTCGCACTGAACTTTGACAACTAATACTAAATAAATTCGTAGTTACGTCTTGATGTTGCCATTTGCCATTAAGTTCAAAGCATACTTGTTTTGCAAAAAATTAAATAGAGACATGCATCATTAACAAAATATGTTTATTTCGAAAACGGTGTACTTTTTTGATGTGAAAGAAGACTAGGTACCTTTTTTTGTGTAGAATTAAATGTTAGTTCATGTTTTTGAAGTTATACTTCTTTAGGTGCAATTGGGAAAAATGTTGAGAGTGAATTTTAATAAAAATGACAGTATGAAGTACGTACGCGCTCACCGGCAGTATAAAGTTAGTTGCTAAATATTTGAAGTTACGTATGTAACAGTGCAAATAAAGTGAGAAAAAAATATATTTTATAATTTTTGTGTATTTGAATTTATCTTCGTCAGAAATAGGATAATAGATATTAAAAAAATATGAAAAGGCGATTAAAAGGCAATCTTAATATTATTTGTAGATATAATCTATCAAAATAATTCATTTTAGTATGAATTTTACGGCCATAGCACACTGGCTTACACCAGTTGTCGCACGAAAACAGGAGTCAAGAAGTGTCGACCGGGGTCAAACTTTGGACGGGTGACCGCTTAGGAACATGTCATGTTGTTGCCTTGTTTACTTTTTTTTTATTTCCGGTATTATTTAAGAACATTTTTAGGAAACTTGTAAGTATTAAAATTAGTTTAAAATTTAAATAAAACACAAATAAACTGTTTATTTCGTTGAAATCATATAATAGAAATATAACTTTTTACCTGCGTACAAAGTACACACATATTTTTTTTATAATAATAGACTCGTACTGCACATTGACAACAAATAGTAAACAAATTCGTACTTACGCCTTGACTTTGCCATTAAGTTCACAGCATACCTACGTACCTGCTTGTTTTGCAAAAAATTAAATACAGACATGTGTATCATTAACAAAATACGTTTGATTCGAAAATGGTGTACTTTTTTGACAGGACAGACAAAAAAATTATGGCCACATAAATGGACCAATGTTATAGTAGGTGGCGCCACCTTGTCTCAATGGTAGAACTAATATCATTTTCGTATTAAGAATACTAAATAATAACAAGATACCAAATTTTACTTAAATCGATTGAATAGTTTTCGAAATCCTTCGTAATTCTCGACCGTGCAAATATCTTGTAAAACACTACGGAATCGTGTTAGAATGTCGGGACTGCGTCAGTGGTTTAAATTGAAACTACATTTATTTCAGGACTTCGATATGTTATTGTCTTTATTTTTCAACTTCATCAGAAACATACTACAAAATTAATTAACAATTAAATACAAACATAACATTCACAATTTTATACCTTATGAAACGTTGTGTTTTATTTTATAAAACAAATTATGTCACATCAACACATATTCAACGAAGAATAAGTGTGGAATTCCTGCATATCCCATTACCGCTTATACTCGAAGCTTACACTGGACACCGGTTCTAAATCAGACTCATCTCATTTACCAACTTTCTTGTCTCGAATGTAATGGGCAGTATATTGGGCAAACATGGCAATGGTTAAAACAAAGAAAAACACAGCACAAAAGTAATTACAAAAATGAGAAAAAGCCGAATCTGTAATAAAAAATTTATTATTTTTAATTTATTTATTTATTCATGAGTAAAAAGAACTGATAGAGTCAGAAATGAAGAAATAAGAGAAAGACTCAAAATCAAACCGATACTCGACTCAATCAAGGAGAAAAAATTGGCATGGTTCGGACATCTAACCCGGATGGACAATAATAGACAAGTAAAAAGAGTGTGGGACACCAAACCAATAGGGAAAAACAGAAGAGGAGGACCCATTAAAGAATGGAACAGTGACATCTCGCAGATACTGCAGAGTAAGGATAAGACTTGGCAGGAAGCAACACAGATGGCATCCAATAGGAAGGAATGGAGAAAGTTCGTTAAGAGCTAGGACACCAAACCAGAAGACTTTAAAATATTGTAATTTAATGAATTGTATTATAAACGGCCCAAAACCGAAAGGTACAAATGGGTCTACTGATTAAGTAAGTAAGTAAGTATTTATTCATGTATTTCTCGAGATATTAGACCATTTCTAGGGGTTTCCAAGGGTATCAGAATAAATCGTTTTTTTTTTCGAAAAAATGTTTCGAATAAAAGTTATTTAAAGAATTAAAATCTGTAATAAAAAATGAGTGTTCTCATTTAAGATTTTAAAGTTGTCCCCAGCCCCACCGCTAGGGGGTGGGCATGAGAATTCTTGTGTGATATTATTCGATAAATTTATGAAAAATTGTGAAAAAAAAAAGTGTCTTTCAGTTTTTTATCCGATGGAAATTTCGCGAAATATTCGACCGCCCCGCTTTCTTTTCTCACATCCTGTATATACAAACGAATTATGAATGTATAAAAATACCACTGTGGACTGAATACATTTGTTATTTTTTTAATATTTTAGGTTATAAATATAATAAATTATATTAATCTATTTAAATCATAAAATTAATAAACTCTTACTGGGTGTTCGGATTCTTATAAAATTCAGTATATTTATCTTCATCATTTAACCCGGATCTATCCACTGCTGGATATAGGTCTCCCTCAGTCTTTTCCATGTATTTCTGTTTTGTGCTGTTTGCATCCAATTTTTGTCGATCCGTTTTATGTCATCAGACCATCTTGTTGGTGGACGACCTCTACTTCGATGTGCTTCTTGTCTCGGTCTCCACTGTATTATTCGCTGTGTCCATCTGTTATCCGACATTCTAGCTATGTGCCCCACCCAGTTCCACTTAAGGGTCATAATTCTTTCTATGACATCTGTCACTCCTGTTCTCCGTCTTATTTCCTTGTTCGTGATCCGATCCCTACGAGAAATGCCTAACATCGATCGTTCCATGGCTCTTTGGCTAACACAAATTTTATTTCTTACTTTCTTGGTTAGTGTTAATATCTCTGCACCATATGTAAGTACTGGCAACACGCACTGATTAAAGACTTTTCTTTTAAGACAGATAGGCAGTTCTGATTTAAGAACATAGCTTAGCTTGCCGAATGCCACCCAAGTGAGTCCTATGCGGCGGCTTAGTTCGCACGTTTGATTATCTCTTCCTATGCGTATCTCATGTCCTAAGTACTTATATGAGGTGGTTTCTTCAATATGCATGCCATTTACTGAAATCTTTTCGCTTAACACAAGATTTGTCATGATTTGTGTTTTTGTGTGGTTGATTTTTAATCCTACTTGTAGGGAGGCTAGGTATAGTTTCTCCAGTTGCGATACTGCATCATCGATTCTGTCAGCAAAAAGGACAATATCGTCAGCAAACCTCAAATGACTAAGCATTTCTCCATTGACATTAATTCCTTTTTCACTCAGATTTGCGTTCTTAAACATATGCTCTAATAATGTTGTAAACAATTTTGGCGAAATTGTGTCTCCCTGTCGCACTCCCCGTTTTATTTTAAATACGTTGGTCTTTTTATCTGCCAGTTTCACACTTGCTGTCTCATTTTGATAGATGTATTTTATCATGTTTATATAGCGATGATCTATACGGCACTCTGTTAAGGCTTTTAGCATCTTTTGATGACTTATTATGTCGAAAGCTTTTTCGTAGTCAACAAATATGACTAATGGCTTGTTATATTCAACACTCTTTTCTATTAAGTTCTTAATTACTTGTAAATGATCATTCGTGCCATATCCTGCTCTAAAACCTGCTTGCTCTCTTGGCTGATAGAAATCCAACTTACTTCCTAGCCTGTTGGTAATAACTCTCATGAAGTAAGATGATTTCCGCGTTGTTCCACTGCGTCGGTGTTATCGCTTCGCACAGACATTTATTGAACAGTTTAGCAAGTGTCAGTAAGAGCTTATTTCCTCCTAGTTTTAGGCTTTCGGTCATTACCCTGTCTTCACCTGGGGATTTATTGTTATTATTATTGTATATATTTATCTTAATCGAACAATAATATTTATTTTTATTTTTTCGCCAGGTTTGCGTAAAACTGGATCGAAAAAAGCTGAAAGATTAGCGAAATCAGAAGCCAAGAAGATCGTCGAGGCGTATATGACAGGATTCGAAACCACTAAGGATATGTTTGAAAAATATGACGCAAGACATCCAGGTGAATACGGTGGTGGTGGAGAATACGTCGTTCAAACTGGTTTTGGATGGGCGAATGGGGAAGCACTTACGTTAATTAATGAGTTTTACGCAAAATCACATAAGAAACATCGTAAACACCGGAAGTCATCTTCACACCAAAGACATGAAAAACAGAGAAATAACGATGTATGATCTTTATTTGATATTTTGTTTTAATATAATACTGTAATATAAGGTTAATATTAATTGGATTTTATATTTATTATTTTTAGTACCAATAATTTATAAATATATATATATATATATATATATATATATATATATATATATATTAATAGATTTTCTTGGGCTTAGGTTCATAAAAAAGATTGTCATGATACTAAGACATTTTTTATTTACTTTTTTCTACATAGATGGAAAAAGGCATGGATTTCCTGCTGAAACGTAGAAAAAAGTAAGCCCAAGAAAATCTACTAAAAAATATATATTAAGGTTCAAGAACTAAACTCAAACAATATATATATATATATATATATATATATATATATATATATATATATATATATATATATATATATATATATATATATATATATATATATATATATATATATATATATATGTATACCGGGTGGTGAATCGGAAAACGGGCCACAGGAAACTCAATGGGAAATTCTAAATTGTTGAATTCCATCTTCCCTAATTATTTTACATCAAAAGTTAACAGAAACTTTTTATAGAGGAGTAAAATCTGCATTACAAACAAGTGTTAAAAATTGTTCTACGAATTAAGCGTACTCCAAAATTTTGCAAAAATATATATTTATTTTTCAGGCCACCCCTTAAAGTCAGACCACAGGCGGTACAAGAATGTGTATGACATGTTGCGTTTGAGCATAACCCCATTAGTAAGAACCCTAATATTCAATGGAGCACTAGTGGATCTTCATTTATTCCTTCAAAGAGTGTACCTACCGCGCATGTTACACGTATTTTACATGCAGACATTACTCACACATCAGAACTCAATTGTTTTTTCGAAATTAGTTTCCAGAAGTGTTTTTTTTTATTTTTATGGCTCAATGTATTAACGAAAGGATAACCATTTTACAAGAGAAGACAAAAAATAATATCTTCTCGAATGATCACGAAATTATCACGAAGTGATGTACACGTATTTTACATGCAGACATTACTCACACATCAGAACTCAAGTGTTTTTTCGAAATTAGTTCCCAGAAGTGTTTTTTTTTATTTTTATGGCTCAATGTATTAACGAAAGGTTAACCATTTTACAAGAGAAGACAAAAAAGAATATCTTCTCGAATGATCACGAAATTATTACGAAATGATGTTGGTAACTGATTGTTATTTTGTCAAGGGGCACACCAAAGTTCCTTCTTTGGCTAATTAGTGGTCATCTAACAAATCACCTGAAAATGAGGCTATTAAAAATTTCACTCTAGAGACATATTTTTTCCTCTAAAATCAAAAATGTATTATACAACCATCCTAAAAAACCAGAAAATTCAGACAAATTGTATTACATTTCTAAAGTTATCTCAAGTCTAAAATATACATTTCCAAAAGCTCGATCTGACAGTAGCTTTCAAAGTATAGATGAGAAGCGAGAAAAGGAACATTAGGGAAAAGAGTGGTTAAGAAGTTATGCAGCTCTATAAATGATTCAAACGTGATGTTGTGTTTTGATCGTATTTTACGACTGAGAATTTAATTGCTAATGTAGATTTTGCTGCTGTTGGAACATGTCAGTTAAATAAAAAATCTGCTATAGTTTGAAAATAAAATGGAAAAAGTAGATTGCCAAACATTATGTAGTGATCAGGGTGTTATCGCAATCTATCAAGAGATTCTAAAAAGTTTTTTTCTTTTAAACTGCCACAAAGACGAAATGGAATATGTAGAAAAACTCCAAAAAGACGGAACCAAAATTAACGTGCCTTGTCCGGAAGCTATAAAATCATATAAAACATTTATACGTGGTGTTGATCTTTCAGATCAACACATTTTACACACAAAGAAAAACATTTTACAAGCTAGAGCTTGTGGATTTTCTAAACGGCTATGACCTTGAAAATATCTGCGCGTCGGGTATTCCAAAATTATTAAAATTTCTAGGATCGAAGCGTATTTTACGCATGCATGAGACATAGCCGTTTAGATAATCCACTACCTCTACTATTAACATTAGCTTCAAATTCATGGATAATATTCAAAGAAGCTGCTAAGCGTAATGTTCCGTTTACTATATTTCCAGTAAACCTTGCAGAATATTTCATAAACACAGGTCGACAAAAAGTAGGTGTTAGGAAACGATCTAGTGGCAGACTTTCATCACGAAATCTTTTTGCCGTTGCAAGGAAAATCTCCTCCTAGATGTCATTCATGTACTTCTCGAAATGTGGAAAAAAGAACAAAAACTATGTGTTCAGAATGTAAGCTTCCCTTGCGCAATTACTGTTTTCAATCCTTTCATACTTAAATGTCAGAAATTTATTATTTTCGTTTAAGTTAAATTTGTACCTTTTTTATACTGGTGGAAAATTTGTATCTTTTTTCCATACTGTTGGGACAAATGAGTCTCATTTTGTATTTTTTGTTTATTACTTAATTAAGAAAAATTTGTTTTAATTTATTAATCCAGTGATATTTGTTGAATAGATAACGTATTTTTCGCATAGGTACATTAGAAAAAAATAAATAAAATTCATATTTTAAATGCAGATTCCTGCGGGACTCATTTGTCCCATCCGTAAAATTACGTTCTACTTTTTCAAAATAATATCATATTGAAAGGGTCAAGTAATGACAAGATAACGTTGACGGATACCGGATACTAGAAACATTCACTGAACACAGAAAACTATGGAGTTTCCAGAAAAGTATACCGTATAACAGGAAAGAAATTTTATTTTGGTCGATGATTCATCTTCTTTGGGTGACATGTTTACTAATTCACTGAACACAGAAAACTATGGAGTTTCCAGAAAAGTATACCGTATAACAGGAAAGAAATTTTATTTTGGTCGATGATTCTTCTTCTTTGGGTGACATGTTTACTAATTTCTTGTTAACTGAACTTTTCTTGAAGAGCATTTGTGTGTGATATTCCTACACAATAAAAGTTTTCAAAAATGCTTGATAAGACAATATGGTCTTGGCCACAGGTAGGACAGCGGTACTGCTTTTGCGGGTACTCCGAGATGGTATGCCCGTTTTGGCTGCACTTGCCACAGTATTTTGGAATAGGAAGGACAGGATTGGCGTTTAGAGGGAGCTCAATGTGTAGTCGGAGCCCGTCCATGTAAATGCCCCTGGTCAGCATCTCAGTGTACTTTAGTTCACTTGATGTTACCAGCTTCACAAAGGTAGTGGGAAGGTTTGCCTTTGAAATGATTCTCCATAGCCGAACTACGGGAATGTCCATTTCGGCGAAGGTACGGGTGAGGTCGGCGTCGGAGTAGATTTTGTCTACTCCTTTGACTACGACCATGAATGTGGGGGTAGTAGGGCGGGTATTGTTTCTGGGGGTAGGAGTGTGTTTAGGGGTGATCTGCACTTTGGGATCTCCCAATGCGTAACGGAGTTTTCGTTGGACCTCAACGTGATTTATTGGGTTGGTGGTAGTCAGGTGTGCGATTTGGGTGGGAAGGACTTTTACCGTAGAGATCTGATTAAGCAGAAGCTCACGGGTGTTAATGATACGGAAGAAATCCCTTTGGGTGGATTTCTCCCGTGGGATGTTGGTGATAGTATAATTGAAGGTTTTGGATTGGTTGGTTGAGGTAGTGGGGGTGGCAGGATGTGCGGGGGTGCGAGGTTTAGGGGTGTTAATGGCAGTCGCATACGACAACTGTGTATTGGGTGGGTTGGTGAATTGGGTAGGTGTGTGTATTATTTGCGGATTCTGTGTGTTTATTAATTGTGGGATATGTGTGTTTGTTAATTGTTGGATATGTGTGTTTATTAATTGGGAGGATTGTGTAGGGTGTAGGTATTAGTTGTGAATTCTGTGTGGTTACTAATTGAGTGGTATGTGAGGGTATTAGTTAAGTGGTCTGTCTAGTGAAGGTATGTTGTGGGTTAGTTGCTAGGGTAGTGGTGGGAGATGTGGCATGGTTTGGAATGGCGGATGACCGGGACAGCTGCAATTGCGCGATCAACCGGTGGATTTGGTCTACTGGGAGGTTGGAAACTAGGTCTGTAACGAAAGTGTCGGTGACATTATCCATGATCGGGGTGCGGGAGTCTTCAGGGATGTGTATTGTGGGGGGAGATGTGTGACGGGGGTTGGGTTGGGTGTGAAGGTTGGTGGGCGAAGTTGGTAAGGGTGATAATGGTGCATTGTGTGTGTTGCGTGTTGGAAGAGGCGGAAATTCGGAATTGTTCTGGTTGTTAGTTGTGTGCTGGGTGGATTGCCCGGGGTCAGGTGGTTCAGCGGGTATGTGTTTGTGCGAGCTATTTGAGCGGGTCGATCGGGGCATTATACAACAGTGAGAGAGCACAAAAAACCAGACTGCAGAAAATCCTAAACTTTCCTCTGTTTACCAATTTGACACCACGTGGTGGCCACGAGGTTGAATTCTCCTGTTTACTATTTCCTTTGTTTCGTTATCTTGACCGTTGCTTTTATCTTATCGGCACTAGCGCCCAAGCGGTCAGAACAATGGCTTGCCTATGGCTGCCGTCTGACCCTGTGCTATCGGGAGCCGTGTGCCTGTACCTAAAAAGCCCTGAAAAAGCACTAAAAACTCGACTCACTGACTGTGAACGTGGTTTTAGTTTTTGAGTCGTGAATTATAAATGTTCCATATTTATGTGTTTCGATATGGCCAGTATCAGATCAGTCGGCCAATAGCAAAAATCGTAGATGTTTTGAGGCGGGTTGAAGCGCATCTAGGTGTGTATTAATCCACGACTAAGGCCCCCGGTGACAAATCTAGTATGTGGCCGTTATATTAAAAATAACATAACTGGTACGCTAGCAGCGACACATTAGAAGCAACAAGATGTCGGGAGACCTCTCTTCGATAGCAAATCAGGTGAACCACAAATTGAAAGCCTCTCATTAGAGGCAAAAAGAGGTATTGAGGAAAATAATCTTAATTCAAATACTCAATCATTCACTTCCTCACCCATATCTCACAAAATCAAAACTCAAAAATCCCAACTGCACAGCCCCAAGCTCTGGGTCGCTTAAATTACACAAGCATGCATTTTTATTTATGAAAAAGTGTTTTAAGTTTAATAAATCTCATATAGTAAATCAGGACTAGTTTACACTAATATTTGTATTTTGAGAACGATTTTCGAAGTGGAAATTGAAACGTCATTAAACGTACTTTAACCTTTAATTGTGGCTTATTCCCATTTAAATATTAATTGGTTTACTTAAATGTTCAAAATAATATCCACTAATGCCCATACAATAATTATAAAGTCGCTCTTCAAAATTACGAAGAACATTTTGGAGCTTTTTTGAGGTTACTAGATTACATTCTATCAGCCCATAGAACAGGCGGGTTTTAGAAAAGGCTATGGAACAAACGGTCACCTATTGGTAATAAAAAATCTTATAGAAAAATATATTGAATATAATAGACCACTAGTTTTACTGTTTGTGAATTATGAAAAGACCTTTGACACTATAAATCAACAAAAACTTTAGAAGCATTGACAGAATGCCGAATTGACTATCGGTATATAAATATAATCAAATACATATACAAAAACGCAACAGCTACCTGAAACCTGAAAAGCTTAGCCACCTGAGGTTTGCAGATGATATTGTGCTAATAGCTGATAGGATAGATAAGGTCAAAGAACTTTTATATCAGCTCTACCTTTCCTCGTTAGAAGGAGGATTAAAAATAAATATATCTAAGTCCCAGATAATGACAAATCTTCTAGTCAGCAAAGATATATGCGTAGGAACAAGATCCAAAGACCAGGTAATGGTTTATAAATACCTAGGTCGCGAGATTCGCATAGAGAAAGATAAACAAACCGTTGAGCTTCTCTGTCGTATAAGACTGACTTGTGCAGCCTTCGGTAAGTTGAACCTCATTTTCAAATCGTCCGACATACCTTATGTCTTAAAAGAAAAACCTTTAATCAGTGCTTTTGCCAGTATTCACTTACGGAGCGGACACGTTGATTGTGACAAGGAGAACAGTGAAAAAGATCCGTGTGGCTTAAAGGTTGATGAAGCGTGCTATGTTGGGCGTTTCGATACGAGACAAGATCCCAAAGATCAGGAGTGGCTGATGCTGTAGAAAGAATAGCAATACTGAAGTGGGACTGGGCAGGTCACGTGGCTTTAATAATGACAGATAACACATGGACAAAGCGGAAAGTGGAATAAAGACCAAGTAATGATGACTACTGAAGCAGAGGTCGTCTACCAACACGTTGGACTGACGATCTAAAACGTTGCCATAGGAATTGGATGTAAAAGGCACAATATCGAAACAGATCGGACCAGTGGACAAGCGAAAATTAAATAATGAGACGACATTCGTGCACTAGTCGATATTATAGTTCTTCCAATAAAGCTGGAGTGGTAGGTATAAATCTTGCTTTTTAAATAACCCCCGAAAAAGAAGCCGGGAGAGTTAAATCGGTGATCTTGCTCTCAATTTAATAAGCCACAGTTATAACTCTCCTGGGCTTCTTCATATGGGGTTATTTAAATAGCAAGATTCATACCAGCTTCATTGCAAGAACTAAGACAACGAATAGTGCATTAATGTAGAATGTAATCTAGTAACCGCTAAAATGCTCAAAAATGTTCTTCATAATTTCGAACACCGACTTTATAATTGTATGGACGTTGGTCGATATCATTTTGAACATTTAAGTAAATAGTTATAGCTGATGAGTAAACTGTTTGGAATTATGAATTTATTAATTTAAAATTTAGTTCATTTATTTACGTTACATTTAATAAAGTTTCCTATTAATGTTGCAAATATCGTTTTAGTATAGTTTTGACATTACCGGAAATTCACCATAGCAAAACATAAGCTTTACGTTCAGTTTTTAAGAGGTGTAACACGTTCAATAAACTGCTATGTTTTTACAAGAATATAGTTAATATCAAAAAAATATGGATGTCTGAATTCTCCAGCAAAATACCTATCTAACAATGTGCCGCATATGGTATATTTCTATTTAAAATTTAAGGGTTGGGTATTGGAAGAGAGGGAGTTGACAATTGACAGATATCTATATCGTTAAAAGATGACCCCTTTAGAATAAAAATCGACCTGTTTTATCATGTTACAAAATCCAATAAATATTGCCAAATATCAGGGTGGACTCTTTTGAATGGCCAACCCTGTACATATATGATTACTGATGTTTGTAATGTCATAAATTAATGTGTCATTTATTTTTCGTTTTCAAACTTTAAGATCCAAATTTTTAAGGATAATCGATGGATTTTTCCTATTTTCCAATTCTCCATTTTGTCTATCTCTAGGTAAGTGTCATTCATACTAACGAGGAGTAATTATTAACAATTATGTCAATACGATTAAAACGTTACTTTTTCCCACAAAAATATTGCTTTTAGTAAATATCACATTCAAATAATTGAATCATCATTCTTATCATATTATCAAAGGCTTTCAATGCCAAGGATTATCATTGTATATATATCTTTATACCTATTTTATGTGGTGGATTACTTCACTTGTGTTATTTTTTTAAAGTTTGAACGTATCGTAACTGAGCTAGTAAAATTTTATTTTTCTCTTTTATATCTC
The DNA here is from genome assembly GCF_040954645.1 of Diabrotica undecimpunctata. Lineage (NCBI taxonomy): Eukaryota > Metazoa > Arthropoda > Insecta > Coleoptera > Chrysomelidae > Diabrotica > Diabrotica undecimpunctata. Next base: position 114,002,331 of record NC_092805.1, on the reverse strand, counting down.
TGCATTTTGTTCTCTCATCGGATATTCCAATTAATTGTATATTTTCCTTTAGGCTATTTTTTATTTTCTTCCTCTTTTCTAATCAATTCTAATAGTTTTGTTTTTAAGAAGGTATATTTTCGGTAAGAAATATAGTAGAACGGTCAGATTTTTAGGTTCTGATAGGTGTGCTTTAAGATATAGTGCAGCGGCTGGTTGTTCTGATAATTACAGTGACCCTCCCTCTTACTGCATGCTTGCGTTTATAACTGATGAAGTAGGTATATCTTTTGTAATCACTCTTGTTATTGTTAAAATTATTGATAGTAAAAGGACGTTATAAAAACAGTGTTGTATTAAAGATTAATGTAAGTATACAGTTCAAAATTGTTAAAATTCAGCAAAAAGTGCGAGCATGTTCCCGCTCTTTTTTATTTTAAAAATACAAAAGCTAAAAATATAATAACTTTTTTAAAACGAGAGTCTTTTTATTATTACACTTATCATTTGTGGGAATATTAATTAAACAACACAACAATTAACAATGAATCACTTAAAACACGTGTACACTTATAACTTTACTGCGCATGACGCGGTTCCGCGTTTTACCGATTCATAACCGAGTGATCACGACTCTGATCCATGTTTTCAAACAAGTCATAATTAGTAAAAAAATATTCCTCCATCACTTTGTTTATCATATGATTCGACATCTACGTAAAGAAATCTACAATGGGCGTCAGCAACACCTTGAAGAACAATTGAATAATAATGCTTATAATTCCAATATAGTGAGCCAACGAAGTCAGCGAAGGTGGACAACGAAACCTCATATGCTTTCCATCAATTCAGTCTACACAATTTGGAAAATTCCACTTTATTTCACAAAAAAATCCTCAGCAACTACTTCATGTGTTATAGTTGTCGGCAATGGCATATGTTGTGTGTTAACTTCATCCCATATCACTCCACATACTTCATAAAAAATAATGTTTCACACTGCTGAATCAGCCATTCTAAATGAAAATGACAGAGATCTGAATGACAGTCCTGTTGACAAAAACCTAAAAAAAATTAATCTATTACATGTTGAAAATATAAAAAAAATAAAATAAATAAAAAGAATCAAAGAATTTGAAAAATCCGTTTTTATTTTTAGATGTAGCGGTAAATACGGTAAATGCCGAATTATCAAAAGTACAGAACTGTCGTTCAGGAGACGCTGGACGAATTTCAAAGAAACCTAAATGACACTTTAGCTGCACGACCATCGAGTGGAAATATAACGATTAGAGAAAAACATGTGGAAACAAATACTGGATATGATGATGACTCTAATGACACCATACATGATGATACTCAGGCTGACAAATATAACACAGCTGTAGAAGAGATTAAAACAGTAAATGAGATAGACAATTTTTGAACTCCTAGCAGACAAAAAATAGTAAATGAGCACAGAAATCGGTTATTACCAACTAAGAAACAAAAAACCGATAGTACTTACGAACAACTTTTGCATATTGAGCAAAAGAAAGCTAGAAACATATTCGGCACGGTCGTCACTTGCTGCTGATAGTGATAACCACTTTTTAATGATTCTTTTACCACAGTTCAAACAACATACACCTGCGATAAATAGGCAACTGTTTTTAAACGAACAAATTAATATGCAGTCTAGTTTTCGTCAACTCACAAACGCACATCAAGCTAGCGTTCACTCAACCATCGTACTAAACCCCAAGTATTTGAATTGATCCTTTTATTTGATTGTTACGTTGTCATCAATCTGTAGATCTTCTATGTCTTCTTCACTTGTAGATAGGTACTCTGTTTTCGCGAGATTAATATCTAGGCCAGCCTTGGTATATTCTTCTTGTAGTTTCTTCATCATGTAGCTGAGGTCGTCTTCTTCTTTAAGTGCCCTCTCCGCTACGGAGTTTGGCAATCATCATTGCTATTCGTATCTTTGAAGCTGTTGCTCTAAATAATTGGTTAGATGTGCACTGGAACCAGTCTCTTAAATTTCGCAACCAATATATACGTCGTCTCCCCACGCTTCGTTTGCCCTGAATCTTTCCTTGAATAATTAACTGGAGCAATCGGTACTTTTTCCCTCTCATCACATGACCAAGATATTTCAACTTTCTTCTCTTGATGGTGATCAACAGCTCCCGTTCTTTGTTCATTCTTCGAAGAACTAAACTATTTGATATTTTGTCTGTCCAAGGTCTTTTCAAAATGTTTCTGTATATCCACATTTCGAAGGCCTATAGTTTATTGGTATTTCTCTTGTTTAAAGTCCAAGTCTCAACTCCGTACAGCAGTATCGAGAAGATGTACCATCTAACCAATCTCATTTTCAGGTTTAAGTTAATGTCATGACTTCCCAGAATGTCCTTCATATTAACAAAAGCAGCTCGAGCCTTTCCAATTCTAGTTTTTATTTCTTCTGTGATGTCATTGTTGTTCCCAAATATTTATATTTGTGCACATGTTCGATTGCGTTATTGTGAATGTACAGGTTTGCATTCAATCTTTTTTTTTTAAATAATCATGAATTTGAGGTCGTCTTGGTATTGTGCAATCACTACTTGATCGTCTGCAAAGATTAACGTATATAGGTATTCGTTCCATACCGGTACTCCCATGCCTTCGCATGTTCTGTTCCATGAAGTCAACGCTTTCTCTAAGTGTATTTTGAATAGGGTTGGAGATGTGGAACAACCCTGCAGGAGCCCTTTTGTTGTGGCGAAGTCTCCTATGATTCTTGTTCCCATTTTATTGGACATTTTATTTTCTTTATACAGAGCTTTTGTAGCTTCTATGAGTTCCGTCTGTATTTCTAATTTGTACCTTGCCTCCCATAGTTCTGAGTTCTTGGTACAGAGTCATACGCCTTTCTCATGTCCACAAATGCCAAATTATATCTCTATTTTTTGCTTTTTTCTTTTCCAACAGTTGTTCCAGTGTGTATATGTGGTCTATGCATGATCTTTTTGTCGTGAAGCCTGCCTGATCGTCCCCGATTTTGCCTTTTATCGCTTGCTTTATCTTTTCTTGCAGTATCTTCCCATATAATCTTCCTGTTGATGATATTATGCTTATTCCTCTGTAATTTTCGCATCGTTTTCTATCTCCTTTCTTAAATATAGATGTCATATATGCCTCCGTCCATTCCTTTAGGAGCTGTTCTCCATTTATGGCTTTCTGAAATATCCATTGTATCATCCGGTGTAATTTTTTTGATCCGTATTTTATAAGCTCAGGTGAGATGCCTCCAGGTCCCGGTGCTTTCTTATTTTTGATTGCTTTTATGGCCGTTCTCATTTCCCTATCTGTTATTTCTATTTCTTGTTGTGGGGATCTGCTTCGTCTTCGCCTGTTTTCTGTTCCAATAAATTGTGGTCTTTGTTCTGTTAATAGTTCCTTGTTATAGTCCTTCCACTGTTTGTCCTGTATATTTTCCAATTTAATTTTTTCTTTTGAGTTTTGTTTCAATCCTCTCAGTACTTTCCATGACTCCGAAGTTCTTGTACCTCCTATGTATGTTTTAATATTTAAGCAGGTTCTTTCCCATTCTTCATTCTTTTGTTATGTTATTTGTTTTTTCACCTCTCTATCTTTTTCTCTATATTCTTTATAACCTTCATCGTTGTTTGCTGTCAGCCATTTTCTGTAAAGTTGCTTTTTTTCTTCAATTATTCTCTTTGTTGGTTCATTTATTTCATAATAGTGCTGTTTATTTGTTATATGTTCTTTTCTCCAAGGGCTTTGAATGCTGATTGCTTTATACTCGCCATTATATGCTCGTATATTTCTTCGATATTGCCGTATCTAAATTCTATTAATTTTTGGTCTAGACGTTGCTGGTATAGTTCTCTTATTGATTGTTCTTGGAGTAGTTCTACATTGTTTTGTTTTTCTCTCATAGTATTCAACAGTTCTTCTGTAAAGGAGGTCTTGTTATGTTTCCAATTAATGCCCATTTTTGCTGTCAGTAGTCAATGTCCGTTCCACATTCTGCTCCTCTTCTGACTCGCACATCTTTGATTTTTATTGTGGTATCTTGTTTGATTATTTTGTAGTCTATTATCGATTTCAGCTTTCGTGTTTCTTGCGTCCATGTATATTTATGAATATTTTTATGTCTGAAGAATCCGTTGGTGATTTTAGGTTGTATAACTCAATCAGACGTTCTCCGTTATCGTTTTGTTCATCCTCTCCAAATCTCCCCACTACTTTATCGTTTTCTTTCCTTCCGGTTCTGCCGTTAAGGTCTTATGTTATAATTATCTTTACGTTCTTCTTAATTAGCTCTATTTGATGTTGAAGCTGTTCCGTGAAATGTTATTTTTCTACTCTCGAGGAATCGTCTGTTGGTGCATATACTCCTAGTATCACTGTCTACCGTATATGTCTATATGCATTTTAATTATTGGTTCTTGGTTGATCTCTCATTGATTGGTTTCTATGTTCTTCCACTTATTTTTGATTAGTATTCCCACTCCTGCCTTTGCTCTACATTCTTTATTAACTCCGCTCCAGCAGTAGATATGCTACCCTTCCTACTCCACAGATTTCACCATGTGATACTTATACTTCGGGGTCCTCTAGGACATGGGTTTTACAACCATTTACTCCAATAAACTCTAATAGTACAGAGTACCCCGAAATCTTGAATGCTTCATCCTATAGCGAACAGGAGGGAAATACAGCTCGATATTTTCATACTTTTACATAATACTATTTTGTTATTAAGAAAATATAAATACCTAAATAGTTAAAGAATATTATTATGCTCCAGTCTGCTATGGAGCTTTTCGAGTAAATATTCAAATGTTAATGGCGACGTTGTAAACGGTTGTAAATGGTTGTATAGCAACTGTTCTAAATGGTTGTATAGAGTGAATAAACAAAATATCAATCTTGCAATATTATTAGGAGATTATCATATTTATATTTCAACTTTTAAATATTTAATATTTTATTAATTTATTTTTAGAACTATGAAATTAACGTTTGAAGTTTTAACAATTATAGCGTTGCTTCAACTCTCCAGTGCCCCACTGCATAAACAATCTTGCCACAGTCCCATATATTGCCAAGGAGACCTCCTTCATATAGTCCAAACCGCAAAAATTTTTAACGATTCCAAAACCTTTGTAGATATGGCTATGATTCATCCCGTAAACGTAACTTTACAAAACTTTCATAATCTAATGGCCGAGAACGATGAAAGACCTAGTAGAGAGCAAATCAAAGAATTTGTTTATCAAAATTTTAAAGCTATCGGAGAATTAGAGGAATGGTATCCACGTGATTTTAAAAAAGAGCCGAAAATCATAAAGGAGATCCAGGATCCTGTAGTTAGAAAGTTTGCTCAGCACATAATTAATATTTGGCCCACTTTAACAAGGAAGGTGTCTTATCACGTATTCGATCATCCAGAAACCCATTCGCTTATACCTGTACAATATCCTTTTATAATACCTGGAGGAAGATTCAAAGAATATTATTACTGGGACTCCTATTGGATATTAAAAGGTTTATTGTTGAGTGAAATGATGGAAACCTCTAAAGGATTGGTTCAAAATTTGTTATCTATGGTAGAAAGGTACTCTTAATTTAATAAATTTAGAATTAAACTAACTAGTACCTACTTCTGCTTTAGCTCTATTAGTTACTTCATTCAATATGGGCTGCCATACATTTGAAATTATCTTTATCTTTACGCTGACGTAAACGTTTCCTTGTTATTTTAGTTCCATTCATTGTCTTGTCACTTGTTTAAAAATATGTTTTCTGTCCACATCTCTTTTGCCCTGTGTTTTTTATATTTTATGGTATGATTAGATTTCGTAAAAATATACACTTAACTTATTTAAACTAAAAATTAAACAAACATTCGTTAAACTTGAAGATAAACGTCGTCAAAATAATGGTTTTTCTCAATAAAAAATATTCAGCTTGAAAACCCGGAATGCCCCCCTGAGACCCATCATTAGTGCATATAACTGCCCCACTCAGAAATTGGCAAAACATCTCGTTTTATCCTTACAACCATCAGCCGAAAACGCCTCGTCCTTTGTCAAAAACTCTTTTAATTTCGTTAATTTTCTGAAAAACTTTTCTATTTCACCCTCAGATATACTAGTTAGTTTTAACATTGTTTCTTTATTCATCAACATTCCTATCGATGAACCCATTTCCATCTTGGACTCTAAACATCAAATCCCCAAGACACATTATCTCTTATAAAACACTGCATGTCTAATACATACTTTTCATTCCAAAATAATTTCTATCGTCAAATCAAAGGTGCCCCAATGGGATCCCCCCTCTCTCTTGTAATAGCTGATATCTACCTGGAAAATTTTGAAACAACAGCCCTGTCCTCATCAAATCTCAAACCCACCTGCTGGTTACAGTAAGTTGATGATAGCTGTGTTATTTGGCCCCACGGTAAAGACGCATTAGATTTCTTCCTCTCCCACCTTAATGTAATACATCTCAGTATTCAATTCATGATGGAAGTTAAGTCTGAAGCATCTTTGCCATTCCTTGACGTTCTTATTCAAAACAGCCACCTCACAGCTTTTTCTATTCCGTGTACCGGAAACCCACCCATACAAACCGTTATCTCAATGCCCAGTCGGATCATCACCCCGCCCAACTCAATTCAGTTATCAACACTCTTGTTTTCCGTTCCATAAGACTTAGCGACACCAATCACAGATCATCCGAAATCAATTCAATAATGCAAAGACTCTTACAAAACGGCTACTATAAAACCCAAATCAATAGGAGTATTCAAAAACATCTAAACCTCGTTCCATCCAAAAAACAAACCTTGCCGCAGGATCAACCCAAAATCTTTCTACCTTTTATTAAAGGTATCACTGACAAGATCAGTAGAACTCTTAACCCTGTAAACATCAAAACTATCTGCACTTATCACTCCAAGTTATCCAATCTCGTCAAAACCGTAAAATACCAAATCCCAATGAAGACCATGGTGTCAACGAGATACCTTGTTCCAGTTGCCCACGTACATACATAGGACACACAAACCGACGAATCCGTATTTACGAACAATCTATTTCTGTAAAACATTCCGATACTACTTCAGCCCTAGTTCAACATCATATTCAGATAGGCCACAAAATAGATTTTAAATAGCGAAAACCGTCACTCCTATCCGCTCCTTAAAATCAAGAATCATTCGTGAAGCATTCGACATTGAAAAACGACCTAACAGCTTAAACACGCACGATGGCGCTAAACGACTGCCGGCAACATGGCGACCGCTGCTTCAACCCATCCCGCTTAGACCGTTTCCGCGCATACCGTTCTCGCGCATACTAAGAGTATTAAAAGCAGCTACACAGGGTAGTATCGGCCGATCGGTCGTCACTTGACACTGAGGAGTAGGCAGATTGAGACCTCAGTGCCGTTTGACGGTTCTTGTATTTATACAGAACACGATACTGGCACGTCACGAGTGAGGGGAGTAGGCAGATTGAGACCCCGAACTCAAACTGAACCGTATCCCTTTTGATATTGGATCAATGCGGTTCTTCTCGAGAACATAGTAATTTTCATTTACTTGGTCGCGGAAATTTATCTGAACAATAAATCGCTTGTTCAATCTGTATCTTATTTAAAATATAATATGTATTATAATGTTTTTAGGTATGGTTTCATTCCCAATGGGGGTAGAGTGTACTATTTAAATAGATCACAACCTCCTCTCTTGAGTCTTATGGTGGACGACTATGTAAAATTCTCTAAGGACTTTGAGTTTATAAGACATAACGTGGCCACCTTGGATCGAGAATTACAATTCTGGTTAGATAATAGGCTTGTTGAAATAGAGAAAGATGGGAAGACATATCAACTCGCACATTATAATTCACTAAGTGATACGCCTAGACCTGAATCATATTTAGAAGACATAGAAACGTGTGCAGCTTTAAAAACAGAGGAACAAAGGGTAAATATATGAAACATGTAAGACCCTACTCATTTAATTCAAGCGTATATATTATAATTATATATATATATATATATATATATATATATATATATATATATATATATATATATATATATACAGGGTGTTTGGTAGGTCGATGGAAATTTTTTAAGGGATAATAGGGGACGCCATTTGCAAACTTTTTTGCTAATAATGTATCACTCAAACTGTTAAGGTTTCCGATCGAAAATAAGGCTGCTCGTCTATTTTATTTTTAAAAATAATTATATAAGCGAGATACTTACCTGACATACAAAATGCCATGCGTGTTACTTGCTCAGATTGCAAAAACCCTTCGTTGAATCTTAATGCATTGTTAAAATAACCTTCATTAATGAAACGGATAAGAAAGGTAAAACACAACAACGATACATCATGCTTTTTGCAACATTTATTATGCCTTATTAAGTATGTACACATAAACTTCAGAAAACAGTTATTGTTGTTTAAAATGAGAACCACCATTCCTAATGCACGTTCTTGTCTTGCGTCGTATTTCTGATGTGGTTACTTTTAACCTCAGTTCTGCCCTTATAATATCAGCTGCTTCGATAATCCTTTCCATTAAATGAGCTCTAGTTCGGATTGGAACTTGATAAACAAGTTCTTTGAATCTGCCCCAGATGTGGTAGTCACACGGTGTTAAATCGGGCAATCTAGCAGGCCACAAAATCGGTCCAGTTCGTCCGATCCACCTATTATGATAGTGATTGTTGAACCAAGTTGTAACAGCACGTGCACAATGTGCAAGGCATCCATCATGGTACACCATTCTTCGTCTGAGGGCGAGGGGTAAATCTTCTAAGAGCGGTGCTAATTCATTCTATAGAAAGTCTAAGTACACATGACTATTTAACCTGCCTGGCAAAGAGTAAAGTCCTATTAACTCTCGTCCGATAACTCCTACCCAAACGTTGACACTAAATTTTTGCTGAAAAGATGTTTCTTTCGGTAGATGGGGATTGTCATGTGCCCAGTAATGCAGGTTGTGAAAATTTGTCATTCCTTCTCTATTAAAACTGGATTCATCAGTCCATAAAATACTTTTAAGAAAATTACAATCGTTGATGTCTGCACCTATTAAAAAGCGGCAAAAATTTAGCCTTCTAATTGGATCACCGTCTTGAAGACCTTGTACTGGCGTGTAATGATAAGGGTATCGTCCATCGTTGTGCACTACCGACCAGACCTTCCATAACCTCCAGGATTAATACCGAAAACAGGATTATTAACACTACCAGTTTCACTAATTCGTCGATATGTGTTAATAAAGACACTTACATGGGGAAGTCGCCGGTTAGGGTAACGGCGCCGATATTCTCGAAGGGCTGCAGATCCATCACAATTCGGATGTCAAAACAGTAAAACGCACCTTTCATACGCATACAATAACCATGTTTATAAACCAAAATAAACCACTTCATAGCAGGTAGATTGTTTTTTAGCATAGCAGGTAGATTGTTTTTTGTTTGTTATGCGTTCGGAGAATGACGATAGATGATGGAAATTTTATGCAAAGAGTCAGTGTTATAGGTTTACATTTTTATTACATTCGTAAAACTGGGAAGCAGTACACCTAGATAATTTTTAAACGTGAAATAGATGGTTGTCAAATATTGACAAATTTAACTTTATTTCGGAAACCTTAACAGTTTGAGCGATACATTATTAGCAAAAAATTTTACAAATGGCGTCCCCTATTATCCCTTAAAAAATTTCCATTGACCTACCAAACACCCTGTATATATGTATCTATTATATATGTAGATATATTATCCTTAATTATATAATAATTTTATTGCCTTTGATGGTGATTTTTTTTTCACAGTTCTCTATAGCATATCTCATAATCCACTCGCTCTGTTGACAGAAAAACACTCAATAAGTTCACTTTCCACCTTGACCTGGGCCCTGATTCTATTTCATTTCGATGTCGAAATTTAAAAGCGACTACGCCATGACAGTCGCAATCGCTAGCGATTCTCATTCATTTCGATTGTAGTTAAAACTGGGGATATTTACTTTATCATTTTGACACTGCTGAAAATTTGGGTTGGCCCTGTTGTTTATTGGCTGCACTACGCTTGTTGAATGTTTGTTTTGTTTACGTTACGTGAACGTCTTTTTTTTCTTGTTTGAGTTGTTAAATCATAAATATTGGCCATTCTCAATTATATTTTGAATTGAAAGAAAAGATGGCAAGAAAAAAAAGGCGATGTGGGAGATCCTTAAGTTATAACCACTAAGATTTGACTTAGTGGTTATATTCTAATATATTTTTAAATTTACTGCAGCTTAGTAATACTAACCCTAAACATTTTGGGTATCCTAGAGGCATAAACACCTTCTTCCAAATATGGTTCTAATACCCTTATTAAATAATTTGCAGCTTGTTTATTAAGCCGGAATTGCTGCCTAAATTGAGCATCACTTAGTGAAAAAGAATTTTGAGTATCCCGTAACATTCTTCTTATCCTCCGTTATGAACGTCGGATATCTAACCTCTCTAATTCCTCCAAAACTAGCAAATGTCCGTAAAACACAGCCATATTGATACTTTTTGCCTCAGTTTTCCTTGCAAGGATCAAAACACCGCCTACTTAAACTGAACCTAAGTTCACTTCTCCCAGTCCAGTCAGTCATGTCAGATTAATTTCGACTCGAAATGAAATTTCAACCACTTTCTTGTGGTTGAAATTAATTTCGATAAGTCGAAAACTAGTGACGTCGTTTGGTTAGTTCAGCTGAAATCCACAAGGTTCGCAAAGTCGCATTTCGACGTCGCCATATTAATTTCGACATGTTTTGAGTCGAAATCTCAATTAGAATCAGGACCCTGGTCGCCGTTATTGCCGTACAGATTTTTTATTAGGAAGATTAAATGATGGAAATAGAATATTAATAAAATACAAAATTAGAGATACACCTATTTTGGGATACGGAGATTCCATATTTGATATTTGCACTGTTGCCAGATTTGCCGTTTCTCTTATATTATTAGTAACTTTTTTTTTTCAAATTCATTACCCTGTATATTCAGTCATTATTGGAATCTCCTATTCAATACGAGTTCAACTATATATAACACTTATGATTTTATGTAGTCTGGAAGGTCTTAAATACACAAACCAGTGCAAAATATGTAGAATTTAATAAATTTAAATATTTAAATATAGAATACTGTGACTTTGACATTTGTTCACCATTTACATTATTAACTAAAACTGACAGTAGTTGTGTTTCGAAAAGTTCTACAAGATAAATTGCTTCTCTAAAATGGCCCTTAACGAAAAAGAACGAATTACTATTCTAATGATGAGAGGGTACGGTGAGAGAAAAAGATCTTATTGTGAAGTAGCCAACTTGTTCAATGATACTTTCCCAAACCGTTCTCCTATTCATAAGGCGACGCCACAAAAAAATGTAAAGCGAGTTGAGGAATCTGGAGAAGTAAAAGATAGATACCGATCAGGTAGACCGAAAAGAGTTATGAATGACAACAAAACTTTAGATACTTTATAACGTAAAGTTTTGTTGAAGATCCAAATACATCCTCACGCAGGGTTGCACAAGTACATGATGTAGGTCGTTCTTCAGTCTTGTGTATATTACGTGAGAATAAATTTAAACCATACAAAATTAAGGTATTGCAAGAATTAAGTGAAGATGACTTCGATCGTAGATTAGGGTTTACTGAGGTAATGATGGATAAAATTTAAAATGATGAAAATTTCGTTAACAGAATACGTTTTTCCGATGAAGCAACCTTTACACTGTGTGGAAGTGTAATTCGACACAATTTAAGGTACCGGAGTGACGTAAATCCACACTGAATGCGTGAAAATCATACTCAAAGACCACAAAAATTAAATGTATGACCAGGTATAGTAGTTACCCAGTTCATTGGGTCATTTTTTATCGAAGGAAATTTAACGTCAGACAGTTACGAAATGTTACTTAAAAATGTAATTGTACCTACACTGAGAAACTTGTTTGGGGCCAACTTTAATTAAATAAGTTTTCAGCAAAATGGAGCTCCAGCTCATTTTTGTGTAAATGTTCGGCGTTATTTAAATGAGATATTTCCCAGACGATGGATTGGTAGACGAGGTAGAATTGAATGGCCTCCACGTTCACCTGATTTCAATCCTAAAGATTATTTTTATTTGGCATACATAGGCAACGAGGGAACGAATTATCGATGAATCTCGAATAATTTCTAGACAATCATGGAGAAATATGCTAGACGGATTCTACCATCGATTAGGGTGGAGCACATCTTGAACACTTGATAAAGTAACCATTATGTTAAAAAATGTTGCAATCTATCAATTGTTACGTTTTAATGTAGTTGAAAATAGTTATTATTAAAAAATTTATTGAAACAATTAGGCGTTGCCAGACTTCTGTTTTATGTATTTAAGACCTTCCAGACTATATAAAATCATAAGTATTACATATGATTGAACTCGTATTAAATAATAGATTTCAATAATGACTGAATATACAGGGTGATGAATTTGAAAAACCAAAGTTGCTAATAATATAAGAGAAACGGCAAATACGGCAACATTGCAAACATCAAATATGGAATCTTCGTATCTCAAAATTGGTGTACCTTAAATTTTGTGCAATTATGACTAGCAATTTACGAGATAATTGGCCGTTTCCAGACTTTTGGGCCACCCTGTATATGTATTTCCAGTTATTTTTATCGGTGTTTCCATTTAGTCTTCCTTTTTGTATTATGAGCATCCCATTTCTGTTTTTTTTTTTGATCAGATTTAAAAAACGTCCTTTTTTTGTGAATAATTTTGGTCTCTTGTTGTTCTTTTCCCTTTTTTGTTTTTTACATTTTAAAGATTTTAAATTTTAAATTTTACAGGTTTTTTACATCTTAGATTTTACAGGTTAAACTTAAAGATAGAAGCTGGTGCTGATGTTCATGATGTCGCACTTTTGCACTAATTTGTTAAAAATGTTAATGTTGATTTGTTCGTAATGGGTTAAGTATGGCATACCAATTTGGCTCTGAGCAGCTCATTTAATAACATTGTTGAATTTTAACACATATTTTTTAATTTCAATTTATATTCCGTTGTGTGGAAACTTTCAACAACCATATAAAAAATTGTTTTAGTACGAATGCTACACAGATCTAAAAAGTGGAGCCGAAAGTGGATGGGACTTCAGCAGTCGTTGGGTTTATGATCATTTGGACAGACCGGCAGGAAACCTTACGTTCATTAGCACAAGAAGAAATATTCCTGTCGATTTAAATGCTTTTCTATATAAGGCATTTAAAGTAATGTATAAATTCTATCTTATTTTACAAAATACGGAGCAGGCTAAGTTTTACCAAAATCTAATGGAGAAATGGAGAGAATCTATCACTCAAATTTTGTGGCATGAAGAGGATGGTACATGGTAACTAATTTAGTTTAAGTATCGCTAATATTTTCTCTCCTTAATAAATTTTATCGTAACTTCTGTCTCTAATTATACAACTATATAATAAAGGTTTTCTTAGTTATTGAATACTAAGGTGCGTTATTCATTTATTAAATGCTGGCAACAATTCCGGCTCACTCATTTGTGCACTTTGTACAGCTCTGAAAAGTTCATGAACGTCGAGGTTTGCCAATTCAATTATATACTTTAGTCACGATTATTTCTTTCTCTATGTCACATTTTGAAGGTCTCAAGGTAATTTATGATGTTAGATTTTATTATCCAAGTCTCAGCCCCATGCAGCAGCACTAATTAAATTAAGCATTTCATAAAAGAGTGCCTTTAAATTAAGACTTTTGTTGGTAAAAAGAGTTCTCATATTCATAAATATTGCTCTTGAACGCTCAATTCCGCTACATGTCTCTGTGCACGGGCCAAAGTCCTCAGTTATTTAACTTTTACATTTACACCCAAATGTATATTTGGTGTTCTGCTCACCACCATTACTTTCGGTTTATCTATGTTAGTTTTTAAGCCAAACTGTTTTTTTCTGTTTAATGTGTCGATTAGTGCTTCGTGGTTGTCGGCTATTATGACTGCGTCGTCGGTATAGAATAGAGAAGTTTATTAACAACCTGCCTGTCTTACGCCTTTCTCTATTGAGAAGTCCTGTGTAGTTTCATTCCATTAATGAGAGGTTCTTAATGAATCTTAAGTCATTCTGGTCTATTATTCTACCTTGTAAAGAAGTTTTATAGGCTTTCTAAAGTATCATTTATCTATGATTTTCTATGAGTAACTGCGAAACAATCTAAAGGGTGAAAAAAAAAATAAATAGAGATAACATGGTCAATTAAAATGAGAAAATCATATCTGATAGGATGAATACCTACCAATTTTTACAGTAGATTATGCACGAAAAGATTCAGAACGTGTGCAGCACAGCAATGAGAAGAAGGTCTTGGCTGAAAACCCCAAGAAAATGATTCACTTGCAGTTCTATATAACTTTTCCAAGCTGCCTCAATAGTTAAAATTGTGACGATTTTCAACTCCTGTAGTACATATATGGCACTTAAATACGAAGAAAATATTCTTTTAATATTGTTTGATCGGTTTTTAGATAATTAGGTAACAACATTCCATTTGTAACCCAAAAAATTGATCTCACAACCTTTTTAGTCTATTGTCATTCCTTTACTTGCTTATGAGCTGAGCAATCAGGTCAGTCCTCTCGCCAGTTAATTGGTACAATTCATACAATCCATAGCAGTAAAACTGAATTACACTGTAATAACGAATCTACACAGAAATCAGTTTTATTCATTAAACGGGCAGAATGTTAAGAAGTCTTACTCAAAATATTTTTAGATTTTAAGTTACCCAGTGCAATATCCTCGCATAGCGACACCTTTACATGGAAATCGCCAGCTGACAAAGACAACAAAATCGTCAGAAATCAAATTGACTACATCCTAATAAAATACAGATATCGAAACTCAATTCAGGCAGTAAAGGCATATCCAGGAGCAGAAGTATCCTCTGATCACAGTCTTCTTATTGCTAGGTTTCAACTTCAACTAAAAAAGACGCAAAAAAGCCGCAACAACAATAAACTTAACATACAGAAACTAAAGTCAGAAGAAACAAAAGAAAATCTGAATCACGAAATCAACACAAATCTAGATAGGAACCCAATAAATAATTGCAACGTAGAGCAGCAGTGGCAATTCTTCAAAACCTCTATATCGGAGCCAAGTAAGAAAGTACTTGGAGAACAACCAAATGTAAGAAAAAAGAGGAAATTCTAGAGTTGATAATTGAAAGGAGAAAAAACAAAACCATCAATACGATCCGCTATAAACAGCTTCAAAACCAAATAAGAAGAAAAATTAGGGAGGCTAAAGAAACCTACTTCTCTGAAAAATGTAAAGAAATAGAAGAACTTCAAAACAGATATGATAACTTTAATCTACATAAAAAAGTCAAAGAACTAGCCGGAGCAGGAAGTAGAAGAACCTCAAATATATTGCTCGACAAAAATGGAAATATTATATTGGAGGCAGAACAAAAACTACGACGATGGAAAGGGTACATCGAGGAATTATTTCATGACCAGAGAGAAGCTAGTACATCTGTAGATAGCCAAACGGGAGATGTAGGCCCAGAGATAACCAAATCAGAAGTTAGTCAGGCATTAAACTCAATGAAAACCAATAAATCTGCTGGTTAAGATGAATTACCAAGCGAGCTATTAAAGTTGGTCAACGAGTAAAACCTGGACATAATAGTGGAACTGTTCAACGCTATCTATACTACGGGAATTATCCCTAGAGAAATTTTGACATCAGCATTTGTGTGTTTGCCAAAGAAAGTGAATGCCAAAGATTGCAGTGACTATCGAACCGTAAGCTTAATGTCACATAATTGAAAATTCTGTTAAAAATTATCCACGCCAGAATTCACTCTAAACTGGAGCTGGATATTAGTGACACAATATGGGTTCCGCAATGGTATGAGTACCAGAGAGGCACTATTCTCCTTCAACGTGCTGACGCAGAGATGTTTGGATGTTAACCGTATTCTTTACGTCTGTTTTATAGACTACAATAAAGCGTTTGATAAAGTAAAACATGACCGACTCATGGAAATTTAAAAAAATAAAAACCTAGATGAAAGAGATTTAAAACAAACCTTTATTACAATCAACGAGCAATAGTACGAATTGAAAAAGAGACATCCGAAGAAATGGAAATAAAGAGAGGAGTCAGGCAAGGTTGCATACTATCACCTCTATTATTTAACGATTATTCTAAAGAGGTAATTCGAGAAACTCTGGAAGATGAAACAGTCGGCATAAGATTAAATGGAGTCCTAGTTAACACCATTAGATATGCAGATGATACAGTAATAATAGCCGATAGTTTACAAGACCTGGAAAGACTCATAAGTAAAATAGTAATGTGTAGTAGAAAGTACGGACTCTCGCTCAATATCAAAAAGACGAAGTTTATGAAAATTTGTAAAAACAACCACAATACTAACGAAATCTTGGTAGTAGAGGGCCAGCAGATCGAAAGAGTAAAAAAGTACACTTACTTAGGAACACTTATAACAGAAAATGATGACTACACTGCAGAAATCAAAGTCAGAATCGAAAAAGTACGTTCTAATTTTATAAAAATGAAAAAGGTCCTATGTGGCAAAGACTTAACATTAGCCCTTAAAGTACGTCTAACAAAATGTTACGTATACAGTGTCAATCAGTTACAGTGGAGTGGAATCATGGACGTTAAATCTAGACACAATGAGACGACTTAACGCCTTTGAAATGTGGACCTATAGAAGAATTATGAGGGTTTCCTGGGTAAATAGAGTTACGAACAATGAAGTACTGAGAAGAATAGGTAAAGAGAAGGAAGTTGAACTTACAATTTAAAGAAGTAATCGGACATCGCTATCTCGGACATGTGATGCGGGGCGAGAAGTATGGCATCCTGCGACTCATAATGCAAGGAAAGATAGATGGCAGAAGAAGCATTGGAAGAAGACGAATTTCATGGCTTAAGAACCTAAGAGAATGGTTTGGATGCAGCTCAAAATAACTATTTAGAGCTACTGCCTCAAAAATTAAAAATAGTTATGATGATTGGCAACCTCCGTAGCGGAGGTGGCACCTGAAGAAGAATAAGTGCAATATCCATCATGTCAATGACTTTTAGACCGACTAAATTGTTAACAATACAATACCCGTTTAGTTATCATATCCGTTGCCTCAAAAATTGTATCTTGATTAATCGTCTATCATTCGTAACCGTAACCATAACCAATAAATATTTTTCCAGCAGTAGGACTTTTTGGACATCCAGAGCGACGATGATCTCTATACGACTTCG
Source organism: Diabrotica undecimpunctata (assembly GCF_040954645.1). Lineage (NCBI taxonomy): Eukaryota > Metazoa > Arthropoda > Insecta > Coleoptera > Chrysomelidae > Diabrotica > Diabrotica undecimpunctata. The sequence continues at coordinate 113,984,968 of NC_092805.1, read as the reverse complement.
CCCAACCAATTTACTATTCAATTACGATATGTGAATCCATTCTTCACGATTTATGTTATATATTTTTTATTTTCCTGGAAGATCGGTGGCATTCTAAGAACTTTTCAACCAGCCATGCAGTTCTAATAAAAATAATCTTTTGTCTTCGTTGTAGGTATGATTATGATCAGAAGCTTAAAAAACCTCGAAGACATTATTATGCCAGTAACCTTACACCTCTATGGGCCGGAGCATTCTATGAAAATTTAAAACAAGAATTGGGGGCTAAATCTGTCAGATATTTGCGAAAACAAGGAATAGATGCATATAGAGGAGGTATTCCATCATCGTTGTTTCCCACGGGTCAGCAATGGGATTTTCCTAACGCTTGGTCTCCATACCAAAATCTAGTAATTATAGGTTAGTATGTTATATAGATTGAAAAGTTCCTATGGTCCTTATTGCCATTTTTATTTCGGTATTATATTTACCGGTGTGATGTTGCCAAACAACTAAAATTTGTGAACAAATACAGATCAGTATGCAGTTGCTTAAAATTGTCCTCATAAGTTAGATCTAAGTTACCAAATCTAAATATTACATTCTTTACATTCGACGCCCATCGAGAATCCATTTAGCAGTGCTCTGTGCCCGTGAAGATTTGCAGCACCTCCCACTCATTACTCATTCACACATCCAAATATAAGATGGGACGCACAGGTCCCATCAATGTACCAGCTCGTGTCAGAATTGCCTCTCACAAACATGGGTTTTGACCCCCTTGAGTTTGACCCTCAGATCCTCTCACCTCATCCACCTTACTTTCATATGCGTCGATTGCTATATTCGCCAAAATAGTGCAACAGGTCAGATTTATTCTTTACATGATTAACCGTCGTGTCTAATGACCTCATACACATATAGGCATCTGTTACAGAAACGTTTACCAACTCTCCCCAATTCTATAAGACTTCCACGATCCATCCTTGGTTCGAATATACTATCAAACCCCACCAAGTCACTTAATCCCGTTCTCTCGGTTTGATTTGCAATATATGGGGACCGCAGGACGTGGTACCATAGCAAACTCTTGTCCACCAATACAGTATACCATTACTCAATCTTAGTCTTTCGCTCTCTCATACCACTAATCAAAACTTAACCCAACTCAAACCAATCTAAGCTAACGAAACCAAACTTTAGGTTTGGTTTGGTTAGTTAGCTAAACTGGGTCGTTTCGATCTCCTGCACCCTAAAACATCTTTTTCTTTAAAATAACTAAATAAATGTTTAGTATGTCTAATATGCAAAATTATGTTAAAAATCGTTCTAGAACATTTTTCCTAAATACTTGTTAATCTTTGTGTCCATTTGCAAATTGGTAATCAACGTTTTTAAGTATTATTTTAATCATCATCAATAATTCGCGCGTAACTGTGTAGAATGTAGAAAATGGGGCGGCCAATAGAGCCTGATACACCGCGACCTTTGCAGATCTATTGTGTTTCCCCCTTATTTTAAAGCACTTCATCTAGCTTGGTCCTCTTAATGAGACTCAACAGCCTTGATAGTGGCCTTTTCATGTAGCCTGGTGCTTCCGGTTTTTCCTCTCCGAGTTCTAGAAACCGCATTCGTGCGAGACCTTCGCAATGGCACAGAACGTGTAGAGCGGTTTCCTCTTCTTCCAGACAGAAACGACAGGTGTTCTCTTCTGTCAGGCCTATGAGACTCAAGTGTCTATTGAGTCTACAGTGCCCAGTGAGCAGACCCACTATCATTCTGACAGTCCTGCGTCTGTGCGAAAGTAAGTCTGCTGTAAATTTAGCCGAATGTCCTTTGATGAACTGTTTGGCCTGCCTCTGTCCTGGTGAGTTGTTCCACCACTCAAGAGACTTCTGTTGCACCCATTTGTGTATGGCTGCCCTTTTTATCGTATTTGCGATTCCAAAGAAGGGTTCCGGACCAACCAGTGGCGTAGATGCGCCTTCTCGGGCCAATTCATCGGCCTTCTCGTTGCCACGATGACCCTTATGTCCCGGCACCCAGGCAAATGTCAACCTGTTTTGACTTCCCACCTGAGAGAGGACATCCAAACAGTTCCATACCAGCCATGAATCGACCTGTACCGAACTGAGAGCCTTTAGAGCCGCTTGACTATCCGAATAGATAACGATGGAGTCGTTATTTACTTTTCGGCCGATTAGCTCCATAGCGCACCTGTGTATAGCAGCTAATTCGGCTTGAAATACAGTCGCGTATGTTCCTAGACATACCCGGACTTCCGTCCTTGGTTTTATGCCATATATTCCAGCCCCCGTACCTGTATCCGTTTTGGAGCCGTCCGTATACCATATTGAGTTTGCTGTTAGCGGCGGACCAGTTTCCCAGTCCTCTCTTTTTGGTATTGTAATTTGAAAATTTTTGTTAAAACTATACCTCGTAACCATTCGGTCTACAGGCATTCCTAGAACGGGGTCTGCCTTTATGTCCTGGTATAGCCTTAAGTTATCAGCTCCCTGCATCATACTTATTGGAGTTTGGCCTTGGATCAACCGATGTACTATTGATCTGGCTTCACTCTGTATGTATATATGCAGAGGTGGTAGGTTTAGCAGAACTTCTAGCGCGTCCGTTGGGGCTGTTCTCATGGCTCCTGTAACACTCAAGCATGCAAGCCTTTGTGTGCTACTGAGCAATCGAATCGCCCCGGACTATTGCGTTTTGTTCCACCACGCCACTGAACCATAAGTTATCATGGGCCTTATAACCCTTGTGTATAACCAGAGGTTCATTTTAGGATTTAACCCCCAATTCTTACCACACATTCGTCTACATGTGTTCAGGGCCATAGTGGCCTTCTGTGTGACTTTCTGAATGTGTGCATTCCATGTCAGCCTCTGGTCGAATATTACACCTAAGTACTTGGCCTGACTTGTGAATGGGATTTCTACTCCCTTGAGCACTAGTGGCTGTAAGCCTTGCAGTGCTCTTTTTCTGGTGAAGGGAACAACAGATGTTTTTTAAGGGTTAACCTTCAGGCCTTCTTCCTCACACCAGCTGTCCACCATCCTCAGAGCGACTTGAAGTCTCTCCGAAATTATTTTGGTAAAGCGTCCTCGGACTACAATTACCAAATGGTCCGCATAACCCAGATAGTAAAAACCCTCCCTGGACAGTGTATTAAGTAGGTCGTCCATAAGCGTAGCCCACAGTAATGGGGATAAAACTCCTCCTTGTGGGCAGCCGCTTCCTGCCTTCGCTTCAATAGTGGCTTCACCTAACGAGGACACAATGATCCTGTTTGTTAAGGTCGCCTTTGTCCACTCGCATATGAAGGCAGGAACTCCTCTTCTTTTAAGCGCGTCCGTTACAGACTCGAAGGAGACGTTATTAAACGCTCCCTCCACGTCCAGAAACGTCGCCACCGCTATCTCCTTGTCATCTAGCGACTTTGAGAGCAGTCTGTTAAGATCATCCAGCGCCAAGTCAGTTGACTTTCCTGGCTGGTATGCATATTGGCGATCGCTAAGTGGATTCTCCATCAGCACGTCGTCCCTAATATACCTGTCTATCAATCTTTCCAGCGTTTTTGCTAGGAAAGAGGATAGACTTATTGGTCTGTATGACTTGGGGGTCTGGTCCATTACCCTACCAACCTTGGGGATATATGTGACTTTCACCCTTCGCCATGCGGTTGGAATATATCTCCATGCCAAACTAGCTTTGAAGATCTTTGTTAGATGCGGGATGATCACATCCTGTCCCTTCTGTAGCAAGGCTGGATAAATCCCGTCCATTCCAGGTGATTTGTATGGCTGGAATTTATTGATGGCCCACCTGACTTTTTCCGGTCTCGTGATGTCGGTAGCTAATTTCCAGTCCGCCTTAGTAGGCCTTCTGGGATGAGCTACCTCTACCGAAGGATTATTGTCAATGGATGAGCTGGGAAAATGTACCTTGGTGAGCATTATTAAGCTTTCCTCCAGGGTTTCTACATACGTTTCGTCCTCTTTCTTCAAGAGGCCGACTTGATTCGCAATACCATCCTCGCGTAACTGTGTAACCAGATGCTTAAAATACTTACTATGATATACCGTTTTTTGATTATATACCAAATCGTTTTAAATTTTCCTATCCTCGACTGTGATCAGTTCATATTTCCGACCCTTAGCTAAGGTGTTCTCTAACTATTTTAACTCTTTAACTTAAATAGTGATTTTCCCCATTCAAGATGTCTTCTTTCGTGTGTCTGAATAAATGTTGTCATATAACAGGCTACGACGTCCGTCGCATTTCATAAGCGTTTAGCATTATTCATCTACCAAGAAGGTTAAACAGTCGTTAATTTTCTCGTCCATCGTTAATGTGGCTGGAAATATTTAAGAGATGTAAATCAACAACGTCCGTCGCAGAGGACGTTTTTCTAATGCTCGTATGAACCCCGTCTTATTCCACGGTGCCGCTGATAAATCAAAACTTGTGTTGTGATCGGCGGGTCGGCCTATCTAAGCCACCATCGCAACATTGCGAATTCTAATAGCATCGTTGTGAAGTAGAGATGGCTTTGGTATAACGCAACCTTCATTTTTCCTCGATAAAAAAAATGGATTGGAAAAAATCTACAAATTTATATTGTCTGGACGTTGCCCGTAGTCACTCGCTGCCCACCCAATGAGGAGATCTTAATATTCCGGTGTCGATTCACTCTTTCGTATTTTGGTCTCCATTCCGAAGGTCTGTTATGAACAAATCCAGCTTTGTAGCTTTGGTTAACAAGCTTCGCTTCAAACATTTGAATGTTTCAGGATTAGACAAGAGTGAGGATCCGGAAGCTGTAGAAATGGCCCAATCTCTTGCCCATAATTGGGTTAATTCAAACATAAAAGCTTTTCATGAAAATAAAGTCATGTTTGAAAAATACAGTGCAGAATCCAGCGGCCATTTTGGTGGAGGCGGTGAGTATCATATACAAGCCGGATTTGGTTGGAGCAATGGTTGCGTCTTGGAACTTATCCATCTCTATTATAGAACTAAACGGAGGAAGTACGAGGTTTTCCAATAGAGGTAGGAATGATATAAAATAATAATAAACGTACAAAATTTTAATGTATTTCATTTATAAATGGAACTTATTAATTCTTTGCTCGATAAAGTATTTTACAAACAAATAAAAAATATAAAAATTAAAACTCTTTCTTTTTGGAATATGTTTGTTATATGATAAACGTTTCCCACTTAGTGTTTGGAAAGTGATTGAACAGTGAGTTAATTTAAAAAAAAAATACTAAGTTGTACCTATACAATGACTTCTATACCAATATACAATAACAATTTTGATAGTCCTGTCCCAGCTAAAATTCTTTCAACCAATTACGCATTATTAATAATAGTAAATGCATTTAGATTACTGTAGAGACAAGACATATATGTCTCATACCGATGTTTGAAAATTCGGCGTTATGTCAGTTTGAAACGTATTATGCGTTGTCCCTGTCGTAGGGTGAGTTTTGCCTTAAAAACTTTTAACAGAAAATAATATTTTGTGGTTAGATTGTATCATTGTTGTGAAATTTGTAAACAAATGCACTTGTTGCTCCTCTTTGCTTGTGAGTTTTTGGTTTCAAATTAGTTCAAATGTCATTAGACAACATGGGAAAGTAAGTAGTTCGGGTATTCCAAAATTATAAAAATTTCTAGGATCGAAGCGTATTTTACGCATGCATGAGTCATAGCCGTTTAGATAATCCACTAAACCGTATTCATTTTACAAATTCCCAATCGTCCATAGAACCATGTGTAAGCCAAACAGGGTCGTACTAATGTACGACCTATGTATCATATGATTTTTAAAAATATTTACTTTTGAAACTGAAAGTGTAAGAATTTCTTGAAATTTAATCATTATATCACAATTAAACTAAACTCTAAAAAATAACACGACCAGTAAATAACTTAACAATAACTATAACATAAATATAACAAAATATATTAACTGAAAAATCAACACGATACAATTTGAATTTAAAATGCTGGCAAGTTTGGATCTGTAACATGAGAATCTGTCTGACTTAAGGTAATAAATTATATTTAATAGTCCCTTGACGAATGAGATGGCGAATATCAACACGTGCTCATGTTTACTGATGGGAATTTGATAAACGAATGTACTTTATCTCTACTATTAACATTAGCCTCAAATTCATGGATAATATTCAAAGAAGCTCGTAAGCGTAATGTTCCGTATTTCCAGTAAACCTTGCAGAATATTTGATAAACACAGGTCGACAAAAAGTAGGTGTTAGGAAACGATCTAGTTCAGACCTTCAAGTTCATCACGAAATCTTGTAAATCATTTGCCGTTGCAAGGAAAATCTCCTCGTAGATGTCATTCATGTACTTTTCGAAATGTGGAAAAAAAGAACAAAAACTATGTGTTTAGAATGTAAGCTTCACTTGCGAAATGACTGTTTTCAATCCTTTCATACTTAAATGTCAGAAATTTATTATTTTCGTTCAAGTTACATTTTTACCTTTTTGTTACTGGTGGGACATTTGTATCCTTTTTTTCCATACTGTTGGGACAAATGAGTCTCATTTTGTATTCTTTGTTTATTACTTAATTAAGAAAAATTTGTTTTCATTTATTAATCCAGTGATATTTGTTGAATATATACCGTATTTTTCGCGTACATTAGAAAAAAAATAAAATTCGTATTTTGAATGTCGATTTCTGCTGGGACTCATTTCTCCCAACCGTAAAATTACTTTTTTCTTTTTCAAGATAATATGGTATTGAAAGGGTCAAGTAATGACAAGCTAACGTTGACGGATACCGGATACTAGAAACATTCACAGCACACAGAAAACTATGGAGTTTCCAGAAAATTATACCGTATAACAGGAAAGAAATTTTATTTTGGTCAATGATTCTTCTTCTTTGTATGACATGTTTACTAATTTCTTATTAACTGAACTTTTCTTGAAGAGCATTTGTGTGTAATATTCTTACTCTTACACAATAAAAGTTTCAAAAAATGCTTAATAAGACAATATATATAGGCGGGTAATCTTTCGAAACTTTTGCACTTTAAGAATTTATAATAAAGTTCAATTATCGACCTTGCGATAATAGTTTGGAAAAATATATAGGCTAAGGGAAAACGGAAGGATTTGGATAAAGCATATTTTAAAGTTGGACAAATAAAACTTAAACATATCTTAACTATATTTTATTATTATAAATAAATATTAATAAAACATTTGGTTTTCATATTTTGAGCTCTAAAATTGTGTTCTTTTATGTGACTATGTATTTTAATGAACGTATTGCAAAAATTGCAATCTTCTTTAGATGTCGAGAGATATTAAGAATTTTCTTCAACACTCATTCCCGCCTGGAGCCAATTTCTTTTAAATGCCTGAGGTTTCGATGAATAACCAGGATCTATTAGTGATTTAGATTCTTGCAACATTTTGTTTATGTTTTGTTTGATAGGATCTATTAAGGTCCCCTTTAATTCTTCTGTGGTATGATTGTACAAAATATTCACAACACATTCATCAAAACGTTTTTCTACTATTTCCAGTTCACCTAATAACCTAAAAAAGTCGAAATAACTTTAAAAAATAATAAAATAAATGATTAGTAGAAAATACGATTTAAATTAAAACAAATAAACAAAAAGCTTTAAAGTTGCTTCTTACGGTGCATCAAAAATGCACACTGACCCTCACTTGCTGGTTTATAATGATACATTGGTTTTTCTATAGATGAAACATGGGGTACAAACAATTCCAGCGGCAGCCTCTGAACCGGAAAGCTAATAAGTAAAGTAGACATTTAATTAATATAGAAAAACACGAGAAATCTTACAAGTCGTCACCCTAGAGTTACACTATTGTATGTCGCAATTTTTTCATTTCCGAGATATTAGTGTAACAATGTTGTATGTTCATTAAACTTTATTTTTCTAAAGTTACAGAGATGTATCTTAACTATGGCGATGTAGACAACCAGAAATACAAGAGTGTACGGAAGTGAAACTGTGTTTTTGCAGTTGCGTAGTTGTATGTGTCACTTACACTCTTGTGTCACGCAGCATTTGTGCAACATAAGTGTATGGGTCACATACAACTTTGTGATATTAAAAATATTTATGTTTTTGGAGCTTATAGTTTTACTAAGGTAAGTTTTCTATAAAACTCTAAGTGTTGTAGAAAGCAATTATAAATGAAATTATACCAACCTTCTCTAACGTATCCCTATAAACATAATATAAATGCTGTGTGATATACCTACGCATGCATTTCATTGCATTTTGTATGCAATGAAATGCATGTATAATATTCGAGTATTCAAAAAGTGAGGTTATTTTTCTTGTGCTAACAATTATTTATGTTATTTATGTATTTATGTTTTGCAGATTCCAGTTATTATAAAATAATGATGGATACTATCGACTATGAAAATGACACACTGGCGGATTTAAGGTATATTTTTAATAAATCAATTATCTATTTAAATTGTAAATAAACTAATTTTCAGAGAAAACGTCTAAATGAGCACCATGTTAATGATTGCCTAGAACTATTTTCTTTTAATAGATATAATTTTCTAATAGGAAAATGATATCAAAGAATAAACCCAGTAATGATTTACGAATTTAGTTCTGATTATATCTTTTATCTTTTTAGAAATGCCCAACCACCATTTTTTGATTCGGATGAGTACGATTCTGACAAAGATAAAGAATACAAGCCTTCAAGTTCAAGTGATGAGGCGCATGAAAATGTAGATCACGTTACTGCTGAGACTGAAGACAACAAAATACCACAAATCTCTAAAACATTGACAAGAAAACGGCAAAGACGTCCAGCTTCCTGGAAGTGCAACATTAGAAAGGCAGCCCATGAAGCCGGAAAGGAGTACTTGTCAGTAAGGAATAAAATTGTTCCAGCCAAACGAATTAAAACCACGAAAGATTGTCTAAATATATGTTTATATAACTGTCAAAAAGTGATATCTGAAAGTGAGAGACAAAGCCTTTTTGACCGTTATTATACTTTAAATGAATCTGGGAAGAGGTTGTTTATATTAACCACAACCAAAATATACAGTGTTGAGCGTCACAGAAAGAACAAAAGCAAAGAAAACAGTAGAAGAAAACACACATTTACGTATCATTTCCAAGTCGGTAGTCAACTAATTCAGGTGTGCAAGACTTTTTACCTAACTACCCTAGCCATAAGTCAAACACCTATATACACCGCACATGAGAAAAAAGATATATCCAATATACCCCATGTCCCGGCACAAGGTAAACATACAAAATTCAGGGTCCCTGAAGAAGACGTTAATTTTGTAAAGATGCATATCGAGTCGTTCCCACATGTAGAATCACATTACTGTAGAGCAAACTCACAACGTCAGTATTTAGACTCCTCACTTACTATTAAAAAAATGTATGAACTCTACACTGAAGTCTGTATATCTTCCAGTAAGCAACCAGTTAAGGAATAATTTTATCGCAGTACATTTTCTAATCAATATAACTTACACTTTCACGTCCCTAAAAAAGATCGGTGTGATCTGTGTGAGGAGGTGAAGGTTCAGACGCAAAATGATACTTTAACGGAGGAGAAGAAATCGGCGTTTGAGAGGCACATTCAAAATAAAATTGCGTGCCGTGAGAATAAAAACAAGGATAGAGAGACTCAGACTACATTTCTAGTTTTTGATCTGCAAAATGTGTTAAGTTGTCCACATGCTGAAGTCAGCAACTTCTAATATAAAAGCAAACTCAACGTTTACAACCTGACAGCAATACTATCAAGAACAAAGCAGGTATATTGTTCTTTGTGGCACGAGGGTTTAATGGGAAGAACTGGTAACGATCTGGCAAGTGCTCTGATAAAAATTTTGGAAGCAGTATTTTTGGATAATCCAAATTTAACTTCTTTGTTGTTGTGGAGCGATAGCTGCGTCCCCCAGAACAGGAATTCAATCATGTCTGTTGCAATTTATCTTTTTATCCAAGATCATCCCAACATAGATACAATTACAATGAAATTTTCAACGCCCGGCCATTCATGCAACCAAGAAATAGATTCTGTGCACAGTTGTATAGAACGGGTTTTAAAAAGATCAGAGTATTATTCGCCAGTATCTCTATTACGAATTCTCTTAAAAGTAAATTCAAAAAAGCCGTATAAAATACTGCAATTAAAAAACAATGATTTCAAAGATTATAAAACATGTGCTGCTACATATAATTACAAATCAATTCCCTTTAGTCAGGTTGTTGCCTTGAAATTTACACAATCTGTGTTTGAGGTAAAATATAAAATTAGTTATTTACATGAAAATTGGGAGGAAGTTGTTATTCGTGATTCTCGTCCTACAAGAGCTGCAGCTGGTAGTATTAATATGTCCATTAATTACTGGTAGTATGAATAAATCCATGCCGCAACAAAAAATACAAGCTACAAAAAGTATGTTTAGATGGATGCCTCAAGTTGATAAAGATTATTACATGACTATCTTTCCAAAATAATTGTTTATTATTACTTGTTTATAGTGTTATAATGTTATAATATATTTTTGAGGAGCTTTAATTTATTTATTTGCAATAAATAGAATTAAAATTTTGTTTTTTTAAAAAGTGTTTGAAAATACAAAGTTGTATGTAATAAACATTACAGCAATAAACTTTTTCAGTAGTATAACATAGTTGTATGTTTTTTTTCAATATCCACATTTTTGGAGAAAACCCTAATTTTCAGTATGGCCCTGCTTAAAACCTTGACACATTGTAGCCAAATTTTACGTCTGTACTTATCTTAAATATTTATTTTTACAAGGGCCAGATTTACAACCATCAAAATTTTGTATTCCGTTTTTCTCAAAACTAGATTTACTACACATACAACAGTGTAACTCTAGGGCAACGAAGTGTTAAGATTCTCTTAGAATGTTCATAACGAATTATATAATATTTGCTTTATCTACTGCATATTGGAATAGTAAGGTATACAATTAACATAATATATATAAAATGTTTTGCCTTATGTATTGAACAATGTCAAAACTTTCTGAGTTGCAAGAGACAAGACATTTGCAAGAGTAATTTTTTAATTAATACTATTATGAAAAGTTCTAAATAACAGAAGTCATAGAATTCAACTATGTATATTACTTACGCTTCTAGATTTGCATGGATTCCCAGGATATGTCCTCGATTCACATGCCTTGTTTTAATTTGCCACGGATTGAACCAAGTATTAAATCTAAAATAATCAAATACCTAGTTTATAATTTTATAACTATAATAGTACAACATCCCACTACAAGATCACTACGTTCATAACGTAGTTCATCAAACTCACATTTTTACATAGGGTAGAGTGCTTCAAGAATGCGCATTTAAGGTTTAATCAAGTGTAAAATCCAAAACAATTGCGTTGAAAGTATATTTATTTTTATTTAAGCCTGTTGATACATAAACAACAAAATCAATTATAATTTGCGAACTAAACATGATTACTTTAATAGAAAAAGTGAAACTAAAAAAAAGTGCCTTTGCATACTCTTATAAACCCGCTTTTTAAAAGTACGCATTTAGGATTGTAAGATTGCGCACGTAATTTTATGAACATAGGTCACATTTATAAGATCTAAAACCTGCGTAGGCACTGACTTTTCATGCCACTATTCAGCACATGATATGCACTTAATCCAGCCTTCTGTGATCGGTTCTTTAAATGTTTTAGTTGCACCCTGGACAGCTCCAAATTTTCGTATGAGGCGTTGTTTTTGGCTTTGTGAAAACAGCTTTTTTTCATTTTTTTTGTATCTTCTCTGCCGGTCTGAGGTTCACATCTGATTTTCTTTTTAAACTTTCTCCCAGAAGCGCTTGCGGTGGTGGTAGATTATCGCCAACATCCAGTTTAAGTTTGTATTGTGGCTTTTTTTTTTCTCATTTTCTTCAATTAGTTGGTCCTTAAATGGAGAGCTGGTGATAATTTCCGACTTTGTGCTTCTGCGATTTCTGGATCTAACCACAATTAATTTAGGTAACGGAGAAATGGTTGTTAATTGAATATAACTTGATGATGTTCCAGGAGTGTTTGATGAATCAAATGTTTTTGTTTCTGGAGCTATATCAACTTTTTCTTCCAAAGTTATTGTAGATGTGTTTGGAAACCAGATCTTTGGGCTGAGGGGTATTGTTTTTGACCTGTAAAATTCTTCTCGTACAATCGGGTAGGTATTTCAGATGTAAGTATTTCGCTGATTATGGCATCTCTTTCATTAACATGAATATAATAATGGAATTCGCAAAGAACAATAGTTGGACTGTCAAGAACATTGGGAGTATTTTCAGAGGCTGATTCAAACATTTGATGTGGTTGAATATCGATTTCAGATATAGAGTTTTTAGCGACTCCTGATTGTACGTTAAACGCTTCTAGTTCCGTAGTTACTGTAGCTGTGGCAGGTTCTTCTCGTTCTGTGACAAAAATTGACATGAAGTCAGCGTCAGTAAATATGTCATTATTAAAGGGACATATCCCGGACACTTTAAAATCTTCAATTGCATTCGTAGCAGTTTTAAAGTATGCAGGAGCAAATATTAAAGCAATTTGGTAAACCGTAATTACCCGTCCTGGATGATTCGTCAGCCATTTTTCACATTCGTTGGAATAAAACTTTTTTAGCGCCCTAAAAAACCATCTGTCAAGTGGCTGCATACGGTGATTACTATGAGGAGGAAGTGTTAATGCGATAATGTTATAGTAGATAATAGATAATATGAAAGTGTGATTATCCATTATCAATAGGACTGGTTGTTCCTTTGTCGGCTTAGCGTGATCTCTGAAATGTGTAGCATAATCAACAAACAGCTCCTGATTGATGAAACTACTGTCGGATACCATTCCAACTGATGATGGTGGAGCTCCATCCAAAAGTTCTGCCTTCATTCTTTTATGTGGATATCGTGGGCGTTCTGGGAAAATCCACTAACTCACAAAAGTAAAGTTTTGAGTAAAACGCATTTAAAGATTTCTATACCTCTTAAAAATCAGGAACACTGGTTGGTCAAGTTCTGGTACCTGGATATTATTTGGAAGTATGTTATCCACACGTGGTGTGCACATTCATGTAAAAATATTTTGAAAAACATTATTTTATTGATGAAAACTGTGAAAAAGATGGAGTTAGTTGATTTTCCTTGTCACTGATTGCACCTATTTAATATAACGGTTAAAACATTTAAATGTATAAATTAATATTTATGGGGCAAAACCTTTTATAATAAAAGACAAAAAGGTCTTGAATATTTATATTATCAAAAAACAGATATACATAGAGATAAGTGCAGACACTAAGGGTTTTGAACACTCATGTCATCTTCGGTACCACTATCCCCAACATCGGGTTCAATTATGACATCTGTTACCAGTTTTGACATGGGAAGAGACCTGTACCAACCCTGAAATTCATCTGGTATAATGTTGTTTTTGCACAATTTCATTAAATCCTGCTTTTTTTGAATACTAATAGGTAGCTTTTTTGTGTAAAGCTTGGGTAAATCTTTTGGTTGATTTGGTGGCCTCCCCTTTCCGTAAATAGGAATTGAGCGGTAGGAGTCGGTATGTCTATACTTGTATTGAATTATGCCTGTGCCTGGTTCATGCTTGGAATATTTTAAGCTTTTAATTAGTAACCAATTAACAACCTTCCCAGTTTCGTCTTTAGATCTATTTTTAATAAGATTTTTTGAAAGGTGCTTCAAATCATAAAAATCTGTGTACTTTAGTTCTGTAATTTTATACGATTTGGAATTTTTTGATTTTCGCGTAGATCGGGCTATCTGGAAGATATTTAACCAATCGTTCATTGAATACACAGATACATGGTTTTTCGCTTTTTCTATCGCACTATGCATCGAATCAGCTTCCATATAACTGTGCACGCTTTCCAGAAATTTATGTTCTATAACGTTAATACGTGAATTATTCACTGCGTGTAACAAAAGGGCTACCACATGTTGATTTCTGTTTTGTTCTCCACATGTATCAGACCAAAATGCTATTTCAGTTACATGTGGAGGCAACTGGTTGATGTATTTAAAGAGGCACGTTCCTATCTCTGAACTCCCTCGTTTGCCTTTTATTTCAGTCCAACAATAACAAATTGCTTCTTCGGATAATTGGTATATGGTAAGGTTGTATACACATAATTTGCGAGAGTAATACATTGGGCTAACATCTGAACTTCGTATCTGTAACACAGATTGTAGATCAAATGTTACATACACAAAAGTATTATCTTGTAGTCATCTCTCCTTTGCAAATGACACTACAGTGTCTATCATTATCTAGGTTTTCCGCTGTAAATGGCTTATGCGTTTCACATATTAAGCACTGATCCTTTTTCGGCTTAAAAAATGAATAATTATAATTTCGGCCAAATATTCGTTTGTACGTTACCAGTGACACTGGTGGTTTTCCTTTCTCCTCCAATTCCCCCGTTTCGCATTTTTCTGTATACAACTGATACATTTTTAATATAGACAAATTGCTATCCAAATACTGCCTTTTAGTGTATCGTCGGGAGTAATGCGATTCTTTTGTGGAAAAACTTTCTATGTGGCATTTTATCTCGGCGATAACTTCAGGCTTAGTTTTATTGGCAGGAGATGACATCCCCCTTTTGTCATTACCAACAAAATTTCCAGATAAACCTCTATGTTTAAAAGCATTTGGAACAACACAGTTACCAATGTTAAGTGTTTTTAAGAAGAAAAGCTGGCATATACGACGTTTGGTTTTATTCTTCTGAAAATGGTATTGTTTAGAATTTTGACGAATAACTGAGTCATCAGTTTTGCGTCGTCTTTTTTCTGGACTTTTTACGGTAACATTACTTAAAATAAAATCTTTCTGTCTGACAAAATCAAGATTCCAGTATGCTAAACACATCACTTTCCTGTTTTCTTCTGTGAAGTCCTCGTGACATTTAAAGCGGCAATTTTGACAATCAACTGGTTGGAGTGTCTTAGCTGGTCGTTTTTTTTTTAATTTGATAATCTAAACCCTGACTTCGTTTTTTCCTGGCAACATTACATTTCTAAGTTTTAAGATTGGTTGCTTTTCACCTATTTAATTTTTTGATTGGACTCCTACTGTTTTCAGGGCTGTTCGGCTTAGACAGAGATAAATCACTATTATACTTAGACAGAAATAAATCACTATTATACGTTGGATCGTTGACGGAATCATCACTAAATGGATCTACAACAAACACTAAAATTAACGAATTGTACTTGAAATCTATATAAGTTTTATACCGGACAGTGGAGTTGTAGTTCTACATATTGACACAGGTTGTGGTTCTTCCTGAACAGCATTAACTTCGATCTGGATTTTGTGCCTTCTCAGCATCCTCCACCATTTTACACAATAACTTTCCTCTGCTATACATTCTAAAGAATTTTATAAACTAACCAAGTTGCATCGACGTCCAAACACAATTAAATTTAATGAAGTGTTTAGCAAACATAACCGCACTATTTGGAGTTAGTTGATTCTCCTTGTTCCAGGTTCTACTATTGCGGCTTGTATAGGCAACTAAAATTACACTATGTGCAGTTAGTTGATTTTTCCTGTCAAGCTTTGTAATTGTTTGTGAATAAGAATCAACTAAGTGCACTTAATTTATTTCTGCTGTATAAAAAATTCCGCTAAAGGAGTTGGACTAAATCATAGTTCAGATTTAAAAATGATGAATGACGAATTTGAAGATATGGGGTTTTTCCTGTTAAAATATTTATGTTTCTGGATTTAATCGTAATAAAATGTCAAAATTGAAAAAAATGGAGTTAGTGGATTTTCCCAGAACGCCCACGATATATAAATGCGGGAGGATTATATTGTCCACTAGCACTCATTGTGCATACAACAGTAACATTGGTTCCCCGTTCTGCACTAGATATTTTATTGACACCTTTTTCCTTTTGTAGAGAAAACTTTAGGAGGCCTGTTTGGGACAGTGGAAAATCCCGATTCATCCATATTGTAAATTGCATATGTCGGGAATTTATATGTATTCAATAACTTCGAGAGATTTTCATAAAACCGCTTACACTGTGGTTCATTAAACCCAATAGCCCTGGCGACGCTAGTAGCGGTGGGTTGGCTCAAACTAACATCTTTGTGTCGTACTCTTACAATATTAATGACTGCGCACTCTTAGAAAACGAGCATGTTTTAACAAATGCTAGTGCTGCCTCCATCTTGGCGCGAACAGTTCTGACAGCAGGATTTTGATTGACGGGTGGAGCGGACGATATTTTCTTTATGAGAGGTCTCCAAGTCGAAGGTAACCGTATGCCGTCATCTCTTTTATTGAGATAATTTGACCTTTTTTCAATTTTTATGGCTTCTCGGATAATTCTTGGTTTATAGAAGCGGATGGGGGCTATGGTTCTGGAGTTTTCAAAATCAACTTTGTGACCTCTATGAAGATGGTGTTGCCTAGAGCTGAAATCGAGTCGGAATTGCGAACGGAAATGAAATGTTCCATTTCCTTTCCGACAAGAGGTGAAAGTTTTTGTTGGGGGGTAAATATTGTCTTTATTCCTCTTGATTTAAGAATTTTGTCGATTTTGTCAGTGACACCTTTGATGTAAGGAAAAAAAGCTTTCGTATGATGAGAGTATGAGTCTTTGGGTTGAGATTGAGTGCGAGATTGATGTCTGTGAATGCTCATATTAATGTGATTTTCGCGGTAACCGTTTTGGATGAGGGTTTATTTTAAACTAGAGAGCTCAATGGGTCTACTTGCATGATCGCATCTTGATCGCAACGTATTGATCTTGAGACAATCGTATTAATGACTGAACTAATTTGTGAAGGTGAATGATGAGAGTTGGCATGCAAGTAACGATTGGTATGGGTGGGTTTTCGATAAACAGAGCGATGAAAGCCTTGGTATTGGTTTTTCTTTGTGATAACGTCGAGAAACGGTAGGGATGAATCAGATTCCACCTCCACCGTGAACTGGATACCAGGATGTATACCATTCAGATGGATTTGAAAAGACAAAGCATCCCTGCCATGGGGCCAAATGACGAATATATCGTCAACATATCGTAGTCAACATGTGGGTTTGAGCATTGATGTAGTTGGTGCTCGAGTCTCGAAGTCTTCCATAAAGGAATACGTATAAACGGATGCGCAAGCTCCCTATACGTGAAATAAAATCTTAACTGTCTTTTCCTTGTTATTTCGATATACTCTGTACGAGTACTAGAAACCAATTCGCTAAGAATTTTGCTTAGTTGAAAAGATATGTTGTGGAATGCAAGTTTTAGATTCCCCATGTCTCTCTTAACACCTTTATCAACGTCTGTTTTTGCCTTGCAATTCTTAGAAGGCACAGATTAAAGCGGAATTCTTGAATTTGGTTTCGAAAATTAGTCTACGATTTTATTATCAGATGTCGCTACATTGCGTCTATACGAAGCCATGTTATAGTTGCTTCCTAAGACAGAGAAGAATTATTTCACGTTCAGAGCGCTTGCGAAAGCCGTTCTGATGATGCCTATTGGGCTGAAATACGTATAAACGGATGCGCAAGCTCCCTATACGTGAAATAAAATCTTAACTGTCTTTTCCTTGTTATTTCGATATACTCTGTACGAGTACTAGAAACCAATTCGCTAAGAATTTTGCTTAGTTGAAAAGATATGTTGTGGAATGCAAGTTTTAGATTCCCCATGTCTCTCTTAACACCTTTATCAACGTCTGTTTTTGCCTTGCAATTCTTAGAAGGCACAGATTAAAGCGGAATTCTTGAATTTGGTTTCGAAAATTAGTCTACGATTTTATTATCAGATGTCGCTACATTGCGTCTATACGAAGCCATGTTATAGTTGCTTCCTAAGACAGAGAAGAATTATTTCACGTTCAGAGCGCTTGCGAAAGCCGTTCTGATGATGCCTATTGGGCTGAAATACGTATAAACGGATGCGCAAGCTCCCTATACGTGAAATAAAATCTTAACTGTCTTTTCCTTGTTATTTCGATATACTCTGTACGAGTACTAGAAACCAATTCGCTAAGAATTTTGCTTAGTTGAAAAGATATGTTGTGGAATGCAAGTTTTAGATTCCCCATGTCTCTCTTAACACCTTTATCAACGTCTGTTTTTGCCTTGCAATTCTTAGAAGGCACAGATTAAAGCGGAATTCTTGAATTTGGTTTCGAAAATTAGTCTACGATTTTATTATCAGATGTCGCTACATTGCGTCTATACGAAGCCATGTTATAGTTGCTTCCTAAGACAGAGAAGAATTATTTCACGTTCAGAGCGCTTGCGAAAGCCGTTCTGATGATGCCTATTGGGCTGAAATACGTATAAACGGATGCGCAAGCTCCCTATACGTGAAATAAAATCTTAACTGTCTTTTCCTTGTTATTTCGATATACTCTGTACGAGTACTAGAAACCAATTCGCTAAGAATTTTGCTTAGTTGAAAAGATATGTTGTGGAATGCAAGTTTTAGATTCCCCATGTCTCTCTTAACACCTTTATCAACGTCTGTTTTTGCCTTGCAATTCTTAGAAGGCACAGATTAAAGCGGAATTCTTGAATTTGGTTTCGAAAATTAGTCTACGATTTTATTATCAGATGTCGCTACATTGCGTCTATACGAAGCCATGTTATAGTTGCTTCCTAAGACAGAGAAGAATTATTTCACGTTCAGAGCGCTTGCGAAAGCCGTTCTGATGATGCCTATTGGGCTGAAATACGTATAAACGGATGCGCAAGCTCCCTATACGTGAAATAAAATCTTAACTGTCTTTTCCTTGTTCTTCCATAAAGATATTGGCAATTACTGGAGATACTGGAGAGCCCATTAGGGCACCATTTATTTGTCTGTAGAACTGATTTTGGAAGATGAAATACGTGTTGGACATACAACGTTTAATGAGAGATAAGTGGTTTTGCTGGATACTGTATTTAGTTTTCAGAATGTTTAGAGTTTCGTCTATAGGAATGTTAATTCCTATAGTGAAACAATAGAAGCCCTGAAAAAGACCCGACGACTCCGAAGAGGATGTCGAAAGCTCGGCGAAATGATAATGGACGCGGTAAACAGAAGGGTTGGGTGAGAATGAAAGAAAAGCTTTCAAGCTTTAAGAAAAAGATCAATTAGGAGTATACTGAGTGATTTTCCATCAGAGGAGGTTATAACAGGAGATTTTATGCAAACGTGGGCCAATACAAGACAGGATACGAAACAATACATGGAGGACTAGGCTTTGAAACTAGAAATAATGCTGGAGATGATATACTTATGAGCAACAACATTAGATGTGGCGATTGTTAACACATTCTTTCAAAAGGGAGAAACTGAATTTATTACGTATAAAAGTGGACAGAATCACTCCCAGATAGATTATTTAATGTCAAGAAAAGAAGATATATATGAATGCAAGTACTGCAAGGTAATAGTGAGACAGTAGGTCAACAACATGTGTTGCTTGTGATGGACATTGGAGTAAAAGGCGAAACTATACCAAAATATTGGAGAGGAACCAAAAGAAAAAATCAGGTAGTGGATGTTAAAAGATGAGAAAGGTCTATTTCCGGGCAAGAATAGTAGAAAAAATGTGTTGGAACATGAAAGGAAGCACAATTTGGAGGAAGACGGTCAGTATTATTAAAGACAGCCTTTTAAATGAAAATATTTAATTAATACTTGAAACTCATTCTTTTTCATTTTTTTTCTAATAAACCAAATAGTGTATTAAATAAATGACATTAAAATTTAAACGAGCGTCATCTAGTAGATTTGCTAAGGACCTATTCAAAGACCTAGGTAAAAAGAGTTTTATTCTATAGAATTATTCGTACCTGTCATCATTAATTTCCATTTTATATTTTCTGATAAAACTAGCTAACCATTCCATGACGACGTATACTTCACTACCAGGAAAAATGGGAGGTCGGTTTGTCATATTATTGAATGGAAATGAACAATTTATACGTAAAGCTTCTGTCCTAAAAAGATATCATTAAAATTAATCCAACAAAGTTATTATTTCAGAAACAGACGACTTTTAAAAAAAATCTTAAAACACGTCAATTTTAATTATTGAATGACCATCAACTGATATATATATATATATATATATATATATATATATATATATATATATATATATATATATATATATATATATATATATATATATGTGTTGGACATTACGTCATCAGTGTCGGCGTAATGACGTAATCGACGATTTTTTTAAAATACAAACCGAGGTCACGCGACAGCTCATTCGAAAGGTCTCCTTATCGTCTTTGCAACGATGTAATCACTTGAATATTTAGTTCTACAGGGTTGACCAAAATTATGAACTTTGTTATTTAACATGGAATTACAATAAATATTCATTCACTGAACTAAAATATACTAAGAAACTCCACTGGGAATAAAACAAAATAGTGTTTTTAGCTGGTTCCGAAAAAAAAAATATATTGATAACAAACAATGCTACATTATAATCTGAAATCATTGAATCATTAATCAAATCAACTGATTCACAAAAAATCAAATTTTATTGTTTAAGTTTTTTTATGTCCTTAACAAAAAATTTAAAATTTAAGCTTATGTATGCTAGATTCTGAGGTAAATTAGGTAATTGAACAAGGCGTTAACATTCCTAAAGAGCTGCTGAACTGGAATCTGTTAGTACTGTAATAAGACTTTGTATTCCTTGAACATACTCCTCATACAAAAATGCTGCTTGTAACCAAGTGCCCCACCTCCTGATAACAGGTGAAGGGGTAACGGAATATTAACCAGACGTTCTTTGTAAAATTGGCGATTTTATAAAAAAAATTGACATTATTTATCAAATCATATATTTAATGTGGAAAATTTCGTCTTATTTCTTCTAAAAGTAACATAGATCACTTTTGAAATTGGAATTTCTGAAGATAACAAGGCGTTGCAAAAATCCTGGTTAAAAACTTGCTGCTCAGTTTTTTGAATCCCTGAGCACTGCGCCATTCAAGCGGTTTTTCACACTTTTTAAAGTGAGAAGATGTCTTTGTATGCTGGTCGATTAAAAATGTTCTATCAAAAGAAATTCGAAAGAAAAAGCCAAAGTTTATTCACAGGTTTTTTTGACCGAAAAATGCAGGGACAATGGCTTGCACTTATCTTAAAATGAAAATAGTTACTTACAATTTTAGAGCAAATTCCAACCACTTATTTTGAATATCGCGATATAAACAAATTGTGACGGGTTATGTAATACAATCACACTATAAATGCACTTTTAAAATTCGCCACAATACAGACGTTTACACTGTTTGACGCGAAAACCATAAATGAAATTAACGTCAATTTCGGAGATTCATACAGTTACTTATTCCTAAAAGCTTCACCTATACTTCCGACTCTTTTAGATTTCAGAAAAACCCCTCCCACTTAAAGTGTTAATGTATGTTTCATTTTGTTTGTATATTAGGGTTGTTAATTGTAAAAAATTAATTAAAATCCTTTTAATATATGGTATACAGCCAAATACAGGAACGTAGATTCCTTGTGGATTTTGGGTTGTTAATTGTGTACCAGTTTACCTAAAACGTTTTATTGCAATAGCAGGTACGCTCAAAATTATTCAAAGAAACGGAGGTGTTATTACTCGGAGAATTTGTATAAGTTATTTCGAGAAAAGATCGGAACATTTTGAAAATATTGGATTTATACATTGTTTTATAAAAACATGCAGTTATATATGTTTATGCAAAATATGCTAGACACTTTGCGTATATCCCGGTCTCTAATCATAGATAAAATATAAATTACAAAAAATAAGAAAATATAATAAAAGAATGCAGTATGCTTTAGTACAAGTCATTTAACTACTTCTAAATTAAATGTATTTCCACTTTTTCTAAACTTATACTTACTCGCAAGCTTCCGGCGAATACTCTCCATGACGTAATGTCATTAAACTAAAAAATAAAGACGGAATTCCACATGGTAGCAACTCACATAACGTCGCATAATGATCAAATCTAGACCAACCAGTTAGTACTATTCCTCTTAAGTTTTTTATTTTCTCAGTATATCTTGACAAGCCCCGAATCCAGCACTCTTGATTTTGTATATGATGGGCAACTGTTGGTATTATTTGACAGCTACTTGTGGCTCCCTTAAAAGCCGAAGCAGCCCATATGTTAGGGAATATGGTGCAGTATTTGTCCCAAAGATTTTGATTAAAGAAAGCGTCTTCGTTTTGGTAGTACCAAACCATTGGCTCCACGAGATCTCCTATATTTGATTCTATAAAAATAAATATAAGTTAAAACCACCATTTAAAAACGTTGATTTGCTTTTAGAAAAATCATGCAGTTTATAATAATATTTTTGCATGCTCAGATAAGCTTTACTGAGACGAAGTTATCAAGAAGTTAAGGTACTGCTGATTAAACTTGTAACACATGTGAAACTTTGTAACACACTCACTATTATCCGAATTGTGGATGGGGTTAACACAATTGTTTTCCAATAGTTTGGAAACACAAACAAGGTTAATGTCAGATTGATTATTTGTTACAAAGACTTACGTAAGGAAAAACCGCAGTTCTTAATAAATACTGTTGGTAGTTTACCAGTCCCTGAAAAATATCAAGTTGCTCTTCTCAAACACATCACTTGGGCCAAGTTCCAGAGTGTGGAGATCCACATTGCAACCAATTTGGAAATCAGATATCAGATATCAGAAAATGTTTTTCATCAATTTCAAGAAAAAGAGTATTTCTTCAATAAATAAATAATTCACACACATCTAATAAATATACCTCTATAATATAAAAATAACTTTCTAAATACATCACACTTAATCATAACAACAGTAGCTTGCTTTATAACTCTCCTTAAGATATATCCTTTAATTTGCGATGTGTAATGCGGCTGAAGACCATCAGACAGCCTCTTAGCATAAATGAGTGTTCAATACACGCATATGTAACTACATTCCTTGAACTGGCATGTAAGTACTTTTTTAAATATTTTTCTTTAAACCATGCATATGTAATATTAGCCATATTTATAACAGCCCTGATAGAACCCTTTTAGTTACAATTTGTATTTTTTTAACATATTAGTTTAACGTTACTGGAGACCTTGTAACGTTATAAACTTTACATGTTTGTTATTTTTCTTATAATAATTATTTTATTTCAATTTTCTTTTGATTTTATTCATTTATTAACATCTTTTGATGAACTACAAAATGTCTGATTTTCAGGGCAGACATTTTGTAGTTCCTAAATACTTGATAGGAAGTGGCTATATATTTATTTAACAATAAAATACTGAAAACTTTGTTAGCTTAAGGCCTTTATTTTGGATTTGAAGAATTTGAAATTCGTCATTAAAAGAATGATTATGATCTAGAAGGAGAAGTGTGTATGTAGAATCTGTTTTCCTATTATTGAAAGCCCTTTTATGTTCTGCTATATGCTATGTGTTTGGCTATTTTTGTTGTTATTTTGCCTGTATATCAGTACCCGAGAGCCAACAGGTGTTAAGTCACATAATGCAAATTTGACAGGGTAGCCATTTAAAGTTTTGCACTTACTTTAAATCTATATTTCTCATCGTTAACTATGCAATTGGATTTTTTTATTTATGTAATAAGCTACAAAAAGAAGTGTAAATACACTGCAATTAATCACTTTAGTAAATTTTTGTTCTTATATAAGTTATGTGACATAACTCGATGTAACTTTAATAATATAGGGACTTAATTGGACTTACGTACGGGTAAATTGTTAAAGTAGTGGACTTAATAATTATTTTAAACAACCAAGTTTACTTTTCACAATCAATTTTTATTTATAAATTGACAATACAAATCTTAAAGAATATATTTCATTAAATATCTTACTAATTATATTATTATTCATCTTTTTGTTTAACATGACTCAAATCTTCATAAAACTTATGAAACCTTTTAGGAACCCATTGTAGGAGATTTTTAAATGTTTATATTTTTTTGTACTTATTGGTTTCTCACTTTTCCTTATTGGCATTACTTCTAACGGACCTTCTTTTATGGCCCGACGATTGAAATTTACTTCTTCAAAGTGTTCCTGGGTAAAATTTGTTTTATAAAACAAACTTCCTGGTTGTACAGAACGTGCTTGCAGGTGAACTGCAGCTGATATGTGCATTACGTCTCCTGATTCAGATTTTCTGCCTTTTACAAACGGGGAATTTTTATCAGAATAGAGGGATTTCATGTCCAAAAAATCTTCTAGTTCCATATTTACCACTTTAAACTTTTGTGCAGTAATTCTAACTAGTTGTTGCCAATCCCATGGCGTTACAATTTGAAAAGCTGGTAACTTTTTCTGCGCTCTTTCTATTAAAGCATGGTCGTTATCCGCTTCTAAATGGGTATGTCTTCTCAATAAAAACTTGTGGTTAATCACTTTAAGTGTAGGACATATGCTGAATATGTAAAAGTAGCACATCACCATCATTAAATTACGATTTTGAGACGGACAGTTATCAGACCAGATAGTCAGCTCTTCTACTCTTTCATCTATTCCTTTCAGTTGCACCCACTTAATTAACGTTGATGCAATTTCATTTCCTCCTCTTCCTGATATTGTTTCGTCCCACATCATACAATGAGTTTTATTTATTGTGGCATCATGGATCGTTAAATTGAAAGTCCACTATTTAAGCGAATAAAAACTTTGCGAGTTTTTCAAAAGTGGTGTCGGTAGGCACTTTTCCAAATCAATCATAATTATTTTCTTATTGGTTCCTAGTTTTGAGTCTTCTTTATCCATCCTTTTCAGCTGGTATCTGTTTTTTGCATCTTCCAAGTGATTATCATACTCCGTTTGTATACTGGCATGATCTTCAATGTTCAATGCATCTTTAAGCTTTATAATAAAAGCATCACAAGTGTCACATGTATCATTAGATGGCTGTCTAAAGGAAATATTAAATTCCGTGTTAAATATGTCACGATACAACCACAGTTTTCCAATTTTGTTTGTTGGAATTCTTTTTTCTTCGCATTCTTCAACATAGAGACGATGCATTTTAGATATATTTAAATCCGACTCTAAATACTTTTTAGCTGTTTTCTCCCTACTATAATGGGAGTCATAAGTCGGAAAATTATTAATGTGTTTTTTATTCCTTCTCTCACATCACTTGAGATTTTATTTGGAGGTGCATGTCCTCTTCGCAAATCACCCCTAATTATGCCACCACCTGCTATTTTTCTTACAGCTATGTCGACAAAGTTTTGTGAAATATCCAAGGTTCTAAGAAAAAATGTCTTGCATACTCTTTTCTTTGCACCATTCTTTGTGCTAAGTGTGTAAATATGGCTAACTTTTCTTTTTCCCTCTCGTGCTCCACTTCTACTTCTGACACGCTGAATGGGAATCTGCTCCACATTTGAAGCTACAAATTGCCTCTTTCTGTCATAATCTATATCGTCGTTCCAAAAATGCTTAATTATACTCTCACGATCTTCATGAGAAAATATTTCAAAGCATTTGAGTTTACAAGTTGTTTTACAAGGACTCTTCAGTCTCCTTGCGCGAACAATTGTCTTTCTACTTGATAGATACTCTTCACCCGATGTCCTTGCTCGTTTCCTAATATTACATTTCCATTGAGCTGCATTTCGTATACGTTTCCTCCCTTTATTTTGTTTTGAATCTGGTGAATTATCTTGTAATTGTGTTAACTCATCAGCTGCAGTATTACTAGTATTAGTAGGTAATTCGTTACTCTCATAAGATGTGTCAGAATAAGTAGTCTCTAAAATGGTTCCTGTGAAATTTGGATCTATATTCTCGTCATCGCTAGTGATTGGTTCATCGACATCGACAACGTAATCATTACGTTGTGTCTTATCGGGTTGGAAACAATTTGGATTATTATTGTCTTTCAGGTTAATGCCATTGGTCGAGTTTGTTAACAAAACACAATCGTCACCAGTGACAACGGAAAGGTCCTGAAGATTTTCATCACCGTTTTCACAAAAGTTGTCAATTACAGCAAGGTTGTAATTTTGTAAATAGGTATTGGAATTTTCTGAGGGTATCACCACTTCGTCGTTTATTTCAAATACAATGTTGCCTATCTGTTCAGCCTCCAGTGGCATTAAACTGCACTCTGTAAAAGATAAATTACAATAGACAAGATCCACAAGTTAATGATTTAATACGGTAATTATTTAGAAGAGATGACTGTGTTACTGAAAATTATAAAAAAAATTAGATTGATATTTAAAATACCTGGTGTCCACAAAAGAAAGACTAAATGAATTTTTGCTATCGCAATGATTATTTTTCATAAAAAATGATAAATTTAAAAACAAAAAAAACCTAATTAGGCTTTATTTTGTAACTTTCTTTAGTTGCATAAACACAGTAAATCATTACAAGAATGGATTATTCAAAAATTTGTTTCGTGAGAAATAGGTACTCATTGAATTTAAAACCCATTGAATTCTGCTTCTGTAGGTATTATTTTATATAATTTAGTTTTTTCTAAATATCCGATTTATTTTTCCTAAATTATTAATACTAAAATGCATAAGGAAAATGTATTTTATTACCTGCAGATAGTAAATGATTATTATAGCTGCGTTTACGTGAATTTGAGTCTCTGTCTCAGTAACTAAGGTAGTAGGTTCATATTCTGTATTTTGTGGAACTTCAAAATTAATGTCAATTCCCGGACACAGATCTGGAAAACACATTTGGTTAATTATCCATCATACAAAACAAATTATTGACTGTTTTCGTTTAAATAAAATAATATTAAATATTTTACAATAACACATGATCAGAAAGTGAGGTTATCTTACCTGGAGTAGATAAAGTTTCTTCTTGAGCTTTCTCATTTTCTCCTACCAATGTCACAGGTAACATGTTCAATATTTTTAATGTCCTACTATTCATCTTGTTATTATAATTAAGTTCAACCTTGCAAATTATTACTATATCAACACACGTCATACAACAGATTTCAAAACACTGACTGACACTGAGGGGTTAAGACACTAATTATAATGTCACAATGAGTTAAGTGGGACTTGAACTATTATATGCTGTTAAATGTAAATATAATATTGATTTAAGTCACATAACTCATTGTACGTTACAAATGCAACGTACTTAAACCATTTCAATATTTAAAAATGAGATTTACACAGTATTAAGGACATAAATTCTATTACCATTACATAGACCTGGTAAACCTGTGTTGCTTAACTCAAAAATATTATTTTTAAAAATATTGGACTTAACTCCTGTTGGCTCTCGGGTACAGATATGTAATCGAGCAGAAGGTACTGGGTTTTCCTCTAGTGGAGGAAATACTAATTTCAGGGCTTTCTTGTGTAGTTTTTGATTTAACATTTTATTAAATGTGTTTTCGTTGTATCCATTGTTTACTGCTATTTGCTTAATGATATTTAATTCTGTCTCAAAGTTATATTTTGACATCGGAATTTCTGTTAATCTATGTAACATACTATGATAGGCTGCCAGTTTATGTTGTGTGGGATGGGATGATGAATTGTGTATAGTCTTATCAGTATGGGTAGGTTCTCCGTATTTCATAAACCGGCTAAATTGCAGCTGCTATTTAAAACCCAATGGCCACCTGAAGATACAAACATGAAAGTATCTAGATTTAGCTATATCAGCAACTAACCACTACATTCTACAATCCTGTGCATCTACTTGAAGACAGCATCAGAGGCCATAAGTATCATTTGAACATATTTTTACGTAAAGCTATAGGAAGATTTGTTTTGTTTGATTTTAATTTAATGTTAAAATTTTCAATTTTTATATTTATTCATGTACAATAAATATGATTCGTTAATATCTTAGTTTATTTGTCCTAGCCAAACTCATATTTACTTCTAATATAAGACGTTCCCACACCTGAAAGAATGAGCTAGACGAGTCCTAACAATTGGCTCCCAAAGAAAGTTGTGAGTTTTATTGAAGTTTGTGAAAACCTAGACCTTGAAGGTTACACATTGGCTCCCAACTTTCAGAGGTAGTTATATTGTTACCCATTGGCACACACCGTTTCTGATGGGTCGTTCAATGGTTACAACCTGAAGATGGACAGTAAATTCTAGTGTTTGAAACCGGTCGCCTGGTCCTAGGTTTAATAAAATAGATTGTGAGTAAGTCTAATATTTATTTCTACAATCCTGTTAAAATTGTTTTTATGCTTTATAAATATGAATATAAAACCTGTGAATAAGTTTTGCCCACACTTTTACTATAAATATTAAAACATTGAAAAATTATATACATACGCTTAAGAAGATCTTCATCGATATTTCTTAGCATGTCGTCCCATACGATTATTTTCTTATTTGGATAGGTACTTTTTATATAAAGTGCTAATTTGATCACATGATCTAACCACAAGGAACGAAGCCGTTGTGAACCTAATTGAACACATTTTTCACAAACTCCCATATGCCAAACCTAAAATATAGATTTTGGATACTGTAGACTATTACAATTACGTCGTATACTTCTTGATAGTTGGTAATTTCTTGACTTTAAAACGCGGTACCACTCAATTCTTTATTTCTTTTCCAAAATAAACTTATTCGATAAATAATGCTGAATGCGGATAGTTACCCAAAGCAGAATTTTCCGCTGTAGTGGCTCACTCGAAAAACTTAAAATTCGACTCTATATCCATCCTATGAAGAAGAGAGGAAATAAATATGATCGAAATAGGAAAAGAGATTAGATGGGAATACATATTGTCACCACTATTATTTAATCTATACTTTAATAACATATTTAATGAAGTTCAAAAAAATATTTAATGAAGCCGAAGATGATGTGGATGAGGGTTTATCTACAAACGGGGAGAAATTGAAGAATGTCAGGTATAAGGATGATAAGGTGATATTTCCTCAGCAGACTATTTACAATTCTCAAATATAAAGACAGTCCGTTTCCGGGCATAACAAAAACAAAGAAGACAATACATTGTTCAGTGACACAGTCTATAAGATTACTCGAATAATGTGCGCACAAAGGACCTGGACCATGAAAGACCACAGGACTAGAAAAATCAGCGAAAGGCAGATAGAAACGACCACCAATTCGGATTCAGGATAAAGCGTGAAACAATTTAACATGTCCATAAGTAACGAATTGGAATGAAATCCTACCTATCAAAAACTTTCTTGGATGTCGATCAATTCTTCTATAAGGTTTGACATGAAGATCTACTTTATAACTTAAAGAAATAACATCAAATCCCTTCTTTCCAGTACTTAAGTGGTACATAACAAAGAGATACTTTCTAGAGAAAGTAAGATGAATACACACAGCTTTATTCGAA
Organism: Diabrotica undecimpunctata; assembly: GCF_040954645.1. Lineage (NCBI taxonomy): Eukaryota > Metazoa > Arthropoda > Insecta > Coleoptera > Chrysomelidae > Diabrotica > Diabrotica undecimpunctata. The sequence goes on along the minus strand of NC_092805.1, from coordinate 113,955,524 downwards.
CAAATCAAGCTTTATTACAAGGGAGTGTACTGGGACTCTAAGTAGAACAGATCTGGCCCAGTCAACATACGTAACCTTCAAATGAAAACGGGACGACTGCTTACACTTATAAGAAAACAATTAATTACGACAAACAATACAAAATATTTAGGCATCCATCTCGAAAAATGAATAATCTGACAAAAGAACATCTTTACTAAAAGAAAATACCTTGGTGTTAAGAATAGACAAATTTATAGGCTACTCTGTCGAAACTCCAATCTAATTAATGTTATATAATAAGCTACTCCTCTACAAGATAACCTTTACACCGGTTTGGACTTATGGAATCTAGCTAAGGACTTATCAGACCACCAGATAGTACAATACATCAAAGAAAATCGTATAAGATGGGCATGCACTACATACAACCTTCTGGGATAAGGTCAGTTGGTCGTCCAAGAAAAAAATGGCAGAATGCATTAACAAGTGACTCTCATCTTCTACGGAAGATGAGAGTGCAACAATGGTAGATTGCTGCACAAGACCGGCAAAAGTAAAGGAAAGTAGTTAATGCGACCAAGACTCAATTAGAGTTGTAGAGACAAAAAAAGAACAAGAAGTAACGTGTAGGTGCTAAATATCGAAACAAGAATCTTCACTTGAAGAAGATTCTACGTGTTAGTGAATAAATTACTTACTTATTATATTTACGTAGATATAATGAAGGTAATAAAAAATAGTCTATAGAGCGTTCCACTTTAAGAAAGTAACATTAGGCTTATGGAGATCAGTGTTGCCAAAACTCTCAGGCATGCGGTTTACTAGATAGTCGATATATTTTTCGAATTTCCATTTTCAATTAACATTTAACTGTAAAGTCAGAACAACTGAAGAACCACAAAGCCTTCATATCATTATGTAGTCTCAGAGAACGACATAAAATCGCTGACATACGCACACCGTATTATATTAAGTTGCAATTAGTAATTAGATATATGCATTCCAAGCGATCCGTTTATTTGCTTTTAAATCTTTAATAGCCGGCAAAGTGCATGATTTAATTTAAGCAATATTTTCTACTGATTTCTATGATTCATGGTATATGATATTCATACCGAAAAACAAATAAACTGTCGTTACTATAATTAAAATAAGATAAAATAAAATTATCTTTTGTAAATACTATTTATTTAATTAAAATCATTTTCCCTACTTGTTATCTCTTGTTTCGAATGGGCACTTTTGGTCAATTACGTTAAAAAACATTAATTTAATTCATGTCTGTGAAAACGAAAATACAAATTATACAACCCTGAATCGTGCTTGTGTTCATCGTGGCATCGCTGCGCTTCTATCGTCCATAAGAAATACATGGCCCTATCTCCGCAATGTTATTTTCTTAACGTGAAACGCTCTATAGTACTTTTTTTTGTTGCTAATATCAAGCCATCGGAAAAAATGAAAAAATCGCAATTAACCTATTAGTGCCCAGATTAATTTTTTACACTTTTTGTTGTAAATATAATATATTTTGGTTACAATACGATAAGAATTTAAGAAAAAGCATGAATTTAAGCAATGCCATTTTTTAGATCAGACAGAATGCGATGTTACATATATGTAACGTTAGCAGCTATTGGGTACAAAAAATGTCTACCCAGTAATAAAAAAATTATTTATATATATATATATATATATATATATATATATATATATATATATATATATCTCAGAGAAGCATTATTTACTGTACAAATACTAATCGAACGATGTCGAGATTCATATGTCTAGTCGACTTCGAAAAAGCTTTCGACAAAGTACAACACCGAAGAATGGCAAAAATACTGCAGAACACAGAATTAGATGACGAAGACGTGAGAATCATTGCCAATCTATACCGATATCTAAAAGCCATAATACGAATAGACCAACAAAAATCGAAAGAAATACCTATAAATCGTGGAGTAAGACAAGGATGTGTGCTTTCCCCTTTACTTTTTAATATGTATTCAGAAGAATTGTTTAAAGAGGCATTAGAAGACGTAAATGAAGGCATATTTATTATATGAATTATATGAATAATCTTAGATACGCAGATGACACAATACTCCTTGCGGGCAGCAGAGAAGGACTACAGATCTTGGTTGATCGCATTACCCCATACTGCGAAAGGTATGGAATGGCACTGAATACAAATGAAACAAAAATCATGGTGGTAAGCAAGAACAAGATTGAGGAAGAGGAAGACAGTGTTTATGCTAAAGGAAAACTTTTAAGCAGGGTGCACAGATATCAGTACTTAGGTTGCGAACTAAATTAAGAATGGGATAGAAGTACGGAAATAAAACGGCGTATTGAAATAGCTAGAAGTGCTTTTAATAAGATGAAAGCAATATTATGCAATGAAAAACTCAACATCGAAATTAGAACTAGAGTATTGAGATGCTACGTGTTCTCTGTCCTGTTGTATGGAGTTGAGGCCTGGTCAATTACAGAGGCGATAGAGAAAAAACTCATTAACTTTGAAATGTGATGTTATCGAAAAATGTGGAAAATATTTGGACACAACACATAACAAATGCGGAAACGCTACGAAGAATGAAAAAAGATAAAGAAATACTCAACACTATAAATAAAAGAAAAATGGGCTACTTTGGTCACATACTAAGAAACGATAAATACGAATTGATGCGGCTGGTCATACAAGGGAAGGTGGAAGGCAAAAGAGGACCGGGGAGAAGAAGTACGTCCTGGCTGAAGCATCTGAGACAATGGAGTGGGAAAACGTCAATAGAACTTTTCAGAACGGCTGCAGATAGAGTCAAATGGGCCATGATGATCGCCAATGTCCTTAGGGATGGGGCACCTTAAGAAGAAGATCGAAATTTATAAACGACTTGAAAAAACTATGTATTTATGCATTATTTGCGTGATAGCAACAAAACAGTCTAAGTAAAAGCCAACATCACTTTTTCTGCGTTGAATACGTGTTGGGCTCTACACAACGTCTTCTCTTGTCATCTGGAATATTTTCATCAAGGGGATCTATGCTATACCTAATTTCATTAGTTATTCCTTGCGCATTAGAAGATGGCAAGGGGCTTCTGTCAATGCTTTTTAAAAAAAAATTTAAACAAACTAAAATATAGTTGACTAATTTGGGAGAAAAATACTAATATATTTTGTACATACTTATGATCAAATGAATAAATAGAAAAGTACTTTAACGGTGTGTAAGGCATTTAATTCCGTGAGGCTTTTAATTCCTAGCTGAGCGCTTTCCGCTTACAAAGCCATCTTCGGAGTTATGGTGAAATTTTAGCAAAAAACCTCTACACGAAGTATCACCCCATCGTTCAAAAAGGTCTTCATCAAATCAAAAAAGTTTTAAAAAGAGACAGCACAAAAAACACGTTAAAAAGTTTGGTTATGGCATGGACGCAAGCATCCATCTATCTACAGATCATTAAGGTCACAGACAGATTCTGTCGCCACGTAGGTATTATTGAATGAAATATCAAGAAGCCATGTGAATGCCCAATAGCATTTCCTCCTTCTTATTTGGATCCTATATTGTTCAACATTCTGATACATATGATCAGAAAGCTGGTCGGCTAACGTGTATGTGTTTTTTTTTTTATTTTTCGCGTAACTTTTAACATTTGCCACGGGATTACCGCCATATTTATTAGTGACGATCCAAACGATAGAGTTATCAACCCCTTAGCTACTATAACTGCATCCGTCTTACTGATAGTATTTTCAAATCAATGTAATGAATAAATTTTAAAAGTAAAAGGAGAACTGCAAGTATTTGGGAATCACAGGTAGTTCTTTAATTTTTACCAATGCTGCTGCCGCCTTTCCAAAGTTTCTTTCAATATCAACATCAGGAATTACAGATTTTCCTTGATACATGTCGAAATCTATCAAATATGACGTTACGATATTTAGGCACCATACTTTGGGTTCAAACCGTATGGGTTTTCCTCTCAGAAACTGTTAACAGCTGTATTTTCCGTAATATTTGACCATGCTCTCGTCAAAACCTAAATCTTTTTCATCAACAAAGTATTTCCAGATCTTTTCTTTTATTCTATTTACAAATGGACTTATTTCCAGAGCTTGTTGTTGTTCCAGAAAACTGTTTTCTTGTGGCATGTTTAAATTAAATATTGGCAATACTTAACTTTACATTCCAAAAGAAAACAGTTTCAGCACCTAACTTGTTGCTTACAATTTTTTGCTTTGTTTAAAATGCAGATTTAAAAAAAAGGAGCTATTTAAAATACGTTTACGCGCCATTGATTAGTTTTATAACATATGCAGGAAGTTATCTTTTAGGGACCCAATAAAATTCATAAACAAGATCAGTCATATGTAGATACATGGTGTGAAAACATAATTGCTAAAAACATACGATTTCAATATTTACATTGACAATGTCAAGTCATAAATATCGTTACATTCTGTGAAAATTGGTAGTAACTAGAATATCGACATTTCGTATTTTTAAATAATTTCGCAGCATAACTAATTATGATTACAATTTTTTCGGGCGGCTCTATAGATAAATAAAATAAGAAACAAAGTATACTTACTTCATCGGCGCCGATATGGATATACTCACAGTTTTCATGAAAAGATATGATTTGATTTATTAAACATTTAACCAAATCTAAACTTCCATCTGAACTAGGGCATAAACAATTTGGACATTCTTTGGTTTCTCTTAAGTAGTTAAATTTACTATATTTCAAAACAAATTCCATATGACCTATCGTTTGTACTAAAGGTATCACAGTTAAATTTGATTGACTGGCTGAAAATTTTAAAATGATCATTGGTTAACTACTTTAATATAAAAAAAACTATTTTCTTAATATAAATAGAAAATAGGGAATATAACTTGGTTGTAACTATTTCTGGATATTTTCAAGCGCTTTGTTTTTAAATTTTCTCCAAAAAATTATGTAACCATACATGAAACAATTGATATAACACACGAAAACATATTCGTGTTTAAATAATATCTATCTTCCGAGCGGCCTATTTATTTTAGCATGATTCCTTTCACCCATTCTCTTTTCCCATGGCGGTTTATTTGGATGGTTTTCACGATATCAGCATGTCCAAAAAGTCTATACAGTTCAAAATTATATCAACTTCCTCACAGACCCTGTCCGTTAACTTTGTCATATATTGTTTGCCCATGTTTCCGATCCGTAAGTGAACACTGGACATATTATTGTTCTTATTTCTTTGAATGTGTAGGGTAGACCGAGGGAATCCCTACACCTTAAGACAATTTGAATTTTCAGATTTATTCTATATTAGTTAAGCTTTTGATAAAACAATACGTATTTAAAAACAATATTTCCTTAACTTTAGCAGAGTGTCGGTATTTCCCCGATCACAGGGGTAATTCCGACAGACGTTTGGGGTAATGCCGACAGTAGGAATATTAAGAAAATAATGAGACAACTGATGGTATCGCTATATACGAAAACATTAAATACTTAAATGAAAACAGGATAAGCAGATACATAAGTAGATATATTAAAAATCAAAAGTTGTTCTACAACAATTTACTTAGTTCATAGAACAAAAGTCATATTGATAGTTTTTAGGGCAATCATACCCACTGCACTCAGCGTGAGCCCATTGTCCACAAAACACACATCTGTACCATAGTTCTGTTTTTACACCAAACTCACCAAAAATCAAACATTTCAGTGTTTTCGGAAAATAATTCGAAACTCTCATCAAATTCGTTGTCATCACATATTTTTGATTCATCTATATCTTCTTCGGAAGACGATTCTTCAAAATTAATTTGTCTTCCGACACCTTCTTCCTTTATTTGTAGCTTTGCGTTTTAATGCGCCCAATTTTATTTGGGATTTATTTTCAACTTTTAATTGGTTACTTTTTTCACTTTTCAACATTTTTGGATCCAGATTAGGGTTGACCTTTAGATTCTGTATAACTTTTTCTAGTCTACGCTTGACTTTTAAGTCCTTAATTTCTTTTTTCTTCTTTGTGTCTTTCAAAACCGGTTTCATAGGGGTGCAGTCATAATTACTGAGTGCTGTTTTCTGGAATTTTTTGGATTTGGTTTATTATCATTAAATGATTTTGGAAGAGGTGATACTGTTTTCAAAATGTCTTTGAAATAAGACAGATTCTCAGAGGATTTTGGACAAGAATTTGGTATAACATTCGTTTTCGAACTACCAGATAATGGATTTTGATAAGTCCCACTTAAATATAAGCTGGTTGTTGACTTGGTTACAAATTTCTGTACCGTTTCGTGTACCTTTTGAATTATGTTTTAAAATCTGACAAGTTTTGACACGAGTCTTGTTAGCGCTTGCAAGCTCCCTAGTGACTTTATGATTGTGTTCATGAAGAGTTGCACCAAGTGCTGGTTCAAAAACATTTTCAGGGCTCTACGGTAAGATCCCTGAAGCACTAAACCCTGAAACTCCTTTATCCATCGTTGCGACTTTCAAGTAAGCTTCATTAAATATAGATGCTATGTCATACATAGAAATCTTCTGAAATTGGTTTTCCCACAAGAACCTGTCACACTGTATGTTGAATGCTTTCTTCAGGGGACCATAAATCGACAATTCCAAAGGCTGTAGTTTATGTGATGTGTGAGGTGGTATTAAGACAACATGTATATGATTAGATCTACAACAATCATAACTATCAAGAGAGATGTGACCCGTGATTGTCCATGATCAATAAGACGGGATCTTTCTCTGTTAGTTTTACGTTGTCTTTGAAATGTATGAGCCACTACATGAAGAGTTCTTCATTTGACTAGCTATTATGGGAGCATTTGTAGATGACTCCAGCTGGTCCACCTTTCTCTAACTAAGGTGACATCCTCTGTCTAGGATATATAAACATGGGCGGTATGTATGCACCTGAAGCACTCAAAGTGCACACAATCGTAATGTTTCTGCCTCTCTCCCAACTTGTGGCAGAGCCCACCTAATTTTGGCCCTTAGTAGCTAAAACCTTTCCAGGTTTTTGAGCCGTAGATATACCGGTTTTGTCGATATTAAACATTCTAGTGGACTTAAAAGGATGTTTCTTGTAAACTGCTTCCAAATTGGAAAAAAAAATAAATCTACTTCAGATTTGTTAAAGGCAATAACTCTTGCATATTCTTAGCATTCCTCTTACGAGTAGCATTCCTCTTACGAAATCCGAAAACCCAGTCCTCCCCAACCATTTTGGTACCTTTATTAAAATTATGTTTTATTTTTAACTTTTCAGTAAGATCATACGCAAGTCTCAGTAAGTCTGTCAAAGTAATGCCATAAAACTGGTTTGATAGTTGTTTAATTTGATCAGCTAATACAGCTTCTTGTTCTGTTGAAAAGTACGATTTCCTTCCCAAGGCTGGTTTTTCGGTAGAATTAGATTTGAGACGGTCGTGAAGCCTAATTCTTGGAATATTCAATTCAGCGGCAACACTTTTTACAAATCGTCCACTTTGAACCAATTCAAATGCCCTTTTTAGTGACTCCTCGTTCCATTTGCCCCTTTTCGTTGTTCTTTTTCTCGATCTACCCATCTAAAACACATCAAAAGCAATGTCTTTGGTATCAAATAACTGCATATTTAATTTTAAAATAAATGGGGTAATACTGACACCTGTCGATATATCCCTCCATTGGTGTGTCGGCATTACCCCTGTAGGACAAGATGGCGGTTACACAATTCTACAAACTTAACTGAATGTTAAAATGTAATATGAACTATACTAAAATTATCTTTACAATTTGCACTTTCTAGTTATCTATATGTTTTTTAATAATATAATTTGTTAGTGTTACCTTCAATTGTAGAGAAGTCAATAATTAGATCAAAAACTAATAAAACACATCAATTCAGAATAAAATAACCAGTTTGCTTGGATGACAGAAACTTATTGAGCGCTAAATGTGGTGCCACTCGCTAAGCAGAAGCACTATACAGTGACGTGTTCAACTAAAAATAAAACCAAAACGCACTGTGTCGGTGTTGCCCCGTATGTCGGGATTACCTCGGTCTACCCTACACCATTTCTGTAGTTTCATGTAGCACATTTAAGTTATTTTGTTGCATTCTTGGTATAGCCGGTATACCTTTAGTTTTATGGGTGTTAATCAGTCTAATGTTTCCTGCGGCGTTGAAAGCTGAAAGTGTGAAATCTTTAACTGCTTCATTTCGGGTTGTTCCAATGATCAAAATACCATCAGCATATGCCATTATTTGTGTACTACGGGTATAAATCGTACCCTTTAAGTTTATTCCCGAATATCTCATAACTTTATCTAACGCTGCGTTGAACAACGTGCATGATAGCGCATCTCCCTGACGCAGTCTTCTGTTAGTTATAAATGGTTCTGAAACATCCTCTTGTATCCGCACTTTACATTCGCCTTTCGTCATTGTCATTTAATTAATTCTACCAATCCTTCTGCTATTGCAAATTCGATCATAACCGAATATAATTGGGGTCTGTTAACAGTATCGTATGTTGCCTTAAAGCTTAAAGTATAAGAAGATATAATGGCAGTCTATGTCGTACATAAAGTTGAAACATTCAAGCACGTTTGCAACGTATAATGGTTCAATATCTATTTAATAAAAAGAAAATTGAAGCTTAAAATACTTACCTAATTTTAATACTTCTAAAGCTTCTTCATTTGTGTAATGTCCCTTACTGGCACTAGAATCCCCAAGACTTCCTAACAATCTAATATCATCTGTGTATGGGAAAGTATCCTCCCATTCTAAAAGAATGCCTGTGGCACCAAGAGATTTTACAAACGAAAAGAACTGAAAACATATTAAATTGGCTGAGTAAAAGGATTTTTAATGTCATTTATCTGCATATATTATTATAAATGATCTCTGTCTCTTCCTTCGTCTCATATTCTTTGAGAGACGTTGAAAATTAAGAAATATTTATATTGGCTCTTCGTCTCTTTCCTATTTTAAACTTGCCAGGTCATTTGAATATATTTATGTCCTAGCATTTTATTATCCTTAAGTACACACTTAATCTTGTTCTACGTTTATTTTCATCTATTTAATATATAACAAAATAAACAGAGTAAGAACATTTTCGAAGAAAGAGCCTTGAAAATTATGCAATCATAGACATATAGAAGTTATGTCAAAGCAGAGTTTACATAATATACATCTACTAATACACAAGTCAACCTAACGGAACTACCAAATATAAAATAGACTATTTTCTCTCAAACAACAAAAGAATATTTGAAGACGTCATAACAGTAAACAACATAACAACTGGTAGTGACCATCGTATAGTTAGAGCGAAAATAAATATTAACATGAAAGAAAAGAGAAGGATCTTTAAAATAACAACAGGTATAGATGCCTTTAAAGTAAGAACATATGAAGAGGAATTCCGAAAGGTCTTAGCGGGTAAGTTCGAATCAGATAATCAACTTCACATAATCAAGACCAAATTGATGACATTAACAAAAATATAAATAAAAACCTTCTCGAAGCTGGAATATAGGTCGCAAAGAAAACAAGAACTAAATAAGACAAAATAAGCAAAGAAACTAAACAACTAATGAAGGAATGAAGACAACTACTAGAAGAAAACAAACGCCACGTTCAATCATACTTAGAACTTATATTATAAAGTTATTGTTTAACTATGTATTACTAAACCGAACATAGCCGTTAGACGTGTGGTGTCAATTGTCAAGGTTAATGGCAAATGGCAACTATCAAAATATCATCTGTTAAAATATAAGTTTGTATTTAGGTTCCAATAAACGATTATAAAGCTTATCCAATTATTAAAATGTCCTAATATATGTGGATACATTAATTTTAAACATCGCACAGTCACACATGCATGGACCTGTAAAATTGCCTCCAGATTTCGACTTACAGGAAGTTTTGGAAGTTTGGTTCCTCTACACTTTGAGATATACTCAGTAACAAAGACGTTGGTAGTAAATTTCTTAATATACAGTAGTGAACGCATATTCTTGGTTGATATGCAGATATCTTTAGTAGTCCAGGGTTTGTGATGTTTTGACTTGATTGTAATTAAAAGAAATGACTTATTGAAAATACAGACAAGCCTATCTAAAAAATCACTGAAATTATAGTCCATGTCCGCAGTGGAAAAGTGCCACCTAGAAGTCAAGCACAAACTTTAGAACTTACGAAATTTCTGAGCGGAAAAAATCCTACCTAAACGTTAGATTACGCTGGTTTTCGAAAATAGTTTGTTAAGAGTGTTAAACTTGGTATATACTGCTTCATGACATCATGACTTCCTACATCAAGGTGTGAGAAATCTGAGACAATATAATCAATTATGGTAGATGTTGTTTTAGTAATTCTTGTAAAAGAATTAGCGTGCATTGTGAAACCATACGATTCGAATATATTGACCCAGGATAATTGGGTAGCACAAGCAACAGCCTAATTATTATTCAAGTAACCATCCATCCATTCCATCCAATGGCGCTACAGCCCAAATCGGGCCTTGGCCTCCTTCAACAGGCTTCTCCAACCATCTCTATTTACCGCTGTTCTTTTCCATGAACGCGTTCCCAGGCAGTTCCTGGCATCCTCATCGATTTCATCTTCCCATCTCTTTTTAGGTCTTCCAACAGGTCTTTTTCCCTGCATTCTTGCATTTAATAATTTTCTGGGGATTCTATTCTCATGCATGCGGACCACGTGCCCTGCCCATCGTAATCTCTGCAGTTTAGTATGTTGTGCTAGAGTTGGTTCGCTATATTGCTCGTATATTTCTCGATTGTACCTAATTCGCCAGTTGTTGTTTTCACTTATTGGGCCCAGGATCCTACGTAATATTTTTCTTTCAAACACATCTAATGCATTGGCAGATTTCTGTGTCACCACCCATGTTTCGCAACCATAACTTCAAGTAACCGCATAGATTTTTTCTGATTTTATTGGGCAGGTCGTCGAACAAATTTAACAGGTTATAAATAAATAGTTCCCTGGACGAATCAGGTGATCTATACATGAAAAGAATATATGGATTAAGATTCTTGTTATAAACCAATGAAAACTCAAAAAATGCTTCATATAACAGAAAGTCATATTTTGTTATAGGAGAAAACTCATTATTTTGTAGAAAGAATTAGGTTCCCACCATATATTTTTCCCACCAACTGTGGTCTGTGCCGTCTTAACTGACAAGAACCACGTGTTAAAAACCGAGCAGAGAGACATGTAGTTCCTCAAGTATTAAATTTATCCATTGACATCGACCTAGAGTTAACATATAATTTAAGTTTGGAAAGATGTAACCCATATATGGATGGCATAGCCACAAATTTCATTGTTAGCTTCAAGTACATAAGGCACTGAAGATGATCTGATTAGATCGAAAACGTTATGCTGCTACTGTATAAATTTTGACGACACTTGTAAAAGTTTTAACTACATGTTTATTTTATATACCTAAATACAATGGTGAAGTGTTTTAACTTCTGTATGTTTTTTTAAAATGTCTAAAGAAAAGGAACAGGTGAACGAATTGCATAAACCAGCACGAAAAAACTATCCTCGTCGACGAACAATAATCACAGGAATCGATGATTTGTAGCAGATGGATTTAGCCGAAATGCGTCCTTATGCACACCAAAATAAAAATTACAAACTAATATTAGTCGTAATTGATTGTTTTTCAAAATTTGTTTGGACACGCCCTCTAAAGACCAAGACCGGTGAAGAAATTACTCAGGCATTTTCGGATATTCTCGCTCATACTCGACGACTTCCAAAGAACCTACAATCTGATCGGGGATCCGAATTTTACAACAGAAAATTTCAAAATTAAAAAAAAAACACGAAATTAATCATTACAGCACCTACACGATTAAAAAAGCCGCCATTTGTGAAAGAGTCATTAGAACGTTAAAAGCAAAGTTGTACAAAGTATTTCAGTTTACATGGATCATACAAATGGTTAGAAGCTCTGCCTATAATTACCGAGGAATACAACAATACAAAACACAGTAAAACAGGATACAAACCATTCCTGGCAAACAAATCCAACGAAAAAGCCATTTTAGACAAGAGTTATACTCATTTAAAGATCTTATACAGAAGTAAAACACTTCACATTTGTATTTAGGTATAAAACATATAATTAAAACTTTTTTAAAAAGTGTCGTCAAAATCTATACAGTAGCATAACGTTTCGATCTAGATCAGATCATCCTCAGTGCCTTCTTTTGTAATTGAAGTTAACACTAAAATTGTAGCTGTGACATCGATATATGGTTTTACATTGTTCCAAATTTAAATTCTAATGTGACTCTAGGTCGATGACATTGTATAAAGATTTAATACTTAAAGAGCAACATGTTTCTTTGCTCGACTTGAACACGTGGTTCTTGTCAGTTAAAACGACATAGACCAACTGAGGTATTCCTTTATTTCAATCATCACACAACAACGTTGATTTTTTTCAATCAACTGATGACAACGAGCATCAAACTTTTCCATGCGAAGAATACTCCACTGTTACCTCGATAGTTTACGATGATTGTAAATTTATTATTGTCAAGAAGCATGGTGTGGAGTACTATATGGATGAAGAAGAAGTGAAGCAAATTGTAGAACTTAACACTAGCGTAATATCGCCTCGTATACAGTTGTTAGAAAATTTGAACTTTTGTGAATATTATTATAATGTTTTATATTTTTGTAAAAACACTGCAGATAATTTAAGCCCCTTGCAAATATTGTATGCGTTTTGTTCTATAATGTCAGATGATATGACAAATAATGCTCTTAGGGAATTCGTTTATTTTTATAAAATTAAGGTAATTAATGATTTAAATAAATGATAAAATTACAACTTTGGAGTTTTTATTTCACATAAAACATGACATAATAACATGTTTACATATATCTTTATTTATTTATTACAATATACAAAAAAGGGAGAGATAGTAGCTTATGAATATTAGACATTCTCATTCGTCTCAAAAGAATCAATATTACTGTCTACATCAGACAAAAAACATACAAGACTCGTGTAAAACAACTATGACACCAATAATATTTTTTGCTGATATACGCATTCAAAGATCTCAGCAGCACCATTAACTTCGTGAGTATGAACGTAACTCACCAGTAAAAATTTCTCATTGACTTTTTTGAATGTTAAATACGTTGAGGCGATGCTGCTGAAGCCAATATCCAGTAACCCATACACAATAACTGGAGTGTTCATTTTCAAATATATTCCCCCATATATATTCCTTCGAGAGATATTCCTTCCGAGAAATATATTCCTTCATATGAAGGAGTAGGATCATTTTTAGCACTGCTTATCATCGCTTCCCATTTATATGAAGGAATTTTTTTTAAAATTATGTTTGTTAATTTCCACGGCAAGGGGGACTGCTCGATGAAATTTGATGCTAATACTATTGTTTCGCAAATGTTTTTGATAGACAAGTGGGTCAATGATGGAACATTCATCTATAACAAAAAAAATCTATTCTAAAATATTGTAATGCCCCCATGGTAGCGTTCTAAAACTATTTGAAATTAAATATCTTTTATCGTCATAAGGACTTTGTTTGTTCTATACTATAAACGTTATGGCTATATGACCGAATAGAATGTTAAGTAGCAGTTTGTTCCTTAAAATCATTTAAACAGTTTACATAATCATTGAATTTTATAACATTTTGTACTACATTATATTTAGTCCCAGGGCCGCCGCTACCATGTGTGCCAAGTGTGCATCGCACACGGGCGGCCAACAATAGGGGCGGCCAAAAGCAGTCCACTGATGATAATACTTTTTTAAAACGAAAATAAATTCAAATAATTAAATAGTAATGATTCATATAATTCTGTGAACTCTAATATTCCAAACAATAATAATTATTCAGTACGTGATAATACTCAAATGCGTTTCATTTATCATGTATACTTCTTTTTTTCATCCTAATCTAAAAAAATCTCAGAAAATATTATTTATTGTATGAACTGCTGCCCTTTTGCCCAGGTACAGTCATAAAGCAGTTTCAGGAATACTTTTTAATTCAAAGCGACTGGCGACTTTCGGACTTCAGTTATTTGGGATTTCACACGTAGATACTTTACAAGAATTTAGGCAAGTGGTTGTAAAGTTTCTGTTTTCTGTAATATTGTTCCTATGGCTATGTTTATAGATGGGTTATTATGTCTTATGTTCAGTCTTAGTTGAGAATTCGATGAATTTAGACACGCTTTTGATAAACGATTTTGTTTGTAAAATATAGTAGTGTACCCATTTCTTTTACACAGTAGGTACTGTATTTCGAAGTAATGTCGAGATCAGAGCAATTTTATTCGTATACACGTTACGGCTACATATTATTTGGAGAAACATTATTTGAACAACTTATTTGATGTGTTTTTGGATTTATTTTGTTAAATTCGCATGGCTTCGTTCTTAAGTGATAATTTCAAAATGTCCGAAAGAAAAAGAAAACGACTTTCAGGCTTTCAATATAGAACAATAAAAGAGGCAAAAACTGAGGAGAAAAATAAACTTAGCGGTGCACTGGAATCATTTTTGATGAAAAATATACTATAGAAGACTCGGATATAAATTTAGGACCTTCAACTTCAAGCGAAGTCCAAACCATAGAAAAAAGTACCAAACAATTGAATATTCCTGCGGATAGAGATGGAGGATTTGATGACAATAATAGCGATAGTGCGAGTGCTGATGCTGAAACCCCTGAACCTTAAACCATCAACCAAGACAGAACAATTAATGTTCCAGTTAATCTAGATTGCAGTGTAGGAAGAAGCTCCAGCATATACTTGGTTTCAGATGATACCGGAAAATGGCCTTCAAATATGAATCCAAGTAAAGTTCAATTTGTTGTTGAAAATTTTCCTCAGCAAATTACAAAAATCAACTTCCCCAGAGATACGAATAATAGGAAATTTTCAGAAACCTATTATTATCGCACATTACCTAATCAAGACCAAATTCATCGCCCGTGGTTACTTTACTCATTATCACTAAATAGTGCTTTTTGTGCACCTTGTAAACTGTTTTGTTGTAATGAAAGCAGCCGACAATTACTTAGTGGAATTAATGGGGTAAGTGACTGGCAACATTTAGCTATTGTTTTAAAAAGACATGAATCCGGTGCAGCTCATATAAAATATTATTAAATTAGGATAAAGGATGTTTAAATTACGATATTAGGATGGGATATTAGGATATACATTAGGATAATATATGGATGCTGGATCATGAAGATTAGTCTAAATGTTCAAGTAAGTATTTATCTATTTACAAATTATTATTGTTATATTATGCATCTTCTGCACATTTCTTTAAATAATAGTATGTATGTCTAAAGTGTTGGAAGGGGGGCGGCAAATATTAAGTTGCACACGGGCGGCCAATACCTTAGCGGCGGCCCTGTTTAGTCCCTTTTGCTTTTTTTTAAAAAGATTCACAAAATTTTGAAATTGAAACAGTCTGCGTGGCTGCGGCCCTACATCGAATTAAATACTCGACTAAGAGCTACAGCCACCAACGATTTTGAAAAAATTTGTATAAATCAAGTTGTATTCAAAATAAAAAGAAAAAATCCTAAAAGATTTAACACAGAATAATTACGAGGAAAATAAAAAGTAAAAAAAAATAATTGAGATTCAAAATGCTTGCATGAGGTCACTTTGTAGACAATTATTTAATTTAAAAACAATATCTTAAACTTACCTTGCAAACTAGTTGAACTAACGCACACACACTGATAGAATAAAATTGATACTTATTAATAATTGTTTTACTAAAGGTTGAAATGATGCGCTTCAAATTAAAAATGCTGCATCGGTTACTGTGCCCATCCACATTAGAGTGATAAGTGGATTGTATTGTGTTCGGTTTCGGTTTAATAATATTGTCTTTGGCTATAAGAAATACAGTTCAATGACACGATACACAGACTAAACGGTATGCCGATTGTCGTCGCTAAATTTGGTTCGGCCGCACAGCTACGTCACGCGGGAACCTAAAATTTATTTGCTCCATTTGCTCCTTGTTTGTTGTTTGGAGTTTCAATACATTAATTATTCGTACTTGGTGGCGTTGAAAGTGATTAAATTGAGGTTTTAAAATTGAGGTTTAAAGCTGTAAACGATTAAAGTAATACTGGATTATTTTAGTTACAAATTGTTGTAATATTGCTTAATAAATTTAAAAAGTTTCTTTTTATAATATTCAGAATTTTATATTTTTTTGAGTACAAAAACATATGAACAAATATTCCAATATTCGAATAGGAAGTGTAATTATTTTACGAATATCCAAATTTCTTGTTTATGTTGTTTTATCAATGTTATAAAAAAACAAACCGATAAATACAGTAGACTCCCTCTATAACGAGAACTGAAATGACAGAATAATTACCTCGTTATAAGCCGATCTCGTTATATCAGACAATAATAATACTGTGCATACATATGAATCTGTAGTTTTCTAAACCATTAACTTCCTATAGTGAAGCCATTCGGAGCAATATAAGATGCTAATAAATATTGTTTGAATGGCGTTTTTGAAAAAAAGGTATTTACTTTTATTGTCAATGAAATATATTAAAACATAAAAGAGTTGTTTACTTTTATTATCAATGATATACGTTAAAACAAAAAATCTGTACTTATATTTTTTTCCAACTACATAATGTATAAATAAAGCGTATTTTCAAGGATAACATAAACTATTGCTTCTGCAATTTTAAGAACTCATTTTTAACTGCTTAAATGGTCCAGTATCATTCTATCATATTTTCTAAAGATGTGAAACAGTTGTATTTATTCATTGTAAAGAAATTTATTGCGGGCTGCAGTTAAGTTTATTGAGGGGCTGTTTGAAAAGGTATTTATTTATAGCCACGACCGGACCAAAAACGTAAAAAACACGTTTTTGGATCTTATTTTTTCTCGTTATAACCAAATTTGCCTCGCTATAGACGGTTATAGTTCAATAGAAATTTCACGGGACATCTAATGTATCTCGTTATAAGCGAAACCTCGTAATAACCGTGTTCGTTATAGAGGGAGTATACTGTATTTGGTAAATTAAAATTATTTTATGTGGTAAAATTTTCATTGGGAGAATAAAGCCCATGGAATTTATTTTATAAATCTTCATATTATTTCTTTTGATAATAAAATATATTTGTATTTGTTTATTTATGATATTTCTATTTATTTCCTTTTCCTATTTTATCCCGATAAGGAACAACTAAGAGATACTGGAAGTCACGAGAAAAGATAAGTATAACCTAAGCTGATTTATTTTTTTTTGTATAATAAAATGGCACCCTGAGATTATTTTCTTATGTATGATTTGCGACACTTAGATAATTAATTAAAGTACCTAATTACATAAATAAAAAGTTAATATAAAAGTAAGAGAAAGCAGATCTTAGTAATATATAATATATATATATATATATATATATATATATATATATATATATATATATATATATATATATATATATATATATATATACGTCTTCATAACAAGGCGAGATCCGATTAAATCGAGGACAACCCGAGATCCACCAATAGGAAATTAATTATTTGAGTATATTGTTCATAACTATCTTTATAATTAACATATTAATCATGGCACACTTAGAGGGGAAAAGATTTTTGAAGTTAAATTTTTCTGATAAATTAAAAACGAAACGAGATCCGTAGCTGAAAAGGGAAGGGGAAGACTTATATACAAAATTTTAGATATTTTCCGATCAACGCGAGATCCCACACTGTTGCCAGCTCTAAAGGGTATTAGTCGAGCGACCAGAGCTCGTCTTGTATTGCATATTTCAAGCATATTTCCTACTCAAGGAGTAAAGTTATTTGCGGTTACGGTGTTTTATATTTTAAAAATGTCTCGAGGGCAGCGGTTAGTTGAATTAGTGAAACAAAATTCAAAGATAACAGAAGGTAAGTAATAATTATAATTTTTCTGTATATAACCAAATAATTCAACATAAACTTTATAAACCGAATAACTAAAATGCTCTGTTTTATTGAATTTGTTGAATTCTATTCTCAAAGCTATTTTTGTTTATTATTTATGTACAAAATTAAAAAGGGGAAATTATTTAAACTTAACAGTTTATCTGTATAAGAAAAGCTATCATTGTAACATTCTAATCGTGTTTTTACATAAAAATATTAGTTTTGCACAAGAGTAAATACGTTCCATATAGTAGAGTAAATCGACTGACAAAAATTTATTATTTACTTATTTGTCAATAAATTTGATCTGTCTTAAATTAACTATGCTGTGGCTTTTTAAATGTTGTAATTTTTTAGATATTGGTCAGTAAGAATTTCTCACAGTGATTTGTTTTAAATAATTCCCTTGACTTTAGTAGACTGATTTATTTTCTTTTTTTAATAGGTCAGCACTTCGAAGGGCAAAACTGTAGAATGTAGTCTGCGGAAAGGAAGGGTGTGGAACAAGAGAGACCGCTGCCTATACTGCAGTTTGGACGTAACAAATTTTTCGAGGCATATTTTTAGAAAACATCCTAAAGAGGAGAGTGTTTTAAAAATAACCATGTTACCCAAAAGAGATATTGCTAGAAAGCATATGTTAGATCTCCTAAGAAAGCAAGGGAATTTTTCATATTTGCATGCAGCCGATACCATTAGACCTGTCCAGAGACCTTCGTCTTTTTCAAATTCTAATACTGTATCAGCAGATTACTTACCCTGTATATACTGCAAAGGTTTATATAAACAAAAATCCCTGAAGCGACATGCAAAAAAATGTTATTATAATAAGGAAAACAAAGCAGTAATTAAATATGCAAGTGAAGGCCAAACCATGCTTTCATTTACAGAATCTCGAAAGAGATTTTTGGATAAATTAAGATTGAAATCTGAAATTTTTAATTCGATGCAGGCTGATCGAATTTCATTAAATGAAAAGGGAGATGTAATAATATGCCAATATGCGGAAGATTACTTAAGAAAGCATAAAAGGACCCATATAAGAAGTGCTGTTTCAAATCAAATTCGTGAATTAGGCAGATTTTTAATTCCTCTACAAGATTTGTATGGCATTTATACTATGATAGAAGCACTTAAAGCTGAACTACGCCCAACTGGTTTGATAGACTGACAAATGCGAACGGCAGACGACTCTGTGCCTATCTCGAAAACAAAAACAACACCACTGTAGCGGGTCCAATGGACCCAACATGCTTCCATGGAGAACTTCCCTCGCACGTAGACTTAGCAATTCTACATAATATAGGGCAACAATACGAAATAAAATCAATAAATGAAGGCAATTCCACACACAACGTAATCGTCATGACCCTAGGCGCAGTGGAACTAAATCCACTGCAGCCCCATCAAATAAAGAAATCAAACTGGCCTAATTTCAGAAGAGTACTGAGCGAAAACATCGGGACAATCCCAACAATTAACAACATAGAAGAACTCGAAGAACGTATAACAAGATTAGAACAAACAATAATAAATGTTATCGATGCCAGCTCAAAAACGGAAACAAAAACAACACAAAAAGGAAGATTCCAAGAAATATCAAATAAGCTAAAAGATCTCATTAAAGAAAAGAATAGGAAAAGAAGAAGAGCACAAAGAACAAGAAATCAAGAAGACAAAAGAATTGCTAATGAACTAGACAGAGAAGTCAAAAGAAGGCTAAATGAACACAGAAGTGACTATTGGGACAAATATATCCAAGAATTAAACCCGAATAAATCTGCATTCTGGAAAGTATCAAAAATACTCAGAAAGGATAAAAAAAAACCCATACCGCCCCTACACGGAGAAAATGGAATGGTATATAACGAACAAGAAAAAGTTGAAGTAATGCGAAATACACTCGAATCCAATAATATGAAAAACCGGCAGAAGACCTAGACTTCACGGAGGAAGTAGAAAGAAGCGCCAGACGCTTAAGAAGAAGAAAGGGCATAATCGGCTAGAACACATAAGTAGAGAAGAAATTAAAGAACTAATCAAAGTACTAAATCCAAAGAAAGCAGCCGGGCCAGATAAAATCACAAACAGGGCAATTAAAAATGTACCAAACAAAATCATAGTGTATATCACGAATATAGTTAACGGTATACTAAGACTAAGATACTTTCCAGACAGGTGGAAAGAAGCAGAAGTTATAATGATAGGAAAACCGGGGAAAAACGAGAGCTTTCCACAGAATTATCGACCAATAAGTCTCCCATCATCACTAAGTAAGATAGCTGAAAGAATAATCCTAAAGAGACTACAAACAGAGTTAGAAATAATTGGAACGATCCCAGAATCACAGTTCGGTTTTAGATCCAGACACTCCTGCGAACTATAAATACTTAGACTAACCGAATTTATCACTAAGGGATACAACGAGAAAATGTACACTACGGCAGCCTTCCTAGACGTCAGTAAGGCCTTTGACAGAGTCTGGCATGAAGGCCTGCTTTATAAGATTAGTCAATATGGATATAGTGAGGCAATGACATGTCTCCTTGCATCATACCTGACGAACCGGAGATTCTGGAGGCAGGTGTGCCACAGGGAGCGGTGTTATCTCCGTACGTATGTACCATATATACAGCAGACACACCCAGTGATCACAAAACACTGCTCATCCTATACGCAGATGATACGGCAATTGCAACAAGCAATAGAAACGTAAATTTCGCAACAAGAGACTTACAACGCTCTCTAAATCGATTACATGCATGGTGTATAAAGTGGAAAATAACACTCAACCCGGAAAAAACACAGGCCGTCATGTTTAGAAAAAGGGACAAATACCAAACATGGAACTAAGTCTAGCTAATGAAAACGTAGAATGGAGCAATCAAGCTAAATACCTAGGAGTGACCCTTAATACAACTTGCCTCATTAATAGGCAGGAAAAGCAAGCTAAATTTCTTCACAAAAATAAGGGTAGTAAATAGCATAATCCTTCCAACGTTAACTTACGCATCAGCAGCGTGGGGACATACCTGTAAATCAAACAGGAAGAAACTTCAAGTAGCACAAAACCAGCTAATTAGAGAAGCACTAAACGTACCGAGATATGTACCACTAAGGTACCTATACAGAGATACCAAGCAGAAAAGAATCCTTCATACAATGAACGAAAAGGCATACGAGATCTTCA
The DNA here is from genome assembly GCF_040954645.1 of Diabrotica undecimpunctata. NCBI lineage: Eukaryota > Metazoa > Arthropoda > Insecta > Coleoptera > Chrysomelidae > Diabrotica > Diabrotica undecimpunctata. The sequence continues at coordinate 113,934,307 of NC_092805.1, read as the reverse complement.
ACGAAATAAGAAACCACCCCAACAGAAAGCTGAGAGAGCTAACGGATTATGATGCAAATATCAGGATGACATATAGACGACCTAAACAACAGATAGCTGGATATGTCCCAATAGCATAAAGACAAATGAGTATTGAAATAGGCACAGAGTAGTCAAAGGCAACGCGGGTTAGAAGTAGAAAAAAAAAAAGGTAAGAACTGGGGTCTTGGCATTTTAGAGTTCCGGACACCAGGCCTTGCTCACAAAAAAAAATATCTTAGTTTTAGTCTTAGTATTAGTATAAAAATCGGGAAAATATAGTACATCCACTAATAATTTTCCAACATAAACATGTCTTATTCTGGTATCAAAGAGACCGCCTTTCAAATCAAGGTTGTCAGACATATTTCCTAAAATTCCTAAGGTTATATTTAAAAAATATTCTCTATTTTCTATTCGTTATTATTCAATTGCTAGTCAACGAACGACACTCTTAAAAAATAATATGAACTTATTCTCAAAAATATATATATAAATTAATTAACTAGGTACTAATATTTCCATGGACTCTTCACTAATGAATTAAAGCAACCGTGAACTTTGTATATATTACTTATATTCTAAGTAATTTTCGAATATTGGCAACATTGTAGTCTGGAGAGAATTTCAACGTTCGACGTTGCCCTGTTGGTGAATTTAGCGGTAATACTTTTATAGATATAATGATCGACTTTTAAGAAATCAGACAACTTTTAAGAATCCAAGTTCTCAAAAACGGTTTCAAGAATTGTATTATTTTTTTCCAAATTTCATTGATTTTATACCTTACCTGGAAACATGAAAAATTGCAGATATATTAATAATGGTATTAAGGTTATATTCACTAATTTTAAACTCATGCATTATGGCAACAGCGCGAAGCGCAAACCAATAAATTCTAATGAACACCTGTTGTCTGCTATGCGATACCCTAAAATATTTCCTATTGCAGAGGCGGGGGCTTATAAGGTATAGGTAATATAAGTTATAAGTAATATTATATTTTTCTAGGATGGCATTTTTTAAGATGCATCAACTTCTGTGTTATCAATAAATAATGACAATTATGTTAATGACAGCTCTGAATTAAAAAATAAAGATTTGCACGTACAATCCCAAAGAATAGTTTTAAATATGTATGAGTGTTTGAAAAAAGAAAATATTGGGATGGCTGATAATGCAATTGTTTCGAGAATTCATGTATTAAAAAAATCGGGTATAAGACGATATATACAATTATTAAATTAGGCACAGTTACAGATCATTCCTTAAAACGAAAGCGACCAAATAAAAAATTGGGTAGGATTGACACTGCTGCAAAAGACGTTATTCAGCGAACAGTTTACAATTTTACAGGCACACTGACGATTCTTTTCAGTCCTTCTAATTAATTTCTTTACAGCTATCGCGATGCATCTTGAACACTAGTATTCATTATTATACAGTGTGTCGCATTTAAGATGAAGACAACTCTATATATCAGCTACTAAAATACATACAGATTTGACATTTTGCACAGTCATACATGTTGTTAGTGCACATTTTTTTAAGATAGTCATCTGAAATTTAAATTTTAAACGCGGCTTACTGCGAATCCACAAACAGGGTAAATTTTCGATATTTTGCTTCGCGTTAGAGAAATCGGAAAAACTTATTTGGAAAAGTTGTTCCACTTATTATATATATATATATATATATATATATATATATATATATATATATATATATATATATATATATATATATATATATATATATATATATATATATATATATATATATATATATATATATATATATATATATATATATATATATATATATACATATATATATATATATATATATATATATATATATATATATATATATATATATATATATGGTAAAGGATAATGCGAGTGAATAATAAAAGTAAAAAGTAATGGCATGTCTCGCAAAACAGAAAACCAAAAATGGTATATCGATGGAATGCAACCGTATATACGTATTTCTGACTATTGGTCGTCTTCAGTACGGTGCAGATAAGTTAGAAAAGAAGCATATTAACTTGGGAAAGGATCACTACAGGAGCAATGCAACCAATTTGTGGCATTAGAGTTAGAAGGCCCTGATGGTTTTGGTTTTCTGTTTTGCGAGACATGCCATTACTTTTTACTTTTATTATTCACTCGCATTATCCTTTTCCATTTGTTTTAAACGTTTCAACGTTTGGCATTCCTTTCCCTATGTAGCTGTGGCTTCCTCCGTAGTTGGTGTTAGTTGTTGCCCTGGAAACCTGTATATATAAATATACATATCTATGTATATCAAAGTCTAATACAATTTTCTCAGTTTAAATTTTTAGATTCCTGACCTGGTTTAACTTGAAATCAACCTTTTTCTACTTTGTAAATAAAATTTGAAAGTCATCAAGTAATTGGTTCTAAGTATTTTATCTAAAACTTAAAACTTCTTAATTGATTTGGGGTTAAGTTTTTATTTTTAGTCAAATTTTTTCAACAATTTAGAATAACAGTAAATAAACTCAATTTTATGTGAAACATTTTTACAGACCCAAAAGTAAAGTGAATGTTTATATTAATTTTGTTTTATTTTTTTAATATATTATGGTAAATGTATATTGGACAAAAGATAAAATCTTTATTTTTCAATGGAAATTCATGTTTAAATAAAATGCATATTGGAAAATGGCAGTAAAAAGAATATAAAATACAAATTCTTATTTAAAAAGCGATGATAGGTACATAATTTCAAAATTCGAACAATATTACCGCTTGATTTAGCATTGCCGAATGAAAATTAAGGTTCCCATCTGACGTCACGCGTTCGCCTTTCATGCGCAAGCACATACCGGTTCGATGACAAAATGTGGCATGATAACAAAATATTGAAAAGTAGTGTTTGAGATTAGATTCCCAGCCGCTATTTCCTGTGCATGCGGTGTGATAATTTAAATAATTTTCTGCTAACATTAATTTTTTGCCGTTACTTTCAGCGTTTTTTACTTTAAATATTTCTTAATAATTTGTATAAATAACTCAATTAAAAATTTTGGAGATTAGTATAAATCAAGATGCTTGTCTGTTTACATGTCTTATTGTTGCTCTCTGTAACTGTGTGTGCGGAGAATAGCACTCTGGAGTGTGCTAGTTCTTTTCTTAAGCGTTTCGGATATCCAAATGCGTCAAGTAATGCTATTTCTAGTGTAGACATGATCTTAGTTGAATTTCAAGAAAGACACAATCTTCCGGTGACCGGAACATTAAATAATAATACTATGAATATGACGATGAATAACGCTCGATGTTCTGTTGGTGACAATAACTATGCAATTCATTCGAAGTGGAATAAAATGAAATTACGCTGGTATTTCTCTCAAGCTATTAGTAATCCCAAGTATATAAATCTTGCTGCAGAAGCTTTCGATATATCTAATTTAAAGTTTAAACAAGTAATAATACCTTCTCCAAAGCCAGATATTACTATAACTGTGGTACTAAATATTCATAATTTTCGAGCAAGTTGTCAAGGAAACTCTAAATGTCCATTTAATTTCGATGGCGCTGGAAAAGTATTAGCTCACGCATACCATCCCAGCGCAAATGATTAGTGTATCGAAATCCATCTTGATGCTACTGAACGGTGGTATGTAGGAAATGGCAGGGCTCCTGATGGTGAAGTAAATTTTTTGGCTGTCCTAATGCATGAAATTGGTCATTCCCTCGGACTAGAACATAGTAATATTGATTCGTCCATTATGTATCCTTGGTATCAACAAGATGTAACAAGTTTTGGTGATGATGACAAAAAGGCAATGAGCATGCTATATGGGCAAAAAGGAGCTCCCTCTTACATACCAACAGCATCAGTTACGCAAGCGCAAACAACAGGGCATTTCGCAAAACAGGGCCTATTTGCCGAAGACACCTATAATAAAAAACAAATGCCTAATTCAGTATCCCGATTTCATGTTTCTAGCTACATCTCATCAGTTTCCAAATTATCGAATGTACGTTGGATCCGGCAAATATTTATGGAAGTTTGATTTAAATGAGATGCGCCTTCCAAAACATCCAGAATTAATTGCCGATTATCTTTCTAAAGAGTTGAGGTCTATGCAAGTTTCCCATGTTTTTCAGAATTCAGATGGGCACTTAATAATTTTAAGCAATAATCAGTATTACGCTGTATCTTTCCCCAATTTAAAAATTCAAAAAAAGTTTTGTGTTTCCTTCTATACCTGTGAGAACAAAAATAAATGTCCCATTTCAAACAAACAGCGGGCAAAGGTATTTATTGTACAATGATAATTCATACATTAAATTTAATGAAGCTGGAGATGTCTTAAACCGTGGACCTCTAAATTATCTCTTCCCTGGAATACCAGATAAAATAACATCAGCATTCCGGTACACGGATGGGTTTATTTACTTTTTCCAGAACAATATCTATTATAAGTACAGCGAATACACACGTAAAGTTGTAGCAGCAGGAACGTTCAGCTGGGAACTTTTTGGGATACCCTGCTCTAGAGATCTTACCCTTAGTGGCTTTTATTATACTAGACGAGAGGATGCAGTTTGCTGCTATGACTGCATCGTTAGAATCGATAAATGGAAGACAGCAGACTGCCCAATAACAGATCATCTTAAAAGTTCACCGAACTGTATTGACAATATCCGGAGCTTATTTGCTCTTTGTCTTCTATTATATTTGTTCTTTTAATAAAAAAATTAAACTGTTTATGTAGAAGCCATGGTTTTATTTCACAACCCTCTGTAACTCTACGATTCACATCACATGACGTCACGTGACAATGAGGCCTTTGACACGCGACATTTCACTAGCCCACGTAAAACCCATTTAACACAGTCTCTCTCTCTCTCTCTCTCTCTCTCTCTCTCTCTCTCTCTATAACCCATTGTTTTCCCTATTCCTATAGTCATGACAGCCTTTCTCTCTAACACATTGTTTTCCCTATTCCTATAGTCATGGCCGTGTTGTAGATCTACTGCTGGCTTTCGCAAAGCATATAGTACATCAGACCATCTGCTGACAATGAGAACACTGATAGAGAAGGCAAACGAGTACCAACTTCCCGTATTTCTTGTCTTCATAGACTATGAAAAGGCATTTGATACTATCGAGATGTGGGCAACTGGGAACAAACTATTAATAATTGTAGAATAGATTCTAGATATAGGCAACTAATACATACTATATATGAAAACGCAATTATGATAGTACAACCAGACGAAAATACAAATCCAATCCCCATTAAAAGAGAAGTTATGACGACATCGTGATTATAGCGAGCACGTTCGAGGAATCACAAATTATAATGAGAGAACTCGCAGGCAGCTTCCAATTCGTCGGCCTTAAAATAAATATGACAAAAGCAAAAACAATGACCAACACAGACCATCCCAGACGTTTAACTATAAATGGCAGTGAGATTGAAAGTCCAGGAATATATCTATCTAGGCCAAATTCTAAAACTTGACAAAGAAAATCAAAGTGCAGAAATCACTAGAAGAGCAAGACTACCGAAGGCAGGATTTGCAAAACCCAGTTGGATACAATACTTGAGGAGCAAACTGTTCAACCAATGCATCCTTCTATCATGACATACGGATCTCAAATCTGGACCCTAACCAAGGCAAATATGAATAAACTAGACATAACAGAAAGGGCAATGAAAAGAGCATGTTGGGTATACGACTGTCAGATAAAAAGAGGAACGACTGAGTAAGATCAAAAACAAAAGTTGAGGATATCACAACAGAAATTGTCAAACTCAAATGGGTCACACTGCTAGATAAAAAGACCAACGTTGGAACGCTACAATACAACATTGGAGTCCTTACACAGGTAGACGACCAAGAGGAAGACCAAAGATGAGATGGGTGGACGACATCAAAAAAATAGTCGGAACAAATTGAAAAAATATGTTGTCAGAATAGAGATCGATGGAAGGATTGGGAGAGGCCTATGCCCAAAAATGGACGAGAGAAAGCTAAGAAGAATACCCAACCTGTAAAAAAAACGTGCATTAATTAGTGAATTTTTGAAACCATGACAGCGTTATGAAGGGCACTGCCTAAAGTAATCTCTCCAAGTGCGTGTAACTCCAAACTGTTATAATTTTTTATTTTTTACTTACTATATTATGTGTTTATTTTAGCTTGGATACGGTTACCATAACGTTGTCATAGGAATTGGATGCAAGAGGCACAAGATCGAAATTGATGGAAAATTATGAGGGAGATCTATGTCCAGCAGTGGATAAGCGAAGATTGAATGATGACGGTTACCATAAACACACTTGTTACATCCTAGTTCATAATAAGCGGGAGTTAGGGCCTATGACGCCCTGTTGTATAAAAAAAAGGAAATGTTATAGAACAAAGTTTTTTAAACAATTTTGAAAGAAGTAAATATTATAGAAATAACATTTTTTAATCTTGACAATCTTTATAAATATTGAAAGTACAATTTTTCTACTAACCGACTGAATATAAATAAATGACACAAATCCTACTAACAACTACATAATATAATCAAAAAACGTCAAAACATCAGCAACTGTCATAGACTACTTCAAACAAGTAAAACCGTCTCAATTTTAGATTTTATATTATGTGAAGTGAAAAATAAAATCTTGTATGTACCACTGATGTTACCGGATGATTACGCCCATCGAGCAACATCCATCCCTCGGGCCAGAGGCCCTCTGGCTGGATTATATTGCTCTCCGGGCGTAATCATCTTGTTTGCATAAATAACTATTATGGCACATTAAGGTGGAAATAAAACGATGTTTTTTGATTATTTTTATTGTATGAAATCAATATTTTATGTTAAAATGAGTAAAATATTATGAAAGTTCATTTGAGCTACGATACATTAAATTTGACCCAATAGTTTACGCAAAATTAACGATTGAAGGTCCAAAAATGTCAATTTTTCGCCATAAAATTATTTTTTTATTCAAAAGTCATTATACTGTAGCTCTTTTAATTACAAATCGAATGTGACTTCGAAAAATCCGATCGGTCAATTATTTTTCGAGATACGTTTAATTGTTTATAAAAATTCATAAATGTTAATAAATTTTACAGGGCCAAAACTTAAAAAAAAAATAAAAAAGATAGAAATGTAATTCTAAAAGGATTCTCTTCTTGGTCGATTATATTTTTATGTAGAAATGAAAATATTTGTTCATCAAATTTTTCTAACCCTTATTTATTGCTTTGAAAAATAGGCAACTTTTGCGTTATAAATTAATTAAGCTACAGCGCTCCCTATACACTACACACATTTTTAACGTATTTATTCGTATAAAAACAAAGTTTCTACGACCAAGAGAATTTGTTTAAATTGTAGGTTATTGCGATTGGGCTACCCCCCTTCATTTGCACTTTGAAGTCGTTCAGCTCGAGAATGGCTCATTGGATCATGACGTAGGAGGGGTCGTTGGAAAGAGGGTAGGTCAAGAAGTAAATAATAAAGTGTTGGGGTCAGAGGGTGAATTGTCAAAAAAACCTTAAGCTTATAGTGCCTAAAAGACTTAAGATACAGGACCGTGCGATATGTCATATGACAGGATTTAGCAAATAGAATTGACTGGCGCCCACGAGAAGACAAACGCAGCAGAGGACGACCACCAACATGCTGGATGGACGACATTAGACGAATATACAAGAAATGACAACAAAAAGCACAGAACCGTGAAGAGTGGCAAAAAATGGGAGAGATCTATGTCCAGCAGTGGAAAGAAGAGGTTGCATGATGATGATGAACAAATAGAATACGATGACAAAGAAAAATCAAACCAAGCGACATACCAAAGGAGCTTTAGACACGTACCTTTGCTACTATCGGGCCAATCGTGACATGCGAGGTATTATATGACAAGATTTATCTAATAGAAGACAATAACAAAGAAAAATTAAACATAACGGAAGCCATAAAGACCTTAAAAGCGTAGGCGCAAAATTTCGGGCCAATGCTTTTTAAATGTATTCATTTTTTTCGAATCCTGAGAAAACTAATAAGTATTTTTGAAAAATTTAAACGCAGAATGAAAGATTACATTATTATCGAGGGCCAAAAGTCCCTGAAAACTTCTATAATGTTTATTTTAATAAGTTACAGGGGTGAAAAAGAAGAGAAAATTTAGTGTGATTTTTAATTTCAAATATAGCACTCAAAAAAAAAACTTTTTGTTTATTCTAAGAGACTTTCGGCTCTCGATAATAATGTAATCTTTCATTCTGCGTTTAAATTTTTTAAAAATACTTATTAGTTTTCTCAGGATTCGAAAATTGAATGCATTTAAAAAGCATGGTTTTTTTCCATATAATATAATCCTCTTTTTACCAATATTTACCAATAAGTTTGTGAATATTCAATTTTTTTCATTTAAAGAGTAAAAAAAATATATGTAAAAGAAAGATTTTAAGAGTAATTTAAAAAGAAATATTAATAGTCACTAAAGTTTTAATCGCACCCAAAAAAAAACATTAACAATATTTACAAAATTGTCAGCTACTCCACATAAAAAAAAGAGCGAAACTAGTCCATATTTAACAGAGATATGATAAATTTTTCAGAGCGCCGGGGATTTGAAGTTCTGAATTAATTTTTTTTTAAAGAAATTTAAAGAAATCATAACATCTTTATCAACGTCTGTTTTGCCTTGCAATTCTTAGAAGGCACAGATTAAAGCGTAATTCTGAATTTGGTTTCGAAAATTAGTCTACGATTTTATAATCAGATGTCGCTACATTGCGTCTATACGAAGCCATGTTAGAGTTGCTTCCTAAGGCAGAAAAGATTTATTTCACGTTCAGAGCGATTGCGAAAGCCGTTCTGATGAGGCCTATTAGGCCGAAATACGTATAAGCGGATGCGCAAGCGCCCTGTACGTGAAATCAAATCTTAACTGTCTTTTTCTTTTTAAATTTATAAACTTTTATGAATTTTTAAAAACAATTAAATGCATCTCGAAAACAAATTAGCCGATCGAATCTTGTGAAGTCTAATTCGATTTTTAATTAAAAGAGCTACAATATAATAATTTTTGCATAAAAAAAGAATTTTTAGAAGTTATTTCAAAAACTAAAAGTGGCGGAAAATTGACACTAGAGCTATTGGTCAACTAGACCAGAACTATTGGGTCAAATTTAATCATAGTTCAAATTAAAGCTTTTTATATACTTTAATATCGTACTCATTTTACCCTAAAATGTTGATTTGATACAATAAAAATAATCAAAAAACACCGTTTTTGCAACATAAAAGTGCCATAAAAAAATTATAACCAACAATTTGGAATTGCGTAGACTTAAAGGTTACTCCAGACATTGCTCTTCATAACGCTGTGTGCTGGTTTTAAAAATTCACTAATTAATGCTCGAAATCAGTCATTTTTGTCTTTACATCTTGGACTATAAGTGCCGTAGAAAACTGAACACGAATTATAAATTATTTTATTTTATTCTAATTTTGTATATAGGCTTATCTTCGCAAAAATAAATGATTAGGTTTCATATCAGTCATATTACTTTAGGTTTTAGGTAGATCAAAATTTAGCGGTGTGCGGTTCTTGGTTTTTTATTATGTCGTTTACAATGTCTAGAGTACGAATTTGCGCAAATTTTCATTAACTGAGCGAGTTTGATAGAGGGCCTAAGAGAAGCCCTACTTTTTTTCGGAAAATTGCGAATAGGGTTCACAAAAGTTAAGATACTGTGTTAGTATGTTATCGGGCATGTCGTCAAGAATGCTAATCACAAAGATCGAGGGAACAGGGCGGCGCCAATGATCAACAAAGCGTCAAGATCGTCGCCAAAGGTTGATTTCTCTATGAGACCGCTTCTCCACTACCATTGAAAATCAATGGTTTGCAGAACATGGAAGACCAATTGGTATGCAAACAGTTTACAGTCGAATTTGCAGTTGTGGCCTTTTTAATCTTGGACACACTCTTACCCCCCAAATATCTACATAATCGTCTTCAATGTCATCGTAATATAATCAACGTAATTATTGTCAGAAGACGACGTGGTGAAAGACGAAATCCACAGTTTTTGTCAAACGGCTTCTATACCACACTGTTGGGGTTATGGTGTGAGGTGTCATCGCTTATGGTTTAATCTTCGTCAGAGTTAACATGATAGCTCAGAGATACGTAGAACAAATTCTGAAACCTCATCTCATACCCTACCTTCCAATCCCCTAACATCCAATTTTTCACCAGAATAACGAAGGCCACACATTGTAAGAATCACCATGGACTTCTTTTTTAGCATTACTCTAACATCTACTGTTAAGACTAAACCTACTGATTTGATTAATATAATTTATTACCCACCTTTGCTAAATATTCCGGTTTTGGGGGAGCTCCCTTTAAATCCAGATGAATCAAACTAAAACAAACAAATATTCCCATAAAAAAATTAAATTTAATTTTACTAATATACAAGCCCTAACAACTATGTGTGTCCACGATGATTAAATTTGGAAAACAAAGAAATGGTGCCGATTTACAAAAAAGAAGATTTAAGGAGTTAGTTTCATTTATATACAATGGAAGTATTCACTTTCCTAATTGTGTGGAATAAAAAGTTAGTACTCCTTACAAACAGTTATCAGTACTATAATTACATTTTGAACATAGCCAGTAATCAGGGGCGACCCGTCGGTGTAGTCAAGATAAGCGGCGCCTAACCTCTTCAAATGTACAATAATAAATTACTTATTTAAAAATTGTGATTTCTAAATTTTGACATAATACCTATTTAAAATAAAAAAGCTATTTTTATATTCTCTCCGAAGTTTTAGTTCATTCTCTCCGAAGTGAGTAGTTTCGCTCCTCGTAGTAGATAGAGATAGAGGCGCTTAAAATGTTCGCCTTAGAAGAGAATAAAACGTTTATATGTCTGTCTTACGCTTACGCAGGAGCAACCCGAGCAACACGGCTAGTCAGTGAATATCTTTCTCCACAGAATATTTTAAACGATATTATAATCTGCAGTTTGATTGAAACGCCTTTTTCAAAGCGCCAAAATCAAGAAAGATTTAAAATTATTGTAGTCGGCCGGCCTTTGCCAAATTTACAAATTTTATCCACAGATACGAAGGATAACCGACCATTTTTGAGATCGTTTAAAACAATATGGTATGAAAACCATAAATGGTTATGCTTTAATCGTACTTAGTTATTTTAGAAATTCATTCTTTGTTGGCTTGTCTACTGCTTTCAAATTTGAAATAAAATGTTTGGGTGAGTCAGGGATATTCAGATTTGAAAAATTTATCAGCTAGTGTAAAAAAAACATGAATCTTCGAAAGAATATTTAAACAATTTCTTAGGTTTCAATAGGTTAGAAAAAATATGCAAACTATTGACAGTGCTTTAGCTGGACATATTACTTTATCTAATAAGTTATATAATGAAGCTAGAAGAAATACAATTTTATTATCATATTTAATTAATGTTACGATTATTTTAGCAAAACGAGAACTTGTATTTAGTGGTCGGGATGAGAGCCATAATTCTTTAAATATGGGAAATTTTAAAGAAATTTTTGTTTGTCAAAAACAATACAAAACGATTTAATAGATTGTCTTGCTGTCTAACAATCCGTTTTGTTAACATAAATTAGCGAGAATAGATCTACATACGCTATATATAGTTTAATTACAAACGTTCCTGAGCCATATAATTACAAAAGTAAATTGATTGCTCAATGTTGGCGCAAGTGTAATGACCGGCTCTTTAAATGGATTGCAATAAAAAATTAAAGTAGATTAACCATGCTTTTTTACACATTGTGGCGCCCATAGCTTAAATTTAGTTTTGTAGGACGGCTCAAAATTTATTAGAAATTGTAGATATTTTTTGCAATTGTTACATCAATTCCTGGTTTTTTTAATCCTTCAGCTAAAAGAACATTTATTCTAAATCGAAGTATACCAACAAATTGTGAAACTAGATGGACTTCAAAGTCGAAAATTGTAACCGTTGTTAATTCAAAATGGAATGAGCCGAATCTATAAATGGTGCTCGAGGATTATTTACAAAATTTTAAAAATTTTGAGTTTGCTTTTCTTCTTTGCCTTTATAAAGAAATGTTTAATATAACTGACATATAGCTTTGGGAAGAATAAGACAACTTCGTAATGATCAGGCTTTTAATAATTTATTTTCTGTGGTTGAAACGAGGGTAAGGTCCATTCGCTTAGCTCGCATATTTTGACAGATTCATAGTCAGAAACCTACAACACAAAAATGCCTACCTCTCAGTATTAATAGCTCAAATATACTTACCATGACAGACTTCTTCCATTGAAAAAAGAAGAATTATTCTAAACAGTGGAAGTGTATACTTAACCCATAAAATTTTCCCTGTATATTTCAAATATAATATTTGAGTTGTTACAATTTAACATATTGTAGTATATATTATTTGTATTATTCGCGTTGCTTATTTTAGTTAATATAGTTTTATTGTTCTATAATTTTTGTTTAATTCTTTGTGATATTTAGTTAATTAGTTCTAGTTTGAATTTTATTATCATGGATAGCCAAAAGTTTTCTACTTTTTCTATTAGCTAATGCGTTGGTGTTTTTCTTAAGTAAATATGATAAATGTTCTTTAAAAGTTAATATTTTTAGATGAGTAAGGATGCTGTTAAATTACAAGGTAATTAAAATGCACAAAAATTTATTCAACATACCTACCATCTTTTTTTAAATTATTTACCGAATGAAACCCTGTTTAGGTAAGTTGATCATTAAAATATATTTATCGAATTATGTAAATGTTACGAATGTTCTTAATAACAAACATTTCAGTTAACATCCAGTTCATTTTGACATAGTGTCAAAAATCAAATTTGCTTAGAAATTTATAGCATGTATAAAGTAAGTTCTCTTATATATAAAAAAATATATTTTATAAAATAGTTAGGCCATCAGAGTGGAAGAGTGGAGCCATATCAGCTTTTAGTTTGTAGGCTGGGTGGCATTGCGGCTCTGCAATTGTGGTTTTGCTTAGCCCGTCGTTCGCCAGACGTAATTGGCTGAAGAGTGTGCGACTTGAGTTATCCAAACCTCTCGTTGAGCGACCTTCAGTTTTATTTGCGTTTGGGTGAACGTCGTCTTTCATCCTTACCACATAAAATCCTCCTAGTACAAACCTCCTAGTTGGTAGAGCTGGGAATCCATATTCGTTGGATCAGAAATACTAGCACTTTTTAGAGCAAGTACTCTGATTCGGCGAATAGTGACTGCTAATTGTACAGGGTGTATCCGATTGGTAGTGTGCGCCATATTCGAGCTTTGGCCGGTCCCTTTGGGATCCTTGAGTCAGCGCACCAGTGCAGTTACTAACCAGTCAGGTTTTTCGAACTCCTTTATAGCTGCACACCCTTCCAGTTTCCTGGAAGCCTTAGTTTTTAGAGTAACGTAGATCCCAAATTATCTAAGTGGTGAGTAAGTTATTGTTTCCTACTCATCCAATTACTCTACAAACCATCGAACGAGATGGTCATCTGCGTCTGTGGTACCAACTTCGCCACGCAGGCCGATATGGATACTCACATACGGAGGCTACGCTGCCGAGGACCCAGACCAGATGACGATAACATATGCGGCATTTGTGAGCGCGCATTCAAGTCCTGGACTGGAGTGCGTCAACACATCCTGATGCGTACAACGGGGAGCTTGAGCGGAAGTACGAGAATCCCGGTAGGCTGGTGAGATTCACCCACGAGGATCTCATCCGGATGGGGCAAGAGAAATTCCGGTACGAGGGCCGGTTCATTCTGAAGTATTTGATGGAAATTTTTCTCGGAACACCGAGACTTTCGCCAACTATGCCTCTTCGGAAGGAGAACCCTCGCCGGTGAGAGCACCAGCTCAGGGTGAATCAGACACCCTCTCGACCCCGGGCTCAACAACGCAGGTCAGCACGGCGACACCCCACTGTCCGCTGATGTGCAGAACCCGGAAGTTGATGAGCCTGTTCCGTAGAGAGACCGTGAGACGATTGCCTCTTACATGAACGATTATTTCAACACCAAGAACGGATGATCGGAAGTAGAAAAACAGCTATATAGGTATACTCAATTTACGAATGCTGAGCGACATCGTGAGGGCGTCAGGTCTATTTTAAATGAGTATATCACCGCAGAGTTTGTCACTGCGAGTGCCGGGATGCGAAAACAGCAGCCAAAACAACTCCAGAATTCGAAAGCTTCTAACGCCCCGGCTATCGAAAATAGACGACATCAAAGGGCTCAACGATACCGTTTGACCCAAACATAATACCATACCGACAGATCCGCTCTGGCTCGGATAATCATAGATGACAAGCCTCTCTTTGGTAACGATGTACACCCTGACATCAGAGCTGTTGAACGGGAATATCGGACGATCTTTTCATCAAGATCGCCTACAGATGACGAACCAATTTCAGATCAGAAGGAACCGCTACTGATTAGACATGCTGTAACAGAAGCGGAAATCCTCGAGGCCTTACAAACCATGAAATCTCAAGCAGCCGGTCCTGATTTCATTAAGATCCGAGAGCTGCGTAAGGTACCTGTTCAGAAATTGGTTCTAGTCTAATACCATGCTCCAGTTTGGTGTTACTCCTGAGGTATTGTAGGATTGCAGGACCACTTTGATACCTAAGGGTGGCGATCCACTGGAGGTAGGTAATTGGCGTCCGATTAGCATATCATCAGTAATGATTAGGGTGTTGCATCGTCTGCTAGGGAAGAGGCTTGCGGTGCTAGATTTCCACGAGCTTGAGAGAGGCTTTCGGCAAGTAGATGGCGTTCTATTGAACAACCTGACAATTGTCGTACGAGAGTCGCTGCCGGGACCAAGTACACATCGAACATCAAGATGAATAGAGGCGTCAAACAGGGAGATCCCTTGTCGCCCTACCTCTTCAATATGGTGGTCGATGAGCTGATATGCAAGCTTGAGGAAGACAAGCCTGGCCTTCCAATTGCAGATGGCAGGAAGATCTCAGTGCTCGGTTACGCTGATGATCTAATCCTGCTATCCGGCCAAGGATGGTACCAAACAGCTCCGGACAGCCGTTGAATTCTTCGAGAAGAGGGGGATGTCGATAAACGCTGGTAAGAGTGCAGCTATTACGGTTAACGTCAACCGTGATAATAAGCACTTTTACTGCGTGACGCGTTCTCTCTTTTCTGTCGGCAACGACAGGATTCGGCAGCTGTAACCGAGTGAGCTGGTTGGATACCTAAGCCGAAGGTATAATGCTCTAGGACAGACCAGGGTAGCCTTCAACGAGCTGCAGACAGCTCGATCGTATACATCGAGCGGGGCTTAAACCAGCACAAAAGCTGCTGGTTCTAAAAACATACTTGCTACTGAATTATATCGACAAGTTGCAGAGTCCAACCATCAGTATGAAAACGTTGAAGGGCTTTGACAGGTTCATGCGTATAGCCGTTCGGAAGTTTCTATCCCTCAATCGTACGTGCGCAGATGCTTACATCCACGCTCCCACAAAAGAGGGTGGCCTGGGCGTCATGGCCATGGCCATGGCCATGCACGTCCCGGCTATCATAAGAAGGAGACTGACAAGATTAACCAGCTCAGCTACTGATACGAAGTGATTAACCCTCAGTTTACCATACATGTCACGTCTCTGGGAGAAAATCCTTAAATGGACAAGATCATCTTCGGGCAATTCAGCATCGATCGCACGTGAATTGAGCTAGAAACTTGAGGACGGCTATAGCGGAAACGGACTTCGCCAGGGTTCTTCACATTCCGAAAGCTCAGCCTGGATAAGCAATCCACCGCCCTACTGGTCGGGGAGAGATTGTATCAAGGCAATCCAACTGCGAGGAAATCTACCAACGAGAGGCATCCCTTCAAATCCACCACATGAACGGAGGTGCCGAAAGGGATGTGAACGTAACGAGAGCCTTAGTCACGTTTTGCAAAAGTGCCCCGCAGCACTTGGCACCGCATCAAGAGACAAGATCAGCTCGTTACGTATCTACGAAAAGCAGTGGAAAAGAAAGGGTGGATTTGCGAGGTTGAGCCGCGAATTAGCTGGGTGGGTCCTGAACCCCTAAGTACAATAAAACGGCGCTGTACACTGAGCCTCGATTCCCTCAGACCATGCTAACCCGATATCCAGGGAAAACCATTCGCATGACACTTTTAATCTTTGTACCTTTTTAAGGTTCGACGTCCGCAACTTTATCACTAAGGTTATTCAGGGTAGCATCCACATTCATAGTCATTTTATGAGGTCCTAACATAAATGACTTATGAGAATTTTTCTTAGAGTATTTATACCGGCTTCTTTCCTATCGTGTGGTCTAGGTTAGGGTTTTACCTATTTTGACTACGTAGATGTTTGTGTTATCTTTTATGTTATGTGAATGTCCCATTTTACTTATACTATTTTACTATTTTAAACTTTTTATATACATTTATTATTTTATAACTTTCATATAGTTATACTTTTTTTTTCGCGCCAAAAGTAGGCAACTAATATAATATTTTGGTAACGTTTAGCTTGAGTTTCTTAAGAATATTTTCAATAGACGTTTAATATTTTCCAGTTAATTTATTTTTTT
Source organism: Diabrotica undecimpunctata (assembly GCF_040954645.1). Lineage (NCBI taxonomy): Eukaryota > Metazoa > Arthropoda > Insecta > Coleoptera > Chrysomelidae > Diabrotica > Diabrotica undecimpunctata. Next base: position 113,917,639 of record NC_092805.1, on the reverse strand, counting down.
TAAGTGATGATAATAATGCTGAATAAGCAATATTTCAAATGATATATAATCACAAAATGTACTCAATATTGTGGTATACCTATAATCCACATATTAAAGAATGTTAGATAAAAAAGGTTAAATCTCTGGTCATCCAAAACTAGTTTGTGATAGGAATAATAGAATATTACTATAAGTTTGCAGAAAAAGTTCACTACTAAATTCACTAGACAGTTCAAACTGGGATTAGCGAACCGACTCGTACGATGTGGACCGGACTACAAAGTATAAAGCTTTATATTTTGAAATTATAGATAATATTATTATTCAACTAATAGTTCAGTTTAGAGATTTAAAAGATTTACACTTTTAGCCTTGCAAATTCTTCACAACTTCCAAATTTTTCAAAAAGTTTTCCACATAATTTAAATAGTTTAATAACAAAATATTCTGGATTATTTTGATAAACAAAAATTAATTAATGAACCAAGTGTCATTTACGAAGATGAATAATTTTATACTTTAAATGTTTGTAGAATGAATTAATTGAAATATTTTCTGAAGCATAAAAATTATTTGCTTGCTACTATACCCGCCACTTCAATTTCTGTTGAAAGTAATTTTTCTTGTTTAAAAAGAATTAAAAACTATGAAACGCTATGTTATGTCACAAAATCAACTGACAGCTTTGTCTTTACTTTCAATTAAGAAGGATTTTCTTTCCATTTTGTCTAAACATTAACAATTTTATTACATAATCATAAATAAGTTTAATAATATTTATATATATTTAATAATAATATTTATCAGAATTTTATATCAGAACTATTTTTGATAAGGCATTTTAATTTGTAGTAATAAAACATAAAGATACAAATATATATATATATATATATATATATATATATATATATATATATATATATATATATATATATAAATATATATATATATAAACAAAAAATTGTACTTCGGTATCCCCAAAAAATATGTGTCTTCAGCTTTCCACTTTTCAGATCGACCGGCATCCTAATCTTTTCTAGGCATATGCCTCTATATTCTTTGGTATCATTGTTTTTAAAATATTTTTTCATAGCACATTCTGTGGAATTCAGAACCCACTGCATAGCCTATATGGGATATTTAAATAAATTATGATCTTGATTTATTTAACACATTAAAGGGATTAAAAAGATCTCTCACTAATTTATTTAAGGGCTACTTTTATCAAGTATTATTATTTTTGAAGTTTTTGCTGTTAATGGGATAAAAATAAACATAAAGGCCCTAAGTACAACTGGGAATTTCTGGGAAAATTCATGATGAGTGATATTCATGTTTACTGTATGGAAAAAGAAATGTAAAAATACAACAATTTTATAGGCATTGGCTGTTGGCAACTGGAAAATCTATATAAATTTCTGAAACATGTTATTATTAACAAAGAATATAGTATTCTTTGTTATTAAGCTTTAAAGTTAACCAAAAATATTGTTGTAATTTACGGATCGGTTAACGGAAATAAAAACTTATTAAATACAAATAGAGTCACAATTAAACCTCTTGTTCATGTTCTACAATCTTGTACTAGGCTAGGATGATAAAATTTGGGTTTTTATAAGAAATTACTTTTTAAATTTTAAAATTTCAAATAATTTAAAAGAAAATTTTCACTTACATATTCTTCTCCATAATTAAATCTATCAATTCTTCAGTTACCATACACTTTTGAGCTTAATCTATTTGTACATTTTTTGTAATTTCTGATACAGTTTATAATACGCGGCTTTTAGAAAAATCTGTATACAAATTCATAATAAATTGGAATAAAAATGATAGGTTATGTTTTGATTGAATAAATTATCCCTAATGTATGCAATTTACTTTACAGGATTACTGAAATCTTCCTTCATAAAATAAACTTTTTTAATATTAGTTTATTAATCTAAAAATGTATATGGGTAAGCTGTCATTTAATAAATTTACAGTAAAGAACATTGTTGTCTATTATTATATATTTTATTTTCCGTCTATAACTATCATCATTGTTTAAAAAAGAATCTTTTTCTTATTCATGATGTCTTTCATTTGTAGTGAATAGTTATGGTTGTTGTTAATTACATTTTTTTGATGGCTTTAAATGTTGACTTTTTTGTAAATTTTGTTGGGATTAGTTTATTGGATTTTCAGAAGAATGTGGACCTAACATTATTATGTTTAGAATTTGTTGTAATAGTTGTGTTGGGTTTGCTAAATGCGATGCTACCGTTTTCCACTACCAGTTTGTCCTTTATTTCCATCTCTTCTTAAGAGATTGAACTTCCGCTACTTTCAGAAGACAGTTCAGCTTACTATTTGTTTTTTTCCTACTATTTCTATCTTTGTATAAGGGTTCATATGAGGGCGGGTTCATATACCTTAGTCCTTTCTCTAATATCAAATGATTACTGCATTTAAACTATTTTATCGGTACATATTTTACAATTAAATTTATTTGTTTTCAGAATCATGGATTAGTGTTTGATTTGTACATTTTTCAATTAATTTTTCTTCATTCATTACTTTATTTTCCACCATCTTACCCTTATTACCTATCACCAGCGCTTTACACATCCAGCCACATTTTTAGATATGTTTGCTTTTGTGATTTATTAAGTAAATGTATGTTTATATATGAAAGATATTATTCTCCAACATTCAAAGTAAAAAATTATGTGGTAGAATAAACAAAAATGAGACATGTCAATTTAACAGATGATTATCAGAAAAATAATATCTTGATTTGCCCCCACAGCAAAACCCAAGTGATACCAAGTGATAATTTAAGAAATAATAGGAAACAAATTAGAACAAGACAAAAACAAGAAAAAAGTCATACTAAAATCGAGATGATATTGTATAATATGGGTTTAGAAAAGGGAAGATTTTCATGTTTGTATGTAAATAAAACAATAAAAATAAACATTTTAATTAAACTTTATGTAGTTATTCTATAAAAATATTTTTTTATATATAAATAAAAATTATTCATATTCCTCTTTTACCTTTTTCTTCTTCTTTCTCTTTGGCGGGCTAAAATCTACAAGTTCCTCTTTGATTTTCCTTTCCTTCGTCTTTTTAGGACTTTCCGAATTTTCTTCTTGTTCATTAGAAATATCGAGAATAGGATCTGGTTTTTCTTTTTAAATTTTTGATTTCCTTGATGGAGGTATAAAGTCATCAGGATTAAAAATGTTACTTATTGACATGTCATTGAATATTTCACTGTTGTCTGTTTCAACTTGCTTTTTCTCTTTTTTTATTGTTTTCTTTGGGGAAATGGAGCTAACATTTGGACTAAATTGGGTGGATGTGATATCTGGCAACATGGTACTATTGATAAGTAATCTTCTGTCTTCTCTTGCTTTTTTATTCTTCTTGGACTTCAATATATTATTAATAGCATCACTGATCTTCTTTTACACATCATCATTAAGCTGTATCTTGTCCTCAAAGTTGGAACCGAATAGGGGATGGCGATTTTTGAATGAATTTGGTGGTGGTACTGAAGATTTTTCTATTGTTGGTATATTTGGACCTCTGTTAGGTTTAATGTATTTCTCCATCACTAAATTTTCTTTTAAACTCGATCATATGGGTTTTTGTGCTTAAAACAAAGGTGGGATCAGGTATTTTTGATGTGGCTCGTATAACAAACTTGTGACCCCCTATTGTTACTTTGCTTTTTCCTTCAAAGTCAATGTTGACATTCAAAAGATCATCAGCATCTACACTTTTAGGTATTCTTAACATGTAAATATCACTAGAACTCTTTAACTTAAGTTTTGTTTTAATAGGACTCATTTTTATACTGGGATATCCTTTAGGAGTTCTTGTGGTGATTTTGTCTAAAAAAAAAAACAAATTTAGTATGTTAGTATATTCATGCTGAAATAACTATTTTTGTAGTCAATAATTATAAAACAAATCCTTTATTCTAAAACCTAATTTGTAACTAGCATTTTAAGCCCTTTTCAACAAATATTTACTTTTAATGGAGATACTTGGAGATTTTGAAGAATGTTGACTTTCTTCTCAATTTTTTCCATCACTAAAATGAAAATATAATATAAATAAAGCAACTTTGTACAGTTTTATAAAAACTGTTATGGATGTACTGATAATGAAAATACTAAATTTGAAAGAGAATTGTACATTTAACATTTTGAATGTTGTATCAGACATTGGAGGATGTTGATACTCAATACCCTTAAAACAGCATTTGGAACTTACACTGAGACATCTGCTGACATAATTGGAACCTTTTACCATTATGTATGCATTAATTTTAGAGATTGGTGTGGAAAAAACTTAATATTTTCAATTTCTATGCAGAGTTTTCTCTTCCCAATAATAAATATTTTAGGCGAGCAGTTTACCCCTGAAAAGATGCTTAGAGAAGGAATATACTGACTAAATTTTTTTGGATTTCTATTTTTTTAATTTTTCGAAGTGGGCCGGAAATTTTTATTAACAAATAACAATATTATAACAAAAGAACAATTTCCTGAATCGCTTTGAGTAAAATTTTTGTGTATCTCATCGAAATACATACTTTTTCTTTCTTGATAATTTTTAGAAAAATGCTTCCTTGAGCTATTTGCAATTTTTTTAATGAATTACAATTCTACAAAAATCTTTAAACATTTACATACAAGTAACGACTATTTTGACAATGATAAATGGTTTCTATCTTGCTAAAAACATAGTTTTAAATTTAAACAAAGATTTCTACGCACCACACAACTGTATATGCTTAGCGATAGATTGCTTGAAATGCATATTCAAAATATTTGGTTCCGTGTTTTCAGCAGGATAGAATACATTTATCCTTGTAAAAATATTCTTACTTGTACTTAAAGGTTTAAAGATTATGAAGCTTTTTATAGAATTGCAATTCATTTAGTATTTTTTTAGAAAAAATCCCAAAAATCACTTCAAAAATTGCAAAGAGTTATCATTTTTTGAAAAATTACCAAGACAGAAAAAGCATATTTCGATGAGATCCGCCTAAAACAATTTTACTTAAAGCGATTCGGGAAATTGTTTTTTTTTGTTATAAGTTATTTGTTCATAACAATTTCTGGTCGACTTAAAAAAATACATTTGAACTTGAAAAACAATATAAAATCGAATAAAAAATGTTTGCTGCCGTGAAAATTTAGTCGGTTTATACTCTGCGACTGTTTTTAGCACGTCCGCAAAATTTAGCTCTAATATCCCGTTGTACACGACGTTCCACAGTATCGGTTCCAACACCGATCCCTGAGGAACTCCCGACGGTGTGTTCAACCATTTTTTACGGTTACATTTATTTTTCTCTTTTATAGATGCTCACACATGTTTGTTAGATATGACTTTCATTCTTTCGATTATTATGTCCTAATTTGCTAATTAAAGCATTTTTAATATAAAGCGTTACTATAATTACCCATTCTCGTTTGTTGTTTTTAACTTGTTCTGTTATCCATTTTATTGAATCAACTACTGATTTTAATTTTTGGAATCCGGATTGTTATTTCGATATTTGTGTACATTCATCCAACGTCTTTTGTAATCTGTTTTTTATTAGTACAGTAAGGTCTCTTTTTATGCGGATTATTTTTATGATATTTTAAAGTTGTGCGGTTTGTATTTCATCCAAAAATTTCTATTATTAACTATTATAAAAATTAAATGTTTACTTTTCACATCCAGATGTCAGTAAAGCGAGCGTTTGCAATTCGGGGAGTCCCTTCTTAGATGATGTCCCTATTATATCATAGCGAGTATCGTATAGAAAGGTATAACCTGTTATTGTGTTGAAATAATTTTTCTCTTAGCGGTGCTTCGTTTTATAATAAGTTGTTTAAAATTTTGCTGATTCCAAGTTACAGTCTAATAAGCAGTACAGTTTTTGGATTGAAACGCTTTAAGTGAGTGTCGTAAAGTTTTATTTTTCATTAGAACAGGTTTTTGCTTTCTCAATATCGTAAGTCTATTTTTTTTTAAGATTTTATTTGGCATAATGGAGAAAAAAAAACAAACATCAAAGTCGATAAATTTCGTTGGAAATGAAAATTGCAGTTATAGATCGCTTAGGAAAAGGATCTACGGCAATTGGAAAACTATTTAATTTAGGCGAATCAACTGTAAGAGCATTTAAGAAGAATGAAGTTGCTATAAGAAAATCTATAATTTCTGGTACGAAATTAAGCGCCAAATTTTCATCTTATTCAAGGGATGTATTATTAGAAAGAAAGAAAGAGCCATCGCAATTCAAAGAAGAATTCTTGAAGTCCTATGGTTATTTAATCCAGGAAAAAGCTCTTCAGTTTATGAGTTAATGAAACAGCCAGAGCCACCTGTAAAGAGTAAAGAATTTTCAGCTAGCAAATAATGCCTAACCGGGTTTATAAAAAGAAATGCACGCCATAATATCAAGATTACAGGAGAAAGTGCTACAGCAGATGAAGCAGCAGCAAAAATATTTCCACAGGAGCTAGCAAAAATTATTGAAGATGGGGAATATTGTGCCGATCAAGTATTTAACGCTGATGAAACGGGACTGTAATGGAAAAAAATTCCTAACCGTACTTACATCGCAAACGATGAAAAAACTGCAAGAGGACATAAAGTAAGTAAAGATCAAGTAACATTATAACTTTGTAGCAATGCATCAGGAGATCGGATATTGAAACCGCTATTAATAAATAAATCCCTAGACCACGTGCTTTAAAAGGCAAAGATTTGAAACAACTGCCAGTGCATTGGATGGCTAACAAAAGCTATTTTTACAAAAATTTTCAATACTTAGCTTCGTGCCAGAAGTAGAAGCAGGTCATCCACACTTGGAACATTCAAACTTTCAAATAGTATTTCTTCCGCCGAATACAACAAGCCTTATTCCATTAGATCAAGGCATACTTGCATTTAATAAATATTATATAAAAGCAACTTACATATCCATCGTGAGTAAACTAGAAAATGAGCCCTTAACAGTAAAAGACGTGTGGAAGCAATTTTCTATTTTTGATTGTTTGATTCATGTTGCATCTGCTTGTGCTCAAATAAGACCAAGAACTTTAAATATGCCTGTTGAAAAAAGGTTTGACCATCATGTGTAACAAGCAATGAAACCATTCAAACATTGACACTATCAGATGAAATAATTAATTTAGCACATGAAATTGGCAGAGATGGTTTTAATACCTTCAGCCACGATAATATAGTTGACTTGCTTGTGGATGATGCATTAAATGACTATGCCCATGATATAATTGATCAAACTTTAGATGACGTTGTGAGTCTAGAAGATGATAATGATGAGGAAGAAAAACCAACCCCGCTCACAAAGACTCAACAGCAGTGCTTGCTTTTTTCATTGTTTTTTTTTTGCGGCTTTGACTCATGGGGCGAATCAATATAAAGTCGATGGTAAATGGGGGGTATGAAATCTAGCAGCTGTTGTAAGTTTTCCCATTTTTGATACTTATGTTTTAATTTTGCTTGATCTCCAAAGTAACATTATTCACCGGTCGTCCAACATTCTTATTGCATTTTTCAGATTCAAAAAATGGGAAGTCGTCGTCTAAAGTATTTTTAAAATTGGTATGTTTGTTTTTTATTATATTTAAACCATTTAATGTCTCTCCATTTGATCACATGATTTTCGCTATCCTTTTTTGGATCTGTAATGAAATTGTTCAAATTTGAAAGGGACACAAAATCTGTCATTTTATGAACAACAAATTTTTTTGAACACTTTTTTATTAAGTTGCACCAGTGATCAGGTCTGAGGATTTTTATTTTTCAGTTTTTCTATTAGAGCGAAACTCCGATCACACTCCATATAGGAGTGACCAGGTTCAAAAAATGTGTGGTCAATATTTCCAATATGTGTAGTGCGAACTATGCTCATGAATAATTTGCTTATATTTTTGTTTTTATTTTGACCGCCGCATGAGTCACTGTAAGCAATCATATTTACTATATTAGTAGGCAAATTTTTCATGAACTAAAAAAAATTATTATATTAAGTAACAATAATAATAAAAGAGAAACTTAGTCACTTACATGTCACAAGCAGGATCCTACTTCTTGTGATCCTCTAGAGGCCAGAGATTCATACCAAACATACATATTTGATACCCCATTAACAAGATCAAATATACAAAAATTGTACGTCCACAACTGCCGTAAATAGTAGACTTTGTTTGTAGTTAGTAGCGGTGTTGGAAGTGTCTTCTGAAGATCGAAGCATATGGCTATTGTGTTTTTTCCAGTTTTGCTTTGTTTTACATCTTTATCTTTACTGCTTGTGGCCTTTTTTGCTTGCCGTTGATGAATTTCTAGCTCTGTCTCGTACTTCTTTTTTTCGTCTTCAGTTGATGATGAGATTAAGTTTACCAATCGATCGCATTTATTACAAGTGTCTGAATGAGGATGGTGAAATTTTAAATTAAGTTCAGTATTGAAAATATGGCGGTAATATGATTCCTTAACTGGAGGTCCATCGTTATCAGTGCAATTATTATCTTTGTAGAGACAATACATTTTACGAATGTTTAAATCGGGCGAAAGGTATTTCGTATTTGGATTTTGATTATAAGAGTAATGACTTCTATAACGTGGAAATGATCTGATATGTTCTATCACTCTTCTTCTTGCGTTATCTGATACTTTGTTGGTTGGGACATTTTTTCCTCTTTTATCAGGGTCTTTGTCAACTTTTTTACACAAAATCTTAAAGCGACTATAGCTGATATCAAAAGTTTTTAGGAAAAACTCTCTGCATACACGGCGGTCAAGAAGATTAATTTCTGTACTGTAATTATTTTTGCTATTAGCCAGTTTTTTTTAGGTTCAGTTTTTCTGATGTATGAAGCTAAAAAAGCTGTTTGCAGGTCATAAGTTGGTAAACTGTACAACTAAGAGAAGAGTCGTTGTCGTTCATCCTCGTTAAATATTCCACATTGGTACCTACACGTATGCACATACTCCTGGACACATTTCTTTCTCTTCATTTTTCCTCTACTTTCATATTCTTGGCCAGCGAGCCTCTTATTTGTGATTTTATTCCTCTTCCATTCCTGTACGTTACGCTTCCTTTTTCGGGTAGTTTTAGGAGTTACTGAAAAGAAGAAATATGTTAACCCCTTAAGTTGAACTTAACTTCGAAATTTCTAAAAGTACATAAATGTAATAGGTACTAAATTTACCGCTATCTACAAGTTTAATATTTACATAATAAATTAATTTTTGTTGGGGATGTTACGCTTAAATTGAAAGTAACAAGCCAAAACATACACTTTTACTATTAAAATATTATACTCACCATGTGTGCTTGTAGTTGCTTCCTCGGCAGATATTATGGAATTATTGCTTTCGTTATCTTTTTCATATTCACTCGGAATGAAATCATTCTCCATCTGAAGCATATGGATCACTATCTGACTCTAAAAATAATAATATATAACCTTAAAATTATTGAACTAATAAATTCTTATTTTATCTTTTTTCCAAAAACCATTATAACTTACCTGACTCAAAAAACATGATCCAAATATTATAATGACAAAATATATAATTTCTGCACACAATATAATCACTTAAAACACTGCTATTAATCTACTAAAGAAGTACAACCTACAATTCATAAACAAAAATTTAAACCGTTGAGTAAAACCCAAACAACAAAAGTAATAAAAAAATATTTATTTCCAGTCGCTTGTTTGGAAGTAAAACAGCCTAGGTGCTCTAAGGCGATTTCTGCTCTTACTGGTTGGTGAATTTCATTTTGGTTGTTTTTTCTATTCATCAAAAGTCGTTTTCGTGAAAATTGAACTTAGGCGGTTTTACTTCTAACCCCTTCAATTACATTGTCAGAAAAGGAAGAGCCACACAGAACGAAAATGAAGTTTGTAAAAATCCATCGCCTTTACCGCAAATATCTATTGCAGAGACAGTTTCTTCTGACGACGAAGATGATTTTGAGCCACTTCGCAAATGGTGCAAACCATTATCAGATAGCGATAAAAATTAAAAATGTAAATGTAAAACTATATGTACAGTCTGTCCCAAACCCTTCTTTCAGTGCGTCACTAATTTTGACGTCATATAGGATTTTAAGAATGTCGAGAATTATTGCATGACATTTTAGTTAAATCTGACAGTTGCAGGATTGTAATCGGCTAAATGTGAAAAGATTATTTTTTTAAAATGTGAAGTAAAAACTTTAAGAATTCAAATTTTTTTTTACTTTACATATTAGAGGTCCCGTCCTGTATAAAAATTTTTATTGCGCATTATATTGGAACGGCATTTTGTCATAATTGCTATTCTATACATTCCAAAGAAAGTGCTTAATTAGCTAAGATTTATTTATGGATTTATTATTATTTATTATAAACACTATGGAATTGGAATGTTTGTTTATTTAAAATAATGCTTCCTCCTATAGAATCTTTTAAGAGTTGACTGCGAGATAAAAAAATTTACTGGCAATTGCAAGGCATCAAAGCAAACATTCCTGTGATAAAATAGCATCGATTGAAATCAGTCATATTCGGATAAGTAATTTTCGGAAAGTTTCTGTGGCAGCCATTAGTTTCATTTTGTGAAGATTTATCATAAAATCGTGAAAATAGTTTAAATAGTGAGTTATTCTACTAGATTGAGTGTGCAAATGAAAGAGTGTTATGAAGTTTAGGTAAAGAAACAATGGACAGTTTAAATAGTAAAGCAGTTGATTTTTGAGTTAATCTACCAGTTTCGGTATGCAGATGAAATAGTGTTAATGGAGTTTAGTTAAAAAACAAGATACCGAATGTAAGTTTACCTTCTTTTTTTATGAATAACAAAAATGAATATTATATTTCAAACAATCCACAATCCGATTCAGAACCTAATTCATTAAAATCAATGATTACAGGGGATATGTGGCTGGCATCAATTATCTTATATTTTAATAAAATGTGGTTCTAAAAAGAACCGTTTTAATACATATGAATATCTTCTAATTGAAAATAATTTAATAATTTTAATATTAGGCTTTGTTCTTTCTCGGTATATCTCGGCATATTTAAAATATTTTTATGACAATAAATACAAAATTAAATTTTCACTGTAAAATGTCTGAAAATACTAACCTGGAATGACAATTATCATTTTATCAGTTGACATTATCATAGTACTGTCACTATTGAGACCATCTGCGTCAAATTATATTTATGCGCATCATTGATTGGATATCTACTTAGCGCATTCTAAACTCCCACCAATTATATATCCGAAAGTAGAATTCGCTTTAATATGCAAATACCCGTGAACGATACATAATTTTCTAAGTTCTATGTATAATAATCACAGACTTACGTTTTTTTCTGTCACTTCTAGCTTAATGCGTTAGAGAGAATTCGATCAACTATGACGCACTGAAAGAAGGGTTTGGGATGAACTGTACCTATTACTTTCCCATAAAATAAAAATTAATTAAGCTTTGGATACAAGTTTTTTAAGCTTTTGTATGAATTTCTTTCAGATATTCGAAGTAATTTTTGAACTTTTTTGTTTTTGTCTTGGTTTTATGTAACTTTAGAAGGCTACGGAACGTATCCCTACTTTTTAAAGGCAAGTAATGTCTTTTTTTATGCGATTTTTTTATATGCACTTTTCGGTGGAACGTATCCACCGCATAAAACAAGACCTTACTGTATTTCGTATGTTTTTCCAGGGTATCCAGCAACCAAATTGGTCTAAGCGAATTTGTCTCCTTCATTGACCTCGGTTTTAATAGTGGTAGGTTGGCTAATTTTAGTTATCTGGAAATTTTGTCTTCTTAGAAAATTCTTAAATTTTTAGATATAAAAATACAACAATTAAAAAAATGTACGTATATTTCATTTAATTTTATACAAAACGTAATGTATTAATCTTTTAAAAAGTAAAGCGTACATGCAATTACATAACCTGATTTATTAAATCTGTAAATTTATCTTTAATACATATTGAAAACTAACAAATTACAAACGTATAAAGTGAGCTACAAAGAGTATAAAGAAAAGTTGATCAGTTACTAGTTTACAAACAAATATCTTTTTTCTATAAACTTTCCAATATTAAACAATAACGCACGAAGATCTCAATATTTTTCAAAATTTAGTTAAATTTGACCTTGATTAAGCTGAAAGATTCCATAGCAGCAAGTAGAAAATATTGTTCTATACACACCCAAAACATTTTTGTGGCGAAGAACAGAAAAATAACTACCAAAACATCAGAAATAAAATGAGTTTTCAAAACCAACTTACAAATTCTAATAGGAACACAAAAAAATGATAAGCTTCTGAAATTGTAACTAGAGGAGAGAAGAGATAAAGAGATATGACCCCAGACTCTTGAATTGTTCAAATTATGTGGAAAACTCCTACTAGTACAAATACCAGTATCAGTAGCACTGATGGACAATATTGTTCGGAAATTTTAAAACCAATCGATCAGTAAAACATATAAAGAAATCTTAGAAACACTACATTAACGTTCACGATGCGACATTAACCTGGTCTACAACCTAACCAACAGATCCAGTTATATAACATCCTACAGCGCTTCCACTTCTCCATGAAACATATCCGACTGGTAAAAGCTACCAAGGATCCAACAACAGGAACGGTCCGCATATAACAAACTTACTGGACTAAAACACAAGGATGAGCTGGACTCGACATTGTTTAACATGACACTCGAATATCTTAAGAAGGCTGAACGTCGAAATAGCTATTCTAACAAACCAGTACAGCTTCTTGACTACCGATTACATTAACATCATGTTCCTAAGAATGGAGGAGACGACGGAAATACGTACATAAATAAAACTACAAAAGAGATAGGACATCGATCTGACCACTAACCCCTCGGGGCAGCGACAAAAACCAAAGTACTTAACTTTGAGGATATAAGCATAAAAGATAACATTAAACAAGAATTTAACAATAGAATAAAGAACATCGGAGAACAACTAGAAGATCCAGAGGAGCTATGGAACGAATTTAAAAAGTTGAAATATACACAAACAATGATTATAAAAGTAACTTGATGTAAATTGATGACACAACATCGACTTATTAAATCAAATGAAACAAAATATAGACAACTATAGCAGGGAATTAAAAGAGAGAGAGAGAGAGAGAGAGAGAGAGAGAGAGAGAGAGAGAGCAGGGAATTAAAAGAGAGGTATTAAAATTAGCCAAAGAAAAATGGACGAGAGAGAGGTGCGACGAACTGCGAGAATGTAATATCTAGTAAGGACTTATTTAACGTGCACAAAAAAGTAAAATAAATAAGCAGCACATTTAAAAAAACGAGTTACTTTGTACTAGTTGACAATACCAACAAAATCATAGTTAATGAGAACGAAATAAGAAGAGAATAACAACTGGATATAAGAGTTGTCTGACGATGCGAGAAATAATATTAAATTCTAACAAAATTGTACTCTTCTGGACAGTCCAGAAATTATGAAATCGCTATAAAAATGCTAAAATTAGGAAAGTTTGTTGTCCAGATGATACACCGACTGAAGCAGATAAGATATTCGGACTATTTACTTATAAAGCAACCATGTGAAATCAAAATTAACGGGAAATTACTTCATGTAATCAGATATGCAGACGATACAGTAATTCTGTCAAAAAACGTTGAAGGTCTGCAAATTCTACTAGATCGTATTCACGAAGTAGGAGAGAAAATGGGCTTTAAAATAAACAAACAAAACCAAATTTTTAGTCTTAAGCCGTAACCCACATCCAGATGCAGAGTTTCAATTAAATGGAGTCCATGTCTGAGTAATAAAGTGTAAGTTGAAAAAATTCACAAAATTACATATTTAGGAACCATTATAACGGACCAACTAGACCCAGACAGAAGAAAAAAAAAACGCAGAATAGCCAGGACTAGAGAACCTTTTCTAAAAATGGAGATTTTTCTTTGCAATAACCATCTCAGTTAAGAACGAAGACGAAGAATGGTTAAGTGCTATGTTCGGTATGTACTTCTGTCTGAAGCTGAAGTGTGGACCCTAAAAGTATCCAGCCTTGAACCGAATTGAAGCATTAGAAATGTGGATTCATATACCATCAATGTTGAAGATACCTTGGACGGCAAGGAAAACTAACGAGGAAGTATTAAGCTAAATATGGTTGACAAGGATAGAGAATTACTAAAAACTGTTACGACACCGGAAAATGTCTTATATGTTTAGGTGTGGGAAGAAATCAAGTTTCTTCGCTAAAACTCATTCGTGAATACTGAGACGTCAACTCAGATATAAAATACAGGACGACAATAATTATTTCATGGGGCAGAAGATCCAGAATCCTTCGTAATGGTGATAGTCAACGTCGAACAATTCTGATATGGCACGTGAAGCAGAACGAGTCGAATTAATAAGAGAAAAAGAAAGATAGAGAGAAATAGAAAGAGAGAGAAAGCAGAAATCCAAACACGGATAATGAAAAGAAAACCTATTTCTCGCAAGTTCACATATTCGGTTACAAAACCAGACACAAGTAATGAAATATTAAGATCTGTAAAGCCATCATCAGACGAATATTCTTTTATGGATGCGAGACATGGGTAAATACAAAAACAAAAAAATTTCTAAAAGAATAATTCTAAGCAAGATATTTGGATCAATTTACGAAAATGGTATACGGAGATCCAGAAACAACCATAACCTTAAACATCAAATGTTTAACAAACACATCAAAATTTACTAGGCTCCAGAGGTTTCGATGGGGCGGTCCTGAAATGAGAATAGATGGTGGCATATTACCACGAAGAACTCTAAAAATGTGGACAGACGGCGATAGAAGATGAAATAGAAGAAAAGCGGAGAAGACGGGAAGCCCAACAATGTACAAGAAACAAAGATAATTTCTCGCAAATGGGCAGTAGGTACGTATCTTCAGTATTAATGCCATATTAGTACCATCCACTGAAGCCATAAGTATATAAAATTTCCTTAAATATATTCAAATTTATTTATTATTTCAGATGTTAAAAAAAAACGGATAAAGCCCCCAGGTAAAGATAAACGTATTGCAAGAAATATAAAAATTGATATATCATACCTCTATACCAACTTAACAGGAAACATCCTAACACAGCAGTACCACACCCGTATAGGCGTACAACAGCGAAGACCAACAACCTTACTGTATAAAAATGGACTAGGTAAGCTCTGACGTCACAATCGGCGGGGATTTTAAAAACCTTTCCAAACAAATCTGTTTTACGTGTATTTCTCCCATAAGAAGTTGGAAATTATGATTTTTTTAATTGTTTAAAGAATAAATTAAAACTTTTGGTTATGAATATTCATTCTGTGCGATTGATTTTATTTGTTGTTCGTGTATTTGTGAGGTAAGAATATCAAAGTATTTGTTTATAAATAAAGATATTGTTTTGTTTAAAAGTTTAATTTTATTTCAAGGTATTTTGTTGTTGTTTTTATAAGGATTATTTCAAAATTATTCAGTAAATCATTGAATTTATTTACGAAGTTGAAAAATATTTAAATTAATGTTTTATTCTTTATTAGGTCCAGTAATTATATCCCATAAACAGACTAAAGATATTCGTTTTGTAGTTAATAAGGACTGTAGTTTAAGAGGTGAATAAGGACTGTTATTTTATTATTACATCCATCTAATTAATAAAATGGTTATGTGCTTTGCTCCAAGCTGTAAACACTTGGCACAACTTTCAGAGAGACAGTAGTGGATAAATTTCATGAGGTAAAAGTAGCTGTTAGTTTGTTTTAATATAGCTTATATTTGAGATATTCTGTGATTGTCTTTTCAAATTTATACTATGTATCTGTCATGATTTTAAAAATAATTTAAAATGTAGTTGTCCTATTTGTAGGTTAGGCTTAAATTATTGATTTACATTAAAATAACCCTGATAAAAACAAAATACCTTGAAATAAAGAAAAGTTAATCAAACATAACATAACCTTAAAATATGAACTTTGACAGTAAATATCTTAATACTTTGATATTTTTCCCTCACAAATTCGAACAACAAATAATACCAATCGTATAGAATAAATGTTCATAACCACAAGTCCGTATTTATTCTTTCCATATGTTCAGTGTGTGTTTCCTGTGTTTCTCATGAATAAATGTTCATAACCAAATGTCCTTATTTAACAATTAAAAAAATCAATATTTTTAACTTATTATGGGAGAAATTCGCGAGGAACCGCAAAGTGGGCGACGCCTGGTGGTAGATTTCAAAAGCATCCACTTCGGGAAAACCTTGAAATTGTCATTAATTTGTATACATATTAGCTACCGGTTTATATTGTAATTAACAATGACTTCGACTTCAAAAAACTATTGCAGTGTTCCTCAATGTTCATCCTATTATAATTCACAAAAAAAATTCCATACATAAGTTTTCGCTGGACAAGAATATGAGAAAAATTTGGCAATGCATTTTGCGAATTGGCAGCAGACCTATAAGTACAAGTACATGACTGTGCAGTTTACATTTTACTGAAAACGATTACTTTCCAAATAAGTTGATTAAAATATTATTTATATTTTAATATATTTATATCTAATTTACTTTATAGTAACACCTGAAACTAAATTGAGAAGACTGAAAAATGCTGTTCCATCAGCTAAATTGCCCCAAAAAAACTGCCTCACCCTCAACTAAAGGTCTGTGCCGACCTTGCAACCACAAAAATAATTGAGATAATGTAAATTTTACTTTTCGTGTTTCAGACATACTATAAAAAAACATTTAATTTTATTTTTATTCAGGTTTAGGAGTCAATTACCGCATGTATAAACTCGAATCACAAACAAATAAACTTTGTAAACACACGTGTAAATGACATGATTTATATTAAACGTTTTATAGCTTCGAGATCAAATTACAAAATGATTTGTTTTCCCGAAGTTATCGTCCATCTTTAAAATCTTGAGCGCCCCCTGTCGGAATTGGCTATCGCGCATACAGGGAAAGGTTTTCTAAGCCTCGCCCATTGTGACGTCAGACTTAGGTAGTCCATTGATAGTGGGTTTCACCCCTCTAGTTTCCAACGACATTTCATACGTCGCGATACAAACAGTCCCGTACTCGCCTAGGAAAGGAATACTGATATATTGAAGTACTGAAGTGAAAACAAAACAAACACAATATGAAATGATTATAAAAACTTCTACTGGTAATCATAGATTCTACTTTTAACAAATAAAAATCGTTAAAAATAATATATAATTTGAAAAATATGAGTTTTTTACTTAAAAATTTCTTAGTGAAAATTTACCAACTAAAGATTTAAAAAGCTTTTACTTTTTTCCTTCTGTTTAGGAAGTTTGATAGAAAAAAGATATTTGGCTTTAACAATTAATCATCCTCTTAATTAGATACAATCAATTTCTGAAACACAATTTAGCATTTTCGCAAAATCAATTAAAAATATAATAATATAATAATGACATAAAATTAATTTAAAAACACCCTAATTGATTAAATTCGCACATTTACTTTCAACGCAAAATAAAAGTCACAACGGTATCGAAATGGGGACATCAAGTTACATTTAAAATTTGACGGAACACACTAAATTTTTTATGGTTTAGTTAATATATTATAATAAGATCTTTGAATCATTAACGTGCAGAAGAATGGTTCATGAAGAACTTTGTATTTTTATTCAGTGTAGGCCATGCCAAACGTTGTTAATATAACCAGGATTTAAAATTTATTTAAGTTGGTTAGTAGTACATATTTATTGAATATTTATTAGAATTTATTAACACCTGAACAAAATTCGGGTATCAAGAAAATAAATAATTACTTTCATGTTTTTAAAATTCTAAAGTAATATAAGCGGCATCTGATATTCTGTCAATATTGATAAAAACTTCTATTGTTTCCAATTATTTGATTAATAAAATATTTAAAGCACGTCAAAGTCCGTTACTAATCAATATGTAGACGAAATAAAGTCAAAAAAGGTAAAAAAGGAAATCCATGATACGTTGATGACGTCATAATAGTGGCGGAAAATGATGATGACCTGTCTATAGAAACTAATAAAGGAAACACAACAAACATTGGGTATATGAAGCTAAATATTAATGGCATAAAAATAATAGTAAACGGACTGAAAGACCACAAAACACCGAGGGAGGACGTCCAAAAAACTTATACGGAATGCACAGTCGAAATATCGATAATTATGATGGCTAAGGCAATAGATTCGGCAATGGAAAAGACTAACAAAAATAACAAAACAAAGCACACAAAAGAAAAAAGAAACGTAATAAGAGGAAAATAATGAAGACCATTAAAATTTGATTCTGGTATATTAAAACCATGTGGTAAGATGCAAGAAATAGGTAATAGAAAGGTAATACAATTCAAAGCAGTTAATGGAACGATATCCTATATCGAGAACAAACATATATATATCGAGAACAAACGTATAGATAGAGAACAAACAAGCAGACATATCGATACTTAATTAATAGGCCCTCACTGAAGAAGCAGCCCAAGAAGATCAAGTAGCATTTTGTGATATCTTAGAACAAACTTATGAAAATATTCTCAGGAATGAGATTGTAATGGTATAAATCATTATTAATGTTTATTTTTCTTCAAATAATTATTTTGTTCCAATTTCTTTTGATTTTAGTCATTGTTTTACTACTGTTTTTTTTTTCTAAATATAGTTGGCGCTCAACTTTTCTTTCAACTAAATACTCTCTTTAGTTATTATTCTTCGATTTACATTTTGAATTATTTCAGTCTAACTCTCATTTACTACGTAGTATACCACTTGTATACTAATTTTCATCTACATACAAAATTTGTTTGTCGGTATTTCCGATAGACAATGTCAAATACCACTTCAAACTAATTGAAGTAGGGATATCTTTTTGGTGTATTTAAACAAAAATTTTAGTCCAAAAATGCATTTTAATTTCTCAATTTTCTTCTTGGGTTTTTCTTGTGTCCCCATTTTGATGGGACTACTCAATTAACACCACGTGCTAATTACCACAACAATTGCTTATTAAAGGGATGTAGCAAGCCAACATCAATACTAATCCAACTTCAGCCAACATCAATGCTGCTGCTACTACAGCCTACAATTTGTCTCCAGGTGAAAAACATATCCAGCTCTCCTCCAGATGTGACAATATCTCTGTATTAGTCACAAGTATATTTTTACATTTATTTTATTGTAAAGATTAGCCAAGATTTGCTCACTAAATTTTGGTTTTCTTTATATTTCATAAATATGACTATTTAGTATAACCTTTTATCAGATTATACCTATCTTTTATCCCCTTCCAAATTTCTCATTGTACAATTTGCATTAAGATAAGACGTACCTACACCTAAGAAGAAATAGGCGGTCGAAGCCCTAACAATAAAATTGGCAGTCTTTGTTCATAATCACACGACTGAGGTGTTGTTTTATTGGTAAACAATTGGCACTCAACGATCTAGGTGGTTGATTTATTGTTACGCGTTGGTTGCTTTATTGATACATCTTAATAATAGTGGGTGATATTAATGTAAAGGTGGGAAGGGAAGATTATAACTGTATTGTAGAGGGCAAAGAAACTATATGAAGTCACAAGCGATAAAAGAGGAAAAATCTGCCAACTTTCCTCTGCAATAAACACATATATAGTCAGTACTAAACATAAACACCAAAGAGAATACAAGATAACGTGGATGATACCGACAATAACTGATGGCATTCAAATGGACCATGTATTAATTTTGAAAAAGTGGACACAAATAGTACAAGAATTTATAGATACTAAGGTCTTATAGATGAGCAAATGCGACACAAAGATGGCACTGATCAAATATTACTAATAGCAAAACTAAAGATAAAAATATTAAAAATTGATATTAATAAGGAAAGAAAAATAAAAATGGAATACAGAAAAATTGAAAACACAAGAAACAAAACAACAGTATACAGAAGAATTGGGACAGAAACTGAGATGATACAACGATTCGGACACAGAAAAGGAAATAAACAACATAAAAACAGCATAATAGAAACTGCAGAATAAATAATAGGACCACAAGAAAACAAAAAATCGAAAGCATGGTTTAATTAAGAATGTCACAAAAAAAGTTAACTTAAAATCCTTGCGAGAAATAAATGCTAGAGAACGGGAGGCAGGAACAATACGAACAATACCGAACGTAATAACAAGAAGCCACGTAACTCAGAGAACAAACATATATGGATCTCAGTTAAAAATAAATAATAAGGACAAGGGATTGTTCTAATATATAAAACAACAATATAGTACCAAAAAAACACCCATAAAAAATAAACAAAAAATATTGGGAAAAACATTTTACGGATCTATACAAAAACAAGCAAAAGACAGATGCAAAAGATGAAGAAAAAATAGATAATAGAAATGCAGAGGAAGACGCACCTACTTATCTAGAATTCATAGATGTAGTAAAGATGAAATTAAAAACGAACTGATCATAAAAGAAGAAAAAAGCTGTTAAAGCGGATGTACAAACTAATGATCAAAATTTGGAAGGACGAAAACATGCCTGTAGAATGGAAAAACGGATACATCACACCAATTTTTAAGAAGGGGGATCCAACTAACTGCAACAACTATAGAGCTATACTGCGTTTCGCGGTCACTTTGCAGTACAGTCTTATGAAGAACAGTGTTACATATATTTTAAGCAAGTGATATTTTTCTTTTCTAGAGAAGTAAACATTAGCGTTCATTGGCGTTATACCTTTGTTTCTCGTTTAGCTTATCAGCAGTACTCGAATATTTTAAACGCCCGTTTAATTTAAGTTTAAATTAGATTCAATAGTAAATTTTGGAATGTACAGTCAGCTTAAGAACAATGAAACATTGATACCGGTAATCATGAAAAATAATTCATTGTGGACCTAATTATAGAAAATTAGGTGAATTGTAAATCTATATGTATGTAATTAAGAACAAATCTATCTTAAGAATAATGATAATTCGCCAAAACCAAATTATATGAAGTGAAATATAATTTAAATTACTGGAATATTCTATTTAGACGGACTTCAAGTGTTTCCGCCTACTTAAAATACTGAGCTCTATGGTTCCTTAAGATTTACATAACCCTATACTGCTTCTACTGCAAAGTCACCGCGAAATGCAGTATAGTATGTTACTAAACAAAACGTATACGATCCTGACCACAATTATCAGAAACCGACTAAATTGTTACACAGAAAAAACAGGGCAGTGTCAACAGGGAATTAGAAAGGGAGATCAACAATAGACATATGCATACAACATGAAATACTACACATATTGTTCATCGACTTTCACCAGGCCTTCGACAGCATATACAGACGATTATTAAAAGGAATAAAAAGGATGAAAATACCAGCAAAGTTAATAAGATTGACTAGAATGGCAATGAAAGTGACTCATCAGCAGGAGTTAAACAGACGAAGAACATACCAAGTTATTAGAACATGACGTAAGACAAGGAGAAACTCTGTCGACGGAGCTATTTAATATCATCCTAAAAGGAGTAATCATAGACACAGTGACAATCAAAGGCTAGAAGAAACACTTCCAAAGTTAGAAGGAAATACCAGAGGACTAATAATCAATCAGAATAAAACAAAATACCTAATAAGAACAAGAGACGATGTAAACAGAATAACAAAAATAAAAATAAGTGAAAATAATAATAATAATAATTCCAGAGGATCGATTGCTTTAAATACTTGGGGGTGATAGTGGATGGCAAAAGTGGAAGGAGTGCAGAAATCAGTGACAGAATTAAACCAGGAAATGGGGCATATCGGAAATATCACCGACTACTTAAAGACAAAAACCTGAGCAAAAATATATACATCTATATATTTGTCTTTGTAGAGCAGCAATTGGACCAATGCTAGCATATGAAGCATATGAAGAACACATGGCCCAATAAATACAGAACAAGGAGAATACAAACGACTGATGAACCATGAAATATTAAATATAACCGAAGGGGAAGATATACTAAAATTTATTTAGGCACAAATACCGATATGTTTAGACACATACAAAGGAGAGGAGAAGACGAACTAATTAGGAAGATAACGAACTAGAAACCAGACTAATAAACAGACCAAGAAAAAGATCAAAAATAAAATGGGAAGACCAACTGCTAGAAGAAAATTGCAAATAAGATAGCAAATTGGAGAGAAAAGATTCAGAACACGAGAGAGTGTAAGAAGATAGTAGATAAAGCAAAAAACAACAATCTTTGAGAAATATCCTAAAGAATATACGCTGAGTTTCTTGAGGAAGCTAGGACCACGCAGGGTTGTAAAGCCAGAATTATGATGATAATGATGATATATGATGACTAATCCACCGCGTTAAATGTATTAAAAGAACTCATGGAATATTTAGCGACCTATATTTCTATCAAGAGTCCATGTATACATTTTGCCTATGCTTTGGCACAGAAGTATCACAATCATTTAAAACTCCACAAACATCCTACTTTGCACTTAACGTTTTCAATTTAACAAGAAATAAGCAGGACCTAGATTCCACTATATGCTACTAAGACGTTTGATAAGTTCTCGGACTCCTCCACAATTAGACACCAGAAACTAAATAGAAGTTTAAGAAATGGATAGTAAGGTCATGGCGTCAAAGTTTTGAGATACGAAAAAATTTTGCTGATTGACTATCTTGAAAAGGATAAAACCATAACTGGATAATTCACTCTCAAATTTTAATGAAACTGAACGTAAGCATTTGTGAAAATAGACCCAGATTCCACATTATTGCCCAAAGGCTCTCTCAGACTTCCATTTATTCTAAAAATTCAAGATCTTCGACACTGGTAAACGCTTTTCATCTATTCAAAAACCGATTTCGGTTGTAGATGAGTACTGTAGATGAGTACTTTGCAGCACTTCTAACGACCGATAGAGAGAGATTTATTTGAAAGCATAAATTGCATTTTCAATGTTAGACAAAGAAATCTTTATCAACCACCACTTTTTAAAGTGTTTTAGCATCTACATCCAATTGATTATCTCCTCAGGACTGGTAAGTATAGTAATAATTTTATCTTTAAAAATCAAAATTCATGATTTACGTCAAAATACAATGAATTTTTATATAAACCCCCGAAATAAATTTATTTATTGCAAGTATATCAGGAAGTTAAGTTTATAAACAAAATATTAAGGCGTATTCAAAAACTTGGCCGACTAAGTCTGACAAAATCTGAGGATATTAGACGCATAGTTATGGATAAATCAAAAACTTGTTCTATATACTCCACAAACAAAAAAAATCGACAGCTCTTTTACACTGAACACGATGAAAAACAAAAGTTGCATGCCAATATATCCATACTATACTGCTCAGATCGACTCAACGAACAAACCTATCATGTATACCACACAGATTCTACTATACAATTTAGTATGTGACTGTACTAAACATGTTTGGTAAAAAAAGTCCAAAAGCAAATATATATGATACACTTTCCCAATTATGATCCCATTTTTATAATTAATTTTATAAGATGGGCTAAACTAAACATTCTTAAAGGTTAAATGCATGTATTTGATCATCTGTGCTCCCCCAAAGCAAAACCATAATTAGTCGTGAAAAAGATAAAAGATTAAATAGAATAAAAATATTTGCTTCGGTATTATAAGTTGTAAGCTCATAGCGGTATACACATCCTTCAAGAACCAATCCAAGTACTATTTATTCAGCTGCAACAATACAATTATTTAATATCACCAATTTTATCACAAGATGTATTACGTCATTCATATCCTAGCACGTGCTTGTGGTAGAATAGAAGATAACTGAAAATAAAAAGAACATTAAAAAGTATTCAAAGTGTCAAAATCTTTTACATTTCAAAATTGTTACGGACTGACCTAACTAAATCCTAGTTAGACCGCATTGGTATAGTTTAAACAGCGAAAGAAATGTAAATTATTGGTAAAAATCAGTGTGTGGTATAATTTTAGTGCTGAAAACCAATTGGAAATATTCGGATAAGCTGATATTTCATTTCAAAACAAAACATTTTTGTTCCTACGAGGTTTGCCTTTTTAGTTTTGCATATAGCCGCTTAGAGGGGGCCACCAATAAAACCTTACGACACAAATGTAACCTCAATCTTTTGTTGACCTAAATCGAGAGTTTCATTGCGATACAACAAGTCGTGTAGATAGAGCGACTTTTTGAAATTCGCAAGTCGGTCGAAAAATAGATCTTAGCCGAGATCATATTCGAGCAATAATTTTTTAAAATTTTTGGAGAGGATTATCCTAAGAGCAATGTTTCGCTGAAATAGTTTCTGTGTTTGGGAATGAAGCATCACACCAGTCAACTGTTTCCCAATGGTATTGCGAGTTTCAACGTGGTTGCTTCAGTCTAAGCGACGAATCCAGGCCAGGTCCACCCAAAACAGCAGTCACACAGCAAAACATTGATGCGGTTCGTCAGCTAAGTAAAGATGACCGCCGTGTAACATTTCAAAGACCTCGATCCAAAAGATCCTACATGAAGAACTGGGTGTTACGAAATTGGTTTCCCGTTGGATCCCTCGTTTGCTCACAGAAGAGCACAAAGTGGTTGGCGTCAATTGGTGTCGAAAAACATTGGAACGGTTCAACAGAGGAAACAGTTCAAAAAATGTTTATAGTATTGTTAGTGGCGATGAATCTTGGATTTACTCCTACAAACCGGAAAATAAACGCCAATCCGCTGTGTGGGTGTTTCACGCTAACAAAAGTGATCCGTTCTCGAAGTGCGTCAAAGAAAATGGTCGCAACTTTTGTGTCAAAGTAAATGTGGCAACAATTGCTTTAGAAGATCAAAGAACGGTTACTTCTGATTGGTATATAACCGTTTGTTTACCAGAAGTTATCGCGACACTCCGACAAAGCAACACACAACGACGAATCATCCCACATCAGGACAATGCAAGTGCTCAAAAGACAATACAGATTTTGGAGCTTCAAAACATCAAATTGTTAAACCATCCACCGTATAGCCTCGACCCAGGTCCCAACAGCTTCTTCACGTTTCCAAAGATCAAGAATTCAATACGTGGGCAGCGATTCCAGTCGCCAGAAAAAGCCATCGATGCCTTTAAAACAGCGATTTTGCAGCTGTCAACTAAAGACTGGAATAACTGTTTTACCAATTGGATCGAACGTATGGAAAAGTGTATCGATCTTGGTGGGACATAATTTGAAAAGCATTAAAGTACTTTAAGCCTATATATTTTTTATTATTGTTCTGACGCTATTTTCTTGTAGCATCTTAATGCAAGTATTATTTTTATTGGGAAGAAGCCACAATTTAAGTTTAAAATAAGTTTGTTTTTGACGTTTTAATTTCCAATTCGGAAATCGTCCTCAAAGTACAAAACATTAAAGTATTTTGAGAACGATTTCCGAAGTGGAAATTATTTTATTCCACTTATTTTAAATTGTGGCGCACTCCTAATAAAAAATTATATATTTTTTGTCTTGATGGCTACATGCAAAACTAAAAAAACAACTCTCATATCACCTAAAATACAACACACTGCACAATATCACTAGTCGATAGGCAATCAGTATTACGATATGAATAATGCTGGTTGTCGAATTTAACATAAAATAACGGTACACGTTACTTTTACGATATTTCAATCATTCACTTCTTTAAATATAGCGGGTGGTGAATCGTAAACAGGGCCATAAAAACTCAAGTAGGAAATTCTAATCTAAACTATAGAATTCCTGATTCCCTAATTATTTAAGATATTATTTGTAGAGGACTGAAATCTGTCTAATTTATCTATCTAATTAGCCTTCTTCGGTCCATCTTTGGACATAGGTCTCCCCAATCCTTTTCCATTCTTCTTTGTCTGTCGCTACAGTCATCCACCTAGAGCCCACGTGCTTCTTGATATCATCTGCCTATCTCATTTTGGGGAGTTCCTCTGCTTCGTTTATATTCCCACAGTCTCCAACTTATAAGAATTTTGTTCCATCGGTCTTCTTTTTGTCTTATATTGTGTCCGGCAAATCTCCATTTCAATTTTGCAACTTCTTGTCTAACATCTCTCACTTTTGTTTTCTCTCTTATCCACTCGTTTCTCTTTTTATCCATTAGTCTTATGTGCAACATTTGTCTGCTTTTGTAAATGTCCACGTTTGAGAACCATAAGTGAGAACAGGGAGTACGTATTGATTGTACACTTTGGTCTTAAGATGCTGTGGATATCTTTTGTTTTTAAGAATATAGCTTAGTTTGCCAAATGCCGCCCATGACAGTCTAACTCGCCTTTTTATCTCTGCTGTTTGTTTTTCTTTGTTAAGTTTTATAGTTTGAACCAGATATATAAAATCCTGAACTTGTTCTATTTCATCTTGTCCGATCCTCATTGTGATGTCTTCATCTGTATTTGTTATGATTTTGGTCTTGCTGTAATTCATATTAAGGTCTAAGTTCAAGCGTTTTTTCTTCCCATTCTAATCTTTTAAAAATATCTTCCAGAGCCTAATTGAAAAGTTTCGGTGATATTGTGTCACCCTGTCTCACGCCTCTATTTATTTGTATTGATTTTGTTCCTTCATATACTTGGCTGTTTTGGCTTCCTTATATATATATATATATATATATATATATATATATATATATATATATATATATATATATATATATATATATTGGCTATTAGTTCCGTATATCTGTGGCCAATTCTGCTGTTAATCAAAGAACTTTTCACTGTCCAATGGTCGACACTGTCGAAAGCCTTTTCGAAATCTATGAACGTTATATATAGAGGAATGTGGTATTCATTTGCTCATTCTATAAGTATTTTCATACTTAGTAAATGGTCACTTGTGCTGAATCCCTTTCTAAAACCAGCTTGTTCTTTCGACTGGTATCCGTCGAATTTTGTCGTCAATCTATTGGTAAAAATTTTTGTTAGAAGTTTATACATTACATTGAAGAGTGTTATAGGAGGGTAGTTTTTTATATCTCCTTTATCCCCTTTCTTGTGTAGGATAATGATTACGGATTTCTTCCAGTTGTTTGGGATTCTTTTTTCTTTTAATATCTTGTAAAAAGGGGAATGTAGAGTATTAATTACCACTTTTCTTTCAATGCCTTCTTTATTTCTGATTTGCTTATATGATTTTCTTTTGCCTTCTTCGTTCAGCTTCTTTCTTTTATCCATAAGCTTCTTTGTTTCTGTTGATATATAGTTGTTCTTTTTTAGATCCTTTTTTGCTATTTCTTTTCCTGATGTAATCATCGTTGCTGTAAGTATGTTGTCTATTTCGTCTATATCTTTATCATCACTGTCTAATTTTTGGGTAAGTTGTTCTTTTAATAAGTCTTTGTTATATCTCTTTCTATTGCCCTCGTTTGTTTCTATCTACTAGATCCCAGTTTCTAATTATTTTTCTTTTCATTTCATAGTTACCGTCAATACTAATTTTTGCCCTGACCATCCTGTGATCGCTACCTGTTGTGAATCTGTTAAGAACTATTACATCTTTAATGATAAATCGTTCCGTGGACAGTATGTAGTCGATCTCATTTTTTGTGGATCCATTAGGGCTGATCCATGTCCATTTTCGTTGGGGCTTCTTTTTGTAAAAGGGGTTCATTGCGTATAGATGCTTTTCCTCTATGTAGTTCATCAAAGTAGTTACTTATAGCTTTATTTATTATAAATCCTACTCCAAATTTACTATTCTTTTCATTTCCTTTATAATACTTACAGAATATAACTGAAATCTGGATCGAAAATAAATGTTAAAATTGTTTTACGAATTAATTACACTACAAAATTTTGCAAAAATATACATTTAGAAAAATATACCATCCGATATAAATTTCACCCATCGCCTTGGCGATGTTTGGCGAACATCCACAGCACATCTATATGTCGCAGACAGATGGTTAAATTAGCCGTTCGATACAACAGCTAGGCCCTTTGATTAAACAACGTCATTCAATCACATGTCTGAATGTCAATTAACCGAGTGGCTAACGACCACGAAGGTCACATGACCACAGGTCAGCTAGATCAGCCGTGTAATCAAACAGCTAATTAAAATAGTCATCTAGTCACCGCTAGCCCTTTCATTTGATTGAACTACGCGTTATGATGTCTTACTTATAAAATAATGTTATTTACTTCACAGATGAGGTTATTAATAATTTTCATGTTACATATAAATCATTTATTGACACGACTTAAACTGCTAGGACATTTAGATTCACAAAGAACTTTTTTCTTGAAGTAAGCACATTCATAGTACGGCATTGTTTTTGTGCTGGTGTATACAAGTATTTTTGAAAACCTTGACCCCCAAACTTTGATTGTATAGTCACAGTTTCTCGTAAAGATATCGAAGTATCTAAAATTTCATCATCATTGCTTTCCGTCGATGAGTGAAATTCTTGTCGCATAAACCAATTTTTAATAGTTTCTGTTTTTGTGCCTGTTGTATAAACTCCATTTCTAAAATCCACAATTTTTCCTTTGATATTTTTGGTGTCCAAAGGTCCACGATCCACTTTCGGTACACTTATCAGGACACTACTGCCAATAACCTGTGCTCTCAACCATTTTTTCAGCTGCACGTTTTATACTTCTGTGGGCCTCATTTCTCTGAAATAGTATGTTTTCTTCCGTTTTGCATCTCAAACACAGTACTGTGGAACCAAAACCTTCCTCCCCTACTACAGACAATCCACATGTGACATGAACAGGATTATTGCAATACTTACAGCTATAGGCGATAGTGGTTGGATTCTGACACGAGACACAAATTGGTTCAAACAAAAGACTATTTTTCAAACAGTTAACGGGTGCTACGAGCGGCGCGGTGGTCAAGAAACAAATTACGTCAATGATGTGGCGGCTTTTCAATCAGCCATGTCGTTGAACTTTTTAATTGCATATAAATTCGACCCAATAACTATTCGTGTGATTAAATGGCGTTATTCAGTCAAAGGGCTAGCTGTTTAATCGAACGGCTAATTTAACCACCTGGCTGTGACATATAAATGTTTATATATTGGACTAGGACTTCTAATAAATACAATCGATCTAAAATCGATTAGTAAATTATTTAAGTGGATATGCCTATGGCACGATTTTTAGTCGATTTTAATAAATAACTTTGCTATTGCGTCTTGCGTCCCAAGAAATCGAATTCTAAGACGTGTAGTGAATATCGCCTTATAAGTTTAATGAGTCACACCCTTAAAGTATTCTTGCGTATTATCCATTCCAGAATACGAGCAAAATTAGAACACAGCATAAGTAAAACACAGTTCGGTTTTAGATGCGGTTTTGGAACTCGAGAGCCGCTCTTTGCAATACAAGTCTTGATTCAAAAATGTCTGGATCAACAGAAAGATGTTTACGCCTGTTTTATCGACTATGAGAAAGCATTCGATACTATCAAACATGACAAACTCATAGAACTATTACATCTTACAGGACTTGACACTAAAGACATCCAGATTATAAAAAATCTATATTGGAATCAAACAGCCCACATGAAGAATGGACATATGGTGAGTGAAAACGTAACCATTTCTAGAGGGGTTAGACAGGGCTGTATTCTTTCGCCACTGCTTTTCAACCTGTACACGGAACAAATATTTCTAGAGGCACTGGAAGAGTACAACGAGGGCATCAAGATTAATGGCGTACCAATAAGTAATTTTCGATATGCAGATGATACTGTTATACTGGCCGATAATATCGAAGATTTACAGATGATGCTAAATAGAGTAAATACAATTGGCAACCAATTTGGACTGAAGATCAATAGAAAGAAAACTAAATTTATGGTGATCAGTAAAAAGAACATTCAACATATCGACCTGAATATTGAAGCCGAACGTATTGAAAGAGTACACCGATTTAAATATCTGGGATATACAGTAAATGATAAGTGGGACCCAGATGTAGAGATTAAGATCCGAATTGAAATAGCAAGATCCAAATTCATCAAAATGAGAAAGCTCTTGAGCAACCGCCACCTAAGCGTTAACCTCCGATGGCGCGCCACGAAATGCTACGTACTCTCTACGCTACTTTACGGAGTTGAAGGGTGGACGTTAACAGCAGCAACTATAAAGAAGTTAGCGGCTCTAGAAATGTGGCTGTATCGACGCATACTGAGAATACCTTGGACAGACAGAGTGACCAACACAGAGGTATTAAGACGAATGGGTAAAGAGATGGAATTGTTAACAACTTTTAAAAGGAGGAAAGCGTCATACCTGGGCCATGTGTTCCGTAATGATAAGTACAGTCTGCTACGGCTTATCGTGGAAGGCAAGATTGAAGGTAGAAGAGGTTTGGGTAGAAAGAAGAAATCCTGGCTGAAAAATTTGAGAGAATGGTTTCAAATACCAGAAGCCGCGAACATAATACATGCGGCACAAAACAGAGAAACCTATCGTTTGATGGTCGCCAACCTTCGGTAGAAGACGGCACATAAAGAAGATTGCGTCTCGCTAGAATAAGATTCATTCCGGTCTTATCTTCTGAGGATTCAACACCAAAGTAAAGTAAGACTGTACTAAAGAAATAAAAAAAAAACAAAGCAAAAAAGAATGCTGGTATAAATACATATCTTCTACAGCTTTCGAGTCAAGTTTGGAAAAATATTAGACAAATGCAACACATCACATCTATCAATACCAGAACTTACTTTGTATAATTCAACATACCAAACTATGCTAGAGAAACGAATATTTTACACGGTTACAAATGTATGTGCTATAATGTTCACTTCTTGGAGTTCTAAACTCGTATATTTACAACTACATTTTACAACTATAAAATATACGAGAAATATGGAGTATTATTCTAAAGAGGCATTGTTATCTAGAATAAATATTGATCACACTTACCCCTCTGATCCAAGAACTTCTTTAAGATTAGCTCTAGTTATGATGTCATCATCACATTTGTACCAATAGTCGTGTTGTTGTCTCACGTACGCTACATAATGTCCGATATCTATTGTTGGACCTACGTGAATAATAACAGCAAATAATGAGTATCTATTGTCTATGGGGAAAGAAGTCTGTTCTTTACTTCTACTCATGAAAGGTGTCATGTCTAACATTTCAGGAAAAGATATCACTGTAGATATTTTTTTCTTTACCTAAAAATAATCAATATATTTTGATAAAAATTACTGAAGGTATATGAATGTTCATTAGACTAGTTTGGTTACCCTTATGTAACAAACAATGATAAAGATAATATAAACAGTGTGTCACGCAGACCGCACATTAGATTTCAAAAAATACTCGGTTCGAAATTTGAAAATTTGCACTTCCGAATAATTGTAGCTAATCTATATCTACATGTATACATATTAATAGTATCATATTAATAATAATCAAATATAATTAGATATAACTACAGCTCAATCAAAATTTAAATTAGTTACTTATCCATTTTTTAAGAGTGAAAAGAAACAGGGGACATAGATAAGATTTTTAATGACTAAAGTAAATTACTTTCATTTTATGACTTTATCAAAATAAGAAATTAATTCTGTTTCAAATAGCATTAGGATTTCCTACACTTAAAGTTTGTAGTTGTTTGGTTAAATGTTTACAGTAGGTCTAATTGTAGGAATCATTGGTAAACATTCACTCCATCAAAACACCAATGAAAATGGAGAATTACTAATTAACTTTGGCAGTAACAAAAAACATGATCATAAGTTCGACTATTTTCCCACACCGCGATATACACAAAGCTACGCTAGGCGATATACACAAAATACATGGATTATGTGTGGTGGAACAACCGCCAACCAAATTGATCATGTCTTTATAAACAAATCAGTAAATTAAGACAGTTATCAACCAGAACTATGAGACAGAAATAACACAAACGCTAACAAATAAAGGCAGTCTAGGCACCGAAGAACATTGGGAAGAACTCAAAACCAAAGTAATTGATGCAGCAAGTAAGATAATAGACAAAAAACGGAAAAAACAAAAAATGGTTAAATGGCGAGTGTAAAGAGACCACACAGAAAAGAAATCAAGAACACAAAAAATATATGGAAGAAGAACCAGAGAAACAAGAGCAATCTACGAAGACGCAGAGCCAATAAAATATGCCGAATAGAGAAAAGAAACTACGAGAACGGTAATATACAGAAAATTTAAGAAAATCTTCAAAGCAACGATACAAGAGAACTCCGAACAAATCTATGCAGAAATTAAGAAGAGCAAATAACCAGCGATCCAAAAGAAATAAAATCAGTATGGAAAATCTATTTAATATTTAGGTGGTGAACACCTAATAGAACACATGCATATGCTCATAGACAAGATTTGAAATGATGAAAAGATCCCTAGCGACTGGAAAACTGGCCTAGTTACTGGACTGATCATACGCCCAAATAGAAAAATGAGGATAAACTGAGATTAATAGACAATTAATAGACACAAGTTATATCAAATATTACATAGCTTTAACATCCCCCAAAAATAAATTCGACTAGTAGAAGCAACAATAGACTTGTCAATAGTAACTGTCAAAATACGAAATGAGCTCTTTGAGAACTTTTCAATAGTTAAAGGATTAAAGCAAGGAAACCGGCTGGTACCGACACTATTCAACTTCACTCTCGAATATGTGATAAGACGGTAAAATATAGGAAGAGCTAATCTCCACACAAACAAAACAATAAAGATTGCCGCCTATGACGATGACATCAGCATCATGTCTCGCAGAACAGAAGAGGCGGCAGAAATATATTCAAAAATTGAAAACAGGGACAGAATGGACAGGACTAGAAATAAATACTCAAAACACAAAAAACAAAACAGAATAACGAGAAGTTCAAAGAAGAATAGTAAAGGGAAACAAAGCTATTTTTCGCTTATAAATGTGTTCCGCTCGAAAAACACACACTGGAGATCGAAAATCAGGGTCTGAAATACTATTATCAGATCAACAGTATGTTACGGATTCGAGACATGAGTGATGACAGAAAAGGCAAAAAGAAAGCCGTAAGTATTTCAAAGAAAAGTCCTAAGGAAGATATTTGGACCTATTAACGAAAATGAAGTATTTAAATCCAGGTACAACTATGAACTCTACCAACTATTCAAAGAGACACCGATTTCGGAATTCGTTAAACTTCAGAGACTTCGATGGGCCAGTCATGTAGTGAGAATGAAGACCAAAAGATTGCCAAAAACAGCCCTAGATAGTCAAATGTAGGGTGCACGACCAAAAGAAAGGTCACGGAAAAGGTGGGAGAAAGAACGAAGTGGCAGCGGACGCGCAACATTTGCTAGACGTAATAACCTCGAGAAGATCGTTACGGGACCGACAATGTTGGAGGCATAGTTTGGAGGAGGCATAGTTTGGAGGAGGCCAAGGTTCGATTTGGGCTGTAGCGCCATTGGAGAGAGAAGTCTTATTTATTCTCAAACTCAGAAATAAAGGTTTTATATATATATATATATATATATATATATATATATAAAAACCTAAACCCCCAAGAAATACTAACTTTATTATAAGTTATTAAATATAGTATGGTTCAAGAAACTTCATAAAGCTATATACCGTGCTCGAATCGGTATCAATAGAGTGTTATGACGTCACTTCAGCATCCGTATTTTGTCAGAAACTCGAGCTGATACAAATTCAAACTCGGAAAGTCCAACGATGTCTCCGAAATCTTTACCACTGCAGTAGTTAGCGTACTGAAATGCCATCTACTTTAATGAACGAAAACGATTTAATATTATCGTTTTCTGTCCTCTGGAATATACGAAATGTGCAAAAGATTAAATCTTTTAGCAAAAGCTGCTATTGCTTTGTTGAACTAAATTTAAGTTCAACGAATTTGTCCCCCTTTTTATAAAAAAAAAAACACTATTTCAGTATAAATTCAATAAAGCAGGAATATTTTGTTGATCTCAGATTTGAAAATATTCCTTTATTTCAATGGATATTAAAATATGCTAAGGTGTACCTACTTTAGATTTTGGGTATATAATGAAATAAGTATTCATTGTGATATTGTACCTAAATATGTATGCCTTCAAAAATATTGTACCCAACCATGATATTCATGATATTAACTATTCGCAGCCCTACACTATTCACATTGTAGAACATTTTTACACCAATGTTGTCTACATCTCCGAAATTCCTCTAAAAAACTAAACATCATTTTGTCTATGTATTTCTAATTGGCACACTACATATTTAATAAAAAACTTATTCACACTGTCTTCGAGACTAGCTGTTTACTTTTACATCTACATAGAAACAATATCCGTTAACAAGTTGAATACTATTTTTATTTAATTTTCCCAAAAATATTTGTTAAAAATACAAGGGTTGTCTTTTTAGTTTTGCATATAGCCACAAAGACAAAAAATATATAGACTTAAAGTACTTTATTGCTTTTCAAAACATGTCCCAGCAAGATCGATACACTTTTGCATATGTTCAAACCAAATGGTAAAACAGTTATTCCAGTCTTCAGTTGACACCTGCAAAATCGCTATTTTATGAGGGATATTATATAAATGAGGGATCCAACGGGAAACCAACTTTGTAACACCCAGTTCTTCATGTACGATCTTTTGGATAGAGGTATTTGAAATGCTCAAAGATGCCTCTATCTCCCGGTATGTTACACGGCGGTTATACTTAATTAACTGACGAACCGCATCAATGTTTACAATGAGCTACCACGTTGAAATTCGTCATACCAGCGGGAAATAGTTGACTGGTGTAATGCTGTATTCCCAAACACAGAAACCGTTTGGGAGAGACAATGCTGGTGGGATAATCTTCTCCGAAAATTGTAAAAAAATTATTGCTCAAAAATTTTCGACCGACTTGCGAATTTCAAAAATTTACTGTATCTACACGACTTGTTGTATCGCCATGAAACTCTATATTTATTTCAACAAAAGATTGAGATTAAATTTGTGTTGGAATTTTTTATTGGTGGCGCCCTCCAAGCGACTATATGCAAAACTGAAAAGACAAACCTCGTATTGGCCTAACCAAACTTTACATTGACAATAATTTTAATATTGATTCATAATGTCGTCACGTTATTAACCATGATGACGATGATACTACTGATCCGTACAAATAATAATTCCATGGCCTATCTCAATTACGATTTTTTTTGATGGCTCTATATAATAGGATATATTTTAGCATAATACCATTATTTAATATAATATAAAAAAACTTTTAACTGAAATTATCTTTTCTTAAAAATGCGGTACTAACCCTGGCCCCATCTATTGGAGATGTAAAACAACTGAATTTTTCAGGCGTTCACTTGGTAACTATATAAGAGGATTATGTATTTGGCAAAAAAACTTTCCTGTCAAATTGGTATGATTGGTTCATAAAATTTATAACGCGTACTGAGATACGTTTTAATTCAAGTGTACCAGACAGTATGAAATAATGAATATATCCAATTTATGGGAACTGGGTTATTACAATTTGGCTGATCAAACAGTCAAGTCAATATTTGTAGGTTCGATTGAACTACTAAAATTTTACTTATCCAAAAAGTAAGTCAATGTTCTCAGCTTGTAACTTAAATAATTTTGTGCCTTGTGATACTAAGAGAAGCTCAGATATTTTCAATTAAAGACCTTAGACGGTAAGAAAATTAAATACCTACACTAGATATACGTACCTCATTTGTATGCTGAAACCTCTTTAGATGAAAACATACAACTATAGGAAGAGTCTTCATAGTAAACTGTTTAGTAGATTCTTCGTGTGATTGACAATTTGAACAAAAGGTTTTCTCCTTATTTTCTAAAAGTTCAGCTCTAGTAAATCTATCAAGGCATTCATGAAGAGAAGAAGGTTGTCTGCCTCCTAATGTTACGGGTCCGAGATCTAAAGAGAAGTCCCAAATTGGATCTATCGTTGTTGATACACCACTAAAACAATACAATTGTCAGGTTTAATAAAGCAAAATAAGGCTCATTAGGATTTACTAAACACTTCTTTAGTCTTACTTTTTCCAGTTTGACGATATGAAATACTAGGAAGTTTTGCAGCAATATCATAATTGTTATTACCTTCCTCTGTGTCACGCTACTATTTAAATTTTTTCTCCGGGGCGTGTCGAATTTTAAAAATACAATGAAATGTAATAAGAAAAAAGTGTTGGGAGAAGAAGTTATCATCACAGAAGTGGCAAAGAAGCTGGAAAAATGATAATTCGGAATGAAAAATAATATTTAATTGATGCATAATAAACAAAGATATACCTAAATATAAGAAGGAGAGAAATAGATACAATATTTATTTCAAACTCACTCTTTGAGCTTTCCCAATACAATCAAAAGATTTATACTGTTGACAAAGTTAAAGCCCTAAAAAGTTTACGCAGAGTAATAAATCATCATTAGGTATCTTAAAAATATACAGATGTATAACAAAATTTAAAATAAAATTTCCCCATTATACACGTCAGTAGTTCTACCTAAATCTACTACTACTATACCTAAACTCTATTCATATTGCATATTCCTAACATAAACAAATTATCGAGGCCTGACACGCACGTGTTCCGACGGTATCCGCCAAGAGACTATTAAATATGAATTATCGCCTTGATCGAAAATGATTGTCATTTTACAGGTCCAATCTGCTCAGTCTGATTATATTCAAATTGTAGAGTGTTGGTTTATAAGTTAATATATTTTGTGTTTTGTAACGTTATAGTTATTATTGAGTTATTTACTGGTCGTATTAAGTTTTATAGTATATAGTAAATTTTTAGTATCCAAAAACAA
This sequence comes from Diabrotica undecimpunctata, assembly GCF_040954645.1. Lineage (NCBI taxonomy): Eukaryota > Metazoa > Arthropoda > Insecta > Coleoptera > Chrysomelidae > Diabrotica > Diabrotica undecimpunctata. Next base: position 113,880,713 of record NC_092805.1, on the reverse strand, counting down.
AATATTTATTCGTCAAAAATAAAAATAGTTTGTGGCAATCACTCACGCAAAGGTAAGAGAAAACAAAATTTTTATTTATTAATGTTTTGAAGAGTTTTATTTCCTTTTCTGGACTCGAAAAAGTAGAGACATGACAAAGCCACAGAATGGGATTCCCCCATAACCAACAAAAAAGGCGAAATACATTTAGAGATTATCTCCTCAAGGGACCTAATAATAACAAACAAAGGAAGCAAACCCACTTTTACACGGTCTACATCATTCATAGATATTACATTCATTACATTGAAACAAACTCAAAGCCTAAACTGCCATTACTATGATGCTGAAGATCGGATGTGTCGCCAACACACCCGATTTTTGAGTGCGATAGATGGGTCGAAGACAGACAGTATTTTATTATTGAAACAGAAGTGTATCACCCAGATGAGGATTTGATAAATTACATCCTGGAGAGTCAGAAAAACTGGCAACGGGGGTCTTCTTCTTCTAGTTCCATGACCGTTATCGATCGTTGGATATCATGTTGGCTACCATATTCGCTATCGTGACTTTATTGACAGCAGCTCTAAATAACGATGTAATTGATTTTACATACCATTGCCTTAGATTTTTCAGCCATGATGTTCTTCTTCTACCAGGACCGCGATTACCTTGGATCTTGTATAATGATCAGATGTAAAAGATCATATTTTTCAGGGTGTCTCATAATGTGACCGAAGTAATCCAGCTTGCGTTTCTTTATTATATTGACCAGTTGTGTTGTTTGGTTCAGTCGTCTAAGGACCTCCTCATTTCTAACTCTGTCGACCCAGCTTATTTTCAGTAGTCGTCTGTATACCCACATCTCAAAGGCTGTCAAGCGTCTAAGGATAGCCTGTTAGAGTCCACACTTCCACTCCATATAGCAGGACAGGAAAGATGTAGCAAGATGTCATTCGAACTCTAAGGTCAATGCTAAGATCGTGACTGCAAGGTACGTTTCTCATTTTTACAAAGGCAGCTCGTGCTTGTTCTATTCGGCTTTTAATTTCTGCGGTTGGATCCCAGCTCTAATTGATATTACTGCCGAGATACACGAGTTTCTCTACTCTGTCCAGTGTGGCATCTTCGACTTTTATACCGTCATCCTGTATATAATTTTGTTTGCTATCATATATTTAGTTTTCTTAACGTTGAGTTTTAATCCATACTGATCACAAGTCTGTTTTATTTTGTTCATTAGATTTTGAAGGTCTTCTCCGCAATTAGCAAGCACTAAGGTATCGTCGGCATATCTAATATTGTTGACGGTTACTCCATTCACAATAATACCTTCGGTTGTCTCCATTAAGGCTTCCTTAAATATTTCCTCCGAATATAAGTTAAAAAGCAAAGGCGACAATATACAGCCTTGTCTCACTCCTCTTTTTATATTTATTTCATCCGACAGTTCTTGTTCAACCTTTATTCTTGCCACTTGATACCAGTATAGATTTGTAATTATTCGTAGATCTTTATCGTTCAAAAGAGGTTAGTCTTTGTATGTGGGTATATTTTATTTTATAAAAACCCTTAAAAGGGCAACATTACAAGCACGAACGTTTTCGGAACAACTGTTCCATCATCAGGTTAAAATACAGGTTACCATGCCTGAGCCACCAAAATATTTGGGTAAAAACCCTTTAAAATGTAATGTGTTACCAAAGATTGTACATGTTGTTGATAATATTATATGATGTTTAATATTTTAATTAGATTTTACTTCAGGTAACATACACCCATGCTTAAGTGAGTTCCAGTGTCCGGAGAGTAAACCTCTTCAAACGGACTACGGCTGGTAACTACGGAGTTACCAGTCGTAGTCCGTTTGAAGAGGTTTACTCTCCGGACACTGGAACTCACTTAAGCATGGGTGTATGTTACCTGAAGTAAAATCTAATTAAAATATTAAACATCATATAATATTATCAACAACATGTACAATCTTTGGTAACACATTACATTTTAAAGGGTTTTTACCCAAATATTTTGGTGGCTCAGGCATGGTAACCTGTATTTTAACCTGATGATGGAACAGTTGTTCCGAAAACGTTCGTGCTTGTAATGTTGCCCTTTTAAGGGTTTTTATAAAATAAAATATACCCACATACAAAGACTAACCTCTTTTGTTATACGTGGTATACAGCCAGCTACAGGAATTATTTTCCTTGTGGATTTTATCGTTCAATCCAACTCCAGCAACGGGGGTACCAATTAATAACGAAGATAATTAAAAAGAAAGAAGCTGAAGACAGAGCTTTAAGACATTAAAGTGGAAAGTTTACCATCAAATTTTCCAGGATAAATGTAAGGCATATGTCGTGATAGATGATTCCACTTCATCCTGACATTAATTGACTCCAAGGGTAAAAGGATTATCGAAAAATCTTAATACGATGGGAAATAAATTTAACATTTCAACAAAAAACACAATGAGATCTATTTTATCTAAAACTAAAAATGAACAAGAAAGGATGTTTAGCAAGTAAAAATCCGACATAATAAAATCTAAGTGGTTGGTGTCATTCGATGATTTTTCCCGGGTTTATAAAAAAAATTCATGCGATTAATGGTACTTTTAAACAATTGATTAACATCATCCACCCTAAAAGAAACATCGTTCCGGGCAACTTCTCCTATAACTTGTGCCCAAATAATTTCTATTAGATTAATCTAAAATTTAAGGGTAAAAGTCGATATATTGATATACCACGCTAAGTTGCTGTTTCATCTACAATCTACTTTTTAAAAACATTCTTGTACTTATTAGTAATGTTGTTAAGCTATTTTCTTAGGGAATTTTTTGGTACGTTTGAAATTTTGAAAATAAGCTACTGCATTTACGCCAAATATTTATTGTGCATAACAATTTATAATTTATATTTCTTATTGTGCATAACAATGATAGCTCCCTTCAGAATTAGATCTAATATTTCAACGAAATATTCTTTACAAACATGCCCATTGATGTTTTCGTCAACTCATGTTAGTCACTAATACATTTTGAAATACAAGTAATAATCCATCTTGAATAAAATCTTCAGAACTTCTCAGAATACTAAGCCTTTTTCCTTTACCAAGTGGCGGACTCACACCTGTCGACACTACTTACAAGAATGCTTGCCTTCCAATGTTGTTTCGTATGGCGAGTATTTATAAACATTATATTCTGCATGTATCCATGGTTTGTTGAGGTAATATATTTGTGTATTATCTTACATGGCTCGTTTAGTTTAGCTCGAAGTAAAAACCATGACTCTTATATTTACTCTACGCTTTAGTCTTTTTTAATAATAAATTGATATAAGGATGAATGCTCGAATAAATGAACTTTGAAAAATTAAAGGCAAATATCGAGCACAATTTTAATAATAAAATCTTGCCCAAGTACCTTCGCTTTCTACAGCATCATCAGGGGCATTTCGTCAAATTTGGGCTATCCAGCAAGCGCAGAATGTAATAAACATGAAATTAAACATAAATTGTACAAATTGTATAAACTGTTGTCCTGTTGCCGACAAGAATGTAGCGTAGAGTATTTTTTAAATAATTTTAAACTGTTTGTTCTTGTTCTAGTGTAATGTTATGTACAATTTATGTTTAATTTCACGTTTATTACATTCTGCGCTTGCTGGATAGCCCAAATTTGCCTTTAATTTTCAAAGTTTTTTAATAATGTCTCATTTATTTGAATTTGTTGTCGACCTGAAGAAGTTTTAGAGAACTGAAGCGATCCATTTTTGCAACATTTGACTAATTTATAAGTTGTGGATTTGGCAATAAATATCATAACACAGCAGATAATTCTACAGTATCAATAACACGTGCAAATGGATTCTTGTTTTTCAATAATACGCAACAATTCTTGAGGACAGTTTTTTTATTTAAAAATAATACAGTCGTTTTTAATCGTTTAGATGGTCTCTGTCCAGTCTATATATTATTTATTCTATTTACTTGGCTCTTATACAATTAATATATTTAATAAAGAACACTATAAATACTTTAAGAATCTTTCTAAGCGTAATTCCACACCAACTTTACTCACAAACAAACTCGGTACTACTGATGAGATTAGCTAAAAATAATAGACTGGTTAAAAAACACTAAAATAATGAAAGAAATGCCGAATAAAATTCATGCGATTCTAAGAATTTTAATAATACTCATAGCAGGATTAAATCAGAAATGTTTTCTACACAAACACAAACCGATCTATACAGTCAGAACAGAAATATTGACATATCTAAAATATACATATTTGGATCTGACCATGAAATTACTTCAGAAAATAATTTATTACTCTGCTAACAATTTATTACTCTTACACAACTTAATTACTTCTACTAAACAAGTAAAAACCATAAATACTTACTTGCATCTTTTACACACTAAATCACTTTGCAATCCTCCAGTAAAAATTTGATCTATAATACAAGGACATTTATCATTTTCCTTTTGTACCATTTCATTACTCTTTGGCATGGTATCCAAACATTGTTTATGAAGAATGTTCAATGTAGCTATAAAGAATTCGTGAGCATCTTGCTGTTTGTAACCTGCAAGGTGGGTTGCATGAATCCATGTTAAATGCAATAATTCATGCAACGCTAAAGGTAGCCTAGCTCCTCTATAAAATTCCTAAAATTGTTTATATCGATTATTATTTGGATCGAAATGAACGTTTAACATTTTTTTGATTGTTTAGTTTTATGTTCAGAACATCCCTCTGTTCGAGGATTCGTACAGCCCAAATCGCAACAGACACAGAAAACCTGATAACAGCATTAATTAAAACAGCCTCCTTAGATTCAGTATTAAAAGAGATGTGGGGGAAAATTATCAAACCGGAAGTGTTTACTTGGATGAAATAAATCTGATTGCTTAATATTGTGCATTCTAAACCACTTTATGGCAAACTGAGGAGTCCTAGTGGATATAGAGCATTGTAATTAATAGGGCGCTACCTACAGAGTCTAATACCTTTTGCTTTTATTTTTATATAAAATTAAACTTAAAAAAATAAATGGGGTTACAGCAATTTTGATAACTTATTCATCATCTACATAGATGAAGGCGTTTAAATATTCTTTAATGTAGGCATATAATCTGCTGTTTTTTAATGTACCTTCAGTATATTACCCTTTCAATATGTTGTTGTCGTCCCACTGATCGGTCACATGGGAATTATTTCTAGCGGTCTTTATGGCTCTGCTCTCAGCCACTCTGCCTATATGGAAATGGTCGTTCAATTTCACTCTTGGGTTTTCCACTTCTGACGTGAGATTTCGGTGCCATTTTAGAATGATGCCCAGGTATTTAAATTCCATCACCCGTTCTATCAGTTTTTCCCTATCTCCAATTTGCACCTCTGTGGGTGTTTGGACTGAATTTAATAGATGTATTAATATATAAATATATATATATATATATATATATATATATATATATATATATATATATATATATATATATATTTTCTGTTATTATAGTATATACCAATAAAATTTATTTACAAAAAAAGGAGGTAGCTGTTAGAGCTTCACATTAAAATTAGTTACAAATTTTCAGGGTCACCCGTAACACTGTACCACATCAAAGATATATTTTTTTTAAATGAAACACCCTGTAGTTAATTTTCAAATAGCTGACCCAGCGAACTTCGTACCGCCTTAGAATTAAATAATGGGTCCAAAATCAATACGCTCCTCTTTTGAGTCTGTTAAGTAACAGAAATCTCTGGGTAATGAAATGAATCCTGTCGACGTGTCAATAGCGACTTTATATTTTCCAATATCTAACAACTGCTTCGACAATACATTTACACTTTGATCTTGTTGCAAAACACTCGCAATTTAGTTGTCAATTGGAGCGTGGTGATGATGTTAGATATGAGTTTAGTTCGTCCGCAGCAGTTAATTGGGGAATAAGTACGTATTAAATAAAGAACAGTCTGACAATTGTCACGAATATATTTTAAAGTTCTGTCCAGTGCCTTTAATGACCTCTTATCAATTAGTTTTCGTTCCAAACGATTAATTTGATGGGTATGTTTAATGGTAATTTTAAGGCAAAACTTGCAGCTCAACCGACTTCTAATAAAGTTGTAGATATTCCAGATGAAGCCAACGCTAGGGTTACTGCGATCTGATCATTGTCAAATCGATTTATTTCGATTCGATTCCAGTCTATTTGATTCGATCCCAATTAATTTGATTCGAATCCAATTAATTTGATTCGTTGTCAATTGTTTCGATTCGATTCCAATCGATTCAGGTCCTATTGATTCGATTCCAATCGATTCAGGTCCTATTGATTCGATTCCAATCGATTCGATTCAATTCCAGTCATTTTACTCTATTCCAATTAATTCGATTAGATTCCAATTGATTTGAATTAATATCAATTGCGTCGATTCAATTACAATTGATTCGATATCAATCGATTCAATTCGATTTGAGTCCCATTGATTCGATTCAATTCCAATCGACTTGATTCCGTTTGATTAGATTCGATTCCAATCGATTCAATTTAATTCCAATCGATTCGATTTAATTCCTTTCGATTCGATTGCAATCGATTCCATTCGATTGCAATCGATTCCAATTGGTTCGATTCTATTCGGGTTCTATTTCGATTCGATTCTAATAGATTCGATTCCAATCGATTCGATTTTAGTCGATTTGTTTGGATTCCAGTCTATTTAATTCGATTCCAATTAATTCGATTCGATTCCAATTGATTTGATTCGATACCAATTGTTTCTCGCGGATCACAAGCGCGGTTGAGAGGACGGAGGGCTTTAGTGGGTAGGTTATCGCCCTGGCGTGATCGACTGCCATCTCAGCGGCGGTGAGGTATTCCCACATACCAGATATAAGACCTGTTATCTTACGATAACTTCCTACCCACCTCATAATAATATGAAAAAAAAAATTCGATTAAATTTCAATCGATTCGATTCAATTCCAGTCATTTTATTCGATTTCAATTAATTCGATTCGATTCCAATTGATTTGATTCGTTTTAAATTGTGTCGATTCGATTCCAATTGTGTCGATTCGATTCGATTTCAATCAATTCGATTCGATTTCATTCCAATTAATTTGATTCGATGACAATCGTTTCGATTCAATTCCAATAGATTCGATTGCAATCAATTCAATTTCAATCCATTCGAATCGATTACAATTGATTCCAATCGATTCGATTTGATTCCAGTCGATTCAGATCCCATCGATTCAATTTCATTTGATTTGATTGCAATATTTTTTTCGATTAGATTCCAATCGAGTCGATTCAATTCCAGTCATTTTATTAGATTCGATTCCAGATTTGATTCGATTCCAATTGATTTGACTCGCAACTGTGTCGATTCGATTCTAATCGGTTCGATTCCAATCGATTCGAGTCCAATGGATTTGATTTCATTTGATTTAATCCCAATGGATTCGATTTGATTCAACTTGAGTCCAATCGATTTAATTCGATTCGATTCCAATGAAATCTTTTCAATTTGTTTTTTTTTTCTCTATCCAAGTATGTCTCGTCTACCCTAAGGTATATTCTTTTTATTGAGTTCTTCTTTACTGCATAAATTCATGCGGATTGTTTTTCTTATTCTTTCTTATCTTATAATCTTCTATCTTTCTTAAGATTTATCTTATGGTCTGCGAACCTCCACTTCTGTCTACTTGCAAGAAGAAATCAAAGAGTTTAATGACAAATCGTGTGATATCTTCTACATATTCCCAAATTGTTTAAAAAACGTAACCTACGAGGAAGCTAGAAAAATGCCTAGAAGGATATAATACTATGTTAAGCAGATTTTAAATTCTAAACAAAAAAAAACAATACTTACTTGAAATATTTTAGATACTTCACAAACTAAGCAAGCTCCCACGACAGCATTACAATTATGTCTCTCAGTAAGAAAATAATCTCGTAACAATGGAGTATGTATGAGAGCTTGTACTATACAATTAACAAAACAGGTTTTTCCTAAATTGATTAAACCTCTCAAGCCTATGGTAGACTCTGGAGTGATACAAATTCGTTTAGTTCTATGATGTAGTAAATCCCGTTCATCTGGGCTTGCATCAAACGAATTCCATTCGAATAATCTTAAACATAAGGATTTTTAAACATAATTAAGCAAATAACTTCACATTATTAATCACAGATTAAACAAATATATATATATATATATATATATATATATATATATATATATATATATATATATATATATATATATATATATATATATATATATATTGAAATCACAGATTAAAATATATTAACATTACAAATATATATGCTGATCAGGGAGAAAGATAGGCCAGACACTCCGCCACAGTATAGGGCTCAATGTTAAGTGGGAAATTTAAATTAAGGCTTCTTGTATTATATTTATGATTTGGAAGCAGGCGATAAAACAAAGTAAAATTTTTAAAAAGGAACGTAATATTCAAATATACAGCTGTCTGAGAAAGTGCGTATAATGAGTGATTAGAATCGGCCTTCTCCCGCTTTTAGTCATAAGATCACCCGCACTGCCCTTTTTTGGACGATAAAGACAGTTTAGCTATCTACTGCAGCACCCCAGAAGATTACTCCATATCGCAGAACAGAATAAAAGTTAGCATCATATACTGATAGTAAAATCCCCTGGTCTAGATGGCTCTTCAACACTCTTAATCAGTAGCAGGCTCTATTAAGTTTTTTTGTTGAATTTTGTATTTGTTCCCCCCAATTCAAGTTCTGGTCAATATGAAGACCAAGAAATTTAACTGATCTGGCAGGTTCCGTGATTGTGAATTTTGAGAAAATTGATTGTATCTGGGAACTGTTATCGTGACTGGCTGGTTCTAAAGTAGACAAAAACTGTCTTATCAGTATTAAGTAACAATCGATTTCCACTGAACCACTGTTCAGCCTTGTCAAAGTCAAAGTCACTGTGAGGAGTGTTTTTTCCCAGAAAAGCACATTAGAGTCATCAACCAAATTTACAAGGTTTGAGGAACTAATAACCACCGCATTTGGAACGTCGTTTATGTAGACCAAAAAAAAGAAAAGGCCATAAGACGCTCCACTGTGGTATGCCTAATTTTAAATTGATCGGTTAAGAGTAAACCTTAAATCCCTTTTTCTCCAAGCATAATTTTTGTGATCTATCTGTGAGAAAAACAAAGTCATCATAGCCAGAATGATCGCCAACGTTCGGAACGGACAGGCACCCTAAGAAGAATCTAGGCCATCGAAAGCCTTAGATAGGATTAAAAAGCATCTAGTGTTTTCATCTTTGCCTCTAATTTTTCTAAAATTTTTGATATAAAATCATAGGTAACTGTTTCAACTACCTAATATCAACATATCTCCCTGCGAGAAAACCATGCTGCGAATTACTAAATAAGTTGGTTGTGGTAAAAAAGTTTTGTATTCTGGAATATATCGCTTTTTCGAATACCTTTGAGAATGATGGAAGAAGGTTTATGGATCTATAGTGCTCCATCTTAGTAACATCACCTTTTTTATGTAGTGGCTTAACAATTGCCAATTTTAAGCTTTAAGGAAGTTTACCTAGTTTGAAAGAAGCATCAAAGGCAAAGGGTAAGTGGTAAAAGGGGCAACACTGACTAAAAAGATGATAGAGGACTCTCCAGAGAATTGATAGTGTTAAAATATTGATATCAACAACTAAACAAAATTTAAATATCAGCGTTATATGTCATTTACAGGAAGTCAAGATTGCTACAATGTAAACTGTCAATTGTATTTACTTTTGGAACAAAATAGAGCTAGTCTTAACTGTATACTCAACTGGTGCGTTTAATTTGTTTAAGTTTTAACAGTAAGATGTATAAGAAGCCAATACGATGAAGTTAGAGCGGATTGTAACAGATGGCTTCCGAAGAAAAAAGTTTTCAATAATAACTTGTTTTGTTCAGATTGAATTGTTTTTTTATTCCTAATTTCTGGTCGTAGAGAAAACACAGTATGTTACTCGGTTAAGATGAAAATTCGATCTACTCGAAGTTCTTCACGCTCGCTAACAGTTTTATTCGGAATCTTTCACTTATATCGAATTTTCATTCTAACCTTACAAAAGAACATATCTACGAATATGATATTTGATTATAACATGTTGAACAACACTTACCTCTTTCTAAAAGCTTTAGCGTTCATTATATTATCTGCGGTAAGTTCTTCTATTTCAGAATCATAGATGTAATCATTACAAAACGAACAATGAAGTTGGCCATAACAAAGGTCCATGGATATTGCATGCTTTTGATATATCGTGTGATCCCTGATATGTTTATGACATCCAAAATATACACATTCTAAACAGGCATGCAAAAATGGACCCCTTTTCTTGCAAGATCGGCAATATGAATTGCATATCTACAACCAATAAATAAGATTGTTGCTAGACAATATTCTAATGTAACATACTAGTGTTTTATATTAATTTTATACAAACCGAAGTACCGGTGTTATTTTTGCATAAATGAATTTTAAATTCTTCAGGAAAATTTGACATTGATTAGAATGTTTCACCAAAGATTTAATAACTTATCAGTAACGTAGAAAGATAATTAACAAAAAATCTAAAAGGAGTCAAAACAAATGTTGTAAAAACAACCTATTTATAATATTGTAATCGTATTTAGTTATTTTACCAACTTGTATGCTCAGCTCGTCAGCTCTCGTGTTAATGTGTGTGTGACCGGCTCCCTCTCGCGTATCCTCTCTATACACCCCGCGTTATATAACTTATTATGGTATAATTTCACTATTTGAGAGAGTGAGTCATCGTTTAAAGGCCCAGAAATGCGGAAAGCTGTTTGAAAATCCAGTGACGTACACTTACTTTTATTTTAACGTTAATTATATTTTATTTTTCAAATATTAATGTTCGAAATAGGCCACAATATATTTATTTACAAGTTTTTACTGACGTTTCGATCTCTATATCCAAAGACCGCTTTCAAAGATATAAATGATAGTTATATTTATTTTATTTGTTTATTATTATATATTTTTATAATCTTATATTGTTTATTGTTTTTTCTATCTTTAAAAACGGAATAGAGATCGAAACGTCAATGTATTAAACATGCAAATAGATATATTGTGGCTTATGTCCAACCTTCTCCCTAAAAATACGGAATGCCACAAACAAGCAGCTATATAAAAATAAATATATCTGTCATTTGTATGTTTGAAAACGGTCTCTTTATAGAGATCGAAACGTCCGTAAATTAAACATTTGAATAAATATATTGTGGCTTATTCACAACATCATTTCTAAAAATACAGAACGACAAGCGAAAAGCCATAGAAAATAAATAGTACTATCATTTGTATAATTGAAAACGGTGGATATAGAGATCGAAACGTCAATAAATAAACATATGAATAAATATTTTGTGGCTCATTCCCTACATTCCCCTAAAAATACAGAATGCCACAAACAAAAAGCTATAAAAAAGAAGTAATTTTGCAGAAAGTTTACTGATACCAACCGGCTGTCGCGGAAGTTACGCTAAAACGTCTTTTGACGTGACCCGTCCTTAAAGAGTTACACAATGAAATTTTTTTAAAACAAATTTTAAGACAGTTTCCACACCACCCCAGAGGTATGTCTTGTGGCGCGATACTTTTTTTAAATGGGTGTTCGCCAAGAGCCATATTGTCTTATTAAATAAAATGAACAAAACACTTAAACAGTATAAAACAAAACAAAATAAAATCCTATAAAACAAAATAAAATAAAAATAATGTTTGATGTGTTTAAACACAAACACTATACACACTTACTATGTTCTTCTCGTTTTTTTTTTGTTTTTGGTTTTTTTTATGCTGATGTTCTTATTAAACTATTAGAAAATATTATTCGCTGTCTAAACCTGAAGATGCAGTGCTGCTATCGCTGTCATTATCTTCACCACCTGGTGTAATTATAATTGGCTCTAGTAAAACTTTTATATAAGTGTCAAGTTCCCACATACGATGTTCTTCTTTAATTATGTGGCCTATACATTTAGCCCATTTCTCTGGAGTTACATGGAGGATTGCTTGAATCAAAAGTTTCTTAATTTCGTTTAATTTGAACGTTTTGTTATTGCGTGCTACTTCTCCTTTCACTTGCTCCCAGATAAGTTCAATGGGATTAAGTTCGCAATGATAAGGTGGTAGACGCAGAACTTTGACACCATAATCTTTTACAGTTTCATCTACAGCATATTTAAGATATTCAATTTTCCTTAACGGTGCAATGTCAAGGAGCTAAATTTTGAGCATTGATTCTTCGTATGCAATCCCCTTTTCTGTAAGCCATTGTTGAATCCTCCCTTTCAATTTCTTTAATAATCACCTGTTTTTTTCGACTCAAATTGAAGAAAACCATCATCAAGAAACCCTGTATCACTTCCTATATGGGTGACGATTAAACGCCGTCCCTTTCCTGATGGAGCTTTTAATCCTGTATATCAGCCTTCTATAAATGCTTCGCGTTTACTTTTGACATTTAAATCTTGCCAAACTTTTCCAACTGTATGACCTTTTCCAACCTTGGTTAATCCAGGTTTCATCCAAATAACATATTTTGCGTCCAGTGCTGCGAATTTTGCGTATTTCTTCTAAATATTTTCTTCTCCGCACAATAATTTTATTTTTTTCTAATAACATACTTTTTCTGTTGAGTTTTACATATCGAAAGTTCATTTCACGCATGGTCCTGGTTAAGACTCTACGAGATATCTTGGGTAAGGAGTCATCGTTTTCGAGCTCTTGAGAAATATTTTTCAGTGTTGGAATTTCACTCCGAAAATAAAATGAATGAATTTTTCGACGTATAATATTCCTTGTCTCGTCATCCAAAACAATGATTTTCCTACCTCTAGTTTTACCTTTTTCTTGCTTTTTATTTTCCGATGTATTTTTAAGTACACGATAAATACAGCTAACGGATACTTTTGTTAAACTGCTACAAATGTCGACCGCTTGGCTAACATTTAATTCCATTTTTCTGCCGACAATTCCTTCATAAACGTTTCGTATTATTACCTTCTCTTCGGACGTTAACATTTTCCGTCTCTTTTGCGGCATTTCATTTTTGGAATCAACATCAAAATTTTGCAGTCTTCTCTTGGAACAACTCGGTTTTTCGTCCAACTCCAATAAAACTCAAACCAAATAATCACAGAATATAACTAAAAATTTACTATAAAACGACAAACTATAACACTCGTATTATCAATAACACGTTTTATCAATAATACAAACTTATCGCATAAAATACCCTACCCTCAGAAACGCCAATGTAAATAACCTATTGTTGATGGGCACTCGCTCGACAAAAACTAGTCTTACGGCTTTCTGTGGATCTGAATTGAAACAGAATTCCGTCGCTAATTCCAAAGTTGCCAAACGATTGAAAAATATTGTTTTAAAATATTGATTTTTATTTTATAAATTTAAATATGTAACGAAACGGAACATATAAATAAAATTTATTTCATTACAATTTTGTGCTTAATTTTTACTATTGAAAAAATCAGGTTTTTTTGTATTTTTATGACGGTAATAATCGCTGCATGGAAGAATACAGGTTTTGTATGACCATAATTACTACTTGTGAACAAGAATTGGGTACATTGTACGACAACTTCTGGTCAAGTCTACTAACGCAAATTGCAATCGAGAAAACAGGCAGTTTTCGAGGGCCGCTGTGTACATTTAAATTTGAGGATATTCCGCGTTTAAACTATGATATCACTCTTCTAAATTGAGGGTTTCTACTTTAGAACAGAAGACATGACCGTGCGGATTTGCCTCTCGGCAAGTAAAGACGATCCGTGTTGGCGATCCCGAAAAGTGCGTGTTGCGTGAGTGATAGATGCTCTAACGTAAAACCGGTGTTTTGTGTTAAATCATAAATATACCAGTTTTGTTTCTCTCAATACTCTGTATCTTTGTTACTGCCTCCTAGCACTGTAAAGCTAATGATATTTGTAATTCTTTTTATTATTGTCAGAATTGCGATAATTATCAATGTATCCAATCAGCCCTTAAGTTCACTATAAATAAATCGAAGGAAAAATCGTCTTAATTGTTTTATTACTTCAGTGTTCCTTAAATTTAGCAATTAGGTATTCAGCTACGCCTCTCTAAAATGTGGAAAGTTTGGTAATAAATTTATCTTCTCCACCAAAAAAACAGGATAGCAAAATGTCGCACATAATTAGGGCAAGATTGTCTCGTTATGGACTGGAAATCTGCTGTTGGTGATTTTCTAAAAACCGGTGGGTTCCTGACATTTTAAGTTTTCCGATGCCAAGAGATTTATACTAACAAAAAATCGTAGTGGAAATGTTATGGTTCAGGGAGAACCTTTCCATTGCTCGGACACTGGAATACCCAAGTCAATTTAAAAAAAAGCCATAAAGTTGGAGCATCCTTCTCCAGAAGTTATTCCAATGGGTGTACCAGTAAAACCTGCCAAGTTAACGGGCGTAAACAATTTATTGGAGAAGCATTTTGGAAGGGAATGGAAAACAAAGGGGAATAATTTAAATTTCTTTAAAGATGTTTTAAAGGGAATAGCGCAACCATTGATAGAACCTAATTCTGAAGAAGTTCTTGACGAAGACCATTTTTGTGAGCCAGTGAGAACAGGAGACGATAAAGACTTAAGAATTTAGTTTACAATATATTATATTTTGCTTGCAATAATGTTTTTAAACAACAATAAAAAAACTTCCTCCATAAACCCAGTGGGATTCTTATTTTTTTTTGTAGCATAACTTGTCAAATCCAAATTGACGGATCAAAACTTGCCTTATCCATTTTTGTTTATTTTTTTTACCAAAATGATGATATTGTACGTGTAAATAAATTAATGTTTAAGTTTTCTTACATTCTATTGTATATTAACACTTGGTGTACCTTTTCGCTCATAAAAAAAAAACTTCGGTAAAGGTTTTTTCGATTTTACAAGAAACTTCATAACGTGGATAAGACAAGTTTTGATATGAAACGCCTCACATCGAATTTAAAAAAAACAAAAAATATGAGGTGAAAGTTTACAAAATAGGTTCAAAATGCGCAAGTCCATTTTGATTTGATATAGCATAAGTCAGTTTAAAATATTTATGAACAAATTAATATACCGTTGCGTTTCGGGATATATAGACTTGACAAACTTTAACGTTCAAAGCACACTATTTTATTTTTTACCCATAAGTTGAATCTTCTTTTAATCGGAAGAATAAATATTATGCTATAATATTACAGTAAAAAGTTAACCCAAAGTTTACCACGGGAAGCTGTTTATTTATAACAATTTTTCAACAATTAAAAAATTTCATTTGTGTTTGAACTATTTATTCTTTTTTTATACATATTAAGCAAGTAGCCATGGTATACTTTGGATAATCTTTTTACTGTAATATTGCAGCATAATATTTTTCCGATTAAAATAAGATTAAGATCGTGGTAATAAATAAACACTGTGTTTCAAACGTTAAAGTTTGGACGTTTATCAAGTCTTTATATTCCAATACGCAACGGTATATCAATTTGTTTATGTATATTTTAAACTGACTTTTGCAATATAACATCAAAATTAAATTAAGCATTTTTAAACGAATTGGCTTAAGCTTTCATCTTGTATTTTTTGTTTTTTTTTACATCGGATGTTAAACCTATTAAAAATGGCCTCGAAATTCCCCCTTTTTTTTTGTCGCTATTTTAGCATTTTATTTGCCCTTTACGTTTAAAGTGAGCGTTTTACACAAATATCATAAGAATAATTTTCGTCTTGAAATAACTCTCTTCATTTCATCTCAATTATTAAAAAAAATTGTTATACATAAATAGGTTGCCATGAAAAATTTTCGGGAAACTTTTGAGCATAGTATCATAGTATTTTGAGCATCATAATAATATCGAATAAAACAAGTTTCAGCATGTGGGTATGAATTTTTGTGTGACAAAAGCCACACGCCTAGCATGCTTAGCAAGAAATAAAACCTAGTTTATCTGGGATTATTTATTTTACAAGCATTACTTAAACCAATAATATTTTTAGAAATAATTGGATAGGACAATTTGTCTTTTTCATAAAATCTATTATAAATAACATATTTACGAAGTTTGTTAAAGAAGTATATATATATATATATATATTAATCATAAATATTTATTGTTTACAATAAAAATTGAAAAAAAATTGTTTAAACAAATTAGATGGTTTATTTAACAATCTAATTATTTAAATAATACATATTTGTAATGTACGCACAAAGTAAATACAAATTAAAAAAGGGAACGTCGAAATCTAGAAACAAGAAACAGACAGTTCTTCCCCCTCCTGCGCTCTCACTAGTTTCAACGCCGACCAATTTTGAGGACCAGAATTTTGAAGCTTTGTAAACGATCCCATTATAATACAATTTTTTTCGAATTTTTCACGTTAAAACCTTAAAGTATGTTCTTTCACATGACTCTAATAAAGTATCTTAATTGTTATAAACAAAGCGACTATCAATTTATAAAAAAAAAGCACTAACTTCGTCCCAAAGTGTCCTAGGTCAACTTTTTCTCCTTTTAAATTTGTAAAAAAATTCAAGATGTCAAAATATAAAAAAAAAATCAGTTTTTTGCAGTCAATGGTTAAAAAGTTATTCTAATTGTTTATAAGCAAAAAATTGACATGTTTTGTCAAATTATTTTGCAATATTTTAAATTATTTTTCCTCATTTTTTTAAATAATATTAATAGAATAAATCTTTTTCTTATAGAATCTATCCGTATATTTATTATACCGATTTAATTTTCTGACTTATATTGTTGCAAAAAAAATTAATTTGGAATAAACAAATTAAATAACTTTTGAACTCTTTGACTGATTGACTTAAAATTTTGATCTTATTTTAAGCACCACAAGACCCAACATTGTGTGTAATATAAAGGTTATCAGTTTATTTTAAAAAAAAGTTATTAGTATTTATAACAAAACCGAAATTTTTGACTTATTTTGCAACTTTCTAAGCAACAAAAGGATAAGAACGTTTAGAAAAGGCAATTTTGAAGGTTTTTATGTAAATCCGAAAACTAATTTTCGAAACCAAGTTCAGATTTCTGCATTAATCTGCGCCTTCTAAGAATTGCAAGGTAAAACAGACGAAATAACATCTTTATCAACGTCTGTTTTGCCTTGCAATTCTTAGAAGGCACAGATTAAAGCAGAAATCTGAACTTGGTTTTGAAAATTAGTTTACGGATTTATTTATCAGATGTCCAGATCGAAGCCATTTTATAGTTGCTTCTAATATGACAAGAAAGATTATTTTCACGTTCAGAGCGGTTGAGAATAGCCGCTCCGAAGATCCCTTTAAGGGTGAAATAAGTATAAGCGGATACACAAACGCACTGTACGTGAAATAAAATCTTAACTGTCTTTTCTTCTTGTTTTTATATAACTTATGTTTCTTCTCCTCTTAAATTTGTTTTAAATGCTTTACTTTTTGGTGATAGACAAAAAAAGTGAAAATTTACTGTTTTCTTGATCTTAATTTGTTAATAATTAATTAAGTCCAAAAAATCGACTGCAAGAAACATATAGGTTCTTGTTATACAGGTCCATACTATTCAAAACAACTGTCGGTTGCCTCACCGGACTAGTGTCACAAAAAAAAGCTTATTTCCCTGGGCTAATACTAAAACTTTAAAAAAATATATTGCACCAACTTCATTGCACCAAATAAATAAATTTAAAACTCAAAGCCAAGTTATAAACAATGTTGAAATTGTCTAAATTTGAAATTCAGTATGAATCAGAGCTCTCCATCAAATTGCTGTCTTTATTTAATGTATTTTATTGTGGATGGACAAGTGACTTAATTTCATATTCCATAATATAAAAACAATTGTGAATCATGTCATAAATGTGCAAAGAACAAGTCAATAAACTATAAAAAAAATGAAAGTAATACCACAGAATAATAAACAATCAGAATGTCCAGTCTGCTTGAAAAAATAAGTACGCACATCTCAGTCAAGCAGACGGAATCAGCCATGTTTTAGTCAGAACCAATGCTATTCAGTGGCATTTTATCTGGTGTGCATAGACAAATTCACCCTGGTTTAATGTATTTACTGCAACTACAGACATAATATGCACTATTTTATTCGTACTTTTAGTTGAAGAACAGATTAAATTATTTCAAATGTACTAAATTATTAATCTCTAAAAATTTAAATTACAGTTCTGTCGTAGCTTGTCACAAATTTCTTAATTCGAGTCTATGTTTCAATCTAATACATGGCGTTTGTGTGCTGACAAACTTCAAAGGCGGCATCTGAGAGTAGGCATTCTGATTGTTTATTATTCTGTGGTAATACAAACAAGAATAATTTAATTTTCATACTTTAGAAGCTCCCAATTAAGATTGACATTGTACTCTACTAAATAATTGCTGCAGAAAATGAATGATAATGCATCTAAAATTCACCTGATACCACACTATCTAGCTGGTAATCAAAGAACTTCATAAACATAATGATAACAACCAAATAAACAACATGAGCTTGAATAAGCCTTTATATCTTGATTATAAATGGACCTTATTAATTTTTAAATCACTATTTTCTCTTTTGTCATTATACCCTTTCAAATGTGAAATCCATTACAATCAATATAATTAGATAAAACTAATATAAAGGCGTGTCCCTTTATTGAATAAAAAAGTAATAACATTAACGTTAACTTATTTTTTTACAGTAGATCATGCGAATTACTTTAGGTCTCCAACCAAGAAAACTTGACTCAGGAAAATATGATCAGATATAAACCTATAATACTTTTAAATCTACCACATTGACATAACTATTCCAATTAGTTATTTAACTAAATTAAATAATTAGAAGGCTATACTAGGTACAAATCTCTTGTTCTTTCTGGAGTGAAAATTGGAAACATGGAGACAAAAGAAAAAATTTACTATTTTAAAATTTTACTCTCATAGCCATAATGTAGGCAACTTTTATTACTTCAAAGCATGAAACAAAAACAATAGATTTGATTGATGTTACAATTTTTATGTCACCTTGTTACTTTAGTAACAACTAAAATCTATGTGGAAGTAAAACAAAAAAATCAGTCATTTTAATTTTAATGAAAAACAAGTAAATGAAGTTGTCAATCCAAATTAAACATGAGTGTAATAAAGAGATTATCTGAATATTTGTGCTCAATTGTTCAGAAAATAACTGTTACCTTAGCTTTCCTGCTCTTAGGAGTATCTGTTACAACGAAAACGACGTGAACCCATTTTAAAGCATCCACATGAGCATGAGTTTTCTTAAAAACCTGTAGGTGATGACAACCTTTGGCACTCATTTTTGTCATCAGTCTCAATTATAAGTTTATCTTTTTTTCAAGAAATCAATACCGTTGATCAGGATTCACTGTTTTAAAGCAACATATTAAGTGATATTAATATCAATTAATTGATTTTTTCAGGGTTTATAATGTACACCTTTCTTTATTTTTGACACTTAAGAAACTTCAAAGTTATACATGGTTTGTTTACTATTTATTTGCCTCGTTGCCAGATTACTAGATATTAATCAGTCACAGTAAAATAACAAATTTTAAATTATTTTTAATTTAAATATGGATATGATTTTAAGTTACATAATTATATTAATTTTTAAGTTGCTGTGATAGCATTTTAAAAATATTGTCAAGTAAAGTGGAAGAAAGCAATTTAAGGAGTACAATTGGTGGTTGCATAGCAACGTAGTAACATTTATGTCGCAGAAGTATATAGCCACGTTGCCATTTGACACGTTTAATAGTCTAACTTCATGTTAATAAATATCAAACCTTCAACGTCAAATAGCTGATTATTTAAAGAAAACCGATACACAGCAATGTAAATTAAAAAAATGACTACGGATAATAAAAATGTAAGTCTTCAACTTCCTTATTTTACATAAAATTAGTCTAAACTATACATATGTAAAGTTTTACGCTTGAAAGATTTATAGATTAGTTTTTATTTATTTTAATTTTATATTTGTTTAGAGACCAAAATATGTATTTCTTTGTGAATTGTAAGGTTTTGACGATCTTTTACATATTTTATTTTTATTTAGTCTAATATTTCATTAGTTCTAAATTAACGAACACAAGACGTTAATGAGAAATTTTCCTGTTAATTATCCTTGACTTCTTGTGGTTTTTAATTCAATATTTGGAACTTTGTACAAATATGTTTATGTAAGTCGTAAATACATCACAATAATTTAAAAATTATTAAAGTGTTAATGCTATAGGATCCCAATCTTGCTGATTCCCTAAACATTACATCTTGTATGTATCTGTATGTGTATAGATTAGTGTAATCTTTTCTGTTCATTACACAAAATGCTTTAACTAAACCAGCAAGCTTGCACTTATCTAGATGTGCCATGTGAGATCTGATACTGAACCATTTACACATAAAAACACTTCTATGAATTTCCCATTACACAAACTTTATAAACATTATATCAAATCAGAATATTATGTTTTTATATATATTTTTTTATCATTTAATGTAATACAATTTGTAATTTGGATGTCTTTTTTATATGAGTATGTTAGTTTCATATTTTTTATGTGGCATTGCTTTTCCTATAACTGTGTTCATTAAGTATTTGCAATGTATTAATGTAGGGAAGTCATGTAGTTCTAACAAGTCTTAAAACATTATTGATGTTGTTTATGTTATCATTTAGGTCATTGATAGCATACCTATTTTTGGTTGCAGTTTTAGAAGCTTTTCCATTTAAGAATATTCTGTTTGTTCATTCCTTTTAGACTTTTCTATTCTCATAATACTATTTTGCTATAGATTCTAAAATGATCCCCAAAAAGAAAGCTGTGGGTTTTGCTACACATTTTGCTTTAAGACATTTTCTATAATAATATGGATTATAATATGACAACTCATAACTCAATGACAACTGTAAACTATAAAATCTCAATTACAACTGTTACAAACTGTCCACCACATCTGTTTATATATATTTTCTGATGTTCCAGACTTCATTAGACATTTAAGATTTTTCTATAGCATTTTGAAAATTCCAGGTTTTTTCAATACTTCTTCTTTTTCATCATTGGACTTTTTCTATTTGGAATAAATCTCACAAAACTGCAATACTGCTCCCCCCTTTCTAGTTACTCGCCCTGCATAACTGGACTATCAGAGACTGATTGAAGCCAACAGAGTGGATCAGTTCCATGATATGGGGATAATCTCTCAATATGAACTACCTTGGGTTTACTTCTACGTGAAAACTGGATGCAGTAGATTAGATCACTTATTTTCTGCAAGATGGTGTACAGGGTTTCCCAGTTTCGTGGAAGTTTTGGACAGAGTCCTTTCTTACATGTGAGATTGTATACACATACTGGGTCACCTCTTTGGAATGTTGTATGTGTAGCATACATGTCGATTCTAGCTTTGGCTTTATCACTTTAAAGCTTCAAACTTTTACAGGCAAATTCATAGACTTTTCCAATTTTTCTTTCAAATTTTGGATGTATGTCAGGGATGGACATTCTTCTTCACAGAGAGGCAATCTTCCAAAAATGAGATATTGAGGAAGCTTCATTTCTCTTCTGTTGATCATCATCAATGGAGAATAACTGGTTGCTTCATGTTCGGAACTTCTATAGGCTAACAGGAATAGAGGAATTCAAGTATGCAAATCTTTTTGATTATCAGCAACAAACATTGAAAGGTACTGACAAATAGTTCTATTATGTCTTTTACAAACAGTCCGCCTGATTGCGGATGGAGAGGCATGGCGTGAGTTTTCTTAATACCCAAGATTTTTATTAATTCTTGCCATAATTCTGATTTGAAATTTCATGCGTGATTAGAATGTTACTCTAAAGGAACTCCATGTCTTGATACAACATGTGTTATGAATGCTTCTGCTACTATAGTTGCTTCTTGATTAGGAAAGGGTGCAATTTCTGGCCATTTTGAAAAATAATCCATTTCAATGATTAAGTACTTGTTTCCTCCCTCTGTGATTGGAAGTAGCAAGAATATCCACTTTTTATTGTGCCATTTTACCACAACTTCTTGTTCTATGGCCTTTTTTACTGTTATATAAATCACATTTCTTACACCAATCTTCTACATCTCAGCAACAATTGATCCAGTAAAATCTGTCTCCAACTCTGGCCAGTGTTCTTTTGAAAATCCTCCAGAAAGTCTGCTATGAAGTTCTTGCAACTCACTTTTAATGTGTGATTTTGGCAGTACCACTTATTGAACTGTATGTTCTCCATTGAGACTTTCCCACTTCCGATGTAGTAAACCATTGAAAAGACACAGAGATTCCCAGTGAGCTCAGTATGCCCAGTACATCCTTATAGTTCCACTGAATTTGGTTATTTCCTGCCAAATAGGTGTTACTCCATTTTTGAGCCATTCTCGTATGACTTTTATGTCATTACCTTTTTTTTTGATTCTATTTAAGGTTTTCCAGGGAAGTCTGACCATTATCTTTCTGTATAACTGTGGTCCTCTGGAGACTTACTTTTTTTTCTTTAAGCTGACACTGACTTTGAACATGTTCTCTTAACTTTTCTATTTTATTTTTACTAAGCGCTAGTTGCTTCCTTGGATCTGCAACTTCAGATTCCAGAGTATATTTCTCACTTCTGTGGTCACTTGTGAGAAATTGATTTCTTGGAGACTTAGACATAATCGATCTGTGCAACCTTCTGACCTCATGATTTGGTTCTTCTGTCTTTGCCTGGGATCAGCTTCTGCAATTATTTTTCAAATAATTTCTTCCGCAATTAAAACATCTGTTTTGATTTTGAGATTTTTGTTAAAGATTTTGCAGTAACAATGCTTAAAATTTGGGATAAAATTGGTTGTTGATTATCTGAGGTTGTAACTTCTTCATGTTCTCGAAATCTTATTTCTTTTAAATTTGGACAAGATCTGGATATGATTTTCCCCATTTCATACTTCTGGGCTGAGATTAGTGCTCCATTTAGTGATGATGTAATCAAATAGCTTGTTGCATTTCAACATCCTGTAGTCCATCTATGAATGTCTATACCAAATTTGTTCCAGGAAATCTTAAAGTGCCTGAAGGTATCCCAAATGCAATCATCTTTTAATATCAGGTTCATATTCTTGCAGGCTTTCGTTATGCTTTTGATACCGAACTTTCAGCTGACTTTGGAGATGCTGCTGACCATATCTTGTCTCTAAAGCTTAAACGAGAGAGGTATAACTGGGTGCATCCTAGGGAAGAAATTGCAAGATGGTTGCTGCCTGTCACAGTTGAAGTGACACTACCATGAAAGCTGCTATTTCTTTGTCAGTCCATCCATTTGCCCAGCTGCAGCTTCAAATTGAAAACAATAATTTTCCCATGCTGTTTGGCCATCAAATGTTGGTGGTTTTAAAATTTTGCTAGTTCTTATTGTAAGTACCTGGTTCAATTATGGAAGATGATGAAGTTGTTTGTTAAGATTTGACTTTAGTTACTGAAACAATATTAGATAAAAAAGCTTGGGTATTCATTTTTCTTTCTAATTCAACTATTTGTCTTTCTAAATCAACTATTTGTCTTTCTAAATTGGATATTAAATCATTTCTATGTTGTATTAATTTATTTTCTAAATTGGTTTCTAAACTGTTTTGTTGTTCTACTACATATTTTATTTTCTAAATTATTCTGTTATTCTTCTAATTTATCTATTCTACTAGTAATTTGACTTACTTCTCACTGTGAAAATTTTCGTGAATTTGGGAAAAACTACACATGATTTATACCTCTACTTTTCTATGCCTCTCTTCCTCTTGTCCATGCTTCTCTTTAATTTCTTCCACTTGTCTACGCTTCTCCTTCAGTTCTTCCTCTTCTGTTCTATGCTTCTCCTTCAGTTCTTTCTCTTATTGTCTATGCTTCTCCTTTACCTCCCAATGCTTTTCCCTTTTCTTCTTTCTCTTCTTGTCTACATTTAAATTCAGTGGATCATGTATTTAAAACTAACAACTACTACTGCTACTACTACTGTACAACTACTACTACTGTACAACTACTACTGCTGTAATCTCACTGCTGTCCCAATGTTAGACTTCTTTAAAATAACTGAATACCAACAATATTACAATACTTGTTTACAATAACTCAATGACAACTATAAACTTCAAAATCTCAATTACAACTGATACAAACTGTCAACAACATCTGTTTTTATATATTTTCTGACATTCCAGACTTTATTAGACATTATAAGATTTTTTGATGGCATCTTGAAAATTCCAGGCTTTTTCAATACTTGTTCTTTTTCGTCAATGGACTTTTTATAGTTGGAATAAATCTCACGGACTACTGTAACAATAAGCTACATTTAGAATATTAGCTTGTATAGTTATTATAGTCACGAACTTAGTATCTTAGACTTGGTCTAGAGCAGGAGTGCTAACACTTTAATGGTTTATAATTGATCACAAAATATTTGGACAATAAGCATTTGACAATAGCAACCTATGGCTACCAAAAAGAATACTATTAGAAGTAGCCTAAACCCTAGTCACAAAAAAACGCATTTTGAAAATGCCTTTATTACACTTACAATGCAAAATATAAGAAACTGGTCTGTAAGAAGTCTGGTACTGTGCGATTGTCTATACATTAAGACAGTTCATAATTAAACAAATTACTGACTGTCTAGAATGCATGCAAGGATATATCATCTGCTCAAGGATAAGTCTCCATTCTCTCCCATTCTTCGCCTTGGCTTTCTAGTTTCGTACTCCCAACATTCTCAAGTCTTCCTCCACCTGATCCTTAAATCATGCTCTGGGTCTGCCTCTCCTTCTCACTCCATCTATTTTTTGATTATAAATATGTTTTGGCGGCTCCATCTCATTCAATCTCTATATGTGACCTAACCACCGCAGCCGGTTTATTTTGATGGACCTAATAATATCAGATTTGTCATACAGGCGGTAAAGTTCGGAAGTATAGCGTCTGCGCCATAATCCGCCCTCCTGTACTCCTCCGTAGATATACTGGAGGATTTTACGCTCAAAGCATCTTAAACGTTCTTCATCGCTCTTTGTTATCGTCCATGTTTCCGACGCGTAGGTGAGGATGGGCTTGATAAGAGTTCTGTATATCACTAGTTTCGTTCTTTTTGTAACTAGGCTTGTTAAAATTTTTTTTAATCCTTAATAGGCTCTATTTGCCAGATATATCCGTCTGTTAATTTCTGCACTTACTGCATTATTCTGATTAATTTGTGAGCCTAGATATATAAACTCTCTTACTCCTTCGAAAGTATATGTTCCGATCGTTAGATCTTTGGGTTGTGCTGCTTGTATATAATTTGATACTTTCATATACTTCGTCTTACTAGTGTTAACCTCTAGTCCCATTCTTTTTGTTGCTGCTTCAAGTGCCTTGAATGATTCGACCACGTCCGCCTTTCTTCTTGCAATAATGTCGATGTCATCGGCGTACGCTAGTAATTGTACGCTGCGATTAATAATAGTTCCTCTGGTTGTTATTCCAGACTCTCTTATCGCTTTCTCTAGTGCAATATTAAATAGAAGGCATGATAGGCTGCCTCCTTGTCTAAGTCCTATGAAGTAATTAAAGATAGCAAAAAGTTCTCTGGATGGAATCTTAAAAAAGAACAAATATGTTTACTCAACAAGAAAATTTCAGAAATTATAGGTACAAGCTCCCAGACTAATTCATCAAATCAAAAAAACATCAACTGATAATGGTAATGACTTCCAATAATAATCAGCAAGGAAAAAGTTCCCATTAAAATTACATCAAAACAAAATAATACAACAATAAATTATTCTCCATAAATGAATCAACTATTAAATCAAGAATACAAATCAATTTTTAATCTAAAAACAGAAGTTTTAATTAATAGCACACCCTTGTTAGATATATAGAACTGTGCATCATAAAAATTCAATTCAAATTCAAGAAAAAACTAACAAGAAAACTATTTACAAATTAATATTAAATAAACTTGTCCAAAGCTGCAAACAAAGTCATAAGAAAAATACAGCAGCACAAAATAATCCACTAAAAATGACATTGTTTGCATATAATCAAAAATAGAAGATGCAATACTAAGTGAGCATTTGTAAGAAAACAACATTCTTCACCTTTGTTGTAACATCGATAGGAATAATAAGGGCAACATAACCCATAAGAATCATAACTGGCGATATCAATGCATTTAAGAAACTATTAAATTAGAAAGTGGATTACAACTGTAGGCACTACCTTGTGTACCCAAGTTCATCTCCAAAACGGACACCTGTATGGAGTTCCAAATGTATCTTTTTCATACACACAATAGAAAACTTTTACACTACATTAAAGTGACGCAAATGTGAAGGGAAATATGTCACATATCCATATTCTTTCCCTCTTTTGTCTATAGTAGCCTGTAGTTGTACAGAACATGAATCATGGATAAGAAAAACCCAAAAAGACCAGCTGAGCCAATTACAGGAATAGCCAGTACTTGAATAAAATCTATAAGTAATCCGCAGAATTTGATCCTAAATAACAAAAATAGCAAAATACATAAAAAAATCACAGTACTTGAATACATAATTAAAATGTATGTTAATAAAATTAACAATCCTAAAACTATCAATGAGCTGATTATTTTTTCTCATACAAAATATTATATCTATAATGTGCTATAGTATAGTTTCAAAATTGTAGGTACTAAATTGTGAGAAATGATAATTGCATTTTAATGACAACACTGTTGTCAGGTTGTGATTATAGTCTATCAACTTCTATATTAATAATTCACATACAGTCAAAAGTCATAGAATAAAAGACAAAGTATCTAGTAAAACATACAATGCTGACTAGTAGAAAAGAAAAGTAGATCGTCGAAGCTGCAAGTTAGAGAGATATATCAATCAGACTTGATATTCACTGCATACCTGATAGAGTATTGTTTATACTGCTGCAGTGAAATTTAAAAATTAATATGTAAAAAAAGTATTTTTACTAAATTTATGTTTTTGTCTGTTTTTGAAATATAATTACGTTAATCTTGTTTAGCCTTTGGAATTTAATGTATATAGGTAGTTATAGAATATGTATATAGGAGTTATAGAAGACGCAAGTATTTTAATTTGACAATGTATGTAAACAACATTAACTTACTTATAATTATATGAAGCAGTATTGACAAAGTAGCTTGATATCTATGGTGAAAGATCAAAACATAAACTATCATCTGAATAAAATTTTTGTATTTGGGTGTATGTCTCATTGCAAGATTTAATAATTCTACAGCGTTGGTGACAGCTCCAATTCTCTACTATGGTAAGACGCACTGTCCATAATGACAACAGAATTTATTTCAAGGCTTAATAAAAGCTTTGGTCCAACATTCAAATTATTGATCATCCATTTCTTCAATGGTCGTCCATAGTTTTCTTCGATTCAAAGAGTAACAAACTGTTATCCAAAAAACCTGAATCACTGCCCATGTGTGTTAAAATGAGTATTCATCGTTTGATCGTTGGTATTTTCAAACCTGTTGAAAACCCTTTAATAAAGGCTTGTCGACGGTTTCTAACTTCAAAATTTTGTCACACCTGTGAGACAGTATCGCCTCGAGTCAGACAAGTTTCATCTAAATAGTAGATTTTTCTTCACAAATCAAGGAAACAGACAAAAAGCATTTAGAATTTATAATTTCAACCAGAGGAACAAGTGAGGAAAATATAACAACTGAGAAAGATATATCAAGCGATATAGAGAACAGTTGTTAGAAGGAATACAGTGGAAATTCTTAGTAGTAGGTGTAATAACAATTTGGTGATATAATTAAATATATATGATCAGATGTAATCTCTGTTTTATTTTTGAAATTATCAAATAATACATTTGCCGCTTTAACAAATGTGTCTCTTATTGCCCTTTCACATTCGAAATGTTTCTGATGTTTCGGAGTTATTTGGGAAATTGTCAAAGACGTATTCACTAATCTACTAAAAAGGGCTCTTCCTTTAAACCACTTGAGACTAGCGTTTTCTTAACATACCTAGTTTTTTGAAGAAAAAAAAATGTTCGTAGTTTGGTAATACCTTTCTAAATTCTTCAGTTAAGGCACCTTTCCACCCATTGTGTCACCAATGATGTATGCCCTGCTTACAAAATTCTTATGGCACTTGCTCAAAGAGTTCATTTACGGCATTTTGTACTTCTTCGTCCGATTAAAAACGATTACCTTTTAAAGCCTTTTTCAGTGGTCCAAATGTGAAAAATCGCAAGGCGATAAATCGAGACTGTATGGTGGATGCTCTAATATTCTTTATTTCTTTCGTTGTGGATTTTCTTTCACTACTTTAGGAACATGGGTCAAACATTGTCATGCAGAAGAATGACACTACGTGAAAGTTTCCTGTACGTTTTTGTCTTACTGCTAAGGCAACAAATTGACTTAATTGTCTTCAAAATGAGCCAACGAAATTCTGAAAATATCGTGGACAGAACACGTCACAAAGAGGTTATGAGAAGGATGAATAAAGAAATAGAAATTTTAAATATAATTAAAACAAGAAAATTGGAATATCTCGGACATATTGCACGTGGAGAGAAATACACCTTGCTCCAACTGATTATGCAGGGAAAGATCCAAGGAAGGAGAAGCATAGGGAGGCGTAGAATCTCATGGCTGCGCAACCTGAGAGAGTGGTACGGATGTACATCAAATGAACTTTTCAGAGCAGCCGTCTCAAAAATCCGAATAGCTATGATGATTGCCGACCTCCGCCGCGGAGATTGCACTTGAAGAAGAATTGTAATTTGTCTTCCACGCTCTCAAATCACTGGTCTGCCATTGACCTTCTGGACGTGAAGCAGTCCCATAAAGATAAAAGTCTAATGCGGCGATCTTGGTTTGAGACCACTCTTCTAACACGTCCTGTACCTCTAGCTTTTTGTGTACAGCCTTCCTAATTCCATGCCCCGACAACAAACCACCTCAACCATATTGATACTTCTCTGTAACCTCATGGCTATTTCTCTAAAGTACAAAGCGGCTGCATGCAAGCCCATTATTCAGCCCCTATCAAACGCACTGAGCTGTTGAAAATCTAAAACCATCGCTTAATTACTTTTTTGTAAGAAGAGAAGATACCACAAAAACCACTTTGCCGGTATGGTTTGAAAAACGAATAATGTTTTGTCCTAAAATAGATATTATATATTCTTGGAAATTAGTTGTAATACATTCAGTATTACTATAACACCTTATAGGTGTTGTTTTTTCTGTCTGTATATTAATTATAAAAAATATGGAAGCTGATAAACATGTCTGTTATATAGAGCTGCGAGATCACCAATTAAAGTCTCGTACAAGATTGAAGCTCATTATTTCTCACCGAAGAAGCTAATATTCTTCATAATTGGCTAGTAGAGCTTATAGTATTAGTAGTTAATTAAATAATTTGCCAAAAAGACACTATTAAGGATTTAAATTTACAACTATTCAGCACAGGATATTTTCAAATAATATAATAATAAAATAATGGTGGCACCACACTTCGCTATATTGTATTTGTTATGCGACTTCGCTGTGTTCGCCCAAATATTTGTTATTCTTCAGCGAATAACAGATACGCTACTCC
The DNA here is from genome assembly GCF_040954645.1 of Diabrotica undecimpunctata. Taxonomy (NCBI): domain Eukaryota; kingdom Metazoa; phylum Arthropoda; class Insecta; order Coleoptera; family Chrysomelidae; genus Diabrotica; species Diabrotica undecimpunctata. The sequence continues at coordinate 113,850,954 of NC_092805.1, read as the reverse complement.
ATACTTGTGCCGGCGAGCCAAACATGCCAAATATTTATGTAATCCGTATTCGGCAGAACCAAAATGGACGTATACGTATTGACGGTCGCTGCAATCACAAATCAAAACGTAATAGGTACGATAGTTGTATATAAACACCCAAATTTGTCAAATTTATGGTTCAAGAATAACGAGAATTAGAATAAAGTTAGGTTAAGATAAACAGCGAGACAACCACCGGTGCGACCGAAGAGTGGGCAGTCGACACATACATTCGGCTTATTCGTGCCCTTTAAAGCGTGTCAAAAAACCGACAAGTGGACGGGTCCTATTCGGGTATTCGCTTATGCGTGCCATTAAATCAAATAATTGACGAATGTACCTTCCACACTGTGTCACGCGGCCGAATATGGCGCATAACGAATAACACATAGCGAAGTGTGGTGCCACCATAACAGAAATATGATATTTTAATTATATCTAAATATCTATCTTATAGGAAGGTTTTATGTTGTCGTAAATATGGTAGAAAGTTGGAAGTTTGTTTGTTGATTTTGTTTTTAAATGTGGAATGTCAGATGCAAGCAACACAATTGTATTGTTAATTCATTGTAGATTTAACTTTTACTTCTCTTATTACTTAGAGCTTAGGGGAGTTGGCAATTGAAGCTTCAGAAATAGTGAGTAGGTTAGAACAAGCCGCCGAAGGAGTTCCAATACCAGAAAATGTCCATAATCATTCTACTGTATTCTTAGGATTAGAAAAGAAACATACTGACGAAATTATCAGAACTATCCATGGGTTGATTAGTACAGATGATGAGGGTGAACCCCTCAACTTTCCTTCTCTGGATAGTGTTACTAAGTTGGTAATGGTAACGCACAGTTTGGCAGTCTATTGTGGAGGTCTAGAAAGGCCTATTTTGCAGAAGTTAAGCACAAGATTTACTACTGATACTACTAGATGGATAACTCAGTTATTTGGGTAAGTTTTTTAACCAAATTTTATTTTTTTTTATAACAAAATACTGAAAACTTTTGTTTTCTCAAAATAAGCAAAAAATTACCACTCGCACGGGAGCGATTACGAAAACAACATGGTGGTACATAGTAGTAATAACTTAACTCAGGTAACAATAATTTAAGTTTATGATATAATCATATGGTTGTAAGGTCTTGTCTAGAGTGTCATGTGGTGACAGTATAAATTGGTTTATACAATGAGGACTGGATTGCTCGTGGGGATGAATTTGTGGAGCTTTAATAGGTTTGCCATAATCTCCTGGTGATTATGTTCCCTTATTTCGTTCTAACATCTTTGTAAATTTTGACGTGACCGGTTGACGTGGCGTCTGTTAAGACGTTTTAGCATACTGACCTGCGAGTTCACTGCCAGGTATACTAATGTGAGACGGAAACCATATAATGGTTAGCTTAGAGTTTAATGTAGAAAGGTGTTAGCAAGGGTGATGGACTTTTTAGACAAGGGGGTGATAGGTAAATAATTCCTGAATGTATAAAATGGAAGCTAGAGAGTGTACAGATATGTCGTGTGTGCTGTCGGTTTCCTTTGAGTGTGGACTTAATTCAATTTTTGGACAATAATTTTTTAATATTTTTCTCCACATTTAAGCGTTATACAAGGTCTATCTATCTAATTAGGCTTCTTCGGTCCATATTTGAACATAGGCCACCCCAATCCTTTTCCATTCTTCTCTGTCTGTCGCTATAGTCATCCACCTAGCGCCCACGTGCTTTTTGATATCATCTGCCCATCTCATTTGGGGTCTCCAATTCCAACGGTCTCCAACTTATAAGAATTTTGTTCCATCGGTCTTCTTTTTGTCTTATATTGTGTCCGGCGAATCTCCATTTCAATTTTGCAACTTCTTGTCTAACATCCCTCACTTTTGTTTTCTCTCTTATTCACTCGTTTCTCTTTTTATCCATTAGTCTTATGTGCAACATTTGTCTTTTCGTTGCTCTTTGGGATTTTATCCATGTTTGCTTTTGTAAATGTCCACATAAGTGAGAACAGGGAGTACGCATTGATTGTATACTTTGGTCTTAAGATGCTGTGGTTATCTTTTGTTTTTAAGAATGTAGCTTAGTTGGCTAAATGCCACCCATGCCAGTCTAACTCGTTTTTTATCTCTGCTGTTTGGTTTTCTTTGTTAAGTTTTATAGTTTGACCCAGATATATATAATCCTGAACTTGTCCTATTTCATCTTGTCCGATCCTCATTGTGATGTTTTTATCTGTATTTGTTATGATTTTCCAGAGCCTGATTGAAAAGTTTCGGTGATATTGTGTCACCCTGCCTCACGCCTCTATTTATTTGTATTGATTTTGTTCATTCATATACTTTAATTGTCGTTTTGGCATCCTTATATATATATATATATATATATATATATATATATATATATATATATATATATATATATATATATATATATATATTGGCTATTAGTTCCGTATATCTGTGGTCAATTCTGCTGTTAATCAAAGAACTTTTCACTGCCCAATGTTCGACACTGTCGAGAGCCTTTTCGAAATCTATGAACGCTATATATATATATATATATATATATATATATATATATAGAGGAATGTGGTATTCATTTGCTTGTGCTATAATTATTTTCATACTTAGTAAATGGTCACTTGTGCTAAATCTCTTTCTAAAACCACCTTGTTCTTTCGACTGGTACCCGTCGAATTTTGTATCCCCTTTCTTGTGTAGGATAATGGTTACGGATTCCTTCCAGTTATTTGGGATTCTTTTTTCTTTTAATATCTTGTTAAAAGGGAATGTAGAGTATTAATTACCACTTTTCCACCATATTTCAGCATCTCTGCAGTTATTCCATCTTTTCCAGGCGATTTGTTGTTTTTCATTTCTTTCAATGCCTTCTTTATTTCTGATTTGCTATTTCTGGCTGTAGCTCTGAGTTGACATTTTTTATTTTAGCCTTAAGTTGGTTTTTAATTCCTTCTGGTTCCAGAAGAAGTTATACAAGGTAACAAAAACATATTTATCATTAAGGCTGTTTTATCGGTGCACCAAAACCTAGGGACAGTGTTTTCTCTGTTATTTACTGACAAAATGTCTCGAAATTTGGACACGTTATTCGAAATTATGTTGCCTTTAAACTGATGGTTTTACTTTTTTTATTTTTTTGAAACTTCTGTTGAAAAATTGGAATATACTGTTTAACGTTCTATTATAACCAAACTTTTTACGCCCATCACTCGAAAGAGTTTTTTTTTCTGTAATCGTTGATTTTTGTTTCACCTTTCTGTGTCCAGTAATAATCGAGAAAAGCGTGTTCCAACTTTAAAGAAAATTGCTAAAAAATACTAAAATCTAATAGTGAAACGTGTTACTCATCATCGGCGCTTAGTTTCATCGTTATCGCCTTCGTGACGTCAAATCTCATGAACGTACGGTCAGTTAGTTCGTGTTAAAACTAATTTGAATGGAGAATAATGTATTTGTTGTCATTAAACTACCCGTCGGCCGGCGGCACTGAGTAAAGATGGTCTCGCGTAAGCAGTGTAGAAAAGTAAGTGATACGCCCATTTCAAATCGCAGTGTACATGAACTGCTAAAACAGCCTTAAAACAATGAGTTGACATTTTTTATTTTAGCCTTAAGTTGGTTTTTAATTTCTTCTGTTTCCAGAAGAAGTTATACAAGGTAACAAAAACATATTTATCATTAAAACAATCTATTTATGCACAATTAATAAAAAATATTGTACAAAATATGGTACACCAGGCATATAACCTACTATTAAGTTTGGATATGGAATGAAACAAAATATTTGATAAGGAAGCCTGCAATATTGTATTTTGAACACCGCATTTTTTTATCGAATATAAACACTATACACATGTACGAGATGGGGTTGGTCTACCTGAAATGATAAATAAAACCAGTATCACAGAGGAAAATTGTCTATTTTGTTTTATATGTGGATCCTTTTCTTATTCTAGGAACTACTTTACAAAACGAATTGGTTGCAGTAGGTAGTGCAGAGTTTAAACTAAGCGTTATTAAATTATTGTGATGTCATTGTACTGCAATTATTTCTGTAATTATATGCCCCACTGTTTTCTTTTCTCATATTTTTCGAATATTGTGCATTTCTTCTAAACCATTTTCTATAACCGTGTCGGTGACTAAAAATCTTTCCGTCAGTTTCGTAAGCAAAATAGAGGTAAAACGGTACTCAAGAACAAGATTAAACTATTATTTTGCCATATTTCTTTTAGCGGATCAGAATATTCTAATAAAATGCTAGCTCTGACTTCATAATCTGTATATATTTTCCGTAACTTAAATTATCCATCCACATTGTACCTTCAAGACCATAGTCTTCATATGTTATGAAAATACATGCATTTCCTGAAAGCACCAAAGTAATAGTGTCTACATTTGCTACTAAATTTTCATCATTCTATAACATCCAATAAAAAACTTCTAAAAGGAAATAGTATGGTGTTTGTCTGCCTTACAATATTTTGTACATTAAAATCAAATAGCCTAACACTAATTACAAAATAATGATTTCACCAATTTTTTAAATCTATATCGAAACATATATGTATTTTTTACCCGTAAGTACAAATTTTTTTTTTTTTTTTTGCATAAATATAACAAATATTTAGTTCTTAGCACATGGTACTCCATATCCAGCCATATTATGAAACTTATAAACTCTATCACATAATTATCGTCAGACATCACAAATCGAGCAGTTCATAACTACATCTTATGGTTGATTAAGACTTACGGAAAGTATTTAAGCTGTTAGCAAGAGAAAAGATTCGCACAAGTCAAATCATGTTTATGGTGTACAATTTATTGTACGTCAGGCTCATCTGGGTTAATAACCTTTAATATACGTTACACAAACGAAAAATGCAAATAAGGTTGCTTTTTGTGGTAACTGAACAGCCAACACTAGAATCACTTTTGAAAGCATCAGAGCGTAATACTTGATCCAAGTGAATCTTGTGTTTACAAGGCAAGATAGAAGGCAAAAGATCTCAAGGGCGCAGAAGGACATCGTGGTTGAAGAACATCAGACAGTGGGCAGGAATGACTACCATACATCTATTTAGAGCAGCTGTCAACAAAGTTGTATGGACCAACGTGATTGCCAACATCCACAGAGAATAGGCACCAAAAGAAGATTTCTTGAAATGTTTCCAAGTAGGGAAGTCTGGAATTCTTCGCATTGGTGTCTTGCAGATATGTAATGTATGGTTTAAATTTAGGTTTTAAATGTTTGATTCTCTCCAGCTGAGAGAAGAACGCATCGCACTGAATTATTTTAAATACGAACAAGAAATAATGAAGACGATGAAGAGGAAATATACAAACACAAAGACGCGAGAGAAGGATAGGGAGTTATTATTCAATTTGAATGCTTCGATAATATTTAACATCAAAAGGTTACCCGAAAAAGCACTTTTCTCACATTTATGTGAGATATGCTATATATGATACAATACCATTTATTTATGTTTAATTAACATATTAATAAAAAAGTTACTACGTGCCAAATAATGATAAGTATACTACTTAAAGTATTTAGTTCGATAATGTCGCAAATATATATAAAAATAATTTTTTATTTTATCTTTTAATTTGCTTTTATATGCACTAAATAATAAATTAATAATAAAAACCATGACTGGCACGCCAAAAGTTTTATCAACCGTATTTGTTCGTTACACCCACTTTATGCTACGTGTTACAAATTTTAACATTTCGCACTCCGGTCGTCTTTAAAATGACGCCGTAACATCATCGTTTATTTCAAATTTTCTTGTGGCATTTTAAATTAATTACTATTTAAATGGGAATAAGCCACAATTAAAGGTTAAAATACGTTTATTGACGTTTCAATTTCCACTTCGGAAATCGTTCTCAAAATACAAACATTAGTGTTTTGTATTTTGTAATGTTTGTATTTTGAGAACGATTTCCGAAGTGGAAATTGAAACGTCAATAAACGTATTTTAACCTTTAATTGTGGCTTATTCCCATTTAAATAGTAATTAATGGGGCAACATACTTTATCATTCGTCATTTTAGCATAACATGTAAAGAATCTGGAGTTTTCATTTATGAATGCATACGTTTCATTTGTTTAACCTGTCTAATTGTGAAGAATGGCTATTGAAAATTCGATTAGTATGAAGACTACACAACTTGTTTTGTTTCTTCATTGTAAGTTATAATGGAGCGTATTGTTGTCTTGCATACTTTAATTTTCATATCTGTATCACGATGTTTTTTTTCTCAATGTTATGTCGTTTAGATAAATGTAGAAGATAAATTTCATTATGTCGTTATTAGAAACTTAACCCCAACTTACAACCCCATACAAGTGACTCACTTTATTAAAGAGAAGCTAGATATCAAGCAATATATTATATGTCATTCAAAATATATGTATAATTTAAAACCTCCATTGACTTATTATTCAAAAAGGAAATTTGGCCACCTTAATGGCAAATTTGGTATAGCGAATCCTCATATTAACCAATGCCTTCATCTGAGTCAAATATAAGTCCGAAGAACATCGGAAGCCCTGTTAGCTTGGAAGATGCAGTTACCATTTCAAGCAACGACAAAAATGAAATAGAAAACAGAAAATACTCACAGATCAGCATTCCATCGAAATTGGCAAATCTAAGAATCCTTTTAAGAGAGAAAAATACAATACTTGGGTCATGTTGTTGAGAGGTGAAAGATGTGAATTACTCCAAATCATATTGGAAGGTAAATTTCAGAAGAAGAATAATCCTTTCCATTTCCATATTAATTTTATTAAGAAAGATACTTTGGAACCAGCGACAAATGTGGATCCTATGACCCCACCAAGAGTTAGATTAACCAATAACTCGAACAGTCGATATCTCTAGCAAGGTTAAAGGAACCGATTAGACGACCAACCTGCTTCAGTATGTTACGATGGATTTACCAACACAAGCGTTAAATTCTTTTTGGCTTCCGAAGGACTTCCCACTAAGATGGAAGAGATACGAAAAATCCTTCTAGCATTTAACGATGCTTATGGAATTCGTCCAACTGAGGTGGAAGCTGATCTTGCTACTTTTAGGTCCTTTCTACTTCGGCAAGAATTATTCACCTGCAAAATCAAGTGAATGTCACCGAAATTACTATTTCGTTGTCTCTCCAAAACGAAATTTTTTAACAATATGACGTGTTCTGTAGGGCTAGAAACCTCAAACTATTTTAGTGATGACAACTTTAGCATGGTTCTGATTAATATTCGTCCTATAAGATATAAAACAGATGATTTTTTTTTTGTTTCTAGAAGAATTAGGATTTTCTCCGATAGTTGCGGTTACAGAGCACTGACTTAAAGTGAACGAGCCTTTTTTTGTAGAAAAATATACAAAAATTGCTAAGAGTGATCGTTCAAGTTCAGATCATGGTGGCACATTAATTCTTTCTACAAATAATGATTTCTTTCCGGTAACCAAATATGACTTTTTGTTAAATGAAGCCTTCTTTGAATTTTCCTTAGTTTATAATAAGAATCTTAATCTATACATTATTTACATTTATAGATCATTTGACTCTTCCACGGAACTATTTTCTTAGAACCTGCTAAATTTGTTAGATGATCTCTCAATAAAAGCAGACAAATTCTATGCGGCGGCATTAGTTACGCTGCTACTTGTGCTACTCAACTGTCCTTGTCAATATATATCTATCAATATATTCTAATCTTATGGTCTCACAATGAATGTTAATATTGTCTCATATTTCTCACCCCTTGTACGCTCCACAACTATTAATCCAGGACTATCTGATCATGAAGCAACATATACCAAGTTTAACACTCTCAACAAACTCTCCTCGAAAACCCGACGTTTAGGTAGGACTTTTTCCGCTCAGAATTTTCGTAAGTTCCAAAATTTATGCTTGACTTCTGGGTGGCACTTTCCTTCTGTAGACCAGGTCTATAATTTCAGTGATTTTTTAGATAGGCTTATCTGTATTTTCAACAAGGCATTTTCTTTAATTACATTTAATTCTAAACATCACAAACCCTGGACTACCAAAGGTATCCGCATATCAGCCAAGAATATGCGTTCACTACTGTACATCAAGAAATTTACTACTAACATCTCCGTTAGTGAATATATCACCAAGTACTGAGAAACTTATCTAAAACTTATCAAAACAGTTAAACAAGCATACTATCAAAATAGTCTGGGAAGCTCTAAAAGTGCTCTATTGTCTTACTACCGGTACTATCCAAAATTATAGAGACTTATAAAAGCCCGACATGTATTTTCTCGTTGAAAACAACATTTTATCACAAAATCAGTCCGGCTTTTTATTGTATGTGGAGTGCCACAAGGTTCAGTATTAGGTCATCTACTTTTCCTTATCTTGATAAATAACATCACTAATTTAAAAAATACCAGTATCACCTGGAGGAACTTTAATATTACAACTCTTCATGTAGCTATAACTTCTTATCTACTCAAAATAAAAACCTGGTCCGACTCTAATTTAATCTCTTTCATTGTGCATAAGACAGTAGCATTATCCTATAAAGGAGCTCTTCAACTTTTGCTTCTTAATAATAACGAAGGAAATTAATTTAGCATCTTCCAAAATAATATATTTTTCTTTGTTTGAATCTTATCTTCGATGTGGTATTACATTTTGGGGTTCTAGTACAGTTGCCCAATCTGATGTTATTTTTAAATTACAAAAAAGAGCAATACCGTATCTGTTTGGCGTTAGAATAACAACTCACTGTAGGAGCTACTTAAAAAATCACGGGATTTTACTACTTGTGTCTTTATATATTTTAGAAACTGTTTGCTTAATTCGTGAAAACCTACGAATGTAGGTTTTCACGAAAACCTAATGTTTTCCAGCAATACCTAATCATGACTACTCCACCAAAAATTCAACCTTTGATGTTTACTTACCGATCCCATCCACTGAGTTAGTAAAGAAATCTGTATTATATTCGTCAAAAAACGATACAACCATCTCCCTTTACAACTCAAATCTGCAACATCTTTCCCCAAGTTCCGTAAAATGACAAAAGTTTCTCTATCTGAAAGACCGTATTATTCAGTAGAAAAGGTTCTTAACGAATAATTAAGAAATTACAGTAACTTTATGTACAAGTAACTAAAGTATTTTTACCTATATTTGGATAACATATGCAGCAACTTCAACATATTAGGTCGTAAGGTTTTATTACGCAATTTGCAATTTATTTAAATTTTGCAATATATTGTTTATTTTATTACGTTTTATTTTGTGATATTGACGATTTATATAATTTCAGTAAATTGTAATTGTTATTGGTATTTTCTGACTTGTAAAATTTTCCATAAAATTGTACAATTTTCAGTATAAAGCTTATTTCAATTCGAATCTATTCTATTCTATTAGGCAGGCGGCTACTTCATTAGAGTTAAAATTGATTAATTATTACACCATACATAATGATTAAAAATTATTTAAAGAATTATAACTTTTAGATTACCTTTACGACAAATAGAAAAATATACTTGTGGCAAAATTACAAAGAAACCTTGGTGAACAATCAATCTTATTACCTCTTCCAATCCGTCTCTCTTAGCCATTACATATTAAGGGCCCCATAGGTCCTTCTTTAAATGTTGTCATTGTCTTTCCGTCGGCTTGTTAGTCTGTCCAAATCACCACTTTTTTTTTCTTATAAACTCGATTTTTTGAAGGCATTTGAATAATACCACATTACTTTTCTATTAAATATATAGCATCGATAATAATAAAATTAAATGTTTCTTTCAGGTTTTTAGATTGTTCAGCTTTTTACCATGAAGATCATTTAGAAGGATTAGTAAGAGTTACCCGCATGATGCTGCACTGCAAATATCCCAGATATCTAGAGGACGGAGCTTTAACATTGAATAATTCACTGCCAACTATCTATAGCAGCGTGGCCAGTCCTCTTGGTACTGTACAGCATCTTTGCAGACAATTAGGACTACCATTAGCATGCGTGAGGCCTGTACCGGTCAATACGTACTTTGGTAAGATTATTTATTATTGTTCATATATATATATATATATATATATATATATATATATATATATATATATATATATATTAAACCTAGAGCTAAGATTAATACTATTATAAATATTACTATTAAACTCACCAGTCTTCCGGGTTGAACCGCGTCGATATCTATTGGGTCGAGCTTTCGACATCCTCTTTGATGTCTTCTTCAGGGCTTCCGAGGTCTCAGTCTTCCGAGCCCCGAGACACTACTACACTCACTAGTCACTTCTAGTTAACTCACTAGTTCACTACTACGACTGGGACCAGGGGACGGTTCATTTATACCGTCGATGGTGACGTGGCCTGAATTCTACGCTTTGTTTGGCCTATATAGGATGAAATTCCTTGTGCAGACTGTCCCCGATCCTATATAGGCCAAACAAATCGTAGAATTCAAAATAGGATTTATGAACATTCCATATCTGTTCGCAATTCCGATTCAATTTCAGCTCTCGGTCAACTCCATCTTTATACAGGTCACAAAATTGATTTTGAAAACTCCAGAATCATAGCCCTCATCCGCTTCTATAAACCAAGAATTATCCGAGAAGCCATAGAAATAGAAAAAAGACCAAATTGCCTTAATAAAAGAGATGACGCCATACGGTTATCTTCTACATGGAGACCTCTTATAAAGAAAATATCGCCCCCTCCATCCTCGAATCAAAATCCCACTGTCGGAAATGTTCGTGCCAACTCTCGCGGCAATCCCCACCCTAACCCCTACCTAGGCCACGTCACCATCGACGGTATAAATGAACCGTCCCCTGGTTCCAGTCGTAGTAGTGAACTAGTGAGTGAACTAGAAGTGACTAGTGAGTGTAGTAGTGTCTGGAGGCTCGGGAGACTGAGACCTCGGAAGTCCTGAAGAAGATATCAGAAAAGATGTCGAAAGCTCGGCCCAATGGATATCGACGCGGTTCAACCCGGAAGACTGGTGAGTTTAATGTTAATCTTTATAATAGTATTAATCTTAGCTCTAGGTTTAATTGTACTAACCGCGGAAATCTTTCCGAACATTTCAGCGTATTCCACTTTAAGTAGAAGATTAATTTATACTTTAGCCGTACGTTTAGTTCGTTTTAGCAGAAGAACCATGTCCCGCTTGGCTCTCTGATCGACATATATTAAATCATGTTTGTGTTTATGGGCTAAAAAAATCCAAGTGATCAATTTAAATGACCAGTTATCAGACTTTTTCTGACTCATTGTCTCTTCTTTCTCGATTCGCGCTTGAGATTTTCAGATAGGATTTTGTCCTGAAATGCTTTGAATACGGCGTTCTACATAATTCCAAAGTTGCTTACAAAAGCTGGTTAATTATACACATATCATGGTTATTTACACATATCAGCAAAACAGTGGTTCTACTTCTTAAAATGTTCCAAAGACTTATTCAATAGAAACAATTCCTTATCATTTTCTATCGCATGTAGTCTGTTTATTATCTGATATTGTTCTAGGTTCCCAGTACACTATGGACGTTTCGGCGCTACAAAAAATGCTTGCTGACGATGTAGCTACCGGTCGAATGCCTCTCATAGTTATTGCAGACGCGGGCACGCCTGTAACCGGCCATATAGATAATATTTCTAGGATTAGGGAGCTTTGTAAAGTGCATGGGACTTGGCTACATGTCAGAGGACATAGTGTAGCTGCTTTGGCTTTGCCAAATTATAATCAGCGCAATGGGACGGTAAGTTATTTTTTAGGTTTCATTCATGTGAATAAAGGTTTTATTCATGCTTCGTAAAATCCTAGGTTTTTACTCAATGTGACAGGAAGTAGACCTGGAAGTCCATATTTGAACTCATGTAACTTTGCGTCGCGTTGATTGATATGTTGAAAAATATTAGGTTTTAGTTCTCGGTTATACAACCTCGAACAAAAATCTGATACTTTTTTTATTTAGTACAATAAACATATATTATTTCATATTAACATATAACATATTCTTAATGAACAGAAAATGTGAAAGAAACTAGAAATGTGTGACTTATGGAACGAATATTTAACGTTTAAGTATTGTAGTTACTTAAATGCATAGACCATAAAAATAATTAAAACAAGAACCGAAAATTTTCTAACGAAGTTTATAATAGAACGTGTGTATCATATTTTGGAAAGAAAATAGTTTTCAATGTAATTTCGTCATATTTTGAAACTTGGTTTTCAATTTTTGAAAATAAGATATCTTGTTGAATTTAATTTGAATATTTTAGGTTCCTCCAATAGCTGACAGCTTGACTTTAACTTTAGGAAGTTGGTTGGGAATTCCAGGACTGCCTATGATTGTATCCTTTTAAATATTTAGTTTTTGATCGTTTGATCAAACGGTTCCAGTTAAAGATATTTATTATTTAGATTTAACGTGCTCGGCTACTATGGCCAGTTATACTTAACAATATGTTACAAAGTAAAATATGTTATACTATACTATTCATTACAATGTGACTATATTTTTTGATATACAGTCGACACTCGTTAATTCGAAACTCGAGAGACTCTTAAAATATTACGAATTATTGAGTGTTTGAAATATCAAATGGTTCGAAATTTGTGAGAGAAAATAAATAAAACTTCGAAATATTAAGTGTTGATCAATTATTATTTATTAACTGCTATTCGCTTATTTGTTGTGTCTTTTGTTGATTTTTTATTTTCTTTAAGTGGATTTCGAATTTTACAATTACTGGATTGTGGTCTGATGACACATCTGTTCCTGAATATGTCTTTGCCGATTTGATGGAGTTACGGTATCTCTTATTGATAAGGATATAATCTATCTGGTTTCTGATAATTTTTTCTTTGCTATCCATAGGTGATTTCCATGTATATAATCTACGTGGTGGTAACTGAAAGAATGTATTTGTCGCTATCATTTCAAACTCCTGACAGAATTCCGTCAGTCTTTCCCCTCTTTCGTTTCTTATTCCTAGTCCGAATTCACCAATAATGTCTTGGAATTTACCTTTTCCTAATTTGGCATTAAAATCCTCCATTGTTATTGTTATATCTCTATTATTGGTGCTGTCTAGTTCTTTTTTAATGTCATTGTAAAACTCTTCTATTTCATTTTCATCTTTATCTGCAGTGGGGGCGTACACATGTAAGATATTAAGAGTTCTATGCGCTGTTTGGACTGTGATCATCAACACTCTATCCGATATAGGAACAAAACAAGTTACAGCCTGGCAAAAACTGCGATCAACCACTATCGCGACGCCATTATAGTGGTGAATATCTTAATTTCCTGAGTAGTATATTTTGGCACCGTCGACTTCGATTTCGCCAGATCTAGGTCATCTGGTCTCGCTTAGTCCCATTATATTGACTTTAAGTCGCCTCATCTCATGTATTACATTGTGGATCTTCCCTGATTCATATATAGACTTCACATTCCAGGTACCTATCTGCAGTTCGTTTATATTTTTGTGCCTGACGCGGGGTTTTCGCATGTTGGCGACCTGGGAGGCCCGGCGATCTAACTGAGAATTGCCTCCCCTGCCGGATCTTGGTATCCGATGTCCATGATCAGTAGTTGTGAAATCTTTAATGTAGTGGTTTCTCATTGCCTTCTACATCCTTCTGCCGTTGACCACTTCTTTGGTTCATCCGCCTTTGGAGTCGATTTCTCAACTCCAGGACAAAAGAGTGCCCTATCACTTACCAACTTATCCGCCCGTAGCCGTTGGTCACTAAGTGAGAGATTGCTTATACCGGCAATCACTCGGTCCCTATCTGCATTGGCCATCTATAGATAGATGTTGCCCATCTTCTACCACGTGGAGGTTGCAGATTTGGATTTTTCTTTCATTGGGATTAAGATATGTTAGTGTAGCGATGGTCTATTCGGCATTTTGTCAATGCTTTTAACATTTTCTGATGGCTTATGCCTATGGCATTGAAAGCTTTCTCGTAGTCAACAAATATCAGTGCCAATGGTTTGTTGTATTCTGCAGACTTCTTTATCAGGTTCTCTATCACTAGCAAGTGGTCGTTAGAGCTGTTAGTTTGTTCTCTAGGCTGATACAAGTCCAATTTAGCATCCAGTCTTTTTTTGTGAAAAGTTTATATATGTGAGAAAGCAAACTGATAGGACTGTAGTTTTTTAGATCTGTTTTGTCTTCTTTCTTTTGTAATAAAATAATGACTGCATTGTTCCATTGAGAAGGAGTTTTTCCTCGGTAGGATCGCTTCGATCACTACTCCGTCATCGCCAGGGATTTGTTATTTTTCATTTCTAAAAGTGCGATTTTGATTTCGTATTGAGTTATTTCTGGCAATAATTCTGATCCCTGTTTTGTGATTTTGGACAGGGGCTGATCTTGCCTTTCGTCGGTGCTCTCATACATTTCGTAATAAAAGGATCCGACAACTTCAAGGATTTTGGTTCTATCAGTAGTAATGTTTCCATATTTGTTTTTTATTTTGTACATATTTTTGTTGCCTATGTTGTTCGTATTTTACCTCAAAACTTTTAAACTTTTGTTTTCTTGAATTATTTTAGTTATTTCTCTAATATTGTGTTGTCTTACGTCTTTTTGGATTGACCGGTAGATATCTTTATTTAATTTTTTCATTGTTGTGTAGTTGGAGCCGTATTTTTCCGTCAGTTGACTTCTTTTACCTATTAGCTCTTTGGTATATTGGCTTACTTTTCTTTATAGGTCAGAACGGTCGGGCAGCACTCCCTTTCCGTTTCTTTTAGAGCCTTCATTATGCTATCATTTGCTTGATCTACATCTTCTATTTGATCTTGCAAGTCTTGTATATGTCTGGTTAGTGTATCTTCATACAGGTCGTTGTTTTCTGGGGGAATCCATTTCTTTTTTCTTGTTTTTAGGACCATCTTTGTTTTTTCCAATTTGACATTATTTAATCATTCGTTAACTTTTATAAATAAAAAACTGTTCAATGTATACATTTAGCTTTTAAGATTCTTGATGGTTTGAAGTCTTGGTATTATCCTAATGGGGTATTTCCCACGTTATCAGGGATAATTAGGCCTACTGGATTTGTATTTTTCTTAACATTTTGATAGACCCTCTATAGGTTATGGGGCACTAACAACCCTAATCGCAATAAACAAGTAGGAGTAAGTAGAGAGAGTACGCTTCCAGTTTTAGCAGGACTGAATACTGATCACCAAAGTAGAAGGATACTGTCATTACCTCTATGGACGGGATTGCAGAAATTGGGAACGGAAGGTGTGCATTCCAGGATCAAAGAAGATTTTCTGGCTAGTGAAAGGCTGTGGTCCGCATTGGACGTTTTTAGACAAGTTAGAGTATTGGTAAGTATACAACTATTAAAAAAAAATACAAAAATGAGTATTTTTTATGATAAATATGTATCTGAGTTAAATATGATTATTAACTCATCAGAACCACTGGTTTTAAGAAGAGAAATGAATAATACATCTTTTTGAAATTTTATTGTAATAACTTATTTCCCATTTTTATCCTTAGTGCATATGATTCGCATCTATAAGTAGAAATGCAAACTGATTTACTTTAAACATACTGCGATATGATTGGCTTCCGAGAGACAACTCGACTTGTTCAAGCGTTCAACTATAGGAAAAATTGAAAAATAGTTATCGACCCGTCGATTCATCGACGTCAATTCATCATCATTAGTTATCGATCAGAAAATTTGAATGAATAGAAGTTTATCACGCATCATGTTACAATAATTTCCCACAGTTGCACGCTTGCTGTAAAACTCATGTTCTAGCGAGACCAATCGTAACGTAGTAGGTTTCAACTCAGCTGAATGGCGATATATTCTCTCTCTATAATTTCTATATTCCCATGTGATAGTCCCTTGTATTCCTGTCAAACATTACGGGTTACTACGTTCTGTTAAAGTCTATTTGTTTGCAACTGGCAGCTCATTACAAATGTAAATCTTCAAATAGAGGTTAAGGGTTACCGTCAAGGTCATAAACCATTGCCGTACGGATGTAGTTGAAACCAATTAGCTTTTTTTTTAAATTACGAGTTATGCATTAATTTGTTTAGTTACATATACTTTAAAAAAAGACCCCATGGAATTAAAACTTCTTAGGACGAATAATAATAAGCAAATAAAAAAGCACGAATTTTGTAAAAATTGTATCTTAGGCAGATAATTACCTGAATCTTCTTTCCGCTCTTTAATTTTTTCACGAAGTAGTAGTATTTTTGGATCATAAGGTATATCTATACTATTACATTCATAGAAAACCTTGATCTCATTACAGGATAATCCTTCATTAATGACTTTGAGGAATTTAACAAATTATCTTTGGGATACCTGCTTACCTGCCGACCGAGTAAGATAAAGTTGTAACCTATTTGATACAGTTTGAAAAAGTCACCTGGATATGATTTAATACCTCGTTTAGTACTAAAAAATCTACCCATCGAAGGCGTGAGTTTAATTACTTATATATTTAATTCAATATTAAAAACAGGTTATTTTCCATTCCAATGGAAAGTTACTCAAATTCTTCTTATTCCAAAGCCTAATAAGGATCATACGGAAGTATCTTTATATCGCCCAATTAGGTTGTTGCCTATTATATTCAAAGTATTTGAACGGCTTTTTCTGAGAAGACTAGAGCTTATTTTAATTTTATATGACAGTAATGTTTTACCGAATTATCAGTTTGGGTTTAGGAAACATGGTACCAACGAGCAAATTCATAGGATGGTAAAGACTATCAGAAATTAGTTTGAACACAAAAATTACTGTACTGCTGCATTTCTAGATGTCTCTCAAGCATTCGACAACGTTTGGCATGTAAGTCTTATCTCCAAAATTGAATCGATATTTCCTCATCCCATAAGTTCACTTTTAAGATCCTACCTGACAGATTGGTTCTTTTAACTCAAAAGAAGTGGGAAAAAATTACTAACCTGTTTCCAATTTGTTCCTGAGTTCCAAAAGGAAGCATACTAGGACCCACCCTCTGCTTAATATACACATCAGATCTCCCAACGACGACCAATATACCTAATAAGCTACATATGCCGATGACACAGTTATCATGGCTTCAAATTCTACAGCAACTGAAGCATCCCAGGTATTACAAAATCACCTACTTAAACTAGAGAGCTGGCTTAAACTGCGGAGAGTCCAAGTCAACAGGTGTCGCGCCACCAGTTTCTATAAACAACACTCCACTACCAGTTAATACCGTCGTTAAATACTTAGAAAATTCATTTGGATAGCAAACTTAATTGGGGCATCCACATATGGAAGAAACGCCTTCAACTCAGCATAATCTACAGGAAAATGTATTGGTAGATGAGTCGAAAATGAAATCTTAGCCTGGAGAACAAACTTCTGATATATAAATGTATTTTAAAACCGGTATGCCAATATGCAGCACACATCTAGGGTACAGCAAGTAATACCAACATACAAAAACTTCAACGATTCCAATCGAAAGTACTGCGCCAGATCTGCAATGCCCCTTGGTATATTACGAACCACAGATTACACCACGATCTACAGTTACCAACAGTTGGCGAAGCAATATTTGCTGTAAACTCTGTATACAAGACCAGATTATCCTGTCATCCAAATCCGCTGGCCACGGATCTGCTCAACATTTCACTCGTAAGAAGATTAAAACGACCAGACCCTTTGGACCTCTAGTAAATCTGGAGAAACAGAGCATAGTGAGGTGAAATAACAAGTTTTATTCGGTGTTTTCTTAAACTTTTCTCGATTTTTTTAGTCTTATAGTACTCATATGTGTGTCAGTGTTGTTTATCTGTATTAAACTTTGTTAAGTTGAAGTTTAAATTAATTGGTATATCATGGATTAAATTTATAATATTATATGTCTTACCTAGGTGCTTGCCACTGGGCGGCACTATGTTATTGTACATAAATTATACATTTCTTATTGTTTGTAATGAGACAGATTGCAATAATCATTGGATGTTAAAAACAAAAAAAAACAGTTATGACTCCCTTGTGCATCTTTAACAACGGTTAATAATGTAGTGACTATTTGCTCCGGTATATGACAGGTCTTAGTGAAAGAACCATTTACAGATTTTTAAGTGAAAGAAAACAAGGAAACATTACTGAGCCAAAAAGATATGAAGAAAAACAACCAATGGAATTGTTGATTTTCGGAAAAAAGTTCATTCGTTGTATTTAAACTAGGAGATTCGTACATTGGATACAATATTAAAGGCAATAAGAGGTAATAATTTTCCTCACTTTGGCTGATATAAGTTATGGAAATTACTTATAGAAATCGGTTTTTGCTATGAAAATAAAAAAAAAAACCTATATTGAACGATATAGAAAATATTGTTTGTTGGTGAAGGCAATATTTGAGAACGATAAAACGATTTAGATTAGAAGGAAGATGCATTTTCTATTTAGATGAAACCTGGCTAAACGAAAATCATAGCTTTATAAAAGAATGGGTAGATAAAAATATTACAAGTTCTCGATAAGCCCTTCTACACTCTAGGTCAAAATTAACCGGCCACCTTAAAAATGTGTAATTTTTGATGTCTTATATCTCCTAAACAGTGATTTTTTAAATATGTTATAGCCTTATTCCTTGACAATATTGTTATAATAATATGGTTTATAAACAGCTAAATTTTCATTGTATACTGGGTGTACGAATTAAACTGTGTTTTTTCTTAAAGTTTGCATCACCCTGTGGAATATTCTGGCATTTTTAAAATATTGAAATTAAAACCTAACTATAGCCTCATGTTTTCTGAACATTTTGTTTTTTGATTTATTCGCTTATGTTGGATAATACAAAAGTTACGTAGTTTAACCACTAGCCATGTTTTTCACCAATACAGACGATTTAACTCACCAGCAAAATTAACCCCACCACCTTTATTATTGTTTTGTTTACATTACCTGTGACAGTTTGTTTCCTAAATTTGTGTCATCGAAGGATTTTTGACATATTATAGTAGTTGTACGACATTGTTGCAAATCTGTTTTCGTGTTAATAACAATTCTTGAACAATTTGTAATTAAAATTAAATTTGTAATTAAAATTAACAATTAAAATTGTAATTTTATATCATTGTGAGCGAATATTGTTTAAGTTGAAATTTTAGTGCTTTTTAGTGTTTAGTTGATGCTGGTTACAGTCAACGTCATATCGCTGGTGTACTCGATGTACCCAGAACTACGGTACAAAATGCTATCAGACGATTTTGGGAGACAGGATCTTACAACCGCAGGCCAGGTCAAGGCCGAAAACGATGCACTTCAGTTCGATATGACCGCTTCATTGTCACTAAAGTATTGAGAAATCGCTTTTGCACCGCTCCTGAAGCTCGTAGTTCTCTTCTTGAGGTGAGAAACGTAAGTGTGAGTAGACAAAAGATTAAAAGAAGACTGTCAGAAATAAACTTGAGGGCTTGTCGTTCAGCTCGCGCACCACAACTGCTCCCAAAACACCGTAGGGCTAAACATAATTTTGCTCGAGAATATGCTAACTGCATTGTCACTAAAGTATTGAGAAATCGCTTTTGCACCGCTCCTGAAGCTCGTAGTTCTCTTCTTGAGGTGAGAAACGTTAGTGTGAGTAGACAAACGATTAAAAGAAGACTGTCAGAAATAAACTTGAGGGCTTGTCGTCCAGCTCGCGCACCACAACTGCTCCCAAAACACCGTAGGGCTAAACATAATTTTGCTCGAGAATATGCTAACTGGACTATGGCGGAATGAAAGAATATACTCTTCTCAGATGAGTGTAGAATAGCCCTAAAAGGTCCAGATGGACGCCAACGTGTCTATAGGCGTCAAAATGAAAGGTTTGCTGCATGCGCTATAACCGAAACAGTGGCTTACCGAGGAGGGTCAATACTGATTTGGGGAGGTTTTTATGTTGCTGCTGCGGTTTTCTGTGATCTATCTAAAGCCTTTGACTATGTCAATCACAAAATACTTCTTAATAAACTGGAAAGATATGGTTTTAGAAGCACTGCTCTAAAGTGGTTCAGTTCGTACTTGGAAGACAGTCTGTGTCAATTAATGAGCGCTAGTCTAGTAATATCTTCATTAGTTCTGGCGTACCTCAAGGCTCTGTCTTGGGACCTATGTTTTTCTTGATATATTTTAATGGCATAATTAACCCCGACATTAATGGTCGGTTTACTATATTTGTAGATAACAGCACAATTTTATGGCAAAACAAGGACTGAATAAGATTATTAGTATTGATCTGCTAAAAATCTTAGAGTGGTCCAAAGCTCATCATTTCACATTTAATTTTTCAAGAACCAAATTAATTTCTTTTAAGAATGATCTAAACAACATTACTCTTGGCAACGCAGGCATTTGTTCTGACATCGTAAATACATTTTTAGGCCTCTATATTGATAATACTTAAATTTGAGCAATACACTGTATATCTAAGCAAAAATATATCGGGTTGTTTTGGTATCAAATCAGTTGCACATCACTTGGATTTTAAGATTGCAAAAATCGTTTCAACAGACTTTTTGTGCTACAAAAGAGAGCACTCAGTTATTTATGCAAGGTGAAATTTGGTACAACGGGACCTTTGATCCAGAAACATGGTATCTTGGCACTTCCTTGCATATATATCCTTGAAATAGCGTGCTTAATTTTTAAAAAACATAAGGAGGATATTCGGACATATTCATTTTATAACACTCGTCTAACTTATGTTGTTCCACTTCCAATTTCCTCTTCTACGTTAATTAAAAAATCATTTATTTGCACTAGAAAGAAAGTGTTTAATCACCTACCACTCGATGATATAAGATCCTCAAGCAATATCTTTGTATTCAGTAGAGCAATCAAGAAGTTTGTATTATCTAAGGATTACAATAGTATTAAGGAATTTTTTTGAGGACAGTTGAACTAATTGATAGATTTGTTATTATGAAAATTTTATAGTTAGTATGTATTTTAATGTATCTTGTACTTTGTTTGTACTGTGTCATGTTTTGTTTTATAAATGTAACTCATTTAGAAACAATACATTTCTCCCTCTCTCTCTATAAATAAATCAGTAAGTTTATAATTTATGCACATAGCTTAAATGTTAGATATCAATACGATGTATCCGCTTTGACATTAATTATTTAAGATATAAATCTGTTCTTTTTGACCCATGATTTTCATACCTGTTAGGTATATAATCCTTGGGTCGGTATTATTATTTCTATGTGAGCAGGGTGGACTCTTTGAAAAATAATATTTAAAACTACGTTCCAACAGGAGAGGATATTATTTTGAGTGATTTCCGTTTGGCCACTTTACCTGCTGTTTAATTAATGAAGATTTGCATTTGTCATGAGCTGCCAGTTGCAGACAAATAAAGTATAGTTGTACAGTAAAACCTCGATATAGCGGACTACTTGGGGGGACGGGGTGTCCGTTAAAGCCGAAAGTCCGTTATATAAAAATATGTTTAAAATAAATAGAAAAAACTTTTTTTTTTAATATGTACGTATTTAGATGTATATAAAAAATTCAAAATACAAACAAAATTCTATTTAATTGACTTCGGACATTCGTCGTGAAGTGACGTTGCTGTTGATATCGACGCGCTTGCTGTCGGTAATCCAGTTTTGAAAAAGAAACCAGGTTTCGTTTGCACTTTCGATGTTTGCTGTTTTTTTATGATCAACTCTCTAAAATTACGAATATGCGTAGAACACAGTTGAACTTCTTTATCTGATGAATAATCAATCAACTGTTATTAGAGCGTCGAGATGTGATCTTACCTCTGATAACTTCATTTTTAGTAGTCTTGTTTTGTCACCTTCTTCGGTATCATCACTTCCATCCTTATTTTTTACGTTCATAACTTCATCTGCTATTTCACTTTCAGTCATGGTGTAGTATCTTCCTCAGCTATATGTTGTCCGGCATTATTATGTATTGTCCTACAGAAATCAGTAACTTCCAACCCTTCTAAATCTGTGTATGCATCTAGGCCATCAAACAAATCCTTCCAACCATGTTTTATTGTTTGCTCTTTCACCTCCTCCCATGCTGCAGCAAAATTAAAAATTGTTGACTTTAAATTGTAATTTGCAAGGTACGCTATCCTCTAAAAACTTTCTGCGATATATTCGTTTGTTTGCCAAAATTATTCCCTGATCCATTTGTTGAATAAGCAATGTTGTATACTTTGACAAAAACATACAGCTAAAGTTGCTAGGTTTACGAGATTTGCCAACCATTATAGGAGTCAATCTATGCGATCCATCGGCGTTAGCACAAAGCCGAGATCCTCTTTTTTTTTCTTCCAGAATTAGATTTGTCATATTTGGAGGCTTGTGTGCTTTCAGGCAAAGTACGCCATAACAAACCAGTTTCGTCAGTATTGTAAATCTGTGATTCTAATAGTATTTCGTTACTTATAATGTTCTATTAATTTTTGACTAAAAGGTTCTATTCTTCTTTTGGGGCAGTTGAAGCTTTGCCGTAAATTCTTTTATTTATGATTCCGTGCTTTTTGCGAAAGCGCTAAGTCATCCATCACTTGTTCTGAATGGTATGTCCATATGATTTGCCAATTTAATTGCATCAGATTTCAATTCGATTACCTGGACTGGGACCCCTCTAGAAAGTTGTTGGCCGTACCATTTTAAGATTGCTTCTTTCAGTGAAGTTTTACGAGCCAATTTCATTCGTTTTCTAAGATTGCTGTTCTCTCCTACATCACACATGAATGCAAATTTATTTATTTTGTTTTTGTTTTTTTTATGTCCGAAACAGTTTGGCTTTTTTATGCCATATTTATCACATATATGAGACACAGACGTTTCAGACTCCAACGTTTGTATAATATCTAGTTTTTGATTGATTTTTAGATTGATTCTTTTCCATTTGTCCATATTTAAAGGGTAGGATTGCGAAAATTTTAACTTACTTACTGGCGTACACTAAATGTGTTAGTTTAGCAACACCCATATAATCATAGAAACCTACGTGTTATTATATCAGGGAATCCCCTAATAATATGTGATAATCTCACTTTCTGTCTCTTGCATATTACATATTACTATTAGAAATGACTCTTATGCTAGATTTTGTTGAAATTCTTTGTAAAATACACTGGTATGGGACGGGTTAAGCATGTATAATATTAACAGTACGTTTTTATTTTGTTTTATATTTGACCGGATTTTTTGTCCGTTATATCCGAAGACCGTTAAATAGAGGTCCGTTATATCGAGGTTTTACTGTATTTTCTTTAGAGGGTTTATTTATTATTTTGTGCAGTAATTTTTATTTCCTCTGTTCCTAATAATGTGTCTACTGTTTTGTTCCAACTGTGTATATGTTCATACATTGTTGCATCCTCTAATACATATTTCTAGTGACATTTGATTTTTCTTCCATACCAAATTATACAGTTATCCACGTAAGGTATTTCTTGATAGCCCACAGTTCTACTTAAAAAAATTTTTTTTAGTAGCTCATAAAATGAATAATTTTTTTGGACATATTATTTTTATAAAAATATCTTATAAATGGAATTTCGTAGAAATATTTTGGTTATGGTGGTGTATAATACCGTTAGTTTCTTCTCAATTATTTTGTCTTTGCATTACCGAGGAATGCGTTTTATTTATTTGTGTGATAGTTTCATAAACTTATATTTTATTATATTTTTTCAGAGTCCTAAACCAGGAGGAGAGAGTGGTACTTACACCGTGGCTGAATTGGTTTCAAAGCCATCCAGTATACCTGTAAGTACATAAATATACTGTGTATCTATAAGATCTGGGCGCCCGTTAAGTACAATGACTTTAGATCCAGATGTATGGTGGAACTTAATTCAGCACTGAATTTTGCAGAGTTAAGGAGAAAATCGTGTGCAGATATCCGTTGATCATTTTATTAAATAGCATCATTTCTATTGGATTTGATATGCTCAAGGCACTTCTAACATATCAGGAAATGTAATTGATTTTTGTCACTGCCTTCTGTGAACAAGTTGGTTTTATTACCCTTTCGTGCGTGAAAGGACACTATACAATTACTTGCAGTGGAAATATTCACATGTGTCAAGCGTTGTTTTGTTGATGAAGCCAATAGCCTATTTGAACTAGCGTGGAATCGGCAGTATCACTATCAAAGCTAACCATATGAAGGGTGAGGTATTTTCATCATCATGCATACAATTACCTTAATAGTGAATCTCCTTCAACGACTTAAATATTGTCAGCCGCACCACATGCCTACAATGAAATGAAGGAGAGATATGGAAATATATAAACGGAGAAGTTTAAAGAAAAATAAAGTATGTTGAAGATTTACTTAGACTGAACATAAGACGGTAAATAAAATACAACCAGATAAAATCGATCGTAGTCTTTGGAATGGATAATGCAAAATCATTATTGCTAAACGGATAAAAACCGTAACTGAGTTTACATACAATGGACACAATGGGTGATAGCAATAATGCAAATATAATAGCCACCAAATAAGCTTATATAATAGAGAAATTTAGAAACAGTAAGCGAATACATCTACCTGGGACAGATAATGAAAGATAACAAAGAAAATCAAACTGCCAAAATTACCAGAAGAATAAGGTTAGCATGGGCAGGATTTGGAAAACTGAGTTGGATCTTGAAAAGCACTAAAATAGAACAATATTTGAAAACCAGAATTTACGATCAGTGTATCCTCCCTATACTCACGTATGGTTCACAAACCTGGACACTCACCCAGTCTAATATGGATAAAATAGTAAAGGCACAAAGAGCGATGGAAAGATCGATGCTCGGGGTGAGACAACAAAACAAACAAATGGATTAGAAGCAAAACCAAAGTAAAAGACGCAGGAGAACATGCTGCCAAATTAAAATGGAGCCTCGTAGGACACAATGCCCGACTGAAGGATAAAAGATGGAACCACGAAATACAACAATGGAGACCATGGTTAGGAAAAAGAAGCAGAGGAATACCGCAAATGAGATGGGCTGATGACATTAAGAAGATCGGAGGACAAAATTGATAAGCAAGTGGCGCAAAATAGAAAACACTGGATTTATTTGGGGAAACCCATGTCCAAAGTTGGATTACTTAAGGCTGAAGAGAAAGAAGAGAATAGAGAATATTGGAACATAAGAGATTAAAATGAACATGCAGAATAAGATAACCCAACGGTTTAAGGAGGCATGCTTGCTGTTTAAGTTACTGGTCTATCTAAATTGCTACGCTGAGTTACGCCCGTCATATCAATTTCGGTTTATTTGTTTTTGTACTAATCCTAATTTTATAAAGTAAATAACCCAACTCTGTATTTACAGCTTTTGATGGAATCGACAGCTTGTTCGGTAGTTTTCCAATTCGTCCCCGAAACATCCGATAATAGTGAATATACTGCAAAGGTTCCACCCTACTACGATAAACTCAACTCCTGGCTAGGACAAATCTTGCAATTAGACGCTCCCCAAGTACCGATCGACATTTGCGAATTGGAAAATATCGGAGTGGTCCTACGATTCTGTCCATTCGAAAATGTTTGCGGTCAGCAGCCCAATCTAGAAGAAATGCAAGCTTTTATAGTATGTTTAGAGCAGCAGTTGGTTATTTTGAAGGCGACGGTGCACCATAGGGAGAGCTTTGTAAAATTGGTGGAAGTTTCACCGGTGCTAAAAATTGTTGATCTACCAGATTGGGCAGGTTCGTAAATGTTTTTGTTATTTAATAATAGATCTAACTTATTGACGCCAAACATTAATATAATTATAAGTTTTACAAACTTAAATATAAAAAGCATAATCTATTCCATGACATAAACCTATAAAATCAGACGTTTGTCAGTTATATACATAATATTTTTTGGTCTTCTTTTAAGTACTATCGAAAAATTTCCAGTTATGTCTACACTTTTAATAACTCTTAAAACTATAGCATACTGTATATCTTGTTATATTTATTCCTTATACCAAGCTTTGGTCTTTCCCTTGTTCTATTTCTTATTGTCATTCGTTTGTTTATTTCGGTCGGCATTTCATCTTTTTCCACCCTTTCTTCATGTTTCATTTAACGAAGCCATCCTATTTTTATGAATGTTATGATATCCTGACAATGAAATATTAAGGATGTAAAAATTTTTACATACGTAAGATCCCTAGTTATGTCTGATAACTACGTTGCAAGAAATATGATAACCTATGGATAATATTCATTGCTAATAAATGTTATCATGGCTTTATCAGACAACTAAGATCAGATAAGGTAAGTAATATTCAACATACCTTTTTTAAGGGTAGAATTACTAATCAAAATTCCAAGTGAACTTAAACATCATACAATTTTAAACCCAAGATACTCTTGGTAAAACTCGATACTCGATAACAGCAACTTTAGGTAACAAATTAATAGTTTATCATATTCTACCTTGAATTTAAATGGTGCCTTTCTTCAAAATCTGCTTCTTTTTGGCGTTTTTGTCCTAGTATTCGTTCAATACAACATATCAATTCTTTCGGGATTCTGGATTTTCGAGTCTTCTCTGAAGATGTGGTAAAATTAATTGCTTCGCTAACTCCTTTGTGTAGTTTCACCTCTCCGTGTTTTTTACCTGTAGTGATTGGTACACAACATGCGAATTAACAGCAGCTATATCAATGATGCGGTAAAAAACAGTAAGTAGCCATCGGCGAGAACGACGTTTAACAGCATATTTAGCACACTTGGCATCTAACGTATAGACAACTCCTTTCATAAGATTATAACGAGCTATAATCTCTGGTTTTCCAGTAATCTGATCCGTACTTATTGAATGGTGCATCGAAGAAATAAGTAAAACAGCCTTCGATTTTATTGGCACATGGGAAATTAGAGTTAAACGTTTCGTAAATCCGTAAGAAGTCGAATTTACTTCCCTGCGTCGGTGTGGCTGGAATTCCGGAGGGATTTCCCGTTTATTTTTCTTAAGGGTTCCCACATAGGTTAACTTCTTTACTTCTAACTGCTGTACTCATTCTATATAACTAAACCAATTATCGGCTGTAATATTATACGGTTGGTTCCATAAATAGATTTAACAAGCAGAAGAAACAGATTGACTTGGTTTATTCATCTTCTTTTCTTCCTCAGATAACCCTGTTCCGTCAGTGTCCTTGCCTCCATATATATAGGCATTGTATAAGTAACTCGTTCGTGCATAAGACAGGCACATTATTTTAATGTCATATTTCACAGGCTTATTAGGCATATACATCTTGAACCTACACCTTCCCCTAAAGCCGACCAACATTTCATCAATACAAACACATGTGCCTACGGAATACAGTTTTTGACAATTTGATATAAATATATTAAATATGTTACTAATGGCTGCTGTTGGATCTATCTTTCTTCTTTCCTCTCTATCCAGGGGGTTATCAAAACGTAAACATTTTAGAAATATTGTAAATATTTCTTTTGACATAACACATCTGAATATATCCCTACCAGTGCCATCTGTAGCAAATATAGAGTTTATATCTTCGTCATTGGATTTGAAAGCTGATGTGTATAAAAGCAATCCCAAAAAGGCTTTTAGTTTTGTTTCATCAATTTCATTTAGTTCTGGTCTATTTATTTTTCTATAGTTTTCACGAATTGCACGTAATTTATTATATGTCCATTAAGTAATTCTTGTATTATATCCCCGGAAATAAGACAATTAAAAAAAAATGATAAAGTCTCGTTTCTTACAACTCGAAGAGCTGGTAGTTTTGTTACAAGATTGTGTAACGCAGTTCTTACATTTTTTGAGGGTTCTGTAGTAGACCACTCAAAACGATTTTTGCTGTACACATATGACATTAGTAGCATTTGAATCCTATTCGTCTTCAGAACCTCCCGATTGCTCACTTCCGGTGTCGTGTTGACTTTCAATGCCTACTTCTTTGCTTACATCGTCAATATCACTATCACTAAAATATTCAAAATCGCTAGGTACTTCGTCAGCCCATTGAGTTAAAACAGCCTCAAAATCATAATCTGAAGGTTTTACAGATTTGCGAGTAAATTTAGAACACCTTGATGAACTTGCTGCCATACTAATAGCGAAAGAATACACTGGACTGCTTTTAACTATAGAAACGTAAACACTGACATACGGTACGAGATACCGTAAGAAAATTTTACGTCAACGTAGCTCAAAGACTAAACACCCATACTAAAATTGCAGCAATTGGGAGCGGTTATATTTACACACCACTTGAAGGTACACAGATGGTTTTCTAGGAATATTTTATAAAACACGTTTTACAACAAAATATATTTTCGGCGCGGTATGGTATACACCGGTATGGTATACCGCATGTCAGTGGTTAAGGGTTAACGAAAAATCTATGCTACAAAGGTAAATTCACGTCAAGAATTGAAAGACAGAATTCAACGACACTTTAATGCCACCATAGCTTATTCCCAACTGTTTAGAAGATTAATGCATTCTTTAGAAAAAAGTATACTTGTGTATTCGTTAAAACGGAGGACATTTTGGACACTTACTCTAATTGAATTTTATTTTATGTTTTTGCTCTTTATTTTAATTTTCTTGTGTTTTTTTTTAATAACTTTATCATTACTTCATACCGGCATCGGTTTTTACTTCATAATTTGCAAATCAAAATATTCCGAAAACGGTACGCAGTATCGAGTTTTACCAAGAGTATCTTTTTGGTATAAAATTGTATGATGTTTAAGTTCACTTGGAATTTTGATTAATAATTATATTCTTAAAAAAGTTTGAATAATAGGTACTTGATATGAACCTTGTAACTAACAACGCCTTCAATGAGAGTCAAATATAAAAACAAATTTATGGGATGTATCAGCTTCCAAAACATATTTCTATGAAATTTCATTACAATGTTTAAAATCCAGTAGTTTCGGCAAAATTGTAAAAAATGTGTACGCTCTTTATCTTGAAAACGGATGGAGTTATAAAAAATCAACAAACTCAACAAACACCAATTATTTTTAAGTTTTTAACCTATCCTAGATACGATGTTACCTTTTTTGAAACACCCTTTATATTGTACCAGTAATCCATCCATCAAGTAGCTGCTCATTCACCCGTCTATTTATTATGGTCCGTTTACCTTACTTTCAACCATGTATTGGTTAGAATTCACATTTTTCACTCTCCTGGTTCGTATATTTATGTTACAAATTGGTGTCTTGAATTAAAAATCACATAATTTATTATATTTACTGTAAGTTCGTCTGGAGATTGC
Organism: Diabrotica undecimpunctata; assembly: GCF_040954645.1. Taxonomy (NCBI): domain Eukaryota; kingdom Metazoa; phylum Arthropoda; class Insecta; order Coleoptera; family Chrysomelidae; genus Diabrotica; species Diabrotica undecimpunctata. The sequence goes on along the minus strand of NC_092805.1, from coordinate 113,821,615 downwards.
CAGGTGCTGTTTTGTTTTTTTTTTTTTCGTTCGAAGTACATACTGGCTATAACCCTAATAAATTATATTTCTAGATTTATTAAGCTATTGCCATTATCATTCGATTGCTCCTGGTTTCCGATTGCATTCTATATTTTTAATAACCTATAAGGTTTGTTATATTAATATAATTTATTTAATTCTAAATAAAAATTATCAAAACTCTACTCGTTTTGGCTTGTTAATAGATTGATATCAAAATATCTTACGACTGATTTTCTTTTAGGTCTAGGGGGAGTGCGATATTGTCCAGAAGGATGGGAACAATTATTGACTGACCAAGCTAAAGAAGAACTTAACCATCTTAACATGGTTCTGGTAGATACTCTTCGATCTACGGATGCAGCATTTTCCTTGGGAGAAGGAGATAATGGTTTGATGTGTGTACGGTTCGGCATGTTGACTCCAGAATCTGATGTCGAAAAATTGTTAGATCTTGTTGTAAAAGTAGGACAATCTGTAGAAGAGAATTCTAGAGTACTTGATTCCATGAGTGAGATTGTCAAAAAGGGTAAGTATAAATCAAAGGGAAGAATTAAAATGACTCTAATGCATTTTTTTATTAGTCAAGTTACTCAAATTTAATATGGGGTGCTTACTTAATATGTTATAATTTGATTGCTTTAAATAGAGTCCCGTGTTGTATTGTTCATTAGCTTTTTTTCTTGAACTTGGTTTGCTTTATAGAAGTTTTCTATGTTAATTACTGTAACATTTATGACCAATTATAACATTTATGAATAATTATTTTTTGTTACTGTGGTTTTTTCCAACGTCTTCAATATTAAAAACAAATCCATCTGTGAAAAATTGGCTCTAAACCTCTGTTCAATATATGCAATGTTTCTTTTAAATAAGGTACATTGGGGTAAGCGGAAGCAAATCTACCGGGGTAAGAGTAAATAATTAGACTCGATATATAATACAAAAAAAAATTATTTTTAATAGGAAATACATTACTTAGCCCTACATCAAATGTAACGTTAAATACTATTTTTTCTTTTATCTACTGTAGGAGAGGGTAAGGGCATACAAATCTCATCTTCATTGATTACGCTTTAATCTTCTACAACAGGCCAATGAAATGTAGATGTCTTACTAATTCGCCGACAAAATCTTGCCTCTGAACACGATACTTTTTCTTTTAGCTGATTTACATACATTTTAACCTGTTTCTTCTGATTGAATTTAACCACAATCTAATCACCCACGTTTATTTTTGTCAAGTGTAGCTGCATTTGATTGAGGAACTTCATCTATGGTAGAATTGCTTGAAATACTTTGTTTGTCTTCAATACTGTCGCCATCACTGTTTTCTTTAAATAAAGGTCTCATTTTCGTCGATTTTTCTGCTTATTTTTATTTTTGCTTCGAATATTCTCTTTTTCTGTCTCGTCATCTTCGCTACTATTATCTTCAGCTATTTTTATTGAAATATTTTTTATTTTGATGAGTTTTTCAAGCCGCTGGTTTTGGATTTGTTCCAGTTTAGCAACAGCGTCTTCTGCAGTGGTCACTTCTGCACCAGCGCAGATTTTGTTTCTTCCGGTGGTAGTTTTTGGTGTTTGTTTTATTTGCTCCAGAAGCAACTCTAAACATTTTCTGCCGATGGTTTAAAGATGTTGAGGCTCGTTTTATTTGCTCCAGAAGCAACTCTTTAAACATTTTCTGCCGATGGTTTAAAGATGTTGAGGCTCCGGCTTCAGACACACTGACTTTGTTTGCGATTGTGGTTGTTGTGGGTACTACGACTGTTTGTGGTTGATCTGCTGCATTATAAGTGAATGCAGCTACATCTGCCTGACGTTCTTGACAAGTGCACCAACGTTTATATGTTTGTTGTTCATAACGTTCAACAAAAATTTCTTTTTGAAATAATTTTGAAACATTTCTGAGTCCCACACATTATTTCCTCTTAATACAATATGCGGTGGTAGTTTTCCCGCCGCGCTTGCATCTAGCGACACTGCTGTTCCTTTTGGGCTAAACATTTTTTATTCTGTTCGGATTTAAACAAAAACTAGTTTCATCTATATTGTAGATAGCTGATGGAGAAACACCTTCTATGACTTTTTTAAAAGATAACTGATAATTAATAGATCTACACTTCTTTTTCTTGCTACTTCCACTATTAGTGGCTTTTTTGACTGAGTTTAAATTTTTTTTTAAATCGCATGAAATAGTCATTACCTGGTATACCATCCTTGAATAGAGTTTAGATCTTATTCTCGTTCATATAACGACCTATAAGTAATCACACTTTTTTCTTGGAGAGGTCAAACCCCCATTTTTCCATTTGCAAAGGTTATTAATAGGCTAGTATTCAATAGGTGGAACCATTTTAAAAAATAGAGTTTAGTAAAATAAGCGTTAGTTCTACTTGACCCAACTTACACTTACTTCGGTGTACCTTTATATATATATATATATATATATATATATATATATATATATATATATATATATATATATTCATGTTGTTTGTACTTTTTTTTATTACGAAATGACTAAGAAACCAAACAAAAATAAATATTTCAATAGTATCTGCGGATATTTTAATAGCGAAAAATTGGTTTAAAGTTTTGAAATATTCATGAGTTGTTAAGAACATAAAAGTTTCAAATGGTTTCACAGTAATTTTTGCGTTTTTCTCATGAGTTTTATGCTTGGATTTTCCAAATCTTTTTCATTGCATTAATGGCTTATCTATCAATTTCCTAACTTGATTTAATTTAAACAATCATATCATTAACAAATATTTCAGGTATTGAAACAGCAACTCTCGACCTCCAAAAAGAAAATGAAGAACGATTATGGCAGGAAGGTATTGTGCGACATATTCCGATCGTAGGGACATTCGTTAACTGGTGGTCGCCGAAAACCAAAGATGCCGGAGGAATTCGTGGTCGCAGCCTTAACCTTACACAAGGCGTTGTGGAATCGACCGAAAATATCTATAAATACCACATGCAGATGGGGCAAGGTATAGCTCCTGGAGGAATTACACCTCCCACTCCACAGATACAAACGCCTATTGGAGGAAGCCATTCTAGATCTAGCAGCCATGCTTCTGCTTCGAGTCAACAGTCTGCTATTAAATTGGATAGTTCTGTTAAATTGGATAGCTCTGCCAAATTGGATAGCTCTGTCAAAGTGGATAGTTCTGTCAAATTAGATAGTTCTGTCAAATTAGATAGTTCTGTCAAATTAGATACTTCTGTTAATGTCAAACCTGACATTGTAAAATCTGATGGAGTTGTTAAATTGGATAGTGACTTTTCTAATTTAAATTTGGAAAATAACTTGAATAAAGTCAATAGTCAAAATAAGGAAGTTGTAGAAATTAAAGAGAATAATATTTAATTAGGTAGTAGATTTAGAACTTTTTGATAAAAGTTGTTCGTGAATAGTTTGTTGAAACAGTTAAGCATATTTTATTTTAATCAGTATTACGCAAGCAAAAAGTGAATTCTGTTTTGGGTTGATAATAATTATTTTTACTCTTGTTTGTTTAAAATGTTTCAAACTGTGTCATTTGTGAATTGTGTATTTTCACATTTTATATAAGAATACCATATCGGTGCTGATACGTTTAAAGTTTCAGGCTGAGATGTCTTGATATTTAATATATGCTGATGATATAGAAGTACATATGTACAGTCAGCAGTTCAGATTATCACGCAACATCAATATAATGATATTAATGACAACAAAATAATACTGACATATTTATTGGCTTAAATTGATTGAATCTAATCTAAAAGCCCCATAACCCATAACCTGAAGCTTTACTAGCATAAAACGATTACTATGCGCAATAGTAGAAACGATCCCCTATCACGCTATTGGGCAAGAATTACTAGTTCACGGTTGGTTTTAAAATAGGATTGTAGAGATATTGTGAATGGGCGAAGTGATAAATTAATATAGACCTCTTAAATAAACAGGAAATATGAAGAAAATGGTTAATGTGTAGACAATAAAACTGCTATATCTAGGGTACATTATATGTATGGTTAAGAGGTACAGTATTCTGTGAGAATAAAATATTCGATGAAGGCAAATATTGTGATTACGAAAACTATCACTCACAGTGATCTGAGTTAGAGCGCAAGGCAAGATCTAATGTTTTTTGCTTTGACTTTGGTAAAGAAAACAAAACTGTTATATTTAGAGGCAAAAAATTAAAAGTGAGGGTAAATATTCCTATTATGAATATCTATATTTTCTGTGAATGCTTGTTTATCTCTTTTTGAAGATTTTGTGAATTTTTAGCGCAATTTGACTGACTGCTTTTGTTGAAATTAGTGATCTGAATGAAGTCTTATGTCTATTACTTAAAACTTGTCGACGCTGTAACAAGATCTTTATGAGTCAAGTGGGTAATACATTCGACAAACGGGCTTTGTGTGAATTGTCCATTATTGTAATAGGGCAAGGTAACTACAATGTATATTTATCATATATAACCTGTAAGCCCTACGATGGACAATAACATCCATAGACATATAATACAAATAGACTGACTGCTGCAATAGAGCTGCGTTCACCCCAGTGCGGCAAAAAAACTAAAGCAAAGCAGTCCTTGCATATATTTTTTCAACGGGCCGGGTTTATCGACCCTGGTCGATAAACCTGGTAGATTAGAAAGAGATGCGGGGACTGCTTTGTCTCAGTTTTCTCTGTTGCACTGGGGGAATGCGACTGTATTGCAGCGCTCAGTCTATTTGTATTATATGTCTATGATAACATCCTGTCGAACCGTAAGTGTCATTTTTGTGGGTTAAATCTTATGAAAGAACCTAGAGCCACCTTAAGTTTGGTAATTTTACTTCACTTATGATACAGTGTAACTAATGCTCCCAAACACGCATTACCATTGCAAATTTTGTATTATTTATCTTTAAAATAACTTTTATCAAATTCTTACATCTACAGCACGATATATGCTACTAAAATAAAGGATTATATATTTTTCTTTTAATTTAAATTTCGTTCAGTAACTTTTCTGATAATTAAGTGTAAAAATAGTGTTAGGCCTTTAAATTATTCAACACGCTTTACTAGAGACTGAAAGAAATTGAAGTTTTGACCTTTTGAAAGAATAGATTTCAATATAGCACTAGTGTTATTCCATTGATGCCCACCGACTACCCGAAAACCAATCGTAACTAAAAGCTTTGGTAATGAGTACTTGTAAACATGCTCTTTATTACTTAAAAAAATAGTGGCTATAGCCAGCTTCAGGAATGCTGTTCTAGAGCTGTTCTGATGCTGTTTTAGAGTGAAATATATTGAATCATTCCCTCATCTCATTACAGGGTTACCATAATTTCGCACATTTATCTGACTCACATGTAGTATTCTGGCAACGTTTTCTGGGTTTGATGCTTTTTTTTAGGAAAATGGGTTGAGGGATCAATGGGTTGAGGGTTGAGTATACTCTTTGCTAGCCCACCGACGATTTTACTTTGACTGGCTTTGTTGAACGCTTGGCAGTAATAGCGAAAAATATTTAAGCTAAGATCGTTAGCTAAGACTAAGACTAAGCCAACACTGTTACTTTTGCCTTCCTTTTTGCACACCAACGCTTCACTTGTGCAATAGGTTCTCTTGTATTATAATATTGATATTCATAGGCTCTTTGTTACAAATAATGAAACACTTTATCATAGCAGTAATCATAATATTTTCCATTTTCACGATTGTTTTTTTTTATCTCCTAGTTTTTAATTTTGAGTCTATGTTATTGGAGATTTGGGTATTATGGGATTGCCCCAAAATATGACTTATGAACTTTGTCAACAAATAATTTTTAAAAAATTGTTAAGTTTTTAGTCCAGCAAGCTTCGTTTGAATTCTTTCAAAACCGTAGATGTTTACATTTACCTTTTTAGGACGCCATTTGGGATTCTCAGGCTTATTCAGCTGATTATTTTCCGACGATTGGTTCTTTTATGTTTTTTTACTTAATTCTTTAATGTTTGTGTAATTACTTGCATTCTGTAATCTTCTCAATTTGTACAATGAAATGTTTTACTCGGTTTTGTCCAGTTTGTCCTCATTTTCAAAATCTCAAACCTCTTTCCGTCAGTTTGATAATTTACATTTGGCGGAATGATAACAAAGCCTACTTCTGCATTGTTGATAACTGTTATATTGTCTAATGCTGCTGCAAGCAAGATATCCTGATCCACGCCTATAGAGGCCAGTTACAACTCACCCCATACTATCTACTACTCGGAAGGATGATTTCGATGTGTTCCTGAATTTTGTGCGCCTTTTTTGTGTCTTTGAAAAAAGTCTTCAGAGGTCACAGATATACATAACAAGTGTGTGATAAGACATACATAAATAAAACTAATTTGATGTATTTAGTAAATATTCTTTAAAATACACCGGTCACTTCCAACTTTGGTTTATCAAAACTATCAAAAATAATACAGTAAACTGTGATGTGATCTAAAAGAGTAAATAATGCTAAAACCCTGTGTACTGCAGATGTTGAAATATTCACCAAAAGATGATAGTACTGTTGGCGTTAATGGATTATTGGCCATAAAATAAATATTCTTTGCAATTTATTTATTATTTACAATAGTAATTATTTTTACACATCAATATATAAAAGTTACTGAACACAATATATTTTGTATATATAAAAAATCATATAAAAAGTGTCATCGAAGATGTTAATATTGTTTTATTTATTTCAAATTATGTTATTTGAATTGTTATCAGTATTTATATACTCTAATCAGTGAAAATTGCTGCACTTATTCTTTTTTGCTTCTTTATTTTTGAATACAAAACCAGGCTTATACCAAAAAAGTGTGAGTGCTTTCATATTTTAATACATTTTATGTTAATATGATTTTGGTCTTTTATTTACTTAAAAACCTTCCCCGTGGATCCTGAATATGACTATTAAGCAAGATTTATAGACTACAGTGAATTGCAACAAAAGACAACAAAAATTAAACTGAATGTATCAGCTATCATGGAGTGATTAACATTTTGCACAGACAGCACTTATTTTCAACTTGATTTGATCAATGATTTTTATAATCAAAATTTTGAATTAACCGTGGACTCATCCTTATATCCAGTATTAGGAGATATATTCATGGAGGATTTCGAACAAAACATTGTATACATACAAGACAAACAACCTAAAGTATGATGGAGGTATGTAGATGATGTGTTCTCCATTTGGCATCATCGACTAGAAGCATTGAATAAATTCCTGATGGACATCAACAATAACGAAGAATAAATCAAATTCACCATGGAAAAAGAAAACAATAATTACTTTCTTTTCAGGATGTGCTAATCACAACAGAGGATACAGGATACGCAATCAAAGTTTATAGAAAACCAACTTACACCAACAGATTTAAATTAGCACTCAATTCCAAAAAAGGAATAATTAAATTATATGGTAGAGTCCAAAACACCTGCTTCAATAATAATAATAATAATTTATATGTGGGAGAGACCGCAAGACCACTAAGTGTCAGGATAAACGAGCATGAAATATACATAAAGAACAGGGACTTTTATAAAAATCACAGATATTCAAACATGCCGGGTACAATGGAAAGATGCATCAATAATCATGAAAGAAATAGACATGAAAAAGAGAAAAGTCAAAGAAGTAGCCCTAATACTCCTTGAAAAAAAATGTATAGCAAACCCATCAGCAAGATGTAGCAAGCTTTGGTTGCCAAGGCTGAAAGGAGAAATGAACAACAGGAATATACTAACAACCGATGAAGAAACTCCACATAGTCTTCAATAATACACAAAACACGAACTCTCAAACGCTTATTGCACATATTAATAGTGCAGAACACTTAGAATAATCAGAATTTGAAGTTCCATAGGGCAAAAATCCACCCTAATATCTTTTCAGCATGGCTGTTGCTTATAACACCTCGGCCAAGTTTGTCAATTTACAATTTTGTGAAATGGCACAACTTCTGTAGCTACCTTGGTGGTTATACACTCTTTTTAACAAAATTCTTAAATCTTTTGTTGAGAACGATTTTGGCGGTGGAAATCGACACGTCAATTTTTTTAGTTAAAAATTTAATTTCCACAAGGAATCTAAGTTCCTGTAGTTTGGCTGTATACCATATATAACAAAATTTTTTATTAAAAATCCTTTATAAAAGGTATATAATTTAAAAGACCCAATCGGGCTATATCACAAAACGTTTTCGGAATCCACGTTCCATCATCAGTGCAACTAAAAAGTATATGTCCACTTAATTAAAAAGAACGTGAAATTTAAATTTTGACCAAGGTTAATACAAAATGTGGTTAATACTTACTAGGTGGGTATACATGTATTAAGCCACTAATATGTGGGTAGAAACCCGTTAAAATTTGTTTTATACATTTGGTTTACATTATGTTGTGATAAAATCTAAGATGTCAAAGTTACCAGTGGATTTGGTAACATGGCGACGTATGACTTCTTGTGAAGTTGCTGGTCCTGAGACGATGTGTCTACGAGGACCTAATGAAAGCAACTGATTGAAAATGACAATCTTGACAAGTTAGGACGGAAGTCTGAACAGAGCAGTCAGTGTAACTTTTACATAGGGCATGCCGCGGAAGCCTAAGAAGTCACGCAGTGGTGAAAACGCCGCTGCGCATTCCCAAAGCTTCGCGGAAGACGCCTTAAGACATCTTAAGGTCGCTATTATAGATAAGGTAAACCCGTATGGAAAGGTCGCTGCCGACCGGGCGAACCTTATTAAACACAGCCTGATCGAACAATTGGACAGAGCACTCTTGTCCACCTCCAGCAGCCAGGTAAAAGCACCCACTTTCAAATCGTGGATTTACTCGGGTGAGACGATGGGGCGCTTGCATGACTGGAAAAGGTTACAGCTGATCTCAAACCATGGAGGGAAGCATCACTGGCTGTTGTCAGTCAGGATAAGCTCCCAAAACTTACCAAAGCCTCTATATGGATCCCGGAGGATAGCATAAATTAAAAACAATTCGTACTAACTTTTTAACTATAAAACTTACTTTGTAACTACCAAATTCTAATTTGTGGGCCTCTCGGTGACATGTTGATCTAGATCTCGTGTCTTCCAATAACGTCACTCCATAAAACGCTGAACTGCATATAATTTGCTCGTCGATTTTTCACTATAATGCGTCTTAATGACCTTCGATCTGCTTCTGGTATTTGGCTTTTTCGGACATTTCTAGGTTTTGTGACGACCGAACCTGTAGTTCTGTATGTTCTGACTATATTTCTTACACTATAGCGTGACAATTCTAACATATTCGCGATTTCCGAATTGGATTTTCCAGAATTAAAAAATCTAATAATGAATTGAACAAATTTTCTCATCGATAACTTTACCTCGACCCATTGTACAAACCACAAACAGCAAAAAGCTTTACAATACTACAAAATACATTTGACATTAACTGACAATATTATTGTTTTGATGTCATTTTCCATAGCTACCTCTGGATTTAACGTAATTATGAAAAAATCAACGTATGTTGACATAAGTGAATGCATAGCCAGGGTTTAGTAATTTTTTTATTGTTGAAAATAAATAAAAAACCATAAGGGTAATGTTTTTAATAAATAATAATAAAAATGCCATATTAATTAATATGGCAATTTATAAAATCATGCAGCGTATAATTTGTTTATGGTAATTGACTTAAACTACAAATTCTCTATACTGATATGAGAAGAGGCTCATAGATGCATGCTACATAATACACTTTATAATTATACTAAATATAAATATAAACCATCTAATTTAACTTAAACGAATACAATGGTCAACAATAAGCGTTTTATTTAAATCTTATATTTTCTTTACAATCTGGCATCAGTGTAGAGGTTTGAATTGGAGATAGGGCAGATGAAAATATACTTGAGTAGAACTCTGTATATAATTAAATTTCTGATAATAGTTTTTGAGATTTATTACTAGAAACTGTCACCTGACGGCAGATTAAAAGTCAAAAACTTCTCTGGTAAAGCTTGCCTAAGTATTCTTTTTTAAACAATTGTAGTAGTATAAAATCTGAATTAATCTGCAACTTAGGCAGTGGTATCTATATTATGATTGGTCGCTAAATTTTACTCCACGCAATAACGAAACGAATAAATAGTCATGTAACTTATTATTTATTATAATTTATACTATTTTAAAATTTTTCGTCTTACATTATTAAATAAAATTTACACTCTGTGTCTTATTTTTAATATACAAATAAAATAAATCTATTGACTGACACGAAGTGTTAATAATAACTTTGGAAAAATTCAGTTTTTTTAATCAAGATTACAAAAAAAAATTACATCGTGGCGTTAACTAATTATTTAAATTTTAATTATTGTCAAAAACCATTGCCAAATTTTTGGCGCTGCTTTGAATAGAGCAAAATCTAATAAAGTTTTCTGGTTATTTTTAATTAATTAACTCAAATGAGTTTGTTTCCTCTTCACACTTAATTTTTGAAACCTAAAAAGAGAACTATTTATTTAAGCACTAGTTTTGGACAGCACACTCCAGCATATCTGAAAATTAAATAAATAAATATTAGTTCTAAATATTTAGAACAAAAATAAAGATACTGAATGCGTCATTGCAGATCGACCTTGAAAATTAATGAAAATACTTACTTGTTATCTAAAGAACAGAAATATTTCTCGTAATCTTTAAATGTTGGTAAAAATACTAATACTCCTGGACATTCCTTAAGTAATACACAATCTCCAGTTTTATTGTTATTTAATGGTGTCACAGGACAGTCCACAGATGGTATTCCTTTAGTACTGTCGATTTTGTAAGACCCTGCAAAAATATATTGGATATATAATAATTTACTAAGACAATTTTTAAATATAAAATGTAAAAAACAAGAACTTTATGATCATCAAAAACTTGTAGCTTTAAGCTACGCGCGCACTTGACCAAACCGGCCGGCATGGGAACGTATCGCTACATCCCGAATTAAGTGCCGTAACGAGCATTCATTGGGAAAATCACGTTAGCTCAGTGGATTTATATATTACATGGTAGATGAATCCAAAAATTATTATTGTTAGTTTGTTGTGTAAGGAAGGGGAACAACAAAATAAACATACAAAGAGATAGCGTAATGAATGGGTGCATGAAATTTGTAACAGGCGAAATTTGCTACTTTATTTAAAAAGAAAGTTATTCTTTGTTATTTATGAATTTATTATCTTACAAAAAGCTAAGTTCCTACTACAAAAAGGTCTAACAATTGTAAATAAAATTAGACTAGTACCGACTTGAATCAATAATATTGTAATATGTTAATATTTTTCACGTTAATAAAATGGAAAGCTGCAGAAAGTATTCAGAAACGATAAATGCCTGTCACTGGAAAAATCTCCTCGTGGGAGCTGCAGATACTTTTACCTTGAGGAAAAATGTTCAGAGCTCTGTCCAAGTTAATCCTCTGGTTGTTTAAAGACGGACTTTAATATTCTTCTGCAAGGTATATTCCTTTAAAGAAAGAGCTTCTAGAAAACTAGGGATTAAATCCTTTTTTCATGAGTGTAATGAGCTTTCTTAAAAATCAAAGAATGTAATGATTAACTTTGTCCAAGAATCTTCCTCCCTGTCTCTACAGCAAAAGATAATTGATGATGAATCATTTCTCCAACCCATCTGTACCAGTATCGGCCTTAGTGGTAGTGACACAATAAAAGTATTACGAGTTGATCTGAAAGACATCTGAGGATATGGCAAGACCATTAAAAATTATTACAAAAAACTTTATTATAGTAAAAAATGCTATGAGGTATAAAAATATACTCTCAGTTAGCATAAAAATGATTTTGATAAAACCACGAAGGTGCGTTCTCGTGAAGAAAGTGCTAAAATTAATTGGGTTATATTATAATAATTAATATACAGGGTGTTACAAAAAGTTATGTCATAAATTAAATCACGCACACAAGTACACAAAAAAAGTTACACCCCTTGAAGTTACAAAATAAAAATGATTTTTTTACATTATCTCCTAAACTACTTGACATTTTGTAATAAAAATGGACACGTTATTTCTTGTTCTGAAAGCATTTTTCATAAAAAAAAAACAACAAAATCTAAGCGCATAGAAAAATTTTAAGGGGGGTGTGCAGCTCTAAATCCACCCAAACTTTTGAGTACGTTCATATCAAATGAATTTTGTGGCATCATTAGTTTAACACATTATTTTTATTTTTTTTTTTTGCCACTTATCACTTTTTTCAAAAAACAGTTTTTATTGAGTTACGGCCCTTTTCATTAACCTTTAAAAAATTACGTGCAACTAAATAAATGGCTTAAATGAATTAACAAGTACAAAAAATGTCTATAACCCCTATAAATATGATATTACAATAAATGTTTAAAATGACCGCCATTTTCTTAAATACACATTCGGTATCGTTTTAATAAGGAAACCGAATGCGCCGAAAAATCATATTTTTCTGACGAAATTGATTTGCAGCTTCAATTATTCTAACCCTCAATTGTTGTTCGTCCTCTATTGATACAGAATACACTTTCTCTTTCATAAACCCCCAAAAGCAGAAGTCCATGGGGTTAAGACCTAGACTTCTGGGTGGCTAAGAAATAGGTGCGTCACGACCCCTTCCAATCCACCGACTAGGATACTGCCTGCAAAGGTATTCCCGGACTTCCTTACTGTAATGCGGTGGAGCGCCATCTTGTAGAAATCACATATTTTGCCTTATTGCAATATTCATTCAAATGCTCTTAGAAATCGTTTGCCAAGAACTGCAAATAATTATCACCATTTAAATTGTTGGGAAGAAATACTGGGCCTATTAGATTGTTATTCAAAATTCCTGCCCAAACATTAACTTTGAAAGTCCTATGGTGATGAGTCGTTTTTTTGGCGTGAGGATTTTCGTCGGCTCAAATGTGCTCTTTATGATGGTTTGTTATTCCATTTCTACTGAAGGTAGCCTCGTCGGTAAACAAAATATTTCTAATAAAATTAACATTTCGAGTGTTTTCCATTAACAACCAATCGAAAAATCCAATCCTTTTAGGATAATCTTTAACCAATAACTCTTGAACCGTTGTTAAGTGATAGGGTGTAAGCAGCTGATCTTTCAAACGCCTCTAAACCCTTACGTGAGGAACATTTAGTTGAGCAGCTATTACCCTTGTACTTGTTCCAGAGACCTCTTCAATGATTTCTAAAATATCTTCATCAGTTGCATCCATTTGGACGACGACTATTGCCAGCAACTTGCGGTTGGAATGTACCCGTTTTCGTAAACGACGATTAATGATCAGAAATAATCGTCTATCGGGTGTATTTCGATTGGGGTATTTTACTGCATAACGCCTTGCGGCTGCTGCACTATTTCCTTGACATCCACCTACGATATTCCCGATAGTTTATTGAAATCATAATTTAATCTGATCCAACTTACCTAAAGTTAAATGCATATCTGCCATTTTCTGAAATGTGTAGGCCATTGTAATATCAAAATTTTTAATATTAATCTTATTCACACAATAAATGATAGCTTCAAATTATTGACTATTATTGATGAAACTGTTTGTAATTATTGTATCCGTAGAAACTAATTGTAATTTTGTGGCCAACTAGGAAAAAACTAGTTTTTCGAAAAAGTGATAAGAGGCAAAAAAGTTTTAAAAATAATGTGTTAAACTAATGATGCCACAAAATTTATTTGAATTGAACATACTCAAAAGTTTGAGGGATTTAGGGCTGCACACCCCCCTTAAAATTGTTCTGTGCTCTTAGATTTTGTTGTTTCTTTTGCATGAAAAATGCTTTCAGAATAAGAAAGTAACGTGTCCATTTTTATTACAAAATGTAAAGTAGTTTAGGGGATAATGCAAAAAAACAATTTTTATTTTGTAACTTCAAAGGGGTGTAACTTTTTTTGTGTACACTTTTGTACTAAGCTAAGTTGGATCCAATCAATTTATTTTTGTCCCCGAAATGCGTGATTTAATTTATGACATACCTTTTTGAAACACCCTGTATAAATAACATTTCAACATTAGCAAAAATACGTCTTCAAACTCAAAAAAAACTGAAATCAACTAAACCTATTTCACTTTATTATCAAAATATTGTTGATATGGGTTCAAGGCTTGGGTTACTTTGCTTAATTTTGCAATGAACTATAACGCTATAATTTTTGACTTGGTTATAAGAAGCACTATGATAATGCGTTATATGCTATAGGATATAGCACAGTTTAGCACAGACGAGATTGTAATACTATAACTATTACCAAATCTACAGTTGGTGCCATGGTTCTTTACCCGCGCGTCATTAATACCTGCCGAGATAAAACAGACTTTTTATCTAGCATCATTGTCTTCCACGCACGAAATTAAAGACAAACCAGCTACCGCCTGTTATTAAGTAAAGACACATGTTATTTTTATGAACGCTATAGACTCACTACATCGAAGAGAGATAGGTACAAAAAAGACGCTTAGGACATTTTCAGATTTTTTAACTACAATTTGTGATGTTTCTGGTTTGTTTACTCGTGGTTCTCTCGTTAGATTTTTTCTGCTTTTTTGTCCTGTTTTTGCAGTTAGAAGTTATTTATATTACACAAATAGTTATTTTCACAATTTATATTGGACTTTGAAATGTTATGGTAGGTGTACTTTATTTTGCCATTAATTTGCATACAAAGTTAACTTTATTTACATAGTTAAGGAATGGTTTTGTTTAAGTTTTCGCAAAAGTGAAAGGAATGACAAAAAGAAAATATTTTATTGAATTTTTTTAGATTACTTTGGAAAAACTCTTACCTCACAAGAACAAGAATTCGTTTTAAATTTAATCGACATATCATATTTATATCGAGATAGAATCAATAACAAAATATTTATAATTAGGAACTTTTTATTTTTGGTTTTTTTTTAATTTCGATTAAAAATATTGATAATATTTTAACTTTGTTAAAAAATCCTGTTTTATCTTTTCCGGGAAAAAGCAGACCTCGTTTAAAAACGAAAACTACTGATTTAACTAAGAGAATTAAAACGGCAATTTTAAATACAATATATAATATGTACCAGGATAGTAAGTAAACCAAATGATTTGCGGGCTAAAGAAATTGTTTCTACAAGTAAAACATCCTTGAGTAGAATAACGTATGGTCCTAAAGTTTTGGGAAAAATTTCACCTGGTCTGATTGAGAAGCAAAATGCATTTAACAAAAAAGGCCATGGAATTGAAATGTCATCAGTTATTGACATTTAATAAACAAAGCAGAATATTTTGGTTTGTGCTCTGCAAAATGTCTTATAAAATTGATATTCGTCGAGTTGTTTATAATATGGTTGGGCGAATGTCGAAACGAGATATTGTTTATATTATTTATCGAGATTAAAACATAAGCAAATCGACAATTTATCGCACAATCAGAGAATGTGAAGAAGGGATACCATGTGTTAACTTGCGTAAAAGTGGCCGACCGCGGATTTTGAACCATATAAGAGAGGCAAGACTGATTGAAGCAGCTAAGAACAAAATCGGGGTCTCACAGCGAAAACTGGCCAGAAGATTTCATGTTGGAAAGACTACAGTATACAGGACCCTATCGAGTAACAATATTATCTACCGGAAAAGATGGAAAGCTCCAAAATACACAGAGGATCAATTAGAGAGAATTTCGAGATGTTGCCGCGCGTTAAGGCGAGTGCATTTCGTCAACAAGTTGATCGTGATGGACGATGAAAAATATTTTACTTTGTCCAACTCTGAGATGAAGGGTAACGATGGGTTTTACACGAACGATTACGAAAATGTACCTGATGAAATAAAATTTAAAAGTAAGAAAAAATTTGAGTACAAAATTTTGGTATGGTGTGCAATTTCTGAGGCTGGGTTTATCTCACAGCCCTACATTGGTGTTGTTCGAGGCGAAGCCTTAAACGCAAATATTTATATTCAAAGATGTCTCTCTAAATTGCTTCAGTTTGTGAACACACAATCATGCAAATTATCAAATAGTCTGTTGACCAGATCTTGCTTCCTGTCATTACGCGAGGATCACAAGGGACTGGTACGAAACTAACAACATTACCTTTGTACCGAAAGCAGACAATCCCCCCAACCTACCTCAGGCTCGTCCAATTGAAGAGTTCTGGGCAATATTAAGTCGGAAAGTCTATAATAACGGATGGGAAGCGCAAAATCAGGAACAGTTAAGACGCCGCATATATAAAAAAATTAGAGAAATTGACGCCGAGGTCGTCCAAAGGATGATGCAAAGTGTTAGGGGAATTATTAGGCAAATCGAAAATAATGGTCCCTTGTCTGGCATTTGAATTTTGATTTAGAATAAAGATAGTTAAGTTAAATTGTTGAATAATTTAATAAAAATATAAGATTATTGTGGTCAGAGTTATATGCTTTTGAAATTTTTCCCAAAACTTTAGGACCATACGTTATTAAAATATTTGGGCTTTAAATTTAAAAAAGATGATCATCGAAGAGCTTTAATAGAAAAAACTCATATCGCAGTACAACAAGGGTGTTTCTTATGTAAATACATGGAAAACAGAAATAGTACATATCCACGAGAATCTCACATTCCATGAAATTCTTAAGACAGGTCTGTAACACCAAATCTCGAAGACCTCGAGCTTTCTTAAAGAATCTTCTATTCGGGCCTCTACTCCATACGACGACGGAGAAAATACATAGCATCTGATTATAGATATTTTGGTACCAAGTGGTAAATCGTGACTTATGAAAAAAAATTTTTGAACTATTTTTTTATATAATTTCAAAATACTTACTATTTAAATGGGAATAAGCCACAATTAAAGGTTAAAGTAAGTTTATTGACGTTTCAATTTCCACTTCGGAAATCGTTCTCAAAATTCAAACATTAGTACTAATTACTAATAATAATACTAATACTAATGTTTGTATTTTGTAAATAGTAATTACTTTAAAATGCCACAAGAAAATAGCTTCAGAACAAAATTAAAAATACTTACGTCCTGATATCGTAAGTGTCTTATTTGCAGTCAAAGTTCCGTTTAACCAAGGTAAAGCTGTAAATATATCATTAGGATCATCATCGTTGGTAAGTGCTTGAGGTATTGAAGCTAAAAAATATATAAACAAATATTATTTTAGAACAATTTATATCTAAACTTAAATAATATTAAAATAACATTTCTATTTTAACTCAGGTGTTATTTTTTTTAAAGTTAACCAATCTTGACCTTTAATAATGTTTTTAATTATCGTAAAATTTTGATAATTTCGTGAACAAGCAGAAGAAAAATGCTTCCATATCAATTCTCATCATTAAGATTAACGTTTAAGGCGGAATTAATACATTAATACGAGGAACATTACAATTATTGTTTCTATTATGTAAGGTTAAGAATCCAATGATGAAATAAGCTTTTGCATGTCACTGAAAACTATCCTATAAGCTTTCTTTATTCCCTATACATTGATTTTTTCATTAATTTTGATATCTAAATTCGCTTCAAAGTTATGAATTATTGAATAAATCAAACTAAATTAAATGATAATATAAAACGAACGATTTTTTAGAAAGCAGTAAAAAAACAGTTAACCAATTTGTTAATTTCTGTTTTTTAAACAATTAAAACAATTCATATATGCCAAAATATTTTTATAAAAAAAAACAAGAATTGATGGTAAAGGTGCTGAAGTATTTTGGGACCGTAAAAGACGCTGAAAAAACTTTACGACTTGAGGATTTAAAAAATATATATGCAAAGTGGTTTATTTGAAATAACAGAGTTCATCATATTTCCAGATAAACCGAAACTGTAAAAACAATGTAAGTATTAGATCAGCCGTATTTGCAAAACTGTCACAAACAAAAAATTATATAAATCGCACAAGCCCTTTCTATGATAATTGCAGAGTTTTATACTAAAAGCTCACTATGTGTAAGTAATATTACATACAGTTCAATTTATCATTCTCTATTTTATAATACACTGCGCTCCAAAATTAACGCATAATTTTAAAATTCTTATTTTGAGTTATACTGAAAAAATTTTTGTTTGTTCTTTTCTGCTTTATAGTTGTTTTAGAACATCTTAAATAAAAAACTTTTCTTTTTTACAAAACATGTACTGAAATTAACAATATAACATCATAAATCTAAACATCTAAACAAACAACTGATCTAAACAAACTAACATTATAAATTAATGACGAAATTGAAATTTTTGAAAGTTGAAGAAAATACTAGTACCGTGTACTAGTATCGAGTATTGCCTCCTCTGGCATTTATTACTGCTTGACAACGATCTCTCATACTGAGAATAATCGTTCTGATTTCTTCTTGATCAATTTGATCCCAAATTTCAACCAACCGCAAAAACAGTTCATCTAATGTGTTTGGTGCATTAGGTAGTTGTCGTAGTCATCTGCCTATGATGCCCCAAACATGTTCTATTGGGTTGAGGTCAGGACTTCTGGCAGGCCAATCCATGGCAGGAATTCCAACGGCCTGACGATACTGCTGCACAATTCTTGCCGTGTGTGGCCTGGCATTATCTTGCATAAGCATGAAATTATCCCTTATAAATGGGGCAAATGGCACGACATGCTCTTCTAAAATGTCTGTTATATACCTCTGCGATGTAAGCCGACAGCGATCTATTCTAACTAATTCCGTACGAGCCTCTAAATTAATCCCACCCCACACCATTACCAAGCCGCCGCCATACTGTACAGTATATACCTACGGTGTTACACTGTGCGTTGCGTTCCTCAGGTTTTCTATATACTCGGTTTCTACTGTCATCAGAAAAAAGACAGTACCTGGATTCATCCGTGAACAATATTCTTCCCCAATCGTCATTATTCCAATCAACATGTTCACGAGCAAAATGCAATCTTTGCCTTCTATGGTCTCTGGTCAATAATGGGCCAATTGGTACCCTTCCAGGGTGTAGGTCGTTTTCGGCAAGTCTTCTTCTAATCGTATTTTGGCTGATTCTAAAGTTATAACGATCCAAAAATTCATTTTGTAGAGAAGTACTGGTAACAAACCTTTGTTTCAATGTACGAAGTGTCAAAAACCAGTCTTAATTAAGAGTTGTAACCCTTCTACGGCCTTGACCGGGTCTTTTCGAGTTACTTCCAGTAACAGAAAAACGTGTTAACACTTTTGAAATGGTTGGGGGACAGAGTTGCTCGCGTCCGTGGTCTATCGCAAGGTACGATCACACGTGTCCCCTGGGTAACGCTAAATGAGCAGCAGCGATTCGTCGTTACGCGCGCTGATCCATGAGTGTACGAATCCCTACTCGAAACGGCCCTTCTCAGGGCAGCGACGCAGACCTCAAAGTCATCTTCTGGAACGCTGGAGGTCTAAGCAACAGCAAGTTTTTAGAACTCAAACGAAGCGTTCTCGAAAAGAACGTTGATATATATGTCATTGTAGAGGCAGGAGCCGCTACAGACACACCTCATCTCTACTCTACAGTTGGCTATTCAACCCATGTGCTGAAGAGGAGTCGACAAGTAGCGTCAGGAATTATCATCGGAATCAAAACCCCTCTAGTATGCAAGGCTAACATAATCCACGAAATGCAGGATAGAGACAAACTGGAAATGTTTAAGGTCGAAGTCTGGAAAAACTCAAAACATATCACCCTTTTCTTACTATACAATCCGCCAGATAATATACCTGCATTGGAATTGGTAGAGCAACAAATCCAGCCAAGTACCATCATAATTGGAGATTTCAATAGTCCATCCACGAGATGGGGCTATTCTAGAACCACCAACGTTGGGAAACACCTCGAGGACTTCCTGGATACCAACTATCTCGATGTAGTGAACACCCCACCTACGTTCTTATCGTTTACAGGAAGTCAAACAAGGTCCGATCTTGTCGTAACGCACCCACACATTACAGGGAAGATCAGTGTAACCCTCCTGGACGACGCAGCAGGCTGTGGTCACCGCGCTCTGCTAGTGACATGCAAACTGGCAAAGGACAAGAAAGCCCAAAATCGCGCCCCACGCTGGAATTTTAAAAAGACGGATTGGAAAAAGTACAGGGAATGCACAAATGAAGTCCTAACTCAACTAACACTACAAGAACCAGAAGAAGCAACAAAGAAAGTAAGTGAGGCCATACTTAAATGTGCAAAAGAGTGCATACCGCGAGGTCAAATTAAAGGGTATAAGACTTTCTGGTCCCCAACGCTATCCAAATTGAAAGCTGCCAGAAATAAAGCCAGAGGAAAAGCTGAAAAATCCAGGCAAATGAAAGATTGTATAGAGCTTCGAAAGAGGCAAGCGGTCCTAACTCAAGCCATTAAGTCAGGTAAAAGAGAAGCTTTCAAATCCTTTCTTGCTAAGCTCGATTTCCGAAAAGACGGCGTCAAAGCGCACAGGTTCGTTACTACGCTAAACAATGATGGAAACAAGCAACAGCAAATGCCAATGAGAGGCATGGCTAGAGAACTCACTACACATGCCGATATAGCAAACGAACTCTGTAAGCACTACACTAAAGTGAGTAATATTAAAATAAATAAGAGGGAGAGAGCAAGACTATTGCGTTATCCCCTTCCCCGGCGCATGAGCAAAAGTATAAACGATATCTGTTCAGAAGATTTCTCGATGTTGGAGCTGGAAGCGGCTCTCTCTGACACAAAAACGAAAAAGGCAGCAGGGATTGACGAGTTGTACCCAGAAATGCTTAAATATCTGGGAGCCGCAGCCAAAGGCACCATTCTGAATTTGATTAACCTAACATGGAATTCAAGAGTCCCAAGTCAGTGGAGGAAGAGTGAGGTCATACCCACCTTAAAGAAAGGAAAAGACCCGAGCCTGGCTGATAGCTACCGGCCAATATCCCTCACAAGCTCCTTATGCAAAGTAGCCGAAAAAATGGTTCTGGGCAGACTAAACCGAGCCTTAACCCATCTTGAACTGATTGACGACGCTCAAGCTGGCTTCAGGAAACACAGGAACACCATGGACCATGTAGTCGATTTTGCCCAAAAAGTCAAGGATGCTTTCCACCGTAAGATGTCAACAGTAGCAGTGCTAGTAGACCTCAAAGCTGCATACGACACAGTATGGAGAGGTTTGCTGCTACACAAGATAGCGAAGTCCGGAGTTGACGGCAAACTATTCAATTGGATAAAATCCTTTCTCGGGGAAAGGTATCAGAGAGTCAAATTTCACAACCACTGTTCCAAATTCAGACTGCAAAGACAAGGGCTGCCACAAGGAGCTGTCATCAGCTGTCAATTGTTCAATTTAATGATAAACGATGTGCTCGAAATGATTAGAAAGACACCTGGTGTGGAAGCCCTCCTGTATGCTGATGACCTCCTAATATGGGCATCAAGTAGCAGTCTGAGAGCGCTCGAGGGAGTAATGAACCAGGCTCTGAAAAATCTAGAAAAATGGGCGGATAAAAACTGCCTAACAGTCAGTACAACCAAAACCGTATATCAAGTACTTAGCCTTTCATCAAAACAGACTGCTGTCAAGCTGACGTATAAAGGAGTTGATCTGGAAAGACAGGACGTAACAAAATACTTGGGGGTGTACATAGATAAGAAAATGACGTGGAAACCTCAAATCGACAACATTGCAGAGAAAGCCACAAAGAGATGTCGACTGCTCAAACGTCTCACAGCAACAAAGTGGGGCGCCACGCAAGATGTCCTGGTAGCAACATACAAAACCTATGTCCGGCCGATATTAGAATATGGGAGTGAAGCTACAATAACTGCGAGTACAAACACCACCTCCAAGCTTGAAGTCGCCCAGAACACTGCCCTTCGCGTCATCACCGGTGCTCCAAAATCAACACCGATTACATCAATGGAAGCCCAGACCGGTATTGAACCAATACAATGCCGCAGAGAGCAACACGCTTTAACCTTCTGGGAAAGGCAAAGACGAATACTTCCACAAAAATGGGACGAATATAGACAAGCAGCCTCACGTCTTAAAACACAAACCACTCCGCTTACAGTAGCAAACCAAATCATGGAAAAATACCACATTGTCCTGTCGGAAGCCGCCCCCTTCCCAGCGCAAACCACACTGGCCCGCTGTCTACCAAACACAGAATTACTGCTTGAAAACCATAACGACCCGAAGCACTTATCGTCAGACATTGCCCTAAGGAAAGCCGCCCTAGAGACGATACACACCAAGTACCCAGCACATGAGTGGATCCACATATACTGCGATGGATCCTCGATGCCGGACTCGGGAAGAACAGGAGCAGGATACGTCTCAACGTTCTTCAAAGGCTCTATAGCTGTGGGTGCCCCTCTCACCAACTACGACGGCGAAATTGCTGCTATACACGAAGCTGCAAAAAATCTTGAGAATCTCCAACACCCCCAAAAAGTTGCCTTTTTCATCGACTGCCAAGCCGCAATCCTCGCCCTGTCGACAAATCGATACACCGACTGTGCCAAAACAATATCTTGCCGCGTCAAACTATCGAACTTGATGGAAAAAGGGTGGCTGATTACTCTACAATGGATCCCTAGTCATGTCGGTGTTGAAGGAAATGAAGCGGCGGATGAACTTGCAAAAGAAGGCACTACTCTTCCACAGCCCCCTAGTTTCCAATCGTACACATCAGCAAAGTCCACCATTAGAAGAGGAATCAAAGCGAAGATAAAAGAGCAGCAAATACAGGCCGGTGCTGGAAAATCTTGGGCCCACCTAATAGAGTCACCAATCCCTCGCAACTTGCCGAGACCCATTAGTGTAGCCGTGTTCAGAACAACTACGGGGCATGACTACCTGGCCTCCCATCTACATCGCATCGGCGTCCGCGAAAATGACAACTGTCCACTATGTGATCAGCCCCAGATGGATGCTGCTCACCTTCCAGAGTGCCCAGCCCTGAAAACAGACCCACCCGAGGAGGATGAAGATCGCCTATGAGAAACGGCTCGTCTATACTGGTCAGCGCGCCACCAAATGGCTAACATGCCAAGGGTAGGCGTTGGCTAGTAAGTAAGTAAGTAACTTTTGAAATGGTTGACTGGGTGACGTTAAAAAGTTCAGCGAGTTCTACTTGAGTGTATCCTTCTTCGCGAAAAGTAACGATTTTCTTGCTGCTAGTGGTTCATTAAAAAAAAACACTGAATAAAACTTGAAAACCCTAAATACAAAATAAAATGAAGCACAATTAGCATGTTTTTATTTTTGTGCAAAAAATGGTAAAAAGCTCAGCGTTTTTTACCGTTTTTTCGATAAATTTTACGATATACCGGGGGTAACAATAATATATTAGCACAAAAATCGAAACATTCAAATTATTTGATTTACCAGGGTTTTTAAAATTATGCGTTAATTTTGGAGCGCAGTGTATTTGTAATTAAATATAACTTACTCGAAAAACTTTCAAGGGATCCCATACCTGAAAAATATGTTTAATAAATATATTTAATTCCAATTATATTTGACTCTAATAAGGGAAACACTATGATGATAATGACGATATTAATGTAGGTACAACTAAATATTTACTTAAATTAGCATGGATTTGATATATTATCTCGGAGGAAACTAACGAGTCAGCTAATAATCCAAAAACCAGGGCGCCAGGAAATGGTGAAATTTCCGTAGGCCTCTACAAAAATGTGGAGTGAGACACTTAAATAAATAAGTCAAGACAAGACTATATCTAAGAAGAAGAGTAAATGTCTGAATAATAATTATATAATAATAATAATAATAATAATATATAATAATAATAATAATTAAAAATTGATTTATTATGCCTACTACACAAAAAGAGAGCCGGTCTAAATATGATAATTTACATAACTGATCCTTTTGAATGGAATCTATAAGAATTGTTTAGGAACGTATTTCTCAATTTGGAAACATACTCAACTATTTCTGTGAGCTAATTTCTTTAATTCTTTTTATAGTGTTCTGTGCTCGTAAAGTAAAGAAGAATGACGTGACATGATAGATTTTATATATAGATATATAGGTTATGTATCCCAGTATACTGAAATCAGAAGTCAGAAAAGCGATACAGCAAGCCAAAAATAATAAAGCATATGCACCAGATCAGATTCCTGCCGAGTTACTTAGATATTAGGACGAGGAAAACATTACCTATTTAACTACCTTTTTAACAAAATTTACAAACAAAGGAATAATACCAGGTGATTGGTTAGAGTCACTGTTTATAACATTACCAAAGAAAAGCAGGCCCACCAAATGAAGCGATTTTAGATTAATCAGTTTGATGAACCACACACTTAAGATACTTTTATGAATTATACAAAACCGAGTATTCCTTCTGTGTGAAAGTAGAAGGGGTAATAAGCAGTTTGGATTTAGAAATGGCCTAGAAATAGAGAGGCACTATTTTGTATACGTGTTCTCTTACAAAAAAGCTGTGAGTTCCGAAATAACTTTTATATTTATTTCATCGACTTCGAGAAGATATTCGACCGAGTACAAAACGATACACTTTTCGATTGCCTGTAGGCAGCAGGAGTTGACCACTACGATATAAGACTGCTAAAATACTTATATTACAATCAAGTAGCCTTTAGCCAAATTTGGGATAGTCGTACTGAAAAACTACCCATCACACGTGGAGTACGACAGGGTTGTGTTTTGTTACCCAGTCTTTCTAATCTGTACTCTAAAGAAATCTTTAGGGAGACTTTAGATGATAGACAAGAGGGAGTAAGACTAGGCGGAGAAGTAATCAACATCAGATGCGCTCATGATACAGCCATTCTTGCAGAAAATTTACAATATTTCAAAACATTAGTAAATCTAGTTAGTAAAGCAAGTATCGGAGAGGCCTTAAAATTAACATTTCAAAGACAAAGTGGATAGCGGTTGGAAAGATTAATATAGATCAAGGTTTGATTTCGCTTAATGGAGAGAAGGTAGAACGCGTAAACCATTTTAAATACCTCGGCAACTGGTTAATTGCAAATTGTGACTCTAATGAAGAGATATTAATCAGAATCGAAATATTACGTAAGGCTTTTATGACCTGGAAACCAGTTTTATGTAACAGAAACCTGTTGCTACATATTCACAAAAAACTCCTGAAATGTTATGTGTGGTCTTTCCTATTAGATGGTTGTGAGACATGGACATTAAAAACCACAATGCTTAACAAATTAGAATCATTCAAATTGGGGTGCTATTGACGGATCCTAAAACTATCATGGGTTTCGCACACTTTCAATGAAGATATTTTTAAAATGAGTTCAGAACGATTGTTCACAAACATAATAAAGAGAAGAAAAACAAAATACTTCGGCCCGAACAGAATATAATTGGAAGACCCAAATACCATTTACTTCGCCTTATAATACAAGGAAAAGTGGAAGGAAAGAGATGGATTGGTCGAAAGAAACTTTCATGGCTGCGTAATAGACAATGATGTGGTACCACAGTAAAGAACAGTTTCACAAAATTGTAAACATGGTGATGGCCAACATCTGAATACGGACACGGCACCTAAAGAAGAGGATAGGTTATGCAGAAAAATATAATGGTGCCAGAAGCACATGGTTGATAAAATTAGAATATATGTATTTCTGTAGTACTAGATTACTAAATAAAGCTAAGTAATAAAAGAACTAGTGTTGAATTTACAAAACTATACTATTAGGTTTATAGGAACGTTCGAACGGTCAAGTACCAATTATGTAAATTAAGCCGATATTAATGCCAACAGAAAAATCTGATATTTAAAAGGTAAAGCACTGATATTTGCCTAGATATATGTATAGCCGACGCAGAAACAGCTTTGCTTTTTTACAAATCTTACATTAGATCTATTCTGGACTACGGATGTATACTTTATGGATCAGCAAGTCAACACATTTTAAATAAAATAAATTAGATATTTCAACGTACTATTCTACGTATATGTATAAGAGCAATGAAGTCTACTCCAATAGCTCCATTGCACGTTGAAGCTTTAGAACCTCCCTTGAACTTTAGACGAGATTATCTAAGTGAAAAATTTATAGTGTAAATTTCATGTATCAACCGTTCCTTCTATTCCGGAATAAGTTCACTAAACATAGATTATCTAACAAACAACTACTGAACTCATAAAAATTTATCAACTCTTTGCACCGCCTTTAGAGCCATGTCTAACAATAAGTATACCAACATTATTAGTAAGTTTGGCATTAACGACTATTTCTAATTTTTGTATTAAGGTGAGACACACATACCAACATATTATAATACTTCAGTATTAGACTCATGCATCTTCTTTATAGAAAAATAGACTAAGGCAACTGTAATCTATAAAGATGCATCCAAAATATAGAAAGAGACCGGATGTGCTGTCTACATTCCATCAAAGTCGACAGAAAAAATGTTCAAACTACCTCCCAATTGCTCAATTTTTAGTGCTGAAGCACTAGCAATTCTTGAAGTATTGATATATTTCGACAGTTTAAACAATAATGCAGCTTTAATAATATCCGATTCATTGTCAGTCTTATTATCTCCCAAAAGCTCAAAGTTATCCAACTATAATTCTAATCTTTTCATTTACTAAATTAACAACATGTGTGTCAACCTTAAAAATAAAAAAAAATACTAATTTTATTTCGGTAAAAACCCATGTTGTTATAAAATATAAAAAAACATGTTGATTCTATTGTTAAAGCCGCAATAATTTCTTCAGCTGAAATTTTACCAGATGAGAAAATTTGTCGTCTTGACACTATTCTTATCTCTAAAAGAAATCAAATAGATCGTTGGAGAACTTCTTGGCAAAATTTTGTCGAACATTTAACAACAAAATACGTTTCTATACAACCACATACTCTAAATTCCAGATGGTTTAAGAAATTTATTACCGAGCGAAAATATACATTTTTTATTATTATAAGTGTCTCGACAATCCGTTGTGGATCTTGGCCTGCTCACAAAGAAGTCGCCACCCCAGTCGATTCCTGGCAACTTCCCTCCATCTTCTAACCCTTAGAATCTGTAGGTGTTCTTCCACATCATCAATCCATCTCATTCGTGGTCGTCCTCTGCTTCTTGTGCCCTCTGGTTTTGAAAATGTTAATCTCTTCGTGTATTCGTGATCTGACATCATAGCAATGTGTCCAGGCCATTTAAGTCTCTGCACTTTAACGAATTTCACAATATCTGGATCGGTGTATATCTGATATAGTTCAAAGTTGTATCTTCGACGCCATAGCCCATTTTTATTTACGGCCCCAAAAATCTTTCTAAGAATTTTTCTCTTAAAAATACCAAGAAGTCTTTTATCATTTTGAGATAAGATCCACGTTTCAGCTCCATATATCAAAACCGGTCTTATTAAGGTCCTGTATATATTAAGCTTTACTGCACGTTTTATATTTTCATTTTTTAAATGTTTCTGGAGGCCGTGAAGAGTTCTGTTTGCTATTGCTATGAGTCTTTTTATTTCGTTGCTTGTCTTGTTTGTTGCGTTTAATAGTGATACAAGATATGTAAATTCTTTGACTTGCTCAAAGGTATGATTGTTAAGTTGAATTCTCTGTTTGATATTTCGAGGGTTTTTAGAAACCAACATATATTTGGTTTTTTCCTCGTTTACCACAAGTCCTAATTCACTTGCTGCATCCGCAAGTTTTGTAAAACACTGCACCATGTCTCTCATACTTCTGCCTACTATAACTATATCGTCAGCGAATGCGAGAATTTGCGTCGATCTATTAAAAATAGTTCCATTCATTCTAATATTTAATTGTCTGATTGCCTTTTCCAAGGCAATATTAAAGAGCAGACACGCCAACGCGTCCCCCTGACTTAGACCATTATTAATGTCAAAGAACGTAGAGTTTTCTCCTTCACTTCTAACGCATGAGCTTACGTTTTGCATTGTTAGTTGGGTCAACTTAACTAACTTCGGTGGGATCCCAAAGTCGATCATTGCATTATATAATGCAGTTCTTTTCACACTGTCATAGGCTGCTTTGAAGTCAATGAAGAGATGGTGTGTTTCTATGTTATATTCTAGTGACTTTTCTAGAATTTGCCTATGTGCTTTAATTTGATGTGTAGTTGACTTTCCAGCAGTAAATCCGCATTGATATTGACCAACAATATCCTTTGTAAAATGTTTAAGTCTTTCAACTAATACATTGCCGAAGATTTTATACGCAGATGCTAACAGAGTAATGCCTCTATAGTTCTTACACTCCAGTTGATCACCCTTTTTATGCAACGGACATAATATTCCCTTCAGCCACTCTTCTGGTACCCATTCATTCTGCCATATAAGTACTATTAGTTTATGGATTGCTGCAAAAAGTTGATCACCACCTTTTTTATACATTTCGGAACAGATTTCATCGATTCCTGGGGCTTTATTGTCTTTGAGATTTAGGATCGCATTTGACACTTCTTCTCTTGTTGGGTCTTCACCGTGTAGTTGACGTTGTATATTTTGTTGATTTTCTATGTTGTACTCTCCTTCAATATCGTTTATATTTAGATGTTCGCTGAAATGTTGTGCCCCTCTGTTAAGAACTGAGTTTTTATCATGTAGAATTTCACCATTAGTGTCTTTACAAATTTTTAATCGTGGTTTAAATTCTCGACGGTTAGTATTTAAGAATTTGTAGTATATCCTCGTTTCATTTTTATCGAATAAACGAAAATATACATATAACAATCTTAATAATAGTAAGATTTGGTCACGCTTGTTATCCTACTCATCTTAGAGCTCTTAGAGCAATAGAAAAGAAAAACGATGGAACGACAACTTACTGAAGGCACATCGAAAAACAGACAGAGTCATGTCTATATAAAAAGAAGAAAAAGAAGAAGAAGAAGAAGTGTAAAGTCAGATAAGTTTTTGTGGTTTAAACATCCACAGAATAGATACGTTAGAACTAAGTGCCATGCAAGTCCACTTGCAATTTTTAGTTTGAGGTTTGATTGTTGTTATTGTTTCTCTTGTTCATACTAATAGGTGCTAATAGTAGTATCATTTAACTTTGGAATATGTGGAAATTTTGCGGAAGAAATGTGAAGATTATTTAAAGAAATATTGGTTCCAAGAAATTCTGATTATGGTTACTTTAACAATAGTAAAGAGCTTGTCATCAAGAAGTCAAAAAATTTCTTAAATCTCATCAATATTTGTACTGTGACCGTGATTTCATAACTGCTATTAGAAAATAATTTTAAAAGGGTTACAATATGCTTACCAATATCTAAAAAAATGATCGAAGACAGCTAAATTATTATTTTACTATATTACTTTAAAAGGTATTAGAAAAATAAACTGTTTTAAAATAATTTCTCTGTCACCACATTTCTGACTACCAAGTACTTTGTTTAGTTAAGTAGATATGTTAAAAACTGATATTAAAATTTCATAGTATATATCCGATAAGATATATAAGTCCAGCGAATTGCCTAGGAATACTTACCTCCTTCATCATAATCCGCATCCTCGAAGGTGAAGCGTAGACCTACAACTAAAATATTTATAGTTAATATATTTTATATGCGGATAATGTCATTTTTTACATTAATTAAATACGAGGTTACATTAATGGGACGACTAATTTAAAGTCCTCCCAATGGTCACTAAAAGCAATAGTTTCACTGGGCTAACGTTTAGGAGATCATTAAAGCAGCGTGAATCATATTTAAAAAAATCATATATATATATATATATATATATATATATATATATATATATATATATATATATACCTATATATATATATACCTATATATATATATATATATATATATATATATATATATATTACACGATCCAACTTGTAAATACAACACATTTTGGAGACAGCTATCGCCGTATTCCCGTTCTCCTCCTACAATCCTCCTGGTCCAAGGCATGCTCCTCCTCCAAACCTCTCGATTCCATCGCTCTTCTAATTCCTTCATTCCATGAACGTCGAGGTCTACCCCTTTTTCTTCTTCCAGGGGGCTTCCATCCGTGTAGCTTTTGGGGCCAACGTTCGTCAGGCATTCTCAATAAGTGTCCTCATAACATTTCAAAAAACTTTGAAAACCATTACTTTTTAAATGTTTGGTATTTTTAATGTATTCTCCCTCTTCTTGTTCAGGTCTCCTCTCTGTTTCGAAGATTGGATGTCAACATATTTATTTGAATTTTGGATACAGATTCATGAAATAGTTGATTGAAGCTGCAATCAAATCACTTTAAGTTTCGTGACTATGAAATGTTTTTTCCCGTTATACATCTTTTTCCTACAATCTTCCCTTAGATGAGATTCTGCAGAAGCAGATTTTTATCACCCAACATTTTTAAGATATTGAAATTTACGAGTTTTCATGATAAATAGTAGTTCTTTTTTTTCTTAATTCTTTTAAACACTTCCAAACTTCATATTTTATCCATTTGACATTTCATTTGAAATTTTGAGAATTATTCTATAATAATCCACATTTGGAATGCTTCGATCTTATTGTAGCAATACTTATTCATTGTCCAAGTTTCTACACCATACAGTAGGATAACATATATGTAACATTCTATTAGTCGTATTTATAAGACTAGCTAATGTTTGGACTTTAATATCCATAAATTTTAAAATAAATTCTGCCATTCAGTCGTTTCTCTTATTTATTAATTTTTAGATGTTTTAATGATGATTGAATAATTTTTAAAGATGTTTGGTTATAGCTTCTTGAATGATGTCCATATTTATCTATCATTTTAATATTTATTGTCGTAAGATACATTCACTATCACCATTTTATCACTATTTTATCTGTTTGTATTAATGTCTTTTAATCAACCATTTTTTGCTTTATTATTTTTTTTAAGTTTTATTTTTATGTTAGCCATATTTTAATTATGGCTTGATGCTACTTGATCTACACCTGGACATGACTTTATTGATTTGATACTACTTATATATGTAGTATTCATAGTTAAGTTATACATTTGGTTTCGTACGATTTTATCTGCAATATTTTGTGATACTATCAAAGTTTTTCTTTAGAAAATACCTAGACTGAGTACTGCAATATAGATCCGTTATAAAGAATAGGAATGAGAAATAATAAGTTGTAATTATTTAAAAATTAATAATTTAAATAATTTTTGGTATTATATGTCTATGTCTATTACAATTGTAGTGTCTTTGGACTTTGTTAATTTTAGTATGTTCTTTTTGTTTTTATGAAAACGTTAAACTTCTTCATTATCTTTGCCTGTTGTAGGATGGTATAATTGAATCCTATTAAGCTTTCCGTTCTTATTCTTCTTCTTATTCCTCTTTACAAGCAATTCTGCTTGTTCATTGGCTGATTAATATCTCTATGGAAGGTTGTCACTCCATCTTTTGCGCGGTACTTCTTCTGACGATACTTCTTCTGCCGATTGGTGATTTATCTCTTGCTACACGACACAGATCTCCCCCATTCTGCTTATATAGTGATTCCATTCTATTTTTCTTTTTAGCATCCATTTGTTTAAACACTGTAGGTTACATTTTCTTCTAATGTCTTCACTTTGTAGCATTTGCAAATTCCTTGATATATATTGAAATCTCCTCGTATATATTTAAAACATCGAAAAATATTTTTAGTGTATTTCATTTCCTATTCGTACGTATTAAAACACCGGATCCTTTCAATTTCTCTTAGCGTCGCCGAGTCAAAATAAACCATTTTAAAGTTGTTTAATATTTGACAGATGGTTATTTCCTCGGTATTCTTTAATTGTTAAGCTGCTCGATACTGCGTTTTAAATAAATATTCCCGTTTAGTGTTTTGTTTATACCAAGTTAAGCGAAGGATTTTTAAGAATTTACTTACTCTGGCTGAGGCGTTGTCAGAGACAACTGCTTCCAGCGTTTAGTCCAAATTTTTCTTTAAATTTGTAATATCTTCGTTTTTCGTCCTTTTTTCATGGGGAAATGTGTAGCAGTGTGAAGTTAATAATTACAGTTTAAAGTTTTAAGTGAGGTTTGGAAGAATCGTTGTTTCCATCCTTGTTTTGTTTGTCGTGGTCGCCAGACCATAGAAGCAGTTCTTTTGTTCGTGTAGCAGAGAGTTTAACCCCAAAAATTTTAGTAATTCCAGTTCTAACAACAGAAGTTTTAGTGCATTTTTTGTGAAATCAAGGTAACTTTTTTGTTTTAAATTTTAAAGTAACGATAGACATTTTTTTCTAATAATTGCTTTTATAAAGATTTGTAAAGAATTTGTAATAATTAAAAATATATGTCTTAAGGCGTGGTTAACTGTCACTTTAATTGTTCTGTTTTAAATTTAATGTTGACATATGACAGCTCGTTTTATTACTATTGACATCAATTTGTTTTGGTTTTTTAAAGAAGGTTAACCTCTCTATGAATAGTTTCATTTTAAAGATATTTCTTTATGTGTAACATATTTTTTGTAAGTTTTGTAGCACCTCCCACTTGGAAACAGAGTTTGTAAACGGATGACATGTAAGTTTTCTTTGTTATTTTTGGTATAAATCTTTGTAACTATTAATATAGTATTTTGTACCATTTATATCTGTAACTGTGTGTGGTGAGACAACAATAAATGTTTAATTTATTTCTCCTAAACCATTGTTTTTATTTATTTAGAAAAAAAGTTTATAACCCCTTTTTTAAGTTTCATTTAAAAAGATATATTTTGCATTTCTAATAATTATTTCAATAGTTACAACTAGTTGTTGTAATCGTTATAATTTGTCACCTCGAAGCGGCGTCCTTATTTTAAATAGCTAGAGGTCCTTCCTGTTGTTTTGTTTGTCCATTTGTTCCAGGAGATGTAAGTACTTCTTTGTTTCATTTTTGTAGTTGACCCAATCCAACCCCCTTGCCATTCACTTATCCACGACCCAGCTACTCCAAATAAACCCTGAGTGCCATTCGCATAAGTATCGTTTATTTTGCTTGCCCTATCTCCACTCCCAGTAACTTCTGTCCCAATTTTCAACCACTTATAGTAATACCCTATGTGGTAGGCAAAATATTTCGTTACAGCATCTCTTTTGATCTCTTAGCATATTTCCTGTAATTCTTCTCAGTACTTCCATCTCTGCCGTTTCTAGTAGCCTTTGTGCTGTGGCTCTATCGGGTCTTGTTTCTGAGGCATATGTCCTTATTGGTATTACACTGGCTTTATAAATTCTTGACTTCATCTCACTGTTAATGTGTCTGTTTCACCATATAGTATTAAGGCATCCTGTCGGTCTATTTGCTATTTGTACTTAATCTCTCACTTCTATGTCCAGGTGTTCATAGCTGGACAGTGTAATTTCAAGGTATTTTATTTCCATTACTTGTTCAATAGTGATGCCATTAATTTCTATTTTACATCTGATTGGTTCTTTGCTGATTACTATTGTTTTAGTTTTCTGAGATGAGATTGTCATATTACATTCTTTTGCTCTTTTGCTAAATATGTGGACCAGTCTTTGAAGACACTTTTTATCTTGGGTTATCAATACTGCGTCGTCTGCGTAACAGAGCAATTCGACTTCTTTGTTTCCCATTTTGTATCTTCTTCCTTTATTAACGCATTTGATATGATTAAATTGAAGAGCATAGGGTTCAGTGAGTCCCCCTGTCTTATTCCGTTGCCTAATTCTATAGGTTCTGCAAGTTGTCCATCTATTTTAACTTTAATTTTTTGGTAGATATTTTTAATAGTTTTTATAATATTTAGGGGAACTTCTCTATTATATAGAAGATGGATTACATCTTTAAGTCCTACTCTGTCAAAAATGCTTCATTGTATAATTTTTGGTAAATGGTATCGCTTAGCTTAATGGTGTCTTTCGACATTTGCTCATAATAATAAATACATTTTAAGCCTGAATATATAACTGAAATAAAGATATGCTTGATTTAAAAATTAACACCTACCTGAAACCCTCGACGTGTCTACTGACTCTGAAAAATAACAAATGGATAAGATATTTAGGTAACAAACAAAAACAACATATATTTTGTCTTTAAAATTAAATTATTTCGATCGATAAGTTAGAATGTGCACAGGTACTAAAACATTAGTCAAGTAGTTATGTACTCACTTGATGCGTCTACAGTATTAACAGAGCTTGTGTCGTTGGGTTTCACCACCACCAAAGAACTGACATCAGTGACAAAGGAGTACTTTAGAGCAAGATCCAAAGCCTCCTTTGTAAGTTGTGTTTTATTTGCGACAGTTTCCCTTTCTTCAAGCTTCTGTTTTACTGTAAGATATGCCCAAAGTCGTTCAAGAGAAGACACTGGTGTTTCGACTTTGGTTGACACTGAGATGGATCCGTCAATTCCAGAACCTTCAACTGTACCACTAAAGGCTCCTAAAATATAAATAAAACATTTAAATTTCTTGATAGTTGGAACAAAATATTAATAAGTAATTTTGATAAATATATTATAATGTTATATATACAGTAAAACCTCCGTTAACCGAAATAATTATAACATTGTTTTTTATAATATTCTTGATCAAAGTATTGGTATTAAAAAATACTATGAGTTGATTTCGTAATGTTTTCTAATAAGTAAATCCAAAATAAAGTAATAAAATTAAGGAAAATGAACAAGTTTAACATGCTTTTTAAAGAAATCTGCTATTTTTTTTGCGTTTTCGTTTGACAACGATGTTTCTCTCTCCCTCCATCATTAATTTGCAGAACGTCATGAGTTTGCCTCATTCGATTGTTCGACGAAACGTAAAACAATCTGAAAAGGACAAAACTTTATGTAATGACAACAAAAATTAAGAATCTAGTCGTGTCCCTAACTAATTAGGCCTATTGTATAAAATTCTTTCCTCTAAAGCATTGAAAATCTCGTCGACGGTCTTGTGCTGCCTGTTGCCTCTTGGGTCGCCATCTTCGTCATCTGATATGCTCAGTTTGTCTTGATAAAGAACCATATCAATGATGTCTTGGTCGATGAATTCACGTTCTGAGTCATCAGCTGCTAACCAGTCACGTATCTCTTCTTAGTTAATTTCGTCATGTCCCGGCAAATTTTTAATGAAAGGTTTAATTTCTTCTGTCGTTTTCTTACCATTTTCTTCTTCAGGATCGTCAATTAAAATCTTATCAAAAAGTTTGTTCCAGCATTTTTCCAAAGTTGAAGATTTTATCTTGGCCCATGACTCAGCTCACCAATAAAAATGTTTTATTGTTAAAGATTTGAGAATTTCGGGAACACTTTTGGATTAATTCGTCTCCTGTAATAACAGATGTCTTAAGGATGCTTCTCTATAATGTCTCTTGAATGTCTCTATGACTCCCTGGTCTAACGGCTGGATTAAGCTTGTGATATTCGGTGGCAAAAATCTGACAATTGTCACCATTTTGTAGATTTTGAGGGTGAGGGCGCATTGTCAACAAGCAAAATGCTTTGATGAGAAGGTTTTTTGATTTTAAAAAGGATTTTACACTTGAGACGAATTCATTTTCAAACCATTCTAAAAATAAAGTGGTCGACATCCATGAACTTTTTTGGCTTCTATACTTTAAAATGCCTTTTCGGAAATATCTTTTAGAGCTCTTGGTTTTTGTGATTTCCCAACACACATATACATCAATTGGTGAGTGAAATTAACGGAATTGTTTACGTTTTGCGACAAACATTTACTTTTTATTGACGAAATTATTGAAACTGTCAGCCGTTTCGGTTAAACGATGTTTCGGTTAAAAAGGTTTCGGTTAAGGGAGGTTTTACTGTATATATATATATATATATATATATATATATATATATATATATACATAATAAAAATGATAATAAAATTGTAGGTATATATACATGTGGAGAGTTTCTATTTGCCACTTGCTTATTTCTTTAAACAAAAACACAACAGAATTAGATAATATATTCATAAAAGATTCAAAAAATAGATTTAAATAATTTTAAATATTTAGTTTATGCTAAATATGGAAATATTGACATCAGTACTAACTTCTTGTGGTGCCATACCTAATTTGAGAGACAACTTCATCAAGTTATTGGTTTTATGTTGGTAGAGGGAACTACAGTCAGTACTAACACCTATTTTTCATTAGGAAGCGATAACTGTTTAACGTTCAGTTTAACCATACGTAAACGCAGTTAACACAGTTAAAAAAACAGCGACGGTCAGAGCTGCAGTAAGAGGACTCACAGAAGGAAGAAGCAAATTAGCAATGAAAACCAAATTAAGACTGATAAACAGTATCATAATAGGTACCCATAATAATACATGAATCTCTTGCACCTCTTGTATGGAGACATATATGTAACACCAACAAAAAGAAATACAAGCAGCACACAACGGATTCCTGTTTAGAGATCTAAAGCAAGTAAGGGTATTATAGATGATAGAAGAAAAAGCCAGAATAAAATTAGCTGAGCTTGAAGACCACCCGAACCGGATTCTGCGAGAGATACTAGGCTGTGATGTGTTTTATAGATTGAAGCATAGAAGATTAAAACAACAAACGTTAGCGAAGATCTAACAAACTCTAGATAATATTGTAGCTCTATTAAAAGAAGACATCACGCTCGCCTTGAGGCATTTCTCTTTCAGATTGCTCAAAAAAAAATTATAAAAAAACCAAAAAATAATATATCGGCTACTATAATATCGGCTACTATAAAAATTTAAAAAGCACTAACAGAAGACGCAAAAAATACTAACAAAACCTAGAAAAATTGCAAGTGCAAAAAGTGCACACACTTGAGCGCTGAGTCGGCTAACTGGGTCCGGAACAGGGACTCGGCGCGCGGACAAGCAACATCAAATCGATGATAAGTAAGTTTAAGACCATAGTTATTTTTGTAGCGGGACTATATCGCCTCACGCTGTCCTGCATAATACGGGGAAGATTTCAAATGAGGATCCTTGTACCCAGGACTTACATATTCGTCTTCTTCTTCCTCTTTATAAGCAATTCTGTTTGTTTATTGGTGGATTAATATCTCTATGGAAGGTTGTCAATCCATCTTTTGCGCGGTCGTCCAATACTTTTACCGATTGGTGATTTATCTCTTTCTATTTAGACCACTCGGGTCTCCTCCATTCTGCTTATGTGGTTATTCCATTCTTTTTTCTGTTTATTGTTAGTGTACATTCGTTTATACACTGTACGTTACATTTTCTTCTGTCTTCATCCTCATCCGCAACAGCGCTAGGGCAATTAACTAATCCGATGAACAGTAATAGCCACTGGTGGACTTTCTTCGGGTGGAAGGAGTAATCAAGATCTCATTTTTATACTGAGATAGACAGGAGAAAAGCTAATGAGAAAAGTAATAGAGATTATCTGTTTCATTAACCTAAAAAAAGCTTTGGACACAGTAAGAAGAGACGGCATTTGGAAATGTTTGAAAATTGATTAAAACAATTTTCATACATTGCTTACTTAGTTCACTGTTGTTCTCATTAATTATAGCTGATGAGAAATGTAGGAAGAAATAATAAAATATGACAATGGGTAAATAGATAAAAAAGATGAACCATGTAACTCTACGAAAACACCGACAAAAGCAAATCAAAATATTGCAACATCAAAAAAGAGAAATACAGTTAGCATAGAAGACAAAGAAGTAGAACAGGTCAGCAACTAAATTATCTGAAGGTATAGTCACTGAAGAATATGGACAGACACGAATAATTAAACTATATAAGTGAAAAAGTAGGAAAACTGTTCAATATATTAAGAAAAGCGTTCTGTGGGAAAAAAGAAATTTCTAAGAAAAATAAAAACTCAAATACTTCAGAAAATAGTAAGACCATCAAGAATTTATGCAAGTGAATGATGGGTACTAATAAACAACTACGAAGGAAACAGAAAATATTTAGGATACGAAACACGACGGTAATAGCAAATTCAGAAGTGAAACCAATATAAACAATTATAAGTGAGGGAGAACTAGGATGGTTCGGTCATCTCGTAGCTGAATAAATGACGAAAAACTAGCAAAAAATATACAACTAGCTAGACAACAGGGGAAAAACAAGTTTGGCCAACCGGCGATAAGGGGGATGGACAAGTTCGACGAGAGGCAGAAAAACTAGGAATAGAATTATAATAATAAGAAAATACTCAATATAAATCCAGTAAATTATAAACTATTGTATGTGTTCATGTATAAATGAATGAATATTAATTGTAGTTAAGCTAACCCTAAATAATAAAATAAATAAATAATTCTCTCACCTTCATATTTTCCTACAGTTACCAATTCCGATCCTCTGAAGAAAATTGGGAAATCTTTTCTGGAAACTGCCTTTACGTCAGAATCATATTTGAAATGGACGTTGGCTAACAAAGGAGAAGAAATTTCTTTATAGAATTCCTGTAGTTGCAGTGAGGCGTCAGCGGCTTCGTAGATATGCCTCGAAAATCCCAAATTGTTCAGGGATAATTTTCTCAGAAAGTTTTTGTCTGCTTCATCGCCAAAAGACAGTGAAAACAGTGGGACTTTAATGTCTCCGGAGTTGTAGTCTGTTGTCTAAAAAATAAAAGCTAATTAATTATGTTCTCAAACGCTCCATCTAATTAATATCCATCTTTAATCCAGGCTAAATTATGTCGTCTAATTACGCTTCCATTTAATTGACACCTAATTGTCCTAATTGGGATTTAAATAATAAGAAATACTTACGATATTTGTAATTTCATCTGTATTAATGATGCCAGCTGTTGGATCTCCGTCTGTCAAAAAGATGACAATGGGTTGATGATGCGTCTTTTCAGTCTCATTTTTA
Organism: Diabrotica undecimpunctata; assembly: GCF_040954645.1. Taxonomy (NCBI): domain Eukaryota; kingdom Metazoa; phylum Arthropoda; class Insecta; order Coleoptera; family Chrysomelidae; genus Diabrotica; species Diabrotica undecimpunctata. Next base: position 113,782,780 of record NC_092805.1, on the reverse strand, counting down.
TAAGTGTATTTTGCTAAATGTAGTCCAGTTATTAAACTAGAAAGCATATTTGTTATACCTTCGTCCTGAAGTTTCTCTATTACCTCTTTTCCTTTGACTATATTTTCTTTTGTAGCTTGAATTGCGGGTGGAAGTACAGCTTTCTAAAATAATACAATTATATTGCATAAAGAGCAGTATGTTCAATAAACTGTGTAATAGATTTGCCAGACGAGTTCTAGGCTATACATTGTGTATAAATATTTTGTTAAATCAAACAGAAACGTGTCTAAATGAGCATTGAATCACAACTTTTCGATTATAAAACAATAATAAGAATTGTTTTAATTTAGAAATATCAGATGCTGTGAATTGAAATTCTATTGATGCAGCAACTTGTTCAGTTGGATCATAAACGTAAATAGTTTCAGGTAGAACAAGAAATAATTATAGAAGAATGAAACATATCATAACCAGATTTTAATGGGGTGATAGCAAAATGTAACAAAAAGGTTATACATATCGACGAATCATACTTACTGTTTGAGATTTGCAACTGACATAGTTTTAATAACAGATAATATCCAAGAATTTGTACCTACGGGTTGGCGACCGTAGCCATTACCAGGAAATCTGCTTAAAAACTAGAAACAACGTAAAGGGCAATGGAACGAAACATGCTTGGAATATCACTAAGAGACAAAATTAGAAACACCGAGATAAGGCGTAGAACGAAGATCAGGGATATCGTGGAAGAAATTACAAAATGAAATGACGCTGGGCCGGTTATATAGCCAGATATGACGATAACAGGTGGACACAGAGAATTCTTAGGTGGCAACCAATGGAGACAACAAGAAGCATAGGGAGACCTCAAAAGAGATAAATAACTGTAAAAAAAACAAGATAGAGAAGACAGAAGCCATTGGGGGAGACCTACATTTTGGAGTGGATGAAAAATGGTTGAAAAAGAGAAGAAATAGCCAAATTACATTTTATGCTGTCATTGTATTTGATGTTTGTCGGATGCACATCTTATTTTTATAGATTCTTATACAAAACCGAAACAAGAAGACCAACATTTCTAATTTTTATGCTTTGAACAGTCCTGTATAAAGACCGCTATAATCTTTTACCACTAAAACTTTGCTATTATGTATTTCAAATTTAGTATAATAATTATTTTCGTATTCGCCATCTTCATATTTTACATCTCAGCAATTTATTCTTAATTTATCCTCCCTCTCTTGTTCTTGTCACAACTCCTAATTAACCAAGTCTTTTTGTTTTAACGACATTGCTTGTTTCTAGCTTTACATATAACACCTGAACTTGGGCATTTGTTCATATTGACTCGTTTTTCCTCACTTAAACTCCCTCTCCTAATTCCATTCTTAGCACACTTCTTTGGTAGATATTCAATGCACTTTCTTCTTTTTTATTGATCACCCAACATACACTGTCACACAGTACTCTTGGATCACAGTCCCGTATAATCTTAACTTTGTTTCTTTTAAAATAGTATTGGCATTTAAGATTTTAGAATGCATTCTGAACTCTGAAGTCAGGTCCGATCCTAGCAGGTGTGAATAGCGTGCGCCGCATGCATGCAACTAAAGCAAAGGGCGTCTACATGGCGCTTCTAATTTTATCAATAAAACAAAATTTATCACAGTCTCATTTTTTTCGATAGCATTAAAAAATTAGAGTGTAGTGCAAAATTTGTAGGTCTATTATTGTTTACTCTTTAATTCTATACACATTGACACATTCTTCATTGAGCAAAATTCGTGGCAAAGGCAGCAATAGTTAAAGGTTTTTTTTTTGTTATCAGCGATACTGGTGTCGGTTTATTCATGACAGCTTATTCAGAAATAATTCAAAGCCAAATATTATGCTACGGTTCTCGCCTCTAAGCCAGATATTAATTACACAGAACAAATAACGTCTGTAATTAGGTGTCTGAATACTACATATCTGGAAAAGCCTATGCAATTTTTTATTAGAGAAGCTATTAACTAGTCATCAGCTAGAAGTTAAAGATATATTGAGTCAGGGCTACGAGAATGGATCGAAAATGAAAGGAAAACAATAGGGCTTCAGAAACAGATCCGTGATATCAATACTAAAGGATCATACGTGCCGTATGCGGCTCATACATTAAATCTCCTCGTTATTGACGCTGCCAGGTCTAGTAGTGAAATTTTTTGATTTTTTATATGGCATAAGAGGTTTATAATTACTTTTCTGTGTCCTCATTTCGATTGGATTTACTACAAGAGCATTTTTAGAGCGTGGAATGTCTAACTTAAAACCGTTAGGTGAAACAAGGTGGGAAAGTTGTATCAATGCTGTTAGACCTCTAAAACAAAACCTAAAAATTATTGCGCTTAATGCCTTAATTAAAGATTCTAAAAGATGTTATAATGTCTAAATAATCCAAAAAATAATTTAACAAAACAGAATTACTCAAGAATGGAGATCAAGCTTCCTAATACCTCTCATCAAAAAGGGAGACAAATCGGACCAGAAAAATTGCAGAGAAATTAATTTATTAAAAACAACACTAAAATTAAGAACCAAAGTAATAACTAATCAACTTAATGAAATTATAACATTAGCAGAAGAACAACAAGGTGTTAGGTCGGGAAGATCATGCATTGACACTATATTTATAATGAGGCAAGGGCAACAGAAATCATTAGAATACAACAAACCGGCATTTGTTTCGTGTACCTTAAGAAGGCATTTGATCGTGTCGCATTAAAGGACGTTATCCACAAAAAAGGTAAAATACATGGCTATAACAGCAAATTTACTAAAAAGTGAATTGGAGCTGGCAGGTCAGATAAGAGAACAAGTGATAGAATTTAAATATCTAAGCATTACATTATCTAGGTACGGAAAGTACCTAGTAGGTACTATAATACTCAAAACAGACGTGGAAGATTAAGTGAATAGAGCAAAAAGAGCCGCAGGTTGCCTGAATTAAACAATATGGAGAAATAACAATATCGGGAAAGAAATGAAAGGCAGAATTTACAAAACATTCATCAGACCAATAATGACATATGCGGCAGAAAGAAGACCTGACACAGAGAGGACAAAAGGGATGTTAGAAACAGCAAAGATGAAAACACTTAGAAAAATTGATGGTAAATCACTATGGGACAGAGCTAGAAGTACTGATATATAACATAGATGCAAGGTGGAGAACATGAAGGACTGGGTAAGAAAATGAAGAGTAGCATGGAACGATTATATAAGCCGAGTGACAACAAATAGAGTAGTAAAGATGGCAAGAGACGGTTCCCCAATAGGAACACAATCAGTAGGAAGTCCATGAAAACGATGGAATAACAACTTACTGGAGGCACATTTAAAAACAGAGTCATGTCTACATAAAAAGAAGAAAAAGAAGAATTAAAGATCCCACCGGAAACACGAAAATAAAAATGGGTGCTAAATCAATAATTAAAAGTCTAGAAACATGTAAATTTTTGTGATGTATTGTAATTTGGTATGATTTAATATTAAACATTGATGCCTTCAGTAAAATTCTTTAAAATTCTAAATTAAAAATCGCGGAATGCATTTCAGGCGTAGATAATCTTAAAAAATATTTGGAAGTTCAAGGATCTGGCACTAATTTGAAAACATTATATCGAATCAGCAACAATACTTGCTAGAGATTTAGGTATTGATTCTTAATTTTTCATCTTATATCTGCTTTCTATTTTGCAATTCTTGAACACGCCATTTCCTATGTATTTAAAAGATTTACCTTATTATCTGAGTGGTATTCAATATTATGCTTTCGGCATGAGTTTCATAACATTTCTAATGATAATCGTATGAAAGCCTGCTGTGGTGTTGGGATGGCAGGATTGCCATGTGGTGTCGGGCTTCCGCAGCGTTAGCCCAACTGATTTTCCATGTTCACTTTCCCAAAAAAATATCGATTGTACTTTTTAATTATTGGATAAGTTAACAATATAATTGTAACCCCGGTCGGGGTTCGTATTATATTACGAACGACGGCAGCACTACTAATTTATTTTTTGTCTATTTACATTTCGCTTTAAATACGTGAATTGTGCTGTTTACACAGGGTCACATATTCGTAAATATACCTACTCTTACTCTATATTATTATAACATTTCCACTTTCTTGTTTAGTAATACCCTTTCCTAATATCACGTTGTGGCATTGAACCAAATTCAAATTGAACATATGCAAAATCGAATTTAACTTGAATTTCTAAAATCTATGTGCTTCATACTTCACATTGCATTGACTTAGATATTAAGTTACATGTATAGGAGAAACAATGTATCCTTAAAGATATAAACTCTTTAATGTAAACCAGTAGCGCACCTAGAATTTGCCTCTGGGGGGGGGGTTTTGGTTGGTCATCAAAATTTTTTTATGGTGTTACCTCCATTTTGAGACCTTAAAATGTGTAAGTAATAGTGTCGGAATAGGGTCCTGGGGGGGGGGTTTTAACCCCCAAAACCCCCCCCTCGGTGCGCCACTGATGTAAACAACTCTTTAATGAGGGAACTTCAAACATATTTTTCCAGGTGAAAAACTGCCAACTAAATTATTAAAAATTATATTTGAAAAAAATTATTCCAAATTTTGCTATTGCGTTAAAAATATTTTTAACCTCACCTCTTTCTTTAACTTAGGGAAATAAGAAGAAATAAGTTTCAGTAAATTAAAAATTATTAATAATTAATATGACACAAAAAAATATATTAGTAGGATATATGAGGAAGAAAGGATGCCCAATGAATGCAGAGAGAGTGTGATGGCATCGTTGTTTAAAGCTAAAGAGGACTTTCAGGACTGTAAGAACTATAGAGGGATAAATTAATCGCACACAATAAAAATTTGGAAGATATCTGTAGTTAAGGAGAGAGACATTCATAGGAGAATAATAGTTTGGGTTTTGGGGATGCCTTGTTTAATTTGAGAGAAATACACTGAGCTACATTTGATAAAAAAAATTTTTAATAAAATCCTTTATAAAAAGGTATATAAAAACGTTAAATAGACAAAAAGTTTTCGGAATAAGTATTCCATCATCAGTGTCAGGTTAATACATGAATGTAGCCACTAAATATGGGGGTAAAAACCCTTTAAAAAATCACTAAATGAAATTTAGTTTACATTATGTCTTGTTTAAAATTAAGATGATAAAGTTACCGTTGGATTGGTAACATGGCGACATGTGACTCTACATTAAATTGCAAGTCCTGAGACGGTGCAAGTCCTGAGACATACCGTTGAAGGTTGTTAAGTTGAAGTGTTAAAGAAGGGCTATTGAAGAGGGAGGTCTTAAGGTTAGCAGATCGAAAACGGAGTATATGTGGGTGAGAGGAAGAGGAATGGTTGGTGACATAGAATTGCTTAGAGAAAAACTAGGACGAGAAGGAAAATTTAAATACCTTGGCTCCCATATAACGGAAAATGGGACACCAGATCGAGAAATTGCCCACAGGATACAAACTGGGTGATTTAACTGAAAGCGAATAAACATTTTACTTTGCGATCGAAAAATCGGTAAAGGACTGAAAGGAAACATATACAAAGGTGGGGTGAGACCTGCGTTGGTGTACGGCGTTAAAGTGTGGCCTGTAAAGAAGATTCAGCAAAAGAAGATGGATGTAGTTGAAATGAAAATGTTACGGTGGATGTTGGGTAAGACTAGAAGGAATAGGATCAGAAACGATTTGATGAGGGAAAGAGCCGGGGTGACTACAGTCTAAAAAAAAATTACGAACAAAAACTGCAATGGTTTGGTCATGTCAGATGTAGATATGAAAACTATGTAGGACGAAGAATAGAGCTGTTAGAAGTTGATGGAAGAAGAGGTAGAAAAAAACCGATGAGATGGTGAAAGGATTGTGTGGCTTGAGAGAGAAAGGTTTAGGTGAAGAAGATCCGGTGGACAGAAAAGAGTGGCGACGAAGAGTAAGGAACAGCGACCCTTGAAAAAGGAAACGCTGAGGACAAAGAAGATGGCATAAAAACGGCTTACAGATTTCGCCATCATCTCTAACGAATACGAATTCTCTAAAAAATTGATATCAACGAAATTATTGACAAATATGCTTCCCAGACAGCCAGAAAAGTTAGTTTATAAATAATTAGTAGAACTATTAGTAGGTAGTATGTTGTACTTAGAATTTACATACTTGTTGTTTCATGAGATTTAGGCTTAAGTATTTGTATTTCCTTACTAAATACTGTTGTTTTGTATTGGATTGGATATTGTATTTGTATTGGATAGGGATGACTGGAGAGAAATTCTTGAGGGGGCTAGCACCCACACAGGGTTCTAAAGCTAGTATCATAATCATGAATTATAACATATCTATTTTTTTTTATTTAAAAGGTTTTATTTTTGTTTTTTTTTTTTAATATCTTGGTTAAGTATTTTTTACTATTAAAACCTGGCTGGCCTAAAAAATAAACTTTTGCGTTTATTGTTTTATTTGCATTGTTATTAGTGTTTTACTTTTTATTCTTGGATGGATAGATGAGTTTATGTCATCGTCATCAAATATTAACAAAAATATGAAATATTCTCTAGAGGGAAGTGGACATTAGGTCTTTACACGAGGGCGGCCGACTCCCTAGGATCGACCCTGGATACAGTATACATAAAAATTAGAAATTGTTTTGAATTCTTATTTTTTATGTATATTTTTTATTATAGAAATCGTTTTCACAATACAATAAAACTTGATATCTTGAAAACGATATTAGAGCTGTAAATATAAATGTGTTGCAATTTTAGTTTATTATCGGTATATATTAATCACAAAAGTAAAATGAAACAAGAAAATAGATCCAGAATTATAAAAATTAGGAAATAAAAACAAACTAAAATATACGTACCAATACATCTTCGAAAGGTTTATCGTCATCGGTAATGTTGACTTTAATTTTTTCTTTATTATTTATATCCCATACATAAACAAACGTATTAAATTCAACAATATGGAAAGTATCATCATCTTTCAGTTGGCTTAAAATACTCGCCATTGCATCTTTCAACTGTTTTAATTTCTGACCATACATGCTGCCACTTGTATCCAAGATGAAAACGATGTGTTCAGTTAGAGGTTTTATATTTTCTGGCGCAAAAAAGTGTACAAAATAACCATCGTTAAGTAATACCTAAAAAAAAGAAACATTATACTAATGATAACAGCATAAACTTTCGGATATATTACTTTATTACAATGATTATTACGAACCATTATTTTATGTAAACTTTATAACAATAGCTTCCATTCTCTAATCGCTACACTGTTATATTGTAATGGTACCAGAAAACACTATAAAAGGTATGTATATGAGATGAGTTAGAGAGATCTAAGCTCTTAATTTAACAAATATTTATCATTTACGTGATATTATATTTAATACTGCGGTTATTACAAACCATCATTTTATAATGTTAACTTCGTATGATGATGGTTTAAACACTTCTCTATTTGTTGTAACTTGTTTCCATCTATTCTCATCTAATAATAATGGTATCTAAGGTTTTAAAATTGATTGTCGAAAACTATTTTATTAAAAAGTATTTTAGTAATTTAGTATTTATTTTAGTAAAAACTAAATATAAAAATATAAATTTAGTATTTATAATCACTGAACAGTGATGTTTTCCAGCGATATAATCGCGCATTAGTACTCAATTCAAACAATCAATTAGGATATTCTTAACCGTTTCGATTATAATTCCAGTGACAACTTTGGATCATATTAAGAGTTAGACGTCATTATTAAGAGCATTTGATTATCTCAAGGACCTAGAGATAAAGTAAGTATACATACATAGAGTACGAAGTGATTTACTGTTATTGAGAGTTATTTGGAGGTATTTATGCTGTATATATTGCCATTTTTGAAGTGAAAACTTGTTTAGCGACGTTGTGCATTTTTTGGATGGGGAAAAAGCATTAAATACGCGACAGACTTACAGTGACGCGACCGTCACCGTTACGGAAATTTGTCGCAAAGCCGCACAGCTCGACAACGGCTCGACGAATCGTAACGTATGAGGTCTCGTTGGAAAGGGGAGAGGGTAATTAGTACATTGACGAAAAACAAATAGGCGGCATTGCCATAAGGACATTACATCATATCTCCGTTGTTATTGGTCTGATTGGAGCGTGTGATGCGTTTAATGAATGGAGAGGGGATAACAAATATATTAAGATGGAAAAAACATGTTTGGTACTTATTATTATTACAAAAATATTTTGTTCTTGAATAGGTAACTTCGAACAAAAATATAGGTATCGTAAGCACGGCATAAAGTGCTAAAAACTGTGTATTGGTTGCCACGGGGAAACTTGCAAAAGTATAGTTAAAATTGATTTGAGTGAAGATATAAATTATATTGACAATAATGATAATAATGAATAAATTTTAATTGAAAATTATAATGATAGCTTTAGTGAGATGAGTTGCGCTTGCAAAAAATAAAAAATGTAAATGTAACCTATGCTCGCACTTAAACTAAATGAATAAGTTTAAAAGACCCATCAAACCTTTTATACAGCTGCTTAGGCGTAGGCCCTTTTGGCAGGTCACATAAAGACACTATCACGGAACCTGAGCATCGAGACCATGTGCTATAAACATGGGCTCGGTGACTAGACCACTCAGATGCTCAGCCGACGAGGAGAACAAAATTTATTTTGCCACATCGGAGGCTGAGTGACCGAGCACACACAAAGTTCAGACAGGAAGTCATCAACTTAGGTTGGTGGCCCTCTGTTCGAAGCACACGTCTTTTTTTAGGGACTCAAGTCCCGAAGTCATGCTAGAGTATCTTATATATAGAATCAGTAAAGTAAATAGGGAGAAAAGCCGATATGTGTGATACCCCTTTAGATAGCTGGCCTAACCACAGTCATGTAAACAGAGGGTGTTCCATTACTCAGGGCACCCGAAACTTTTAAGATCATAAGTAGACTTCGGCAAATATGCATATTGCATATTTTGCATATTGTGCATATTTTATGCAAATATTTCATATTTTGGCATATTTGTATAAAAGTTTGCATAAAGTGCATAAAAGTTCAGATTTTTATACTGTATTTGAAAATTTTTAAACATACCAATTTATTTCAATTCTTGTATAAAATTTTGTAGTCATTTTAATCAAGAAATGATCTAAGTACGTAATCTCTACAGGTACAAAACATTTACAATTTCAAAGAAGATCAATTTAAGTAGCCCTCAACATTCTTAGAAAGTCTCGGTCACTGAGGCATTCAGTTATTGGATAATCGCTAAGGGTTCGCTCATTTGCATTTTATGATCTAATCCCCAAATCTATCTACAATTTATTGTATCTTAACAGCAGGTAAACGGCTAATAGTTTTGTTCCTAATTTAGGGATTTTCCAAAATCTCCCAGTTTATTGAATTAGGTACCTAAACATTTCTAATTTGATGCTCAGATTTGTAAATCATTTTTGTTTTGATATTCAAAGCGTAAACACTCGTTGTGCGTAACAAAAAGGAAGATTGTGATTTTATAATGCCTAAAACAACCAGTGCTTCAACTTGGATTAAACCTTATAAAGAGCTGTCTATGGATATGGGAAAATCTACTGTTCAGTCTGTGGCAAAATTGTAAGTATCTAATATTTTCTATTAAATATCTAATATTTCATACATACAGGGTGTTTCCAAATGACACTTACAACGTTTGACTGTAGATACTTCTCGAAAAATTGAACAAAACGATATAGTTAATGAGGGGTCAAACTTATTTACTTTTCGAGATACAGGGTGTTAAAATTAAAAAAAATTAAATTCTTTTAGTTAATAACAACAATAACTTTAAAACCAATAAACGTATTTACTTGAAATTTAGTACTCGTAGGTTGTTTTTAAATGAAAAATAGCTTCCTTTAGTGAGAAAAAATTGTCCATGGTACAATACAATGGTGTGTATTTAGAAAAATTTTTCACCTTTACTTTTTTTTATGAAGTCAGCTATTCTAAAACACAATTATTTTTATTGTAATTGAATTAACAAAAAAAAAAAACTTTTGTTGAATTTTAAAATAAGTTATATGATGTACTGATGGTTAGTAACAAAAACTAATTTGTGGATTAATACTGCATTTAAAACACTTAGCGAGTGTTTTTTTTTCCAAACCAGTTATTTAATTAACCAAAAACACCTTGTATATTTTTATATTTTAAAGGTTGGGTTAAAATAAAGGTTTTTATTTTTATTTATAGATAGCATGTGAGAAGAAATTTCAGATAGACCAACATGTGAGAACTGCTTCACACATTGCAAAAAAAAGGAAAAATAGGAGGAAAACATCAAACTTCAATGGCTAAATGTTTCCAATCTACTTCAAAAAAATTAGATGAGCAAGAAACTTTTAATGAAGACTTGTGTCGCGCATTAGTGTCTGCAAACATACCGCTTTCAAAATTAGCAAATGTAAATTTTAGTTCGTTTCTAAAAAAATATTGCAAACTTAATGTTCCAAGTGATCGGTCTCTAAGAAGAAATAATGTGAACGGGCTATACTCGTCGGTGTTAATTAATATTAAGGAAGAAATTGCAGATAATTATTTTTACATATCTGTAGACGAAACCACTGATTCCTCAGGAAAGTATATTGCTCATTTATTGATTGGTGTTCTTAAAGAAGATACCTTACCAAAATCTCATCTTATTTCATGCCAGCAACTTGAGAAAACAAATGCTTTAACAATTTCGCGTTTTATACAAGAAACATTAGCAACTTTTTTTCTTCCGACAACTATTCCTTCTAATAAATTACTGCTTATTTTATCGGATGCTGCTCCTTATATGGTGAAAGCAGGACAAAATTTAAAAATATTTTTCCCAGATTTAATACATGTTACACAAGCGCATGGATTAAACAGAGTTGCAGAGGAAATACGAAAAAAGTTTCTACTTGTAAATACCATGATATCCAGTGTCAAAAAAGTATTTCTTAAATCTCCTATAAGAATTCAACTTTATAAAGAAATGCTGCCTAACATTCCTCTTCCACCACAACCTATTTTAACGCGATGGGGAACATGGTTAGAAGCAGCTAATTTTTATGCAGATCATTTTGTTAAAATAAAGAACATAATTGATACGTTAACAGATGAAAGTTCCCAATCTCTTTTGGATTCTAAACAAACTTTTCAGAGTAACTTGCTTCAACAAGAACTTTCATTTATAAAATCAAATTTTAGTTTTGTTCAAAAAACAATTATTCAGTTAGAATCACCAAAACTGTCATTGTTCGAAAGTACAGCATTAATACAAGAATTTGCGTCATGTTGTCGAAACGTTAGAGGTAATATTGGAAAAGATATTTTAAAAAAATTTGAAGCTACTATGGAAAAAAATAAAAGTTACCATATTCTTTCTGAAGTAGTCAGTGTTCTAGCTGGAAATATTTCGGAAACAATTAATTTAGAACCAAATGTTTTGGTTAGTTTGAAAAATGCTCCCGTTACATCAGTTGATGTTAAACGAAGTTTTTCCATATATAAATATATGTACTCAGACAGAAGCCACAAGTTTTTGTTAGAAAATTTTGAACACCACTTGGTCATTTATTGTTACCATAATTCTAAATAAGTTTATTTATACTTAAAAATGATGTAGTTACTTAAAATAAATGTAAATCTTAATGAATAGTAGGAAATATTTAGTTATGTACACTTTTTTTTTAAAATAAAATTGTTACTATTTTACGATTTTTTTATTTATTTGTATGCATATTTTGTAAAATATTTGCATATTTTCGGGTAAACACGTGCATATTTATGCGCATATTTTCTACATTTTTATTTGCATATTTGCCGAAGTCTAATCATAAGCCACCCCACGTAATTCACAAGTTGGGGAGGGGTGGAGCAAAAGCCTGGGGTTCAGATAGGTACCACTTCACAGTGAAGTGGGACCGGTTTGATCTTCGGACATGTAGATGCTACTGTACAATGGTATACACATATTCCTAGGGGCAGTGTTGGTCATTATGTGTATGTGATCATCTATGTATTGATAAAACTAAAGCATCTCCGGCATTTTGTAATGCGTTTTTCAGATGGCTCTATTAGAGATACGTCGGAAACCGAGAAAATACATTTCTTTATGTATACCGATTTTGATATTTAAAATTCAATTTGCTTCAACCTAATTTTTTTCGTATTTTCACGCGCAATAGCGATGGTTTTTATTATTATGATATACGAGGCGTGTTTTTTAAGTAAGTACCGTTTTGGAATTAAAAAAACACGTGCAAAGATATGGCAATAATTTTATTTTTACATGAAAGCCTGTACCTTAATCTACTTTTCTACATAATTTCCGTGAATATTGAGGCACTTGTCATAACGTGGCACCAGTTTTTGAATACCCTCCTGATAAAATTCTGCCGCCTGACTTGTTAACCACTGCATCACAAATGTTTTGACTTCGTTATCGTCTTGAAGACGCTGACCGCCCAGGTGTTTCTTTAAGTGCTGGAACAAATAGTAGTCGCCGGGTGCCAGATCAGGGCTGTATGGAGGATGATCTAGAGTTTCCCATTTAAATGATTTGATGAGATCTTTGGTCTGATTAGCCACATGTGGACGGGCATTGTCATGCAGCAAAACGATACCCTTACTCAACTTGCCACGTCTTTTGTTCTGGATTGCACGACGCAGATTTTTTAATGTCTCACAATAAGACGCTGCATTGATTGTCTCATTACGAGGCAGAAACTCCACTAGCAATACTCCTTTTCTGTCCCAAAAAACTGTGCACATGATTTTCCGGGCAGAAATTGTTTGCTTAAACTTCACTCTTTTGGGTGATGATGAATGTCGCCATTCCATGGATTGTTGTTTCGATTCTGGTGTGACGTAGGCCACCCACGTTTCGTCACCAGTAACAATTTGGTCTAAAAAATCTTCACCTTCACTGTGGTACCTCTCATGGAAAGTCAATGCACTGCCTAAACGTTGGGTTTTGTGCAAATCCGTCAACATTTTTCTAACCCAACGTGAACACAATTTCCGGTAATTCAAGTTCTCGGTAACAATGCGATACAAAACACTACGAGAATACTGAGGAAAGCAGTCGGACAATAATGAAATTGTAAAGCGTCTGTTTTCTCTCACCTTTTCGTCCACTTTCTGCACCAAATTTTCATTAACGACCGAAGGACGCCTACTCCGTTCTTCATCATGCACATTTGTGCGGCATCTTTAAATGCTCTCACCCATTTCCTTACCATTCCGTCACTCATAATGTTTCGTCCGTAAACTTCAACGATCTCACGATGAATATCGATCGGTTTTACGCCTTTAGCACTAAGAAATCGTATAACAGCCCGTACTTCATAATCAGCGTGAGTCACGATTGTTGGAGGCATCTTAAACACTGGAGTAAACAAGTATACAATGAAGAATCAGACTGTAATGGCGTCAGTGCGTAGACAAGAGATGTAGGTAACCAGCGCTCATGCGCGGAACGCCGACCGTAGCGCTGCGGCGGCGGAATCGCAAAACGGTACTTACTTAAAAAACATGCCTCGTATGTAATAAATATCTTAAATAATTGAAAATTTTTATCGAGAAAGAGTTCCGAAAGAAAAAGGTAATGGTTTAAAGATTAACGTCCTATTGTTTATGACTTCGTCGCAAATATCGGTCAACTTTGATTGGTTGTGTCTCAGGAACCATTGCCCGTAATTCAACTTTTTTTCTTTTATAAGAAACGTCTTACCGAGTCTTTGCCAACGCCGTTTCTTGAATTTAATTTAAGCCAATAGTTACCGAGATATTCTATTTGTTTATAAGCCAAAAATTTGTTTATAATTTTAAAGCAGTCCTGAGACCGTTCAAATAATTTGATTTTAATTCCATAAAGTAACTTAGAAATGTTAAGTACGTTTTTATAAGTAAAAAAATTGGCAAACTTCTATATGGCCTAGTTTTTGTTGGGCAAGATTTTGAAAAAATTCAATTTAAAAAAAAAAATTAGATCGCAAAATTATTATGCGAAATCTGTTAAATGAATTTTAATAAAATTTGGAGCACTGTTTTACTATATTATATATATTTTTTAAACGAATTAGGAAGGTTCTTAGTGTAATCTAAGTGGTTGAAAAACATTGAAAAAGAAAAGGCTTGTTTCCCCCTCTTTTTTCTATTTATTTCTGTTTTGCAGGAACCGTAATAAATTAAAACATTTTTAACCAGCCGTATCTTATTGAAAATTTAATTGTCGCTATTTTATTTTCTGTAAGTAATTTTTAAATATTTTAATTTTTTAATTAATGTTCCCGACCTATTTTAGAGGAAGGATCAGTCAATTATTATTGATGAAGGTATCACTTAACCTAAAAATCCGAATGCTACCTCTCACATCCACCTCAAAACAGATCCGCCTTGGTCTATATATACTACGATTTCATTGGCTCCCAAAAGACCATGTAACTTACAAGCTTGCAACTACAGGGAATTGTAGACAAACTCAAAACTCTTTTTGTATTTTCTCATCAGTAGTGGCATTATTTATTTAAAACGATGTTTGAAATTTGAAATGTGAATAATAAAATAATATACTTACTTCACCGCCAGATGGATCTCTTTCAACGTCGTATTGAACAATAAACTGCCCAGTTAAACCTTCATTTTCTTTACCGCCAAGAGTTTTAATGAAATTCTTCTGTTTTTCTATATCAGGTTTAAAGGTTACAACTGCGCTAGTTGAATTTATAATATTAACTACTGAAGCTGGATCTAACGTTTCGTCATTTTTGCCTATTTCATTTCCAGAACGTAGTGATGGAGTTTTTACGAATTTCAAAGGCCTAGTTTCGTTAACGATAACCTAAATATAAAAATATAATTAAAATTATCGTTTAATATTAAGTGTGTAATACTTACGTATGGCAAAATAACATAAAAGAAATAAGTAAGTCACAAAATAGTTTGAAAATTTAACAAACTGATGCTCTATAATACTTTTACCTCTACATGTAAATCCTTCACAATTTGTCCAGGGTGAATATTCAACACCAGTTCGTATTTATTATTTTTTCTTTGTAAGAGTTCTTCGTAAGTAAGATAAAATATTGCTTTGGTTTCTGGTTCTACATTGACAGATACAGTAAATCTGTTTGAGTCTCTAGCACTTACTGCTACATAACCTGCGCTTTGACCACTTTGTACCGCCTAAAAAGAGTTAATATGTATATACACAACAAGTCATTATAGTATTTTTCATATAAAAATGCGTGCAGTCACACTTTATATAAAGTGACGTCACTAATATTTAAAATTTCCAGAACGTCTACCTTAGAGTTTAAATTTTCCTAACACAGCTAATAATACGAAACCCATACGGAACTACTCGATGTTTCATAGGCGTCAACATGGTATAATAATCAGAAAAACGTAATCATCATTATATTGGGAATTTTAGAAATATATTGATTAAATAACCAAAAACATTTGTTATTATTATTAATATAAATTTTATGAAATAACTCTTTAAGTCTAATATTCCACAAAATAATAATTTTAATTAAATATATTAGACAATTGTACGCAATTGATAAAGAGAATACTTCAAATTTTTTGACAGTTCAGCGTGTGGTAAAATTGTTTAAAGTGTTGCCGCTTTTTTAGAGTAAGAATTTTGTTTATTTTTTGATTTCTTACACAATTTGATCATAATATATTATATATTAATAAATTGTATTTATAAATACATATTAAATTTAGATTAATAGCTTTAAAAACTAATTATTGTTGTGTATTGTGATTGTGCTATGCCAAAACAACTAAATAGTATGTAGAAAGCTGATAAGGTTTCATATAAGATAGATTACTTTTAACAAGAAATAATGGCGGGACGTTTTTACTATTAATGCTCTGAAAGAGGTTAGTTTAAAATTTAGAATATATAATTTTGTATTAAAATGTTTTCTTATGTATTTTAGTGTGTTACAGAATCTTAAAACTCAAGTGTATTTACTGTGATAGTAGTTTGACAAATAGTTGACATTTTAAAAATTCCTCACTTACTAACTATTCTGATGTTTTGGCAACGCTATGGGGTTCTGACGTCGTAAATATTTAATGACGTGCACGCAATTTTATATGAAAAATACTATACACAAATCGTAATTAGAGTAGTTTGTTGGTAAATTTCCATTTAGATGAAGTTGGTTGGTAATTTAACCATTTCACAAATCATTAATGTTAATATTGATGACATTTATAATTTTTCTACAATAAAAAGATAGGTAGTTTGTAAACATATTATATTGTTTAAAATTGTATGGATAAAACTCTATGCTAAAACCTTGTCATTTTTATTGTACTGACCAATCAAATTATATATTTTTATAAGCCTATATAAATCCCAAATAATTGTGTTTATTACCTTGTTATAAATATTCTTTGCCTCTTCTTTTTCTTTGACATAGGCCTTGTACTGTTTGCCTTTGATTTCCATAACAAATTCAGAAATATATGCATTTTCTGGTAAAACAACGGAAAAAACAGCTTCTTTTGAATTAGCATCTGGATTTTTTACTTTACTTGTAATAACTGTGGTTGAATATCGATTGGAAATGTTAGATTTGACTCCAAAGTCATAAATAATAAGATCTGGTGGTTTCTCAGTACCCTGAAATGAAAAAATATTGTTTAAGTATGTTTTCTTTATTCCGATCAAATGCATAATGTCTTAAATTGAATTGAAATGATAAATTATCTAAATACATAGAAATTAATGAGATGAGAAAAATAGAGATATACATTCTTTGCCATTAATTATTAAATAGCAGTGAGTTTAACGAATTACTTTGTCTGACTCTGCTTTGTATTGGTATGGGCTGCGATAATTTTCCATGTATCTTTGCTTGTAGTCGATTATAAAGTAGATGGTTTCGATGTTTTGTATAATATTGATTGGTTTATTTGTTTTATATAATATATATATATATATATACATATATATATATATATATATATATATATATATATATATATATATACATATATATATATATATATATATATATATATATATATATATATATATATATATATATATATATATATATGTATATATATGTAAGACATCTCCGACTTGGATGCGATCGAAAGTCTTTGTTAGTTCTAAAAGCATAAATATGTCGGTTTATTATATTCAGTGGCCTTTTCTGTGATTTTTCTTCTTCTTCTTCTTTTTCTTCTTCTTCTACAAACACGTCGTTTAAGCACGATATTCCGGATCTGAATCTCAGTTGTTCGTCTGATAGTGTTATTAATTTATTGATTCTGTCTCTTAAAATTTTTGTAGTAAACGGTGTAAGAGTATGGTGTTCAGTAGATTTATACCCCTATAGTCGTTTTGGTCTTCTTTATCTCCTGTTTTAAACATGGATATGGACTTACTTACTTTTCGTGTCCGGAATACCAACAGTTTTAAATTTTGTATTTCCAATGGTTGGCCACATGTCATTCGCTAAAAATAGGTCTTCTTCTGTGTAGGTCTCTCTCATCTCTGTGCATAATAGTAGATGGTGACTATTTTGAACCGCGCCACAGTCGCAGGTATCGTCCTCCTGGTATCCCCAGTTCTTCAGGTTACTAGCACAACGTGAAACGCCAGTTTCCAAAAGCACCAACACAGATGAACATGGGTATCATTATACCATTTCTCCATGCATCTCTTATCTTGCATTGCAATATTATTTTTGGAAAAGTTTTGTCATCAATTCAACCTCCATCAACATTTGTATTCAACCTCCTGTCCATTAATTTCTATTTCGAGTCGTAATTCAGGCACGTTGTTGTGTTGATTATTGTTTTCATTTTTGTTAAATAGTGCTGATAAGAATCTTTCCCATTTACTTACTGGTATGTTATTAATTTCCTTTAACTCTATCATTGCCATCCATTGGCTCCATATTAATTTTTGTGCACCATCGAAGTCGCCTTACATTTCATTTAGTCGCCGAGACCGAAGAAGATCAACAAAGATTAACGAAAATTTTTAATACAATAAGCAAAAAATATAATAGTATGATAATCTTAGCAGAAAAAACCAAATGTATAACAACATATACCTTATAAATAAAATTAAAAGATCTCGTAAGAAATAAAGATAATAATTTGTAATCTTCTTTTTTCTTCCGCATTTTTCCATCATGAGTTCGAGTTTTTAATCCTCCATAGCTTTCTATATTCCCAGTCACTTTTGAGCCATTATCGCATTCACTATAGTCGTTTTCTCCATATTATAGCTGGTCTTCCTCTCCTGTCTTCTTTCTGGAGATTCCCATTTTATAACACTTTTTTTATTATTGAGCATTCTACTTCCATCCAGTTCCATATTCCCTCAGTCCTTATTATATCCCTTCCGGTAATTTGAAGATATTTTCCCAAGTTCAATTCGACTGTTCTTATTTTATTTCGTATTGTTGTTGTCACTGGCCACGTTTTCCCAAGATGTTATGAAAGATTCTTTTTTTATTTTCTTTGGTAGAAGGGTTGTTCCGTATCAACTCATTATGTGGATTTGTAGCTTGCTTTCCGCGAGCTATTGTCATTTCTATATCTCGTTGACATGTATTATCTCTATGTACTATCGATCCTAAATACTTAAAAGTCTGGTAACTTTTGTTAATCTCGTCTTCTAAGCTTAAGTTTAGGTCTACAACCTCTATCAAGGGCAGTACCAATTCTTAGAGATTTTTATCAACAACAAAGGAAAAAGCATAGAAAACTTTTGACCAAAACAAGAAAAGATTATTACCAGAAAATCATTACTTCGTCTGATAATCCCAATAAAATCACGTGGAAAATTGTCAATGATTTTTCAAAAAGTGTCGAAAATTCCATGTAATACAGTAGACAAAGACTGTCAGTCAATTATTATAGATCATGAAAATTTCTTTCAATTGTACCCATTTACTGGGCAGGAACTGATCGAACTCTTGCAAAGTAAACTTAAAAACAAATCCTCTAGTGGTTTTGACGAGATACCTGCATTTTTGGTGAAAAAAGTTTTACCTTTTATAATCAAACCTTTAACTTATCTCACCAATTTGTCTTTTTGCAATGGGGATTTTCCTAATTACTTAAAGAC
The DNA here is from genome assembly GCF_040954645.1 of Diabrotica undecimpunctata. Taxonomy (NCBI): domain Eukaryota; kingdom Metazoa; phylum Arthropoda; class Insecta; order Coleoptera; family Chrysomelidae; genus Diabrotica; species Diabrotica undecimpunctata. The sequence continues at coordinate 113,763,618 of NC_092805.1, read as the reverse complement.
AGGCAAAGTAGTTCCCATTTTTAAAAAAGGAGATCCAAAACTGGTCAGCAATTATAGGCCTATAACAATTCCCAGTATATTTTCAAAGGTATTTGAGTATGGATATTTAAAGAGATTAAATGATTATCTAAAAAACAATAATATCTTCTTCTTCTTCTTCTTCCTATGCCGTCCCCATTAACGGAGGTTGGCGACCACATTTTTAAAAGCTTCTCTGTCTTTTGCAACGTGGAATAATTCGTCTACAGTCATGTTTGTCCAGTCTCGAATATTTCGCAGCCATGATTTCCTCTTTCTACCTATTCCCTTTTTGCCATCGACTCTACCCTGCATGATGACCTGTAGAAGACTATATTTATTATTTCTTAGTATGTGTCCAAGGTATGCAGTCTTGCGTACTTTTATCGTTCTCATCAATTTTTTGTCTACAATAATATCATAACTATAAATCAACATGGATTTCAAGAAAATAAATCTACTAATACGGCAGTCCATGCATTTTATGCTCATTTAACCAGTTTGATTGATGCAGGCGAATGTCCTATTGGAATATTTTGTGATCTTAGTAGGGCATTTGACTGTGTCAACCATGAAATATTATTTAAAAAACTAAAACAGATAGGTATTACAGGAAACTCTTTACAGTGGATTATGTCATTTTTAAACAATAGACAACAATATGTGAGCCTGCAGACGAGGATCGAGGATTTTGTGACCAGTTGTAGATCTAATCTTGTTACTACAAACATGGGTGTTCCCCAAGGATCTATAATAGGACCAATTCTCTTTGTAGTCTACATTAACGACATCGTACAAGTGGACAGAGCGGTAAATTTTACTATATATGCGGATGACACGTCAATTATTCTATCTAACAAATCCAATGTAATCCTTCAACATCAATGTAATGATTTTCTTTCATCTTTATATTCTTGGTTTTGCGATAACTCGTTGCATCTTAATGCAGAAAAAACGCAAGTTATACATTTTCACAATAAACAAAAATACTTGGAAAATCTTCAGCTTATTTTTAACAACATGCAAATAGCTACGGTGTCGTCAGGCAAGTTTTTGGGAATAACGATTGACGAAAGTTTGGATTGGAAGTTGCATTGTGGAGCGGTTGTTTCGAAGTTGAGTTCCATTAACTATCTAATTAGAAATTTAAAATATGTTCTGACGGAAAATCAGCTAATTATGATTTATTATGCACTCGTAGAGTCCAGGCTAAGATACGGGATATGTTTTTGGGGTATGTCTGGTTATGCAAATGGTATTTTCGTCATACAAAAGAAAATATTGCGTTGTGTCGCTGGTGTCTCCCGACTAACTAGTTGTAGAGAATATTTTAAAAAATATAAAATTTTAACATTGGCGTGTCTATACATTTTTGAATTATGTGTTTTTATTTTTAATAACTTACATCAGTTTAAAACGAGTGGTGATATGCATAATTTCAATACTAAATATTGTAATAAACTTTATATACCATTTTCAAAAGGTAACATTAAATTTAAATCGCCCAGAGTATACGGGCTACAGGTGTTTAATCATTTACCTACAGTTGTAAAGTCCACTAGTTCAATAAATGTATTTAAGAGGAATCTTAGGCAATTTTTATGTGAAAAAGTGTTTTATACAGTCGAAGAATTTTTTAGATCTTAGATATTAGCTGTATTTCATTTAGCTTTTAAATTCATTTCATGTCTTGTTTAGTGTTTATTTTTTAGCAATGTATATTTATGACTAATTCTATATAAACTATGTTTGTCAGAAAGAAAATAAAGAATTTAATTTAATTTAATTTATTCTATGTTCTCTATTTTTTTTGCAAAAATTACCTGATTATCTGTGAAAAGTACTGAGCGCAATATATTTTCTTGTATTAATATGTTAATCGTTCCGAATTTTCTATACCACCTTTTTAAAGTTTCTTCAATATATATGTTAAAAAGAGTAGGTGATAAGCCTCATCCTTGTTTAAGACCTTTTGTTGCATCGATTGGTTTTATTAATTTATTCCTATCTTAATTTATGCTTTTCTCACCTTATATATAATCTTTGTGTTATATTTATCCATTTTTTTCCGACGTTCATCCTTTTCATTGCTTTCCATAATTGTTTTCTGGATACAGTGTCTCATGCTTTTTACAAATCTATGAAGATGACGTGTGTTTCAATGTTTTTCTCTTTGTTTTTCTCGATGACTTGTCTTATGATAAATATATGTTCGAGGCATGATCTGGCTATCGTTCTATTTTATCTTTTATTACTTCAAACAAGATTTTCTTCAGACAGTTGCCTTTTTTAGATATTGACGACATGTGTTATACATCGTATTCACTTGAAATGTCTTCTCCTGTTTTCATTTTATTAAACAACAGTCGAACAAATAAGATCCTTTCTCCTATATATTTCAACAATTCCATTTTATACTTTCTGGTCCGGATACTTTGTTGTTGGCTTTTTTTAAATGCTTCCCCAGTATTGTTCTTCTCCAGTCGTACTGTTTGCTTCACGTGTTGCCTCTGGGTAGCGTATTCATCGCGTGTTCATTCTTTGTTATCGTGTTCTCTACTAAGTCTTCACTGTGTTTCCTAAGATATTTATTATATCAAACATTAAATTGTTGTTGAAGTTCGTCTGTTGTTAGCATCTAATCATTCTAATAAATTTGCAGTTTTTTCTTCAAGAAGTCAAAAAATCGTGACAAATATTGAGATATAGAAAAAATAGAATTTTATTTCCTACTTACATAACTTACTGATATAAGTCTGTAACTTACTGTCTATAACTTACTGATAAATACATCATAAATAAGTCTACTCTACCTTCAGACATCAAAAAATATCTTATACCCAGAGAAAAATCATCCCGAATTCCAAAGATATACGGCCTTCCAAAAATCCATAAACCAATGTTCCCCTAAGACCCATCGTCAGTGCATACAACTGCCCCACTCAGAAATTGGCAAAACATCTCGCTTTATCCTTGCAACCATTAGCCGAAAAAGCCTCGTCTTTTGTCAAAAACTCTTTTCATTTCATTGATCTTCTGAAAAATATTTCTATTTCACCCTCAGATATTCTAGTTAGTTTTGACATTGTTTCTTTGTTCACCAACATTCCCATCGATGAAACCATTTCCATCTTGGACTCTAAACATCAAATCGCCCAAGACACACTATCTCTTATAAAACACTGCATGTCTAATACATACTTTTCATTCCAAAATCATTTCTATCGTCAAATCAAAGGTGCCCCAATGGGATCACCCCTCTCTCCCGTAATAGCTGATATTTTCATGGAACATTTCAAAACAGCAGCCCTGTCCTCATCAAATCTCAAACCCACCTGCTGGTTACGGTATGTTGATGACACTTTTGTCATTTGGCCTCATGGTAAAGACACGTTAGATCTCTTCCTCTCCCACCTGAATGGGATACATCCTAGTATTCAATTCACGATGGAAGTTGAGTCTGAAGCGTCTTTGCCATTCCTTGATGTTCTTATTCAGAAAAACTTACCTCACACTTTTTCCTATTCTGTGTACCGGAAACCCACTCATACAAACCGATATCTTAATGCCCAGTCACATCATCACCCCGCCCAACTCAATTCAGTTGTCAACACTCTTATTTCTCGTTCCATAAGACTTAGCGACAACAATCATAGGTCATCCGAAATTAATTCAATAAGGCAAACACTCTTACAAAACGGCTACCACAAAACCCAAATCAATAAGAGCATTCAAAAACATCTAAACCCCATTCCATCCAAAAAAGAAACCTTGCCGCCGGATCAACCCAAAATCTTTCTACCTTTTATTAAAGGTGTCACTGATAAAATCAGTAGAACTCTTCTTCCTCTAAATATCAAAACCATCTTCACTACTCACTCCAAGTTGTCCAATCTCGTCAGATCCGTAAAAGACCAAATCCCTAATGAACACCATGGTGTCTACGAGATACCCTGTTCCAGTTGCCCACGTACATACATCGGACAGACAAACCGACGAATCCATAACCGTATTTACGAACATTCTATATCTGTCAAACATTCCGATACTACTTCAGCCCTAGCCCAACATCATATTCAAACAGGCCACAAAATAGATTTCGAAAAAGCATAAACCATCGCCCCCATCCGCTCCTTAAAATCGAGAATCATTCGTGAAGCTATCGAAATCGAAAAACGGCCTAACAGCCTGAACACGCGCGATGATGCGAAACGATTGCCGGCTACATGGCGACCCCTGCTTCAGCGACCTCCCGCCCACACCGCTCAGGCCACATCAGTTCAGACCACGTCAGCGCATGGCTCCAAAATGGGTGCCGAAACGTTGAGTAATAAATTCTCAACGCGGTTTTTCCCGAGAACTAAGTAATTTTCATATATATATATATATATATATATATATATATATATATATATATATATATATATATATATATTATACGAGTATATCCATTACCATACATAAATATTCAAAATTTTCACACTCTCTATATTTTCGCTTACATTAATCTGTATATTTAGGTTTTTTAAACCAATGGAACTTGAAATTTTTAAACACATGTTTAGCTGTTACGTGTAATATTACATTAGAAGCAGGTATTGTGATAAAACTTCAAAGTAATGTGGTATTCGCATGGCAATCATATTAATTGGTATTTAACATGCCTATTATATTTCTGATAGCACAGGAAAGTTTTTAGTAAAGTCCAGTGGTGAGACTCTGGTGAGAAAAATTTTCAGGGAATCCATATAGTTGATTGATTTTTGATGAAACTTAAGTTTATAATTATTTACAACGAAAATATTCTTTTACTATTTTAGTGTCGATGCACGTTTCTTAAATTAGTGTTAAATATATTAATTCATGATATAATGAAGTGTAATAGGGTTTTTAACTCAGAATTTCATCAACATGCATCAATTTTTTTGAAATTTTAACAGTAAGTAGGCAATATCTACAAAAGCAAAATTTACCCTAGGCCGACGTGTGATTTTACTTTCGAGGGTGAAATCCAGCCCAGCTTGAGGTTGGAATCTTTATATTGAAAATAATGATTTTCTATTGGTAATCGATATAAAAATATATTCCATAGAATTTATTTTTGAAAAATCAATAGTTTACAATCGATGTTTCACGAATAACTCAAAAACTACATTTTTTCTAAAAAACTTATAATTGCTAAAATATAGCTTATAGAAAATAAAAAAAAAATCATTTTTTTTGTGTTTTTTGTGGTTTTTTTTGTAGGATGTCTTTCCTATCGCTACCTATGCGTCAGAAACTTGGACCGTTAAAAAGTCCGACTCACGACGTATAATGGCCTTTGAAATGTGGGTATATCGTAGAATGATACGCATACCCTAGACAGCACATCGCACAAATGTCTCAATATTGACAGAACTCGACATCAATACTAGGCTTACTACAATCATCAACCAAAATATATTGAGGTACTTTGGACACATTGCCAGACGAATGGAAGGCATGGAGAGGTTGGTGGTTGAAGGCAAGGTAGATGGTAAAAGAACTCGAGGAAGATCGCCACTCCGATGGTCAGACCAAATAAAGTGCGCTATCAAGGATAAAGGATAGAGGAGGAGGAGGTCTGAAAAAAATCTTATTAGTGTATTGAAAAATCTAAATTCCTAAGGCCTACACAGTGCTGTGGTTGTCCTCGTTGTTAGAGCTACGAACTATTCACTTTATTTCTTGTTTATTTGTTTTGCCTTTTCTCTGGTAAATTTGTTTATTTATTTTCCCTCCGGGATTTATTTTTATTTTATTCCACTATTTGTTGCTTAGGTCTTTTGTACTTTCATCGGTGGAAAGCGTCGTATCTTACGATCTCTCGCATTATGGGACTTAAGTGATTCTCCAGTTCGGCTAATTTTATCCTGGCTTTTTCCTTCATTATTTCAGACACTCTGACTTGCTGCAGTTCTCTGAATAAAAAATCGTTTTGAGACGTAGTTCGGTCGTTAACTGCCTCTCTTAGGCTGCTGTTGTGTGCCGCTTGTATCCTCTTCTTTGTGGTATTCCAGATGTGTCCCCATGCGAGAGATGCATATGTTAGTATCGGTAGAATGACACTATTTATTAGCCTTATCTTGGTTTGGGTCCTCAGTTTACTTTTACTACCTGCGAGTCCTCTTATTGATGTTTTCGTCCACGTTGACTTTTTTGCATTGTGGCATCTACGTGTTTTTTGAAAGTTAGTTCTTTGTCCTCTGGCTGTTGATCTTCCTTTTTAAAGAGTACCTCTTGCATTTTTTCGGAGCTTAAGGCGATTGGGCGAACTTGGCCGCTATCGCCGTGTCATCAACCGAAAGGCTTAGTAGAGTTCCTGGTATTCATGGAACATCGGTGGTGTATATTGTGTACAGTAGAGGTGACAGGACCGCTTCCTGTCCGCCTCCGAGGTTTCAAGCTTGGACAGAACTTGTCCTATACGAGCGCTAAAGCTCCGGTTGCCCAAGTACGAAGAGATTAATCTCGTCATTGCTCCACTGAATGTGATTAGCCCTTTATGCTAGACTCTGTCAAAAGCTTTGTTTACGTCCAGGAAGGCTGCTTCTGTGCACTGTCTATAGTTGAAACCAGCTGCTATGTACTTTGTTAATTTGAGTACTTACAGCTTGCTAGAGTGCTCTGCTCTAAATCCACACTGCACTATTGGGATTATTTCTAGCCTATTTGTTTCGGCTTGTAGCCTGATAGGATGACTCTTCTCACAATCTTGTTAATTTCTGGAAGTAATCTTATTGACCTGTAATTTTGAGGGAATACACTGTCTTTTCCTGGCTTTGGGATCATGATGACATGGGCCTCCTTTCATCGATTTGAGAATTAGCTGTATCTTAGCATCGCGTTGATTATGTTCATTAGAAATACTATGGCTCTCGCCGGTAAGTATTTCAGAACTCTGTTTTTTATTTGATCTGGTCCAGGTGTTTTCTTCGGCGAACTTTTTTTAATTAGTTCGTTTATTTCTTCCGGTGATGTTGGAGGGATAATTTCGTTTGGTTCCTCGGGCAGTTCTCTTTGTTCTTCGACTTCTTCGATGGAAGTCGATACTTGAACCTAATAAGCATGCATTGTACTGTGACAATTATTTTCTAAATTCTCAACCAAAAATCAATACTTGTTGCTAATACTGCGAGGATCAATAGACTTTCTATGTCCTCCATAGTTAACTACCTCTAACTGATGTAAAAAGATTTTTCAAAAAACCAGAGAGGGACCTCTAACTGATGTAAAAAGATTTTTCAAAAAACCAGAGAGGAACAACGAAACAAATTATCTCCTCTGATGGAATTGTAGTAACCAGATGGTTAGATAACAAGCCATTGATAATGGTATCCAACGTCATTGGGGTTGGTACAGAAAATGATGAAACAAAATGTCTCATTGACGTAAGTCGATCCGAAGTTATAAAAAATGATAACAAGTCCATGGGTGGCATAAATAAAAGAAATGCTCTTATTGCGTTTTACAGAACAAGAAATCGTTGCAGAAAATGGACTTTTCGACTAATCTTTCATGCAGTTGACATGACCCTAACAAACACTTTAGGATGAAAGTTGGTGAAGCCCTAATAAAAGTCAACTCTTTCAATAACCGAAAACGGGAAAGACATTCAAGCGATACATTTAGTCCAGAAGTAGCTGCAAAACGCCAAAACGTTGAAATTAGACCTCTTACTGAGGTGCAATTTGATAATATTGGACATTTTCCAGAGCAACCACAGCTACCTTTAACCTTAAGATGCAAAAACCCTGTTTGTACAGGAAAATCAAGATGGAAATGTCAGAAGTGCCATGTCCATTTGTGCCTTCAAAAAGAAAGAAATTGCTTTTTTATGTTTCATACGCGCTAGTTTTTTAGATATTAGTACTTTTGGGTACAAATGAACCCATAATTATTTTTTTATATATACATGTTATATTTTTTTAATGTCCAAAAAGTGTTATACGAACTGTTTTAAGTACATTTTAGGCAAAAAATATTTTTTTGTTTGCTGAAAAAAAAGCAGCACTGAAAGAGATATATACCTTTTACACAGAATTTTTTTAAATAAAAGTTTTTATGATTCATGGTATACAGCCACCCATGATACTATGATTAACAAGATAGGATCTTCCTGTATCACAAAATCGGTCGTGTTCGCGCATGCCGTCATTGGAGAGTAGAATTTGAATTATTGTTAAAGTTAAATGGAATTTGTATGTATTCTGTGATGAAATTATTCAATTAACAAAATAATAATATTAAATAAAGGTTTATTAATTACAATAATCATACACAAAAGGATATCTCCAAACTATTTATTAAAGATTATTTATTGATGCATACAAAAAACTGACATTACGAACGTGCAGCTCTCCAATTACGTCACGACTTATGCGCAATATCTTATCTTCTTAGTCATAGTATCATACAGCCACCTACAGGAATTTCATTTTTCTTGTGAAAGAGATCAATACGTACAGTAGTTATAAATTAATTCATTATAAATTTAATTTGATAGAGTTTACTTAAAATTCCATTAGATAAATTGTATTTTGTTTCTGACGTTAAATATACAGTGTGGAAACCACTTGCGGAATAAAATTGTTTGTGTCCTTATTTTAGAAAATAATAAAAAACGTTGAGATACTTTAACTTTTAAATTTAAATGTGCGCTTTTTAAGTATAAATTTGAGTGTACAGGGTGAGTTTTTTATTATTTTGTATAATAAGGACACAAACAATTTTATTCCATAAGTGGTTTCCACACTGTATAATGCTTACATATACATCATAATGACAAGAAGTAATTTCACCTTATAAGAATATATTCATTTTTGAAAGTATGTTGAGAGTAGTTGGTGATAGAGCTATTATAGAAACGTTAGTATTTAAGATTATAAGAGTTATAAGTTATAGAAGATAAAAAATAAATGTGAAATGACACTAATAATATATAAAAATGATTAAAAAAGTATGCAGTACTAACAGTGACCACGCAAATTATTCAATAAAATAAAACCCAGAAAGTATAAAAATAATATTTTGCTTTAAATATCCGAGAAAATGGAGCACTTTAAAAATGTAGTTAACAAACTCAAAATGGCCATGGTTGGCTCCATTAGGAGGAGGGACCTAAATAAAAGAAAATTATTCTTATTCTTACCTCTTTCTGTTCATTTTCTGTCTTTGGAGACGTAGCATCTGTCGTTAACACTAAATTGGGGGCACATATCGTAAATCCTACACTCAAAAAAATCACACATTCAAAAATGATAGTCTTCATGTCGCTTAATTTTCCACTGTAAAAACGACGATGTCACCGACTACTATAAACTAAATTTAGATAAACATGAAATACGTAAATATATATGAATTAGGCAACATTCTTACCATTTAGTATTAGTAGTATTTAATGAGGGTTAACCCAAAGATAACAAATTAGTGATAAATGTTCAATCATTGAAAAATCATTAAGGAATGGGACTAATAATGAGTTCTTTTGTAGTCCGGTTTCTAAGTTGTGGTTTTCATAGAAAAAATATTTTGTTTTATTGTTTATTTAGTTATACAAACACAGCGGTTAACGATTAAACTTAAGCTCTTGGAATAACAATTTTTATTTAATTCCTACCTAGGAGCATTAATAAACAATACTAAACATCTCTTTATGTTCATGAAGATACCAAAAAAATCACAAAAACTTGAAGATATTTGTATTTAAAATACTAAATTTCACAATTGAATACTTTTCTTCTTCAATGGATCTTACTGCTAAAGTATATTTTACGAATTTGCTGCTATTTCGGATTAGAGATACAATCTTTAACGTAAACGGTTCGCTGTGCTGAGAAAGCTAGTAGAAAATAGTAAAAATAGAAAAAAAATACAATTTCTATTGTTTTTAAATTGTATTATAAGTATTTGCTGATAAAATAATAACAATAACTCTCAAAATTTTTCTTATTGGGAAAATGAAAATATATTGTCTTGTAGTGTAATCAAGAATTAGATCCATACCCATAATCGCTGTGGTCGGTATCTTCATTTGAATTGTAAATGATGACTGGATTAATTAATGCGATACGAGATTTTCACACACCCAACATTGTTCTATTAACTTTTCACGTTTCCGGACACTTTTTCTCCAAATTTGTTATATTTTTTTATCACTAGGTACAGCTGTTTCAGCCAAAAAAGTTTTGACAACAAAGGTTTTCAGTGTTTTATTGTTATATAGTTTTTTCGTGAAAAAAATATAATAAAAGAGCTTTACTTCTTGACAAAGATTATATTTTTTGTTGGAGAAGGGAATATCTAATCAATTATTAATTGTAAGAAATAATTATCAATTAAAAGGTTCCGAACAGTAGGAAAAACAATTTATTATTTAGATGAAATCTGGTTAAACGAAGGGCACACTGTTTCACAATGTTCGGTTGATAAAAATATTACCAATTCGCGAATGTTTTTATGTAAGGTTATTCCACTGTTTTCAACCCACCTATTGGAAAAGGTCGTAGACTAATAATTGCTTATATAAGAGTAGACTATAAGAGGTCGTAGACTAATAAAGATAAAAATCATTAAGTTTTCTCCCAGGACAGCTAGTACTACAAATCCTAAAATTACCATACATGGTACTTGTCTACCTGCAGTAAAGAGTATGTGGATTTTAGGACTCACATTCGACAGTAAACTTACTTGGAAATGCCATTTAAAAGATCTCAAAACTAAGTGCAGGACAAATCTTAACTTATTAAAAACTCTGTCTAATCATTATTGGGGTGCAGACGAAAACTCATTGCTTCAGATTTATAGATGTCTTATTCGTTCTAAAATAGACTACTACAGTTTCATTTATATGTCAGCTAGCCCATCAGATTTAAAACTTCTTAATTCTGTGCACAGCACTGCACTCCGAATATGCCTTGGAGCCTTCAGGTCGAGACCCACAGAGAGTTTATACAGAGAAGCTAATAAACTTCCCCTCTGGCTACGACGCCGGTAACTCCTTTTAAAAATTTCGTCTCGAATCTCAGCTAATACCGAAAACCCAGCTTATAAATTATTAAGTAATGAACTTTTAAACTCTCTTTCTCTTATTAAACTTCAATCTGTGCCACAGTATCTCTCACGACATCTGAAAAATATCGATCTTTCAGTCACAACTCTAATATTAATATCACCTAAACCTCCCTGGAATAAATTGATAGCAGATTTTAATCTCTCGTTAACTAATTATGATAAAATCCACAATTTCTAAGACAAACATTTAAAGAATTAATTGCTAACAACAAATTTGACCAAATTTTATACACATATGCTTCTAAGAGTCCTATAGCTGTTGGATGTGCTGTAACTTCAAACACAGATTTATTCATATCTTGTAATCTACCGCTCTTCTGCTGCATACATACTGCTGAATTATTCTCTATTCTACAAGCTATAAACTTACTATCTTTAAAATATAAAAAAGTAACAATATGTACAGACTCTTTAGCGTCTATCTATTCTCTCAAAAGTATGTATACGGCACATCCATTGGTTCAAGCTATTCAAAACTCTTTCCATAGTTTAATCTCAATGAGAGTATCCATAACCATAATCTGGATTCCTTCTCATGTAGGAATCGCAGATAACGAACTAGCCGACCTCTTTGCAAAACAAGTCTCGTCTTCTAATATGGAGACTGAAAAAATACAACTACATACAGATTTACGGTCGTATTTTAAAAACATCATCCAGATGTCTTGGCAAGATCACTGGAATAAAATCCCTTCCAAGCTTCGTGACATCAATCCCAGCGTTAAAAATCTTGAGTTTCCTTCCATGACACATATGAGTGACTTATATGAGCAGTAATACAATATCGACGGTAATTACAGTTACCAGTGTTACAAAGAATTGGCCAACCTTTTAAAATCCACATCATGTAATCGTATTAGTAAGGTATATAATATTCGTATGAACTTTACACATTGCAGTTTTACATTAAAAAAATAATGATAAAAACAATAATAAATAAGAAAACACAAACATAGAACATATAAAATAAAAATTATTAAAGTCGAAGGTTACAGCCTCGAAGCCGGCTGTAGGTGGCTGGGCATTCGAAGACGATGTGGTTAATTGTTTGTTCAACAGCGCTGCATTTGTCACATCCCGGACTGGCATTTATACCCCACTGGTTACAAACTTCATGACCAACTCGTATTCTATTAAGGTTGCACCATTCACGACGAGAAAGAGAAAAGCCGTATGGTTTACTTGTAGGGTTTTCTATAAGATTAGCATTTCTGATATTTGGATTTCATTCGCCCATCCAGTGCTCCTCAGTAGTGAAATCAGCCAATCTTGTAGCAGTTCTAGTAGGTGGATGTCTGGATTTCAGTCGTAACTCTCTTTGGTCTAGCTCAGCGATGTCTGTATTTATCGGTAGTGTTGGGTTATGTTGGCATTTTTGAACTAGGGTGTTTAGTGCGGCTAGTCGTCTTGTTGCTGGTGGAGCGATGTTGCTTAAAATTGGAAGCCATTGGGTTGGTGTGGGTTTATAGTTCCCGTTATGTGCCTTATTGTTTGTTTTAACTGGATATCTATGACGTTTGTGTGATGAATGTTTAGCCAGATATATATTAGTAAGGTTACAATTACTTACTTAATCCATGAAAAATAAGATTTAAACAAGTATATTTGAATTATATAATTAGCCTTAGTTGTTAAATGAAACTGATCACATAATTATTACAAAAACAATTATATTTACCTGTTCTAAAAGCACTTAAAACTGCATACCGGTAAATTGATTATTTACGGCATGTCTTAGGTATTAATTGTCAGTCGCCATTGTGGCATTCCAACAAGCTGTTCGTAGAAGAACCGGCGCAGAAAAGAACTCAAAAGCACGACACGTGAGGAGAGATGACAGGTGCCGCGAAAATTAAAAATTGGTAGTGTATACTGTCTCACAATAAGAATTTATACAATTGAAATTATTTAACAATTTCGTGATTTTAAATTAACAAATTGGTAATATTTTATTTTATAGCAGATAAAAGGTAAGTTAATTATTTCATTTTATTGTATATAATTTGTAAATAATAAGAAACTAGGACATTCCCGACAACAAATGTAAAGGAATTGGTAAACACCCACTCCGTCCATCATCTTATGAAAATAGTAATCATTTTTAATATATGATGTTATATACAAAAGGATATAATCAAACTAGTGATTACGTAAAATCACTAGAATATTTACAAGTTGAAGACCATGACACACATTACATGAAGTGTGAAACATACATAAATCTTAGTATTGTACTCATCCAAACAACAAAAAGTGGTGGGTTTCATGATGTGAATTTTAAATAGTTGACTAATTCTTTATAATACAGGTAGTTGTAATTCTTCTTCTTCTTCTTCTCGTAGCACTACAACCCGGGGTGGGTTTTGGCTGACTGCACAACTTGCTTCCATCTTGAACGGTCGCCTATATTCTAATCTTTGATGTTCGTGTTAGGCTTTTAGATTTTTGCCCCATTCTACCTCGTCCCTTTTGTCTGGTTATGCACATGTATTTGGTTTTCTCTTCGTTTAACCTTAAACCAGTTTTCTTTGTCTCTATCTCCAATTTATTAAGTCTCCTTCACATTGCTGACTGTGTTTCCCACAATGTCAATGTCATCTGCGTATGCTAGTAGTAATTTTGGCCATTTACTGTCAGTAATTCTGTTTTAGGTTGTGTTACTCTTACTACTTTCTCCAGGATAATATTAAGGAGGAGAGGTGACAGCGCATCTCCTTGTTTCAGGCCACTGCTTATTTCGAAAGATTCTGAGAGTTTGTTACCTTTCCGTACTCTGGATCTACAGCTATTCACAAATAACTTAAGAAGCTGGATAAGTTTTTTTGGAACTGAAATTTCTGCCATTGCATTCCACATCTGATCCCTTTTAATGCTATTGTACGGTTGCCGGAAATCTATAAAGAGATTATGGATAGTTCTATTGAATTCCCATCTTTTTTCAAGCAGCTGTCTTAGAGTAAAGATCTGATCTATGATATTCCCCCATGAAATTTTCTACAAACGGTGTTAGCCTACTTAATAGGATGTTCGATAAGATTTTATATGCAGTATTAAGTAAGGAGATGCCTCTATAATTAGAGCACTTGGTTTTGTCTCTCTTTTTATCGATGGGCATTATTACACTTTCGTGCCATTTTGTTGGTATCTTCTCTTCGTTCCATATAACTGTTATTAGTTTGTGTATTTGTCTATGTAGAGTTTCTCCTCAGTACTTAAGGAATTCAGCCAGTATATTGTCAGAACCTGGAGCTTTTCCGTTCTTCAATTTGTTAATTGCTTGCAATTTTTCATCTATTTTGGGCTCCTCTACCGGTAGGTCTACACCAAAATATATATTTTCTCCATGTTCTTCCTCTTGATGTATGTTTAGTAAAGTCTTGAAATATTCTTGCCATGTTTGGAGCAGTTCTTTTTTATTTATTATTAATTCATCATTTTTTCTGAGTACAGACACGCACCTAGGTCTGAAGCCTTTCTTTTCGGTTGACACTGATTTGTAAAATGCTCAACTATTTGACTATTGCCTATTGACTATTCCTTTCCATTTCTTCATATTTCTGTTGTTCGTATTTCATTTATGTCTCTCTAATTAATTTTCTTGTTTTCGGTGTGAAGTTGCATAGTTTTCTTTACTTTCTGCTGTTCCTTGTTGAAGCATAATGTTTCGCTTTATCTGTCTGTCATGTAGTTTTTTTTGACATTTTCTATTAAACCATTTCCTTATTCTCTTCCTGCTTTTTCCTATTAGTAGTTCTGCTGACTCCGTAATTAATTTTTCCATTTGTTGCCACAGCCTTTCGACATCATTGTTCTGGTCTACTGTGTTTGGATGCTGTTTAATTTCTTGTTTGTAATTTTCTCGGATTTTCTCATTTTGTATTTTCTCGTGTTACGAGGTGTTACACAAGGAGGCCAATGCTTTGTTGGCCTTAGGTTTCTCTGAAGATATTCTCAACCTGATGTTTGCTCTTACTAGGTGATGGTCTGTATCTCCATCCGCTCCCCTGAGGCTTCTTACATCCAGCACATTACTTCCATGTCTAGCATCAATAATTACGTAGTCAATTTGGTTCCGCGTGGAGTGATCATTAGAGATTCAAGTCTGTTTATGAATGTTTTTATGTTGGAATTTAGTAGACTTTACAAGCATATTGTTAGCCGATGCTCTACGAGCCTTTGTCCATTGTCGTTTGAGATATCGTGGAGGCTTTGTTGTCCTATTGTCGGTCTTAGGTTAGGTCTCCACATATTATCTGCATGTCTTGTCTGGAGATTTTGTCAAGCGTTCTTTCGAGTTTTTCATAGAAGTAATCTTTAATATGTTTATCCTTTAGCCTTTATCTTGTGTTGGAGCGTGTGCGGATATAATTGAGTTATTGTACCATTTCCTTTCAGTCTAATATAACAAAGTATTTCACTAATGAACGTAAAACTTATAATACTGTTCAGATATTCTTCACGTACTACAAAACCTGTGCCAACATCGTATTTTTCTGTCTGGTTTCCACTGTAGAAAATAACCGCCTTGTCCATTTTTATGTTTCCTGTGTCTAGCCACCATAGTTCTTGTATTTCCGTAATGTCCATTCCTACTTTTTCTAACTGTTTTATTGCATGTATAGATGCTCCCGTCCGGTACAAACTTAGAACATTCCACGTTCCAACATTCAAAGTCCTTTTCCATTGCGATTGTCGTTTTCCATAAGTATCTGTTCGATTCCGAGGCAAACTTGCAGTTTTCATAACAGACTATTTTTTATAAGGGTATTGTATTGTTTGCCTTCCGCTTAACCCTCCTCCTTTATCTGGGCTTAGGACTGGCAAGAAAGACTGTTAAGCTACTCGATTCACCCAACAGTCATTCCAAGCGGAGTTAAGCTGTAATTACCATCGATATTATATTAGTGATCATGTAAGTCACATTTTCAGTATTATTCTCCTTTTATCAACATGAGAGGTCACTTATTGGCCTTTTCTTTTAATTTAAAGAGCTTCATTAATCCTTCTAAAAGAGTATTACTCTGATGCTGTTTTGTAAGTACAAAACGAAACGTTTTCTTCTATACGAACTATACGAACAGGTTTTAAAACAAAAACCATTTGTATAATAGAGCTTGTACGTTTAATTTTTTTTTACTTTGTTTTCTCAATAAAGAACATGAACATTAAATTGGATACGAAAAATAAATCTAACCGGAATCAAATATGTTTTGAAATTTTATTATAAACTAATTTTATTGTAGTCGTATCTACGTGAGTCGCAGGCAGATTCATTGTCAATAGGTAATTAGGTTTTCCCAAGAATTTTTATTGTGCACCTGAATTACTATTGTTCTAACTTTTTTCTACTATCGTTAAAAACCACAAAATATATAAGAGGCATCGTCTTTTGGTTTTGTAAAGCCCGTGCTTAAAATAATTTCGTGTCTAGTAAAATGATTCAAAACCATTTTATTTATCAAATTGCATATTTTATACTATAAAAGCTTATAATGGATGGATCGAAAATATTTGTAAGACGCACAATATTTGATTCAAATTGTACTTCATTGTTTCAGTTGCTATGTATATATTAGGGTTTTCGAACTCTAAAAAAATTTGGCAATTTGGAATAGTGTTATTTTAGCCCTTCCTACGCTCCTAATCAAAATTACTAGCCGATTCGCAGAAGGTTTACAACTGTTCTGACGGCAGTACTAGAAGTCCACTGAATTCTAGAAATACTCCGAAGAAATATATATATATATATATATATATATATATATATATATATATATATATATATATATATATATATATATATATATATATATATATATATATATTTATATCTAATTTTAGATTAAAACAGTTTTTTATTAAATATTTTGAAGATGTAAGCAGTGATTTTTACTTACTAAACTAATTTTTATTTGGTAAGTTAACAAAAATTGTTTTTTCTTTTTAGTTCAACCTTGTAAGTATTTTGTCTTTTTTAGCTCTTGATAATAATTGTAAACACAATTGAAAGCTCGAGAATAAAAAAATAGTTAACCAATAGCCCTATTATTGACTCCAACCCATCCAAAATAGTTATATATTTGTTCCAAACGAGTCACAAGTACCTACTTCTTTTTTCTTATATATATTATTGTGATATTTAAAGTCTTGGTGCGCCAAGCAATAATTAGCTAATTAATTTTTTTTTGATTAATTAAAATTATTTAAATGATATGATTATGACTCTATCACAATTTTTAATTCTTTTATCTCAGGGTTAAATTCGTGCTTCAATATCTATGCTATTACATGTGAAAGGGAAGGTCCAGAGAATACCGGAATAATAAAAAACACATATGATCTAACACTATATATTGAAATAAAAATAATGAAATAATTCACACTCAAAAGTTTTCAATAAACAAATCTCATATAAGGATTCTCAAAATTTTGTTCTCCGTACGTGAACATTCAAAATTAATGGTACAAACAATATTAATTGAAATCTCAAAATCCCAAACTATTCTAACTCTCCTAATCAAAATATTTATATCCCTTCTAAATTACGTGTAAAAATTTTGTTATCAATAAAAGAAAAACAAAACTGCAGAAAACAAAAATATCTCTCTCTGATGATGAGTGGTCCAAATCCTTGTTCCTTGTAGACTGTATTATCTCCTCTCAACCGCTCCCTATGTAATCAGCAATCTTACACAGATTGTTGCAAGTATATCGTTCTTAATGATCTCCTTCAAAAGCACAAATCATTCAAATTATGATAGCCTTTCTCCTCTCGATAAACTGAATCTCTCGTTGGCCCGAGTGAAAAATGACTCTTGGAATATCTTCTCTTTATGATAAACTGAATCTCTCGTTGGCCTGAACAGTGACTCTTGGAATATAAGTAGAGAAATATGACTTACAATATTTTGCTGCTTCAGCTTCTGTCAGATACACTAACTCCACAAAAACTCACTAACATTCAACACTACTGCTTGCTACATTTCAGGAACCGCCAGAGAACAATCACTGTTCCTCTTACAGACTTGGAAACCAACTGATCATATCTTTTCTCTCTCCTCAATCTCGCTAAACTTTTTCCTACATACTTATCCCACCTTTTTCAATCTCCGCCAATCAAAACTCGTCACAATTCCCCCATTTTTTCATTTCGATAACAAACAAAATTTTACCTATAATTATAAAATTTCCTAAAACTTATTTACAAATAATATTTTCTATAATTCTTAAAAACTAACAAAAACCTCTTTCTAAAATCTCTTCTATTTGTCTCTAATCACTGCATTAATGTATTTTGGAAAACCCCGTTCAATTGTCTTTTTGTTTTCACTTAAAATTATGCGGGTCACTCAAGTATAACAAAGAAATAATTTGTGCAAAGCTTACATTTGTTTAGTACAGGTAATTCAAGAAATTAATAACTCTCCTTCTTCGAAATGTTTGTTGGATATTATCCTACTTATCTGAATTATTTTAATGTTATTGAATTTTGAAATATTTTTAAACAAACCAATATTTTTCTCGATTTTACATATCATAACAAATCCCCGCCATTTGATCTGCCGAAAACTCTTTGTTAAATTTTAAAAATGACAAAAGTTTTCTAGGATCAAATTATTTCACTATGTTATTAAAATCTATTCATGATATTGATAGATGTCGTGAATGTTAAAATACCCCGTATATTGCCTGTCTTTATACGGGATTGGATATATTTTCGTTTTAAATTTTTCCAAGTATTTTCCCTTAAAAGAAAGTTCATAATTTTTAACCACTTGATTTACTTTATTAACAAAATCTCCATGGTTTCCTAAAATCTTCTCTATTTCCTTCTCCATGTTTTTTCCACAATTTATTTTTCTTTCATCCACCTTTTGTTCACATGTGTTCACTGTCCATAATACTTCTTCACACAATTCTGGATTCTCGTCCATCAATGCCATTTTTTCTTCTGTTTTCTTTTTATCCTCTAATTCCCTTTGGTATTCCGAGCACCATGTTTCTATTCCTTTCATTTCTCTGATGATACCTTCTTTTTCTTCCTGCTTCCATTCTCTTTTATCGTCGGTTGCCAACAATTCTTCTGTACCTTCTATTTCCTGTTTTTCTCTGGTCTCCATCTTATTTTCCTGCTTTCTTTTCGAACTCTTCTTCTTTTTCTTCCTTCTCTTTTTTTTTCTGTTAGATCTTGTTCTTGTACATTCGGTTTATCCTCTACAGTCATATCGATTTCTTTGCGTTTTTCCTGTGCATTGATCCTTCCAGAATTTGTTTTCCTATCTGTTTGCTTTTCTTCTGCTGTGTTGTCTGGTTCTGCTCTGATTTCCAGTTTATTTTCCGAAAAATTTATGGTGATATCTTTTTTCCTCAATTCATCAATTCCCGCTATCATATCATGATTTAAATCTTCAATCACCACACATTTCATAATATGGAATTTGTTTCCCACTCTTATCTGTACTCCCAAGCCTTCGTTTACTGTCGTCAAATTTTTATTGTTTGCACCCACTAAATCAACCCTAGGAATCTTATACACAAATCTGTCCAAATTTAATTCTTTTACTAGTTTTTTATTGATTAGCGATATCTCCGATCCAGAATCAATCACAATTTTAATCGCTTTATGTTTTATAAATGCATCTAAAAATATTAGATTAGAATTAGAAATTTGTCTGTCGTTTCCTATTGCTACATGATTCATCTCCCTTCTATTTTGTTGTTGGAAGCTCTGGTTATTTCTATCGTCCCTTTGTTCGTTAGTATTCCTATTCGGAGGATTTTGTGCATCTCTATTCCTATTGTGATTTTCATATGTTCTCTGTTGTGTGTCATTCCTGTTATCGTAATTTTGTTGTCTATTGTAATTATTGTAATTTCTCGGCCTATATTCGTTTGTTGATCTGGGATGTCGGTTTCTCTGGTCATAATTTGATGAATACCTTCTTTCCGGTCCATTATATTGGTCATGTTGTCTTCTATTTCTCATTTCTTTTCTTTTCGCTTCTTTTAATTGAAGGAATTGGCACAAACTATCAATATCTTGATAGTTTCTCAAAATCACGTGATCTTCCAACGTTTCCTCAAAATGTCTGCTGATCATTTCTACCAGCTGTTCGGTAGAATATTTGTATTCTAGATATTTTGAATTGTTATATATCTGCAAAGCATATCTTTCTTCAGATATTCCCATTTTTTCGTGATATTTTCCATTCTGTAGCTCTTGGTTGATTTCTCTCTGTTTATTTTTCCCCCAGAAATAGTTGAGAAATTTATTTTCAAAATCTGTCCAATTTTCAAACTCATCTTCCTTGCTTTCATACCATAACGCTGCTCCTTCTTTCAAATGGTTTCTAATTGTTTCTTTGCAATCGTCAAAATATCTAATATGTTGTAATTTGGTTTTCAAATTTTTAACAAACGGTACTGGGTGTGTTTTCCGAATATCCCCGCCAAACTGTATTTTTATGTCACCCGAACTTTGGATGAGTACTTCTCTCCTGTCACCCATATCTCGTTGTTTTCTGATATCCTCAATTTGTTTTTCTATTTCTTTCTTGTCTTCTTGTAAAGCCATTTCAAATTTTGTTTCTAACTGTTCTAATTCCTTTTTCTGTACAGTCTTAATATCTTTCATTTTAGTTTCTATTTCTTCTCTCTGCATCTCTAGTTTCCTCTCTGTTTCTTCTCTGACTTTTTCTAAACAGACTTTTACCTCATTTTCATATTTGTCCAAACGCTTTTCCATTTTTCTATCATTTTCTTCTAATTTTTGTTCATAGTTTTCCAAACGCTGCTCTATATTTCTGTTATTTAGTTCTATTGCTTGCCTTGTTTCCCGTTGGTTTTCTTCCATTGTTTGTTTTGTTTCTGCCATTGTTTGTTTTGTTTCATCCATTTTTTGTGACTGGAGTTGCATTAGTTGTAGTATTTTATCTATTCCTGATAGTTCTTTTCTCTCCTCAACTATTGTCATATTTCCTTCATTATCCGATACTTCTTCCAAAATTGTTTCATCTTCTCTGTTATCCTCCTTCCTTTCCTGCATTTTACTTTGTCTCCTTGTGACAGACATGTTGTTACTTTTTGTTATTGTTTTTGTCCCCGCCAAATGTGAAATTTTACAACACTCTATATGTTTCAGAACACGACAATATTTCTCCCCAAATGTATTAAATTTTCACGACAAATATCAAATATGCAATCAGTAAAATTCAAATAATTCAAAATAAATATCAAATGTACGATTGGTAAAGAAAATAAAATCAAATAATTCAATAGCAGTAAATATCCACTAACTACGATCAATCAATAAATCAAATTTATATTCCCTGGAAAAATTGTCAAAATACTTTCAAATTCAAATTCCCTCAATGTTATATGTTTTTATCTCTGGATCACCTGTACTTATTCCAGATCTCTTTCCCTTCCTTCAAATGTAACGCTGCGATATTTTCAAGCCCCACGTTTTGGAAGCCAGTTATTGTGATATTTAAAGTCTTGGTGCGCCAAGCAATAATTAGCTAATTAATTTTTTTTTTGATTAATTAAAATTATTTAAATGATATGATTATGACTCTATCACAATTTTTAATTCTTTTATCTCAGGGTTAAATTCGTGCTTCAATATCTATGCTATTACATGTAAAAGGGAAGGTCCAGAGAATACCGGAATAATAAAAAACACATATGATCTAACACTATATATTGAAATAAAAATAATGAAATAATTCACACTCAAAAGTTTTCAATAAACAAATCTCATATAAGGATTCTCAAAATTTTGTTCTCCGTACGTGAACATTCAAAATTAATGGTACAAACAATATTAATTGAAATCTCAAAATCCCAAACTATTCTAACTCTCCTAATCAAAATATTTATATCCTTTCTAAATTACGTGTAAAAATTTTGTTATCAATAAAAGAAAAACAAAACTGCAGAAAACAAAAATATCTCTCTCTGATGATGAGTGGTCCAAATCCTTGTTCCTTGTAGACTGTATTATCTCCTCTCAACCGCTCCCTATGTAATCAGCAATCTTACACAGATTGTTGCAAGTATATCGTTCTTAATGATCTCCTTCAAAAGCACAAATCATTCAAATTATGATAGCCTTTCTCCTCTCGATAAACTGAATCTCTCGTTGGCCCGAGTGAAAAATGACTCTTGGAATATCTTCTCTTTATGATAAACTGAATCTCTCGTTGGCCTGAACAGTGACTCTTGGAATATAAGTAGAGAAATATGACTTACAATATTTTGCTGCTTCAGCTTCTGTCAGATACACTAACTCCACAAAAACTCACTAACATTCAACACTACTGCTTGCTACATTTCAGGAACCGCCAGAGAACAATCACTGTTCCTCTTACAGACTTGGAAACCAACTGATCATATCTTTTCTCTCTCCTCAATCTCGCTAAACTTTTTCCTACATACTTATCCCACCTTTTTCAATCTCCGCCAATCAAAACTCGTCACAATTCCCCCATTTTTTCATTTCGATAACAAACAAAATTTTACCTATAATTATAAAATTTCCTAAAACTTATTTACAAATAATATTTTCTATAATTCTTAAAAACTAACAAAAACCTCTTTCTAAAATCTCTTCTATTTGTCTCTAATCACTGCATTAATGTATTTTGGAAAACCCCGTTCAATTGTCTTTTTGTTTTCACTTAAAATTATGCGGGTCACTCAAGTATAACAAAGAAATAATTTGTGCAAAGCTTACATTTTGTTTAGTACAGGTAATTCAAGAAATTAATAACTCTCCTTCTTCGAAATGTTTGTTGGATATTATCCTACTTATCTGAATTATTTTAATGTTATTGAATTTTGAAATATTTTTAAACAAACCAATATTTTTCTCGATTTTACATATCATAACAATATATATATATATATATATATATATATATATATATATATATATATATATATATATATATATATATATACAGTGTGTAAAAGCCAAATGGAATAAATTCATTATTTAGGTTACTGTACATATTTATAAAAAATCCCGAAACACGTCAAATTTAAATTATAACTTGACATTCTTCAACGTAAAAATGCAACCCCTACCTTCAACCCTCTTAGAATGACAGGTACAACCCCCAATTTTTAAAATAGGAAGTATAGGCTTGTGATATATCGTTTGAAAGGTCTTTTCATTCTCCATTCAAAAATGTGGCTTTCAAGTTTATTAAGATTAATTAAGATAAAATAAATTAAAATCATGTGGTTACCGAAATTCGCTACAATACAATCAAAAACTAAAATGTAATGCAAAACGTAATAAAATGTAGAACACGAAAAAGAACTATGAATGTTAATGAAGTAGATGTTCAAAATGTTCACCGCGAACGTCTTGGCAACATCCTAATTTCAAATAAAACTGTCTTCTAACATTATTTAACATAAAAGGCGTGATCGACCTAATCGCAAGCGTTATTCGTTCTTTTAAGTCATTTAAATCAGAAGGTTTAGTTTTGTACACATGGCTCTTCACATATCCCCATAAAAAGAAATCTAATAATGTAAGATCAGGTGATCGCGCTGGCCATTCAATCGATCCCCGCCTCCCTTTCCACCGATTGGGAAATATTGTATCGAGGTACTGCCGGATATTAAGTTGGTAATGTGGTGGTGCTCCATCCTGCTGAAACCATATCGTATTCGCTGGAACTTGAGGGTTTCCTGGATCAGGATATAAATTTGCCAACGTTGGAATGACATCATTTCGAAGTAGTGCCAAATAATTGTTGCCATTTAAGTTGCCCTCAATGGAAAAGGGACCAATGATATTGTTTCATACTATCCCTGCCCAAACATTAACCTTTCGAGGGTATTGAGTGTGTTCTTCTCTGATCCAGTGAGGATTTTCCGTGGCCCAGTAGCGGCAACTTTGCCGATTAGCATGACCGTTAAGTGAAAAAGTACACTCATCAGAAAACATAACGTCTTCTAATTGGATAATATTGTTACCAACATGTCCATCATTTGCTCCCAAAAAAAAGTTCTCCTATCAAAATCGTCTTCCATGAGCTCCTGAGTAGGTATTATCTTATAGGGATGCAATTTATTTTCTTTTAATATGTTTACTATCGATGTATGCCTAGCATTGAATGTAGTGGATGCCTGTCTACTCGATGTATGTGGATTTTCCTGAAACTCAAGCAACACATCTAATTTGAGTTTATCACTCAGTACATTGGCAGCTGCTTTTTTTATCTGCCTTATATGACCAAACTCGCGAAACTGCTTCTCTATTTTACTTATTGTTCCTTGGGATATAGGCGGTAAATTAGGAAATTTCTCATGAAATAGGCGAGTAACTTCCTGTTGTATTTGGGTGTTATCTCCGTAACTAATCATTTGTAAAACTTTTATTTTATGCATTTCCGTTAATCTAACCATTTTTCAGAATTGAATTGAACGAACTTAAATAAAACAATTTACTAATGCGTGTTAAAATAACGTTGCCACGGAAATTCTTTAAAGTTTTTTAATGGTTACCATCTAAAAACCACATTGTTATGGTTTTTGTTCACTTTCTCATTATAAAGACCTAAACGGAAAATAAGTTTTGAGTATATTTTGCATACCCTAGCATCTACATTGCTATCTAATTCGCTATCGAAGAGAGGTCTCCTGACTTCTTGTTACTTATAGATGCCGCAGCTAGCGTACCAGACTGGTATTGTAATTAACCAAAGTGCAGTTCATTTCAGTTTGAACTCCCACAAGTGTTCCTGATGAGGAGTTAAATTACTCGAAACACGTGTAGAACAATGGTTGATTTCTAATTGAAATTAAATGCAATCTTTTACTTTCATTTTAACGTCTTTTCTGTACGTAAAAAGTGAAAAGATAGTGTTTTTCAAGGGTAAACTGTAGATGCAAGTCGGAGTAAAAGGTTATTATACATAATAAAATACATTACGACGAAGGAAAATAGAAAGAAAAACGATGTTTTAAGTAATGTTTAAGAAATTTAAATTTTTTTATTAATATTTCCGATCTATTCGAGAGAAAGGATAAGTCAATTATTACTGAAGTTATCACACAACTTTTTCTGCAAAAATCCAAATGCCACCTCTCACATGCAAATTCAGTCGTTTTTCACAGATCCTCCCTGATCTATTATTTTGTAAAGAGAACTAGAAATGATACATGGATTGACTACCTAAGAAGGTCTATGCAGAGGAAGAACAAACGATGTGAGAACCGGAAACACAGAAATTACCGCAAATGCAGAACTTAATATAAATATACAGTGAGTTCCTAAAATACCTACTTGAAAAGCTGAAGAACAGAAAAGCAGCAGGTAAAGACGGAATACCGAACGAATTACTGAAATATTGTGGAAGTGTAATGCCATTACAATTAACAACATTAATTAATAACATTATACTACTCTACTATTCAAAAAAGAAGATAAAAACACCCAGAAATCTACAGGGATATAAACTTGTTAAATACTACCCTAGTTGCGAATGTCAGAGCCGAAAACGGTTTTTTTTTAAAAATTAAACTTCGTAACAAAATTTATTTATTAGAAACGTAGAAGTATGGTAACAACTACAAAACAAAAAGCTCTTAATCTAATTAAACACTGGTATATATAGTCTTTCTATATGTCGTACATTGGATAATCCAGGGACGTAATTCCTCCACCCTTATAAAGAAGCATATCCTTGGGGTGTGCTTCTTTGCACAATAAATCCTTGGGTTTCTTCTTTTCTTTTTCTATATTCCCGTTTTCTAATATCTGTGTAAGTATATAAGGTCCAGTATATTTTCTACTTAATTTTCCTCCGCGAGTTTCTGTTTTTCTATAAACTTGTGATCCTAAACGAGGATCCTTTGAGTTCCTATCTTTATTTCTTTTTCCAATTAAGTTTGTTTTCTTTAAGTTTTTGATTTTCTTCTTGTATACTTGTATATAGAGCTTGAGTATTATTATGTGTACATCTAAAAACATATTGAGTATAAGCTTGTGCTGGAATAAGTCTCATGGGATCTTTACTGTCTGTATGTCCCGATACTAATTCGAAAGGTGTATGGCCAGTTGCTGTGTGTATAGTACTATTATAGGTAATAAGAGCATAAGGCATAATGGAAATATTATCTGCATCTTTATCTTTTTCTTTTAGTAATCTTAACTGCTCAGTTAAGGTAGAATGGAATCTTTCTACCTGGGAATTAGATTCGTGATGATATGGAGTAGTAAAATGAATTTTTTGTGGATGCGTTTTTAGTAATTCATCTACAACGTCATTTTTGAATTCTCCGCCACTGTCTGCAACAATTTGCTTCCGTATTCCGAAAAATGAACAGAAATGTACTAATTGTTGACACGCTGATATCGCTGTACCAAAATATTGTAACGCTTGGCCATATTTTGAAAATTTTTCTATAATTGTTAAAAATCTTTGATTGCCAACTTTATAAGTATCTATATGTACTATCTCAAAAAGCTT
Source organism: Diabrotica undecimpunctata (assembly GCF_040954645.1). Classification (NCBI taxonomy): domain Eukaryota; kingdom Metazoa; phylum Arthropoda; class Insecta; order Coleoptera; family Chrysomelidae; genus Diabrotica; species Diabrotica undecimpunctata. The sequence goes on along the minus strand of NC_092805.1, from coordinate 113,737,015 downwards.
GGAGGGTGTGTGGGTTAATATTAAAGGTTCTTTATGTGGATTTCTATTATATTTTGATCTTTGGCATATTTCACATTCGTTTATGTATTTTTTTATATCCTTCTTCATTGATTTTCAGTAGTAATTTATTTTTAAAGCTCTAAGAGTCTCTGAAATTCCTCGATGATTCGTTTTATCGTCGTGCTTATATTTTATTAGTTGATTTCTTTCTTCTGATAATACATTGTTAACTAATTTTGTACATTCAATCAATTTTAATTTTGTAAAATATTTACGCCATACATTCTGAAATATTGGTCGTAATTCTTGAGATAAGAGATACATGTATAAAGTATTTTTGCATGCATTTTCTTTTAGGAATTGGGTCACACTTTCTTCGTCAGTTGAAATAGTAGCTTTTATTATTTTATGTCCTTCAAAATTCTTGCATTCGCGTTTTAAATAATTTGCAAAAGGCGCTCTTTTAACGATAAGTTGATAGGCTTTATTGTTTATAATTTCATCTAACAATGAGAACCTATTTGCATTTGAAGAGGCAGGGGGCACTATGGGCTGTATCTGTGTCTGAGTTATCCATCTCAACGTTTTCATTGTTCTTATTTCCTGTTGATATAATTTTATTTACTTGTGGGTGGTTTTCTGTAACCTCATTGTTATCGAGATTTTGCAAACTTTCATTTACTACATTTTCATCAACTATGTCTGGATTAAATTCAACTAAAAATTGGTCGATATCAAAATCTATGTCACCGGGATTATTTATATTTAATTCTGTTTCAATTACATTAATATTTATTCGACTTAAAGAATCGGCAATGTTCGTTTTACCGGGTTTATATTTTAAAGTATAGTTAAATTCTTCTAATTTTAATCTCCATAGTAATAATTTGGAGTTGGGTTCCTTTAAATTAAATAACCATCTTAGGTACGGATGGCGGTTTTTGACAAAACACCGGTTTTCGGTTATACCGGTTTTTTTTGCTTACGGTTTAACCTGGCGGTTATAACCGGCCAAAAAAACCGGTTTTTCCAAAAACCGGTTTTCGGTATTTTTAATCCAATAGTTACAAAGTTACATTTACAATGCACTTTAGTTTGGGATACTTCATTCGACTCGATATCAATATGATCAAAATTAGTACTATCGAAAGAACATCAATATCAATATAAATAAAACACAATTTTTATTAAAACCATTTTATTCTATTAATTATTATATTTATTTATTATTTTATTATTATTATTATAATATTATTATTATAATATATATTTAGTGATTATTATTAAATATAATATAGCGTAAGATTAATATATACATATTGCAATAATATACAATAAAAGAATATGAAGTAATATTTTAAGTAAAAAAGTATAGGTTAGAAGGTTACAAATAGGTTATATTATATGAAATGGATTTCGCATTATGTTGGCCAGTATTTTTCATGAAGCCTATTGAGAAAAACTCGTTCATATATATGTTGGTCGGTTAAGCGGCTTCTCTCATCTGACACAATATCGTTCAACGATGACACCAGTCTCTCTGATGCCACCGAACTTCCGACCAACGACATGTATTTTTTTAGCTATAAAAGCCAAGCCTAGCATACAGGTTCTGTTCTGATCCCAGAATGAAAACGGATCACTTGGCAGCAAAGGCCGCTGCAGATATAGAGTCAGTTCATTTGAAAAAGAACTTTGAATCTGTGTGTCCTGAGAACTTGAACTGAAACTACTGTTCACCAACTCCAGATCGTGTGAAGACCAAAGAGGGTTTTATTTTAAACTCACTTTGGCTTCTTCATTCTGGAAGGAGCAGGAAGGAGAAAGTTTTCCGATTTCGGTAAGGTACGTCCTAACTTCCGAGCCTAAATTGGATGTGACTGTCTCCGCTATATACGGATTCAGATATAGTTTTTTGAACCTCGGGTCCGTGATTGTTGCATGGCAAAGCAGATGATTTCGTAAAAGCTTGGTGCCCCTCTCTTAAATGCTAGTTATAAGCTTTGGCATAACTTTTGAGCTGTACTAAGGTTTGGCTTGAGGTTTTTTAAAAATCTTTCGATAATAGACACAAGGAGAATAACAAGGCTAGCAGTAATGTACTGGGAACCCGATATCTCCTTTGTGGCCTCATCGAAAGGCGATAAAATGCTTACAATTTTAGTGATTAGTTTTATATCTGAACCAGAAATCATCCTTGGTGCTTTTTAAATCGAGGGATCTGCCAATATTGCAGCTATATATGGGGACATTAGTGTGAATCTGGTTGTAGTCAGATGCAGAGAGCAGTAAACCAAAATTATTATACTACTGCTCAACAGAGAGCGCTAAAATAATTCAGGTTCTATTGTCAATGAATATAATGAGAGTAGAATATAATAATATGCAATTATTGTATTCAATTAATGATGCAAATTTAATTTACCATTTAAAAATATAATCCTCTAAAATACCCACCAATTTTCCTCCCCTCCCAAACCCAAAAAAATCCCCACCCCAACCATTTCAACTTATAAAAAATCTCCCAGACTCTTTCAAATGGGATTTAAAAAAAATAATATCAACATAAATATTTTATGTAACAATAAAACGCTGAAAACTTTGTTTTCAAAACTTCCACAAAATTTATTTTAATTTCTTATCACTACAGCTGTTTCGGCTGATTACCTTTCTCAAGTGATCTGTTTTTGGCATGGGTTTACACTTTATAGTCTCTAATGAAATAGGTTGAGGAGGGGAGAACTGTTTGTCTCAAGCTGGTCATTCAGAATTATATCTGTGTTTTTTAATTTGTTGATTTCCATAGATTCTAACAAAGATAGCTTAAGGCCTTTATTTTGAATGTGTAGAATTTTAAATTCGTCATTAAAAGAATGATTATGATCTAGAAGGTGAAGTGCGTATGTAGAATCTGTTTTTCTATTATTGAAAGCCCTTTTATGTTCTGCTATTCGTTTATTAAAATTTCTACCTGTTTGACCAATGTAAGTTTTTGGGCAGTCGCCACATTTAAGTTTGTACACACCACTGTGTAAGTGTTTTTTATGTTGGCTCTTATTGTTTTTAATATATTTGCCTAGGCAGTTCAGGGCTTTCTTGTGTAGTTTTTGCTTTAACATTTTATTAATTGTTTGTTCGTTGTATCCATTGTTTACTGCTATTTGCTTAATGATATTTAATTCTGTCCCAAAATTGTATTTTGACATAGGAATTGCTGTTAATCTATGTAACATACTATGATAGGCTGCCAGTTTATGTTGTGTGGGATGGGATGATGAATTGTGAATAGTCGTGTCAGTATGGGTAGGTTTATGAAATATGGAGAAGTCATGTTTGTTTTTAAGTCTGGTAATTTTTAAATCTAAAAAATTTTATGGATTGATTTTGTTCTGTTGTTTTGTTGAATAATTTGTTTGGAATAATTACTTGAAAATAATAATTATGATTGGGATCCAAAATAATACCTAACCTAATCCTAATCACCGTAAAAACCTAATAACCGGTTTTTACTTTAAAAATAAAAAACCGGTTATAACCGGGACAAAAAAACAACCGATAAAACCGGTTATTGCGAAGTAAAAAAACCGGTTTTCGGTTAAAACCGGCAGGTTTTTCCCATCCCCAATCTTAGGGGTCTATGGTCGCATAAAATTTCAAAAGATCTGGGTAAATCATTTGCGACTTTTCTAAAACTTAAAGTTCTTTAAGATGATTAAAAGATTTTTTAAATTCTAGAGTGTGTATAATTTTTGCATGTTTCTTTAGACACATAGTTAAAGGTTTAGCTATTTTGGCGAAATTTTTAATAAATCTTCTCTAATATTCTGCTAATCCTAAAAATGACTTTATTTCTTTTTGTGTAGTAGAAATAGGAAAGTTTTTGACTGCATTTATTTTATCTGAATTTGGTCGTACTCCTTCTTTTGTTATAACATGACCTAAATATGCCACTTTTGTTCGTAAAAATTCTGATTTATCTAGCTGTTTTTTAAAATTAGATTTTCTTAGTCTTTCAAAAATTGCTTTCAGTCTTTTAACATGTTCTTGCAATGATGAGGAAAAAACAATTATATCATCTAAATATATATAGCAGATTTCATTCTGATATCCTCTTAATACATTATTCATAACTTTCTGAAAAGTAGCTGGGGCATTTTTCAATCCAAAGGGCATACGTAAAAATTCATAATATCCTGTCTCTGTGGAAAATTTCATTTCTATCTGATGGAAACCATTTGCTAAATCTAAAGTAGTAAAATATTGAGCTCTTCCTAGACCATCTAGAATATTATCTATTGATGGCAAGGGAAATTTATTTTCTATTGTACTTTGATTCAGTTTGCTGTAATCTATAACTATTATATATTTCTTTTGGTTACTTGCATCCATTTTCTTCTCTATTACCCAGATGGGTGAATTAAAAGGCGGGTTTGAATCTTGTATTATTCCATTTTTTAACATATTTATTTGTCTACTAACTTCTTTTTTTTAAACTTCCGGATATCTGTAATTCCTTGTGTAAACCGGAGTATCATTAACTAAAAATCTTTATTTCATTCATAAAACTAAGAGGCGTTCCGTCTATATAAAAAATATCTCTATATTCATAATATAATTTACTTAAAGCTTCGTATTCTTCTTTGTTACAATCATGAAGTCTAAGTTTCTTGAGATTTTCTTTTTGTAGATAATCTATTTCTTCTTCTTCTATGCCCATCTGCTCAATATGGTATGACTGAATATTATTCCAATTTTCTTCTTGAATATATTCTACATTAAAAGGTTCCGTAAATTTAATTTCCGCTGGAGTTTCTTCTAGGTTACTTATCATAGTAAAAGCGTTGTGATCATTTATCTCAATTAAACATGAAGGAATTTCTGCATTTCCGATTTTTGTATAATTTAGTATCGCTGTACCAGATTTTCTTTTAACTGGGACTTTAACTTTTTGAACAGTTCTTGGTGGTATTATTATTTTACTAGGTTTAAAATATTTTTGTTTAGTTGGATCTTGTGATTTTAAAAATATGGTAAGAGGAATGGTTGGGTCTTTAGTTTTGAATATTTATTTAAAATCAATCGAAAAGACAAACATTTATAGGATTATTTGCATCTCTATTGCTATGTTTATTCAAAAAATTTTCACATGATTTAATAAATCTATTTAATTGTTTCAGATTGCCATCAAAACTAGGAATATTATCTGCTCGATTATTTATTAATTGAAAATTAGGTTGAGTCATCTCGTTAAATGATAAATTTACTAAATGATCTAAAATTTCCTCCACAGTGAATCAAAAAAATATAATATATAGGTAAAAATATGGATTTTGGTAAAATAGGAAACACTTACATGAATATTTTCATTTTCTATAGACTTCAGACAATTTTTGTTCTTCCGTCTGCACCAATAGGATTCTGGACGATGCTGGTTTCTTCACCCTGGTCTTGGCTTCTTCAATGGGTTGTGGACAATGCTTGTTGTTAGCCCTGGATGTTTGGCTGTTACCGTACCCGAAATGTGAATTTTTTCTTTTTCGTTAATCTTTGAAAAGAAAAATTGCACTCGAAATTGGGCAAGGTTAACACAAGCACTGTATAATTTCAAAAAATCCTACTGACTGCGCCAGTTACGAAGTTCAAAGCCAAAAACGGTTTTTTAATAAATTGAACTTATTCAACATATACAACTAAAATTTCACAAGAACTAATGAATCAGAGGATAAGTTTAGTGGATGAATAACAGGGTTTTCGTAGTGGAATATCGTGTACAGATGCAATATTCGTCATAAAGCAAATTACTGACAATTTACTAGAGTATAATAGACCAGCATTTCTGTGTCTGATTGACTTAAAAAAAGCATTTGTCAGAATAAGACTCAAAAATATAATCGATCTTCTGTATAATAGAGAAGTTCCCTACATATTATAAAAACCATTGACAACATCTACCAAAATAACAAAATGGAAGTCAGATTGGATAGACAACTTAAAAAAAATTAAAGAAATAGGCATCGGAATAGAGGAAGAAGAAGAAGAACTTCCAAATAATATATTTAATAATTTAAATTTTATTAAATGTGGATAAGTATATAAATGTACAGAAATAAAACAAATATTTTGTTATTTTAATTCAAAGGGATTTATATAATCTCGTATACACAATATACAAAACAAAAATATTACAAAAAATATATTTCCTAACTAATCATAGTTTGAAGAATTTAAAAGAAAAATTAAACATCTTTTTCCACGTTAATTAAAATCTTGGTTTTGGCAATAGAAGTCTTGTAAGTAAGTATTGCAAATAGATTTACAGATAAGCAAATATAAACAAAAATCCGCAAGGACACAAAAAATAAAAACTAACAATAAATAGACAATAAATCCAGCAAAATAAATAAAAACTTTAATAGGATCGAGTTCTATATAGAATATAAACAATATAAAACTAAAATACTTGTGATCATATTTTGATAAAAATACTTTCAAACTATACAGTTGATATTTATTCATAAAAAATAAAACAATATTATAAGCAAAATACAGCAAATCATTTTACATCTTTCTAATTTTTATTACTGTGCTATTAACTTTATTTACTGCTGGGTTACCAGTATGCCTCTATGATGCTTTTATCTGGTAGACAGAAAAATTAAAATTTATCACAGATACACTTTTAGTGCCGTTGTAAGTGAACTAATGATATTCAATCGTTTAATTTAATTATTCATACTTTTTCTTTATTTTCTTCTTCTTTTTCGTTGTTCTGCTCTTCGTCATTCCAAGGCTGAACTTCGGCTGATCCAAAGATGATAAAAATTATGGCGGCAGCAGTGTAGACACAGGCTGCTACGATAAAAATTATCCTCCAAAGCGATTTATCATCCTAAAAAATAAAGAATAATTTGGATATATCATAATTCAACAAAAAGGGCTTAACGATTAAAATAACGTAAAATATGATGAAAACTTTGTTAAAATCAAAGACCGATTGCGGCCAATGATCGACAATTACGGTCAAAACGCGTCATGGTCAGCAGCATATTGCATGATACTATAAGTATATTGCTAATCTCGTACATATCGCTTAAAGGCCGTTTACGTAGTCCAAAACGCCTTCTGGTATTCGTCATGTTGCCAAAATTCGACGAGCACACAAACAAAACGACCAAAAACCAAGTTTCTGCGAGTCTCAGCTTGTAAACACGCCAAACTCGCGGTACATGAAGACCGCTGAGTAAAAGTAAATCGGCCAAGTTCTTTACTACTACACTTTACAATGTAATGATCTGAACCGCATGCTATTTCTCTATATGCTCTTATGTCTTGCACTTTCATTGTAGTGTTTTGCTTTAATACGACGTAATCTACAATTAATTTTAAATTTCTAGTAACTTGTAACGTATTAAAAACAATTAAGAGTGGGAAAAGCTCTGGAAATGACATGCTTCCCATAGAAATCCTAGAAATTCTAGATGACAAGCACATTGATGTTTTAGTGACACTCTGGAAACAAATTTATAGTTTAGGCGTATTACCCAAAGAGTGGTTAATGTCGATTTTTATTTGTTTCCCCAAAAAGAAAAAAACAAGAGAATGCAGCGACTACCGCACCATTAGCTTGATGTCTCATGTGCTAAAGTTACTACTAAAAGTCATCCATAACCGAATATATCGCAAATTGGACATAGACGTTAATGATACACAATTTGGTTTGCGCAAAGGCCTAGGAACGCGTAAATCTCTTTTTTCACTTAATATATTGATACAAAGATGCCTGGACGTCAATTAAGGTATATACGCATGTTTTATTGACTATAATAAAGCATTCGATAAAGTTCGACATATTTGTATGTCCTAAAATCAAAGAAGATTGACTAGGATCTAGGATTGATTGACCTCAGGATCATATCAAATTTATACTATAAACAGTGAGCAAAAGTACGTGTTAACGAAGAGCTGTCAAAAGAAATTGAAATTAGATGTGGAGTGAGACAGGGATGCGTATTGTCGCCACTTCTTTTTAATGCCTACTCCGAAGAGATCCTAAAAACGCTCTTGAGGGGTCTTGAACAGCTGGAATAAAGGTAAATAGAGTTCCCATTAACAACATTAGATATGCGGATGACACTATGATTTTAGCCGAAAATATTGAAGATCTTCAGATACTGCTGACCAGAATAGCGGAGTATGGAAAAGAGTACGCTCTAATAATGAACGTCAAGAAGACGAAATTTATGAGAATATGGAAAACTCAAAGAAATACCGAGAATCTTCTAATAAACGGAACCAACGTCGAACAAGTGGACCAATATGCATATTTCGGAACAATGATTGACTCCACAAATGATTACATTTAGGAGATCAAAATCAGAATAGAAAAGGCTAGAGCAAATTTCAACTATTTCAACAAAATGAGAAGAGTGGTATGTACAAGGGATTTAAAATTGAAACTAAGAGTTAGGTTGGTGAGGTTATTTTTTCGACTTTGTTTTATGGAATGGAATCTTGGACCTTGAATACGACATCAATGAAAAAACTGGAATCGTTCGAGGTGTGGGTGTATAGAAGAATTCTGAAAATATCGTGGACAGAAAACGTCACAAACAAAGAGGTTCTGAGAAGGATGAATAAAGAAATAGAAATTTTAAATACAATTAAAACAAGAAAATTGGAATATCTCGGACATATTACGCGTGGAGAGAAATACACCTTGCTCCAACTGATTATGCAGGGAAAGATCCAAGGAAAGAGAAGCATAGGGAGGCGTAGAATGTCATGGCTGCGCAATCTGAGAGAGTGGTACGGATGTACATCAAATGAACTTCAGAGCAGCCGCCTCAAAAGTTCGAATAGCTATGATGATTGCTGACCTCCGCCACTTGAAGAAGAAGTAACTTGTGCTCAGGTATATTTGTGTAAGTATATCTTTATGTTTAAAAAAGTTATATGTTATTTTTAGTTGGCGGTTTTCACATAACTCAATTTCTATTTTTGTTGGGAATAAGCCACAATTTTAACACAAATTTTTAATTTATTCATCTGACTCATATAAAGTAGACGATTTTAAAATGATATTGCCAAGATAGTTCATTCGATTACTTTTATTTAGATGAAATAAACTTTAACTTGAGAATACCCGTCAGAAAAATAGCATGTGATCCGTCTTTAAAAAGACGACCACATGCATTGATGACAGTAAAATTTTCTTGTTAATGATTGCATAGTAAATCATGAGGAAAATACTAGAAAAAAAACCTCATAAGACTATCCTGACATGGTAAGTATTTGGTCTTATACATTTAGTTAAAAATATACACATATAAGTGGAATCTGCAAACATGAAAGAGCAACAAAAGGAGTATCTATATTAGTAAAAAATAAATGGAGAAAACACATACAAGATTACAAAAAAAATATACGAACGAATAATAGAAAATAGGATGAACATATTTGGGTCCCGGACAATTGCTCGAAAACAGTTTCCCGAAAGACAATTCCCCGAAAGCAATTCCCCGATTTGCCCGAAAACAGATTCCCGAAAACAGATTCCCGAAAGACAATTCCCCGAAAGCAATTCCCCGAATGGACAATTACCCGAAGGGACAATTTCCCGAACAGACAATTTCCCGAACGGACAATTGCTCGAATGGACAATTGGCAGATAAACAAAAAAAGAGAATTGACAGAAAAATATATTTAAATAGTTATTGCTTTATTATTTCCTATATACTACTACGGTAACTTACGTACTATTTATTCTACACAATCTAACACAATGTAAGCAGTAATAACTATTTAAATAGCACGTAATTAGTATACAGAAAATACATGTAAAGCAATAAGTACTGAAATATATTTTTCGGTCAATTCTCTTTTCGGACAATTTTTTGAATTTTATACTTGTATACGCTCGGTCGGCGTTGGAAATTTGCATGAGAGTGAATCTGTGAAACCATTACATTGTAAGATAATGAGTAAGAGAGAGACAGAATATATATTTTCTCTCTCTTCCTCTCTCGAGAATAAAAATGTTCCTTTTGTATATTATATATTTAATATTATATATATATATATATATATATATATATATATATATATATATATATATATAAATATATATATATATATATAATATTGTATATATATATATATATATATATATATATATATATATATATATAATATTATTTATAATATATTATGTATTAATATTATTATTTATGTGATATGTTTTGTATTATTTAAAATTAAACGTTTATAATTATTTTAGGCTTTTGTATTTCAAAATAATCACTGTTTTACTGAGAACTGTCAATTTTGAAATCCGTTAGTGTCATAATTGGCAAATCCTTTACGTGTTTGGTTCATAAGCTGGTGGTTGTGAGTTCGAATCCCAATTATGAATTTCCTTTTTATTTTTGAAATATTTAAAAACCTCACGATAATCTTATTAAATATATGTAATATACGCAAAAAACATAAATTTTAAAATAAAATGAAAATTTACAACATAATCCGAGTTGTTGGTTTTTTATTTTTATCTTCATAAAGTAAGTATTATGTATATTGGCAGTTTTAAATACTTATGAATATTACAGTATTATTATATTGAATTATGTTGCAGTGTATTTATTGTATTGTAATTTTTATATTAATAACAAAATAAACAATGAATTTTACTGCAGAGTATGTGTAAAATTTTTTTTTTGCATTCAACTCCTTTTATACATATATAAAAATAAAAATATATATTTTCATTAAAATATTGATACAATCCTTCATTTACTATACTCCCATTACAGGTCAAATGTTTATATACAGCAAACGATGCACCATATACCTATATAACTAATTATTTTTCTCTTTCTGCTCTCTCTTACCTATAGCATTACATATGTAATAATTGTGCAGATTGACTCCGATATAAATTTTTAACGGCGAACGCGTGTATAGAAGTATAACTTCTACCGGCAGTCCCACTGGACTGCCACACCCGTTTTTTTTTCTGTCAATTGTCTATTCGGACAATTTCCGTTCGGTCCATTCGTATTTCGGGGATTCGGGGAATTGTCTATTCGGGGAAGTGCTTTCGGGGATTTGTCTTTCGGGAAACTGTTTTCGGGCAATTGTCCTAGATCCAACAACATATTTGGCCCACCAAATAATTGTTGGAGTATATGCAATGAATGATAGAGCGACTATAAGGTAAAGGGAAGATTTCTTACAACGCTCCAAAATATGTATTAGAGATAAGGCAAAAGGAAAAAAATGTTCTTCTAATTGGAGATTTTAATAGCCACATAGGAAAGGAAATTTCAATTTGCCGACAATGGAAGTCTACTTGTTTTTCTAATGAAATTGCGAGCGGTTGATACTAGAAAAAATATTTCATAACTAGTTGTGGTCGTAAAAACGAAACGTTTTCACTGGTATTTATATTTCGGCGGCAAACATGATACCGAAGCGTGATTTTCGTTAGTAATTGTAACGGAAAGAGTAAGGGATTATTGATATGTTAAGACTTAAACACTTTTCCTTTCAGTTAGGTAAGACGACTATATTCATATCTAACTTTTATAGTCCGTTTTTGTAGCGGAAGCCGATTTTTATTTGGGTTATTCAAGATTTTGATGCAATCTTGTAGGCAATTTACATTCTCTTTACATTAATAAAGTATTTAAGAAAATCATATCAACTTACCTCAGGATTAACCACAAATTGAACCGTTAAAGGAGCCAAAATTGAGAATATATTGGAAGATCCGTTGCCAATACCCATGAGTACTCCTGAATATTTGGGTGCCAAATCAACAGGATTAATTTGAAATCCTACAAAAGCTGCGGAATTTATACCTACAGCAATGACTAACATGACAACACTTAGAGTACTTTGGGAGTCTGGAAGAAAACTTAAAACTACTAATGCAATGGCAGGCCCAAGTATTCCTATAAAATAAAAAAACAAGTTAGTTTACATATTGCAATTAAATAAATTATTTGAAATTTTTTCAAATAGGTTATGTATATTTTACTATATTTTACTAAACAGTTGTTACAGTGGAAGTTTCCCAGACAAAAAAGAAAATATATTATGTAGATATACTACGTAAATGATAAAGAATATAATAGAATAATATAGATATAATAATAGTAAAGAATAAACTTGTCTAATCCATACTTAAATCATCGATGTCAACTTTTACGGCTAATATTCTGACGTTCAACTGGTATTTTATCCTGTGAGATTCTCACGATTCTCCCTTTTTCCATTATGTTACTATACTCGTTCAATTTTTTTCTTTTTTGCGCTCAATTTTAATGTTTTCGACTAAGCATGTGTCTCTTATGTTTTCGCCCTTTTTCTGTTTAGGAGTTTTCTTTCATCTATTTACGAAGTCTCTTCATTATGTTTTAGTCTTTTGGTTTTTGACATTTCTGGTCTTGCTTCTGGGATTGATTAAATGCTAATGTTTTTGTTTTGCCATATTTTGCTGATACTTTAGCTGAAGTTGTTTGTAGTCTTGCTTCTACCACAACATTGCCAAAAGTGATATTTGTATATCTAAATATTTTGTATTGGGATATAAAGAAAAAAAAAATAACTGAAAAAATCTTATACAAGTTTTTGAGGGGTTCAAAAAAGTATATGAGCAATGGATAATGACAAATCTTTGAAAATGTACAGCTGATTTGTTTTGTTTTTTAAACAATCATAAAAATTGAAAGAATCATTTTTGCCTATAAAACGTTTCTTATGCACTGTAGAGAAAAATGGTTCACATAAAAGTTGTAGATCTTAAAAAGTTCTTTAATTTGCGAATTTCTAAATTAAAATTCAAAGACAATTGACCGAGATAATTGCAAAAACCCCATATTTTTGCAGTAACTTATAAATGTTAATAACTTTATTTTTTGAATAATGATATAAAATATTTAGCAGATGGCAATCGATTCTTTAAGGCTTTAATTTTAAGATATAATAAAAAAATTTAATCATTTTATCAAATTTGTTATTAAAAAAACGTAAAAGTGTTTAGCTTATGGACAGTTGAACCTTTGATACTTTTTATGTCACGTACTTGTACTAGGAAGGTCCGATCAGTAATAAGCCTACAAAACAAACGAAAATTTTGGAAAAGTGGCGTTTTATTTCTAAACATAGTCTACTTTTAGCTCGATACACTTTATCCAGCGATGTTCCAACTTCTTTAACCTGTCTAAAAAATACGTTTTCTCGAGGTCTACAAAGTAGGCTTCCGTGGCGGCGATGATCTTCTGTTTCGAATTTGTGCCCCGTGAGTGCCTTTTTCAAGTTTGGAAACACAAAGAAGTCACACGGGGTCAAATCTAGGAAATATGATGGATGGGGCAATAGTTCGTAGCTAAATTCGACCAATTTCGCCATATCGACTGCGGAATAAGCGGGTCCGTTGTCATGGTGGAAGAGCACTTTTGTCTTTTCTAAATGGAGTCGTTTTTTCTACAATTCGGCGTCAAATCGGCCCAATAATTCGACATAGTAGAGCCCTGTGACCGTGTTCGGAGCACGTCCGGTGCTGGGTGTCGCCACTGTTTCGACTGTTTCTTGGTCCCTGGTGTGTACCATGGATTCATGTTTCGTCACTGGTTACGAAACGACGTAGAAACTCCTTCGGATTACGCTTAAATAGCATCAAACACTGCTCTGAAGTGATTTCACGGTTAAGCTAATTGTCTGGAGTGTTCATCTGGAGCAATCATCGCGCCGACAGCTTCGGCATGCCCAAAATTTTACGCAGGATATCACAAACTCGGTCTTTTGAGATATATACTGTCTCAGCTATCTCGCGTACCTTTAGTCGGCTGTCTGGCGATATCAAATCGTGAATTTTTGTTACTTTGGCGTGGCTCATTAAAAACCGACGTAAAACCACGTTGAAACTCGTTTAATTAATTTTTAAGGGTTGGCATCGAAGGAGACCTACTTACATACCACATCACCGTACACAGCATATAAGCGCTCTTTGATTTCGCTGTGCGATTTCTCTTGCAAAAACAAGAATGGAATCACCGATCAATATTGCTATTTTTCCATTTTTCCAAATTCCACGAACATGCCCGCTTTCACACGCGGTCGAAACAAAACTACGATTCCGATTCGGCTGAAATTTTGATATTAGCTGTGTACTAGAATGTATTACACGATAGTAGATTTCTTTTGAGACAGTGGTGCCATCAGGTGGCGGCGAGGCTAGTTACTTATCGGACCACCAACGTAATTAGGCTCACTAAAAAGATGATTAAAAAACAAAAAAAAAAACTTTCTATGAACAATGGGAACCAAGATGGCGATTTTTTTATTCATATTTTCATTATTTATTAAGAGCTAAAAATTAAACAGACTATAAACGTGGATCTGAATTTTTTGAACCATTTTATAAATGACATATATCGAGAAGGAGTAAAAAGGTATAACCCGTTTAAGTGATAAAGGCGGTACTCGTAAAATACCGCCTGTCCGAGTTCAGTTTCTATGGCACGCAGAAGCTTAATTTTTTTTTAATTGTGGTATATTTTAAATTGTGCTATAAAATAATAAGAACTGTGCTATTCTCACCTCCCGAAAAATCGGAAAATCCCGAAAAAATCAATCAGATAAATTTTTCCACAAAAAGTTGAATTTTGCTATTATTTTATAAGAAATATTTAAATTTTGTTGATTATTGTATATTATTTATATAAATACACTCAGGTGCAAAAAAATCGATCCATTCCTTATTTCTAATTTATTTGAAGTTGTATAATTTTAGAGACATTAAATTACGTATGTAAATTTAGGTGTACCCTCGTATACGAGAAATAAAATAATATTTTTAATATTGCTTTTTATATTTCTTAAAACAAATTGGTATTTCAGGTTTTTGTCTAAAAGGGTCTGAAGCAAGTAGATATTTATTGAATGTTGTTTTTAATTCAACAACCATACTAGTGTACTTAGTGATTTTATTTTCAAAACGTGTTATATTTTTATTTAATTATCCTTCCTAAATGTCTCTAACTCCGACAGATGCTGCAAGGGCGGTGACATTAGTTCAAGATGGTCGTAGCCAATATTATGCAGCTGAAATGTTGGGTTTTAGTCGATCTTCGGTTCAAAGAGCAGTTCGGCGTTTTAGCGACACCGGTAACTTCACAAGAAGACCAGGATCAGGTCGTAAAACGGTAACATCCGAAAGAGATGATCGATTTCTGGTCTCATCATGTTTGAGAAATCAGTATCTTACTTCAGTTGAACTGGCAAATCGTCTGAGCGAAGTGTGAAATGTGGATGTAAGCAGATGGACAGTTCGTCGACGACTTCTAAAAGGTAATTTATTATCCAGAAGGCCAGCCCTATCTCCAATACTATCCATAGAACATCGCAGAGCTCGCCTTGCTTTTGCAAGAGAACAGGAAAACTGGAGTGATGCAGACTGGGGCAATGTATTGTTCTCAGATGAGTCCAGATTTTGTCTAAGGTCACCAGACGGCCGAGAAAGCGTTTGGAGAAGACACGGAGAGCCATATTTTCAATGTAATATTGCGGAAAGAATAAGTTATAGGGGGGGCTCCGTTATGGTTTGGGCTGGTATCAGTTCAGAAGCCCATACTGATTTAGTTATTGTAGATAGAGGTTCTATGACTGCCGCAAGATACATAACAAGTATTTTAGATCAGCTTGTGGTACCTTTTGCTTCTTTCATTGGACCTAATTTTATTTTTATGGACGACAACGCGCGTCCTCACCGTGCTAGAATCGTCAACCAATATATAGAGGTGGTGGAAATTGTCCGTATGAACTGGCCAGCTTGCAGTCCCGATCTCAATCCCATAGAACATCTATGGGATATGATGGGAAGACGTCTTCGACCACGAGTACCCCGTCCAAACAACTTGGCTGAACTTACAGCGGCTCTTCAAGAAATATGGGACCAATTGGATCAATTTGATATCCAGAGGTTAATTACCTCAATGCCTAGACGTGTACAGGTTGTTATAAGGGCTTATAAGGGTAAACACTAGATAGTGATTTATTATCAATGTTTTTCTTAATTTCAGAAAGTTTTGAATATTCTTGTATTTTTTATTTTTGGCGTATGTCTCTATAAATAAATGATTTTTTTGGATAATCTGTAAAAATTATTTTAATCTAACATATACTTTTACATATACCTGATTTAAAACTAATATCTTCAAACGTTTTCTTTTTTCAGCAAATAATACCCATGGATCGATTTTTTTGCACCTGAGTGTATATAATAATTATTATTATTAATTCTTCTTGTAAAGTACAAAAAGATTTATTTCAAAATTTATTTTAAAACCATTCAGAGAGTGTAAAAAATTCTTAAAAAATAAGTCGTAATATTTTAATTTAGATAAACTCATTTGGAGTAGTAATTTATAATTAATATTATGTATTTATATAAATAATATACATTAACTATTAAAATTTAAATGTTTTCTACATAATAATAGTAAAATTCAATAACTTTTTATGGACAAAATTAATTAGTTTATTTTTCCGGGAATTTTCGATTTGGTTGAGTTTACCGAAAGTACAAGCTAATTATAGCCACTAATGTTAAACATAGAACAAAAATTTTAGGTTTAGCAGTGTTGGCATGTTTTTATAATGTAGATGCTGTATGCTTCAAATATAAAAAGATAAAGCTTTAGAAAAGTACATTTTGTTTATATGATGTTATGAATTACGCAATTTTTGATTTACATAAAACAAGAATGAGTAAATATTTGTTTCTTTGGAGATTGCATTGCATTGGATAATTGCAGTTTATTATTAGAAACTTTTTTTGGCAAATAGATTGTTTTATATAAATTAAAAATTGCAGAATTCATAAAATAGTATAATCAAAATGTACTTTTAAAAAGATTTCTCTCTTTATATTTGAAGCATACAACATATGCATTATAAAAACATCCCAACGCTACGAAACCGAAATATCTATTTCACGGTTGACATTTGCGGCTACATTCGGCATGTACTTTCGGTAAACTCAACCTTCGATTTTTTCGGGAGGTGGATGTAGACTTGTTCTTATTTTCTCGAGCTACACCAGTTTAAGAAAAAATGAATGTTCAGCTTATGATAGAAGGCGAGATATTGCAAATATTTCTAGCGCACTTTAATTTGAAGTTCCGTTCTTAAAAAAATTGGGCTAGAAAAGTTCTCCCTTTCAATTTAACGTGTCGGTATTTTACGAGTACGATCACTTTAATAGATTATAACTTTTTACATCTCCTCTGTATATGCCATCTTTAAATTGTATTATAAGATCTAGATCTTCTTTTACAATCTGAACAATGTTCAGCTCTTATAGTTTAATATACAATGGAAATATGATTTTAAGAAAAACAATATTGGTTCCTATGGGTCATAGAAGGTTTTTTTTAAGATTCTATTTTTTTTTAACAGTTTATTAGTAAGCCTACAGCGAGTTATAGTACGACCGTATGACCGCTAGAATCCAGCATATTCGATCTTAAAGACTTTCAACTTCTTATTCCCTCGGGAGAACTCTCTGCAGGCGATTTCCCTAGGGCTGCCTCTTGGAACAGTGGACCAACACTTAAAAGTGACGAGGATCTACAAATACTCTTCCACTATCCTGAGTGCGCCAATTATGAATGTTCTTTTGGAAAACACTTTTATTAAAAAGCACACACACTCGAAATAAAGTTTTATTTACACTAGCAAAGAGTTTAGTTACAATTTTAAAACATAATATTCAGACTGAAAAAAAGGTGGTTTTACGATGCTTTATTTATAATAAATACACTTGCTGAATTGGCTGTTTATAAGCTAAAAAGTCCATTTGTAAAGGGTTTTTTATTAACAATTTTAAAATGTGCAAATTTTTTAATACATCTTAAAAATTGAAGCCTCACAGAATATATTGCGATCTACTAAATACTTCTAGAGTCAATGTTTGGGCATGTAGTATAATATATATAATAAACAACTTGAATAACTTCAAACTATTTAGCCGATCTAGCTGAGATTTAGCACACAACTCATTAACTTACATAATTTCAAGTAGTCATTATACATGCAGTATGTATATTGACTACTCATTATTCAAAAAACAAACTTAAAAAAATAAAGGTTTTTTTTGCAATTATATCGGTCAATTGTTTATGTATTTTAATTTAGAAACTCGTGAATTAAAGAACTTTTTAAGATCTACAACTTTTATTTGAACCATTTTTCTCTAAAGTGTATAGAAAACCTTTTAAAGGTAAAAATTGATTCTTTTACTTTTTATGATTGTTAAAAAAAAACAAAGCAAAATTAGCTGTACGTCTTTAAGGTTGAACAATAGAGGACTAAAATAATCTTATCCTATTGCCAACCTCAATTGGGTCAGTTAGTCCCTCTTCAATCGAAAGAAGAAGTTTTGTTTCGATCGTTTTGATTATTCCTAGAGGTACCACTCCTGTGTATAATTTAATAACGTCCTTTAATATATAATAATTTAATATATATATATATATATATATATATATATATATATATATATATATATATATATATATATAAATGTATACAGTATGTCAATTTTAACTTACTACGGGTTATATCTCACGATCAAAATCTGATATCGAAAAATGCTTTAAACCGCTTCTAGGATAGTAAGGGGGAACTAAAATGACATGAAAGAGAACTCACCCCCATCAAGCCCGTAGACTCAACCCACCACAACCAAAAAGTTTAAATTGCAAACCCCTACTTGTGATACATCATTGAAAAGACTATAAATATGCTATTAAATGGTATAATAATTATTGTACAGGGTGAAGCAATAATTATGAAACTTTGGCTTAAATGGAAAATTTAATGAGGTTTTTGTTGATTCTGTTGATGACTGTATAATTATTGTTTAATAATTATACAGGGTGTTAACATCAGCCGTCTTACTATGACTTTTGTATTTATAATGCAATCTTCCAGACTATTATTTTTAATGATAAGTGCCCGTCGGATTTTTTTTGTTAAATAAAAGCTTAATTTGCCGTTTTTGCAAAACAAGTTAAAAACATCTGGTTTTTGGATTCTGTCAGATCCAATAACTTTTGGTTTATTTGAGAGTTTTAAATGTCATTCATTTTCATTATGTCTACGATCGGTACTGTCCTTCAGCTGTAGTTGTCACGATGGTTTACAGTATATCTGAACGCGTAGAGATGATTTTCATATATGCAACCCAGAACCAATGTTATTTATGAACAGCTCAAATATTTCATGCAAGGTATCCGGCCAAAAATGTAAGTCACGTGTACGTCCGCGATTTAGTTGAAAAGTTTTGAGAAACGGGATCAGTGCAAAATAAAAAAAAGGGATGCCCCAAGATTACTGAATGAAGCATCCCAAATTAAGGTCCTTGGAAATTCTGCAACAGACCCTAGTGCATCGACACGTCAAATATCTGCAATGACAGGATTTTCACATGAGTCTATAAAAAAGGTGTTGAAATTACATAAGTTTCACCCGTACAAAACACAAGTCCTTTAAGAACTAGGCGATAATGATTCAGACCGACGAATTGAGTTTTGTGAACTCATGACTGAAAGAATTCGCGTTGAACCGAGAATGTTAAAAAATATTTGTTTCACTGATGAAAGTAATTTTATGCTAAATGGTAATGTAAATAAACAAAATTGTCGGTAATGTAGTGATGCGAACACGCATCGATTCAAAGAAGGTCACACTCAATGTCCTGAAAAACTGAATGTTTGGGCAGGAATATTAGGCGATGCTATAATTGGCCCCTTGTTCATACCAGGCAATTTAAGTGGCGACATTTATCTCGATATGCTGGAAAATACCATCAAACCTTTAATTGTGCATGAATAAGAGAACCAAAGGGACGATAAAGGCAACCTAGCTCTAGACGAAGATTTGCTGCACTTCCAACAAGATGGAGCACCTCCTCACTATGCAGCTCCAGTTAGGCGCTGGTTGGATACTAATTATCCGAACAAATGGATTGGAGTGAGAGGTTCTATTAAATGGCCACCGAGGTCACCAGACTTACCGTCACCTGACTTTTTTCTATGAAGTTACCTCAAGTCAGTAGTTTATAAAACTCAACCTGCGCTGCGTCACTTGGGGAATTGCGAGAAAGAATTACGCAAGCATGTCGCGCTATTACTAGAACAACATTTGCCAAAGTTCGTGCAGAATTTGAAAATAGGCTGTATTATAGTTTACAAAACAACGGAACCGTCTTTAAACATTTACTTAATTGACAGTTTTAACAAATTTGTGGTTTAAATTAAATTTTTCAATTTAAGCCAAGTTTCACAATTATTGCTTCACCCTGTATAATTATTATTTATACCATTGGATAACATTTTTTATAGTCTTTTTAATGATCTGTCCCAAGGAGTATGCACTTTAAAATTTTTTGGTTGTGGTTGGTGGGGATTAGGTGGTTGATGGAGGTGAGTTCTCTTTCATATCATTTTAGTTTCCCCTTACTATCCTCGAAACGAATTTCAAGCATTTTTCGATATCAGCTTTTGTTAGTGAGATATAGCCCATTGTAAGTTTTAAAATTGACACACTGTATATTAAGTGTTAAGTCTATATTTTTATTTATTATGAAGTAACTAATATTCTATGATAATACTTACCAATTGTATTAAAGAATTTCCGTGCAAACTCTCTTGTAAAATATTTTCTATTAATTAGGAAATCTGAGATAGCTCCAAATACAAAACTTAATAGGAAGCACGTTGCATATGGCGCAGCGGATAAAAGACTGTTCTGAAAAAAAAAAAGATATTCGGTTATAAACATATGAAATTTAGTTGAAATGGTAATAGTTCATATCAATCATATTGATAGCAAATTCTGAAAATTACATAAGAAAGGAAAACAGTCTCTTAAATCCGTTTATCAAGAGAGCTAAATAATTCTAAGGGTACGTAAAGACTGAAGATACATGGATGTGGGAGGTGGAGGTCGCGGTTGCGGTCGAAGTTTACATCGATGATGGATAGAACATACTGAAAATACCTTCCTTTCAGTGTTCTTTGCGGTTTCTAAGGTGACTGCAATGTGTTTCGGTAACGTTAGCTTTTACTAACTATTAGTATTCAGGTTATAGTACAGAGATGTAAAGATGTCGTACATCCAGTTTATATGTGTTTTATCCACTTTGAGAAAGCCTTTGATCCAGTGAAACATACTGAAATGATAGCTATTCTTCAGCAGGTAGGTATTGATCATAAAGATCTACGCATTATTAAAAATATTTACTAGCATCAACGTGCAAACATCAGGATTGGCCGGGACACTTTGGCTGGAGTAAGGCAGGGCTGCATTTTGTCCCCGCTATTATTTAACATCTATTCTGAGTTCGTTTTCAATAAAGCAGTGGATAATGTTCAATGTGGTATAAAAATAAATGGCGTCAATATTAATAATTTGAGATATGCGGATGACACAGTGTTAATTGCAAGCAATTACGAAGAACTTCAACATCTAATTAATAGGATTACCACAACGTGTGATGAATATGGCCTTAAGCTAAACACCGTAAAGACAAAGGTGATGGTCGTCAGTAAAACGCCAATACAACCGGAAGTGGTAGCCGCTTATGGTGAACAACTGAAGAGAACTAACAGTATCACTTACCTTGGTTGTAATCTAAATGAAAACTGGGACATGAGCAAAGAAATTAGAATACGGATAAAGAAGGCCAGAGCTGCATTCTTTACGATGAAGAAACTGTTATGTGGAAACAATATTACTTTAAGTCTAAAAATTAGATTAGTGAGATGTTATGTGTTCTCTACTGTTTTGTATGGTGTTGAAGGTTGGACTTTGACGGATAAACTTTTTAAGAAACTGGAAGCCTTTGAAATCTAGATGTATCGGAGAATCCTACGAATAAGTTGGGTGGATAGAGTTCGTAACGAAGTTGTTTTGCATCGGATGGGAAAAGTTACGGAAGTCGTCAAAACAGTTAAAAATCGCAAACTTGAATATTTTGGCCATGTTATGCGCCACCCAGAGATACTTCATTTAATAATACAAGGCAAGGTAGACGGAAGAAGAGGGTCAGGTCGAAGAAGAACGTCATGGCTTAGAAACCTGAGAGATTGGTTTAACAGATCCTCTGCATCTCTTTTCCTAGCTACGAAATTACTATGGCCAATTTGATAGCCAACGCTCGGTAATCGAGCTCGACACATGAAGAAGAAGAAGCTTTTTTACATTATAAAATTATGTACATGAGCAACAGTAGTGATGACAGTGAATGCATGTATTTAAATGAAAAGCAGTGGATCATTTGTAATTCTTTAAATCGCCAGCTCATTCTATAAATAAAAAAAAGCATTATCTAGGAGAATACCATCACTTAAAGAGCTTAAGTAACACCACTCAGATAGATTTTGTGCTTATATGAGAATAAGTCTGGATACATTTCAGTATATTTATCATACCATCCGTATCTCCGGCGAATGTCACGGGGTTTGAAAACCACCACAAAACTTGTAATTTACCACGCAATCAACAGCGCAATCGCGATGTAAAACAAACTATTTTGTTTTGGCATCGACATCGCTGTAAACCGCGATGATAGGTCGCGAGGGTGAACGGGTGAAACATCCTTAATATGTGCAATCTCATAAGAAAATCAAGGTTTGTTTTTGACATCGATGTATCGACCGCAACCGCGACCTCCATCGTACACATCCATGTATCTTCGGTATGTCCATATCCTAATACTTCTCTAATATTAATACACTACAGACTAATATTTAGGCATGATGTTTAAAAGAGAACTTCTGTGGGAACCCCTCTGAAACAAATTTACTACTTGGCAAATTTCACTTTGTCTCTGAGATGCGCAAATAAAGATCTGAGATAGGTAATAGAAACGCATGTATACTCCATGTGGAAATTTTATGGATTTAGATATTTTCAAAATAAAAACATTAGAATTTGGTTATAGATTTTAATAGTGAAACTATTTTAATATTTTGTTTCTTCATCATCAGTAATACTAACGAATATGTTATGAATATTACTAATAGGACACGACGTCCTCCGGATGTCCAAAATAGGTTTAATTTTTAGTCCTAACATTAATGGACTTTAAACGGACGTCCTTGTGACGTACAACTTTGGACGTACTACGGATGAAATAAATATGGACGTTATTTGGGTCTCCTTTAACATTTTAACATAACCTAACTATTGAAACTACCATAGACATTAGTTATATATCTATGGTAACTACCATATACATATAAATAGACTGAGTGCTGCAATACAGGATCTTTCCCCCAGTGCGATAGAGAAAACTGACGCAAAACAGTACCTGCATTTCCCATTGGTCATTTAGGCACGTGTTGTGTGGTAAGTATATGGTATTTCTATAATTACTTTCTTAGTAGAATATCAGCAATAAAACAATAATTAATAACTCTTTTTAAATCGCTTGGAAATAAATTTACCATATTAAATTTGTATATCAAGATATTTAGATTATTTACTGTGATGTGTTAAACAATTATTTATAATGCATTTCTGTGACTTATTATCATCAGACATTATTTTCACTTTTAGAACTAACAATAATATTAAGTGGTGGTATGGTGTTATATATTAACATGGTGTTAAGTGTGGCTGAGGATGGAAACCTTATAGTGGTTCTTTAGAACAGCAAATGAATCGACTACAGGCTGCCAGGCGTATGGCACAAGAAGAACAAGAAGAAAATCTATAAATTATTTAAAAATATCTTACCGATGTCATTTCAAAATGCATAATTTTGTTCAAGTAGTTTGGTATTTCTGTCAATAATGTGGAATAACCCCAATTTTGGCCAAACATAGTGATAATAAAGGCCCATACAGGTACGGAGGTAAATATTTTCTTCCAAGGCGTAGGCGGAACCTGAAAATTTATATATTATTTAGACAGATCGTTGCGGGTATACAGATCAAATCATACAAAAATAATTTAACCGCAAAGCTCGCATAGAATTTAGAAATTTAAAAAAAGACGTTTATATACACCAAAAATGCTTTTAGATTATTGTAGACACATTCCCATTTTGTATGAAATCAGTTTATATATATATATATATGTATATATATATATATATATATATATATATATATATATATATATATATATGCTTGCCCTGATACTTTAATTTTTTGGGTTGTTTTTACAATAAATTGAGTTTTTCCAGATAATGTTGGAAAATCTTGAAAAACAGCAGTATTAAAGTTATTATCTTAACCTTACCTTAGTGTTACAAGGAAGCTGCGCAATTTCAATGGTTATTACTATAACATTTCTGTTTATTGATGTCAAAAGTTTATTATAATCGCGCTTTTGTCAATTCTTGGCAATTTTAAGATGTCTTTAATTTCTTGTTGCTCGTTTTCAGGACGGAAAAGGTCAAGTTTACGTAACTAACGGATACGGAGTTTGATACAGTACAGTACAACGTATCTTTGCTCGTTTTATAGAGACATAAGCTTACTAAGGTATAAGAACTACTCATCGGAATGACCGTCTCTTAGTGTCTTTAGTATTGAGAAATCGTGATTATACTGCTATATAGGTTAGAAGCAGTAGTGAACGAATCGTTAAAAGATTGCTAAATGAGGCTAATCTGAATACTCAAAGATCTACTACAGTACCCGAATTTTCCAGGGAACATCGTGTACCCTGATTATATTTTCGCTAGGGAGCATCGCTATTGGAATGAAATCGACTGGAGAAATGTGATGTTTACCGATGGGTCCATATTTTGTCTTCGTTATATGGAAGGTCACGCAAGAGTCTGAAGAAGAGATGGTGAACAATATGCCGAGTGCATTTTTAGCCATAAGTTTTCGAGGTGATTTCATTATGGTGTGAACTGGTATATCTTCGAAGGCGCATACGAAATTGCATCTTGTCCCTAAGGGAGCTCTAATCGCTGATAGGTACATAAATATGACACTGCAAAATTATGTTGTCTCATATGCGTCATTTAATGGTGAAAACTTCACACTGATGCATGACAATGCACGTCTTCATGACGCCTGCATTGTCAGATAATACTTAAATAAAGTTCATATTACACATAGAGTATGGCCAGCGCATAGTGTCGAATATAGACGAATGGGAAACACTTCCACAGAATAAAGTTTTACACTTAATTAAAAGTACTCCCAGAAGAATAAATGCAGTTATACTGGCTCGTGGAACTTGGAATTTTTCGTACGCATTTTCTGTCTAAAACATACCTTAAAACAATCTATCAGAGCATGCCAATCTTTTAGATTTTGGCATAAATAAGCTATTTAACAAGAACCATATGCATACTGAGTCATGTTATGAACTATCTTCTGATTTTTCACTAGTTATTGTAACACTAAATAAAAAAATCCTCCACAGCCAAAAACCATGTATATTATATAACCGAAAAAAAATTGGAACATTTTTAAATATCTAGTGGAGAAGGGACTTCAAATAAAAATTCCCCTAAAGACCAACAAAGGGATAGAACATATTTTAGAACACTTAACTCAGTCATACAACAAGCTGTCTGGGACTCAACAGCAGCCAGCAACAATGAAATGAAGATAGAATACACTTCGATATCGATAAGAGAGAAAATAACCCAGAAAAGAAAACTAACAGTGGCAAGCAACTAGATCACTACACACATAAACGCAGCTAAGAAATGCTGTAAAGAAGCTTAAAGAAATAATAGCAATGGAAAAGAATCTACAATTCAGTAAATACATAAAACAACTAGATACAACTGAACAAATAAACTACCCCTATGAAAAGCTACTCGAAAATTAAAAAAACCCCAATACAATAAACCACCATTAAAAAAGAGCAAGGCGGATGATTAAAAACGTCAGAAGGAAAAGCAGAGACATTTGCAAACCACCTAAGAACTGTATTCATTCCCAATAAAATAACTGGCTCCAACCGAGAGGAAACAATAAACCGAGCAGTTGAAGAATCATACCAGCTAGAATTACTACAAAAAAGTGAAATAAACACCAAAATAAGATTCAATACCAATTCTAAAAAAGCCCCAGGGTACGACCTCATCACAAAACAAATATTACAAGTACTGCCGGAAAAACGACATACATATCTAATATAGTTATTCAATTCAATCATGAAAATCAGCTATTTTTCACCACAATGGAAAATAGCTGAAATAACACCCATTTTAAAACAAGGTAAACCACCTTAAAGGGTGGAATCATAGCGGCCCATCAGCCTACTACCAGTGCTCTCCAAAGTGTTCGAAAAACTTATACTAACAAGACCAATACCTCTCAGAAGACAGGGGAATAATTTCATATCACCAATTTAGATTCAGGCTAAAACATTCTACCATTCAAGAAGTACATCGAATAGTAAACAGAAACCATAAAGACCTCGAGCCATCCAGATATTGCTCCGCCCTGTTCATAGACATAGGACAAGCGTTTGAGAAGGTATTCGCCAGGGGTTGCTCTATAAGCTGAGGAATTGTTTACCCCTAAACTATGACACTACTAAAGTCATACCGTACCAATAGCCGTTTTAGAGTCAAATACGACAATAAAATAACAGAACTTCAACCCATAATAGCGGAAGTCCCACAGGGAAGTGTACTGAGTCCTGTCGAAAATTGCTTAAAAAAATGAAGCCGCATAGGAACATGTCCACCTGTATGTATTAACAGCAAACAAATACCAAAGAAAGATGACGCAAAGTACTTTGGGATTCATCTGGATAGAAAACTGACCTGGAAAACACAGTTTTCAAAAGAAAACAACTAGGTCATAAAGTGACAGACATACTGGCTAATAGAAAATCCCAGTGAACAACTTAAAATAAATTAGTCCTATACAAAGCGGCGTTGAAGCCAGTATGGACCTATGAGATAGAACTGTGGGGAACAGCGTCAAATTCTAATATAGAAATTATACAAAGGTTCCAATCTAAAATACTAAGGATGATTTTAAATAAACCATGGTATGTCACCAACTACGCCGTACATCGAGATGCAGAAATAACTTTTGAAAAGGAAGAAATTGCATATCGAATAAAAAAACAAAAGGACCGATTGTGGTAACACCAAAATCACCTAGCAAGGACTTTGATGCAGATACGTACAGTGCATAGTGCATAGGTTAAAAGGTAAAGAGCTTAGTGATCTAGTGTGAGCAAACAAAAGTGTGGTGCTAATCATGTTTTTCCCAGAACCAATAATAGTTTAATATACTAACATTAAGAGCGACATATTAATTAAATATGTCGCTTAAATATTACTTAATGCTCACATTGTAAAAAATGTAGATTGTAATAAATTGGGATGTCAGTCAAAAAAATATTACTAAAATGGTATGGCCAGACGCATAGTCCCGATTTAAGTTCTATCAAGCATGTTTGAAGCAGGCTTGGTAGAAGTATTCGAAGCTGGGTACCTGCTCCTGTTACCTTAGATCAGCTTAAAGTGTCTCTTGTAGACGAATGGGAAACAGTTCTACAGATTGAAGTTTTATACTTAATTAAAAGTACTCCCCGAAGAATGAATGCCGTTATAAGGCTCGTGGAACGTGGAGATAATACGAGATATTAATTAAATCGACACACAACTTGTATTCGTTGCCTTGTTATTTTTATTTCGTTTCTCTCTGTCAGAGCATGTCAATCGTTGATATAAGTTACAATAAAATAATATATAATAATAAATTACAATAAAGTGTGTTTCGACAATTTTATCAAAAATTCAAGGGGTGTCCTTTTTTCGTGTCAGTGAGTGTATATAGATGTATTCCTCTTCTTTAGGTGCCGTCTTCTTAGCGAAGGTTGGCGATGACCTCTGCAAAGTCTTCTCTATTTTGGGCTTTCCTTGTTAAACTTTGAAAGTCTAATCCTGTCCAATCTTTGATAATGCGCAGCCAGGTCATTTGTCGTCTACCCGGGCCGCGTCCAGCCTTTTCCCTTCTATAATAAACTGAAGGAATCCACAAGGAATCTACGTTCCTGTATTTGGCTGTATACCATATATTAAAAAATTAATTAAAATTCTTTGTAAAAGGTATATATTTAAAAACCCAAACGGGCTGTGTTAGACAAAACGTTTTCGGAATCCATCATTCCATCATCGGTGTCTAGGAGTACATGAATGTAGCCACTAAAT
Organism: Diabrotica undecimpunctata; assembly: GCF_040954645.1. Lineage (NCBI taxonomy): Eukaryota > Metazoa > Arthropoda > Insecta > Coleoptera > Chrysomelidae > Diabrotica > Diabrotica undecimpunctata. Next base: position 113,708,796 of record NC_092805.1, on the reverse strand, counting down.
ATATGGGTAAAAACCCGTTAACAAATAATTAGTTACATTTGTTTGACATTATATCTTATAAATAATTAGGATGTTAAAGTTACCGTTGGATTAGGTAACATGGCGACATATGACTCCACGTTGCAGTTGCAAGTCCTGAGACGGTGTGTCTCAGGACTTGCAACTTCAACGCAGCAACTACTCAGTTGCTTCCATAAAGTCCTTGTAGACACACCATCTCAGGACTTGCAACTTCAACGTGGAGTCATATGTCGCCATGTTACCTAATCCAACGGTAACTTTAACATCCTAATTATTTATAAGATATAATGTCAAACAAATGTAACTAATTATTTGTTAACGGGTTTTTACCCATATATTTAGTGGCTACATTCATGTACTCCTAGACACCGATGATGGAATGATGGATTCCGAAAACGTTTTGTCTAACACAACCCGTTTGGGTTTTTAAATATATAGGTACCTTTTACAAAGGATTTTAATTAAACTGAAGGAAGTTATACCTGTTGTGTCTAAATATGTGTCCAAGTTAAGACGTTTTACGCTTCTTGATAATTTCTGTGAGTTCACGTTCTCTATTCATACGTCATAAAACTTCTTCATTTCTACCGCGGTCGGTCCATGGAATTTTCACCATACGACGAAATATCCACATCTCAAAGCTCTCTAAACGTCGTAACGAGATGACTGTTAACGTCCAAGCTTCCACGCCGTGTAATAGTACACTATATGTATACATAATACATATATACGTATGCATATATATAAACGAAAAGTATATTGTTTTTCAGCCAGATCGACAGGTATTCTCATTAAAACTCTGGCGTAATTTAGAATCTGTAATTTGGATGTATTAATATACATTACTAATTTTATTCAAAACCTATGAAGAATTAAGAAGTGAATAGGGCTAGCTACTCTTCGGCCCTCTATTTTCCATTTAATAGCAGGTTATAATATTTTGTAATTTCTCATTTTGTGGCCTAGGTACGAGGTCTTTCTTTTCTTAATCGTTATTATAAGTTCTAATTCTCTATTTATGGTGTTTAATATTGTTCGATTCGTAATTTGTTGTATTCTTGATATTCTGAGTATTTAATTTCAATCCGACAATTTTCATCGGTTTTGCTAATCACCATTACTTTAGTTTTTTGAAGATTTCTTGTCAGTTCCATTGCTTCACTTGCATTATTAACTCTGTCTAGTATATTTTGTAAGTCTTCTAATTTTTCTGCTATCAGAACGGTATCGTCTGCATACCTGATATCATATTATATTATGTATCATATTATCGCCAATAAATACTAACTTTTTTTGTGAAATTGTTTACTTACCACTTGTGTAGTAACACTAAGACTGTTTTCTATATACTCTTTTTCTGATTTGGAAATATTTGGATGTAAGGCAGGGGTATTAGCTGCAAGGAATGCCCACGCTAGCATCCAAAAGTAACCCAATCCTCCAAAGATGTAGAATGCATACGGCCACCCTACCCAAGAAGATGATATTGCTCCACTAGCAATTAGTGATACAATTGTACCGAATGATGGTCCTAGAATAAAACAATAATTTTATTACAATCGAAGGTTACGGCACAGAAAAAATAAATAACATATTCATACAATAAGTCAGGTGCATGGAGTCGCTTGCTCAGTAGATTGGAGTAAGTGGCCGAACTTGCGTTGGCGGTGGAGCCCCTTAACTCGCGCAAGGTACCCGATATAGATGAAATACTGACAGAGGCGGTTAAATGTCTGGAACGATTGGAACCTACGTGGCTTTTGGGTAACATGAACGCCCGGCTTAAGATACAGGTGTTTCCGAAGCCTTGAAAATTCTCGAGGCTCGTACACGTATCTGAAGGGGCTTGGGAGGATCGGCATAATTGTCTTCTTTCGAGCATAAGCAAGTTGTACGAGAGGATGTTGCGTAAGAGAATCGAAAAGAGATGATAGAGAGGTCTGGGGGATTGTCCCAAAGGCAGTATAAATTTTGCAAGGGTAAGAGTATGGTAGATGCGGTGATGAGAGTGTTTCGTGCGGTAAAGGGGAGGGAAGACGGTAACAAGTGGGCGGTACTACTCCTCTTTAACGTCCGATATGCTTTTAATACGTCACAGTGGTCCTCTGTGCTGGGTCCTCTAGGAGCGCGAAACTGTTCTGCATATTTGATGAATATAGTGTTGGATTATCTGTCCGAGTGGAAAATCAGGATGGAAAGAGGCGTGATTGTAGACGGGGTGCCCCAGACGTCCGTTCTTGGCCCGTTACTGTCGAACCTGGCATACGACGGGGTCATGAATCGCGAATTTGGAGAGGGGCTTACACTTTGCATTCGCATATAATCTCGCCTGCTGATGGCAGCGCGGGACAGGGAGGAACTCTTGTTCCGGGTATGGAATACAAGTGTACTTATTCCGAACTGGATAATTGATCATGGTTTGAGTCTCGCGGTAGAGAAGACTGAGGCGGTAGTCCTTAAAGGCCCTAGAGAGAGATATAATGATTTTTGATTGTGCGGGTGTACGGGTCACTCCTTAAAGGTACGTTAAGTACTTGGGGGTGGTCTTACATATGAATTGGACTTGGGGGAGTACGCCCGGAAGATGATTCGTAAAGCGACGGAAACAGCGGCTGGGGAGGGTAATGCCCAATAACGGGAGAACCAAATACGAAGGAAGGACGAGGGTTTTACACGGAGTTGTGTATTCAATCATTCTTTACGTGGCAATAGTATGAAGTGTGATTGAAGAAACACTGTTTCTTATAAATTTTAGGTATTTATTTAAAAAAAATAGCAATATCTGTAACTATTTGGTATGTCGTAGAATCGACATGTTCCATTAAAATTAGATGAAAAATGCCCCAGAACCAAAAAAAGTCGCAAAGGGAAACTGTCTTAAACTCGGCCTACTGAAGCGTTACTTAAAGTTTGGAGAGGATAATAATAAAAGTTCTGTTTTCTTTTTTAAAATCACTTCAGTATTAGAGAGAACAATAGGTATCGACTGGGTACTTTCTATTCTTCATGATCTCCTTATTTAAACGTAAAGATTATTTTTTATGTATTATCTTTATTAACATAGTAATACTTGCCTGCAAAAGCTACCATTGAAAGAAACGATCTCTCGTCTAATGGGGCCCATTTTCCCAAAATATTGTGCACCGAAGGGAAAAAGAACCCCTGCGATAATCCTTGTACCACACGACATATGATAACTCCAGGGGATCCCAGCCATTCAGCCATGAAAGGAATAATGAAGCAAGCTGTTGAATTAACGGCCATTGCAACAAAAGCCAACCATTTAGTACCATAAGTTTGACCAAGCTCCCCAGCAAATATTTGTAAACATATGTAGCCCCAAAAAAACGAAGAAAGAATTACACTTTTATTTTCCCAGTGGTACCACTAAAAACAAAACAAAATTAGGAAAAAATATATGCAAGTGTATTTCAATGCAATATATATATATATATATATATATATATATATATATAAATATATATATATATATATATATATATATATATATATATATATATATATATATATATATATATATATATATATAAATATATATATAACTGTTTTGGATGGGTTGGAGTCAATAATAGGGCTATTGGTTAACTATTTTTTTATTCTCGAGCTTTCAATTGTGTTTACAATTATTATCAAGAGCTAAAAAAGACAAAATACTTACAAGGTTGAACTAAAAAGAAAAAACAATTTTTGTTAACTTACCAAATAAAAATTAGTTTGGTAAGTAAAAATCACGGCTTACATGTTCAAAATATTTAATACAAAAATGCTTTTATCTAACAAATGTTTCTCTGAAAAATTTTATAATTTTGAAAACATTTTTTTTTTAATATAAGAATAATTGAATTTATAAATAAGTTCAAATAGCAACCAATTACAAATAGCCTCAATGTCATAAATGCCAACATAAAATTTTTATTTTTGACAATTATATTGCCAAAAGTAAAACTTCGTTTAAACATTCTTTTTTGTTTAGTAACAAAAAGAAGAAGATTTATTCACCCTTGACAGATGTCTGAAAGAATGTGACAGATATATGGAGAATTAAATATGACATTTTACAAGTTTTATATATAAATCATAAAGAAAGAATATAATTATAAATTTTGCTTAAATTTTGAATTTCAGATCTTTTGTTTAAACTCTTATCATTTTTGCTAATACAAACCATTTCTAAAAAAGTCCTTTTAAATTTATTACTTTCACTACATAAAATTTTAATGTTATCAAAATCCATAATATGGTCTTTATCGATTACATGTTCTGCCAAAGCACAAGATGGTTTTTTAATTCTGCAATCACTTTTGTGAGAAATAATGCGATTTGAAAGATTTCTTCCGGTCTCACCAACATATTCAGCCTCACACTGAGTACAACTAATGCTGTATACTAAATTCGTTTTTTCAAATTTGTCTATAGGATATTTAGTTTTAGAATATAAAGATGAAATAGTTTTGATGTTCTTTGTTGCTATTTTTATATTGTCAATAACCTTTAGTGTTTGTATTAATTTAGGTGTTAATGATGGTATAAAAGGTAGTGAATGATAATAGATGTTCTGATTGTTAGATACAATGTTTTGAGATTGAGCAAAAAATGGTGTTAAATTATTTATATTACCAATATTAGAAAAAAGCATCCTATGTAGCATATCTGGAGGATAAGAGTTTTCAATTAGAATATTTTTTAATAACTGAAGATCTTCCTGTAGATAATCTGGATGAGAAAGTTTTAAAACACGTTCTTTTAATCCTGTTATAAGGTTCATTTTCATCTTATTTGGATGGTGAGAGTTTAATAATATAATAATAATAATAACTCTCACCAACTTATGATTTATATATAAAACTTGTAAAATGTCATATTTAATTCTCCATATATCTGTCACATTCTTTCAGACATCTGTCAAGGGTGAATAAATCTTCTTCTTTTTGTTACTAAACAAAAAAGAATGTTTAAACGAAGTTTTACTTTTGGCAATATAATTGTCAAAAATAAAAATTTTATGTTGGCATTAATGACATTGAGGCTATTTGTAATTGGTTGCTATTTGAACTTATTTATAAATTCAATTATTCTTATATTAAAAAAAAAATGTTTTCAAAATTATAAAATTTTTCAGAGAAACATTTGTTAGATAAAAGCATTTTTGTATTAAATATTTTGAACATGTAAGCCGTGATTTTACTTACCAAACTAATTTTTATTTGGTAAGTTAACAAAAATTGTTTTTTCTTTTTAGTTCAACCTTGTAAGTATTTTGTCTTTTTTAGCTCTTGATAATAATTGTAAACACAATTGAAAGCTCGAGAATAAAAAAATAGTTAACCAATAGCCCTATTATTGACTCCAACCCATCCAAAACAGTTATATATTTGTTCCAAACGAGTCACAAGTACTTCTTTTTTCTTATAAATATATATATATATATATATATATATATATATATATATATATATATATATATATATATATATATATATGTATATATATATATATATATATATATATATATATATATTTTTCAAATTATTTTTCGACCGTACTGTTTTAATAATTGATTTATAGTATCAGCAATCGGTCAGGAATTAAAACTCTATTTGTTCAGTCTCAATATTTCGTGACGATTTTGTGACTTTTTATAATATATATATATATATATATATATATATATATATATATATATATATATATATATATATATATATATATATACATCTTTAAGGAATATGACCGTTTAATTTAATATAAAAAAAGTGCACTCGTAAGTGAATGGGATGTTTTCGGTCAATTTGGAGATAAAAAAGACAAGAGTTGTGCTACTTTATCTATTTAATAAAGACGTTTCGCCCACTGTTTACTGAGCATTATCAGCTCATCTAAAAGAGTGTTATTAGCGATACATCAATATGAGAAACAATTAAGTAAATGATCTTACCTTTAAAAGATCTGTAGCGTTAAAATGGTATTAATGTGAAGAAACATCAAAAAGGCAAACATCAAAAATTAATCTAATAAATACATCAGCAAAAAAAACACAGAAACATAGAAAGCCGGAAGATTCCCAATTTACGTATTTTTTTGATTATGATAGATTATAAAATCTATCAAAAAATGTACTTGTCAATTTTAAAATGTTATATTAACAACGGCACGGCAGGGTTCTTGACTGTTATGACCATATCATGCAAAATGAAGTATTTGAAAGCTCGAATGTTAGAAGTGACAATCAGCTGGTGAGATTCAAGGAAAAGTTTTGTAGATGCTAACATAAAGGTTCTGATATAATAAAAGAAACTGAAGAAGAAACCAATAATAAGTAGAATACGGAAGAATCAATTTTGTAGTATTAGTGCATAGTAAATTTGGCTTAAGTTGCTGATATCAGTTCTCCTATTAGGAGGTAGGCTTTCCGTAGGTCGACGAACAACATATGAATCTCTTTATTCCTTACTAAATCCTGCTTGTTCTTCTGCTTCATAATCTAAGTATTCTCTCTCGATTCGGTTCTTTAACACCTTTCCATATATTCGATTCATAGATCCGGTTACAGCTATTCCTCGGTAATTTTCACAATTATTTTTGTCACCCTTTTTATGTATAGTGCTGAGGTATGATATCTTCCATTCCGTAGGGATTTCGCTTGTGTTTATGCCTTCTTGAAAAAGTTGTCGAAGGCATTCGTACAATTTGTTCTATGCTGATGCACAGAAAGAAGAAGCATGATGAAAACGTACAGGAGTATGTACTAACGATAAGAGAAATCGGTAGTAGAGGTAACATAAAAAGTAGTCATAATGCAATATATAATTAAAGGAATTCAGAACGACTCTGCTAATAAAGTAATACTTCATGGTGCAAAAAACTTAAATGAGTTCAAACAGAAAATGAACTTGTACGATTTAATTAAAAAGCAGACGGCACACAAATCGTTTAAAACCGAGACGCGTAAACAGAAGTGTACAAACAATGAAGCAAGACGAGATGACAGAAGAGTGCCTGAGAGAATAAAAGGGAAGAAAATTGTTTCAATTGTGAAAGTCAGGAACACAAATCGAAAGATTACCCTGATAAAGCCAAGGGAATGAAATGTTTTAAATGCAACCAATTTGGACATATTTCTTCTTGATGCAATGATAAAGAAGAGAAAGCGTCAACTTCTAGCCCTATAAATATTATTAACGTAGTATATAAAAACGTGCATTGTTTGATACAGGAAGCGACATAAGTGCAGTAAAAGAAGATATTTTTGAAAAACATTTTGATTACGTCATTCTTATACGAAACTTATTAGATTTGAATGGTAGGAGGTACTAAAATTAAAACTTTAGGTTTATTTAACAGAATGGTAGAAATACAAGGCGAATATTTTAATACTTTATTTCATGTGATCCCTAAAGGAGTAATGAATGTTGAAGGTCATTGGAAACAATATACTGAGACAAGCAAAAGTTACAATAATCGAAGATGAAATATTCGTATATAAAAAGAAAGTAGATAATTTTGTAAGGAGAATTGCAATTAAAGAGACTACAGACAATGATGATCTACAACTAAACCATATAAAAGATCAAGATCCTAAGGAAAAAGTCAAACTCAATAAGAACTAATAAACGAAACTCTATTATTACTGTTAGTCCCAGGAAATTACCGAAGGATATAGAAAAAAAAACCAATAAATTCAATTGAAAGCGCTGCTAAACTAGACGAAAAAATACATACGGAACACTTAGACAAAGTAGATAACATAGAAAATGAGAATGTCGATAAATGTGACAGAGAGGTAAACAGAAAAAACAGCGAGAGCTTCAATAAAGAAAATGCAATAAACCTTGATATCTCATATCCAGATCAAACAACAGAAAATAAAGTGTCTCATAAAGAAGATGAGACAATAGAAATGGACAGTGAAGAAGAAGTTACAGATGAAGATGAAAATAAGACCAATAATGAAATATCTGATAAAGATGACAGTAAAATACTGGATGAAAGTTCAGCTATAGAAGAGGATACAGTTGAAGAAGAACTGAACTATAAAACTATAGAACAGAACTATAGAAGAAAATGTGAAGAATTGCAAAAAAATGACAATGTTGAAAATAGCAAACAACAATGAAAATTCTGATGAAGTAGAAGATAAAGAAGACCGAATAGAAAATGAAAATCTAGTAAGTGTGGAAGATAAACAATATAGAACAGAGGATGAAGAAGTAACAACAGCAGATGAAATAAATACCGCTGATAGAGAAACTACTGCTGATTAGGTATATACAGCAGATGACAGCTCTCAATTGGAGGAGAATACTGAAACAGAGGAAAAGATAGTCAGGATATATCAATAGAGCAAAATGGCGAGGATACAGAAGAAAATCTAAACCAAGACATCAAGGACAATGACTTAGAAGACACGAAAGAAGAACAGAGCCGAAATAGAGATGTAACTGAGCAACAAGAAAAGTCGTGAAAAAAGTCGAAGGACAATACCCAAGAGATTAAATGTCGCATCGGAAAGGCAAAAAGTGCATTGTTGACTATGAGTTTTTTGTTCAAGAGACATGACCTCACTCTAGAAACAAAAATAAGGCCCCTTAAATGTTATGTGTACTCAGTGCTCAGTACTCAGTTGATAGAGTAAGACACGACCTACTATTAGAACGTTTGCAAGAAGTCGGTTTAGATGGAAAAGACATCAAATTCTTAAGAAACTTGTACTGGAAACAAAACGCCAGAGTTAGGATCGAAGGTTCCACATCCGCAGAAGTAGAAATTAGGAGAAGAGTTAGACAAGGATGTGTTCTGTCGCCTCTGCTGTTTAATCTTTACTCCGAGTTTCTATTTAAAGAAGCATTGGAGGATTCCAAGGATGGAGTCAAGGTGAATGGCGTAAATATCAACAGTATCAGATACGCCGATGATACAGTGTTAATTGCGGATTCCGACGTAGGTCTACAACGACTCATCGACAAGACCAACTCAACCTGTGAGCAATTTGGTATGAAAATAAACATTAAAAAAACCAAAGTGATGTCAATCCGAAAAAACCAAAACGTACTTCAACTTTGCACAATAAATGGGCACATTTTAGAACAGGTCAATATATTTAAGTACCTGGGATGTTGGATCGATAGCAGCCTAAATCCTGATCTAGAAATAAGATCAAGAATAGAACAGGCCAGAAAATCTTTCGAAAAAATAAAAAAACTGCTTTGTGATTCTCGAATAAAACTCGAAATTCGACTACGTTTATCAAAATGCTACGTCTGGTCGACTCTTCTATATGCAGTTGAAACGTGGACCCTAAATACGTCAACCGTAAATAAATTGGAGGCCTTTGAAATGTGGATCTACCGGAGAATGCTCAAAATTTCATGGACATCGCATACCTCAAACGAAGAAGTGCTGCATAGAATAGGCTAGAATAGGCAAGGAAAGAGAACTTTTTAACACAGTAAAAGTTAGAAAAACATCATACCTAGGCCACATACTGAGAAATAATAAGTACCAATATGCCCAACTTATAGTGAAAGGAAAAATCGAGGGAAAGAGAGGCCTAGGAAGGAAAAGACTATCGTGGCTCAGAAACATCCGACAATGGACAGGGCTAAATTTTGAACAGCTAATAAGAACAGCTGAAGATAGAGAAGATTTTAAAATTGTAGTAGCCAACCTCTGAAGTAAAAAATTGAGTACAAGAAGTACTCAGTGCTTCTGTACGGAGTAGAAACGTGGACATTGAAGGCGGAAACTCTATCAAAACTTTAGACTTTTGGGTTATGGTCATACAAAAGGATACTGAAGATACCATGGACAGACAAAGTCACCAATGAAGAAGTACTGCGGAGGATGAATACAACTGCGGATTTGGTCAACATCGTGAAGAGCCGAAAGTTGCAGTACTTGGGACATATAATGAGAAATCAAGGCAGATACGAGCTACTTTAATGCATTTTGCAAAGTAAAATTGAAAGAAAAAGGGCTGCAAGACGAAGAAGAATATCCTGGCTTTCTAACCTCAAAGCATGGTATAGAAAGACCTCAACACAGCTATTTCGTATAGCAACCAACAAAGTCATTATAGCCAGAATGATCGCCAACGTTCGGAACGGACAGGCACCCTAAGAAGAAGAACAAGAAAAGGAAGCCAATGGATAAATAGGTAATGGAGAAACAGACAATTGGAAAAATATATGCAGATATGATATACGAAGAAAAAAGTTAAGAAGGTATAGAAAATGCGAGTTTTAGAAGGTATAGCAAAGGCAGTTCGGTGTAAGACTCAAGCTGATGAGGAAATATTTAGGACCGTACTTGGTAGTGGAAGTTAAGCCAAACTACAGACATGAGGTAAAAAAAACCAGGATGTCATGATGGACCTCACAGCACATCAACGTGTGCAGAGTATATGAAGCCATAGATAGAGAACCACGCAGAATCCGAGTCGTATTGTTTACAGGATAGCCGAATGTAGGATATCTTAATATTATGTATTATAATATTACATCTTATTATTTAAGGTTAGTCTACAATGTTATTTATCTGTTAAGCCCCTGAATGCAGATAGAACAACCCCTCGCCAAATTTTTAAGTACCATGACTAAATAACGCATTTTTGTTTTCAACGAATCCTACATATATAACAGTATACTAGAGTAGGATAAAACAATATCTAGTAGTAATAATTTCAGTATGAAAATATCAATAAAGATGAAAGTTACGGCGTACATAACCCATGATAACTAAAATAGTATTTGACGATCATTTACTAGATTAAATGAATAATTTCAGTTATCTAGTGTTAAACACGTTTTGAGAAATATACAGAAATATTTTAAATTTATAGATTTCTGTGTATATACGAAAACATTCACAGAACATTGAAAAACTATGGCCATATCTCCTTTGTTATAAGGATATGAAGCTGGGCAATTTTTTTAAAATCAGGAAGGTAGACGAAAACGTAACTAGAAAGAGTCGTAAACTAGCATTAGGTACTATTTCATTAATTAATTTTCTTGATGACTTTGACTTTCTCTATGACTTTTTACTGCTCATCATAATATAAACCTTTTTACTTACAGGTACATCAGGATTTTCTGTTGTGGTTCCATTAGTCATCGCAACGATGCCTACTGATAAATTGACTCTCATGGCATAACCAATGGCAAGCATTAAAAATAATAATCCTATTTGTACATGTCTATATCCAAATCCTGGAACTAAATTGGGTAAAGAAATTAAATATTGTTCTGAAGCTATTTTCTTGTAGTATCTTAATGGAATTACTACTTTTAATGGGAATAAGCCACAATTTAAGTTTAAGTTTAGTTTTGACGTTTCGATTTTCAATTCAGAAATTTTTCTCAAGATACAAAACATTGATAAAAGTTTGGTATTTTGAGAACGATTTCAGAAGTGGAAATCAAAACATCAAACTTAGATTTATTTTAAACTTAAATTGTGGCTTATTTTTATTAAAAGTAGTTATCACCAGGTAAAATAAATACATAGTATAAAATCTTTTAATAAAAATCGCGTTTAATTTTGAAAACAATCTTTAAAAAGTATATTTTAATATTTTAATATAGAAATTTTTATAATTTTAAGTGGGATTAAATCACAATTAATTATAATGAATTTTTTCATCTTCAAACATTTTCACAATTTTTATTTCAGTAATTTTCATTACAAATATTATTTGGGGTTTAAACCAATATAAAAAATATAACTTCGCATCGAGGTAGCAAGGTGAACAGACGTATTTAATACGAGTTCCTAAGCTATCGATTTTAAAAAAGTAAAACACATTAAGTATTTATTTAATTAGTTTTTATTGTCGAGACAAAAAATTGTTGAGAACGATAAAAGTAGACTACATACCTTGGACACATACTAAGAAATAATAAATATAGTCTTCTGCAGGTCATCATGCAGGGTAGAGTCGATGGCAAAAAGGGAATAGGTAGAAAGAGGAAGTCATGGCTGCGAAATATTCGAGACTGGACAAACATGACTGTAGACGAATTATTCCACGTTGCAAAAGTCAGAGAAGCTTTTGAAAATGTGGTCGCCAACCTCCGTTAATGGGGACGGCATAGGAAGAAGAAGAAGAAGTTTTTATTGAATAAAAACAGTGTGGTAATCAAGTTCATCTAAGATCAACGGTAGAATCTGCAAAAATCAGTGAGTAAACAAAGTTTGTTTACATGATATATGTAAGCATTTATTGGTAATCGAAAAACGCCTTTTTTCGAAGCCTTGATGAAGTTGAGATATCAAAATAAGTTCCTCGGGTGAACAGGATCGCACTCAGCCGCAACTTAAATTATTAATGTGGCGTTCAAATAATGGATAACAAAAATCCAGGGGAGCATGTCCCTAATCCTCCTCTGAACCTTCCCATATTTAGTAACCCAACCCAATACAATTCCCAGTCATACGCATTAATTACAACAAAAAATCAAAAATCCAAATTCCCTGATTTACAGCAAGCCATCTTATTTACTTCCATTGACGACGTAATTATTGAAGATTACCTAATAGCTTTGGGCACATACATACATATATACATATATATATATATATATATATATATATATATATATATATATATATATATATATATATATATATATATATCGAAAATAATCAAGTTTTATTTTAAAAATACCATGAGATGATAAATATTAAAGACCCTGTATAGGCTAAAAATTTATAAAAATAATGTTTTATTAAATTTGTAATAAGTGTTTTCGGAGAATAGTGGATTTAAAACAGTGAATAGTTTCTAAGAACATTTGCATAGAAAAACAATTCAGGATTATTTAGAAAGTAAGAAAATATTGTTTAAAATTTAACAAATAATTATACATGGTTTTGTAGCAGATAAAAATTCAAAATTAATGTTAGATATAATATAATGGGTTGTATATTATTTTCTTCGAAGGTAATGCTATGAATAGATGTTATCTTTTACAAAGAAGCATTTGCCTGTAGCAAAACAAAAGAAAGCTTAGTCGATATCATATCCTGTTAATTAGGGAAAACCAATTACAGTGAACACGCTTGATTTCTTGAAATTTAAAATTAGGAAAATCTGAAGTTTGGTAGTGGGATGAGTTTGTATGAATGAATGTTGATTGGCTAGAAAGTACTAGGGGAGGAGAATGGGACAGTCGACTGGAAAATTGAACCAGGAGATTTGAATCATTGTGTTTTGAAGATCGAGAACGAGAAGTCCACTTTAAGAACAGTGTGTGGAATCATTATTGTGTTTTTAATAGCCAGAATAAGAAGTCCAGTTTGAGAACAGTATGTGAAAAAGAAGTATAAGTTTTAGTGTGTGAGTTTAAGTTGGTAAACAGATTAGTTGTAGACAAATCGAGACTCAGGTCGAGAATCTCAAACTCCTTGTGTCCGAAGAGACTCATAAATCTGTAAGAAAAGGAAAAAATGTATATAAAGTTTGTACAAGATAACCATTAGAGGCAGGAGACGCAATTTGCGGAAATAGTCCCATTATTAATATTTGGAGAGAAACTGAACGAGTTCTGTTTTTTGTGTAACAGTTTTTGAAGTGAGGAAGCAGAGCCATACGTGTTTTGGAAAATAGGACAGTATTTCGGGAACACAATTTGGAGAATAAGTCAGTATCCGTTGGGAGACATCGCAGAAAGAAGACAAAAAAGGTCAGTCAATTTGTTTGTGAAATAAGCGTTGTATGTACACCATATATTTTATTTAAACTCATATCAGAAAGCAACTGATAAAAAAGAATTGAATTCATAAGTCAGAAAATTTGCATATAATAAAATTTGTTTGTTTTTAAAAAAGTTAATGAGAACAATTTTGCAGTAAATTAAATAAATTGGTTTTAAAAGGGAAATAACAGAATTAACTTTTCTTTTGCTCTGAGGAATAGATAATTCAGTGTATACAATTTTTATGTTGATAGTTATAATATGGTATTGAAATAAATGGTGATTGTTTTAAAAGGTTTTAAAGGTAAACACATAAATTGTGTTATAATTAATATTTATTCCCTTTGTCTGTCCTAAAGAAAGCCAGCATTCAGGAAATACTAGACATTACTACTTATTGTGTAGTAAAGAACCCTGAGAAATTAAATATTATTTGATCTAGTTTATATATATATATATATATATATATATATATATATATATATATATATATATATATATATATATATATATATATATATATATATATATATAAATGTTTTGGATGGGTTGAAGTCAATAAAAGGGGCTATTGGTTAACTATTTTTTATCTCGAGCTTTCAATTGTGTTTACAATTATTATCAAGAGCTGCTAAAAAATACAAAATATCTTACAAAGTTGAACTAGAAAGAAAAAATTTTTTGTTAACTTACCAAATAAAATTAGTTTGGTAAATAAAATTGCTGCTAATACATCTCAAAAATAAATAATACAAAAATGTCTTAATCTAATAAATGCTTCTCTCTGAAATTTTAGTATAATTTTGAAAACATTTTCTTAACACAAAAAAAATTGAATTTATAAATAAGTTAAAATAGCGACCAATTACAAATATAATTTTGTTTAAAAATTCCTTTTTTTAGTAACAAAAAAGAAGAAAATTTATTCACCATTGAAAAAATGTAACAGATATATGGAAAATTAAATCAAAATGTGATATTTTACAAGTTTTATACATACATTACAAAGAAATAATATAATTATAAATTTTGCTTTGATTTTGAATTTCTTTTTTTTTGTTTAAATTATTATCACTTTTGCTAACACAAACCATTTCCAAAAAAGTCCTTTTGAATTTATTACTTTCACTACATAAAATTTTAATGTTATCAAAATCCATAATATGGTCTTTATCGATTACATGCTCTGCCAAAACACACGATGGTTTTTTAATTCTGCAATCACTTTTATGAGAAATAATGCGATTTGAAAGATTTCTTCCGGTCTCACCAACATATTCAGCTTCACACTGAGTACAACTAATGCTACATACTACATTCGTTTTTTCAAATTTATCTATAGAATATTTAGTTTTGGAATATAAAGATGAAATAGTTTTGATGTTCTTTGTTGCTATTTTTATATTGTCAATAACCTTTAGTGTTTGTATTAATTTAGGTGTTAATGATGGTATAAAAGGTAATGAATTATAATAGATGTTCTGATTGTTAGATACAATGTTTTGAGATTTAGTAAAAAATGGTGTTAAGTTATTTATATTAACAATATTAGAAAAAAGCATCCTATGTAGCATATCTGGAGGATAAGAGTTTTCAATTAAAATATTTTTTAACAATTGAAGATCTTCTTGTAGATAATCTGGATGAGAAAGCTTTAAAACACGTTCTTTTAATCCTGTTATAAGGTTCATTTTCATCTTATTTGGATGATGAGAGTAATAGCTTATAAATCTATTACTACATATGAGTTTTCTGAACCATCTGGTTTTCAACATATTGTCTGTATTTCTTACAATTCTCATGTCAAGGAATGGTAGAGAATTATCTACCTCTTCCTCAACTGTAAATTGTATATGTTGATTATGACTGTTGAAAATGTTGACTGTTTCTTGAATTTTGTGTTTAGGAAGATCCAAAACTAAATCATCTACATATCTTTTAATAAAAGGAATAAAAAAAGTGCAATTGCTGATACAATCACTGATAACATCATCCATGACATAGCTACTTAGAATGGATGAAAGAAAATCTAGTCTTTCACCCATTCCTAGATATGTCTTTACCGTGGGGCTAAATGACAAAGGTGTCATCAACGT
The DNA here is from genome assembly GCF_040954645.1 of Diabrotica undecimpunctata. Classification (NCBI taxonomy): domain Eukaryota; kingdom Metazoa; phylum Arthropoda; class Insecta; order Coleoptera; family Chrysomelidae; genus Diabrotica; species Diabrotica undecimpunctata. The sequence continues at coordinate 113,692,964 of NC_092805.1, read as the reverse complement.
ACCGTAACCAGCAGGTGGGTTTGAGATTTGATAAGGACAGGGCTGTTGTTTCGAAATGTTCCATGAATATATCAGCTATTACGGGAGAGAGGGGGATGCCATTGGGGCACCTTTGATTTGACGATAGAAATGATTTTGGAATGAAAAGTATGTATTAGACATGCAGTGTTTTATAAGAGATAATGTATCTTGGGGGATTTGATATTTAGAGACAAACATG